>NC_135497.1:429635886-430835886 GCF_052857255.1 Amblyomma americanum | reverse complement strand
CTCTCAGAACTGCGCGAAAACTTGTATTCCAGCTCAAAAGACGGTATACATCATTTTAAATCGAAACTAGCGAGATTTACGCACTTTGATTTTACAAGTAATCGAAGAGTAGACTGCGCGAAAACTTGTACTCCGGCTCAAAACAACGGGATACATCGTTTCAGAACGAAACTAGCGAGATTCATGCACTTCGATTTTACAAGTCGTCGAAGAGTAGACGAGAGAAAGGTGTAAACGTTTTCTCTCAGATCTGCGCGAGAACTTGTATTCCAGCTCAAAACAACGGGATATATCGTTTTAGATCAAAACTAGGGAGATTCAAGAACATCGATTTTACAAGTCGTCGATGAGTAGACAAGAGAAAGGTGTAAACTTTTTCGCTCAAAACTGCGCGAAAACTTGTATTCCAGCTCAAAACAACGGGATACATCGTTTTAGATCGAAACTAGCGAGATTCACGAACATCGATTTTACAAGTTGTCGATGAGTAGACGAGAGAAAGGTGTAAACGTTTTCTCTCAGAACTGCGCGAAACTTATATTCCAGCTCAAAAACACGGTATATATTGTTTTAGATCGAAACTAGCGAGATTCACGAACATCGATTATACAAGTCGACGATGAGTAGACGAGATAAAGGTGTAAACTTTTTCTTTCAGAACTGCGCGAAAACTTGTATTCCAGCTCAAAACAACGGGATGCATCGTTTTAGATCGAAACTAGCGAGATTCACGAACATCTATTTTACAAGTCGTCGATGAGTAGACGAGAAAAAGGTGTAAACTTTTTCTCTCAGAACTGCGCGAAAACTTGTATTCCGGCTCAAAACAACGGGATACAACGTTTTAGAACGAAACTAGCGAGATTCACGAACATCGATTATACAAGTCGTCGATGAGTAGACGAGAGAAAGGTGTAAACTTTTTCTCTCAGAACTGCGCGAAAACTTGTATTCCAGCTCAAAACAACGGGATACGTCGTTTTAGATCGAAACTAGCGAGATTCACGAATATCGATTTTACAATTTGTCGATGAGAAGACGAGAGAAAGGTGTAAACTTTTTCTCTCAGAACTGCGCGAAAACTTGTATTCCAGCTCAAAAGACGGTATACATCATTTTAGATTGAAACTAGCGAGATTTACGCACTTTGATTTTACAAGTAATCGAAAAGTAGACTGCGCGAAAACTTGTACTCCGGCTCAAAACAACGGGATACATCGTTTCAGAACGAAACTAGCGAGATTCATGCACTTCGATTTTACAAGTCGTCGAAGAGTAGACGAGAGAAAGGTGTAAACTTTTTCTCTTAGAACTGCGCGAGAACTTGTATTCCAGCTCAAAACAACGGGATACATGGTTTTAGATCAAAACTAGGGAGATTCATGAACATCGATTTTACATGTCGTCGATGAGTAGACGAGAGAAAGGTGTAAACGTTTTCGCTCATAACTGCGCGAAAACATGTATTCCAGCTCAAAAACACGGTATACATCGTTTTAGATCGAAATTAGCGAGATTCACGAACATCGATTATACAAGTCGTCGATGAGTAGACGAGAGAAATGTGTAAACTTTTTCTTTCAGAACTGCGCGAAAACTTGTATTCCAGCTCAAAACAACGGGATACATCGTTTCAGAACGAAACTAGCGAGATTCATGCACTTCGATTTTACAAGTCGTCGAAGAGTAGACGAGAGAAAGGTGTAAACTTTTTCTCTCAGAACTGCACGAGAACTTGTATTCCAGCTCAAAACAACGGGATACATCGTTTTAGATCGAAACTAGCGAGATTTACGCAATTTGATTTTACAAGTCGTCGAAGAGTAGACTGCGCGAAAACTTGTACTCCGGCTCAAAACAACGGGATACATCGTTTTAGAACGAAACTAGCGAGATTCATGCACTTCGATTTTGCAAGTCGTCGAAGAGCAGACGAGACAAAGGTGTAAACTTTTTCTCTCAGAACTGCGCGAGAACTTTTATTCCAGCTCAAAACAACGGGATACATCGTTTTAGATCAAAACTAGGGAGATTCACGAACATCGATTTCACAAGTTGTCGATGAGTAGACGAGAGAAAGGTGTAAACTTTTTCGCTCATAACTGCGCGAAATTTGTATTCCAGCTCAAAACAAGGGGATACATGGTTTTAGATCGAAACTAGCGAGATTCACGAACATCGATTATACAAGTCGTCGATGAGTAGACGAGAGAAAGGTGTAAACTTTTTCTATCAGAAATGCGCGAGAACTTGTATTCCAGCTCAAAACAACGGGATACATGGTTTTAGATCAAAACTAGGGAGATTCAAGAACATCGATTTTACAAGTCGTCGATGAGTAGACAAGAGAAAGGTGTAAACTTTTTCGCTCATAACTGCGCGAAAACTTGTATTCCAGCTCAAAACAACGGGATACATCGTTTTAGATCGAAACTAGCGAGATTCACGAACATCGATTTTACAAGTTGTCGATGAGTAGACGAGAGAAAGGTGTAAACTTTTTCTCTCAGAACTGCGCGAAAACTTGTATTCCAGCTCAAAAGACGGTATACATCATTTTAGATCGAAACTAGCGAGATTTACGCAATTTGATTTTACAAGTCGTCGAAGAGTAGACTGCGCGAAAACTTGTACTCCGGCTCAAAACAACGGGATACATCGTTTTAGAACGAAACTAGCGAGATTCATGCACTTCGATTTTACAAGTCGTCGAAGAGTAGACGAGAGAAAGGTGTAAACTTTTTCTCTCAGAACTGCGCGAGAACTTGTATTCCAGCTCAAAACAACGGGATACATGGTTTTAGATCAAAACTAGGGAGATTCAAGAACATCGATTTTACATGTCGTCGATGAGTAGACGAGAGAAAGGTGTAAACGTTTTCGCTCATAACTGCGCGAAAACTTGTATTCCAGCTCAAAAACACGGTATACATCGTTTTATATCGAAAATAGCGAGATTCACGAACATCGATTATACAAGTCGTCGATGAGTAGACGAGAGAAATGTGTAAACTTTTTCTTTCAGAACTGCGGGAAAACTTGTATTCCAGCTCAAAACAACGGGATACATTGTTTCAGAACGAAACTAGCGAGATTCATGCACTTCGATTTTACAAGTCGTCGAAGAGTAGACGAGAGAAAGGTGTAAACTTTTTCTCTCAGAACTGCACGAGAAATTGTATTCCAGCTCAGAACAACGGGATATATTGTTTTAGATCAAAACTAGGGAGATTCAAGAACATCGATTTTACAAGTCGTCGATGAGTAGACAAGAGAAAGGTGTAAACTTTTTCGCTCATAACTGCGCGAAAACTTGTATTCCAGCTCAAAACAACGGGATACATCGTTTTAGATCGAAACTAGCGAGATTCACGAACATCGATTTTACAAGTTGTCGATGAGTAGACGAGAGAAAGGTGTAAACTTTTTCTCTAAGAACTGCGCGAAAACTTGTATTCCAGCTCAAAACAAGGGGATACATGGTTTATGATCGAAACTAGCGAGATTCACGAACATCGATTATACAAGTCGTCGATGAGTAGACGAGAGAAAGGTGTAAACTTTTTCTTTCAGAAATGCGCGAAAACATGTATTCCAGCTCAAAACAACGGGATACATCGTTTTAGATCGAAACTAGCGAGATTCACGAACATCGATTTTACAAGTGGTCGATGAGTAGACGAGAGAAAGGTGAAAACTTTTTCTCTCAGAACTGCGCGAAAACTTGTATTCCAGCTCAAAACAACGGGATACATCGTTTTAGATCGAAACTAGCGAGATTCACGAATATCGATTTTACAATTTGTCGATGAGTAGACGAGAGAAAGGTGTAAACTTTTTATCTCAGAACTGCGCGAAAACTTGTATTCCAGCTCAAAAGACGGTATACATCATTTTAGATTGAAACTAGCGAGATTTACGCACTTTGATTTTACAAGTAATCGAAGAGTAGACTGCGCGAAAACTTGTACTCTGGCTCAAAACAACGGGATACATCGTTTCAGAACGAAACTAGCGAGATTCATGCACTTCGATTTTACAAGTCGTCGAAGAGTAGACGAGAGAAAGGTGTAAACTTTTTCTCTCAGAACTGCGCGAGAACTTGTATTCCAGCTCAAAACAACGGGATACATGGTTTTAGATCAAAACTAGGGAGATTCATGAACATCGATTTTACATGTCGTCGATGAGTAGACGAGAGAAAGGTGTAAACGTTTTCGCTCATAACTGCGCGAAAACATGTATTCCAGCTCAAAAACACGGTATACATCGTTTTAGATCGAAATTAGCGAGATTCACGAACATCGATTATACAAGTCGTCGATGAGTAGACGAGAGAAATGTGTAAACTTTTTCTTTCAGAACTGCGCGAAAACTTGTATTCCAGATCAAAACAACGGGATACATCGTTTCAGAACGAAACTAGCGAGATTCATGCACTTCGATTTTACAAGTCGTCGAAGAGTAGACGAGAGAAAGGTGTAAACTTTTTCTCTCAGAACTGCACGAGAACTTGTATTCCAGCTCAAAACAACGGGATACATCGTTTTAGATCGAAACTAGCGAGATTCATGCACTTCGATTTTACAAGTTGTCGATGAGTAGACGAGAGAAAGGTGTAAACTTTTTCTCTCAGAACTGCGCGAAAACTTGTATTCCAGCTCAAAAGACGGTATACATCATTTTAAATCGAAACTAGCGAGATTTACGCAATTTGATTTTACAAGTCGTCGAAGAGTAGACTGCGCGAAAACTTGTACTCCGGCTCAAAACAACGGGATACATCGTTTTAGATAAAAACTAGGGAGATTCACGAACATCGATTTCACAAGTTGTCGATGAGTAGACGAGAGAAAGGTGTAAACTTTTTGCTCATAACTGCCCGAAATTTGTATTCCAGCTCAAAACAAGGGGATACATGGTTTTAGATCGAAACTAGCGAGATTCACGAACATCGATTATACAAGTCGTCGATGAGTAGACGAGAGAAAGGTGTAAACTTTTTCTTTCAGAAATGCGCGAGAACTTGTATTCCAGCTCAAAACAACGGGATACATGGTTTTAGATCAAAACTAGGGAGATTCAAGAACATCGATTTTACAAGTCGTCGATGAGTAGACAAGAGAAAGATGTAAAATTTTTCGCTCATAACTGCGCGAAAACTTGTATTCCAGCTCAAAACAACGGGATACATCGTTTTAGATCGAAACTAGCGAGATTCAAGAACATCGATTTTACAAGTCGCCGATGAGTAGACAAGAGAAAGGTGTAAACTTTTTCGCTCATAACTGCGCGAAAACTTGTATTCCAGCTCAAAACAACGGGATACATCGTTTTAGATCGAAACTAGCGAGATTCACGAACATCGATTTTACAAGTTGTCGATGAGTAGACGAGAGAAAGGTGTAAACTTTTTCTCTAAGAACTGCGCGAAAACTTGTATTCCAGCTCAAAACAAGGGGATACATGGTTTATGATCGAAACTAGCGAGATTCACGAACATCGATTATACAAGTCGTCGATGAGTAGACGAGAGAAAGGTGTAAACTTTTTCTTTTAGAAATGCGCGAAAACATGTATTCCAGCTCAAAACAACGGGATACATCGTTTTAGATCGAAACTAGCGAGATTCACGAACATCGATTTTACAAGTGGTCGATGAGTAGACGAGAGAAAGGTGAAAACTTTTTCTCTCAGAACTGCGCGAAAACTTGTATTCCAGCTCAAAACAACGGGATACATCGTTTTAGATCGAAACTAGCGAGATTCACGAATATCGATTTTACAATTTGTCGATGAGTAGACGAGAGAAAGGTGTAAACTTTTTCTCTCAGAACTGCGCGAAAACTTGTATTCCAGCTCAAAAGACGGTATACATCATTTTAGATTGAAACTAGCGAGATTTACGCACTTTGATTTTACAAGTAATCGAAGAGTAGACTGCGCGAAAACTTGTACTCCGGCTCAAAACAACGGGATACATCGTTTCAGAACGAAACTAGCGAGATTCATGCACTTCGATTTTACAAGTCGTCGAAGAGTAGACGAGAGAAAGGTGTAAACTTTTTCTCTCAGGACTGCGCGAGAACTTGCATTCCAGCTCAAAACAACGGGATACATGGTTTTAGATCAAAACTAGGGAGATTCATGAACATCGATTTTACATGTCGTCGATGAGTAGACGAGAGAAAGGTGTAAACTTTTTCGCTCATAACTGCGCGAAAACTTGTATTCCAGCTCAAAAACACGGTATACATCCTTTTATATCGAAACTAGCGAGATTCACGAACATCGATTATACAAGTCGTCGATGAGTAGACGAGAGAAATGTGTAAACTTTTTCTTTCAGAACTGCGCGAAAACTTGTATTCCAGCTCAAAACAACGGGATACATCGTTTCAGAACGAAACTAGCGAGATTCATGCACTTCGATTTTACAAGTCGTCGAAGAGTAGACGAGAGAAAGGTGTAAACTTTTTCTCTCAGAACTGCCGAGAAATTGTATTCCAGCTCAGAACAACGGGATATATCGCTTTAGATCAAAACTAGGGAGATTCAAGAACATCGATTTTACAAGTCGTCGATGAGTAGACAAGAGAAAGGTGTAAACTTTTTCGCTCATAACTGCGCGAAAACTTGTATTCCAGCTCAAAACAACGGGATACATCGTTTTAGATCGAAACTAGCGAGATTCACGAACATCGATTTTACAAGTTGTCGATGAGTAGACGAGAGAAAGGTGTAAACTTTTTCTCTAATACTGCGCGAAAACTTGTATTCCAGCTCAAAACAAGGGGATACATGGTTTATGATCGAAACTAGCGAGATTCACGAACATCGATTATACAAGTCGTCGATGAGTAGACGAGAGAAAGGTGTAAACTTTTTCTTTCAGAAATGCGCGAAAACATGTATTCCAGCTCAAAACAACGGGATACATCGTTTTAGATCGAAACTAGCGAGATTCACGAACATCGATTTTACAAGTGGTCGATGAGTAGACGAGAGAAAGGTGAAAACTTTTTCTCTCAGAACTGCGCGAAAACTTGTATTCCAGCTCAAAACAACGGGATACATCGTTTTAAATCGAAACTAGCGAGATTCACGAATATCGATTTTACAATTTGTCGATGAGTAGACGAGAGAAAGGTGTAAACTTTTTCTCTCAGAACTGCGCGAAAACTTGTATTCCAGCTCAAAAGACGGTATACATCATTTTAGATTGAAACTAGCGAGATTTACGCACTTTGATTTTACAAGTAATCGAAGAGTAGACTGCGCGAAAACTTGTACTCCGGCTCAAAACAACGGGATACATCGTTTCAGAACGAAACTAGCGAGATTCATGCACTTCGATTTTACAAGTCGCCGAAGAGTAGACGAGAGAAAGGTGTAAACTTTCTCTCAGAACTGCGCGAGAACTTGTATTCCAGCTCAAAACAACGGGATACATGGTTTTAGATCAAAACTAGGGAGATTCATGAACATCGATTTTACATGTCGTCGATGAGTAGACGAGAGAAAGGTGTAAACGTTTTCGCTCATAACTGCGCGAAAACTTGTATTCCAGCTCAAAAACACGGTATACATCGTTTTAGATCGAAATTAGCGAGATTCACGAACATCGTTTATACAAGTCGTCGATGAGTAGACGAGAGAAATGTGTAAACTTTTTCTTTCAGAACTGCGCGAAAACTTGTATCCCAGCTCAAAACAACGGGATACATCGTTTCAGAACGAAACTAGCGAGATTCATGCACTTCGATTTTACAAGTCGTCGAAGAGTAGACGAGAGAAAGGTGTAAACTTTTTCTCTCTGAACTGCACGAGAACTTGTATTCCAGTTCAAAACAACGGGATACATCGTTTTAGATCGAAACTAGCGAGATTCACGAACATCGATTTTACAAGTTGTCGATGAGTAGACGAAAGAAAGGTGTAAACTTTTTCTCTCAGAACTGCGCGAAAACTTGTATTCCAGCTCAAAAGACGGTGTACATCATTTTAGATCGAAACTAGCGAGGTTTACGCACTTTATTTTACTTGTCATCGAAGAGCAGACTGCGCGAAAACTTGTACTCCGGCTGAAAACAACGGGATACATCGTTTTAGAACGAAACTAGCGAGATTCATGCACTTCGATTTTAGAAGTCGTCGAAGAGTAGACGAGAGAAAAGTGTAAACGTTTTCTCTCAGAACTGCGCGAGAACTTGTATTCCAGCTCAAAACAACGGGATACATCGTTTTAGATCAAAACTAGGGAGATTCAAGAACATCGATTTTACAAGTCGTCGATGAGTAGACGAGAGAAAGGTGTAAACTTTTTCGCTCATAACTGCGCGAAAACTTGTATTCCAGCTCAAAACAAGGGGATACATCGTTTTAGATCGAAACTAGCGAGATTCACGAACATCGATTTTACAAGTTGTCGATGAGTAGACGAGAGAAACGTGTAAACTTTTTCTCATAGAACTGCGCGAAAACTTGTATTCCTGCTCAAAAACATGGTATACATCGTTTTAGATCGAAACTAGCGAGATTCACGAACATCGATTTTACAAGTTGTCGATGAGTAGACGAGAGAAACGTGTAAACTTTTTCTCATAGAACTGCGCGAAAACTTGTATTCCTGCTCAAAAACATGGTATACATCGTTTTAGATCGAAACTAGCGAGATTCACGAACATCGATTTTACAAGTTGTCGATGAGTAGACGAGAGAAACGTGTAAACTTTTTCTCATAGAACTGCGCGAAAACTTGTATTCCTGCTCAAAAACACGGTATACATCGTTTTAGATCGAAACTAGCGAGATTCACGAACATCGATTTTACAAGTTGTCGATGAGTAGACTAGAGAAAGGTGTAAACTTTTTCTCATAGAACTGCGCGAAAACTTGTATTCCTGCTCAAAAACATGGTATACATCGTTTTAGATCGAAACTAGCGAGATTCACGAACATCGATTATACAAGTCGTCGATGAGTAGACGAGAGAAAGGTGTAAACGTTTTCTTTCAGAAATGCGCGAAAACTTGTATTCCAGCTCAAAACAACGGGATACATCGTTTTAGATCGAAACTAGCGAGATTCACGAACATCGATTTCACAAGTGGTCGATGAGTAGAAGAGAAAGGTGTAAACTTTTTCTCTCAGAACTGCGCGAAAACTTGTATTCCAGCTCAAAACAAGGGGATACATTGTTTTAGATCGAAACTAGCGAGATTCACGAACATCGATTTTACAAGTTGTCGATGAGTAGACGAGAGAAACGTGTAAACTTTTTCTCTCAGAACTGCGCGAAAACTTGTATTCCAGCTCAAAACAACGGGATACATCGTTTTAGATGGAAACTAGCGAGATTCACGAACATCGATTTTACAAGTCGTCGATGAGTAGACGAGAGAAAGGTGTAAACATTTTCTCTCAGAACTGCGCGAAAACTTGTATTCCAGCTCAAAAGACTGTATACATCGTTTTAGATCGAAACTAGCGAGATTAACGCATTTTGATCTTACAAGTCGTCGAAGAGTAGACTGCGCGAAAACTTGTACTCCGGCTCAAAACAACGGGATACATCGCTTTAGAACAAAACTTGCGAGATTCATGCGCTTCGATTTTACAAGTCGTCGAAGATTAGACGACAGAAAGGTGTAAACTTTTTCTCTCAGAACTGCGCGAAAACTTGTATTCCAGCTCAAAACAGCGGGATACATCGTTTTAGATCGAAACTAGCGAGGTTTACGCACATTATTTTACATGTAATCGAAGAGTAGACTGCGCGAAAACTTGTACTCCGGCTGAAAACAACGGGATACATCGTTTTAGAACGAAACTAGCGAGATTCATGCACTTCGATTTTTGAAGTCGTCGAAGAGTAGACGAGAGAAAGGTGTAAACGTTTTCTCTCAGAACTGCGCGAGAACTTGTATTCCAGCTCAAAACAACGGGATACATCGTTTTAGATCAAAACTAGGGAGATTCAACAACATCGATTTTACAAGTCGTCGATGAGTAGACGAGAGAAAGGTGTAAACTTTTTCTCTCAGAACTGCGCGAAAACTTGTATTCCTGCTCAAAAACACGGTATACATCGTTTTAGATCGAAACTAGCGAGATTCACGAACATCGATTATACAAGTCGTCGATGAGTAGACGAGAGAAAGGTGTAAACTTTTTCTTTCAGAAATGCGCAAAAACTTGTATTCCAGTTCAAAACAACGGGATACATCGTTTTAGATCGAAACTAGCGAGATTCACGAACATCGATTTTACAAGTGGTCGATGAGTAGACGAGAGAAAGGTGTACACTTTTTCTCTCAGAACTGCGCGAAAACTTGTATTCCAGCTCAAAACAACGGGATACATCGTTTTAGATCGAAACTAGCGAGATTCACGAATATTGATTTTACAATTTGTCGATGAGTAGACGAGAGAAAGGAGTAAACTTTTTCCCTCAGAACTGCGCGAAAACTTGTATTCCAGCTCAAAATACGGTATACATCATTTTAGATCGAAACTAGCGAGATTTACGCACTTTGATTTTACAAGTCGTCGAAGAGTAGACTGCGCGAAAACTTGTACTCCGGCTCAAAACAACGGGATACATCGTTTCAGAACGAAACTAGCGAGATTCATGCACTTCGCTTTTACAAGTCGTCGAAGAGTAGACGAGAGAAAGGTGTAAACTTTTTCTCTCAGAACTGCGCGAGAACTTGTATTCCAGATCAAAACAACGGGATACATGGTTTTAGATCAAAACTAGAGAGATTCATGAACATCGATTTTACAAGTCGTCGATGAGTAGACGAGAGAAAGGTGTAAAATTTTTCTCTCAGAACTGCGCGAAAACTTGTACTCCAGCTCGAAACAACGGGATACATCGTTTTAGATCCAAACTAGCGAGATTTACGAACATCGATTTTACAAGTCGTCGAAGAGTAGACGAGAGAAAGGTGTAAACGTTTTCTCTCAGAACTGCGCGAGAACTTGTATTCCAGCTCAAAACAACGAGATACATCGTTTTAGATCGAAACTAGCGAGATTCACGAACATCGATTTTACAAGTCGTCGATGAGTAGACGAGAGAAAGGTGTAAACTTTTTCTTTCAGAAATGCGCGAAAACTTGTATTCCAGCTCAAAACAACGGGATACATCGTTTTAGATCGAAACTAGCGAGATTCACGAATATCGATTTTACAACTGGTCGATGAGAAGACGAGAGAAAGGTGTAAACGTTTTCTCTCAGAACTGCGCGAAAACTTGTATTCCAGCTATAAACAACGGGATACATCGTTTTAGATCGAAACTAGCGAGATTCACGAATATCGATTTTACAATTTGTCGATGAGTAGACGAGAGAAAGGTGTAAACTTTTTCTCTCAGAACTGCGCGAAAACTTGTATTCCAGCTCAAAAGACGGTATACATCATTTTAGATCGAAACTATCGAGATTTACGCACTTTGATTTTACAAGTCGTCGAAGAGTAGACTGCGCGAAAACTTGTACTCCGGCTCAAAACAACGGATACATCGTTTCAGAACGAAACTAGCGAGATTCATGCACTTCGATTTTACAAGTCGTCGAAGAGTAGACGAGAGAAAGGTGTAACCTTTTTCTCTCAGAACTGCGCGAGAACTTGTATTCCAGCTCAAAACAACGGGATACATGGTTTTAGATCAAAACTAGCGAGATTCATGAACATCGATTTTATATGTCGTCGATGAGTAGACGAGAGAAAGGTGTAAACTTTTTCGCTCATAACTGCGCGAAAACTTGTATTCCAGCTCAAAAACACGGTATACATCGTTTTAGATCGAAACTAGCGAGATTCACGAACATCGATTATACATCAACAGGGTGAGTTGTTGGGCTAGTTGGTGTTCGGATTTTACAGGCATATTTTTAGCGCAAAGGACGGGACGAGATACAGACAAGTGCTCGTCTTGTCTGTATCTCGTCCCGTCCTTTGCGCTAAAAATATGCCTGTAAAATCGATTATACAAGTCGTCGATGAGTAGACGAGAGAAAGGTGTAAACTTTTTCTTTCACAACTGCGCGAAAACTTGTATTCCAGCTCAAAACAACGGGATATATCGTTTTAGATCAAAACTAGGGAGATTCAAGAAGATCGATTTTACAAGTCGTCGATGAGTACACAAGAGAAAGGTGTAAACCTTTTCGCTCATAACTGCGCGAAAACTTGTATTCCTGCTCAAAACAACGGGATACATCGTTTTAGATCGAAACTAGCGAGATTCACGAACATCAATGTTACAAGTTGTCGATGAGTAGACGAGAGAAAGGTGTAAACGTTTTCTCTCAGAACTGCGCGAAAACTTGTATTCCAGCTCAAAAACACGGTATATATCGTTTTAGATCGAAACTAGCGAGATTCACGAACATCGATTATACAAGTCGTCGATGAGTAGAAGAGAGAAAGGTGTAAACTTTTTCTTTCAGAACTGCGCGAAAACTTGTATTCCGGCTAAAAATAACGGCATACATCGTTATAGATCGAAACTAGCAAGATTCACGTACATCGATTTTACAAATCGTCGAAGAGTAGACGAGAGAAAGGTGTAAACTTTTTCTCTCAGAACTGCTGCGAAAACTTGTATTCCAGCTCAAAACAACGGGATACATCGTTTTAGATCGAAACTAGCGAGATTCACGAACATCGATTTTACAAGTTGTCGATGAGTAGACGAGATAAAGGTGTAAACTTTTTCTCTCAGAGCTGCGGGAGAACTTTTATTCCAGCTCAAAACAACGGGATACATCGTTTTAGATCGAAACTAGCGAGATTCACGAATATCGATTTTACAATTTGTCGATGAGTAGACGAGAGAAAGGTGTAAACTTTTTCTCTCAGAACAGCGCGAAAACTTGTATTCCAGCTCAAAAGACGGGATACATCGTTTTAGATTGAAACTAGCAAGGTTTACGCACTTTATTTTACAAGTCATCGAAGAGTAGACTGCGCGAAAACTTGTACTCCGGCTGAAAACAACGGGATACATCGTTTTAGAACGAAACTAGCGAGATTCATGCACTTCGATTTTAGAAGTCGTCGAAGAGTAGACGAGAGAAAGGTGTAAACGTTTTCTCTCAAAACTGCGCAAGAACTTGTATTCCAGCTCAAAACAACGGGATACATCGTTTTAGATCAAAAACTAGGGAGATTCAAGAACATCGATTTTACAAGTCGTCGATAAGTAGACGAGCGAAAGGTGTAAACTTTTTCGCTCATAACTGCGCGAAAACTTGTATTCCAGCTCAAAACAAGGGGATACATCGTTTTAGATAGAAACTAGCGAGATTCACGAACATCGATTTTACAAGTTGTCGATGAGTAGACTAGAGAAAGGTGTAAACTTTTTCTCTCAGAACTGCGCGAAAACTTGTATTCCTGCTCAAAAACACGGTATACATCGTTTTAGATCGAAACTAGCGAGATTCACGAACATCGATTATACAAGTCGTCGATGAGTAGACGAGAGAAAGGTGTAAACTTTTTGTTTCAGAAATGCGCGAAAACTTGTATTCCAGCTCAAAACAACGGGATACATCGTTTTAGATCGAAACTAGCGAGATTCACGAACATCGATTTTACAAGTGGTCGATGAGTAGACGAGAGAAAGGTGTAAACGTTTTCTCTCAGAACTGCGCGAAAACTTGTATTCCAGCTCAAAACAACGAGATACATCGTTTTAGATCGAAACTAGCGAGATTCACGAATATCGATTTTACAATTTGTCGATGAGTAGACGAGAGAAACGTGTAAACTTTTTCTCTCAGAACTGCGCGAAAACTTGTATTCCAGCTCAAAAGACGGGATACATCGTTTTAGATCGAAACTAGCGAGGTTTACGCACTTTATTTTACAAGTCATCGAAGAGTAGACTGCGCGAAAACTTGTACTCCGGCTGAAAACAACGGGATACTTCGTTTTAGAACGAAACTAGCGAGATTCATGCACTTCGATTTTACAAGTCGTCGATGAGTAGGCAAGAGAAAGGTGTAAATTTTTTCTCTCAGAACTGCGCAAAAACTTGTATTCCAGCTCAAAAACACGGTATATATCGTTTCAGATCGAAACTAGCGAGATTCACGAACATCTATTATACAAGTCGTCGATGAGTAGACGAGAGAAAGGTGTAAACTTTTTCTTTCAGAACTGCGCGAAAACTTGTATTCCGGCTCGAAACAACGGCATACATCGTTATAGATCGAAACTAGCAAGATTCACGAACATCGATTTTACAAATCGTCGAAGAGTAGACGAGAGAAAGGTGTAAACTTTTTCTCTCAGAACTGCGCGAAAACTTGTATTCCAGCTCAAAACAACGGGATACATCGTTTTAGATCGAAACTAGCGAGATTCACGAACATCGATTTTACAAGTCGTCGATGAGTAGACGAGAGAAAGGTGTAAACTTTTTCTCTCAGAACTGCTCGAAAACGTGTATTTCAGCTCGAAACAACGGGATACATCATTTTAGATCGAAACTAGCGAGATTTACGAACATCGATTTTACAAGTCGTGGATGAGTAGCCGAGAGAAAGGTGTAAACTTTTTCTCTCAGAACTGCGAGAAAACTTGTAGTCCGGCTCAAAACAACGGCATACATCGTTATAGATCGAAACTAGTAAGATTCACGAACATCGATTTTACAAATCGCCGAAGAGTAGACGAGAGAAAGGTGTAAACTTTTTCTCTCAGAACGGCGCGAAAACTTGTATTCCAGCTCAAAACAACGGGATACATCGTTTTAGATCGAAACTAGCGAGATTTACGCACTTCGATTTTACAAGTCGTCCACGGCTAGACGAGAGAAAGCTGTAAACTTTTTCTCTCAGAACTGCGCTAAAACTCGTATTCCGGCTCAAAACATCGGGATACATCGTTTTAGATCGAAACTAGAAAAATTCACGAACATCGATTTTACAAGTCATCGAAGAGTAGACGGGAGAAAGGTGCAAAATTTTCTCTCAGAACAGCGCGAGAACTTGTATTCCAGCTCAAAACAACGGGGTACATCGTTTTAGATCAAAGCTAGGGAGATTCACGAACATCGATTTTACAAGTCGTCGATGAGTAGACGAGAGAAAGGTGTAAACTTTTTCTCTCATAACTGCGCGAAAACTTGTATTCCAGCTCAAAACAGCGGGATACATCGTTTTATATCGAAACTAGCGAGGTTTACGCACATTATTTTACATGTAATCGAAGAGTAGACTGCGCGAAAACTTGTACTCCGGCTGAAAACAACGGGATACATCGTTTTAGAACGAAACTAGCGAGATTCATGCACTTCGATTTTTGAAGTCGTCGAAGAGTAGACGAGAGAAAGGTGTAAACGTTTTCTCTCAGAACTGCGCGAGAACTTGTATTCCAGCTCAAAACAACGGGATACATCGTTTTAGATCAAAACTAGGGAGATTCAACAACATCGATTTTACAAGTCGTCGATGAGTAGACGAGAGAAAGGTGTAAACTTTTTCTCTCAGAACTGCGCGAAAACTTGTATTCCTGCTCAAAAACACGGTATACATCGTTTTAGATCGAAACTAGCGAGATTCACGAACATCGATTATTCAAGTCGTCGATGAGTAGACGAGAGAAAGGTGTAAACTTTTTCTTTCAGAAATGCGCAAAAACTTGTATTCCAGTTCAAAACAACGGGATACATCGTTTTAGATCGAAACTAGCGAGATTCACGAACATCGATTTTACAAGTGGTCGATGAGTAGACGAGAGAAAGGTGTACACTTTTTCTCTCAGAACTGCGCGAAAACTTGTATTCCAGCTCAAAACAACGGGATACATCGTTTTAGATCGAAACTAGCGAGATTCACGAATATTGATTTTACAATTTGTCGATGAGTAGACGAGAGCAAGGAGTAAACTTTTTCCCTCAGAACTGCGCGAAAACTTGTATTCCAGCTCAAAATACGGTATACATCATTTTAGATCGAAACTAGCGAGATTTACGCACTTTGATTTTACAAGTCGTCGAAGAGTAGACTGCGCGAAAACTTGTACTCCGGCTCAAAACAACGGGATACATCGTTTCAGAACGAAACTAGCGAGATTCATGCACTTCGCTTTTACAAGTCGTCGAAGAGTAGACGAGAGAAAGGTGTAAACTTTTTTCTCTCAGAACTGCGCGAGAACTTGTATTCCAGATCAAAACAACGGGATACATGGTTTTAGATCAAAACTAGAGAGATTCATGAACATCGATTTTACAAGTCGTCGATGAGTAGACGAGAGAAAGGTGTAAAATTTTTCTCTCAGAACTGCGCGAAAACTTGTACTCCAGCTCGAAACAACTGGATACATCGTTTTAGATCGAAACTAGCGAGATTTACGAACATCGATTTTACAAGTCGTCGAAGAGTAGACGAGAGAAAGGTGTAAACGTTTTCTCTCAGAACTGCGCGAGAACTTGTATTCCAGCTCAAAACAACGGGATACATCGTTTTAGATCGAAACTAGCGAGATTCACGAACATCGATTTTACAAGTCGTCGATGAGTAGACGAGAGAAAGGTGTAAACTTTTTCTTTCAGAAATGCGCGAAAACTTGTATTCCAGCTCAAAACAACGGGATACATCGTTTTAGATCGAAACTAGCGAGATTCACGAATATCGATTTTACAAGTGGTCGATGAGAAGACGAGAGAAAGGTGTAAACGTTTTCTCTCAGAACTGCGCGAAAACTTGTATTCCAGCTATAAACAACGGGATACATCGTTTTAGATCGAAACTAGCGAGATTCACGAATATCGATTTTACAATTTGTCGATGAGTAGACGAGAGAAAGGTGTAAACTTTTTCTCTCAGAACTGCGCGAAAACTTGTATTCCAGCTCAAAAGACGGTATACATCATTTTAGATCGAAACTATCGAGATTTACGCACTTTGATTTTACAAGTCGTCGAAGAGTAGACTGCGCGAAAACTTGTACTCCGGCTCAAAACAACGGATACATCGTTTCAGAACGAAACTAGCGAGATTCATGCACTTCGATTTTACAAGTCGTCGAAGAGTAGACGAGAGAAAGGTGTAACCTTTTTCTCTCAGAACTGCGCGAGAACTTGTATTCCAGCTCAAAACAACGGGATACATGGTTTTAGATCAAAACTAGGGAGATTCATGAACATCGATTTTATAAGTCGTCGATGAGTAGACGAGAGAAAGGTGTAAACTTTTTCGCTCATAACTGCGCGAAAACTTGTATTCCAGCTCAAAAACACGGTATACATCGTTTTAGATCGAAACTAGCGAGATTCACGAACATCGATTATACATCAACAGGGTGAGTTGTTGGGCTAGTTGGTGTTCGGATTTTACAGGCATATTTTTAGCGCAAAGGACGGGACGAGATACAGACAAGTGCTCGTCTTGTCTGTATCTCGTCCCGTCCTTTGCGCTAAAAATATGCCTGTAAAATCGATTATACAAGTCGTCGATGAGTAGACGAGAGAAAGGTGTAAACTTTTTCTTTCACAACTGCGCGAAAACTTGTATTCCAGCTCAAAACAACGGGATATATCGTTTTAGATCAAAACTAGGGAGATTCAAGAAGATCGATTTTACAAGTCGTCGATGAGTACACAAGAGAAAGGTGTAAACTTTTTCGCTCATAACTGCGCGAAAACTTGTATTCCTGCTCAAAACAACGGGATACATCGTTTTAGATCGAAACTAGCGAGATTCACGAACATCAATGTTACAAGTTGTCGATGAGTAGACGAGAGAAAGGTGTAAACGTTTTCTCTCAGAACTGCGCGAAAACTTGTATTCCAGCTCAAAAACACGGTATATATCGTTTTAGATCGAAACTAGCGAGATTCACGAACATCGATTATACAAGTCGTCGATGAGTAGAAGAGAGAAAGGTGTAAACTTTTTCTTTCAGAACTGCGCGAAAACTTGTATTCCGGCTAAAAATAACGGCATACATCGTTATAGATCGAAACTAGCAAGATTCACGTACATCGATTTTACAAATCGTCGAAGAGTAGACGAGAGAAAGGTGTAAACTTTTTCTCTCAGAACTGCTGCGAAAACTTGTATTCCAGCTCAAAACAACGGGATACATCGTTTTAGATCGAAACTAGCGAGATTCACGAACATCGATTTTACAAGTTGTCGATGAGTAGACGAGATAAAGGTGTAAACTTTTTCTCTCAGAGCTGCGCGAGAACTTTTATTCCAGCTCAAAACAACGGGATACATCGTTTTAGATCGAAACTAGCGAGATTCACGAATATCGATTTTACAATTTGTCGATGAGTAGACGAGAGAAAGGTGTAAACTTTTTCTCTCAGAACAGCGCGAAAACTTGTATTCCAGCTCAAAAGACGGGATACATCGTTTTAGATTGAAACTAGCGAGGTTTACGCACTTTATTTTACAAGTCATCGAAGAGTAGACTGCGCGAAAACTTGTACTCCGGCTGAAAACAACGGGATACATCGTTTTAGAACGAAACTAGCGAGATTCATGCACTTCGATTTTAGAAGTCGTCGAAGAGTAGACGAGAGAAAGGTGTAAACGTTTTCTCTCAAAACTGCGCAAGAACTTGTATTCCAGCTCAAAACAACGGGATACATCGTTTTAGATCAAAAACTAGGGAGATTCAAGAACATCGATTTTACAAGTCGTCGATAAGTAGACGAGCGAAAGGTGTAAACGTTTTCGCTCATAACTGCGCGAAAACTTGTATTCCAGCTCAAAACAAGGGGATACATCGTTTTAGATAGAAACTAGCGAGATTCACGAACATCGATTTTACAAGTTGTCGATGAGTAGACTAGAGAAAGGTGTAAACTTTTTCTCTCAGAACTGCGCGAAAACTTGTATTCCTGCTCAAAAACACGGTATACATCGTTTTAGATCGAAACTAGCGAGATTCACGAACATCGATTATACAAGTCGTCGATGAGTAGACGAGAGAAAGGTGTAAACTTTTTGTTTCAGAAATGCGCGAAAACTTGTATTCCAGCTCAAAACAACGGGATACATCGTTTTAGATCGAAACTAGCGAGATTCACGAACATCGATTTTACAAGTGGTCGATGAGTAGACGAGAGAAAGGTGTAAACTTTTTCTCTCAGAACTGCGCGAAAACTTGTATTCCAGCTCAAAACAACGAGATACATCGTTTTAGATCGAAACTAGCGAGATTCACGAATATCGATTTTACAATTTGTCGATGAGTAGACGAGAGAAACGTGTAAACTTTTTCTCTCAGAACTGCGCGAAAACTTGTATTCCAGCTCAAAAGACGGGATACATCGTTTTAGATCGAAACTAGCGAGGTTTACGCACTTTATTTTACAAGTCATCGAAGAGTAGACTGCGCGAAAACTTGTACTCCGGCTGAAAACAACGGGATACTTCGTTTTAGAACGAAACTAGCGAGATTCATGCACTTCGATTTTAGAAGTCGTCGAAGAGTAGACGAGAGAAAGGTGTAAACGTTTTCTCTCAGAACTGCGCGAGAACTTGTATTCCAGCTCAAAACAACGGGATACATCGTTTTAGATCAAAAACTAGGGAGATTCAAGAACATCGATTTTACAAGTCGGCGATGAGTAGACGAGAGAAAGGTGTAAACTTTTTCTCTCAGAACTGCGCGAAAACTTGTATTCCTGCTCAAAAACACGGTATACATCGTTTTAGATCAAAACTAGCGAGATTCACGAATATCGATTTTACAATTTGTCGATGAGTAGACGAGAGAAAGGAGTAAACTTTTTCTCTCAGAACTGCGCGAAAACTTGTATTCCAGCTCAAAATACGGTATACATCATTTTAGATCGAAACTAGCGAGATTTACGCACTTTGATTTTACAAGTCGTCGAAAAGTAGACTGCGCGAAAACTTGTACTCCGGCTCAAAACAACGGGATACATCGTTTCATAACAAAACTAGCGAGATTCATGCACTTCGATTTTACAAGTCGTCGAAGAGTAGACGAGAGAAAGGTGTAAACTTTTTCTCTCAGAACTGCGCGAGAACTTGTATTCCAGCTCAAAACAACGGGATACATGGTTTTAGATCAAAACTAGAGAGATTCATGAACATCGATTTTACAAGTCGTCGATGAATAGACGAGAGAAAGGTGTAAACTTTTTCTCTCAGAACTGCGCGAAAACTTGTACTCCAGCTCGAAACAACGGGATACATCGTTTTAGATCAAAACTAGCGAGATTTACGAACATCGATTTTACAAGTCGTCGAAGAGTAGACGAGAGAAAGGTGTAAACGTTTTCTCTCAGAACTGCGCGAGAACTTGTATTCCAGCTCAAAACAACGGGATACATCGTTTTAGATCGAAACTAGCGAGATTCACGAACATCGATTTTACAAGTCGTCGATGAGTAGACGAGAGAAAGGTGTAAACTTTTTCTTTCAGAAATGCGCGAAAACTTGTATTCCAGCTCAAAACAACGGGATACATCGTTTTAGATCGAAACTAGCGAGATTCACGAACATCAATTTTACAAGTGGTCGATGAGAAGACGAGAGAAAGGTGTAAACGTTTTCTCTCAGAACTGCGCGAAAACTTGTATTCCTGCTCAAAACAACGGGATACATCATTTTAGATCGAAACTAGCGAGATTCACGAACATCAATTTTACAAGTTGTCGATGAGTAGACGAGAGAAAGGTGTAAACGTTTTCTCTCAGAACTGCGCGAGAACTTGTATTCCAGCTCAAAAACACGGTATATATCGTTTTAGATCGAAACTAGCGAGATTCACGAACATCGATTATACAAGTCGTCGATGAGTAGAAGAGAGAAAGGTGTAAACTTTTTCTTTCAGAACTGCGCGAAAACTTGTATTCCGGCTCAAAACAACGGCATACATTGTTATAGATCGAAACTAGCAAGATTCACGAACATCGATTTTACAAGTTGTCGATGAGTAGACGAGAGAAAGGTGTAAACTTTTTCTTTCAGAACTGCGCGAGAACTTGTATTCCAGCTCAAAACAACGGGATACATGGTTTTAGATCAAAACTAGAGAGATTCATGAACATCGATTTTACAAGTCGTCGATGAGTAGACGAGAGAAAGGTGTAAAATTTTTCTCTCAGAACTGCGCGAAAACTTGTACTCCAGCTCGAAACAACGGGATACATCGTTTTAGATCGAAACTAGCGAGATTTACGAACATCGATTTTACAAGTCGTCGAAGAGTAGACGAGAGAAAGGTGTAAACGTTTTCTCTCAGAACTGCGCGAGAACTTGTATTCCAGCTCAAAACAACGGGATACATCGTTTTAGATCGAAACTAGCGAGATTCACGAACATCGATTTTACAAGTCGTCGATGAGTAGACGAGAGAAAGGTGTAAACTTTTTCTTTCAGAAATGCGCGAAAACTTGTATTCCAGCTCAAAACAACGGGATACATCGTTTTAGATCGAAACTAGCGAGATTCACGAATATCGATTTTACAAGTGGTCGATGAGAAGACGAGAGAAAGGTGTAAACGTTTTCTCTCAGAACTGCGCGAAAACTTGTATTCCAGCTCAAAAGACGGTATACATCATTTTAGATCGAAACTATCGAGATTTACGCACTTTGATTTTACAAGTCGTCGAAGAGTAGACTGCGCGAAAACTTGTACTCCGGCTCAAAACAACGGATACATCGTTTCAGAACGAAACTAGCGAGATTCATGCACTTCGATTTTACAAGTCGTCGAAGAGTAGACGAGAGAAAGGTGTAACCTTTTTCTCTCAGAACTGCGCGAGAACTTGTATTCCAGCTCAAAACAACGGGATACATGGTTTTAGATCAAAACTAGGGAGATTCATGAACATCGATTTTATAAGTCGTCGATGAGTAGACGAGAGAAAGGTGTAAACTTTTTCGCTCATAACTGCGCGAAAACTTGTATTCCAGCTCAAAAACACGGTATACATCGTTTTAGATCGAAACTAGCGAGATTCACGAACATCGATTATACATCAACAGGGTGAGTTGTTGGGCTAGTTGGTGTTCGGATTTTACAGGCATATTTTTAGCGCAAAGGACGGGACGAGATACAGACAAGTGCTCGTCTTGTCTGTATCTCGTCCCGTCCTTTGCGCTAAAAATATGCCTGTAAAACCGATTATACAAGTCGTCGATGAGTAGACGAGAGAAAGGTGTAAACTTTTTCTTTCACAACTGCGCGAAAACTTGTATTCCAGCTCAAAACAACGGGATATATCGTTTTAGATCAAAACTAGGGAGATTCAAGAAGATCGATTTTACAAGTCGTCGATGAGTACACAAGAGAAAGGTGTAAACTTTTTCGCTCATAACTGCGCGAAAACTTGTAATCCTGCTCAAAACAACGGGATACATCGTTTTAGATCAAAACTAGCGAGATTCACGAACATCAATGTTACAAGTTGTCGATGAGTAGACGAGAGAAAGGTGTAAACGTTTTCTCTCAGAACTGCGCGAAAACTTGTATTCCAGCTCAAAAACACGGTATATATCGTTTTAGATCGAAACTAGCGAGATTCACGAACATCGATTATACAAGTCGTCGATGAGTAGGAGAGAGAAAGGTGTAAACTTTTTCTTTCAGAACTGCGCGAAAACTTGTATTCCGGCTAAAAATAACGGCATACATCGTTATAGATCGAAACTAGCAAGATTCACGTACATCGATTTTACAAATCGTCGAAGAGTAGACGAGAGAAAGGTGTAAACTTTTTCTCTCAGAACTGCGCGAAAACTTGTATTCCAGCTCAAAACAACGGGATACATCGTTTTAGATCGAAACTAGCGAGATTCACGAACATCGATTTTACAAGTTGTCGATGAGTAGACGAGATAAAGGTGTAAACTTTTTCTCTCAGAGCTGCGCGAGAACTTTTATTCCAGCTCAAAACAACGGGATACATCGTTTTAGATCGAAACTAGCGAGATTCACGAATATCGATTTTACAATTTGTCGATGAGTAGACGAGAGAAAGGTGTAAACTTTTTCTCTCAGAACAGCGCGAAAACTTGTATTCCAGCTCAAAAGACGGGATACATCGTTTTAGATTGAAACTAGCGAGGTTTACGCACTTTATTTTACAATTCATCGAAGAGTAGACTGCGCGAAAACTTGTACTCCGGCTCAAAACAACGGGATACATCGTTTTAGAACGAAACTAGCGAGATTCATGCACTTCGATTTTACAAGTCGTCGAAGAGTAGACGAGAGAAAGGTGTAAACTTTTTCTCTCAGAACTGCGCGAGAACTTGTATTCCAGCTCAAAACAACGGGATACATGGTTTTAGATCAAAACTAGGGAGATTCAAGAACATCGATTTTACATGTCGTCGATGAGTAGACGAGAGAAAGGTGTAAACGTTTTCGCTCATAACTGCGCGAAAACTTGTATTCCAGCTCAAAAACACGGTATACATCCTTTTATATCGAAACTAGCGAGATTCACGAACATCGATTATACAAGTCGTCGATGAGTAGACGAGAGAAATGTGTAAACTTTTTCTTTCAGAACTGCGCGAAAACTTGTATTCCAGCTCAAAACTACGGGATACATCGTTTCAGAACGAAACTAGCGAGATTCATGCACTTCGATTCTACAAGTCGTCGAAGAGTAGACGAGAGAAAGGTGTAAACTTTTTCTCTCAGAACTGCACGAGAAATTGTATTCCAGCTCAAAACAACGGGATATATCGTTTTAGATCAAAACTAGGGAGATTCAAGAACATCGATTTTACAAGTCGTCGATGAGTAGACAAGAGAAAGGTGTAAACTTTTTCGCTCATAACTGCGCGAAAACTTGTATTCCAGCTCAAAAGACGGGATACATCGTTTTAGATCGAAACTAGCGAGGTTTACGCACTTTATTTTACAAGTCATCGAAGAGTAGACTGCGCGAAAACTTGTACTCCGGCTGAAAACAACGGGATACTTCGTTTTAGAACGAAACTAGCGAGATTCATGCACTTCGATTTTAGAAGTCGTCGAAGAGTAGACGAGAGAAAGGTGTAAACGTTTTCTCTCAGAACTGCGCGAGAACTTGTATTCCAGCTCAAAACAACGGGATACATCGTTTTAGATCAAAAACTAGGGAGATTCAAGAACATCGATTTTACAAGTCGGCGATGAGTAGACGAGAGAAAGGTGTAAACTTTTTCTCTCAGAACTGCGCGAAAACTTGTATTCCTGCTCAAAAACACGGTATACATCGTTTTAGATCAAAACTAGCGAGATTCACGAATATCGATTTTACAATTTGTCGATGAGTAGACGAGAGAAAGGAGTAAACTTTTTCTCTCAGAACTGCGCGAAAACTTGTATTCCAGCTCAAAATACGGTATACATCATTTTAGATCGAAACTAGCGAGATTTACGCACTTTGATTTTACAAGTCGTCGAAAAGTAGACTGCGCGAAAACTTGTACTCCGGCTCAAAACAACGGGATACATCGTTTCATAACAAAACTAGCGAGATTCATGCACTTCGATTTTACAAGTCGTCGAAGAGTAGACGAGAGAAAGGTGTAAACTTTTTCTCTCAGAACTGCGCGAGAACTTGTATTCCAGCTCAAAACAACGGGATACATGGTTTTAGATCAAAACTAGAGAGATTCATGAACATCGATTTTACAAGTCGTCGATGAATAGACGAGAGAAAGGTGTAAACTTTTTCTCTCAGAACTGCGCGAAAACTTGTACTCCAGCTCGAAACAACGGGATACATCGTTTTAGATCAAAACTAGCGAGATTTACGAACATCGATTTTACAAGTCGTCGAAGAGTAGACGAGAGAAAGGTGTAAACGTTTTCTCTCAGAACTGCGCGAGAACTTGTATTCCAGCTCAAAACAACGGGATACATCGTTTTAGATCGAAACTAGCGAGATTCACGAACATCGATTTTACAAGTCGTCGATGAGTAGACGAGAGAAAGGTGTAAACTTTTTCTTTCAGAAATGCGCGAAAACTTGTATTCCAGCTCAAAACAACGGGATACATCGTTTTAGATCGAAACTAGCGAGATTCACGAACATCAATTTTACAAGTGGTCGATGAGAAGACGAGAGAAAGGTGTAAACGTTTTCTCTCAGAACTGCGCGAAAACTTGTATTCCTGCTCAAAACAACGGGATACATCATTTTAGATCGAAACTAGCGAGATTCACGAACATCGATTTTACAAGTTGTCGATGAGTAGACGAGAGAAAGGTGCAAACGTTTTCTCTAAGAACTGCGCGAAAACTTGTATTCCAGCTCAAAACAACGGGATACATCGTTTTAGATCGAAACTAGCGAGATTCACGAACATCGATTTTACAAGTTGTCGATGAGTAGACGAGATAAAGGTGTAAACTTTTTCTCTCAGAGCTGCGCGAGAACTTGTATTCCAGCTCAAAACAACGGGATACATCGTTTTAGATCAGAACTAGGGAGATTCACGAACATCGATTTTGCAAGTCGTCGATGAGTAGACGAGAGAAAGGTGTAAACTTTTTCTCTCAGAACAGCGCGAAAACTTGTATTCCAGCTCGAAACAACGGGATACATCGTTTTAGATCGAAACTAGCGAGATTTACGAACATCGATTTTACAAGTCGTCGAAGAGTAGACGAGAGAAAGGTGTAAACTTTTTCTCTCAGAACTGCGCGAGAACTTGTATTCCAGCTCAAAACAACGGGATACATCGTTTTAGATCAAAACTAGGGAGATTCACGAACATCGATTTTACAAGTCGTCGATGAGTAGACAAGAGAAAGGTGTAAACGTTTTCGCTCATAACTGCGCGAAAACTTGTATTCCAGCTCAAAACAAGGGGATACATTGTTTTAGATCGAAACTAGCGAGATTCACGAACATCGATTTTACAAGTTGTCGATGAGTAGACGAGAGAAAGGTGTAAACTTTTTCTCTCAGAACTGCGCGAAAACTTGTATTCCAGCTCAAAACAACGAGATACATCGTTTTAGATGGAAACTAGCGAGATTCACGAACATCGATTTTACAAGTCGTCGATGAGTAGACGAGAGAAAGGTGTAAACTTTTTCTCTCAGAACTGCGCGAAAACTTGTATTCCAGCTCAAAAGACGGTATACATCATTTTAGATCGAAACTAGCGAGATTTATGCACTTTGATCTTACAAGTCGTCGAAGAGTAGACTGCGCGAAAACTTGTACTCCGGCTCAAAACAACGGGATACATCGTTTTAGAACGAAACTATCGAGATTCATGCACTTCGATTTTACAAGTCGTCGAAGAGTAGACGAGAGAAAGGTGTAAACTTTTCCTCTCAGAACTGCGCGAGAACTTGTATTCCAGCTCAAAACAACGGGATACATCGTTTTAGATCAAAACTAGGGAGATTGATGAAGATTTTACAAGACGTCGATGAGTAGACGAGAGAAAGGTGTAAACTTTTTCGCTCATAACTGCGGGAAAAATGTATTCCAGCTCAAAAACACGGTATACATCGTTTTAGATAGAAACTAGCGAGATTCACGAACATCGATGATAAAAGTCGTCGATGAGTAGGCGAGAGAAAGGTGTAAACTTTTTCTTTCAGAACTGCGCGAAAACTTGTATTCCAGCTCAAAACAACAGGATACATCGTTTTAGATCGATACTAGCGAGGTTCACGAACATCGATTATACAAGTCGTCCAAGGCTAGACGAGAGAAAGGAGTAAACTTTTTCTTTCAGAACTGCGCGAAAACTTGTATTCTGGCTCAAAACAACGGGATACATCGTTTTAGATCGAAACTAGCGAGATTTACGCACTTTGATTTTACAAGTCGTCGTAGAGTAGACGATAGAGAGCTGTAAACGTTTTCTCTCGGAACTGCGCGAAAACTTGTATTCCGGCTCAAAACAACGGGATACATCGTTTTAGATCGAAACTAGCGAGATTTACGCACTTCGAATTTACAAGTCGACGAAGAGTAGACGAGAGAGAGCTGTAAACTTTTTCTCTCAGAACGGCGAGAAAACTTGTATTCCGGCTCAAAACAACGGCATACATCGTTTTAGATCGAAACTAGCAAGATTCATGAACATCGAATTTACAAATTGTCGAATAGTAGACGAGAGAAAGGTGTAAACTTTTTCTCTCATAACTGCGCGAAAACTTGTATTCCAGCTCAAAACAACGGGATACATCGTTTTAGATCGAAACTAGCGAGATTCACGAACATCGATTTTACAAGTGGTCGATGAGTAGACGAGAGAAAGGTGTAAACTTTTTCACTCAGAACTGCGCGAAAACTTGTATTCCAGCTCAAAACAACGGGATACATCGTTTTAGATGGAAACTAGCGAGATTCACGAACATCGATTTTACAAGTCGTCGATGAGTAGACGAGATAAAGGTGTAAACTTTTTCTCTCAGAACTGCACGAAAACTTGTATTCCAGCTCAAAAGACTGTATACATCGTTTTAGATCGAAACTAGCGAGATTTACGCACTTTGATTTTACACGTCGTCGAAGAGTAGACTGCGCGAAAACTTGTACTCCGGCTCCTAACAACGAGATACATCGTTTTAGATCGAAACTAGCGAGATTTACGCACTTCGATTTTACAAGTCGACGAAGAGTAGACGAGAGAGAGCTGTAAACTTTTTCTCTCAGAACTGCGCGAGAACTTGTATTCCAGCTCAAAACAACGGGGTACATCGTTTTAGATCAAAGCTAGGGATGTTTACGCACTTTATTTTACAAGTCATCGAAGAGTAGACTGCGCGAAAACTTGTACTCCGGCTGAAAACAACGGGATACATCGTTTTAGAACGAAACTAGCGAGATTCATGCATTTCGATTTACAAGTCGTCGAAGAGTAGACGAGAGAAAGGTTTAAACGTTTTCTCTCAGAACTGCGCGAGAACTTGTATTCCAGCTCAAAACAACGGGATACATCGTTTTAGATCAAAACTAGGGAGATTCAAGAACATCGATTTTACAAGTCGTCGATGAGTAGGCAAGAGAAAGGTGTAAATTTTTTCTCTCAGAACTGCGCAAAAACTTGTATTCCAGCTCAAAAACACGGTATATATCGTTTCAGATCGAAACTAGCGAGATTCACGAACATCTATTATACAAGTCGTCGATGAGTAGACGAGAGAAAGGTGTAAACTTTTTCTTTCAGAACTGCGCGAAAACTTGTATTCCGGCTCGAAACAACGGCATACATCGTTATAGATCGAAACTAGCAAGATTCACGAACTTCGATTTTACAAATCGTCGAAGAGTAGACGAGAGAAAGGTGTAAACGTTTTCTCTCAGAACTGCGCGAAAACTTGTATTCACGCTCAAAACAACGGGATACATCGTTTTAGATCGAAACTAGCGAGATTCACGAACATCGATTTTACAAGTCGTCGATGAGTAGACGAGAGAAAGGTGTAAACTTTTTCTCTCAGAACTGCTCGAAAATTTGTATTTCAGCTCGAAACAACGGGATACATCGTTTTAGATCGAAACTAGCAAAATTCACGAACATCGATTTTACAAGTCATCGAAGAGTAGACGGGAGAAAGGTGCAAAATTTTTCTCTCAGAACAGCGCGAGAACTTGTATTCCAGCTCAAAACAACGGGGTACATCGTTTTAGATCAAAGCTAGGGAGATTCACGAACATCGATTTTACAAGTCGTCGATGAGTAGACGAGAGAAAGGTGTAAACTTTTTCTCTCATAACTGCGCGAAAACTTGTATTCCAGCTCAAAACAGCGGGATACATCGTTTTAGATCGAAACTAGCGAGGTTTACGCACATTATTTTACATGTAATCGAAGAGTAGACTGCGCGAAAACTTGTACTCCGGCTGAGAACAACGGGATACATCGTTTTAGAACGAAACTAGCGAGATTCATGCACTTCGATTTTTGAAGTCGTCGAAGAGTAGACGAGAGAAAGGTGTAAACGTTTTCTCTCAGAACTGCGCGAGAACTTGTATTCCAGCTCAAAACAACGGGATACATCGTTTTAGATCAAAACTAGGGAGATTCAACAACATCGATTTTACAAGTCGTCGATGAGTAGACAAGAGAAAGGTGTAAACGTTCTCGCTCATAACTGCGCGAAAACTTGTATTCCAGCTCAAAATAAGGGGATACATTGTTTTAGATCGAAACTAGCGAGATTCACGAACATCGATTATACAAGTCGTCGATGAGTAGACGAGAGAAAGGTGTAAACTTTTTCTTTCAGAAATGCGCAAAAACTTGTATTCCAGTTCAAAACAACGGGATACATCGTTTTAGATCGAAACTAGCGAGATTCACGAACATCGATTTTACAAGTGGTCGATGAGTAGACGAGAGAAAGGTGTACACTTTTTCTCTCAGAACTGCGCGAAAACTTGTATTCCAGCTCAAAACAACGGGATACATCGTTTTAGATCGAAACTAGCGAGATTCACGAATATTGATTTTACAATTTGTCGATGAGTAGACGAGAGAAAGGAGTAAACTTTTTCCCTCAGAACTGCGCGAAAACTTGTATTCCAGCTCAAAATACGGTATACATCATTTTAGATCGAAACTAGCGAGATTTACGCACTTTGATTTTACAAGTCGTCGAAGAGTAGACTGCGCGAAAACTTGTACTCCGGCTCAAAACAACGGGATTCATCGTTTCAGAACGAAACTAGCGAGATTCATGCACTTCGCTTTTACAAGTCGTCGAAGAGTAGACGAGAGAAAGGTGTAAACTTTTTCTCTCAGAACTGCGCGAGAACTTGTATTCCAGATCAAAACAACGGAATACATGGTTTTAGATCAAAACTAGAGAGATTCATGAACATCGATTTTACAAGTCGTCGATGAGTAGACGAGAGAAAGGTGTAAAATTTTTCTCTAAGAACTGCGCGAAAACTTGTACTCCAGCTCGAAACAACGGGATACATCGTTTTAGATCGAAACTAGCGAGATTTACGAACATCGATTTTACAAGTCGTCGAAGAGTAGACGAGAGAAAGGTGTAAACGTTTTCACTCAGAACTGCGCGAGAACTTGTATTCCAGCTCAAAACAACGGGATACATCGTTTTAGATCGAAACTAGCGAGATTCACGAACATCGATTTTACAAGTCGTCGATGAGTAGACGAGAGAAAGGTGTAAACTTTTTCTTTCAGAAATGCGCGAAAACTTGTATTCCAGCTCAAAACAACGGGATACATCGTTTTAGATCGAAACTAGCGAGATTCACGAATATCGATTTTACAAGTGGTCGATGAGAAGACGAGAGAAAGGTGTAAACGTTTTCTCTCAGAACTGCGCGAAAACTTGTATTCCAGCTATAAACAACGGGATACATCGTTTTAGATCGAAACTAGTGAGATTCACGAATATCGATTTTACAATTTGTCGATGAGTAGACGAGAGAAAGGTGTAAACTTTTTCTGTCAGAACTGCGCGAAAACTTGTATTCCAGCTCAAAAGACGGTATACATCATTTTAGATCGAAACTATCGAGATTTACGCACTTTGATTTTACAAGTCGTCGAAGAGTAGACTGCGCGAAAACTTGTACTCCGGCTCAAAACAACGGATACATCGTTTCAGAACGAAACTAGCGAGATTCATGCACTTCGATTTTACAAGTCGTCGAAGAGTAGACGAGAGAAAGGTGTAACCTTTTTCTCTCAGAACTGCGCGAGAACTTGTATTCCAGCTCAAAACAACGGGATACATGGTTTTAGATCAAAACTAGGGAGATTCATGAACATCGATTTTATAAGTCGTCGATGAGTAGACGAGAGAAAGGTGTAAACTTTTTCGCTCATAACTGCGCGAAAACTTGTCTTCCAGCTCAAAAACACGGTATACATCGTTTTAGATCGAAACTAGCGAGATTCACGAACATCGATTATACATCAACAGGGTGAGTTGTTGGGCTAGTTGGTGTTCGGATTTTACAGGCATATTTTTAGCGCAAAGGACGGGACGAGATACAGACAAGTGCTCGTCTTGTCTGTATCTCGTCCCGTCCTTTGCGCTAAAAATATGCCTGTAAAATCGATTATACAAGTCGTCGATGAGTAGACGAGAGAAAGGTGTAAACTTTTTCTTTCACAACTGCGCGAAAACTTGTATTCCAGCTCAAAACAACGGGATATATCGTTTTAGATCAAAACTAGGGAGATTCAAGAAGATCGATTTTACAAGTCGTCGATGAGTACACAAGAGAAAGGTGTAAACTTTTTCGCTCATAACTGCGCGAAAACTTGTATTCCTGCTCAAAACAACGGGATACATCGTTTTAGATCGAAACTAGCGAGATTCACGAACATCAATGTTACAAGTTGTCGATGAGTAGACGAGAGAAAGGTGTAAACGTTTTCTCTCAGAACTGCGCGAAAACTTGTATTCCAGCTCAAAAACACGGTATATATCGTTTTAGATCGAAACTAGCGAGATTCACGAACATCGATTATACAAGTCGTCGATGAGTAGAACAGAGAAAGGTGTAAACTTTTTCTTTCAGAACTGCGCGAAAACTTGTATTCCGGCTAAAAATAACGGCATACATCGTTATAGATCGAAACTAGCAAGATTCACGTACATCGATTTTACAAATCGTCGAAGAGTAGACGAGAGAAAGGTGTAAACTTTTTCTCTCAGAACTGCTGCGAAAACTTGTATTCCAGCTCAAAACAACGGGATACATCGTTTTAGATCGAAACTAGCGAGATTCACGAACATCGATTTTACAAGTTGTCGATGAGTAGACGAGATAAAGGTGTAAACGTTTTCTCTCAGAGCTGCGCGAGAACTTTTATTCCAGCTCAAAACAACGGGATACATCGTTTTAGATCGAAACTAGCGAGATTCACGAATATCGATTTTACAATTTGTCGATGAGTAGACGAGAGAAAGGTGTAAACTTTTTCTCTCAGAACAGCGCGAAAACTTGTATTCCAGATCAAAAGACGGGATACATCGTTTTAGATTGAAACTAGCGAGGTTTACGCACTTTATTTTACAAGTCATCGAAGAGTAGACTGCGCGAAAACTTGTACTCCGGCTGAAAACAACGGGATACATCGTTTTAGAACGAAACTAGCGAGATTCATGCACTTCGATTTTAGAAGTCGTCGAAGAGTAGACGAGAGAAAGGTGTAAACGTTTTCTCTCAAAACTGCGCAAGAACTTGTATTCCAGCTCAAAGCAACGGGATACATCGTTTTAGATCAAAAACTAGGGAGATTCAAGAACATCGATTTTACAAGTCGTCGATAAGTAGACGAGCGAAAGGTGTAAACTTTTTCGCTCATAACTGCGCGAAAACTTGTATTCCAGCTCAAAACAAGGGGATACATCGTTTTATATAGAAACTAGCGAGATTCACGAACATCGATTTTACAAGTTGTCGATGAGTAGACTAGAGAAAGGTGTAAACTATTTCTCTCAGAACTGCGCGAAAACTTGTATTCCTGCTCAAAAACACGGTATACATCGTTTTAGATCGAAACTAGCGAGATTCACGAACATCGATTATACAAGTCGTCGATGAGTAGACGAGAGAAAGGTGTAAACTTTTTGTTTCAGAAATGCGCGAAAACTTGTATTCCAGCTCAAAACAACGGGATACATCGTTTTAGATCGAAACTAGCGAGATTCACGAACATCGATTTTACAAGTGGTCGATGAGTAGACGAGAGAAAGGTGTAAACTTTTTCTCTCAGAACTGCGCGAAAACTTGTATTCCAGCTCAAAACAACGAGATACATCGTTTTAGATCGAAACTAGCGAGATTCACGAATATCGATTTTACAATTTGTCGATGAGTAGACGAGAGAAACGTGTAAACTTTTTCTCTCAGAACTGCGCGAAAACTTGTATTCCAGCTCAAAAGACGGGATACATCGTTTTAGATCGAAACTAGCGAGGTTTACGCACTTTATTTTACAAGTCATCGAAGAGTAGACTGCGCGGAAACTTGTACTCCGGCTGAAAACAACGGGATACTTCGTTTTAGAACGAAACTAGCGAGATTCATGCACTTCGATTTTAGAAGTCGTCGAAGAGTAGACGAGAGAAAGGTGTAAACGTTTTCTCTCAGAACTGCGCGAGAACTTGTATTCCAGCTCAAAACAACGGGATACATCGTTTTAGATCAAAAACTAGGGAGATTCAAGAACATCGATTTTACAAGTCGGCGATGAGTAGACGAGAGAAAGGTGTAAACTTTTTCTCTCAGAACTGCGCGAAAACTTGTATTCCTGCTCAAAAACACGGTATACATCGTTTTAGATCGAAACTAGCGAGATTCACGAATATCGATTTTACAATTTGTCGATGAGTAGACGAGAGAAAGGAGTAAACTTTTTCTCTCAGAACTGCGCGAAAACTTGTATTCCAGCTCAAAATACGGTATACATCATTTTAGATCGAAACTAGCGAGATTTACGCACTTTGATTTTACAAGTCGTCGAAGAGTAGACTGCGCGAAAACTTGTACTCCGGCTCAAAACAACGGGATACATCGTTTCATAACAAAACTAGCGAGATTCAAGCACTTCGATTTTACAAGTCGTCGAAGAGTAGACGAGAGAAAGGTGTAAACTTTTTCTCTCAGAACTGCGCGAGAACTTGTATTCCAGCTCAAAACAACGGGATACATGGTTTTAGATCAAAACTAGAGAGATTCATGAACATCGATTTTACAAGTCGTCGATGAGTAGACGAGAGAAAGGTGTAAACTTTTTCTCTCAGAACTGCGCGAAAACTTGTACTCCAGCTCGAAACAACGGGATACATCGTTTTATATCGAAACTAGCGAGATTTACGAACATCGATTTTACAAGTCGTCGAAGAGTAGACGAGAGAAAGGTGTAAACGTTTTCTCTCAGAACTGCGCGAGAACTTGTATTCCAGCTCAAAACAACGGGATACATCGTTTTAGATCGAAACTAGCGAGATTCACGAACATCGATTTTACAAGTCGTCGATGAGTAGACGAGAGAAAGGTGTAAACTTTTTCTTTCAGAAATGCGCGAAAACTTGTATTCCAGCTCAAAACAACGGGATACATCGTTTTAGATCGAAACTAGCGAGATTCACGAACATCAATTTTACAAGTGGTCGATGAGAAGACGAGAGAAAGGTGTAAACGTTTTCTCTCAGAACTGCGCGAAAACTTGTATTCCTGCTCAAAACAACGGGATACATCATTTTAGATCGAAACTGGCGAGATTCACGAACATCGATTTTACAAGTTGTCGATGAGTAGACGAGAGAAAGGTGTAAACGTTTTCTCTCAGAACTGCGCGAGAACTTGTATTCCAGCTCAAAAACACGATATATATCGTTTTAGATCGAAACTAGCGAGATTCACGAACATCGATTATACAAGTCGTCGATGAGTAGAAGAGAGAAAGGTGTAAACGTTTTCTTTCAGAACTGCGCGAAAACTTGTATTCCGGCTCAAAACAACGGCATACATTGTTATAGATCGAAACTAGCAAGATTCACGTACATCGATTTTACAAATCGTCGAAGAGTAGACGAGAGAAAGGTGTAAAGTTTTTCTCTCAGAACTGCGCGAAAACTTGTATTCCAGCTCAAAACAACGGGATACATCGTTTTAGATCGAAACTAGCGAGATTCACGAACATCGATTTTACAAGTTGTCGATGAGTAGACGAGATAAAGATGTAAACTTTTTCTCTCAGAGCTGCGCGAGAACTTGTATTCCAGCTCAAAACAACGGGATACATCGTTTTAGATCAAAACTAGGGAGATTCACGAACATCGATTTTACAAGTCGTCGATGAGTAGACGAGAGAAAGGTGTAAACGTTTTCTCTCAGAACTGCGCGAAAACTTGTATTCCAGCTCGAAACAACGGGATACATCGTTTTAGATCGAAACTATCGAGGTTTACGAACATCGATTTTACAAGTCGTCGAAGAGTAGACGAGAGAAAGGTGTAAACTTTTTCTCTCAGAACTGCGCGAGAACTTGTACTCCAGCTCAAAACAACGGGATACATCGTTTTAGATCAAAACTAGGGAGATTCAAGAACATCGATTTTACAAGTCGTCGATGAGTAGACAAGAGAAAGGTGTAAACTTTTTCTCTCATAACTGCGCGAAAACTTGTATTCCAGCTCAAAACAAGGGGATACATTGTTTTAGATCGAAACTAGCGAGATTCACGAACATCGATTTTACAAGTTGTCGATGAGTAGACGAGAGAAAGGTGTAAACTTTTTCTCTCAGAACTGCGCGAAAACTTGTATTCCAGCTCAAAACAACGGGATACATCGTTTTAGATCGAAACTAGCGAGATTCACGAATATCGATTTTACAATTTGTCGATGAGTAGACGAGAGAAAGGTGTAAACTTTTTCTCTCAGAACAGCGCGAAAACTTGTATTCCAGCTCAAAAGACGGGATACATCGTTTTAGATTGAAACTAGCGAGGTTTACGCACTTTATTTTACAAGTCATCGAAGAGTAGACTGCGCGAAAACTTGTACTCCGGCTGAAAACAACGGGATACATCGTTTTAGAACGGAACTAGCGAGATTCATGCACTTCGATTTTAGAAGTCGTCGAAGAGTAGACGAGAGAAAGGTGTAAACGTTTTCTCTCAGAACTGCGCGAGAACTTGTATTCCAGCTCAAAACAACGGGATACATCGTTTTAGATCAAAAACTAGGGAGATTCAAGAACATCGATTTTACAAGTCGTCGATAAGTAGACGAGAGAAAGGTGTAAACTTTTTCGCTCATAACTGCGCGAAAACTTGTATTCCAGCTCAAAACAAATGGATACATCGTTTTAGATCGAAACTAGCGAGATTCACGAACATCTATTTTACAAGTTGTCGATGAGTAGACTAGAGAAAGGTGTAAACTTTTTCTCTCAGAACTGCGCGAAAACTTGTATTCCTGCTCAAAAACACGGTATACATCGTTTTAGATCGAAACTAGCGAGATTCACGAACATCGATTATACAAGTCGTCGATGAGTAGACGAGAGAAAGGTGTAAACTTTTTCTTTCAGAAATGCGCGAAAACTTGTATTCCAGCTCAAAACAACGGGATACATCGTTTTAGATCAAAACTAGCGAGATTCACGAACATCGATTTTACAAGTGGTCGATGAGTAGACGAGAGAAAGGTGTAAACTTTTTCACTCAGAACTGCGCGAAAACTTGTATTCCAGCTCAAAACAACGGGATACATCGTTTTAGATGGAAACTAGCGAGATTCACGAACATCGATTTTACAAGTCGTCGATGAGTAGACGAGAGAAAGGTGTAAACTTTTTCTCTCAGAACTGCACGAAAACTTGTATTCCAGCTCAAAAGACTGTATACATCGTTTTAGATCGAAACTAGCGAGATTTACGCATTTTGATCTTACAAGTCGTCGAAGAGTAGACTGCGCGAAAACTTGTACTCCGGCTCAAAACAACGGGATACATCGTTTTAGAACGAAACTATCGAGATTCATGCACTTCGATTTTGCAAGTCGTCGAAGAGTAGACGAGAGAAAGGTGTAAACTTTTTCTCTCAGAACTGCGCGAGAACTTGTATTCCAGCTCAAAACAACGGGATACATCGTTTTAGATCGAAACTAGCGAGATTCACGAATATCGATGATTTTACAATTTGTCGATGAGTAGACGAGAGAAAGGTGTAAACGTTTTCTCTCAGAACTGCGCGAAAACTTGTATTCCAGCTCAAAAACACGGTATACATCATTTTAGATCGAAACTAGCGAGATTTACGCACTTTGATTTTACACGTCGTCGAAGAGTAGACTGCGCGAAAACTTGTACTCCGGCTCCTAACAACGAGATACATCGTTTTAGATCGAAACTAGCGAGATTTACGCACTTCGATTTTACAAGTCGACGAAGAGTAGACGAGAGAGAGCTGTAAACTTTTTCTCTCAGAACTGCGCGAGAACTTGTATTCCAGCTCAAAACAACGGGGTACATCGTTTTAGATCAAAGCTAGGGAGGTTTACGCACTTTATTTTACAAGTCATCGAAGAGTAGACTGCGCGAAAACTTGTACTCCGGCTGAAAACAACGGGATACATCGTTTTAGAACGAAACTAGCGAGATTCATGCATTTCGATTTACAAGTCGTTGAAGAGTAGACGAGAGAAAGGTTTAAACGTTTTCTCTCAGAACTGCGCGAGAACTTGTATTCCAGCTCAAAACAACGGGATACATCGTTTTAGATCAAAACTAGGGAGATTCAAGAACATCGATTTTACAAGTCGTCGATGAGTAGGCAAAAGAAAGGTGTAAATTTTTTCTCTCAGAACTGCGCAAAAACTTGTATTCCAGCTCAAAAACACGGTATATATCGTTTCAGATCGAAACTAGCGAGATTCACGAACATCTATTTTACAAATCGTCGAAGAGTAGACGAGAGAAAGGTGTAAACTTTTTCTCTCAGAACTGCGCGAAAACTTGTATTCCAGCTCAAAACAACGGGATACATCGTTTTAGATCGAAACTAGCGAGATTCACGAACATCGATTTTACAAGTCGTCGATGAGTAGACGAGAGAAAGGTGTAAACTTTTTCTCTCAGAACTGCTCGAAAACTTGTATTTCAGCTCGAAACAACGGGATACATCGTTTTAGATCGAAACTAGCGAGATTTACGAACATCGATTTTACAAGTCGTGGATGAGTAGCCGAGAGAAAGGTGTAAACTTTTTCTCTCAGAACTGCGAGAAAACTTGTAGTCCGGCTCAAAACAACGGCATACATCGTTATAGATCGAAACTAGTAAGATTCACGAACATCGATTTTACAAATCGCCGAAGAGTAGACGAGAGAAAGGTGTAAACTTTTTCTCTCAGAACGGCGCGAAAACTTGTATTCCAGCTCAAAACAACGGGATACATCGTTTTAGATCGAAACTAGCGAGATTTACGCACTTCGATTTTACAAGTCGTCCACGGCTAGACGAGAGAAAGCTGTAAACTTTTTCTCTCAGAACTGCGCTAAAACTCGTATTCCGGCTCAAAACATCGGGATACATCGTTTTAGATCGAAACTAGCAAAATTCACGAACATCGATTTTACAAGTCATCGAAGAGTACACGGGAGAAAGGTGCAAAATTTTTCTCTCAGAACAGCGCGAGAACTTGTATTCCAGCTCAAAACAACGGGGTACATCGTTTTAGATCAAAGCTAGGGAGATTCACGAACATCGATTTTACAAGTCGTCGATGAGTAGACGAGAGAAAGGTGTAAACTTTTTCTCTCATAACTGCGCGAAAACTTGTATTCCAGCTCAAAACAGCGGGATACATCGTTTTAGATCGAAACTAGCGAGGTTTACGCACATTAATTTACATGTAATCGAAGAGTAGACCGCGCGAAAACTTGTACTCCGGCTGAAAACAACGGGATACATCGTTTTAGAACGAAACTAGCGAGATTCATGCACTTCGATTTTTGAAGTCGTCGAAGAGTAGACGAGAGAAAGGTGTAAACGTTTTCTCTCAGAACTGCGCGAGAACTTGTATTCCAGCTCAAAACAACGGGATACATCGTTTTAGATCAAAACTAGGGAGATTCAACAACATCGATTTTACAAGTCGTCGATGAGTAGACAAGAGAAAGGTGTAAACGTTCTCCCTCATAACTGCGCGAAAACTTGTATTCCAGCTCAAAATAAGGGGATACATTGTTTTAGATCGAAACTAGCGAGATTCACGAACATCGATTATACAAGTCGTCGATGAGTAGACGAGAGAAAGGTGTAAACTTTTTCTTTCAGAAATGCGCAAAAACTTGTATTCCAGTTCAAAACAACGGGATACATCGTTTTAGATCGAAACTAGCGAGATTCACGAACATCGATTTTACAAGTGGTCGATGAGTAGACGAGAGAAAGGTGTACACTTTTTCTCTCAGAACTGCGCCAAAACTTGTATTCCAGCTCAAAACAACGGGATACATCGTTTTAGATCGAAACTAGCGAGATTCACGAATATTGATTTTACAATTTGTCGATGAGTAGACGAGAGAAAGGAGTAAACTTTTTCCCTCAGAACTGCGCGAAAACTTGTATTCCAGCTCAAAATACGGTATACATCGTTTTAGATCGAAACTAGCGAGATTCACGAACATCGATTTTACAAGTCGTCGATGAGTAGACGAGAGAAAGGTGTAAACTTTTTCTTTCAGAAATGCGCGAAAACTTGTATTCCAGCTCAAAACAACGGGATACATTGTTTTAGATCGAAACTAGCGAGATTCACGAATATCGATTTTACAAGTGGTCGATGAGAAGACGAGAGAACGGTGTAAACGTTTTCTCTCAGAACTGCGCGAAAACTTGTATTCCAGCTATAAACAACGGGATACATCGTTTTAGATCGAAACTAGCGAGATTCACGAATATCGATTTTACAATTTGTCGATGAGTAGACGAGAGAAAGGTGTAAACTTTTTCTCTCAGAACTGCGCGAAAACTTGTATTCCAGCTCAAAAGACGGTATACATCATTTTAGATCGAAACTATCGAGATTTACGCACTTTGATTTTACAAGTCGTCGAAGAGTAGACTGCGCGAAAACTTGTACTCCGGCTCAAAACAACGGATACATCGTTTCAGAACGAAACTAGCGAGATTCATGCACTTCGATTTTACAAGTCGTCGAAGAGTAGACGAGAGAAAGGTGTAACCTTTTTCTCTCAGAACTGCGCGAGAACTTGTATTCCAGCTCAAAACAACGGGATACATGGTTTTAGATCAAAACTAGGGAGATTCATGAACATCGATTTTATAAGTCGTCGATGAGTAGACGAGAGAAAGGTGTAAACTTTTTCGCTCATAACTGCGCGAAAACTTGTCTTCCAGCTCAAAAACACGGTATACATCGTTTTAGATCGAAACTAGCGAGATTCACGAACATCGATTATACATCAACAGGGTGAGTTGTTGGGCTAGTTGGTGTTCGGATTTTACAGGCATATTTTTAGCGCAAAGGACGGGACGAGATACAGACAAGTGCTCGTCTTGTCTGTATCTCGTCCCGTCCTTTGCGCTAAAAATATGCCTGTAAAATCGATTATACAAGTCGTCGATGAGTAGACGAGAGAAAGGTGTAAACTTTTTCTTTCACAACTGCGCGAAAACTTGTATTCCAGCTCAAAACAACGGGATATATCGTTTTAGATCAAAACTAGGGAGATTCAAGAAGATCGATTTTACAAGTCGTCGATGAGTAGACGAGAGAAAGGTGTAAACTTTTTCTCTCAGAACTGCGCGAAAACTTGTACTCCAGCTCGAAACAACGGGATACATCGTTTTAGATCGAAACTAGCGAGATTTACGAACATCGATTTTACAAGTCGTCGAAGAGTAGACGAGAGAAAGGTGTAAACGTTTTCTCTCAGAACTGCGCGAGAACTTGTATTCCAGCTCAAAACAACGGGATACATCGTTTTAGATCGAAACTAGCGAGATTCACGAACATCGATTTTACAAGTCGTCGATGAGTAGACGAGAGAAAGGTGTAAACTTTTTCTTTCAGAAATGCGCGAAAACTTGTATTCCAGCTCAAAACAACGGGATACATCGTTTTAGATCGAAACTAGCGAGATTCACGAACATCAATTTTACAAGTGGTCGATGAGAAGACGAGAAAAAGGTGTAAACGTTTTCTCTCAGAACTGCGCGAAAACTTGTATTCCTGCTCAAAACAACGGGATACATCATTTTAGATCGAAACTGGCGAGATTCACGAACATCGATTTTACAAGTTGTCGATGAGTAGACGAGAGAAAGGTGTAAACGTTTTCTCTCAGAACTGCGCGAGAACTTGTATTCCAGCTCAAAAACACGGTATATATCGTTTTAGATCGAAACTAGCGAGATTCACGAACATCGATTATACAAGTCGTCGATGAGTAGAAGAGAGAAAGGTGTAAACTTTTTCTTTCAGAACTGCGCGAAAACTTGTATTCCGGCTCAAAACAACGGCATACATTGTTATAGATCGAAACTAGCAAGATTCACGTACATCGATTTTACAAATCGTCGAAGAGTAGACGAGAGAAAGGTGTAAAGTTTTTCTCTCAGAACTGCGCGAAAACTTGTATTCCAGCTCAAAACAACGGGATACATCGTTTTAGATCGAAACTAGCGAGATTCACGAACATCGATTTTACAAGTTGTCGATGAGTAGACGAGATAAAGATGTAAACTTTTTCTCTCAGAGCTGCGCGAGAACTTGTATTCCAGCTCAAAACAACGGGATACATCGTTTTAGATCAAAACTAGGGAGATTCACGAACATCGATTTTACAAGTCGTCGATGAGTAGACGAGAGAAAGGTGTAAACGTTTTCTCTCAGAACTGCGCGAAAACTTGTATTCCAGCTCGAAACAACGGGATACATCGTTTTAGATCGAAACTAGCGAGGTTTACGAACATCGATTTTACAAGTCGTCGAAGAGTAGACGAGAGAAAGGTGTAAACTTTTTCTCTCAGAACTGCGCGAGAACTTGTATTCCAGCTCAAAACAACGGGATACATCGTTTTAGATCAAAACTAGGGAGATTCAAGAACATCGATTTTACAAGTCGTCGATGAGTAGACAAGAGAAAGGTGTAAACTTTTTCGCTCATAACTGCGCGAAAACTTGTATTCCAGCTCAAAACAAGGGGATACATTGTTTTAGATCGAAACTAGCGAGATTCACGAGCATCGATTTTACAAGTTGTCGATGAGTAGACGAGAGAAAGGTGTAAACTTTTTCTCTCAGAACTGCGCGAAAACTTGTATTCCAGCTCAAAACAACGGGATACATCGTTTTAGATCGAAACTAGCGAGATTCACGAATATCGATTTTACAATTTGTCGATGAGTAGACGAGAGAAAGGTGTAAACTTTTTCTCTCAGAACAGCGCGAAAACTTGTATTCCAGCTCAAAAGACGGGATACATCGTTTTAGATTGAAACTAGCGAGGTTTACGCACTTTATTTTACAAGTCATCGAAGAGTAGACTGCGCGAAAACTTGTACTCCGGCTGAAAACAACGGGATACATCGTTTTAGAACGGAACTAGCGAGATTCATGCACTTCGATTTTAGAAGTCGTCGAAGAGTAGACGAGAGAAAGGTGTAAACGTTTTCTCTCAGAACTGCGCGAGAATTTGTATTCCAGCTCAAAACAACGGGATACATCGTTTTAGATCAAAAACTAGGGAGATTCAAGAACATCGATTTTACAAGTCGTCGATAAGTAGACGAGAGAAAGGTGTAAACTTTTTCGCTCATAACTGCGCGAAAACTTGTATTCCAGCTCAAAACAAATGGATACATCGTTTTAGATCGAAACTAGCGAGATTCACGAACATCTATTTTACAAGTTGTCGATGAGTAGACTAGAGAAAGGTGTAAACTTTTTCTCTCAGAACTGCGCGAAAACTTGTATTCCTGCTCAAAAACACGGTATACATCGTTTTAGATCGAAACTAGCGAGATTCACGAACATCGATTATACAAGTCGTCGATGAGTAGACGAGAGAAAGGTGTAAACTTTTTCTTTCAGAAATGCGCGAAAACTTGTATTCCAGCTCAAAACAACGGGATACATCGTTTTAGATCAAAACTAGCGAGATTCACGAACATCGATTTTACAAGTGGTCGATGAGTAGACGAGAGAAAGGTGTAAACTTTTTCACTCAGAACTGCGCGAAAACTTGTATTCCAGCTCAAAACAACGGGATACATCGTTTTAGATGGAAACTAGCGAGATTCACGAACATCGATTTTACAAGTCGTCGATGAGTAGACGAGAGAAAGGTGTAAACTTTTTCTCTCAGAACTGCACGAAAACTTGTATTCCAGCTCAAAAGACTGTATACATCGTTTTAGATCGAAACTAGCGAGATTTACGCATTTTGATCTTACAAGTCGTCGAAGAGTAGACTGCGCGAAAACTTGTACTCCGGCTCAAAACAACGGGATACATCGTTTTAGAACGAAACTATCGAGATTCATGCACTTCGATTTTGCAAGTCGTCGAAGAGTAGACGAGAGAAAGGTGTAAACTTTTTCTCTCAGAACTGCGCGAGAACTTGTATTCCAGCTCAAAACAACGGGATACATCGTTTTAGATCGAAACTAGCGAGATTCACGAATATCGATGATTTTACAATTTGTCGATGAGTAGACGAGAGAAAGGTGTAAACGTTTTCTCTCAGAACTGCGCGAAAACTTGTATTCCAGCTCAAAAACACGGTATACATCATTTTAGATCGAAACTAGCGAGATTTACGCACTTTGATTTTACACGTCGTCGAAGAGTAGACTGCGCGAAAACTTGTACTCCGGCTCCTAACAACGAGATACATCGTTTTAGATCGAAACTAGCGAGATTTACGCACTTCGATTTTACAAGTCGACGAAGAGTAGACGAGAGAGAGCTGTAAACTTTTTCTCTCAGAACTGCGCGAGAACTTGTATTCCAGCTCAAAACAACGGGGTACATCGTTTTAGATCAAAGCTAGGGAGGTTTACGCACTTTATTTTACAAGTCATCGAAGAGTAGACTGCGCGAAAACTTGTACTCCGGCTGAAAACAACGGGATACATCGTTTTAGAACGAAACTAGCGAGATTCATGCATTTCGATATACAAGTCGTCGAAGAGTAGACGAGAGAAAGGTTTAAACGTTTTCTCTCAGAACTGCGCGAGAACTTGTATTCCAGCTCAAAACAACGGGATACATCGTTTTAGATCAAAACTAGGGAGATTCAAGAACATCGATTTTACAAGTCGTCGATGAGTAGGCAAGAGAAAGGTGTAAATTTTTTCTCTCAGAACTGCGCAAAAACTTGTATTCCAGCTCAAAAACACGGTATATATCGTTTCAGATCGAAACTAGCGAGATTCACGAACATCTATTATACAAGTCGTCGATGAGTAGACGAGATAAAGGTGTAAACTTTTTCTCTCAGAGCTGCGCGAGAACTTGTATTCCAGCTCAAAACAACGGCATACATTGTTATAGATCGAAACTAGCAAGATTCACGTACATCGATTTTACAAATCGTCGAAGAGTAGACGAGAGAAAGGTGTAAAGTTTTTCTCTCAGAACTGCGCGAAAACTTGTATTCCAGCTCAAAACAACGGGATACATCGTTTTAGATCGAAACTAGCGAGATTCACGAACATCGATTTTACAAGTTGTCGATGAGTAGACGAGATAAAGATGTAAACTTTTTCTCTCAGAGCTGCGCGAGAACTTGTATTCCAGCTCAAAACAACGGCATACATCGTTTTAGATCAAAACTAGGGAGATTCACGAACATCGATTTTACAAGTCGTCGATGAGTAGACGAGAGAAAGGTGTAAACGTTTTCTCTCAGAACTGCGCGAAAACTTGTATTCCAGCTCGAAACAACGGGATACATCGTTTTAGATCGAAACTAGCGAGGTTTACGAACATCGATTTTACAAGTCGTCGAAGAGTAGACGAGAGAAAGGTGTAAACTTTTTCTCTCAGAACTGCGCGAGAACTTGTATTCCAGCTCAAAACAACGGGATACATCGTTTTAGATCAAAACTAGGGAGATTCAAGAACATCGATTTTACAAGTCGTCGATGAGTAGACAAGAGAAAGGTGTAAACTTTTTCGCTCATAACTGCGCGAAAACTTGTATTCCAGCTCAAAACAAGGGGATACATTGTTTTAGATCGAAACTAGCGAGATTCACGAACATCGATTTTACAAGTTGTCGATGAGTAGACGAGAGAAAGGTGTAAACTTTTTCTCTCAGAACTGCGCGAAAACTTGTATTCCAGCTCAAAACAACGGGATACATCGTTTTAGATCGAAACTAGCGAGATTCACGAATATCGATTTTACAATTTGTCGATGAGTAGACGAGAGAAAGGTGTAAACTTTTTCTCTCAGAACAGCGCGAGAACTTGTATTCCAGCTCAAAACAACGGGGTACATCGTTTTAGATCAAAGCTAGGGAGGTTTACGCACTTTATTTTACAAGTCATCGAAGAGTAGACTGCGCGAAAACTTGTACTCCGGCTGAAAACAACGGGACACATCGTTTTAGAACGAAACTAGCGAGATTCATGCATTTCGATTTACAAGTCGTCGAAGAGTAGACGAGAGAAAGGTTTAAACGTTTTCTCTCAGAACTGCGCGAGAACTTGTATTCCAGCTCAAAACAACGGGATACATCGTTTTAGATCAAAACTAGGGAGATTCAAGAACATCGATTTTACAAGTCGTCGATGAGTAGGCAAGAGAAAGGTGTAAATTTTTTCTCTCAGAACTGCGCAAAAACTTGTATTCCAGCTCAAAAACACGGTATATATCGTTTCAGATCGAAACTAGCGAGATTCACGAACATCTATTATACAAGTCGTCGATGAGTAGACGAGATAAAGGTGTAAACTTTTTCTCTCAGAGCTGCGCGAGAACTTGTATTCCAGCTCAAAACAACGGCATACATTGTTATAGATCGAAACTAGCAAGATTCACGTACATCGATTTTACAAATCGTCGAAGAGTAGACGAGAGAAAGGTGTAAAGTTTTTCTCTCAGAACTGCGCGAAAACTTGTATTCCAGCTCAAAACAACGGGATACATCGTTTTAGATCGAAACTAGCGAGATTCACGAACATCGATTTTACAAGTTGTCGATGAGTAGACGAGATAAAGATGTAAACTTTTTCTCTCAGAGCTGCGCGAGAACTTGTATTCCAGCTCAAAACAACGGCATACATCGTTTTAGATCAAAACTAGGGAGATTCACGAACATCGATTTTACAAGTCGTCGATGAGTAGACGAGAGAAAGGTGTAAACGTTTTCTCTCAGAACTGCGCGAAAACTTGTATTCCAGCTCGAAACAACGGGATACATCGTTTTAGATCGAAACTAGCGAGGTTTACGAACATCGATTTTACAAGTCGTCGAAGAGTAGACGAGAGAAAGGTGTAAACTTTTTCTCTCAGAACTGCGCGAGAACTTGTATTCCAGCTCAAAACAACGGGATACATCGTTTTAGATCAAAACTAGGGAGATTCAAGAACATCGATTTTACAAGTCGTCGATGAGTAGACAAGAGAAAGGTGTAAACTTTTTCGCTCATAACTGCGCGAAAACTTGTATTCCAGCTCAAAACAAGGGGATACATTGTTTTAGATCGAAACTAGCGAGATTCACGAACATCGATTTTACAAGTTGTCGATGAGTAGACGAGAGAAAGGTGTAAACTTTTTCTCTCAGAACTGCGCGAAAACTTGTATTCCAGCTCAAAACAACGGGATACATCGTTTTAGATCGAAACTAGCGAGATTCACGAATATCGATTTTACAATTTGTCGATGAGTAGACGAGAGAAAGGTGTAAACTTTTTCTCTCAGAACAGCGCGAAAACTTGTATTCCAGCTCAAAAGACGGGATACATCGTTTTAGATTGAAACTAGCGAGGTTTACGCACTTTATTTTACAAGTCATCGAAGAGTAGACTGCGCGAAAACTTGTACTCCGGCTGAAAACAACGGGATACATCGTTTTAGAACGGAACTAGCGAGATTCATGCACTTCGATTTTAGAAGTCGTCGAAGAGTAGACGAGAGAAAGGTGTAAACGTTTTCTCTCAGAACTGCGCGAGAACTTGTATTCCAGCTCAAAACAACGGGATACATCGTTTTAGATCAAAAACTAGGGAGATTCAAGAACATCGATTTTACAAGTCGTCGATGAGTAGGCAAGAGAAAGGTGTAAATTTTTTCTCTCAGAACTGCGCAAAAACTTGTATTCCAGCTCAAAAACACGGTATATATCGTTTCAGATCGAAACTAGCGAGATTCACGAACATCTATTATACAAGTCGTCGATGAGTAGACGAGATAAAGGTGTAAACTTTTTCTCTCAGAGCTGCGCGAGAACTTGTATTCCAGCTCAAAACAACGGGATACATCGTTTTAGATCAAAACTAGGGAGATTCACGAACATCGATTTTACAAGTCGTCGATGAGTAGACGAGAGAAAGGTGTAAACGTTTTCTCTCAGAACTGCGCGAAAACTTGTATTCCAGCTCGAAACAACGGGATACATCGTTTTAGATCGAAACTAGCGAGGTTTACGAACATCGATTTTACAAGTCGTCGAAGAGTAGACGAGAGAAAGGTGTAAACTTTTTCTCTCAGAACTGCGCGAGAACTTGTATTCCAGCTCAAAACAAGGGGATACATTGTTTTAGATCGAAACTAGCGAGATTCACGAACATCGATTTTACAAGTTGTCGATGAGTAGACGAGAGAAAGGTGTAAACTTTTTCTCTCAGAACTGCGCGAAAACTTGTATTCCAGCTCAAAACAACGGGATACATCGTTTTAGATCGAAACTAGCGAGATTCACGAATATCGATTTTACAATTTGTCGATGAGTAGACGAGAGAAAGGTGTAAACGTTTTCTCTCAGAACAGCGCGAAAACTTGTATTCCAGCTCAAAAGACGGGATACATCGTTTTAGATTGAAACTAGCGAGGTTTACGCACTTTATTTTACAAGTCATCGAAGAGTAGACTGCGCGAAAACTTGTACTCCGGCTGAAAACAACGGGATACATCGTTTTAGAACGGAACTAGCGAGATTCATGCACTTCGATTTTAGAAGTCGTCGAAGAGTAGACGAGAGAAAGGTGTAAACGTTTTCTCTCAGAACTGCGCGAGAACTTGTATTCCAGCTCAAAACAACGGGATACATCGTTTTAGATCAAAAACTAGGGAGATTCAAGAACATCGATTTTACAAGTCGTCGATAAGTAGACGAGAGAAAGGTGTAAACTTTTTCGCTCATAACTGCGCGAAAACTTGTATTCCAGCTCAAAACAAATGGATACATCGTTTTAGATCGAAACTAGCGAGATTCACGAACATCTATTTTACAAGTTGTCGATGAGTAGACTAGAGAAAGGTGTAAACTTTTTCTCTCAGAACTGCGCGAAAACTTGTATTCCTGCTCAAAAACACGGTATACATCGTTTTAGATCGAAACTAGCGAGATTCACGAACATCGATTATACAAGTCGTCGATGAGTAGACGAGAGAAAGGTGTAAACTTTTTCTTTCAGAAATGCGCGAAAACTTGTATTCCAGCTCAAAACAACGGGATACATCGTTTTAGATCAAAACTAGCGAGATTCACGAACATCGATTTTACAAGTGGTCGATGAGTAGACGAGAGAAAGGTGTAAACTTTTTCACTCAGAACTGCGCGAAAACTTGTATTCCAGCTCAAAACAACGGGATACATCGTTTTAGATGGAAACTAGCGAGATTCACGAACATCGATTTTACAAGTCGTCGATGAGTAGACGAGAGAAAGGTGTAAACTTTTTCTCTCAGAACTGCACGAAAACTTGTATTCCAGCTCAAAAGACTGTATACATCGTTTTAGATCGAAACTAGCGAGATTTACGCATTTTGATCTTACAAGTCGTCGAAGAGTAGACTGCGCGAAAACTTGTACTCCGGCTCAAAACAACGGGATACATCGTTTTAGAACGAAACTATCGAGATTCATGCACTTCGATTTTGCAAGTCGTCGAAGAGTAGACGAGAGAAAGGTGTAAACTTTTTCTCTCAGAACTGCGCGAGAACTTGTATTCCAGCTCAAAACAACGGGATACATCGTTTTAGATCGAAACTAGCGAGATTCACGAATATCGATGATTTTACAATTTGTCGATGAGTAGACGAGAGAAAGGTGTAAACGTTTTCTCTCAGAATTGCGCGAAAACTTGTATTCCAGCTCAAAAACACGGTATACATCATTTTAGATCGAAACTAGCGAGATTTACGCACTTTGATTTTACACGTCGTCGAAGAGTAGACTGCGCGAAAACTTGTACTCCGGCTCCTAACAACGAGATACATCGTTTTAGATCGAAACTAGCGAGATTTACGCACTTCGATTTTACAAGTCGACGAAGAGTAGACGAGAGAGAGCTGTAAACTTTTTCTCTCAGAACTGCGCGAGAACTTGTATTCCAGCTCAAAACAACGGGGTACATCGTTTTAGATCAAAGCTAGGGAGGTTTACGCACTTTATTTTACAAGTCATCGAAGAGTAGACTGCGCGAAAACTTGTACTCTGGCTGAAAACAACGGGATACATCGTTTTAGAACAAAACTAGCGAGATTCATGCATTTCGATTTACAAGTCGTCGAAGAGTAGACGAGAGAAAGGTTTAAACGTTTTCTCTCAGAACTGCGCGAGAACTTGTATTCCAGCTCAAAACAACGGGATACACCGTTTTAGATCAAAACTAGGGAGATTCAAGAACATCGATTTTACAAGTCGTCGATGAGTAGGCAAGAGAAAGGTGTAAATTTTTTCTCTCAGAACTGCGCAAAAACTTGTATTCCAGCTCAAAAACACGGTATATATCGTTTCAGATCGAAACTAGCGAGATTCACGAACATCTATTATACAAGTCGTCGATGAGTAGACGAGAGAAAGGTGTAAACTTTTTCTTTCAGAACTGCGCGAAAACTTGTATTCCGGCTCGAAACAACGGCATACATCGTTATAGATCGAAACTAGCAAGATTCACGAACATCGATTTTACAAATCGTCGAAGAGTAGACGAGAGAAAGGTGTAAACTTTTTCTCTCAGAACTGCGCGAAAACTTGTATTCCAGCTCAAAACAACGGGATACATCGTTTTAGATCGAAACTAGCGAGATTCACGAACATCGATTTTACAAGTCGTCGATGAGTAGACGAGAGAAAGGTGTAAACTTTTTCTCTCAGAACTGCTCGAAAACTTGTATTTCAGCTCGAAACAACGGGATACATCGTTTTAGATCGAAACTAGCGAGATTTACGAACATCGATTTTACAAGTCGTGGATGAGTAGCCGAGAGAAAGGTGTAAACTTTTTCTCTCAGAACTGCGAGAAAACTTGTAGTCCGGCTCAAAACAACGGCATACATCGTTATAGATCGAAACTAGTAAGATTCACGGACATCGATTTTACAAATCGCCGAAGAGTAGACGAGAGAAAGGTGTAAACTTTTTCTCTCAGAACGGCGCGAAAACTTGTATTCCAGCTCAAAACAATGGGATACATCGTTTTAGATCGAAACTAGCGAGATTTACGCACTTCGATTTTACAAGTCGTCCACGGCTAGACGAGAGAAAGCTGTAAACTTTTTCTCTCAGAACTGCGCTAAAACTCGTATTCCGGCTCAAAACATCGGGATACATCGTTTTAGATCGAAACTAGCAAAATTCACGAACATCGATTTTACAAGTCATCGAAGAGTAGACGGGAGAAAGGTGCAAAATTTTTCTCTCAGAACAGCGCGAGAACTTGTATTCCAGCTCAAAACAACGGGGTACATCGTTTTAGATCAAAGCTAGGGAGATTCACGAACATCGATTTTACAAGTCGTCGATGAGTAGACGAGAGAAAGGTGTAAACTTTTTCTCTCATAACTGCGCGAAAACTTGTATTCCAGCTCAAAACAGCGGGATACATCGTTTTAGATCGAAACTAGCGAGGTTTACGCACATTATTTTACATGTAATCGAAGAGTAGACTGCGCGAAAACTTGTACTCCGGCTGAAAACAACGGGATACATCGTTTTAGAACGAAACTAGCGAGATTCATGCACTTCGATTTTTGAAGTCGTCGAAGAGTAGACGAGAGAAAGGTGTAAACGTTTTCTCTCAGAACTGCGCGAGAACTTGTATTCCAGCTCAAAACAACGGGATACATCGTTTTAGATCAAAACTAGGGAGATTCAACAACATCGATTTTACAAGTCGTCGATGAGTAGACAAGAGAAAGGTGTAAACGTTCTCGCTCATAACTGCGCGAAAACTTGTATTCCAGCTCAAAATAAGGGGATACATTGTTTTAGATCGAAACTAGCGAGATTCACGAACATCGATTATACAAGTCGTCGATGAGTAGACGAGAGAAAGGTGTAAACTTTTTCTTTCAGAAATGCGCAAAAACTTGTATTCCAGTTCAAAACAACGGGATACATCGTTTTAGATCGAAACTAGCGAGATTCACGAACATCGATTTTACAAGTGGTCGATGAGTAGACGAGAGAAAGGTGTACACTTTTTCTCTCAGAACTGCGCGAAAACTTGTATTCCAGCTCAAAACAACGGGATACATCGTTTTAGATCGAAACTAGCGAGATTCACGAATATTGATTTTACAATTTGTCGATGAGTAGACGAGAGAAAGGAGTAAACTTTTTCCCTCAGAACTGCGCGAAAACTTGTATTCCAGCTCAAAATACGGTATACATCATTTTAGATCGAAACTAGCGAGATTTACGCACTTTGATTTTACAAGTCGTCGAAGAGTAGACTGCGCGAAAACTTGTACTCCGGCTCAAAACAACGGGATACATCGTTTCAGAACGAAACTAGCGAGATTCATGCACTTCGCTTTTACAAGTCGTCGAAGAGTAGACGAGAGAAAGGTGTACACTTTTTCTCTCAGAACTGCGCGAGAACTTGTATTCCAGATCAAAACAACGGGATACATGGTTTGAGATCAAAACTAGAGAGATTCATGAACATCGATTTTACAAGTCGTCGATGAGTAGACGAGAGAAAGGTGTAAAATTTTTCTCTCAGAACTGCGCGAAAACTTGTACTCCAGCTCGAAACAACGGGATACATCGTTTTAGATCGAAACTAGCGAGATTTACGAACATCGATTTTACAAGTCGTCGAAGAGTAGACGAGAGAAAGGTGTAAACGTTTTCTCTCAGAACTGCGCGAGAACTTGTATTCCAGCTCAAAACAACGGGATACATCGTTTTAGATCGAAACTAGCGAGATTCACGAACATCGATTTTACAAGTCGTCGATGAGTAGACGAGAGAAAGGTGTAAACTTTTTCTTTCAGAAATGCGCGAAAACTTGTATTCCAGCTCAAAACAACGGGATACATCGTTTTAGATCGAAACTAGCGAGATTCACGAATATCGATTTTACAAGTGGTCGATGAGAAGACGAGAGAACGGTGTAAACGTTTTCTCTCAGAACTGCGCGAAAACTTGTATTCCAGCTATAAACAACGGGATACATCGTTTTAGATCGAAACTAGCGAGATTCACGAATATCGATTTTACAATTTGTCGATGAGTAGACGAGAGAAAGGTGTAAACTTTTTCTCTCAGAACTGCGCGAAAACTTGTATTCCAGCTCAAAAGACGGTATACATCATTTTAGATCGAAACTATCGAGATTTACGCACTTTGATTTTACAAGTCGTCGAAGAGTAGACTGCGCGAAAACTTGTACTCCGGCTCAAAACAACGGATACATCGTTTCAGAACGAAACTAGCGAGATTCATGCACTTCGATTTTACAAGTCGTCGAAGAGTAGACGAGAGAAAGGTGTAACCTTTTTCTCTCAGAACTGCGCGAGAACTTGTATTCCAGCTCAAAACAACGGGATACATGGTTTTAGATCAAAACTAGGGAGATTCATGAACATCGATTTTATAAGTCGTCGATGAGTAGACGAGAGAAAGGTGTAAACTTTTTCGCTCATAACTGCGCGAAAACTTGTCTTCCAGCTCAAAAACACGGTATACATCGTTTTAGATCGAAACTAGCGAGATTCACGAACATCGATTATACATCAACAGGGTGAGTTGTTGGGCTAGTTGGTGTTCGGATTTTACAGGCATATTTTTAGCGCAAAGGACGGGACGAGATACAGACAAGTGCTCGTCTTGTCTGTATCTCGTCCCGTCCTTTGCGCTAAAAATATGCCTGTAAAATCGATTATACAAGTCGTCGATGAGTAGACGAGAGAAAGGTGTAAACTTTTTCTTTCACAACTGCGCGAAAACTTGTATTCCAGCTCAAAACAACGGGATATATCGTTTTAGATCAAAACTAGGGAGATTCAAGAAGATCGATTTTACAAGTCGTCGATGAGTACACAAGAGAAAGGTGTAAACTTTTTCGCTCATAACTGCGCGAAAACTTGTATTCCTGCTCAAAACAACGGGATACATCGTTTTAGATCGAAACTAGCGAGATTCACGAACATCAATGTTACAAGTTGTCGATGAGTAGACGAGAGAAAGGTGTAAACGTTTTCTCTCAGAACTGCGCGAAAACTTGTATTCCAGCTCAAAAACACGGTATATATCGTTTTAGATCGAAACTAGCGAGATTCACGAACATCGATTATACAAGTCGTCGATGAGTAGAAGAGAGAAAGGTGTAAACTTTTTCTTTCAGAACTGCGCGAAAACTTGTATTCCGGCTAAAAATAACGGCATACATCGTTATAGATCGAAACTAGCAAGATTCACGTACATCGATTTTACAAATCGTCGAAGAGTAGACGAGAGAAAGGTGTAAACTTTTTCTCTCAGAACTGCTGCGAAAACTTGTATTCCAGCTCAAAACAACGGGATACATCGTTTTAGATCGAAACTAGCGAGATTCACGAACATCGATTTTACAAGTTGTCGATGAGTAGACGAGATAAAGGTGTAAACTTTTTCTCTCAGAGCTGCGCGAGAACTTTTATTCCAGCTCAAAACAACGGGATACATCGTTTTAGATCGAAACTAGCGAGATTCACGAATATCGATTTTACAATTTGTCGATGAGTAGACGAGAGAAAGGTGTAAACTTTTTCTCTCAGAACAGCGCGAAAACTTGTATTCCAGATCAAAAGACGGGATACATCGTTTTAGATTGAAACTAGCGAGGTTTACGCACTTTATTTTACAAGTCATCGAAGAGTAGACTGCGCGAAAACTTGTACTCCGGCTGAAAACAACGGGATACATCGTTTTAGAACGAAACTAGCGAGATTCATGCACTTCGATTTTAGAAGTCGTCGAAGAGTAGACGAGAGAAAGGTGTAAACGTTTTCTCTCAAAACTGCGCAAGAACTTGTATTCCAGCTCAAAACAACGGGATACATCGTTTTAGATCAAAAACTAGGGAGATTCAAGAACATCGATTTTACAAGTCGTCGATAAGTAGACGAGCGAAAGGTGTAAACTTTTTCGCTCATAACTGCGCGAAAACTTGTATTCCAGCTCAAAACAAGGGGATACATCGTTTTAGATAGAAACTAGCGAGATTCACGAACATCGATTTTACAAGTTGTCGATGAGTAGACTAGAGAAAGGTGTAAACTTTTTCTCTCAGAACTGCGCGAAAACTTGTATTCCTGCTCAAAAACACGGTATACATCGTTTTAGATCGAAACTAGCGAGATTCTCGAACATCGATTATACAAGTCGTCGATGAGTAGACGAGAGAAAGGTGTAAACTTTTTGTTTCAGAAATGCGCGAAAACTTGTATTCCAGCTCAAAACAACGGGATACATCGTTTTAGATCGAAACTAGCGAGATTCACGAACATCGATTTTACAAGTGGTCGATGAGTAGACGAGAGAAAGGTGTAAACTTTTTCTCTCAGAACTGCGCGAAAACTTGTATTCCAGCTCAAAACAACGAGATACATCGTTTTAGATCGAAACTAGCGAGATTCACGAATATCGATTTTACAATTTGTCGATGAGTAGACGAGAGAAACGTGTAAACTTTTTCTCTCAGAACTGCGCGAAAACTTGTATTCCAGCTCAAAAGACGGGATACATCGTTTTAGATCGAAACTAGTGAGGTTTACGCACTTTATTTTACAAGTCATCGAAGAGTAGACTGCGCGAAAACTTGTACTCCGGCTGAAAACAACGGGATACTTCGTTTTAGAACGAAACTAGCGAGATTCATGCACTTCGATTTTAGAAGTCGTCGAAGAGTAGACGAGAGAAAGGTGTAAACGTTTTCTCTCAGAACTGCGCGAGAACTTGTATTCCAGCTCAAAACAACGGGATACATCGTTTTAGATCAAAAACTAGGGAGATTCAAGAACATCGATTTTACAAGTCGGCGATGAGTAGACGAGAGAAAGGTGTAAACTTTTTCTCTCAGAACTGCGCGAAAACTTGTATTCCTGCTCAAAAACACGGTATACATCGTTTTAGATCGAAACTAGCGAGATTCACGAATATCGATTTTACAATTTGTCGATGAGTAGACGAGAGAAAGGAGTAAACTTTTTCTCTCAGAACTGCGCGAAAACTTGTATTCCAGCTCAAAATACGGTATACATCATTTTAGATCGAAACTAGCGAGATTTACGCACTTTGATTTTACAAGTCGTCGAAGAGTAGACTGCGCGAAAACTTGTACTCCGGCTCAAAACAACGGGATACATCGTTTCATAACAAAACTAGCGAGATTCATGCACTTCGATTTGACAAGTCGTCGAAGAGTAGACGAGAGAAAGGTGTAAACTTTTTCTCTCAGAACTGCGCGAGAACTTGTATTCCAGCTCAAAACAACGGGATACATGGTTTTAGATCAAAACTAGAGAGATTCATGAACATCGATTTTACAAGTCGTCGATGAGTAGACGAGAGAAAGGTGTAAACTTTTTCTCTCAGAACTGCGCGAAAACTTGTACTCCAGCTCGAAACAACGGGATACATCGTTTTAGATCGAAACTAGCGAGATTTACGAACATCAATTTTACAAGTGGTCGACGAGAAGACGAGAGAAAGGTGTAAACGTTTTCTCTCAGAACTGCGCGAAAACTTGTATTCCTGCTCAAAACAACGGGATACATCATTTTAGATCGAAACTGGCGAGATTCACGAACATCGATTTTACAAGTTGTCGATGAGTAGACGAGAGAAAGGTGTAAACGTTTTCTCTCAGAACTGCGCGAGAACTTGTATTCCAGCTCAAAAACACGGTATATATCGTTTTAGATCGAAACTAGCGAGATTCACGAACATCGATTATACAAGTCGTCGATGAGTAGAAGAGAGAAAGGTGTAAACGTTTTCTTTCAGAACTGCGCGAAAACTTGTATTCCGGCTCAAAACAACGGCATACATTGTTATAGATCGAAACTAGCAAGATTCACGTACATCGATTTTACAAATCGTCGAAGAGTAGACGAGAGAAAGGTGTAAAGTTTTTCTCTCAGAACTGCGCGAAAACTTGTATTCCAGCTCAAAACAACGGGATACATCGTTTTAGATCGAAACTAGCGAGATTCACGAACATCGATTTTACAAGTTGTCGATGAGTAGACGAGATAAAGATGTAAACTTTTTCTCTCAGAGCTGCGCGAGAACTTGTATTCCAGCTCAAAACAACGGGATACATCGTTTTAGATCAAAACTAGGGAGATTCACGAACATCGATTTTACAAGTCGTCGATGAGTAGACGAGAGAAAGGTGTAAACTTTTTCTCTCAGAACTGCGCGAAAACTTGTTTTCCAGCTCGAAACAACGGGATACATCGTTTTAGATCGAAACTAGCGAGGTTTACGAACATCGATTTTACAAGTCGTCGAAGAGTAGACGAGAGAAAGGTGTAAACTTTTTCTCTCAGAACTGCGCGAGAACTTGTATTCCAGCTCAAAACAACGGGATACATCGTTTTAGATCAAAACTAGGGAGATTCAAGAACATCGATTTTACAAGTCGTCGATGAGTAGACAAGAGAAAGGTGTAAACTTTTTCGCTCATAACTGCGCGAAAACTTGTATTCCAGCTCAAAACAAGGGGATACATTGTTTTAGATCGAAACTAGCGAGATTCACGAACATCGATTTTACAAGTTGTCGATGAGTAGACGAGAGAAAGGTGTAAACTTTTTCTCTCAGAACTGCGCGAAAACTTGTATTCCAGCTCAAAACAACGGGATACATCGTTTTAGATCGAAACTAGCGAGATTCACGAATATCGATTTTACAATTTGTCGATGAGTAGACGAGAGAAAGGTGTAAACTTTTTCTCTCAGAACAGCGCCAAAACTTGTATTCCAGCTCAAAAGACGGGATACATCGTTTTAGATTGAAACTAGCGAGGTTTACGCACTTTATTTTACAAGTCATCGAAGAGTAGACTGCGCGAAAACTTGTACTCCGGCTGAAAACAACGGGATACATCGTTTTAGAACGGAACTAGCGAGATTCATGCACTTCGATTTTAGAAGTCGTCGAAGAGTAGACGAGAGAAAGGTGTAAACGTTTTCTCTCAGAACTGCGCGAGAACTTGTATTCCAGCTCAAAACAACGGGATACATCGTTTTAGATCAAAAACTAGGGAGATTCAAGAACATCGATTTTACAAGTCGTCGATAAGTAGACGAGAGAAAGGTGTAAACTTTTTCGCTCATAACTGCGCGAAAACTTGTATTCCAGCTCAAAACAAGGGGATACATCGTTTTAGATCGAAACTAGCGAGATTCACGAACATCTATTTTACAAGTTGTCGATGAGTAGACTAGAGAAAGGTGTAAACTTTTTCTCTCAGAACTGCGCGAAAACTTGTATTCCTGCTCAAAAACACGGTATACATCGTTTTAGATCGAAACTAGCGAGATTCACGAACATCGATTATACAAGTCGTCGATGAGTAGACGAGAGAAAGGTGTAAACTTTTTCTTTCAGAAATGCGCGAAAACTTGTATTCCAGCTCAAAACAACGGGATACATCGTTTTAGATCGAAACTAGCGAGATTCACGAACATCGATTTTACAAGTGGTCGATGAGTAGACGAGAGAAAGGTGTAAACGTTTTCTCTCAGAACTGCGCGAAAACTTGTATTCCAGCTTTAAACAACGGGATACATCGTTTTAGATCGAAACTAGCGAGATTCACGAATATCGATTTTACGATTTGTCGATGAGTAGACGAGAGAAAGGTGTAAACTTTTTCTCTCAGAACTGCGCGAAAACTTGTATTCCAGCTCAAAAGACGGTATACATCATTTTAGATCGAAACTAGCGAGATTTACGCACTTTGATTTTACAAGTCGTCGAAGAGTAGACTGCGCGAAAACTTGTACTCCGGCTCAAAACAACGGATACATCGTTTCAGAACGAAACTAGCGAGATTCATGCACTTCGATTTTACAAGTCGTCGAAGAGTAGACGAGAGAAAGGTGTAACCTTTTTCTCTCAGAACTGCGCGAGAACATGTATTCCAGCTCAAAACAACGGGATACATGGTTTTAGATCAAAACTTGACAAAATAATTTCTAGTAAGCTAGTAGCAACTACGGCGGTCAAATCACCTGATCATTTTCTGGCCCCGGTTTTAAAACTCAGGAACCTTTGCGCAGCGAGGAGGGTGGAGCGCCAACTCGTGCGGAAGAAGGACGACCGGCAACTGAAGAAAACCTTCAATAGGCTAAATTCTGCTATTAGATGGCACACGAACAAGCTGTACAGGTCGCAATGGGCCTCATTTTGTGCTAGTTCGACTGTGTTCTCACCGATAACGAGAATATGGTGAGTTATTGGCAGGCTTGCTGGAGAATCTCGCCCTTCGAATCCTTTTGAAGCTCTTGCAATACGCAAGGAAAAACCTATTGCGTGCTTGGCAGAGGAATTTGCAGACGCACTCGTACGTGCTAATTCTCGAATAGATATATATACACCAACTGCTTCCTCCAGATCTATCATGGACGTCCCGTTCACGCTTCGTGAGCTTCAGACTGAGCTCAGTGGCTTGCGGCGCCGTTGTGCACCAGGTCCCGACGGCATCACCAATCAAATGCTGAATAATCTGCCCTTGCAACACAGGAAGGAGCTCCTCAACTTCATCACTCGAGTTTGGGAGACTGGCGATGTTCCTCCGTCATGAAAGGTGGCACATCTAGTTCCAGTACTGAAGCCTGGCAAAGTCAGGACACACCTTGCCTTGTATCGCCCTGTGTCATTGACCTCCTGTGTAGCTACGTTGATGGAGAAGCTGGTAAATCAACGTTTATCGTGTTGGCTTAAGGAAAGTAAGGCACTGCAAACATGTATGACAGGATTCCGCGGACGTCTTAGTGCCCAAGATAGCGTCTTAGACTTGGCGAGTCACACTGAACACCAGAGAGCTTTCGGCCTTTCCACCTTACCCATTTTTCTTGACGTTGCGATGGCTTACGACAACGTGCTTCAGAGCTCAATTCTAAACAGTTTGCAAGGCATGGGCATACAGGGCCATATGTTAAGGTTTATTGACAAGTTTATAAGTCATCGCGCGGTTCGTGTACGATTAGGGAGTACGTTAAGCACCGAAAGGGCTCTATCACGTGGTGCGCCTCAAGGAAGTGTTCTTTTCCCCACGCTCATTAACGTCGTAATGGCTGGCCTTCCCGATTCGTTGAAAAAAAGTTGCAGGCAAGTGCGTATGTCAATATATAATCACAACATCTGTATTTGGATTAGTGGGTACCAACTCAAGCGATTGTCCCTGATAGCTCGACATGCTCTAGCTTCAGCACAAGCTTACCTTCAAGGTGTGGGATTGTCTCTGCCACTAGGAGAATCCAGATTTGTTCTATTTCCAGGTGTAGGAAGACGTCAAGCGCGGTTGAATATAGACCTCGGTCACTCTTGCATCCGTCAATTCAAGCACACGCGTTTCCTGGGCGTCAATATTGACTCCCGTCTACTGTGGCGAAAAGCTGTAGACGCATTCGTTTCATCTACATCTTCGCGTCTCAATGTGATGCGTAGAATTGCACGTGAGCAATAGGGAAACCATCCTTCTTCAATGGTCAAACTTAACGAAGCACTGGTGGTCAGTGGCATAATGTATCAATTACCTTTAATTTCCCCCTCGGCATCACAACTTGAACGTCTCGAAGTTGTCCGCCGAAAGGGCCTAAGAAGAGCTATTGCAGTTCCTCAGGCGGCTGTGAATAAGGCAGTACTTCATGAGTCTCTATCGAAACCTCTTAGCCTTATCGCTTCTCAGAGACTACTAATGCATCTTGGCCGCCTAGGAGAGACGGTAGCTGAGCGATTCATTCTCCAGCGGCTCTGCAAGAGATATGAGTCGAAGGCTTACTTGACACTCAAAACTCTTAGTTCTGTAGGCCCTAATGTCCGAAACCAAAGAAAATTGTTGAAACCCCCCGGATCTTTTCCGACCCTCGACTCAAAGGTCACAATTCCCCATGTGAGCGCAAAGCGCAGCTCTCCTTTGGCAGCAACGCGCTCGCTTGTACTTGAACACTTGGAAACCGAATATGCCCGCCATCTTGAAATTTTCACCAATGGTTCTGTGGACACGGTCAAACAAGCTAGCGCAGCGACTTTTTACATTCCTTCTTTGGACTGTAAGTGGTCCGTACGCTTTGTTCGTACGCAGTGTTGTCCGGACCCCGTATAGTATCTGTTACGGGTCCAATTGGACTAATTTTGAAAATGTGGCAGAGAGTTTGAAGGATGCTTCACTCCCGCCACCGGTTGGCCCAGTATTGCACTAGCTCCGGGATTGGCCTTGTCTTCAGCGCGTCGTTACCATCCTGTCTTTCTATCCCATCTTTCAACTCTCCTACTACCTGCACGTGGTAGCGATTGTGGCTCGTCTTGAGCCAGTGAGCAGGCCTGTGCACTTTCCTTTTCTTTCTTCCTGGCAACAATCTATCTGAAAGTGTTGCTATTGAGGCTGCTTTACGGAAGTTAGGGTCTTGTCCGGCTCAACCTGTTGCCATCCTAACTGATTCAAAATCTGCCCTTCAGAGGTTAGAGCGCGGATTTGCTACAGATGTCTGGTCTATAAGCTCTCTGCGCTTGGTGCAGAATCTGCACAGCAGAGGTTTCACTCTATATTTACAATGGGTGCCCTCTCACATAGGAGTCAACGGTAATGAGGTGGCAGACAATCTCGTCCATAAAGCTCTCTCAAGGATTCCATCAAAAAAAGTAACTCAAGATGAAAAAAGTCTCTACAGGAAAACGCTGCTCGATCATTTCAGTACCCTGTGGAGTGCGCCCCACAAGCCATGTTTGACCAAGGGACAGAGAAGACCTCAGGCGACCCTACTATATCGAATTCGTACGGCCTCTGCTCGCACTCCTGCCTGGATTCATAAGACGGGCATAGCATCGCCACCGCTCTGTTCTTTATGTGGTGCGTGCGGGGATATCGAACAATATAATATGTACTGCCCAGAGTACAACGCGGAAAGGTATGTGATGTTCGCTTCCTTCAAGAAGAGAGGAACCCGTTACCGTACAGTGCAGGACATTGTCTACCCGAGTGGAAACCAGACATGCAGAAGGGAGGCTGCACGCCTTTTTTAACATTTCTGCAGGACACGGATTTTGTTTCTAAATGGTGACAGCAGGAACGGACTATGGTGATTGAATGTGTGCGTAGATGGTGTCTTCCGGAGTGGACTACGTTATACTGTGAGTGAATGTGTGTATGGATCGTGGCAGTACAATGGCCTTTGCTCGACTGTGACTGAATATGTGCATAGATGGTGACTTCTGGAGTGGACTGTGATGTAGGCTGCGTGGATTGATCGTGTGCATAGATGGTGACTGCGGGAGAGAGTTGGTGCAATTATAAGAGACTGCGCGCATAGCGGGGTAGATGCGACAGGCTTTAGGACATTGTTAATATTAAATGGACGCTACGGTGGAGCAATTGCCGGCAGATAAAACAAGGCTAACCCCACGTGTAGCATTCAACACCTCAACTCAACTCAACCTTCCGGGAAATCTGATCGTTTCTGGAGGGTAGGACTTCAGAGATTGTAGTCGAAGAAGTGAAATTGGATACCTTCCTGTTGGGGGCAGGGAAAGACCGCTAGGGTCTGCTTTATTGCCGTTCATGCCTAATCTCGCCTTGATCAAGATGCCACCGAGTCTGGAAGGAATATCGGGACTTAAACATACGTTTTTTGCGGATGACATTACTATATCGGTAACCAGGGGCAACGACACACAATTAGAGGAAACTCCAGAACAGGCAGTGGATACTGTGGATGATCTAGCAGGGGAGACAAGACTCTCGTGCTCTCAGCTCAACTCCGAGCTTTGTGTGCTTAGGGATAAACCAAGAGGGATACATACGAGGCACTATGTGCCGTCACTCCCATTAGAGGCGAATGCAATTAAAATCCATATGGGAGTACATCTGCTTAGGGTGGGTAAACTGCATTCAAAAAATTCATAAATAGCGAAATCACAAAATGAACAAAGGAAGGGAAACCTGAGGGCGTTGGCGAACGTTTCGGCAAGAATACTGAGAGGAAGAGCAACTAAAACAGCGTTTTTCGTTTTGGGTCATTCCACGCCAAACGTGCGATGTGTTGCCCTCGACGATCTCCAAATTCTTCAAAAAATTCATGGAAACTTATCGTAATGTGCGCATGGGAAGGCTGAGCATTTTTGCTGAAAAAAAAATTATTTGTGAGGTGAGGGCAGTTTGAATGTTCAAAAAAGGCGAGAAACCACACACTGCTCAATAATTAATAACGAGTTCATATTTTTATAAAACACTTCAAACTTTTTTCATTTACTTTTCCACAGATTCTGTCTTTCGTTATAATTCGGAGCATGCAGTTTTTCGCGGCATAAATGTTTTTAAATATTCAAAAAAAATTGTGAAATTTTGTCAATTTGGCGTTTTTATTTCAAATGTGAACTTGTTCTCGGATATTCAGTAATAGCTGTTTTGTTCCTCTAAGTGTCTAGTACATATAATAAATTTTACAGGTGATGAAACTGCGTACACAGAAGTAAAAAAATACTTAATTTGCAAAAAGTGCGTTTTCAGCCAAAAACACTCGTTAATTTCATCTTGAGGTATTTCAAGTAAAGATAGAAAACAATGACGGATACGTAGAGCGGTGTATTTCCTTTCATTTCTGACATTTTTATCGGAGTACTTTTTGTTTAAGGCGAGAAAGGAATTTTTGAATTTGAGCTCTCGGGCCGCAAGTTACGTCGTCTCTTAACGCACCGATTCCGTATCCGAATTAATGGCAGCCAATGGTATTCACACTCTCCCATCGAGGCTAAAATTCATTCGAGTAAGTTTTATTTTTCCTACTTAATGCGAAACTGGCGGTCGATCCAGGGTCTTACATTCTTCCCAGTTCTTAGCAGTTCTTAGCCCGCTACTCACAAGCACTTTCCTTACTTCGCAAAAGGTAACTTGTACAAATCGAATTTCATTCCAAGCACAGCTGGAGACTGAATCAGTCTATCTGCTCTTTCAGTCATTTCCTTCGAGATGCTGTAATCAAGCATATAAAATACCAGAGAATCCGTGCCACCTGTGTGTTTTTTTGTTGGGATTAGGCGAAAGAATTTCGTTGGCTCATAGGTGGCGTGGATGGAAGTTGTAGATAAAAAGTGACCGCGTTGATAAAGTAGATAAAAAGAAAGTTGAGGTCTAGATGAGAATTGAACCTGGGCCGCAGGCCTGCGAGACGATGACGCTCCCATTCCGCCACGACACTTCAGTTTGCTTTATGGTTTATTGGGTTTTAACATCCCAAAGCGACTCAGGCTATGAGGAACGACGTTCTGAAGGGCACCGGAAGTTTAGACTACATAAGGTGCCTTAACGTACACTGATATCACACAGTACACGGGCCTCTAGAATTTCGCCGCCATCGAAATTCACCCGGCGTCGCCGGGATTGAACCCGCGTCTTTCGAATAAGTAGCCGAGCGTCATAACCACCCAGACACCGCTTGCGGCCGCCACGACACTTCGTCCTATGAAACTGAATAAAGGCGCCTCTATTGAATGCCCAGTTCTTTAAAACGTATCTTCAAGATATGTACTGACACCTACATTAGTATTTATGAGCGTGTTAACTACAGATCTCGCAATGAAGCGATTAACAAATTTTCTCCGTTTCCGTTAAATTTCTTCCATGCTTGGCGTGCTGTCGAAACGCCATCAAACGCAAGGAGGTTGTATATTGCCACCTGGTGTTCTCAGGTGGCGCTGAAGTGTCTTCGAAGACGTTGAAGTGTCTCGCGCTGGCTGGCTGGCTGCTTGCTGTATTCTGCTGGTTAGCGACCTGTCTCCCTGTTTTCCGTTACATATTTTGGTGGAGGTGCTGGGTATCGATCCCAGTACCTCTCGAACCCAGTACCTACTACACCTTGCAGAATCCGCGACTGCCCAAACCATTCCACGGCAGTCAGCTCGAAGACGTAGAGGACTGGCTTCTCGAGTTTGAACGCGTGGCCTCATTCAACCAGTGGGACGACGCCGCTAAACTTCGAAACGTCTTCTTTAGTCTCGAGGATGGTGCACGTACCTGGTACGAAAACCGAGAAGACGCCCTAACATCATGGCACGAGTTCCGCCGACGCCTGCTGGAGACCTACACCAGCACGGATCGTCGAGAACGGGCTGAACGGGCTTTGCAGTCTCGCATTCAGATGCCGAATGAGACTGTAAGCATGTACGTGGAGGATATGACTCAACTCTTCCGGCGAGCTGACCCGGCCATGCACGAAGATAAAAAGGTGCGCCATCTCATGCGCGGCATTAAAGAGCAACTTTTCGCTGGCCTCGTGCGCAGTCCACCTGGGACTGTTGCTGAGTTTCTCTCGGAGGCGGTCACGATGGAGAAGATGCTCTTGCGGCGGTCTACCACCTACGACCGGCCGGTACTCGCCGCTTCACTTACAGAGCCGCTTCCTGCCTTCGGGGCTAACCCTGGTCTTCTCCGCGACCTGATCCGCTCCGTTGTGCGCGAAGAGCTCCAGGCGCTTTTCGGTGCTCCCCTGCCGACGGCCGGCTCTCTCGCTAGCCTGGTCCGCGAAGAGGTTCAAGCCTTGAGACCTTCGTTCCCGTCCGTTGACCCGCCGCCTTTACCAACGGAGTGCCGTCGTCCAACGTACGCTGAAGCCTTGCAACGTCCTGCGCCCTCTTCGGCGCAGTTTCCTCCGTCCAATCAAGGCTCGCTGTTTTCCGCACACCCCGACACGTACTACATCGACAATCGACGATCACCCCAGCGGAAGACGGACCTGTGGCGTGCTCCGGATCGGCGGCGTCTCTGCTTTTACTGCGGGGAACCCGGTCATCTGTATCGCCAGTGCCCGTATCGACAGCTTGGGCTGCAGGGGTTCCCTATCGACATGCCCCGTCCACCAAGAGGTCAACGACCCCGGGAGATCGAGGACTACGTAGCCCAGCAGCGCATGGCGACAATTCCCCAGCGGCAGTCTCGGTCTCCATCACCACGCCGACCTTCGCCACAGCCCCAAAGCTCCTCCTGGATGGCGCAGAGACGGTCGCCAAGTCCCCGCCGGGAAAACTAAAGAGAGCGACCTCAGGGGGCGAGGCCGCTGGCAATCGATACGAACAAGACCCCCCGACAACGCGAACAGCAACCGACCGCGATTTAAAGGCAACGACTGCAGTACCTGAACTCGGAGATCGATTCTCGTTGGATATACCCGTGCTTCTCGATGGCTATAAGGTTAGTGCTTTGGTGGACACTGGCGCTGATTTCTCGATTTTAAGCGGAAAGCTAGCGGCGCTTCTTAAAAAAGTAATGACACCATGGTCCGGCACGCAGATTCGCACGGCTGGCGGACATGTCGTAACTCCGCTTGGCCTATGCACAGCAAGAGTCCAAATTCGCAGCTCCACATTTGTTGTCAGCTGCCTAGTTCTACCGAACTGCTCCCGTGACTGTATCCTTGGCGTTGATTTTCTCCGAGAGTATGGAGCTATTATTGACCTCCGAAAGCGCACTGTCACATTTTCTACCGAGAACGCTGATGTTTACTCCGAGGACTGTCCACGCCGCGCCGCCCTTAGAATATCCGCCGAGAGCGTTTGGATTCCGCCACGCGCCAGCGTTTTTGTGAGTGTTCACTGCGACGGACTACGTGAAGGGACAGCGGTCGCAGAGGGCAACCTGTCCCTTTTGCTCACCCACGGCATCTGCTCAGCGCGAGGTCTCATCCATCTCCGCGACGGCTGCTCTGAGCTCCTGGTGACTAACTTCTCTAACGAGCCCCGGCACCTTTTTCGTGCTACTGCCATCGCATTCGCCGACCCCTTAGCGGAGGTTTCTGAATGTTTCGCGTTCGAAGCTGTTAGACCTGTGCGCCCATCCCTTGACATCAGCCCGGACCTTTCGGTGACTCAACAGCGATAACTACGTGCCCTCCTACTTGAATACTCCTCCTGTTTCGCTTCTTCGTCGAAAGTCCGGCAAACGGCTCTTCTCAAGCACCGCATCATTACGTCCGACGATGCCCGCCCCATCCATCAGCAGCCGTACCGTATCTCACCGAAGGAGCGTGAGGCGATCCAAACGCAGGTGAAGGAGATGCTTTCAGATGGAATCATTCAACCTTCCAGCAGCCCCTGGTCTTCACCTGTCGTGCTGGTGAAGAAAAAGGATGGGACACTCCGCTTCTGCGTGGATTATCGGAAACTGAACAACATCACCAAAAAAGACGTCTACCCGCTGCCTCGTATCGACGACTCGCTCGACAGACTTCGTCGCGCCCAGTACTTCTCCTCCATTGATTTAAAGAGTGGGTACTGGCAGATAGAGGTCGACGAGCGGGACCGCGAAAAAACGGCGTTCGTGACACCCGACGGACTGTACGAATTTAAAGTGCTACCTTTTGGGCTATGTTCAGCGCCGGCTACTTTCCAGCGGATGATGGATACCGTTCTCGCTGGACTAAAATGGCAAACTTGTTTGGTTTATCTCGATGATGTCGTCGTATTTTCCGAAACCTTTGCCGAACACCTTGAACGCCTGAGGACAGTATTAGATGCCCTCCGATCGGCCGACTTAACGCTAAAGCCCGAGAAGTGCCACTTTGGGTACAAAGAGTTGAAGTTTCTCGGTCACCTCGTGAGTGCCGATGGCGTTAAGCCCGACCCCGAGAAAACTGCTGCCGTCGCCAACTTTCCTGTTCCTGCAACAAAGAAAAGTGTGCAACGTTTTTTGGGTCTGTGCGCATATTACCGCCGCTTCATCGCCGACTTTTCAAAGATTGCCGCACCCCTGTACCACCTCACGCGCAATGATACACAGTTCGTGTGGGCTGCCGAGCAGCAGGAGGCTTTTGCCGAGCTGCGCAGACGACTGCTAACATCCCCTGTTCTTGCGCACTTTGATGAAGAGGCTGAAACCGAAGTCCACACCGACGCGAGCAACGTCGGCCTCGGCGCCGTACTCGTCCAACACCAAGGTGGCGTGGAAAGGGTCATCGCGTATGCAAGCCGCACGCTTTCTCGCGCTGAAACAAACTATTCGACCACAGAAAAAGAATGCCTTGCGGTTATGTGGGCAACCATGAAATTTCGTCCGTACCTCTACGGCCGCCCGTTCAAAGTAGTTACCGACCACCATTCGTTGTGCTGGCTTGCAAATCTTCGCGACCCATCGGGGCGCCTAGCCCGATGGAGCCTCCGCCTCCAAGAATTCGATTACACCATTGTGCACAAATCTGGCCAGACGCACGAAGACGCTGACGCACTCTCTCGCGCGCCCGTCGGGTTAGCGGATGATAGCATAGAGGACGAGAGTGGTTTTATTGGAGTTGTCAGCGCCTTAGACCTAATGACCCGCCAGCGAGCTGACCCAGACCTGCGACCTATCATTGATTATCTGGATGGCCGAGCTTCTGTTGTACCCCGACAATTTTCTAGAAACCTGCCGGCCTTCTGTCTCCGGAACGGCATTTTGTTTAAGAAAAACTCCAGCACTGTTGACCGAGCGCACCTCCTCGTCGTTCCGGCAGATCTCCGCGCCGATATCCTTCTTGCTTGTCACGATGAGCCGACCTCCGGCCACTTGGGCTTTGCCCGCACACTTGCACGCGTGCGCCAGGCGTATTATTGGCCCAAACTTTCTCACGCCGTCCAGCGTTACGTCAGAGGCTGCCGCGATTGCCAACGTCGTAAGGCGCCTCCTCTCAAGCCAGCGGGCTTGCTCCAACCTATTGAACCCCCTCGGACGCCTTTTGATCAAGTCGGCATCGATCTTCTGGGCCCATTCCCTGTGTCATCGGCCGGTCATAAATGTATCATAGTCGCGACCGACTATTTAACAAGGTATGCGGAAACTAAAGCGGTGCAGCGCGGTACGTCATCTGAGATCGCCCAGTTTTTTATGCAACAAATCGTGCTGCGTCATGGCGCACCGTCCCACGTAATCACTGATCGAGGTACGGCGTTTACGGCACAGCTCATGCGCGACGTGTTCGAGCTCAGTCACACGAACCATCGCAAAACTACTGCCTATCACCCACAGACGAACGGGCTCACAGAGAGACTCAACAGAACGATCGCCGACATGATCGCAATGTACATAGACTCGCAGCACAAAACCTGGGACGAGATTCTCCCGTACGTCACATACGCTTACAACACGGCCACCCAGGAGACGACCCGATTTACACCATTTCGTCTGGTCTACGGACGTGACGTTCAGACGATGCTGGATGCAATGCTTCCATGCAGCACTGATGACCACCCACTCACGCCAGACGCCGAGCAGTTCGCTCAGCGCGCCGAGGAAGCACGTCAACTTGCCCGTCTTCACATTCAGCGGCAGCAGGGCACGGATGCACGCCGCTACAACCTCCGTCATCGGCACGTCGAATACCATCCGGGAGACCAAGTTTGGGTGTGGACCCCGGTAAGCCGCCCAGGCTTGTCTGAAAAACTGATGTGCCGTTACTTTGGACCGTACCGAGTTTTGCGCCGCGTCACCGAAGTGACCTACGAAGTTCTTCCTGACGGGACTGTGCAGCCTCAGCGTCGTCCACCCCGCTCTGAGGTTGTGCACGTTGTCCGCATGAAACCCTACTTCACGCGGTAATGGATAGTACGCTCAGTGTTCTGCTAGTTTTCGCGTGGGACACCTTCGCCCACCTCCCTTGTACATTTTTGTGTGCTTGTGCTGTTTTTTTTTTCTCTTTCCACTGCCCATACTGCAACCCCGCTTTTGTTTTTCTTTTTTTTTGGAGGGGGAGTAATGCCACCTGGTGTTCTCAGGTGGCGCTGAAGTGTCTTCGAAGACGTTGAAGTGTCTCGCGCTGGCTGGCTGGCTGCTTGCTGTATTCTGCTGGTTAGCGACCTGTCTCCCTGTTTTCCGTTACAATATAAAATTCTAATTCTATTTATAACCTCCTTGATTAATCGGCACACAAAGAAAACCCTTCTCGTAATGTGCGGTGCTGGCGCCGCAGGTAGCGCAGGTTCGCAGATAGCACAAGCCCTCACATTTCTGCTCGTAAGGAGACATAAGTGCATCTCATAATTTTTTTGAGTGATGGTGTTATTCTTGCTCATATCACCGCTGTGTTGTGATAACAGTTTCATTATTGTTTACTTGTACTAAGAACATTTTTTTGGAGTAGCTATGTATTACAAGCTTGCCCCGCAAAATGTGATCGTGAGAAGCTGCTCAGGCCGAGCAACCTGGGTCTCACAAGGCCCACCATGGCCGTGCTTGAAATAGACACCTGCCGAGGCATTGGTGCATTCATTTATTGGGGCGCCATTGCTCCAGTAGTCGAGTTGGTCAAATCAAATTATTTACCTAGGAATGATGTGTGCAGGCTCGCTCAAAAATGCGAACGGTATTGTTTGAGGGAGCCCGAACACCCCCAGAAGGCATGCAGCCAGTACAAGCAATAAGGAATTAAAAACATTACATACAGCCAAGTAACAAAGACAGATATACAACTGTCACGTATAACCATCAATAAAATTTGTTCATAAAGGTTTAACACGCAGAGCAAATATTTCACTAGCAATACAATAAGCTAACAGAAATCCACATGTTACTTATTACACAAACGAGTTCGAAAGCGGCTAAAAAATGGTCTCCCAAGTCTCGTGGACTATATGCTTCTTTGGAGGCACTTTTAAAACTTGGTTTATTCAGTAAAACATGGACTTCCAGTGATATATGAATAAAAATTCTGCATACACTGGTCTTAAACAGTTAACTCTATCGAGTCTTACGCTTAGAGCAGAGCTTAAGTGTACTTTTTTTATATATATTTGACTATCTTAATAACCACAAAGATACGCTTATAGTTCTGGCACTTAAATATTTAAATTGTTTGATAATTGTACTTAAAACTTATCTAGACTGGCAACGTATTTAAAAATATATGTTGAAGCCCTTCGAAAAAAATACGAACGAAGTAACAAATGTAAATGACCGCAAAGGTTGCAGCAGTATAAGAGTGGAGTACGTGTTCGGCATGTGTGCAGAGGAATGAGTGCCCAGCGTGATATGCATCTAGTAAAATTGGAAATGAAAGTGAAAAAAACAAGCATACAAGTAAAAAAATTGATAGATTCTCACTCACACTTGAAGGTTCATCTTGAGTGCCTAGGAAAATACGTTTCTCAACTACAAGTGCACCGTTTGACTCGCAGATATAAATCCGCTCTTAATTTTTGGTACAGACGTTTAACACAAGGGCCTCATACTTCAACAGAAGCCGATTGTCTTTAACGTAGCCCTTATTTTCCAGGTCACTCAACAAGAACGCTTCCTTTGGGTACTAACTGCTGAGGTTCTGCCATGCAGCTCTTTTTGAAAAGTGTTTGACGTGCCTCAATGGTCACTTTAAGGTTGCCTCACTCTCCTTCCAGGACAATGAATGTATGATGCTCAGCTTTACAGTACGCACGAAGGGCCACTGAAGAACACCATCGATAACACCTTTGCGCAAATTAACAGGGATGTGCAGTGACACGGAGTCGCCATATCGTTTGATGTACGCACCGGGATGCATGCAGTATCCGCGAAGGTACACGTGGCGACAAGTGAAGTCAACACTGCCTTCTTTCTTCACAGTCTTTCTCTGCTCTCACATCTGGAATGTTGAAATAGGGGAATCCGGAGCTGAATGAAATGTGCGCTAGCAGCGATTCAAAACAGTGCAGAGCTTTCTCTTCGTTATCTTTCATTTCTGCTTGCACCACTCCGATGCCGAGAGAATTTTGTTGAATTTTGTCTCCGTTTTGTCTCGTTGCAGCTTCTCCATCATGCTTCAGTGTTTCGCTTAAAGAATTTAAGTTTCCAGCGATTTCATTCAGCTAGAGCTACGCGTGTTCAAACGTTCTTTCATTTCCCCTTTGAAAACGTGACTGAAGTACGCTGCATTTCGCGATAAGCTGCTGCGGCTTTGGTAATTCTCTTCAGAAAACTTAAGAGTTCAGTGCCTCTCTCAGAATATTGTTACGTGGCGGCCAGCCGAAGAGACACGATGATCGATGGAAATGAGATGATTTAATGGCTGCCGGCCTAGCGCGAGCGCTCCTGCCCGCGCCACTGCGCAGTTCGTCGTCTTCTTCGTCACACTACTCGGGGCCACCGAGCGATCGTCCCGATCGCGAACGAGAAGATCGGCACTGAAGATGAAATGCTGCAGATGACGATGGGCTTGTAAAATGGTTGGATACAGAAGAAGGAGGTGAAGGGCTTGCCGCCACGGTGAATGAGAAGATCGGCGAATGAGTCCCGGTCCACGAAGCATCCGGGCCGCAGGTTGCCAGGAGCCGACGGCCGAGGTCCTTGGACGCACCGAACGGCAGAGGCAGGGGGGGGGGGGGCGGTGTCCTCACGTGTGGGCAGCGTCTCGGGTCGGTCGGGTCATTCCGGTCGCGGCAACGTGGTCAGTTCGTCGTGTCTTGTGGTCGGGGCGGTGGACGGGGCTGGGGTAAGCGGCGAGGTCGGTTCAGGTCTGGCGGGCTGGGCACAGCCGGGCGGTGCGGACCAGGCACACACGGCCGACGACCACGGCAGGCGCAGGACGCCGAAGCTCCGGGACCAGGATTGCGATGAAGGGACCCCAGCACCTCACACCAAATGTTACGTGGCGGCCAGCCGAAGAAAGAGACACGATGATCGATGGAAATGAGATGATTTAATGGCTGCCGGCCTAGCTCGAGCGATCCTGCCCGCGCCACTGCGCAGTTCGTCGTCTTCTTCGTCACAATATTGATGCTGTGGCTTATCTCGGTCAGTACCTCGCTCTGTGCCCTGTACTGGTCGATGAACTCCTGTAACGCTGCATCAATTTCCGAAGCGCGCATGTAAAACAAAAAAGTGAGATTTAATCTGAAGGCGCGTGAGACGGAACACAGGACTCTCAGACTGCGAGGCGAGCACACGACCCTTAGGGCAAAAAATCGTTCTTTACACTTGAATATTTACATGAACTTTTTACAAAGTTTTTAGGAGATGCCACAGAACGCATCTCAACAATACGGAGCAGTAGAGCACTAGACGAGCGGTAAGGCTGAGCGCATCAGCAAGAGACAGTGCCACTCAGGTTGAAAGTCAGTTTGTTCATATACTTCCCTCAATTCGACAGTAAATGGCATAAATGTGATTTCGTCGAAACAGTTGATTCACAGCGACGGTTCATATAGTTTTCCATAATCTGCCTAGTCCAATCATAAAAAAAAACAGGATCAACATGAACATAGGCCACAAAGCCCGTTGCTTGCGAACTTATCGTGCGCTGCCTTGCGAATGTATGCTAATGAGTATATATTTTAATGCTAAGGCAGAGAAAAACTAATAAATAAAAAAGAAACAAACTATAAAAACTGTTTTCTCATTCAGCACACGTAAGGTGTCCCAAGAGTCCTCCGGGTTTTTTTACAAAGCGTCACAAGCATTGCGGTGCTATCCACAAGGCGTAAAATTTTGAGTTTAGTTGCGTTAGGCGTCAGTCGTTCCTCGACACAGTGTCACGGTGTGCGTGGCGCGTGCCCTGTCAAGACGCTCAATGGCTGCCTCAGACAATATTGGTCACGGGAAGTACCAATAATGTTGCAAGCGAGATTTTTTTCATTTTTAGTTGACTTTTTCTTCAACTTTGACTCCTTATTGGAAAAGTTCCCAAATTTTCAGGGAAGTGAGAGTTAGCATGAAAATGAGGGGAATTTTGTTGTCATAGGAAAAGCCCACGGCTATAGTCGAGAGCCAAACTGGGAATTTGAAGGGGAGAACTGCCAAACTGCTAGTGTGAAAAGCTTTTCCTTTGTGCTTCCTCGAAGTATGACAATTGCTACCTCTGCTGCCGCAAAAGTTTTTTCGCACCCAACTCTTCAGCAAGCTGCGGTAAAGATTTTGAGAGAAGGCCAATGCCGCGACAGGCACTGAGCTCCACCGGGATGACAACTCATCAATAGCGCATTCGCATTTCGTTGTTCGATAAATTGCTGATCTAATGTACGACATTGCTGAGAGCCCAGGTGTTGAGGTATTTGAAATCCAGTACTACTGTTAGAGGAAGTCGCTGTACATGTAGAGATAAAGCACTTATTTTGAATTATGAGTGCCTTAATTTAAAATGACTGATTAAAATAACACCAGTTACCCTCCGCAATAGATCAATGGTTACGGCGTTCGGCTGCTCAACTGCAGGTCCCGTGTTCGAATCCGGCCGCGTTGGTCGCCTTTCGATGGAGGCGATACACAAAATGTGCCCGTATGCTGTGCGATATCAGTGGAAATTAAAGATCCCCAGGTGGTCGAACTTATCCCGGAGACCACAACTACGGCACCTCCTCTTCGCCGCCGTGGGGTTCAATGGTTATCGCGCTCGGCTGCTGACCCGAAAGACGCAGGTGCGATCCTCCCCACGGTGGTCGAATTTCGATGGAGGAGAAATTCTAGAGGCCCTTGTACAGTGCAATATCTGTGCACGTTAAAGAACACCAGGAGGTCGAAATTTCTGGAGCCCTCCACTGCTTTGTACCTCATATTCCGAGAACATTTGGGACGACAAACTTCCTTGAACCCTTCTTCCGTTATTCTCTCACTCCTTAATTTATCCCTTCCCTTACGGCAACGTTCAGGTGCCCACCGAGAATGTGAGATAATTACTGCGCCATTTTTTTTCCTCGAAAATCATTTTTCATTAACACCAGTTGTGAGGTTCGAAATAATTATTTCGGCCATTCTCTGCCCTGTGGGTACAGTCCCGGTTGGTTTCACTGATAGAGCATCTGGCCCGGAGTGGCAGTGGCCCCTGCCTTGTTTAGCGAACCAGGATGAATTTTAATAAAGAAAACATTATATGGCTCAGCAGCTAAGATACCTGGCGGCGTAGACGAAGAAACGGCATGACGTCACCATGATTTCACAAGCCGTCAACAGTACACCTTAAGAGAGTAATGGATGATCATACAAGCAATCAATCAAAAATATTATTCAAAAAAGTAAAAATTACTAATAGTTAGTGATTGCGGTAGCTTTTATATAATAAAGGACGTTACTAAATAATGATGAATGACATCCTAGTCGAAATCAAGAGGAAGAAATAGACTTGGACAGGGCATGTAATGCGAAGGCAAGATAACCAATCACGATTAAGGGTAACGGAGTGCATTCCAAGAAAAAAGACAGAAAATAAGGTGGGCGCATGAAATAAGTTGTTTGAGGGGATACGACAGCCTCATCTAGTTGTCTAGCTTAACTTAAAATGATGCGCATATATAAGTAATGCCCATGTATACTAAACAGCTCATTCGCTATATTCGTAGATTCCTGGGAGTCTTCGGGCTACTCCTGGCGCAGTCGTGCAGCGGTTAGGCGATGCGCTACTGCCTTGCGACTGCAGATTCTCCCAGCGGTGGGCCTTGTACCACCAAGGTTGTTATTCCCGAGTAACTTCTCTTGATCAATCATTACTTTAAATGCCATCTGCCACGGTGGGCAGTTTTCTCGCAATCCGGTGGGCGGGATGTGATGACTCCACAAGTTGACGTGTCCTAGGAGGTCCACCTAGATTTATTATTCGGAGATGTTTTCCTCGCAACGCAGTCGACGAAGGCGATGGCAACGACGACAACGCCAGATTTTTTTTTGCAAAACGGGAGCATTAACGCTGTCGCGTTAATGAACTACACAGCGTGATATTGCGCTAGAAATAGCGCGACTGAACGTTAGAATTGAAAGAATCCCACGAGATGCTACGGTGTGCATGTTAGCAGGATCTAGAATAAATTCTACACCACAGGGCGATAGTGCACGTCATAAATTCCAAGAAGGACAAATACATAAAAATACTTTAAATATGGATACGAGGAATGGTGCCCAGCAAGAAACAGTAGTGAAAAGGGCTAAGGGTGCAAACCATTCAATCGAATCTAAAACTCAGCTAAAAGCGAACGGGCGTGAAGGATGGAAGCAACAAGTAACAACAGGAAAGGGTACGGTGAGGATGGGCAGGACTAAAAGTGACGAAGCGGATTGTTGGCATTAAAAAAACGCTGGTTCTTTATCTGAAAATATATTAGACAGCATGCTCACACTTTTGACCGCATTTTTCGTGGTTTAGAAGGCCTTCATAATTTCCTTTTTGGTTTTGACCAAATACATATAGAGCTGACCAAGACGTAAAGAGTCAGGCACAACCAAATAGGCCCGTTGCGCGTTACGTGAGGAGAGGAGGAGGAAACCGCTGAACACTTGATACTCTTCTGTAAAGGGCTTCACCCTTCAGTGGAAAACAGCTGGTCTGATTTATCGAAGGCATTGGGGTTTGGGGACCTGAAGCGGGTAGAAGTAACCAAGCGAAGGCTATCTGATTGGTGGCTAAAATAAAAACAAAAGTAAAATTTCGTAAGTGATGGCTAGGTGGCTTGAACCACCACCCGATTCAAAGGATTCAGCCTTATCCATCCATTCATCCGTCCGTCCGTCCGTCCTTCCATCAGTCTATCCGTCCATCCGTCCATGGCCGTGCTGACGACTGTACAGTATATGCTTGCAGCAACACACGCAAAATGCACAAGCAACGTAGATATGCACTCATTCCTCGAAGTAAATACAAGATTCCATGTGTGCTTTCTGCTTTTTTTTTATTTCGCAAATATACTTCTATCATTGTACCCACATATTACACACCAAATTCGTATAAGCGGCTCCTCATCGGTCTGTGCACCCCATTACTAAAGGGCGGTAAAGACGATTCTAAAATTAAATGGCTCACATCAATGATTACCTCAGCTCAGGAAGCAAGACGAGCTCCTCACCTGAGATAAAAGGTGAGTCGTACAGGCTAATGACCGTTCTATAAATTTGCCTCGAGTGAAGTCTCGCGAGCGAAAAAGCTCAACAGCTGCTGAGTACCACTACGGAGTTCAGAGCAAACCAGGAAGGGTGCCAGTATGTGAGCATCTCTGCCAATGCCTCCCCCCCCCCCCAGAAAAGTAATCGGCAACGACGCTGCTTTTTGCTTTTGCGTAAAGTAAGCACGTTGAGTGGGAAACATGTGTACCGATTTTTGGCATAGGTTTTTAGTATTTCTCCTTCACACCTTGGTATTTCTTTGTTACGTTGTCCCACTGTTCTGATTGTGCAATTTGGGAATACGAAAATTTCAGCCCACTTGACAAAGAGTTAATTAGCTTTATAAAAGAATGAAATCGGTTTTCTTAACAACTCGGTACACTATATGCCAAAATATTTTACCTGCTTTGAAATAATAAGAGGCGCCAAAAAAGTTCAAACTTAGAACAGCTTTTATGAAGCTAGCCGTGTAACATGTGTGCCTTCGATGCTGATGGGAAATTGATATTTATCTGTACGTTTATTGCTTACTTCATTCTACGCATAGTGCTGTTTTACGAAATCTACGAGAATATGACAATAAGCTAAAATGGCAGTAAAAAAAAAATTTGCCAGGTGACCAATAAATATACTTCCAATTTCTGGGCTAGTTTGCCGATTAGCTCACTTTTCTATAATCTTGATCAAGCGTCTGATGAATGAGTTAATTAAATGAAAGCCTGCACTTAAAAATGCGAGCCATGCCAGGATGCTCTATGGCGGGTTCACGCGAATTCTGAGGGGGGCTCTAAGGTTAATCATTCCCTGCTCTGCACCTTTGCTTCTCCTGTGCATCCATGAACCTGTCCAGATGCAGACCGTCGTGAAATCTCCATGACGCATACAATGTTCGTCCTCTTATGGCACAAAAAAACTATTTACTGCTGACAGCTATAGTAGTAAGACACACGGTCGTTTTGGCTGACTACCAGGCACGCCTGCACTATACGACACATGCCGTTCTCAAGAGCCACCGCAGATTCATAAACATGTGAGCCAGATGATTTGCTTAGGGTTTATGGGAATTTCACGTCTCATAGCCACTCGGGCTGTGGGAGGTGCCGTAGGGAAGGACTCTGGAAATTTGGATCACCTGCGGTTCTTTTTCGAGCACTGACGTCGCACAGCACACAGGATTCTAGAATTTCGCCTTCATCAAAATTCGACCGCCGCGGCTGGGTTTGAACCGTCCGGCCGAGTTGGTCCGATATGACTATAGTGTGTGGCTCATAAGGGATACCAAAAGCACAGGTCACGAGTCTTGTTTTTGCCTTCCTGGGAACTGCCATCGATAGCCTTTGATCAGCATGTCTCTTGTTACTTCGGCCCGGCTGGCAAGCGGTCTGTTTGGTCCACAGGCGAGAGTGGTACTTTCTGCTACGCCACAGAACACAGACTACACTTCAAGTTACCCTCCTGAAACCCTCGCGGCATCTTGTTAGATGGCCTCCCTGTGTACGGAGTAGAACGTCAGTTGCCGACTCCTATTCGATACCTTCTTTGTGAAACTCCCGCCGATCCAGAGGACAGGAGCATTCGTCATCTTCCCCGCGATTCTTGGTACACGGCTCGCATAGCAGGTGCAAGCAGGGGAGCAGAGCGGTCCTCCTACGCACAAGGCCACATGCGCTGCAAGTCCTGTTCGCGGGGACAGGCACGACGAAGTGCAGTGGCTTCCAGTTTAGGTCTTGGGAGAAGCTGACAAGCGTGTACTGGAGACCTGCCGGCATCGTTTGCGGTGCCCGCTCGGTACTCTCTGTTCAGCTGAAACTGCACTTACTAGCATTGTCAAGTGCGATCTTATCGGTTCTTCTATTCGATTGCTGTCGAAGTAACACTTTGATATCTGCTGCCTTCGTTTTATTGCTATGAAGGTTGGGTACGCTAGGCGTGACGAAGTGACGGTGCTGTCCCCCCGTATGAAGAGGCGTTCGTATACTTCGATACATCTCATCCGCTAGATATATTCAGCATCATATTGTGAGCATATTTTAGTGTAGAAAAAAGAAAGTGTTTCAGGCTATTGAAGTAAAATAGAAATTGCGTTGAAGTGCTCACGCGTTTATCGTATTGAATTATCGCTGCAGCATCTTCTAGCTGTGAGCAACACGCAGCTAAAGCGACATCTGAAGATGACGCGCTTCAGCTGGCTGCAGTACAGAGTGTTAATGTAACGTGTATGATTAAATTAGCGTTTTTGGTGGTTAGAACGCGTCCAGGAATAAATTATTTATAATTATTAAATATTCTTTGGCATACAATACTTTCTCACTGTCGCATACACGCTTTTTGTTTAGCCTCATCCACAGGCGTTCTTTTTTTTTCGGTTGCTTTTAAGTACAAGGGTGACGCCGAGACATAGAGGTCGTAAAGGCGACATTTGAAATGCGTTTCTGGAGAGAACCCGAAATGAATAAGGAGCAAACGGCAACCCAAAATCTAACAGCCAACGAATCAATAACTGGGCTTGCCTGCGTCTCTGCAAAACGTTAAAATACAAATAAAAGAAAGATAGAGTAGAATCTCGATGACACGTATATGATTGATCTGAATTTAGGGATAATACAAATTTCAAAAGTGTCTCGGACGGTCTACATTGTACAAAATGCGTTACGATTTGGGGTTACACGAAAAAATTTGCAATCCGGCCCGGATGATACGAACGCGCGACCAGCCACCCGTGCACGCTCCCACCGCTGGCCTTCTCTACCCCCGCCTCCCTTTCACAAGTGTCGAAGGGCACGAGCTACAACGCGTTGCCTGTAGCAACCCGACGAGTCAAGGTGAGCCACGTGCCTGACAGGGCTACGTCACCCACCGAAAAAGTTGTCTCGCAGCTGCTGGGGGCTGGCCAGGAGGACGCTGCCACTGGCTGCGCCCGTCCATTTCCCTCGTTCTTCGCTGCCATGTGCGTTTCGCCGAGTTCAACGTGGTCTGCCCAAACGTAACAAAGACGTAAACGGTGCAAGCGTTCACTATTGACTTGTTTCAGAAGCGCGAGGCACTTTCTTTTAAGGAGAAGCTTGATATGGTCAGGAAGGTTGATGAAAACCGAGCGAGGAAACGTGTCGACTTGGCAAAAGAGTTAAGGCTGGCACCGTCAACACTGCACCATTATTGGGCAGAGAGATGTTTTTTTGAAGAACGCTCAGAACATCGGTGTCACCAACAAGCAGGCCAAGACTGCGATGTATGTTAAGCTAGAAGAGGTCCTGCTGACATGGTCTCGGGAAGTCACAGCGGCTGGCATCGACGTGGACAGCAAGGTACTGCGAGAAAAAGCTGACAAAATCGCGCTCTCTCTTGAAATCGGAGGTTTCCAAGTTTCTGAAGGGTGGCTGCACCGATTTAAAGAGAGGCACGGACTTGTGTCGTCTCTGGTGAAGAACGAGTCAGCTGTCGACTACTGGCTGAACACGCTGCCAGCTCTGATTTCGGAGTACGCGCCGCGCGACAAATTTAATGCCGACGAGGCGGGCCTCTTCTTCAATCTGCAACCGGAGAGGACATTGTGCGTGAAAGGCCAGGCATGCCAGGGCGGCCAGAAAAGCAAGGAACGAGTGGCAGTGCTTTTTTGCTGCAACGCTGACGGCTTAGAGAAGCTGCAGTTTACTGTCATCGCGAAGTCCAAGGTCCAAGCAGCAGAGGTGTTTGCAATCGGCTGGACGTTTGCCTGTTTTGTACAGAGGGAACCGAAAGGCCTGAAAGATTGCAGATTCATTTCGTGAGTTGCTCACAAACCGGGACCGTAAATTGGAATAACAAATCGAAGGAATTTGCTTTTGTCGACCAGTGTTCTGCCCACCCAAAGCAAATGACTCAACAACTTCACAGTTTTCTGCTAGCAAACACTAACAGCCGTCTGCAGCCACTAGACGCTGGAATCATTCGCAGCGTTAAGCATCACTTTAAAGGACTTTTAGTGAGGCGTCTTTTGTCGAAAATACAGCACAAAGTTGTGCATTTGAGGATAAGTCTGTTAGATGCAGTGCACTTCTTAGCCCTGTCTTGGGACAATGTGACTGCAGGCACAATCTCGAATTGTTTTGAAAAATGTGAATTCAACATGGAACCTGATCTCTCTCCGACAGGAGATAATCAAAAGCCCCGTGAGGATTTCACGATTGAAGGCTGGGACAGTCTCATAACTCAAGTTTTCGTCTCACGACTTCTTAACCGTGGATGACGATGCTGCTACATGCAGGTTAAGAACCACCGAAGAGGTAATCAATGAAGCAGACAGAGATGAACTCGAGGAGCCTGACAGTGATAGTGAAGATGCCGATGCATCAGACACACAGCCATCACTGGCAGAAAGCTTTCACACTCTTGATGTCCTGCGCCGCACCGTCGGTGCCGGCAATGTGAGCGAAGAAACTGTTGCACGGTTTTACGCGTTTCAGTCAGGGCTGGTCAGTGAAATTGAGGGCAGGAGAGTGCAGAAGTGCATCGCAGACTTCTTTGGGCGGAAGTAGTTGAGCATAGTAAAGTTTTTGTGCATCCTTTATCTCTTTCCTTATGGCGCGGTTCAGGTGTCCAAAGATATGAGGCAGATATTGCGTCATTTCCTTTCCCCGAAACCAATTATTAATATTAATATTTATTATTATAAACAGTTTACGATAAGAGTCAGTGCAGAATGACTTAGTAACCTGAGCTTTGCTGATCACATTGGCTTGGTAACTCATTTTCTCGATTAACCGGAAGGCATGATAATGCGTTAGACAAGCAGAGCGGTGAGGCTAAAATTACTATGCAGAAAACTAACGGAATGTTCATCAGTCTCGGGACATGTAGCGAGGTACTGGAAGTGGTAAGGAAATAGGGCGGTGACTGCCTGCCGTAAGTAAGATTACGATCTGAATCACCAAACCGAAAAAACTGGCCTCATCCTATTTGTTGTGCCGGCTCATGCATTCGAAGGCTGAAAACCTTTCCTCCATAACTTGGTCCCAGATGCCACTGAAGATAGCGGGGTCTTCTTGACGTAAGGCGCTACAACAGGGGACAGGTGGAAACGGGGCTGGGGGCTGGTAGCTAGTCTCCGCATTAGGAACGTAAACCTTGCGACTGCAGAGTTCTAGTGCAGCGTTGGATGTGGTTATTGTGGCACCTAAACCAACTTAATAGTGGATTGTTTGATTGGTCACGGCGGCCGACACACACTGGACTCATTTCCCACCAGCACAAGACAGGCAGCTGGAGGCAGCAGGCTCCACCCGAGGGGCGCTTTCTAGCCGCCAGCAATGAAAACGATGTTTGGGAGTGCTGATTTCTTATTATGTTCATTTTAAAATGAGAATTTTTAAGCGGTATCCCAATAATTTTGCCACGTCTAAACATGCAGAAATCTTCTTTGCAAAGATAACTTTACCTATTACAAAACTGATATGGGCTGATGAATATTCAAAATTTCAGCAAATAATATGCTTTTATGTTAGTTTTATTTACACTGTAACTAGGAGTGCTGAGGCGTTACAGTAGCTGTCGCGATAGTGATAATGCAATACACAGCGTAACACAAAACGACATAAACTTTTCATGCCTCGAAAGAATTTTTAACTGAAAATGGGTAAAAATGACTCTGAAAGATTGGAAATTGCAGACATGTCAAAGTACCACGACCATCTGTTGTCCTTTTTTCTATTACACGTGTGAAGTTTTGGCAGTAACTTGATAGAGACAACGGTAAAATTATAAAGACAGCAGTGCGACAGTGCCGACAACAGTTGTGCGCCTTCTGCCATGCTAAGCGCGCCTTGGATGATTGGCCAAGAAGAGTGCAGACTGCGATGGAAGAGCACTCAAATATCTATCAGTGTGTTAGAACTTCGTATTGGAATTCGTTTGCTCTTCGAGCATGGAAACAGTTAAACAGTTCGGCCGCTTCACCTACGGTGCTCACCCGCGACACACACGGCAGCCTGTTGTCTAAAAAAGAAGTTTTGAAAGAGCACCGGCTGAGCCAGCATCGGCTAAGGCTTCTAGGAAAGCACCGCTGCAACTTGTGCCCTTACTCCTCCGATTACAAGTCGAAGTTAGACTGCGCTTTGCAGTTTCGTATTTATTTTTTGTATAGGTCCGCAACCATGGTTACGAGACAGAAACGAACATCACATAAAGTATGGCGCTCTTTGGCACAGGCTTCGTTTAAATACAGCCGCAGTTCTAATCGTTTTCAAGCATTTCGCTTCTCTAAGCAGGGAGAGGAGGAAATGGTTCTCCTGTTTGTTCAAGAGGCAATTGCGCTGTTAATTCTGATTGCATGTCTTCGCATTCTACGAGGAAGCTGTCGTACTTTTTCTCTTCTTTCAAGTGGAATTTGTTATTCAAACAGCGGTTTTACTTCCGCGACAGCTCACGTCGTTACGGAAACGCATTAACCGGCACTATTGGGGAGACCTGACAAGAAAAGATTGGAGGAGTAGAGCCCGCTGCCTAAAAACGATTGAACCACCAGCGTCGCGGCACATGAAATTAAATCGGCGAATAGTGTGCTTCCTTGTTCGCTTTCCCTGTCGCTGGGCAGTACAGTACTCGGCACCGAAATTGAGCGCGCGACATATTTTATCGGTTTCAAAGCATCAACGCATGTGTGTACCTTACTTTGTAATTTTATCTCATACATAAAGCAACAAATAAGAGGAATGCGTTTTTAAGCGCCGATCAAAGCTCCATAATGCTGCATCATGGCAGTGACCTCTGCTCCATCTGGCTGCAATACCCTTCTTTAGCAGCCATTTTAACGCTAATATATGCAGTTGAACTGTATCGTGTGATGTTTGTACGATTAAATCATTATTTCGGTCTTCCTCCTCTGAGCGGGCGATAATGTCTTGCTCAGTGCGTAACTTCTCTTCCTTCTGTTGTCTTTCTCTGCCAGAGGCCACTTCAACGTGCACGTACTGACATACGCGGGCAAGCGGCCCTTACGGTACAACGGATGCGTGAGAAGCTTCATACAGCGGCAGCACCAGATCAACCGCGAGAGGGTGCACTCAGGGAAGAATCCTTAAGGGTGCGGCGGCTGCGAGCTTCGCTTCACCCGATGTATGTATGTGTGACATTCCGTGTGTGATACGAGGATCCACGTTCGACGGCGCGGCGTAGACGGGGAACCGTGACAGCGGCATCATCAATTGCCCAGCCATGCTCTTTGAGTGACGACCGGAAAAACCGGTCCCGCCGCCGCCCCGGGGAAACAGGCTTTGTCCTCCCCAATTTCCGGTTGCATTCCAGGACAGGGGAGCTGTCAGCGGGCCAGAGCGCGCCGTACCACAGCCGACGCTATGCGAAACCGCGAAGACGACATTCTTTCCCTCCCCCCCCCCCCCTTTGTCGTGGGATATCGCCGGGAAGGCACCCACAGCTTCCCAGAAGGGCCGCGACGGACACCTGTCATGGCGGACAGGCAGTACTCGCCAAGAATGTGGAAAGACAGGCGCTAGTGAATTAGCTCCGAAGAGAGAGCCTGTGTATACTCTCACTTGAGAGAGAGTGGTGGCGTTTTTGTTGTTTATTTAGTTTGTATTGTTCACAGACTCTGGGGTCGAGGCTAAGCCCAGCCCAAGGGGTGGTCCCCATCTCGCATGTTATTTTGGATTGGAGAATTGATGCTTTGGGCGGGCCACTGGAAATGACCGCCCTTAGTCCTTTGTTAATCAAGTGCTTAAAAGCGCATGTAAACGGATGCAGTTCAGTCTGAGCTGGGGCTCCATGCTTGGCATGTGATGTGATGCTGCTTAGGCACTGGCCTGCCCGGTCGATGAGTGAAGTGGTGCAAAATTTGTTCTTTTGTAGATTCAGTTCTGCTTTTTTTCCAGTTTGGCTCTCTGTATATGTATGTTGTAAAATTGTGCTCTGCTGTCATCATCTACAAGCTCGCCTCCTGTTCATCTTCCGGGCCGGGCGACACTGGAGGAAGGGTTTGTGAACCATCCTCGAAGAAACGGACGACTATTGAAATTCTACTGCAAGCACGCTCAGGACGACATCGTTCGCGAAGAGGGCCTTCAGCGCCGAAGCCCGTCGGCGTGCAGCTTCTGCCAGCAACCGCTCGAGCCCAACTCCGGAGCCACTCCATCGCCCCCATGAAGTCGTCGGCACGTAAGCTCGGACGCCCCAGCCTCTGATGTATAATCTTCATCATGTGTAATTATTGAATATACCTGTTTGTTTAAACTGAGCCATACGGTGTCTCTTTGCCTCTCCGTCCCGTGTGGACCTGCGCATTATGGGGGTCATCACACTGGTGTCAGAAGTGGGGTCTCAAAAGCAAATGTCCTCTGAATGCTGTGACATTCATGACTTCAAAATTGTAATCAAAAGGGAATCACGGGACTGATTGTGGGACTTTTACCCCCATTTGAGAGTATTGAGGCACTGGAGGGCTTGAAAAAAAAAAATGACTGTATCTGAGGGAGCTCCCACTCCACAGCCGTCGCTCGGAGCAAGCATGCTGGCATTAGGAAGCGTCATTCCGACGTTTACGGGAGATAAGACAGGGGTTCCAATCTGCGATTTCTTTTCCATGCTAGAAGAGATTGGGAAAATGGGGGGATGGTCCGATGCTCAAATGCTGGGAATGGCGAGGTGTAAGATGGCAGGAGCTGCTCATGATTTTGCATGGCGAGACGAAAAAGTAAAATCCACAAAATCATTTGCGGAATTTAAGAAGCTCGCGTTTGAGCATTTTGACACTGAACCACGTCACGTGCGAGTACAGAGGTTCCGTGACGCCGGACAGATGGTAGGGGAGGACGTGCGAACGTTTGCGTCGCGGCTTCAGCGCTTAGCGCGCGATACGTTAAGCAGGGAGGAGGAAGGAGACCAGCTTAAGAAGAAATACGCGGAGGATATACTTAAAGAGGAAATGACCGCTTTGTTCGTGGCTGGTCTGCAAGACCCCGTGCGCCGGTTCGTGCTCTCGCGCAAGCCGAGCAATTTCGACCAAGCCGTGGAGGCCGCATTGGATGAGGAACAAAATGAGGCGTTAACGACAGCCGCAGCGAGAGTACGCGTCATAGAGAGAGCGGTGCTCAAGCCTGAGGTTGCTCTCTTGACAGAGCGGTTAGATCGCTTGGAACAGCTGCTAACTCAGCAGGTAGAACGCCAGGTTGAAGCGCGCGCTCAACAGCGCCCATTCGCTGGAAACCGGAGACCGCCACAAAGCTACAGGGGCGGTATGCGACATTTTGAAGAAATCGTATGCTTCGCTTGCCAGGGTCGCGGACACATCGCCAGGTTCTGCCAAAACATGCGCCGTGGGGAGCCACAAAGAGAAGCAGGCGAGACACGCCCTAAGCAAGCCTACAGCGGGGCTCCAGATACCGAGTCAAAAAACTAGTTAGTCCTCCCCAGCCTGAGGAGCGTGGGGAGGAAGCAGTAGATGATGAGGTGGTGGTAGTTTGTGTGGCCGACGAGGCATGCCCTGTTGTGCGTTGCAAGTTAAATGGTTGTTGCATGGAATTGTTGATAGATACGGGGTCAAAGGTGACATTGCTTAAGGAGAGCAGTTTTAACACGCTTCGAAGGAAGGGGGACCGCGAGGTGTTGGAAGCGTCTGGTGGTATGGCAACCAAATTTGTAGGCATAACGGGGGATCCTCTTGGCATAAGTGGACTCTACCGGTTACACTTCTCTCTCGGCGGAATTGCATTGGAGCACCCCTGCTACGTATGCCCGGACACGGTGTCTCTGCCAAACGGAGTGTCAGGTATATTAGGGCAGGATTTTTTGAGAAAAGGGAAGGTAGTAGTCTCATTCTCTGAGGAAGAGGTTAATGCGGGCGGCTCAAAAGTTCCGTTTTTGAACAGGAGAGGGGCTGAGATTCGCATTACCGATATTGACACCCGTCAAACAGTGGGATCATTGGAGAAGGTATATTCGCGGGTTGCCGTCCGGCTGGTCGAGGAGGCGGTCGTCCTTCCTTGGTCGGAGCACATTTTGTACGCGTTTGTGCCTTCAGATGTAGAGAGCGGCGCCGTGGGAGTGCTTGAGCCGGTCGACTATCTCAGCAATGGCCTGAAGGCAGCCGCGTGCCTCGTGACAGTTAATGACGCCCACAGAGTGCCCCTACGGGTGGTTAACTGTAGCCAGCAGCCACTGAGCCTTCCCAAGAACAAAACATTGGCTTTCTTCACCTCTGCGATAGAGCAACGTGAGCCCACCGATACGGTACTCGCAACTGTAGAGCATGCTAGTCCTTCGGCTGCTCCAAAGGTGTCGTTCGATCTTTCTCACGTAAAATCCAGGAAGAGGGAGGCTCTGGCTGGTTTGCTGAACGACTACTCGGAGGTATTCGCCGCGTCCAACCTGGATTTGGGCTGCTGTGGCGTTATAAAGCACAGGATAGAAACCGGCACTTCATCGCCCGTTTACCAGCGTGCGTACAGGATTCCTTACTCCCAACGTGAGGAGATGGAGCGGCAGGTGCAGGACCTGATTGATCGCGGCATTGTCGAACACTCAAAGTCACCCTGGGGAGCACCAGCACTATTGGTGGAAAAGCCAGATGGCTCGTATCGATTGGTAGTGGACTACCGCAAACTAAATGCCGTAACTCGCATCGATCCATACCCCATCCCCAATATACAGGAGACGCTTTCTCAGCTGGGCTCTGCCAGGTACTTCACGGTAGTGGACATGGCGGCGGGATTCTGGCAGATAGCAATGGATCCGGCAGATGCCGAGAAAACGGCATTCAACACGCCCTCAGGGCACTATGAATGGAAAAGAATGCCGATGGGTCTGGCCAACAGCCCTGCTGTCTGGCAGAGAACCGCTGATGTTATCCTGGCAGGTCTTCTGGGGAGGCTGTGCTTCGTGTATATGGATGACATTATCATATACAGTGGCAGTTTTGATAACCATTTGCGCGATATTGAGCAGGTTTTGGTGCGACTAAGAGCAGCGGGTCTCAAACTGAAGCCCTCTAAGTGCCAATTCCTCAAAAACGAGGTGAAATACCTCGGGCACGTTGTTTCAGCTGACGGCGTGCGACCGGACCCTGAGAAACTAAGGTGTGTCTCGGATTTTCCATCCCCGACTAGCGTCCGCCAGGTCCGGCAGTTTCTCGGCCTGATCGGTTACTACCGAAGGCACATCGAGGAGTTCGCCAAGCTCGCTAAGCCGCTCACCGCCTTAACAGCCAAAAATGTCGCCTTTCGTTGGGACGAAAACGCGGAGAATGCTTTTGGGGCCCTGAAAAGGAAGCTAATGAGTGCACCGCTGTTACGCCACCCGGATTTTAGTTTGCCCTTCGTTATGGCCACAGATGCGTCAAAGTTCGCAGTTGGTGCCGTGCTATCTCAGGTTATCGAGGGCAAAGAACATCCCGTTGCTTTTGCTAGCCGACAGTTGAGCCCCACAGAGCAAAAGTACGGAGCTACGGAAAGGGAGTGCCTCGCCGTTGTCTGGGCAGTAAAGCACTTCAGATGCTACCTTTACGGCCGCAAATTCAAGCTAGTCACAGACTGCCATCCTCTGAAATGGGTGATGAGTGTCAGGGACCCTAGCTCGCGACTCGCTAGATGGAATCTACACCTGCAGGAATACTGCTTTGAAGTTGAGCACAAGTCAGGAAAGACACATCTGAACGCTGATGCACTCAGCCGCACAGCTGCCGTGGCAGCTATAGAAGAGTTTGTCCCCGTAGTCGACCCCGCCGAATTACGCACAGAGCAGTGCAAAGATCCTGACCTGAAGCGAATAATCGAAAGCTTAGAGGGCGCACCGTCTCATCCCGAACAGCTAGGTTATTTCATTGACAAAGACGGCACCCTGTGTCGGCGCACGAGGCCAACCAGGAAAGGGAGACCAGAGAAAACCGCTTGGGAGAGAGTCGTCATACCTCGGTCGTGGACAGAAAGGGTTCTTCGCGCGTTTCACGATGCGCCATGCGCCGGTCATTTTGGCGTAGCGAAGACACGCAGGCGTGTGGAGCGTTTGTACTTTTGGAGTGGCATGCGACAGGATGTTAGAGACTACTGTGCGAAGTGTCATTCCTGTCTCGAAAGAAAAACACCCAAGAGACGAAGACCAGCTCCAATTCAGCCGTTCCCTGAGGTTTCGGCTCCCTTCGAGCGGACAGGTATGGACATAATGGGCCCATTGCCCACGACCACTTCCGGAAACAAGTACATTTTAGTATTTGTCGACCACCTTTCAAAATACGCGGAAACGGTAGCACTCCCAGATCAGAAGGCAGACACGGTTGCAAGAGCATTTGTCGAACAGATCGTGCTCCGACATGGACCCCCGAGGCAACTCTTGACAGATCGGGGAACGAACTTCGTGTCGCAGCTAATGAGGAGAGTTTGCGAGCTGCTTAAGATCGCTAAGAAGCAGACAACACCGTACCATCCGGCTTGCAACGGCGCGGTGGAGCGACTGAACCAAACCGTGGCCGGGTTCCTGTCGCATTTTGTTTCGCGCGACCAGCGGGACTGGGACTTGTGGCTCCCGTATACAATGTTTGCCTACAATTCCGCAGCACACGAGAGCACGGGCGAATCGCCATTCTTTCTTCTCTACGGCCGAGACCCGGACCAGCCTAGTGAAGTGCCAGAGGGCCCCCGTCGTGTCCCATACTCTTCACTGGACGACTATAAGGTTGAGCTAGAATCGCGCTTGCAAGTGGCGAGGGACATCGCAAAGGAGTCCTTAAAGAAAGCGGCGAAGCGCAGGAAGGAGGTGCACGATCGCAGTGCTAGAGACGCGCCGTTTGATGTGGGGGACAGCGTGTACATTGAAAACTGCCAAAGGCAGATTGGGCTAGCTCGTAAGTTCCAGACGAAGTGGAGAGGACCGTGCGAGGTTGTCGAGAAGCTTTCTCCGGTAAACTTCAGAGTCCGAGACGTGAACCGGCGTTTGATAAGGATACACGCAAATCGCCTCAAGTCGGCACCGGTTCAGTATTCACGAAATGAGGAAAGGGAAAGCGCGGATTTTGATGGGGACAGAAGTGAAGCGGAGCGCGCAGAGAGTTCGCAAGAAACGCCCTCTCCTGCATTTGTTCGGCAGGCGCCCGAGGTGACGGCCGGAATGCCACCGGATTTACTTCATGCATTGCTAGAAGAAGAAGCGCGCGAGGTTGCCGCGCAGATAACGCCAGGAGAGGCTCCTGCCACGAGCCCTCGCGAGTCCCAAAGCAGACAAAGGGGCACAGACTTACTTAGTATGACTCATGAAGGCCGATATCCGCTGCGAAATCGGAAAGCTAAGTCGGACTAATGGTGTAAACAGAGCGGAGTTGTGAACTGGTTAGAATTGTGTAATGCCGCAGCTCATAACATTGCTATATGCGTATGTGTTAAGTTATCGGAGTTGGTAGTTAAACCTTTCTGTCATTAAGTAACACCTTCACAGGAGAGCATGCGGAGCGCATGCAGAACCTGCCCTACTTCCTTTCGTTATCTATATTTTTGTCTGTGCCGTGATCGTGCTAGAAGTGGGAGCTCCTTTGTAACTGTGGTAAATTTATTTCGTCCAGTTTGGACTAGAAAGGAGAGGCTTGGGTGCTGAGTTTCATGTTTATCTGTAAAAGAAGATCAGTGCTGCCCCTGGAGACGCCAGTATTGACAGCGGAGGCATATGGTGTTGTGCAGTGGTGTTGAGTGCAGCGAAAAGTGTTTTGTCGGACGCACTGTGCGAGGCGATTCAGAAAGACAAGGGGAGCTGCGTGGACTCAAATGTTCAGAGAACATTCTTCTGGAGGGTGAGCGAGTGTGACATTCCGTGTGTGATACGAGGATCCACGTTCGACGGCGCGGCGTAGACGGGGAACCGTGACAGCGGCATCATCAATTGCCCAGCCATGCTCTTTGAGTGACGACCGGAAAAACCGGTCCCGCCGCCGCCCCGGGGAAACAGGCTTTGTCCTCCCCAATTTCCGGTTGCATTCCAGGACAGGGGAGCTGTCAGCGGGCCAGAGCGCGCCGTACCACAGCCGACGCTATGCGAAACCGCGAAGACGACATTCTTTCCCTCCCCCCCCCCCCTTTGTCGTGGGATATCGCCGGGAAGGCACCCACAGCTTCCCAGAAGGGCCGCGACGGACACCTGTCATGGCGGACAGGCAGTACTCGCCAAGAATGTGGAAAGACAGGCGCTAGTGAATTAGCTCCGAAGAGAGAGCCTGTGTATACTCTCACTTGAGAGAGAGTGGTGGCGTTTTTGTTGTTTATTTAGTTTGTATTGTTCACAGACTCTGGGGTCGAGGCTAAGCCCAGCCCAAGGGGTGGTCCCCATCTCGCATGTTATTTTGGATTGGAGAATTGATGCTTTGGGCGGGCCACTGGAAATGACCGCCCTTAGTCCTTTGTTAATCAAGTGCTTAAAAGCGCATGTAAACGGATGCAGTTCAGTCTGAGCTGGGGCTCCATGCTTGGCATGTGATGTGATGCTGCTTAGGCACTGGGCTGCCCGGTCGATGAGTGAAGTGGTGCAAAGTTTGTTCTTTTGTAGATTCAGTTCTGCTTTTTTTCCAGTTTGGCTCTCTGTATATGTATGTTGTAAAATTGTGCTCTGCTGTCATCATCTACAAGCTCGCCTCCTGTTCATCTTCCGGGCCGGGCGACACTGGAGGAAGGGTTTGTGAACCATCCTCGAAGAAACGGACGACTATTGAAATTCTACTGCAAGCACGCTCAGGACGACATCGTTCGCGAAGAGGGCCTTCAGCGCCGAAGCCCGTCGGCGTGCAGCTTCTGCCAGCAACCGCTCGAGCCCAACTCCGGAGCCACTCCATCGCCCCCATGAAGTCGTCGGCACGTAAGCTCGGACGCCCCAGCCTCTGATGTATAATCTTCATCATGTGTAATTATTGAATATACCTGTTTGTTTAAACTGAGCCATACGGTGTCTCTTTGCCTCTCCGTCCCGTGTGGACCTGCGCATTATGGGGGTCATCACATATGTATGTATGTATGTATGTATGTATGTATGTATGTATGTATGTATGTATGTACGTACGTATGTATGTATGTACGTACGTACATATGTATGTATGTATGTACGTACGTACATATGTATGTATGTATGTATGTACGTACGTATGTATGTACGTACGTATGTATGTACGTATGTATGTACGTACGTACGTACGTATGTACGTATGTATGTATGGGCATGTTCAGATAAGAACGGTAATCGAGGTCCGATGACCATTTTTTTGTTTTCAATTATATTTTTATATGTGATGGGTAAATGTGTCCACACAAAGGAATGAACCTTAGTTTTGCAAGGAACTTTGTAGTTTTCTCGGAAAAAAATCGTATGTCACAAGAGGTGGAGAATGTCGTTTTTGCCACTTCTCAAAGTTGCAAGTTTGGAGCATCACTGCATGCACAATAAGTGGTTTTCGCGCATAATTATTTTTTCAGTACTTTATAACAACTTGTACTATACGAAGAAATAAAAAAACGTTTTCTTTCTTTGTCAATCTTCTGAGTAAAAAATCGCAAATTTCGCTTCCGGAGCTGTGCGGTGCCAAAAAGGCACTTTTCAGGGCAGCCTTAGGGCAAGATGCGTAAAGATCTCCCGGCTGAATCTTTTTCTCTGTATTTTTCAGCTACATTTAATCACTTCAGGCAAGTTTTGTAGCTCTACACTTGACCTATGTTTTTCAATATGGCCTCAAAATTGGCAGAAGTTCAAAAACGTCAAAAAAGTGACAACTTTGACTTGAGTTTAAAAAAAAACATCATCATCGAATTTTATTAAAATTTGCCCTAATAATACTCAACATTTCATAATTCTAAGGCTTTAAAAAAGTATTGCATTATGTTGTTTTAAAGTATGGAAATAAATACAAAACGGACTTTATGATTTCAATCCCTACGACTGCTCAGTGTTCCCTCTTAGAATGCGCAATCGTCAGAAGCTGGTTTTAGTATTGGTATTTTGTAAGTAAATTTTAAACGCTACAGTTGCTGAGTTCATAAGTGTAATTTGTAAGCATTTTTTTCTATTACAATCAAAGGTCTAAAGCTCCTATTCGCTTTCGTACTGTTCTAACGGTGGGACCTAAATTACTGTAAGCATATTCCAACACGTTATTTTGGAGTGACGTGTGTGTAGGAGTAGTTTATGCAAACAATTAATGCACCCGTCACACTTTCAAGGTGACTTTAACTGCTACCGCCGCTCCAGGGATGAACCGCGCTTTGCAGCCGCTCCTATAGCTATATAACGCCCAGCGCGACCCTGAAATTCACAGCATCATGTGTGCCGCCGCCGCACCGAGGCTTTAGCCGCCGCTATCATCTTTTCATCGCAACGCACCGAACGCCTAGCAGTTATGCCTCAGCCTTCGACCTTCGACCGAGATAACCCTTGTGAGCGGATGTTGTTCGGATCTCGAATTTTGTGTGTCGTTTTCCAGGCCTGGTAGACCCGGTGGGGTCGTTTTCTGTACTCACGTGTTTTCTCTGCGCTGGAGCGCTCCCTCGACAAGCATACTTGGTATATCAGTCTCAGCTCGTACGCCAGACCGAAAGAACATCAGTGTCGACGGTGGGCAGCCTGTGTTAAAAATCCATTCATCTGTCCATCTCCTCTTTTTGGAAAAGCAGCTCTGGGCCCTGCATCCGTCACCTGCTCTTCTGTCTCGCGATAATCTCCGGAATCGGTGAGCTTTTGCATTCATGAAGAGATTTCCGCGGCGAACGTTTTGTGCCGACTACTCAAAAAGGCACAAACAGAATTGAAAAAGGACGTAATTTTCGCAGTGTAAATACACTCAATGTCGCTGCTCTCAAAAAAGTCCTACTTCCCGAAGAAGCTCTCCGAGTACGAGGAAGTGACTTCATCTGTCAGAATTGTTACCGTCGGTTCAAGGAAGACATAGATAATATGCAGGCAGAGTCAACCGAAACATTAGAAGAATTCCGCCCTCGGGAAGAAATCGTAGAAAATTTAAATTCAAGTGTCAGCCTTACCTCCGAAATCTCGCCCCTAAAGCCACCGAGCGCTCTAAAAAAACGCCTCAGACTTTCCTATGCAAAGCGAAAGCAGGAAGAGGTGGCAAGAGCTATGGTGACGAAAATACGATCGGGGATACAGGCAGCATATAATGTCCCAGAGACTTCGCGTGCGTCAGAAGAAAAGTGTGCGCAATGCAGCAGATGGGAGGACAACCTACATGCTGCCTACAATAGGTGCACGTCCTTTCAAGAGCGTTGCCAGCTGCTGACACTGCTACCACGCAACCTAACCGTGAAATATGTGCAGGAAGTTATTCCAGAGGCAACGAGGTACGTTATCCAAAAATCGAAGAAGATGGTGGATGAGGAAGGCGTATGGTCAACACAGGAGAAATATACAAGATGTAAACTACAACAGGAAGACATTACCACCGTTTTAGAATATTACACCATGGATGAACTCGATTGCTCTAGACAGACTCCGAACAAAAAGGATGTTGTGAGAATCGAGAAGGGAGGAGAGAAAGAATGGATACCTAAACGCTTCATGACGCGGTCCTTGCGAGAAGCATTCCGCCTCTACAAGCAAGCTCACCCTGCCTCCCAGGTTGGCCTCACCAAATTCATATCCTTGCGTCCTAAGTGGGTGAAATGCTCGCCACAGTGGCAAGTGTGTGTTTGTGTGTGCTGTGCAAACTTTCAGTTGTGCCTCGTGGGACTGCAGAACGCGTCCGGAAGGTCGCTTTCTCCCGAAGATATGCAGAGCCTCTGCGTATGCCAGGAACCTACTGCGTCGTGTTTCCTTAGGAATTGTGAGCACTGTCCACAAGATGGCATTTTCACTTTGGAAAATTTTGAAATGAGCAGCGAGGACGAGGTGTTGATTGCTTCATGGGAATACGGTGAGCTCGTTAAAAAGACTCTGACCGCTTCATCATTTATGAGAGAATGTCTAAGAATGACCATGAAATGGATTCCCCACAACTATATTACATCTGAGCAAGCAAGAGCAATACATGAAGAAAAACAGCTGCAAGAGAGGTGCAATTGTTTTGCATTTTGATTTCGCCGAAAACTGGACAGTTGTGCTTCCAGACGCAGTACAAGCTTACAATTGGCAGAAAAAGCAGGTGACCGTGTTTACCTGCGTTGTCACGTCAAGAAAATCGACTCGGAACTATGCCGTAATTTCCGACGATATGTCTCATGATTCAGCTCATGCATGCTTGGCTCTGTCAAAAATCAAAGCACACCTCGAAGACAACGCGCCAATCTACACCAAGATAACATATGTGAGCGACGGGGCTCCCGCTCACTTCAAGAATAAATATCAGTTTCATGAGCTACAACGCAGTGAATGTCGAGAGACGAAATGGATGTTTTCGGCCACTGGACACGGCAAAAATGCTTGCGACGGCGTTGGTGGGCTTGTCAAACGTCGAGCATCACACCACAACTTGCGGAAGCCTGCAAGTGAGTCCATACAAACAGCCAGCGGCTTCGTAGACGCAATTAAAGGAACGCTAAAGAACATCACCATTCTGGAGCTCCCACAGAGGGAGCTTGCAGACTTTCGCGAAACGAAGAAGGAAGAATGGAAAATGGCAAAGAAAGTGCCTGGAGTTCAGACGCTCCATATGTGGAAGTACGTTCAAACAAATGAAGGCAGTGCATCCTACGTGGCCTCCACCGCTGCTTCGGAATGGAAGAGACAGTGATCTGGTTTGTGCTTCGTGCTGGACAATATACTGTGCGCATACCGACTTCAACTGCTGCCGTTAATTTCTTGTTACGATTTTCTGAATTGCAATCTGCATATAAAGCGGCATCCCATTTGTAAATTGCGTTCCTATTAAAACTCCTCCTGATTAAAAATCTCGCAGATAAATTGTTCGTCTCAGAAGACGACGTTCTGTCTCCTGACATTGCCCTGTAGAACCTTTGAACACAGAGGTAAACAGATGCAGGTACGGAAACGTCGGCTTCAGAAATACATTAATATAAATTTTTATATATAAAATTTTTTCTAGGAACCCACAAATTATCTAATATTTTTAAAAAATCGATTACATACCAATGTACCTTACGATGATAAATTAGAGAATACAAAAAAAAACGTTTGACCGCCAGCAGTCAGTTCATCAGGTGAAATAACGAATTTATTCCCATTTTGACGCATTAAGAACGCCGCTAACAAGCGAGTAGAAGCTGTACAAACATTCACGATGGTTCGCATATTGTGGTAATTGAAATGTAACCACGTTCAGTGAGTGCTAAATCAAATTTCTGACAGTTACTATTTCTAAGAAGCAGTAATAAGTAATTCTAGGTAACAAAAACATGAACTCAGTTTTGCATTTATTTTTATACTTTAAAACAAAATAATGCAACACTTTTTGGGTGTTTTAAAATTATCGAGTATTGAGTATTATTAGGGCATTTTTTAATAAAATTCAATGGTGATGTTTTTTTTTAAATTCAAGTCAAAGTTGTCACTTTTTTGAAGTTTTTGAACTTCTGCCAATTTTGAGGCCATATTGAAAAACATAGGTCAAGTGTAGAGCTACAAAACTTGCCTGAAGTGATTAAAAGTAGCTGAAAAATACAGAGAAAAAGATTCAGTCGGGAGATCTTTACGCATCTTGCCCTAAGGCTGCCCTGAAAAGTGCCTTTTTGGCACCGCACAGCTCCGGAAGCGAAGTTTGCGATTTTTTACTCAGAAGACTGACACAGCAAGAAAACGTTTTTTATATTATTCGTATAGTGCAAGTTGTAATAAAGTGCTGAAAAAATACTTATGCGCAAAAACAACTTATTGTGCATGCAGTTATGCTCCAAACTTGCAACTTTGCGAAGTGGGAAAAACGACATACTCCACCTCTTGTGACATACAATTTTTTTCCGAGAAAACCATGAAGTTCCTTGCAAAACTAAGGTTCATTCCTTTGTGTGGACACATTTACCCATCACATATAAAAATTTATTTGAAAACAAAAAATGGTCATGGGACCTCGATTACCGTTATCTGAACATGCCCGTATGTATGTATGTATGGATGTATGTATGTATGTATCTAGGTATGTATGGATGTATGTATGTATGTATGTATGTATCTATGTATCTATGTATGTATCTATGTATGTATCTATGTATGTATCTATGTATGTATCTATGTATGTATCTATGTATGTATCTATGTATGTATCTATGTATGTATCTATGTATGTATCTATGTATGTATGTATGTATGTATGTATGTATGTATGTATGTATGTATGTATGTATGTATGTATGTATGTATGTATGTATGTATGTATGTATGTATGTATGTATGTATGGATGGATGGATGGATGGATGGATGGATGGATGGATGGATGGATGGATGGATGGATGGATGGATGGATGGATGGATGGATGGATGGATGGACGGATGGATGGACGGACGGACGGACGGATACGGCTGAACCCTTTAAATCGGGTGGTGGTTCAAGCCACCTAACCATGACTTGTGAAATTTTACGAGATTGTTGCCTCAAGCGCCACTGCAATAAGAAACTCTCTACTTTTCGAAGGTCTTCGTCATTTGTGTGTCGTCGTTGCAGAAAGAGGTTTTCCATAAAGGAAAACCTCAACACACAACTAAAGACGCAGCAGTAGGACAGACCCCGCACCACATTGCACGGAGCTCCGGAACAGGTTACCGAAACACAGCCAAATGGAGAAATACGAAAGTAGAACGTGAAGCCGCCTCTAGCACTTGCACAGTACGCACTTTCATAAGGGCTTATATACCGTCCAAAATCAGTGACGCCATGTACGCGCGCTTCCTCCGCGCTTCCATTGAAAAATACGAATCCCAACGCAACGACAAAGAACGAAGATGGAGCCGTCTGAGGTCCCGAAAAAAAATGCAGTGCAGCAGTGCTTTGGTATCAAAGCCGTCATGAATGAAATAAATAAAAACACAACAAACAACTGCGTGGAATTTTCTTCGCCGGCATAGATATTATTCTCGCAGAGTAGAAAGAATGTCGAAGCCCTGTGCCGTTTGAGGACTGTCCGCCTTTATATCTGACGCATGTTCAGCCGTGAGAAAAGGTGCGCAGACCAGGGGAACGGTGTCAGAATGCTGGACAGCACATTCTGATGGAGCGTGCATGTTTTAGAGAGAAACGCACAGTGCACTCTCCTCAATACGTGGCCAGTTCTTGCCCGCATTTCAGCCACGTGCGGCTATTTCCAGAATTGAGCAACGAAGAAACGCTTTTCACGAGCAAGCTAACGCAGTAGTATGCCTGAATTGGAAACCTTCAGCACCTCGCATCCTTGTCGTTCTGCGCGTCTAATCCAAGAAATGGAAGTATGGCGTAAAGTGTTCACGCTTTGTGCAATGTTGCAGACAATGCTCAAGGACAGGACAGGTACAGGCCTCGATTTTCACTGGAGACAACAGCTCCGCACGACAAATTGTATAATGTATCCTTCGCTGAGTAGCATTGTTACTCGGAAATAGTAGATGGCGTCTGTGCACTAGACCCTAGAGCGCGCAAGGCTCCCGTAGTTCAGAGAAGACCGACTTTTGATGCAGTTCTGTTTGCTTTGAATTCATGCCGTTATGGTTTCTGTATTATTGCCTTTTTGGTGTTCACAATTTATTGCTGGATGGCGTTTTCGATTTTCGTAACTTCACTAGCCCATGTTTGGTTTCGTAATAGTATTACTCTGTTTGGAAGTGTGTGCTCTGCGGTATATTTGCGCTTTAATACTCTCTGACATTGTATGTTGTCTTACTGCCTTTTTAGGGGACTGATGTTTGTTGTCGTTGCATTCGCGCGTAAATGGAATATTTCTGCAGGCGTAATTGATCGCGTTCTAGTGGCTGCTATCGCAGACGCTCCAGTTTTTGGTCTAAATGATCCCCGGTGTTGTGTTTGATAATTCTTTAGTTCCCTATCTTAAGTGTCAGCAAAAGTGCTGAGCTGTTTAGGGACGTTGTCGTGCACAATCACATTCAGTACTGCTTCTTGTCTCTGATATCAATATAAAATCTGTTGTTGAAGTTAGATTCTTACGGTGTTATCAAAATGGCAGCGCAAATATTGCTAATAGGTATACTTTGTCATGAAAATTTATTGCGATGCATGCCGCATACCTTTGCGTTATCGGGCCTTATTTTAATGCTGCTTATTATTTGTAGCCATGAACACTTGCCGTACAATACCGAGCAAGCGCCCCCAGTCGAGTAAGTTCCCCATCCACTGTATCCGCAAATTTCAGCTTTTAACTACCAATCAAGCGCCCTCCCTCGGTTCCGAAAGGAGCATCTTTCTGAAAGGTTTTATTTGTAGCGAGAGATGTTTATCGATCCAAGTTAATCTAAGTCAATCCAATCCAATAGTAAACAAGAACCACGTGAGCTGCCTCCGTCGCCATTTTGTTGTTTGTCGGCATGAGGTCAGTCGTGTTTCTGCCTGTGCTGTGCATTTCTGCACAGTGCAAAAGACAATCGAGGTCATCGAGTGGCACAGGTTTAATGGAAATAATGTGCATCGAACATCTCGAGTGTTCAAGCTGCACCGCAAGAGCGTACGGGAATGGGACAAGAACGGCGAAGTTCTTCTACAACAGAACATCGGAAAGTCTAAGGTACGGCGCAGGTTAGCAAAAGGAGCCCCTGTTTTTAAGCGAAGCAGTAGACGGCGCGCTTTTTGAATTTCTGGAGCGCGGAAGAAGTGCCGGACGCGCCGTCAGCAACAGACTGCTTTCTGAAGAAGGTTTGAGTTTAGCGAATAACCGGCAGCTTGGTAACTTTGTGGCCTCCAGCATGTATTTGAAGAGGCGGAAGGCACGGTTTGGTGTTTCTATGCGGCAAGCAACGAATGACAGCCAGAAGAAACTCGAGGACTGCTTGGAGGAGACGAGAGCATTCCGTGCTGCTATAGGCTCTCTACGACGATGCCACGACTTGACTCTCTACCACATTGCGAATATGGACCAAACCATGGTTCGAATGGACACTCCAGCGAATCCTACGAACAACCTCTGGGGGGAAAGCACTATCCGGATTGCCAGCATTGGCTGCGCCCGGTGGACATATACAGTTTCCTTAGCAGCCTGTGGCTGTGGGCACAAGCTTCCAGCGTTCGTCATCTTGATGGAGCCAAGCGGAAAAATTCCAGCGACAGCCTTCATGAGCCTTCGTGTACCAGGTGAGAACTAGATCTGGCTTGCTACTTTTCCATCGGATAATGTGATCGATTACCAGCTTTTGCTAAATGCAGTGTGTTTTGTTTCATCTTTAGCGAATTGCCTTGGGACCGTTTCAAAATAATGGTTGGATGACGTTAGAGAAGTTTAAAGAGTGGCTGATGAAGATATGGGGCCCAAATACTGACGTCGTACGGCAGCTCCGAGTGTTGGATTAGGCGCCTATACACAAGACCCAAGCCGCAATTCATTATTGTTACACTGACATTGTGTACGTGCCAGCCGTTTGCACCAGTCTTCTTCAACCTGCTAACGTTTTGTGTAACAAGCCGTTCAAGGACAGTCTTCGGAGGGCCTGAAAGGCCTTTATGCGGAAGTGGGAGAGAGCGCCAAATGGAAACCAGCGGAAACCATCACGGCATGACGTGCTGGATTTTGTATGTGAGGTGTGGGCTGCCGTCCCAGAAGAAAACGTACCACGCTAGTTCTAGGTCTGTGGCATCACGAACGCGCTTGACGGGTGCGAGGGCGGCGAACTGCACGGTCGGCTTGCAGACATCTCTAAAGAACGCGATGAGCTGAGGGAAGAGTGTGCGTACCTCGTTTTCGGGTCAGATTCCGAGGACTCACTCGATGGGTTTGAAAGTGAATAAAAAGATACCGGTATAAAAAAAACTGCATTCGTCAATAACTTTTGCTAAAAGAGCGCAGACCAGAGTCATTATATTAGTGGCCGCCATCTTGAATATAGGTGCGGAACCGAGGAAGTCCCCCCCCCCTCCTATTTTTGTTCAGTTATCTCTCGAGTAGCGGGGGGCACTTGGTCGGTATTTTACGGTAGTGAAGATTGTTTTGTGTTCGAGCCTGTGATCTAGCCAGTACCACGCTAAGACTCAGAATATCTCTAAATAAGAAAGGTGAGCTTAGTGTCGCAGCCATAATGAATATTTTTTATTTACTTTTTTTATTGAAGCATCCAGCCCTAATCTGTTGCAGGCTGTAAGCAGATGAATGGAATGCGCTCAGCAATGAAACCTATCACACATATTATAACAGAAGTTGCATATACTTTATATTGGCGCACCATTTTTACTTACACCGGGCCAACTATTATCAATATTTCCAGCATAGTTACAGACTAACATAAAGTAAAAGAAAATGAAGGCAGTCGCTGGATGTTGTTATTAAGGTTCTTTGCTGCAGCTGTCAGCAAGTATTCCCGAAAGCAGGCATCCTTACATGCGGTATAAGAAACGAAGAAATTGCAGGCGCATCAGCGATCGAAATTTGGTGTCACGTAGAACACACACGGCTAGTATCAAATAAGTACCCCTAAGGTCATCGGCGGTCCGTGTTTTGAGGAGCAGAATTCCTATAAAAATTATTAGCACAGGCATGTCATATGATGACGGTAGACGCAAAAAGACTCGTGATTATTTGTATCTGTGGAAAGGAACACCGAGCGACCCAGGTTAGAGAGACAAAGACTCTTATTTATCCATGCCCGTCAATAATCCGAAGATCTCTCAATTTCTTGGGCACTGAAACTAGCGCAGCACAGTGTCATGAGCGTAAGTTTCACCGAGGGATATTCAAACTACTTTTATATCCAAATTTGAATGAGCGTAAGGTTCGTAGGAAACAAAATCATATAGAGGCACACTTTGCATTCGTGCTATCGGGAAGTTGAGCAAGATAGAAAAAATCGGCTGTGGTTTAGATCTGATTAAACCTCGTGTGACGCGACATCTGCAGCTGGCCCAGTGGAACTTGGTCACGGGATCAACCACGGCGTTGCGCCGCCTGCAGCTGCTCCGCATCACGTGATAGCGTGGCGCTGCCGCCAAGCTGAAGGCCCGAAATGCTACAGTAATGTAGCTGTCACTAGAAAAGGACCTGCCGATGAGAGGGACGAAGCGATTCCCCTGGTCGGCGGTTTAAATCCCCAGCCTTTGCTTGAAGCGGACACCGAAATATCAAAAAAGCGGTATTACCTTTGACATACAATCGGTGCTGATTTACTACCTTGGTTTTTCGCTGACGGTTATAATGCTCATACAAAGAGAGTAAACCGCGGTATGCCTATTCCACCTTATTCTCCGATGATAACACCACTTTTCAGCACAGTGACGCCACTTCGCTGAGGGATGGCAGCACTTTTTCGAGCGAACCCGTGGCATAGATGCGAGATTCCTTCATATTGTCCGCAGGGGTATTCCACGTCATACTCTGGGGGGATGTCGTAGTCGTTGTCCGACAGGTGCCTGAACCACGTCGGATCTTATCTATTCCCAGGCATCATCCACGCGCTCCGGCGGCGATGTCGGCGGGTCCAAGTTGATCAGCAGTAGCACGAATTTGTGATCGGTGCAGTAGGTCGATGCGTACCTTACTTCGTGCGCTGTGAGTGGAACCTTATATTGAACGTCAAGTCGATTCAGGTGCCTCGCGAGGTGGCCACTGAATTGATTGGATAGGCGAGTACTAACCTGAGATCAGCAAGTGTTCGGCCAATAAACGTTGGCTTTGAACGTGTGTCCTGATCGAAACCTACTTTTTGCCTTTCTCGATCTACCCCTTCCACGTGATGGCATGTCAATTAAGGCTGGACAGTGGCATCTCACCCAGTGCCTGACCCGGAGGGGAGCGGGTGTATCAGGAGTGGGCCAGCTCCTCTTACCTTGATACTAAAATCCCTCGGCTTGGTCTCCTTTGCTGTACTAGTGAGATGGCGTTGTATAGCCACTCCAGATATGAGGAGGGGCGCCACCAAATTTTTTTTTCCATTCGTAGAGTAAGGTGTCTTGCATTTCGCGTAGAGGGAGAGTCGCATTCCGGAGTTCCGGGAGAAGTATTTCTCTCTTTTGCCTGGAGGGGTGATGACGTCATTTGCGTGCCGCATTTCTGCCACGCGTGGCTGCTACGGCTTTCTGGCGTAGGCGAGGTTTTCGCTCAAGAAACCGAGCAATTCTCGCGCATTAAAACGGTTCCTGAGAGCATCCCGTCGGCCTGACGACACACGATGAGGACTGCACCCGCCCTCCACAAAGGGGTTGGAGCCTTTCCCTACTATCCGCCGCATCTTCGGCAAGGCGGTAGGGTGACTCATGGGTCTAATCCCAATGACTAGGCAGTGTTTGTCGGTTTTAACTAAAAAGCCGTTCAGCATATTCACATAGAGGGTTGTTTGACGTTTCGGCTAACCGGTTTCTTGGATCAACGGCAGCGTGGAGCAGTGGCTGCATGTGTGGCAATATGTGCATGGTGGTGCGTGACACGTTTGACTTTGTTTTGTGTTTTTTATTGCGTCTTGATAATCTATCGCCTACATCCGAGTAACGATGACCAGCTGCTGCGAACGGTGCAGCTGTCTGGCATAATCATCATCATGACTTTAAGTTTATGTGCCTTGAATGTTAGGGGATCAGTTTGAAATACAGCTTTTGAATCTGAAAAAAAAATGATTCTGTTAGCAGACGTAATTGTGCCCACGCAATTGCAAAATAATTATTGTACGTGAAGGTGATGAATATGAGAGCGAACAACATTTTACTTTTACAGAGCGCTCCCCTTGCAGTTTCAGTTGCGCAAAGTGGCTTTACGGTCATCCTGGCTGAGACGCTTTATAGTGTTTTCTTTTAGTTGCGCATATTACGGAATAATACCGCCGTCAGGATATATGAGAGCCCTATATAAAGGCTCTTGAATATAACTATAACGACCGTGAACACGGCCATGCATTCTATCGGCCAACCAGTCCGACAATATTATTCGCCAAGAAGACCTGCTACGCGTCCAAGAGCGGTGTAAAACCTGGCTAATATCACTAAATTCTGCTAAAACATCCTTCCTTTAAAACGGATGCTTGGGCGAGTTGGTAAGTCATTTCAAACCGAGCAGCAACCGAGGGGAGGAGGGGAGGGAGGAGAGAGGGGGGCCGTTGAGCAAACGAGGGAGACACGACACAGACGAGCGCTGACTTACAACTGATGTATATTGCTTGGAACGTGGTATATATACAGTTACAACAAAAAGAAAACAACAAAACAACCATTCTTAGATTCACAGTCATTCTTACATGCCGCACTGAACAAAGGAGATAACAATGATCACCTTTTGCCCCCGCTAAAAATGCCAGTTCTTTGTAACAGATCATTAAATAGGGGCTGCAGACGCAGGCGTCTTTTGACCAGGCGATGCGCGCTGCTTCAATTATTTCACGTGTTAGTTGGTTACTGTGCCTGCGTAAGACTTGCGTGCGAGTGAAGTCAGGGTGGCAAGTTTTGCTGTCACAGTCACTACATTGGATGATGCCGAGATGCCCTTTTACAATATTATGCACATTGTTATCGTGCTCCTTCAAGCGTTCAATGAGGCATCGGCCCATCTGACTCACATAAAGTTTGCCACATGACAAGGAAATGGCGTAATTTACACCTTCTTCAGAGGAAATAATAATAATAATAATAATAATAATAATATTAATAATAATAATAATATATTCGATGTCGCACTCTCTTTAAAGAAATCGGTATTAACCATTTTGCACATCTTTCCAAGCTTATCGGGAGCCGAAAAATTGGCTTTGGCACGTGCTCTGTTTAATATTTTTTTGTCCTTGGGATAAATGATGAATATAAGGCAGAACAGTGTCTTTTTCCTTTTCCTTTCACGTCAAGGCTAGTTATCACAAGCAGCTACTAGTGTCAGTGTCAGAATCTATTCTCAGTAGTTTGAGAAAAAACAGAAAACAGGAACGGGCATATTCGTTGACGCGAAAGAAAAGGAAAAAACCAATGTTGTGCCTCACATTCATCATTTCTCCCACAGACTAAAAAAGGTAGCAAATAGAGCACGTGTAAAAGTCATTTTTTCGGCTCCGGATAAGCTTGGGAAGATGTGCAACATAGTTCATACCGATTTGGTTTATAGTGAGTGCGACTTCGAACATGAAAATCAATTCGTCTCCTGTGAAGAGGGTGTAGTTTACGCCATTCCCATGTCATGTGGCAAACTTTATGTGGCTCATACGGGCCGATGCCTCAATGAACGCTTGAAGGAGCACAATAACAATGTGCATAATACTGTAAAAGGGCATCTCGGCATCCAATGTAGTTACTGTGACAGCAAAACTTGCCACCCTGACTTCACTCGCACACAAGTTTTAAGCAAGCGCAGTAAGCAACTATCACGTGAAATAATTGAAGCTGCGCACATCCCCTGGTCAAAGGACGCTTTCGTCTGCAGCCCAATTTCTTCCAATGAACTGGCATTTAAAACGGGGCAGAAATGGTGATCTTAGTTATCTCCTTTGCTCAGTGCGGCATGTGTGTATGACTGTGAATCTAAGAATGGTTGTTTTGTTTTCTTCTTTTTGTTGGAATCGTATATATGCCTCGTTCCAAGCAATAAACTTCAGTTGCAAGTCAGCGCTCGTCTGTGTCGTGTCTCCCTGGTTTGCTCTGTCAAACTGCGCAATGGTCTGTTTAAAAGTTCCTTTCTTTCATTCCAGCGCCGGCGCAACCACTAGGATGCAATTTATACAATTATCAACCGTCCCATTAATCAGTAGATTCCTATGAATACCTTCGTATGCATTTAAGCAAAAATCTAACCTGGTCGCAACATGTTTGCTATGTAACTAATACAGCCAATCAAGTTTTAGGATACCTGTGCCCTAACCTTGCCTTAGCACAGCCTTCCATAGAATTGCTTGCTTACTTAACATTTGAGCGGTCGAAATTGTTGTTTGTATGCACCACCTATATCCTATATTCCTAACTTTGCTAACCTCATTGACACGCTTGAATTCGTCCAGAATAGCGCTGCAAGATTCACTTGTTCTAATTTTTTAATACCGTGCACATTAGCGTTTCCACACTAAAGTTTCAGCTTAACCTCCCCACATTGGTCAGTCGTCGCAAGATCGCCTGTCTTTCCTTATCGTAAATATTTCCATATATTTAATCACGAAGTTATTCCTATCGCTCCGCTAATCGTATTTCCCGTAATTATACCCTAACGCCGTCTACAATGTGAAAGCCTGCACCGAAACATATCACCAATCTTTTTTCCTGACAACAGCCTGAGAGTGGAATGACCTTCCATCCGAAGTGGCAACCTTCATTGTGCAACATGAACTGGTGGGCGAGTTGGTCGGACATAGTTCTTGTAAACCAGCGCAACGGCTCGAAGCCAAGCAGAAAGGAGGTGTTTTGTCCCTTTCTGTTTGGCTTCGAGCCGTTGCGCTGGTTTACAAGAACCTTCATTGACTTCAGCTAACTCAAAACCGCCATCGAAGGTAATCTGTATTCAAGCTGATTGCCTACTCAGCCGACTGCTAATTTAAAATCTGTTGTGGATCTTAGAGGAACAAATAAATACATAAATATAAGCAGCCATAAAATTCTAGCACGGAAGGATATACTAGAAGAGATCTGTCACCAGTGCGTTACTACCATGTTTCTCCAGAAAGTGAGTAATAAAATTCATATAAACAAATAGGCCTAGTATTGGGACAGTTGGCAATAAAAGACAAAAGAAAATGACTTGTAGTCGGATGCAACTTAAGAAAGCGGCGCCTTTTTCCATCAAAGGCCCCCCTTCCCTCCAAGACGTCGGCCGATTCTAATGACCGTGCTATCGTAACAATGCGGGGAGTGGCGTCGCAATGCAGAGATGGGTCTATGTTAGACCATAGAGGGAATGGATTATCCCCTTTCATTTTTGACTGCCAGCATTGTAACGCTAGCAGGATTGATAAGACTCGACTGTCGCCATTATCTGCAAGTGGGTCCTTTAACGGGGAAAAGCCGCTGTGCTTTAAGATGTATTCATCTATAAAAATGAGGGCTTCGCCGATGACATTGCCTCGCTAAGCCCCTCTTGAGATGTACTGCAAAGCGTAATCAATGCGTTAAACAGGCACAGCAAAACGGTGGGTCTAAAAACAACTATGCAGAAAACCAACTAACCTTTTCCAGTCTGTTAATGGAGCGGCAGGTTAAAATAGCTAGCGAGGTGCTGGAGGTGGGGAGGAAATACGTCAACTTAGGGCAGGCAGGCACCCCTTAAAAACTGTTTTAGTCAGTCTATAGACTGTGTGTAGACTAGTCTTTAAAACCAATGAATTCACTACTTTTACAGCGGTCAATAAGAATTAGAAAGCCTATAGACAGTCTATAGATGTATGGCAATAAGCTTTTAGTAGACGTTTGTCTATAGACAGGCTATAGATTATGTGTAGACAAAAATGAATATCTTTAGGAAGGTAACAGTGTCTATCAAAAGTCTATACACTGTGTAAAGACTATTTTTGTTAGGGACCGTAGACCCTAATCAAGAAAGCGAAAAAAACTAAAAAACGGGGAAAGGGGCGAAGCGCATTTGCACCGCTCTCCGATAACAAATGCAGTTTACAATATTTCTCATGAGTAAACTGTATAAGAACGGCATCTTAACGGTACTCCCAGATGTGGCAGAAACGCGAAGGCGAACGAGATGGGTTCATTTCAAGGACGACGCATCGAGCTCTGGAAAGGAAAATAATGCGTAACGTTGACAGGCAGAAATATGAGAGAGTGAGTCAGGGAACAAGCAAGTGTTAATGATATCCTAATCGAACACATGTGAAAGAAATGGGCATGGATAGAGCATCTGATGCGAATGAAAGGTAACCGATGGTCGCGAAGGGTGACTAATAAGGTGATGAGGTGGCTTCAGCTGGTACAGGAAAGAATTATTGAAGAGACGTGAAAGAGGGCTTTCTTCTGCAGTGGGCGTACTTAGACTGATCTTGATAATGATGGTGCGTATACATAGTTTTTGAAATTTATAATAAATAATATAGTTTTGGGACTGCAGAACACTTATTAAAAATGTTGATGCGTTTGAATGAAAGATATTGTAGGAAATAACGTAAAACCGCACCAAAATTTGTTTGGTTGCACTCACAGAAGCCTGGAAATGTCACTGTAAACGGCACATGTACACGGTTAATCTGTGGAAGGAAGGACGGAAGGCCTCAGGCGTTGCTGGCACATACCCACTACGGGGGAATGGCCAAGAAACAGCCGGTTAATGGCTGGATACAGGAAAGTTTTCACGGGAAAAGGAGTGGTAATAGTATGTAGTCTGATAGATTGGAAGACGGAAGGACAGGTGTCCTGCTAACTTGGAGATCGAGGACGGGACAATGGCTTAATGTACATAATAGGTCGTACTGACTGAGTGCGGGAAAACGAAATTAGAATGGGAGTCGCTACGTGTTTTGAAGAAATTTTGCACAGCAGAGCACACACTCCTGTCGCTTTGTCCAAGCAAAGAAACGCCAATGGAGCGAACAACCGCGGAGGACACAGGCAAGCCCAGTTGGTCAAACGGAATTTCAAAAGACGCTTCCTCAAATGAGAGAAGCGGAGGCAGAACAGCAGGAAGTGATCTATTGTCTCAGGTTCGGCACAAAAAGGGCACAATGGGGAAGCCGCCAGGCCAGGTCTGTGAAGGTAGAAATATAGAAGGGGAACTCGGGAACGCAAACGCGTGAAAGAGACTTCTACTCTGCGCGAGCGCCAGTCTTTGCTACTCCAAGGATGCAGAAGATGCTGACATTCGGGAGATGATGTAAGAGCCGAGGCAGCAAATTCCTAAAATATTGTGTAGCTGCGAAACCTCACCGCAGCTGTCTATGAACACGTTGGCAGGACAGCAACAACTTGGCCGCAGAGAGAGGCTCTTGCTAAGGAATCTGTAACCTGATTTAAGTGAAAGCTCATGTGACCTGGTACCCAAAGCAATCTTACCGAATTTAGATGGAGCGGAATCAGGAACTTAAATAGGCGTAATGACCGAGACTCAGTGGGTGAGGATAATGAAGAGCAAATGGACAGAGAGTCTGTCATAACTACGACCTGGGAAACGGTAGTTTCTAATTTTCGTAAGGCTAAGATTAATGCTAATAATTCAGCCAGAAAAATGGGAGCGAAGTCAGGAAGACGGAGAGAAAAAGACCAATCCAGTGAAGGCGAAAAAATTCGCACAGCTGCCTTTTCGCGATCCTGCGAGGCATCGGTAGCAATAATAACATGAGAGGGAAAGCACCTTACGTGGTCCTGCAACAGACCCTGAAGAAGCGGGAAGGCCTTCAGCTTTGCATTCGATGGAAAAAGGTCATCGAATTCAATCTGGACAGATGATGAGTTGCAATACAATTGGCGTACATCTGTGAAATGAATATTTATGGGATCAAGGAGGGACTGCACGTAACATATCTGCGGAGTATGAAAACGAGACCAGGCGGCACTAGAAAAGGCAAAAGGTTGACTAAGAAATATTATACTGGAAGCGTGAAGAGGTGAGTCGCACAATTTTAAAAATGTTTGAACTGTTAAAAGGCGAAACCTAGCTGATAACGATGAGATTCATGCCTCAAGGTGCACAAAAGCATTAGGACATATTTTGGAATCCCCAGACAAAGGCGCAACGCCTCACGCTTCAACAGCACAAGAGGGCGAAGTTTATAGGCAGGAGCCCTGAGAATAAAACACATTCGAACTCTAAAATTTGGCAGACATACATTTATAAGTCATCAGAAGTCTATGCCTTCTCATGCCTGAAACTTGCTCAATGTGGGGCCGCCAGGAGAGAGTAGAGTCGTGTGGCATTCCTTGTGTGTGCTGCGAGGTTCCGCGTTCCACGGCGCGGCGTAGACGGAGACCCGTGACAGCGGCATCATCAATTACCCAGCCATGCTCGTTGAGTGACGACCAGAACAACCGGACCCGCCGCCGCCCCGGGGAAACAGGCTTTATCCTCCCCAATTTGCGTGGCCGTTCCAGGTGCGGCCCTCCCGGGCACATTCCAGGACAAGGGAGCTGTCAGCGGGCCAGAGCGCGCCGTACCACTGCCGACGCTATGCGCTACCGCGAAGACAACATTCTTTCCCTCCTTCCCCTTTCGACGTGGGCTATCGCCGGGAAGGCACCCACAGCTTCCCGCCGTGCCTCGTGAACAAAAGCGCATTCCCAGAAGGGCCGTGACGGACACCTGTCATGGCGACAGGCAGTACTCGCCAAGAATGTGGAAAGAGGCGCTAGTGAATTAGCTCCGAAGAGAGAGCCTGTGTATACTCTCACTTGAGAGAGAGTGGTGGCGTTTTTGTTGTTTATTTAGTTTGTATTGTTAACAGACTCTGGGTTCGAGGCTAAGCCCAACCCAAGGGGTTGTCCCCATCTCGCATGTTATTTTGGATTGGAGAATTGATGCTTTGGGCGGGCCACTGGAAATGACCGCCCTTAGTCCTTTGTTAATCAAGTGCTTAAAAGCACATGTAAACGGATGCAGTCCAGTCTGAGCTGGGGCTCCATGCTTAGCATGTAATGTGATGCTACTTAGGCACTAACCTGCCCGGTCGATGAGTAAAGTAGTGCAAAGTTTGTTCTTTTGTAAATTCAGTTCTGCTTTTTCCAGTTTAACTCTCTGTATATGTATGTTGTAAAATTATGCTCTGCTGTCATCATCTACAAGCTCGCCTCCTGTTCATCTTCCAAGCCGAACGACACTAGAGGAAGGGTTTGTGAACCATCCTCGAAGAAACGGACGACTATTGAAATTCTACTGCACGGACGCTCAGGACGACATCGTTCGCGAAGAGGGCCTTCAGCGCCGAAGCCCGACGGCGTGCAGCTTCTGCCAGCAACCGCTCGAGCCCAACTCCGGAGCCACTCCATCGCCCCCATGAAGTCGTCGGCACGTAAGCTCGGACGCCCCAGCCTCTGATGTATAATCTTAATCATGTGCAATTATTGAATATACCTGTTTGCTTAAACTGAGCCATACGGTGTCTCTTTGCCTCTCCGTCCCGTGTGGACCTGCGCATTATGGGGGTCATCACACTGGTGTCAGAAGTGGGGTCTCAAAAGCAAATGTCCTCTGAATGCTGCGACATTCATGACTTCAAAATTGTAATCAAAAGGGAATCACGGGACTGATTGTGGGACTTTTACCCCCATTTGAGAGGCTTGAGGCACCGGAGGGCTTGAAAAAAAAATGTCTTTATCTGAGGGAGCTCCCACTCCACAGCCGTCGCTCGGAGCAAGCATGCTGGCATTAGGAAGCGTCATTCCGACGTTTACGGGAGATAAGACAGGGGTTCCAATCTGCGATTTCTTTTCCATGCTAGAAGAGATTGGGAAAATGGGGGGATGGTCCGATGCTCAAATGCTGGGAATGGCGCGGTGTAAGATGGCAGGAGCTGCTCATGATTTTGCATGGCGAGACGAAAAAGTAAAATCCACAAAATCATTTGCGGAATTTAAGAAGCTCGCGTTTGAGCATTTCGACACTGAACCACGTCACGTGCGGGTACAGAGGTTCCGTGACGCCGGACAGATGGTAGGGGAGGACGTGCGAACGTTTGCGTCGCGGCTTCAGCGCTTAGCGCGCGATACGTTAAGCAGGGAGGAGGAAGGAGACCAGCTAAAGAAGAAATACGCGGAGGATATACTTAAAGAGGAAATGACCGCTTTGTTCGTGGCTGGTCTGCAAGACCCCGTGCGCCGGTTCGTGCTCTCGCGCAAGCCGAGCAATTTCGACCAAGCCGTGGAGGCCGCATTGGATGAGGAACGAAATGAGGCATTAACGACAGCCGCAGCGAGAGTACGCGTCATAGAGAGAGCGGTGCTCAACCCTGAGGTTGCTCTCTTGACAGAGCGGTTAGATCGCTTAGAAAAGCTGCTATCTCAGCAGGTGGAACGCCAGGTTGAAGCGCGCGCTCAACAGCGCCCATTCGCTGGAAACCGGAGACCGCCACAAAGCTACAGGCGCGGTATGCGAGATTTTGAAGAAATCGTATGCTTCGCTTGCCAGGGTCGCGGACACATCGCCAGGTTCTGCCAAAACGTGCGCCGTGGGGAGCCACAAAGAGAAGCAGGCGAGACACGCCCTAAGCAAGCCTACAGCGGGGCTCCAGATACCGAGACAAAAAACTAGATAGTCCTCCCCAGCCTGAGGAGCGTGGGGAGGGAGCAGTAGATGATGAGGTGGTGGTAGTTTGTGTGGCCGACGAGGCATGCCCTGTTGTGCGTTAAGTTAAATGGTTGTTGTATGGAATTGTTGATAGATACGGGGTCAAAGGTGACATTGCTTAAGGAGAGCAGTTTTAACACGCTTCGAAGGAAGGGGGACCGCGAGGTGTTGGAAGCGTCTGGTGGTATGGCAACCAAATTTGTAGGCATAACGGGGGATCCTCTTGGCATAAGTGGACTCTACCGGTTACACTTCTCTCTCGGCGGAATTGCATTGGAGCACCCCTGCTACGTATGCCCGGACACGGTGTCTCTGCCAAACGGAGTGTCAGGTATATTAGGGCAGGATTTTTTGAGAAAAGGGAAGGTAGTAGTCTCATTCTCTGAGGAAGAGGTTAATGCGGGCGGCTCAAAAGTTCCGTTTTTAAACAGGAGAGGGGCTGAGATTCGCATTACCGATATTGACACCCGTCAAACAGTGGGATCATTGGAGAAGGTATATTCGCGGGTTGCCGTCCGGCTGGTCGAGGAGGCGGTCGTCCTTCCTTGGTCGGAGCACATTTTGTACGCGTTTGTGCCTTCAGATGTAGAGAGCGGCGCCGTGAGAGTGCTTGAGCCGGTCGACTCTCTCAGCAATGGCCTGAAGGCAGCCGCGTGCCTCGTGACAGTTAATGACGCCCACAGAGTGCCCCTACGGGTGGTTAACTGTAGCCAGCAGCCACTGAGCCTTCCCAAGAACAAAACATTGGCTTTCTTCACCTCTGCGATAGAGCAACGTGAGCCCACCGATACGGTACTCGCAACTGTAGAGCATGCTAGTCCTTCGGCTGCTCCAAAGGTGTCGTTCGAACTTTCTCACGTAAAATCCAGGGAGAGGGAGGCTCTGGCTGGTTTGCTGAACGACTACTCGGAGGTATTCGCCGCGTCCAACCTGGATTTGGGCTGCTGTGGCGTTATAAAGCACAGGATAGAAACCGGCACTTCATCGCCCGTTTACCAGCGTGCGTACAGGATTCCTTACTGCCAACGTGAGGAGATGGAGCGGCAGGTGCAGGACCTGATTGATCGCGGCATTGTCGAACACTCAAAGTCACCCTGGGGAGCACCAGCACTATTGGTAGAAAAGCCAGATGGCTCGTATCGATTGGTAGTGGACTACCGCAAACTAAATGCCGTAACTCGCATCGATCCATACCCCATCCCCAATATACAGGAGACGCTTTCTCAGCTGGGCTCTGCCAGGTACTTCACGGTAGTGGACATGGCGGCGGGATTCTGGCAGATAGCAATGGATCCGGCAGATGCCGAGAAAACGGCATTCAACACGCCCTCAGGGCACTATGAATAGAAAAGAATGCCGATCGGTCTGGCCAACAGCCCTGCTGTCTGGCAGAGAACCGCTGATGTTATCCTGGCAGGTCTTCTGGGGAGGCTGTGCTTCGTGTATATGGATGACATTATCATATACAGTGACAGTTTTGAGAACGATTTGCGCGATATTGAGCAGGTTTTGGAGCGACTAAGAGCAGCGGGTCTCAAGCTGAAGCCCTCTAAGTGCCAATTCCTCAAAAACGAGGTGAAATACCTCGGGCACGTTGTTTCAGCTGACGGCGTGCGACCGGACCCTGAGAAACTAAGGTGTGTCTCGGATTTTCCATCCCCGACTAGCGTCCGCCAGGTCCGGCAGTTTCTCGGCCTGATCGGTTACTACCGAAGGCACATAGAGGAGTTCGCCAAGCTCGCTAAGCCGCTCACCGCCTTAACAGCCAAAAATGTCGCCTTTCGCTGGGACGAAAACGCGGAGAATGCTTTTGGGGCCCTGAAAGGGAAGCTAATGAGTGCACCGCTGTTGCGCCACCCGGATTTTAATTTGCCCTTCGTTATGGCCACAGATGCGTCAAAGTTCGCAGTTGGTGCCGTGCTATCTCAGATTATCGAGGGCAAAGAACATCCCGTTGCTTTTGCTAGCCGACAGCTGAGCCCCACAGAGCAAAAGTACGGAGCTACGGAAAGGGAGTGCCTCGCCGTTGTCTGGGCAGTAAAGCACTTCAGATGCTACCTTTACGGCCGCAAATTCAAGCTAGTCACAGACTGCCATCCTCTGAAATGGGTGATGAGTGTCAGGGACCCTAGCTCGCGACTCGCTAGATGGAATCTACACCTGCAGGAATACTGCTTTGAAGTTGAGCACAAGTCAGGAAAGACACATCTGAATGCTGATGCACTCAGCCGCACAGCTGCCGTGGCAGCTATAGAAGAGTTTGTCCCCGTAGTCGACCCCGCCGAATTACGCACAGAGCAGTGCAAAGATCCTGACCTGAAGCGAATAATCGAAAGCTTAGAGGGCGCACCGTCTCACCCCGAACAGCTAGGTTATTTCATTGACAAAGACGGCACCCTGTGTCGGCGCACGAGGCCAACCAGGAAAGGGAGACCAGAGAAAACCGCTTGGGAGAGAGTCGTCATACCTCGGTCGTGGACAGAAAGGGTTCTTCGCGCGTTTCACGATGCGCCATGCGCCGGTCATTTTGGCGTAGCGAAGACACGCAGGCGTGTGGAGCGTTTGTACTTTTGGAGTGGCATGCGACAGGATGTTAGAGACTACTGTGCGAAGTGTCATTCCTGTCTCGAAAGAAAAACACCCAAGGGACGAAGACCAGCTCCAATTCAGCCGTTCCCTGAGGTTTCGGCTCCCTTCGAGCGGACAGGTATGGACATAATGGGCCCATTGCCCACGACCACTTCCGGAAACAAGTACATTTTAGTATTTGTCGACCACCTTTCAAAATACGCGGAAGCGGTAGCACTCCCAGATCAGAAGGCAGACACGGTTGCAAGAGCATTTGTCGAACAAATCGTGCTCCGACATGGACCCCAGAGGCAACTCTTGACAGATCGGGGAACGAACTTCGTGTCGCAGCTAATGAGGAGAGTTTGCGAGCTGCTTAAGATCGCTAAGAAGCAGACAACACCGTACCATCCGGCTTGCAACGGCGCGGTGGAGCGACTGAACCAAACCGTGGCCGGGTTCCTGTCGCATTTTGTTTCGCGCGACCAGCGGGACTGGGACTTGTGGCTCCCGTATGCAATGTTTGCCTACAATTCCGCAGCACACGAGAGCACGGGCGAATCGCCATTCTTTCTTCTCTACGGCCGAGACTCGGACCAGCCTAGTGAAGTGCCAGAGGGCCCCCGTCGTGTCCCATACGCTTCACTGGACGACTATAAGGTTGAGCTAGAATCGCGCTTGCAAGTGGCGAGGGACATCGCAAAGGAGTCCTTAAAGAAAGCGGCGAAGCGCAGGAAGGAGGTGCACGATCGCAGTGCTAGAGACGCGCCGTTTGATGTGGGGGACAGCGTGTACATTGAAAACTGCCAAAGGCAGATTGGGCTAGCTCGTAAGTTCCAGACGAAGTGGAGAGGACCGTGCGAGGTTGTCGAGAAGCTTTCTCCGGTAAACTTCAGAGTCCGAGACGTGAACCGGCGTTTGATAAGGATACACGCAAATCGCCTCAAGTCGGCACCGGTTCAGTATTCACGAAATAAGGAAAGGGAAAGCGCGGATTTTGATGGGGACAGAAGTGAAGCGGAGCGCGCAGATAGTTCGCAAGAAACGCCCTCTCCTGCATTTGTTCGGCAGGCGCCCGAGGTGACGGCCGGAATGCCACCGGATTTACTTCATGCATTGCTAGAAGAAGAAGCGCGCGAGGTTGCCGCGCAGATAACGCCAGGAGAGGCTCCTGCCACGAGCCCTCGCGAGTCCCAAAGCAGACAAAGGGGCACAGACTTACTTAGTATGACTCATGAAGGCCGATATCCGCTGCGAAATCGGAAAGCTAAGTCGGACTAATGGCGTAAACAGAGCGGAGTTGTGAACTGGTTAGAATTGTGTAATGCCGCAGCTCATAACATTGCTATATGCGTATGTGTTAAGTTATCGGAGTTAATAGTTAAACCTTTCTGTCATTAAGTAACACCTTCACAGGAGAGCATGCGGAGCGCATGCAGAACCTGCCCTACTTCCTTTCGTTATCTATATTTTTGTCTGTGCCGTGATCGTGCTAGAAGTGGGAGCTCCTTTGTAACTGTGGTAAATTTATTTCGTCCAGTTTGGACTAGAAAGGAGAGGCTTGGGTGCTGAGTTTCATGTTTATCTGTAAAAGAAGATCAGTGCTGCCCCTGGAGACGCCAGTTATGACAGCGGAGGCATTGGTGTTGTGCAGTGGTGTTGAGTGCAGCGAAAAATAGTGTTTTGTCGGACGCACTGTGCGAGGCGATTCAGAAAGACAAGGGGAGCTGCAGGGACTCAAATGTTCGGAGAACATTCTTCTGGAGGGTTAGCGAGTGTGGCATTCCTTGTGTGTGCTGCGAGGTTCCGCGTTCCACGGCGCGGCGTAGACGGAGACCCGTGACAGCGGCATCATCAATTACCCAGCCATGCTCTTTGAGTGACGACCAGAACAACCGGACCCGCCGCCGCCCCGGGGAAACAGGCTTTATCCTCCCCAATTTGCGTGGCCGTTCCAGGTGCGGCCCTCCCGGGCACATTCCAAGACAAGGGAGCTGTCAGCGGGCCAGAGCGCGCCGTACCACAGCCGACGCTATGCGCTACCGCGAAGACAACATTCTTTCCCTCCTTCCCCTTTCGACGTGGGCTATCGCCGGGAAGGCACCCACAGCTTCCCGCCGTGCCTCGTGAACAAAAGCGCATTCCCAGAAGGGCCGTGACGGACACCTGTCATGGCGGACAGGCAGTACTCGCCAAGAATGTGGAAAGACAGGCGCTAGTGAATTAGCTCCGAAGAGAGAGCCTGTGTATACTCTCACTTGAGAGAGAGTGGTGGCGTTTTTGTTGTTTATTTAGTTTGTATTGTTAACAGACTCTGGGTTCGAGGCTAAGCCCAACCCAAGGGGTTGTCCCCATCTCGCATGTTATTTTGGATTGGAGAATTGATGCTTTGGGCGGGCCACTGGAAATGACCGCCCTTAGTCCTTTGTTAATCAAGTGCTTAAAAGCACATGTAAACGGATGCAGTCCAGTCTGAGCTGGGGCTCCATGCTTAGCATGTAATGTGATGCTACTTAGGCACTAACCTGCCCGGTCGATGAGTAAAGTAGTGCAAAGTTTGTTCTTTTGTAAATTCAGTTCTGCTTTTTCCAGTTTAACTCTCTGTATATGTATGTTGTAAAATTATGCTCTGCTGTCATCATCTACAAGCTCGCCTCCTGTTCATCTTCCAAGCCGAACGACACTAGAGGAAGGGTTTGTGAACCATCCTCGAAGAAACGGACGACTATTGAAATTCTACTGCACGGACGCTCAGGACGACATCGTTCGCGAAGAGGGCCTTCAGCGCCGAAGCCCGACGGCGTGCAGCTTCTGCCAGCAACCGCTCGAGCCCAACTCCGGAGCCACTCCATCGCCCCCATGAAGTCGTCGGCACGTAAGCTCGGACGCCCCAGCCTCTGATGTATAATCTTAATCATGTGTAATTATTGAATAAACCTGTTTGTTTAAACTGAGCCATACGGTGTCTCTTTGCCTCTCCGTCCCGTGTGGACCTGCGCATTATGGGGGTCATCACAGTCGTATATTACTCCGAGATACTTCATCGCCTGAGCTTGAGGTATTGTGTTATTTCTATAGACCAGGCAGATATTTTCAGGAACAAAAACCGGAAATACTAACAATGCGCGATTCTTCACAATGAGGAAAAGATGAATTCTTCCTAGCCAGTTGTCAAGAACATTGAGGAAATTTTGCAGCGTTCGATAAATAGTGTGAATGTCACCTGCTGATGCAAAAAATGCACTATCGTCGGCGTGCACATAAGGTTTTACATTTTGAATGCATGGAATTGAGCTTAGAAAAATGTTAAAAAGAACAGGTGAGAGAATTGATCCTAGTGGTACAACTCTTGTCTGTGATAATAATAATAATTGGTTTTTTGGGGAAAGGAAATGGCGCAGTATCTGTCTCATATATCGTTGGACACCTGAACCGCGCCGTAAGGGAAGGGATAAAGGAGGAAATAAAGCAGAAAGGAAGAAAGAGGTGCCGTAGTGGAGGGCTCCGGAATAATTTCGACCACCTGGGGATCTTTAACGTGCACTGCCATCGCACAGCACACGGGCGCCTTAGCGTTTTTCCTCCATAAAAACGCAGCCGCCGCGGTCGGGTTCGAACCCGGGTGATCGAGGGATGCTGAAACGAAATTTTGTTTTACGGAAAGGAAATAACCCCTGTCTCACATATCTCGGTCCGCACCCGTACCGAGCCGTAAAGAAAGAGAAATGAAATGAAATTTTGTTTTAAGGAAAAGAAATGACCCCTGCCCCACTCGATGGGCACTCGAACCGCATTTGATTAACAGCTATAGTGTAATATATTTCGCGGATGGACGTAAGGACGCAAGGGCGGACAACGATGAGTCAATAAAGGCTTCCGCCTTAAAAACTATTTCAGAGCAATATTAAGCGTCGATGATGTGAATCGATGTGTGAACAGGGTTGGCCATTCGCACCGGTTGAAGGAACGCCGAGGCCAAGTGCATCCAAGCTGTATTATTTCTATAAATAGAATATTTTCATTTCTTTTCACTTCCATTTATTTCCCAGAAATATCTGGCATTGGCTTTTTGTCACACTTGATGTTAGTTCCACCCCACGAGACGAATTCATTGCTGAAGAAAATCTTTCTTGATAATGCAACACTTATTTTTTCCCACCCCTCCTTCAGACTCGTGGGCTCAAAATTGACGAACGCTCCGTGATCATAGTTTGAAAGTAAATGGCGCTGTAACGTACCCCCAGGAATTCGTACTGTTCAAATATAAAAACAAAATATTTTGACGCTCACGGATTGTGGTGAGACATTGTTTTCAACCTTTTCTGGCTTATAAAAACTCAATTTTAGTAAAATAGCCTTTTGCCGTTGTAATGCTTTAATATATCAATAAGCATCAACTTCAGCAGGTCCTCAACTAGACCTAATTATTTCCCACCTGTGTTCTTCCATACGTCACATAATGCACTGCGCCATCCAGTTAACACAATATTTTTGTTTTACAATGTCCCCTGTCGTAGTCGTAGCGAAGTTCCCCGGCAGCAGTGTAGTACCGTGCAAATGACGTCATCAGTTACGTAATCAATGAAGAAGTACTGTATTAACTTAGTCCACATCTCACACACCTCTAGACTCAGCTGACAAACAGGCGATCGCCACAGGCCACAGGCGACGCCACAGGCAATCGTCATAAATCTGACACGTCCACTGCAGCACAAATGTCTCTCCCTTATCACTTCTATTAACCCTGTCCTGTGCCACCTGCGGCCACTATCAACGCATACCTCTTAATTTCGTCCGACCAATTAGCTTTCTGCAGCCCCTTGCCACGCTTGCATTCTTTTAAAATCCCGTCCGTTTCCCTTAAGGACCATCCGTTATCCTGCCTTCGATATACGTGCCCTGCCCAAGCCCATTTCTTCCTATTGATTTCAACTAGGGTGTCATTATTCCGCGTTCGTTTCCTGCCCAACTCTGCGCTATTTCTCTTTTTATTTTATACCTCTTCCTTTCCTTTCTCTAGCTCGCTGCGTCGCTTCAGTTTAAGTTGCACCCTTTTCTTCAGCTGCACATTTTTCCCCGTGGCAGAGCACTGGTAAGGTTCAGCTGTTGTATACTTTTCGCTCGAGGAATATTATTAAAGTGTCATTTATGATATCAGAGAACCTGCCAAAATGCGCTCCACCCCATTCTTATGCTTCTAGTTATTTCGCTCTTATGATCCGGATCAATGGTCACTACCTGCCCCAGTACACGTATTCCCTTACCACTTCTAGCGCCTCGCTACGAATTATGAAGTTCTCTTCCCTTCCGACACCGCTGAACGTTACATTGGTGTTCTGTTTGTTAATTTTTAAACGAAGGTTCTGCTCTGCCTGTCTAACTCGATTATGCTTTGCAGTCAACCTCATGGGTGACAGAGCCCGGCAATATCATAAGCGAAGTGCAGATTACTAAGGTATTCTGTATTAACTCTTATCCCCAACTGTCCCCATTTCAGGCGTCGGAAAACCTCCTTTAAAAAGGCTGTGAATGGTAATGGCGAGATCGTCTCTCCGTGCGCGACACACTTCCGTATTATGATTTTATTGCTCACTTTACGGAGGACTATCGTGCTAACCCATAACCTATAGGACAGTGGTAAACGTGAGTTCCTTTGCGCTATGCAGCTAGGGCAGCGCACCTCGCTGCTTGCTCTGCTGGACGCGCCACCAGTGGCGGAAATGAGGAAGGGGCAAGGGGTCTTGACCCGCCCTTCGTTATGCGCGGAGGGGAGGCACACCATACGAGTACACCCCCCCCCCCCCCCTCCGGACATCCGTCTTGCGACTACCCGGTCGGCATCGATTTATACAAGTAGCAGCACACGCAGCACGGTGGAGTCGTAGAGGGAGGAGGTCTCTTCGTATCCACAGAATATCTCAAGAGAATCGGATGTTAAAAAACAATGCTTTCAAAACTACAATCTGCCAACAATCAAAGGACATTGCCTTGACTACCTGTGATTGCATTTACCTCAAAGACTCTGCTTTTCTATAATTGAGTCATTCTGTGATTGAGAGTAGTCCTGGGGTTCGAGGGCCGGCGCTACGCTGAACTTTCTCAGGGATATTTCCTTGTTCCGTCCTGGTGACGACTCCGGTGAAAATTGTGTATGCATTGTGAAGAAAACAACAGAAGTGGGTGGAGGGCGGTAGATTCTCTGTGCAAACTGGTCAAAGATGCAGCAAAACACGGACTCACCAACTCGTCCACCAGCCCAGCAGCAAGTGGAACAGCGAGTGCACAATGTAAAAGGATTTGGATAGGAGCTTCCATAAAAGCAGCCCAGCCTCACAGATGAGGGTGTGGTTTATCGCAGAAAATGCCTCTGAGAAAGTGCCAAAAACGACAAGTTGAATGGAGCACGTGTGCTCCAAGTTATATGTCAATGACATTGACAAGTCATTGACAAGTTATATGTCAATGATAAGGCGTACTACTGGGACGATGATGCTGCTACGCGCGTGGCTTATCAGGTAGCTCGTCACAGCTCAAACGATAACACCCCGGACGGAGTCGGCTTCCTGACTTGCTAACCGTAATAAACTTGAATGCGCGAAGTTTAATTAACAAGACTTCACATTTTGAAAGCATCCTTCTTGAGCATGAACCAGACATAGTCGTCACTGAAACGTGGCTTAACGAGTTTATGGATAGTACAGAACTTCTCCCGCCTAATTACACAGCTTGCCGTAAAGACCTGGGAACTAGAGGTGGAGGTGTTGCCATTGTTTACAAATCCACTATTTTCTGCGTTGAAATACCGTCACCACCAGAACTAGAGTGCGTCTTGTGCAGTATGAAAATCGGTACTATCTCTTTCACAGTCATTGCGGTGTATAGACCTCCGGGTACCACTGAAGATTATATACCGTCACTAAATGATTATTTAATACCCCTGTTTGCTAACACAACAAAGAAAATTATAATGGCTGGGGATTTCAATCTGCCCCATATAGACTGGGTAAATTATAAGGAGGGTACGGTTGATGTGGCAACATCTCGTGCCTTTTTAGATCTCGTATTTTCCATAAATTTGGTTCAACTTGTCAGCACGCCTACACGAATGCATGAATCCGGAAAATCCCTACTTGATTTAGTCTTTCTGAGTCAGTCAGCAACGCAATATCATTCACGCTGTGACGTCATGAGTGGTCTTTCCTACCATATGATGGTAATCGTCCGGCTGGCCATCAAGTGCCAAAAACCCCACCCCGCAAAAACTGCGCTAGTGCCTGATTTTGCTAGAGCAGACGATGTAGGAGTACTGGATTGTCTAGAACAAGGCTTCGACGGTTTCAGTAATTTTGTAACTCCTGAATCAACATCTGTAAATCAAGCATGGGAACGGTTTAAAAAAGTAATTCACAAATGCATAAAATCCTTCATTCCTATGCGCATCAAGAAAGTTTGCAAGATAAATCCGTGGATATCGCGGAATATTATTCACATGAAGCGCCAGTTGAAACGTATGAGAACAAGATGCGCAAATACAACTTCAAATGCAACAGATGAAAGGGTTAAAAACCTTTCCTAGACATTTAAAGCAGAGATTGCGAGAGCAAAACAGCGGTTTAAGAATGAATCATTGACTACGTTCATTAAAACATCTCCGGGAAAATTCTGGCGGTACCTGTCAAAACAGAAATCCCCCATTCCGTTCTTAAAAAATGCTACTTGCACAGTTAGTGATAGTAGTGAAATGGCATGCCTTTTCAACGAATATTTCGAGTCCGTATTTATCTGGGATGATGGTACAACACCGCATCTAGAAGACTCACCAAACATACCGTCTTTACCGGATATAAAAATTAGTCATGACGGAGTTCTTAACCTTCTCCTTAATCTGGACACGAAAAAATCCGTGGGACCGGACAAAATTCCTAATACCTTCCTAAAAAGGTACGCAGAATGGTGTTCCTACTACCTTGTAGAAATATTTTACAAGTCTCTTTCATCTGGTGACGTCCCTGGCGACTGGAAGTATGCCAAAGTAATACCAATACATAAGCAAGGAGCAAAACATGATGTAACAAACTACCGACCAATATCTGACGAGTACGTGTTGCAAAACATTTGAACACATTTTAACTAAACACTTAATGAAATTTGCTGAAGCAAATGGGGTGCTGGGAAGCCACCAGCATGGTTTCCGGTGCGGATATTCCACTATTACCATATTAGGTGAAGTTGTACATGACATTGCCAAATGTATCGACGAAAGAGGACAAATAGATATCTTTATCGATTTTAGGAGAGCGTTTGATAAAATATCCCACCAAAAGCTACTACTGAAACTTCACAACTTATTGAAAAATAATATTGTACTAAAATGGATTGAGGCGTACCTAACGCATAGACAGCAGTTTGTTTTTCTTAATAACGTTGTCAGCTCAAATAAAAATGTACGATCAGGTGTTCCACAAGGCTCTGTGATAGGTCCTTTGCTTTTCTATTTGTATGTTAGCGATATGAACACCGGCTTTTCACCAAAGATAACGATTAAACATTACGCAGATGATACTATTATTTATTGTAATGTAAAATCTTGTGATGATCAGAAGAGACTGAATGACCATCTGGACATAATCAGTAACTGGTGCAAACGGTGGCAAATGGACATGAACACAGAGAAGACCGTTTGTATGCATATGACGCGTAAAAAACAACCCCTTGTATTTTCTTATAAAATTCATGATGTCATTCTAAATGATGTCGCTGAGTTCAGGTACTTGGGCTTGTGTCTCAGATATGATCTAAATTGGTCATCGCATGTAGATCAAGTTTGTGATAAAGCGATCAGAAAGCTTTGGACGCTATGGAAGAAGCTAACTGATGCCACGCCAGATGTCAAGTTGTTAGCATATAAAATGACAGTCCTGCCACTACTTACTTATGCAAGCCCCATTTGGGTGCCATACACAGAGCAGAATAATTTGAAATGTGAACGTGTGCAGAACAAAGCTCTTAGGTTCATTTATAATGCTTATCCTAGAATGCAGTCAGTTTCAGAACTAAGAATAAAGGCTGGATTAACCCCTGTTAAGAACAAAATGGAACAATAGGATTCTTTTCTTTTATCATATTTTACGTGGCTATTACAAAGTAAACCTCGAAAGGTACATTGTAGCAGACAGTTCCATCCAGTCAAGGACAAAACACAGTAAACATATCAAACCATTGACTTACAAGAAAGACTCTTTTCATTATTCTTTTCTCGTGAGGACAATAGATGACTGGAACAAACTACCTAATGAAGTTATAAATTCTGAGACTAAGGGCTTTGAAGCTGCACTGCGGGAATATTCTATGAGTGCATAAAAAAATGTATTGTATACTAGCCTTGTCACCTGTCACCCTCTAAGTGATCTATGTACATTGCTCTCTGTTTTCTTTTATTTAACTTGTGCCAGTCGGACCTACTCTTAATTACAATGGTTGTACTTTGTTATTACGGCCACGCGCCTTTTGTTCTTCAAATTGCACCACAGCGGTTGACGTTTTTGTGCGCTATTCAAATATTTTCTTTTTTTTTCCTGCCATCAGTGACATGCAAAAATTCCTAATGTTCAAAGAGTTTCTTTTTCTGTTTTTATTGTATTTTACATGCAAAAGTTCTAACAAGATGTGTACTTTGCAAAACTGCAACTCCTGCCTTGGCCTGTGCCGGCAGTATGAATAAATAAAAAATATAAATAAATAAATAAAAATACTTCCTTGGCTAAAATCGACAAATTAGTAAACATAGTAATGGAAAGGCTTTGACGATCTTCAAGCGGGGAAATGTAGACATCTTGATATTTTCGCGAGTGTGCCAATGATTTGTGATTTACGTTTGAAGCTACATTGAATGATCCTCTCCAGTTTTTTACCATCAAGTTGTTTTTCGAGAACAACCACTTATTACCGCTTTACAACTCAAGGCCCCAAAAACAAATATTAAATTATTGATCTGAACACTCAAGAACACTAAACAATGCTATTCAAATATCTTGCATTCGCTCGAGCCTACAGAACTCGTATCATCATTGTATCCAAGATATTGTACTGTTACAGGTGCGCAGGCTAAAAACTGCAGGATTTCCTGATTCGGTTATCTCAGCAACTTCTGAATAGTTACTGCGGCTGGTAAGGGTGGATTTCCTGAACACAATAAGGGACAATGCGCGTAAGAAAATGGCGCTTATTCCATGCATGCACAAAGTACCACATAATCTAAAAAATGTGGCGGGAAGTTTTGGAGTTGACATCATTTTTTGGCGCCACATTAGTTGAGCGGCTCTGCCATGCCATTAGGAACCGCCATGAAAAGGTGATAGAAGCTAGTCCGTCTAAATGTCACATTGCACAGAGGTCATTGTTGGTAGGTTGCGCCTGCTCAGTAGTTCACGAACTCCCACTATCATGCAATACGTTCTACAGATGTCAAACCAGTCGATGCTTTAACATTCATTTGCATGAACACCACAATTCACTCTCACATTCCAGATCACTAAAAAAAAATATCACTACCGCGATTGCGGGAAAGAAGAAAAGAAAAAGAAAAAGTGCCGCCCCTGGGTTACAAAAACCCCGATTTTGTGTCTCCACTAATGGAAGCTTTTTTTATCAGGAAGAAGCAGTCACAGTGTGTCAGCCAGCCTTCCTTGTTGTTGGTTTCATTTCTAGATAATTCGTTATTTTTTGGCTTGTAGTAATCAGGTAAGGTGGAATGAGAGGAAAAGGCAGCTTTTGATCGGACTTCGCCACACGGTAGAGGAGTAGAGATAGTTGTACTTCCTTGATTTTGCTTGACGAAGTGCTCGATGCTCTTTTGTGTCACGTGATTATCATGTACGTATGTTTGATCTCAATAAATTTTTTGTTGTGAATGAGCGCTCGCCTGTGTTGTCTTCTTAATTTTGTCCGTCGCATTGTTCGTGCTGTACCACATGCAATGAATTATTACCAACACTCCCAGCTATCCACCCTTCTTCATGTTAACATTTGCTGGTTAAAAATTAAGCAACCTGAAGATGACCATCCTTGAATTACAACTTCCGCACGCATCCTGACATAGAAATGCGAGAGTCGTATTTCATCAATAAACTCAAAACAGCTTCCTCGAGGCAGAAGGTGGTGCTTCTTCAGCCACCATCTAGCGAGTAGTTCAGATTCTGCCACCAGGCTACGCCACTGATCCACGGCTGAGGAAGTCTCTCTCCGTTTTGCCTCCGATGGGTTGAAATGCTGAGATGGGGGAGGGGGAATTAGTTTTTTTAAGCGCTTAGGGCTTCCCCTTTCCCGTTTAGAATCTCCACTGAATTCTCTTCATTTGTTACACGCAGGTGTTTCTTGCATCCGGTTTACTTTTTTCGGTTGCTTATTCCCTCAAATTACTCATCGCATGCTAGTGGACGTATATCTTCCCGCCCTGCTTTCATTTGGAATGATCTTGGTATACTGACCTGTGTGCTGTTATTTTTTATTTATTCAAATTTGAAAAAAAACGCGAGCGCGCGCGCGTGTGTGCAATTGAAGGAACAGTTCTTGTTACTTGCACACCACCGCGTTTTTTCAGGTGTCTAAATAATCCTCTAACAATCTAATCATTTCTCTGAAAACAATGTTCTTTCACTTGAAACTGAAACACGATGTGAAAACTATCACGCTCTGGAAGAACGTGCGCAGCCGCTCTCATGTCTTGCTTCCCTTGATGATGCACACGTCAAAAGCCGAAATCATGCCTTGATACCTTTCGACAAATTTATTGGGTGGAATATTGTTCACTATTAGCTTGTAGCGAGACTGTATTGTATTTATTGCACAGGGAACACGTACGTAAGAACCATGTGTAGTTTCGCGTTGAGGCCGCCTTTTGGTTTCATGCGTTTGTAGGAAATAATTTCGAGATGTAGCATTTACCCTATACTCACACATCCGCTTCCAATTTTTATTTTTCAAAAAAGCGTCTATGCTTACCACGCATTTTTCCCAATACCAAATGAGTAGACGCATTGATAACATTACATTCTGCCGGATGTAGAGTGTGTGAATATTTCTTTACACACCTGTTCCTATAAATGCTGTATAGGGGTTAAGCTGTCTGTGAACAAACGGAAACAGGTTCATTGTATTTGCTTAATTTATCGCATGATTTTATGGCAGTCTTGTTAACGTGGTTTGACGACACCTTTAAGAACAGAGCAAGGCAACATGCTTCACAGCAAGCTTCAAATAAAAACGCCTCAAAATGGGTGTTGAAAGTGCAGATGGGTCTGGCGCCCGGGTGTCACGAAATCGGACTTGTTTGAGATAAGGGCCCCAATCTTTTGAGAAACGCACTGCTTTTCGACGGCAATTGTTTATTTACTTTTAATTTGAGCGGCCGTGGGGTGCGGCTGCAAACGCCGATTTATCCTGACCGCTTGGTGCGGGAGTTGTTTCTCATGGCTGTTTCCGACTTGCCCGTGTGTCGAAAACATCCTTGATAGGTACTGCGGCACCCCAAGCGGCGCAGGCCGATTGCCAACCATCGGCTCTTCAGTGGCTCCTGGTCGGCAGAAGACTAGGTTGGCAAAACAAGCTCGGCGCCTGATCGGACCCCCTTAAGGGCGACCCACATGGAGCGGAAAACTGGCGTCCGGCCGCGGGCGGCCGTTCGCTCCCGATCAAGCCGGGCTAGATATCTCCGCCCGGCGGTCAGCCGCTGGCCGGAAACGGCCAAAGTGGGCTGTCAGTGCGGACCAATCAGGGCGCGACCACGTCTGACTTCCGCCCGCTTCTACAACAATGCCGCGCCTGCCGAAGCGGCCTCTCGCTTCACCACGAACCCATCGTTGCCACTACACTGTGCGTCACGTTCACGGCAAAGAAAAGTAGAACCAAGCTTTCGGTTAGTCTGAGGATACCCGCAGCACAATGTTTTAGCGATGAAACGCGCCAGATTTTCAGAACTCTTCTGGATTTTCAAAGCTGCAGGCTTAGCAACAACGCGTCGGTTGACGTCAGGAAGTGCGGGAGGTTCGAATAAGATACCGTGTTTATGCGCATAATTTGCGCCCTCGCATAATTCGCGGACCCTTAACTTATCACCCGGGTTTACAAAGAGACATTTTTTACTTGCATATTTTACGCACCGCGCTGCGCTAGACCACCATCACGCACGCGCGCTCTACCCTATGGCTCTACACAGCAGCATTCGGCTATTCCGCACGTGAAAGACTCATACTCGCATCTGCTCTGAAGCCTATGGACACATCGCTCCTCTCTGAGGATTTCACCCTCGGCGCTTGGCCAGATAGTTTTAGAACTGTAAAGGCAACGCGAGCGCTCTCACGCTTTTTGAGCGACACGGACATTTCTCGCGTTTGTGATGTCAGAAAGTGTGCCTTGTTTTTTTTTTTAAGTAGTTTTTCATCTGCCTCCTCCCAGCATCATCGTCCCCTATCGTGACCTTCTTTTATCTCCTCTTCCCGTCCCCCAGAGCAGAGTAACAGGCCAGATATTTATTTTTCAGGCCAACCTCTCTGCCTTTCCTATCAATAAACCCTCTCTCTCTCTCTCCGCGCGTTTGTTCGGAAGGCTTTTTGAATCTTGTGCACTGGGCGTTCATGGTGGTGTCAGAGGCCGCTGTTACAATCGCGGCGGCACCAGCGGCATCGCCCCTCGGAGCGGCCAGCAGCGCTTCCGGGGAGGATCGGCAGCTGATAGAAGAGCTAACACCGCTGTTTGTTTGGTTGATGCATGCGACACGACTGCCGGCTGCGCTTTTCTTGGTGGCTCTGACGGCTTGTGTTTGGTTTTTCGGTCGAGTCTTGCGATGGGATATCACAACTATACGGCAAGTTTCAAACTGCTTGTCAGCGCCTTATCACGGCGCGGAGCGGCGAAGCCAGCGAGAATAACTGCGTGGGCACAAGTTTGGCCATCGATGACAATCGTGTCGGCAAACTAGTGCGCACGTGGCTAGTCGCGCTGGCTTCGCAGCTCTGCGCCGTGATGAGGCGCCGACAAGCAGTTTGTTCGACGCTCGCGCGGTACTGTTAAAGAATTGTGTGGTGTGATAATTGATTTATTGATTCGCTCTTACTATCCCGGACGGAGTTGCAAAAGCAAACTTACGGAATCCGGAACTACCGAACAATTGGCTGAGCCGCAAGCGATGACGCTGTTCTAGCGTCTTATTCAGCTTCATGCCATCCCGCAAGGGGGGGGGGGGGGGGGCGGAATTTTCATTTAGAGTGAACTTTTTTTCGGGGGGCGGCCAGCGTGGGCTGCGGGTCCGGGTGCTATACGCAGCAACATACACTATACCTATATTGCGCGTTATGACGTTTGTGGAGTTTAAGCCACGCGCGCGAAATCCCCGCGTAATTTGCGCACCCCCTTCTACGAGCAATAATATCTGAATAAAAAGTGCGCAAATTATGCGCGTAAATACGATAACTATTTTAGTTCCCAAGGGGTCACAAAGAATAATTTGTCGTCATTGAATAAATAATCGCTTAGTTATAGATGTACAGCGGTTCGTTTCAGCATTTTACTGAGAATGTGGAAACACATCGCTTCTAAATCCAGGCGGCAGCCGCCCGTTTTCCGCCGCTTGTGCTGCTGCACGGCGGCTGTGCGTCGGCGTTCCGCCGCGCTGCTGAAAATCCGCAGCGCAAGTTCGCTCCATGAGGGTCGCCCTTTAGGGGTAAATTTTTTCCCCGACTTTGTCCACAAACGACAAACGTCTCGGAATTAACGCGAGCGTGATGCAACACAGGCACCGTATGCGCCCTGTTCTACCCCACAAACTTCCGCTGGTCGGTCAACGCAGAATCTACGGCGCAATACAAGAATGTGAGGCTGCCGCATGACAGCGCCCATTATTCCACGTGCCCGCCATTACAGCGGCTGCCAAATCGGTACTGCAGTGTCCGTCTCGATACGAACATAGCCGCTCAGTGGCTAACATTCTTCTCGGCACATAAATATTTCACGCACGACAAGCAAAAAACTTCGCGGTGCAAAGCGAGTCAGGCGCACACCTCTCACCTCATCAACGTCCTCAGCCCCGGAAAGTGAAAGCATTGACATCGAAGCGTGGACGGCCTCCGCACGTTTGGACACAGTTCTAAACGACGAGCTCCGCAAACGCCACTTGGATCAAAAACACTTCAGCGTTTCCTTCTTTTCACGTGTCTGATGTCGCTGGAATGCACTGTCTCCAACGGCGAGCACGGACTGCTGCTGGCAACCGCGGCTGGAGTGAGCGCTCAACTTGCAGATGACCGCAGCGGCCGGTTATCGCACCTCGCTATCAGAAATGGACGAGAGCTGCTTTCTGCATCGTAACACGCGACATGATAACGCTGATCGTCGCTATCAAAAATGTGCTTCTATCGGGTCGTAGTAAGGAGAGAAAGTGATCCACGGTTGCTTTGTTGTGAGATGCAAGCAAGAATGCAGTCGCCTTTCGGGCAGACGATAAAAATTCTTTTTTTTTTCTATTTTATCACGGCGCGCTGTACGGAAGGGCGGATACACTGATGCCAAGCCACTGCTGCGTTCATTGTGCCGGGCGAATTAACCTATTGGTCTAAAGTTCGAGCTTTAATGCGTGAAGCATTGCAGGGCCTAAGATGATAAACATAAATCTTCGAGAGTGGAGAGGAGGAAAGAGCGAGCTATGAAAATGCAGCATGTCATGTGATGTCACAAAATCGGAAGCGACAACCGGAAGAGACGTCACCAAACAGGAATCGACGACAAATGCTCACATGGCTCCTTGCGCTATCGCAACTCGGACTGGGCATCGTCAAGGGGTCAGTGGCCGGAGTTAGTGGAACGGGTGCATCATGGTTAGCCTGTCTATCGCGGATCTGATGGATCGTGTGCAAGGAGTGTGGCTGTTCGTATGTGGGAAAATGTATATACGGTGATATTCACTCCCCCCCCCCCCCCTGTTAAAAAAAGTAGCTGTAGCTTAACGTGGCTGAAAACAGTAGAACGAGCGAAAGTTCTGTTCAGCATGGTTATCCAATCTGACGCCTTTCCGTATCGTAAAGATCATCAGATTCCGCGTGAGGGCGACGACATGTCGTCGAAGCACCAGTTCCGATGCGTTGCTCGCTCATGGTTTTGTGTCAAAGTAAGCACACGCTTTTATATAGCAAACGGCGGGTCTCGCAATTTCCGGCAGTTCCTAGAGTGCCATCGGCTCCTCATACGCAGCTGTGGCGAGACGGAGCGAGCCATGTGGCATGACATCAAAGCTAATTCAGGCAAAATTTCGCCGAAGTTGGGTCAGACTAACAACACATCTTTTCCCGTCGTGTGGCGCTGCTGAGAGTATTTTGAGCCACCACCCGATGTAAAGGGTTCAGCCGTATCCATCCATCCATCCATCCATCCATTCGCTCGTGACGCCGTCGGAGGAGGATGCCTATTTTCGGAGCTCCAGCGACTACGTCTGAAGCCTTTTGGTGTTTGGGCTTGTACACGCTGTCGGGCAGTAGTTTTAAACCGAGTTAAGGGTAGGAAGGCTAGCGGAAGTGTGTGTGCTGAAAGTTTTTGGTGTAGGATTTTTGGCGGGATTTTACGTCGCGTTGTGCCGGAGGTTTTTGTGTAGTAATTTTGGTGGGTTTTTACGTTGTGTAGTGCCGAAGGTTTTTGTTCAGGATTTTTAGCGGGTTCTTACTTAGACTAGTGCCGAAGGTTTTTTTCTGTAGGAATTTTGGCGGGCTTTTACGTTGCGTAGTCGGCCAGGACGATGGGTCGACAAGCTAAGAAAGTCAAGGTGGACGGGGACGGGGAGTTAGTGCAGTGCCAGGAGTGCGACCGTTGGTGCTATTTAGACAAAACCAAGTTCAGTAACTTAGCCGAGGCAGATGGGGCTAGCCTCGCGTGCAAGATATGTAAGCGTTTTGAGGAGGCCGTTCAGACGTTGGAAGGGGAATGGGCAGCTAGGATTAAGGAACTCAATGGGGACCTTGTGGAGTTCGCTGACCATTCCGCGAACTCGTTGATCTTGTGTTCGCAAGGAAGGCAGCTCCAGCGAGGCCGGAAATCCCCAACAAAGGGGCCCGTCCCGTCCCTGCCTCCCCTTTGTGCAGCGGACGTCCTCGTTTACGCCGCGCCGTCACGGGGATGACCCGCCGGGAAAAACGCTAATGTACAGCTGACGACATGTGGTCGTTAAGGGGTTGACGAGGTTTCGGGGGCGCACGAGATACGGCTGAGTATTAGCCGAGTGACCGGAAACCCACTATTCCTGTAACGACTGTCTACTTCCCTTAACGACTGTCTTCTCTTTGTTGCTGTCGACAACCTGAGTCATCGCCTCGTCGGCACATGTTTCTAGCGTCTGTGGCGCCGTGGGTGGCGTGGGGAACGGAAGTCGCATTTGTGTTGTTTGTGTAGTTATTTGAAACCTTCTTCCCAAATGTTTTAATCAGAACTTTTTCCCCAATCTCTGATCAGTGGGCGGACCTTATTTTCCTTTCCCTAACCACTGATTGGTGAGATGTTTCGCTTGCAATCTTATTGGTTGCTGTCCCCGCTAAGGGCGGAGACAGAGGGTTTAAAACCAAGCGCTCTGGGTTGAGCGGGGGCTGAATTCGTCTGATCCACGATTTAGTCATGTAAATAGTTTTCTCCGTGCTTTGCTTCTTCTCGTTTTTTTACCTATGTTGTAAATAAATAGTTAACCTTCTCCTTTCCTTGAGTAATGTGAATGTTTTCGAGTAGAACCACCGGGTCATCAAGAAACCCCGATTTCATCTTCAAGTAGTTTCCTCACATCTCCACATTGAAGGGGGAAATTCAACTGACCTGAAGGTGGAACGAGGGGAACGAATTAAGTTAGAAACGCAGGTCGCCGAGTCGCTTAAGAGGGAGGAGGCTAATGCCGACCTGTTGGAGCGAGTTGTGGGCGAGCTGAAGGAGGAGCGGGAAAAGCGGGCCCAGCTAGAAGAGCAGGTAGAAGCGCTCAGGTCACGGCCGGCAGGGCACCCCGTTTCGGAGCAGTGTCAGGTGGAGGGCGAGGCTCGTCGATCCTACAGTGCTGTAGCGCAGCAGGCTTTGAGTGGGGAAGAGAGGAGGTAAAAACTCGTGACAGTAGCGTACGGCGGCATGAGAGACAGGTAGTGCGATACGGAGGGCAACAGTCGCAGTCAGGAAGCGAACGGTTAGAGCGGAGGAGGGTTCTGGTAGTCGGTGACTCGAACGTAGCGAGGGTTGAGGGAGGCGTTTTGACGACAGTGAAGGCGGACAGGTGGGTGCGGGTGGAGGCCCAGTCAGGGAAGTGCATGGTAGATGCAATGGCCAAAGACCCGGAGGTGGTGGGGGGCAGCATGGATTGCGAACACCTTGTGCTGAAGGGGAGGAGCCAGAATCTCGAGAAACAGAAGTGGGGATGCGTAGGTTTAGAGAGGTTTCTGAGTGTGCATGTCACCATATGCACAATCCCAGAGGTCCAGAGGCAGGCTATCGAAACGGAAATGAGGATAGTTGAGGCTAACCGTGTAATTAGGTTAATGAGTCGACGACTAAGATACGGGGTAATGGATGTAAATGGGGATGTGTACGAGGCCCGGCCCCACGTCACGTAGTACTATTTTAAATGATGTATTTCAGGGTACTTAAAAATGATGAGCACTTTTATACACGTATTTTTATTACGCAGCTATATAGTATAATGTCCGAAAATGGCAATATTTAGGCCATTTCCCTGACGCTGCTATCTTTATTGGCCGGAGCACGCTGTGAAAATCGTAGGTTAATGGTGCAAACCTGAAGCTGTTAATAGCGCAGATTGGTAGTTTTCTCGTGGTGGAGCGTTAAAAGACAGTTCCGACCGTGGCTTTGTGGTGCCAGTAAATTCCCGAAGTATACCTTGGACATCATTTCATCGAATCACATATATATCATAGAATTCGGATATCGAACCGAACTTCATTTACTGAAACGATCGCAACTACACCAAATAAATCTATTTGCTACTTTCGTCGCATAACACAGAACAGTGACATATAGCCTAAGCCATGTTAGATTATTCAAGCTTATGGCAGGCTAATATGCGAAATAAACTGAAAAACTAACTTAAGTTAGACTCGAGGTAGTTATAAAGGACTTAGAAGCTAGCTAGCTTCCACGCAGTTTCACTCGCCCACGTGATCAGTGCATATAAGCGTTGCGTTGCTTGCTTTAGAACCTCGGGCCCCCTATGGCACTTACATTGAACTGCAGTTGCTGTAATTGTGTTTCACCCGTGTTTTCCGTTTTCTGGTCCATGTTCCTTTTGTGGATGTTCAGTCAGGGACAGAAGTCTGGAGACCATATATTCCTCAAACGAAGCCAATAGCTCTGCTATTAGCCGGCGGCTGGAGACCGCACTTGTGGAGGTGAATGTCAAAATTTTGTTCTTTCATCTCCACAAATAAATAAGTGCGGTCTCCAGCCGCTGGCTAATCATTAAACTATCGGCTTCGTTTCAGGAACACGTGGTCCCCAGACTTTTGTCCCCGACTGTATGTTCTGTACATATGTGCTTCGAGGGCGGCGCGGGCGGGGGGGGGGGGGGGAGAGAGGGAGTATGCATGCGTTTTGCAATAAGAATAAAATTGTCGCAGAAATTTTCTTTCACTGTAATTCCTCACATGACATCAAGCCGCCGCTTTCCTAGAAGTAGTACCGAGCCACCAGCGTCGCTCATTGGTTCAAAAACAACATAAGCAGCGCACCGTTGCACAGAGGCAAAGTTTGAAGCAAAGAAAGGTAGGAGTCGGAGGAAGAGTGATTAATTAGAGGAGGTAAGCCCATCGCCGCGGCGAAGCGCTAGGACCGAAATGGTCCGCTTTCAGCACCGAGATGAAGAGAATTATGGAGACTGCGATTTTCAGAAGAAAACAGAAATACAAAATGAGCGCTAGAAGCTGTAGGAACCAGTAATGGGAGCCCTCCTGTTCGTGATTATTTTGTTGAGCTCATTAAAATAATTTCTTTGGGCTATTTTCGTGACAAATGTCATTTTCACATTTGGCTACATATCGGCTACTTCTCTCTCTTTGGCGTTTGGTGCTCGGACCCATTTGACAGCTCTGCTTGAGGCGCATCCACATGCTTAACCGCGTGCGCTCGGGCTGAAAATCCTCTCGGGACTATGCCACCACCTGTGTCGCAAAACCAACGCGGACTCCCTATTCTTGCCCTGTGGGTGTTGCGCAGCGGAAGTGCAACCTTTTCTTTCGGAGCAACCTCGGTGCCAGTATTTGGGCTTGAAGGGGGCTTGCAAGCAAGTGTTGTTTTGCTTTTTCAGGCACACAGCACACGCATACTGACTCTTAACACACCCCCACCCCCACCCCCCCCCCAACGAAAAAAAAAACAAGACTGTAGCTGCTTGAGTTTCTTCGAAACACGTAAGCATGGTTTAGCCAGCCACGTGGTTTGAGTAACGCTGCGTTTACCTGAAAAATACAATTCAGCCGAAACATGTGAAGAAAACAAATCGTGACTCGTTTATACGACCCCCGTTAATATGGACGACTCGAATTAGGGACAATTTAAAAAAGCTAGCCGACGCGGCAAAAAAATGTCATGACATCTGACGCGAAGGCAACCAAGGGCCTGTGCTCAGTTGCTGGCTGAGTTTACTAAATCACACACACAAAAAAGTAGGCATATTTGGCGCCGTTCCTTTCTGCCCCTGTGCAAAGACTGCGGGGAGGGAGCGCCGACAAGCCGACATGGCCTTGAAAACAACCCGGCATGCCGGCCCGAACAGCGTTTCCTTCTGCTCTTTGTCTTTCGCCGCGCGCGCGCGGACAGCTGCGGGCAATGCTGGAAAAAAAGAAAATAAAAATTTTTCTCGTCACGTGACCGAATAAGCTGGAAGAAGCTGGAAGCCGAAGCCGAAGGCAATCTTTGCCGGCGGCATGGCCTGCATGGCTGCGGTAGCCGCGGCCCGTTAGATGTTGGGCACAATTTTCCTTCATGTCGGGCACTATTCGGCGTTTGCACGGACGTTTGTCTGCTGCCTGTAGCTGCTTCGAGTCCTATCGTGCCCTTTTCTACTGTTCCCTCAGTGGCGAACGTGTTCAGTTCAGGATGCTTGCTACGAAGACGGATTTGGTTTGCAACGATTTGGCGTGCGCGACTTCGTGAGGCCACCAGCGAGGGCGGATCTAGCACGCGAGAAGAGTGGAGAGTTGCTTCCATCTTGACTTTGTTTCGATACATGTAAGTCATCAAGCAGTGCATGCACAAGCGTAGAAAGTTGGGCTTGTTGACGTGAGTTCGTCTTGAAAACAGCGCTTAAGAAGGAAGGGAGGAAGGAAGGCCTCAGACGTTGCTGGCACATACCCACTACGGGGGAGTGGCCAAGACACAGGCGGTTAATTGCAGCGCTTAAGATGGACAACACGAGCGCCTTCGTCTTTCTCGTCCCATTCAGCAAGGCGGAAATTTGGGCGAGTTGGTAAATATTCATCATTTTTGCTCACAGCGCAACAAGAGCGGGACACGAGGCTAAAGACAAAAACAAACAAGCGCTGACTGTCAACTGTTTTTTTTTTATTGAAAGAAATGCGTATAAAGCCCCCACGGTGGGTGAGTGGTTATGGCGCTCGGCTGCTGGCCCGAAAGACTCGGGTTCGATCCCGGCCGCGGCGGTCGAATTTCGATGGAGGCGAAATTCTAGAGGCCCGTGTACTGTGCGATGTCAGTGCACGTTAAAGAACCCTAGGTAATGAAATTCCCGGAGGCCTTCACTACGGCGTCTCTCATAGCCTGAGTCGCTTTGGGACGTTAAACCCCCATAAACCAAACCATGAAATGCGTATATATACAGGCAGTGAAAGACTTGTCAAGACAACAAAAGTTATCTGGAAGGCACGTGGGAGGTCAGATAACTCAATTTCCTCTCAGATAATGTATATATGTACGCCTTTTGTTCTTCAATAAAAAACCAGTGAATAGTCGGCGCTTGTTTGTCTTTCGTCTCGTGCCCCGTTCTTGTTGCGCTGTGAGCAAAAATGATGAATATTTCTCGTCCCGTCTTTCCCGCAGTTATCAAGACGAAGCTGGGTGATTCCACGCAAGATCAAACTGCCTAAATATTTCATATTTTAAGTTTTTTTGATTCAGTAGGCCAACAGTGAATTTGGTTTTGTGAAAGTGCTAATATTTCAGAAGAAAAAAGTTATAAACGACGGCGTGGCAGAGGCAGCGTTTTCAAGCACAGCTCAATTTCGCAAATTTGTTATGACTTAAGAATCTAGATGTGAAAGCCATGATGGATATATTTCTCGTGCTAAATGTACAGGTGAGAAGGAATATGTCAGGCTTATTTCCTCATGATTGAGGTAGTTGTTTGCTGGAAAAAATTTCGAAAACGAGACTTTTCAAAACAAGACTATTTTCAAGAATTTTTTTGGCGCAAATATTAAGCACGTTTCCATCAAATTAGTACAATAGATAAACATTGAGGTGCTAAAAGGGTTTACTGGCTTTCATTGTTATATAAGATATGGAAGTGCAATAAATATTGCCCTAAATTTGGCATTTTTGAACACAGTAGTGTTTTTCAAAAATGTTTGTCAACCAAAAATCGCATCTCCAATTTTCTTAAAACTCTGGAAACAAGTCTCAAGAAGGAGGTGAAAAAAATGTATGAAAGAACATGTTGCATTATTTTGTCTCCAACAATGTTGTCCTAGCTCAAACTTGTAATTTTTTTAGCGTCAGCAGGAGCGCCTAAATAAGGAGACGGAAGCTGCAAACATGCTCTCCGCTGCTCTAAATTTTCTTCAGATCCCAACACTGAGACCTTTTCCATCAAGAGAGAGGATACGTAATGCTTTTTGTGGACAGACACTGATGTGTGATGTAAGAAGGAATCGATAGTGCCGTTATGGCCGGGTGCAGGTAACACCTTGGAGTGTGGCCCATAGGAATGCATCTAAACAAAAGTTTTGTATGTAATTCTATTCCTGCACAGTGCACCTATGAAGCTGTGTGTGTCCCCAGGCCCTCGCTTTGTCGTTTGACTGCAGGCATACTGTGGCTAATTTTCTTTTCTAATTCGCGTTTGATTTAAAAATACAATTTGGTTTCTTTTTTAGCCGCTGTTAATTTATTTCGATTGGTTATGCTGGTATATCCTAGATTGGTGATAGCTATGCTGCAGTAGGCATTCGTTCAACTTATGTACAATTTTCTTTAAGCTTTTGCTTATCACAGGGCCTCCAAAATGCCTATGGTACAGCTATGGTACAGAATGTGGTTTTGTAAAGCACCTCTGGCAAGCACATATTAGGATGTTTTCTTTTTAAAAAAACATTGACTTTGAAATGCTGCTGTTTACTTCCACGTTCATTTCTACTATGTACTTGGCATATTTTTAATGAAAGACAACCTTATAGGGGCACTGTGCAGTCAGAAAGTTAAATTAAGAACTTTTGTTTACCTGCACTCAGCGCTAGCGGTGCTACTGAATTCTGTTTATGTTACAGATCGGTGACAATACACACAGAGTATTAGGTACGCTCTCTCTTGACGGAAAAGGTCTGTCTTGGGATATGGGGAAAATTTAGAGCAGCGAAGAGCGTTTGCTGTTTCCGCCCCCTCATTTAGGCGCTCTGGGTGATGCTCAAAAAACTACAATTTTGAGCTTGGATAACATTGTTGGAAACCAAATAATGCAACACGTTCTTTCATACACTTTTTTTCCTTCTAGAGGCTTGTTTCATGAGTTTTAAGAAAAATTACAGATGGGGCGTTTTTTCCTTTGATTTTAGAAAAACACTACTGTATTCAAAAATGCCAGATTTACGGCAATACTTCTTGCACTTCCCAATTTTATGTAGCAATGAAAGCTGGTGTACTTTTTTAGCACCTCAATGGTTATTAATTGTGCAAACTTGAAATATATGTGTTTTATATTTGTGGAGAAAAAAATGAAAATAACGTCGTTTCAGACTTGTGTCGTTTTCAAAATTTTTTCCAGCAACCGACAACTTCCTCAACTTGACGGAAATAAGTCCACATATTCCTTCTCACCTGGACATTTAGCACGAATATTATACACATCATGCTTTCATATAGATACTTACGTCATGGCAAATTAGCGAAATTGAGCTCTGCGTGAAAATGCTGGCTCTGCCTTGATATCATTTATAATTTTTTTCTCCTCAATAATTCGCATTTTTACAAAACAATTCACTGTTGGCCTACTGAATAATGTGCACATAATAAGTAAAATCATTGAGAAAATTAAAAACGAAATCTTTAGGCAGTTTTATCTCTCATGGAACCACCCAGCTGTCAGAAGCGATAAGATGTGCGTCTAAAGTTGTAATTATATAACCCTTGCAGCGCAGTGATTAAGCATCGACCGTACTCGCTGCCATAAACTGGAACCGAGAAAGCGTGAGTACTGCCTCATGTTTATTTGGCATTATGTACGCTTGCAATCAGCCAGGTTTTTTTGTGAAGTTTACAGTTTGTTCTTTTTTATGTACGGTTAGTTTTACTAGCAGAAACATTTTTCTTTTATTTGAACCTTATGGTTTACGCTTCATGGGGCCTGACGTTCCAAAGCGACTCGGGCTATGAGGGACACCATAGTGGAAGGCTCTGGAAATTTGGACCACCTCGGGTTATTTAACGTGCACGGACATCACACAGTACACACACGCACCACTCAGCACTAAGTGCATATATATTTCTAGAAGTCTGTAAAACTAAATTCTGAACATTTTGCATAATAAAATGTATGCCCGATGATGCAGACAGTCTGTATTTACAAATGTGGGGCATTAGGTAAATTTAGCACCTCTCGCTGCTAAAGCAGTGCTAGCATCACACCTCCCCCCGCGGCAATTATTTTTTGTGTGTGATGCCTCAAAATGTAGTACAAACATTCATTAGAGTAAAAGCATCTAAGTAATCACCGAGAATAAATCCAACTGCTTTTGCTTAATTGTCGAATCAGATGTCTGATTATACCATAATTTTTCACATGCAGTTCAATTTAAATGCAGTGCTCTACACGTGGTACGCCCAAGAAATCAAGGAAATAAAGGGCTGAATTCTGTTTTATTAAAAGTGCACTAAGCTGTGTTTAACACTGGCAAAATTTAAGCTGTTCATCTTTACGACTTTGGGTGCTAGCGTGGCTTATGCTTTTCATAAAAAAAATACAAGCGTGCTGTGGCATTAAATGCTGCAACCCCAGCTTCAACTTGCAGTGTTCTTGGCTTCCAGGCTCTATCTTCTACTCTCTTTTAATGTGGCCCAGGATATGAAGTACACTGTCGGAAATCATTTCCAATAGTCGAAAGCATTCATTAAAGACTATTGCCTATCTGCGCTCTGTGATGCCTAGTCTGCTGAGCTGCCGCGCTGTTGTATGAAAGACAGCAGCACTTCCTGCGGCTTTCCAGAGCGTAACGGGCTGCCGAAAAGGTAGACGCGCCCTCCCGGTCGAGCCACTGTGATATATTCTAGTTCACTATAATGATGTCATTCTAACTGTTACAATGCTGCCTGTGAAATAAAATGATGTGGCTTTCTAGACAGTACATTTGTGCAGTAAATTTATATGAGCAGGAGTGTTTGCATTAAATTGTTACATGTTTATGGTGATAAAAAGATGGTATGCATTTTTCAGAGGATGACCTACATCATCGTGCCCTTATTTAATGCAGGTTGCCAGCAGCTGGTTTTGCTGCTCGCCCTACAAGCAGTGCCACTGCCTCCACTGGTCCAGGCCCTGCCCTTTTTTGCGCTTTGAAAAGCTACGAAAGCTGGGATTTCTTCAGTGAGTGCAACATTTAGAACCTTCTTACAGATTTCTGAAGGTATAAGATATCATTAACACATTCAACACTTTGCTTTTGAAATGAGCAATGTTCGGATGTTTGTGGGTGAAGACTTCTGCTTGCCGATTTATTGTAGACGATGCCTTTGTGAACTGCTCATTAGACTACACAACCCAGCACTGCTGCTTCCCTTTGGTCAGAGTGACTGAAAAACGATTGTTTCTGTTGTCGCTATGTCAGCAGAATGAGCATTAGAGCATGGTCTTGCATTACCAGCTTGTAATGGATAGTTCACAGTAGCAGTACCAGTTACTTATTCTCTGTAATTTTTGCGGTACAGTAATGTACTCCCATAATACCGTGGTCTGATGGAGGATATGAACTCATAGCAGTGTGAACTAATATTCTGCACATAGAGAATAAAAACTGTGTTCTAACATTCACAGTTTATGAATATTGGATTATGCTGCTTTTTATGCCTTTGTGATTGTGAAAATGTTTACTTAGGCATTATAGGGACACTTACAATGGATTGCAGTTTACGTGTATCAAGCCTATGTAATTCTAAACACGAGACCACTCTCACCAATAGTGAAGCTTTTGTAAGCTAGCGACGACCAAACAACAAAATACAAGTGTTACCGTGGCCAGCCGGGTTAGCAACTGCGCGTGTCTACAGTTAATTTTTGGCAGGGATAGCAGAGGCTTCGCTACATTGTTATTCACTTGAGAACGATGGCAACCAGTCTTTGGGTGTGCATGTCAGGAGTTTGAATCGAGTATTTGGATCACGAGTTTGAATCAAACATTAGGAAATATTAAAATTCAACTACCTCAGTCCTAAATTAGTTCTGGCTGCCATACAAACAATAATGTGTTAAGAAAGAGCCAGAGAGTGTACCAAGAACACTAATTAGATTCTAATTAGCATGACTGGGTAGAAGTGAGATTGATGAAACCGTTACTGCACTCCAAATGCCCCACATATTGCGCTCGACTATCTCCAGTTTGTTGATGAAAATTCATTCAAACTGGCCCCAGCGTGCATTATCTAAGCTAAAATTATTTTTGCCAAAAAAAAGTGTATGAGGTGATGTCAGTTTGACCATTTCTGAAAGGTGTGAAACCAGGCACTGCTCAAGAATGATCAAACATCCAAATTTTTTGAAAACACTGCAGAAATGTTTTAATGACATTTGAACATATTCTGGTTTTCGATATAATTCAGATCCTGTATTTTTGTGTGGTATAAGTAGTTTTAAGTTTAAATAAAATTAAAAATTTACTATTTTGACATTTAAAAAAAATATCAACTTCCTCTCAGAATGGAGTGCTTGGCTACCCAGACATCTATTACCAATAAAAAATGTTACAGCTGAAGAAACTGAATGCATCGATGTGACTCAAATTACTGAAGTTGGAGAAAAGTGTTTCGGAACATAAGTAAACACTTTTTTATTTCACCTTGAGGTGGTCAAAGTCAAAATACAGACGATGGCGGGTTTAGTGGAACTATTTATTGGCTTTCATTTTTGAAGTTTTAATAGAGGTAGTTTTTGTTCAAAGCGAGAAAAAGATTTTTAAAGTCGAGCTCTCGTGCTGCAAGTTGCGTCATCTTTTAACGCTTCGTCGAGTAACAGAGCACCTGTCATGACACATTTATGACCACATGACCACTTTAGTTTACCCTCACTCACTGTAGTGAATGTATAGGGCTGGCGCTAAGGAAGGTATCGCATGACATTCGGCGGGTGGTATGCAATATGCGAGTTTGTTTTCGCTTTTGAAGTTCAAACGAACCCGCTATGGCAAAAGGCCGCCAAGAGCAGCAAAACTATGGCTTTCAGTGTGTTGTCTCGCTTCAGCCACAAGGAAGGAACGACCACCTGGCACTATCGTAACACCAATCCTTTTAATGTCCGAATAAGATCATGGAAAGCATGTGCCCCGGAGCGCACGTGACGGTACGACGTCCTCACCATGGCTTCTGGTAATGCGAGACACGCTGGCGCTGGCACGGCCCGATCGAGTGGAGCTGCCTTGCTCTCGAGAGGTCAACCATACTGTGACCGTGGCACCGGCATGCAGTCGCCCCCTCCTTGAATTCTGTATACACTTTTTCTTGCTTACCAAGCAACGCTGCCAAAACTAGCACGCCTTTTTGCAAATGTCAAGTCCATGCCGAAAATGTAGTTTACCATAAAAGCACAGTGGCCCCATGCATAATTTGTGCTGTAAATCTCAATTACCGTGAGTTACTGCCTCCTGCCATTCGTTTTACCTCTTGCCACATTTTTGTCCTGCAGCTCATCGAGACTTCGAGAAGTAAAAATGACATGTGCTGATATGATATGCATCTCATAGGGCGAATCGCATATACACCATCCGTGCCTAAAAAGTACTCCTCACTCAGTGAAAATTATATCCAGAAGTACTGAACACTAAGCGCCTCACTGCTTTTAGCGCGGTTTTCAGTGATACCAGTTAATTTTATACCGCTTTGTTTTCATTCAAACACTCAGAGAGGCTTTGAGAAGAACAGATATGTGGTGGACTAAAATGGTTTTGCGAACACACTACATCCGCAGCGTTGCCTGTTATGTCTGTCATGTCTCTGAAAACAGTGACTTAGTGTGGTATGAACAAACTGAACAACAATCTCACTGATGCAAGTGCCAACCCGGCAGCACAAAGAAAATCTTTTCCCACGATTATCTGTTCGCGTACACAATGTTCTGAGGGCTGTGCTGTGCTTTGTGTGGAAGAGGCGCAAAGAGACGACGCAGCTCGTGGCAGACGAGCTCTACTTCATAAATTTTATTCTCGCTTTAAACAAAAAACCTCAATTAAAACTTCAGAAATGAAATGCAATAAATTGTTCTACTAAACTTGCCATGGCTGGTAGTATTTTTATTTGGACCACCTCAGAGTGAAATGAACGAGTTTTTATGGTCCCAAATGCACTTTTCTGCAAATTCAGCATTTTATTTCACTTGGAATCATTCACTTGCTTGAGCTGTAAATTTTTTTATGACTAATAGACATCTAGAGAAGCAGGATGGCTATTTCTTAATTTCCAAAAAGGAATTCATATTTATATAAGTGGCAGTGGAATTTTTACATTTTAATTTAAATTTAAAAAAAAATTATACCGTTCAAAAATACAAGATCTCAATCATATCAAAAGCCAGAATCTTTGCAAATCTCATTAAAACATTTGTCGTGTATCTTCTAAAAATCTTGATTTTTGGTTGATCATAGAGCGATGCCGGTTTCACACGTTTCCTAATTGTTCAAACTGCGCTCAACTCATGATTAAATTTTTTTGGCATCTGGCTGATTTCACACATTGCAAAAATTTTACATTAATTTTTTGAACAAATCGTATATGCTTGGGATTAAATCTGGGATGTTTGGCTTGGAATGACCCGTCATTGACAGAGTCGAGGGATGATGTTTTGGGTGAACTGTGACTTCTTTCACACTTAGCTTTCCTGATTGTGACCAATGTTCCCACAGTGCTCCTATCTCTTGACGTTGTTATTTGCATTTGAATTTTGTTTCTGGTCAGTCATAATACAAGTCAAATTTTTTTACCCAAAAAACCCTGTGTTTCTGGTTAACCACAGCTTTTGCACTGTTACTCTAAAGTCATCACGGTAAGGAGACACATAGTACCTTGGTTGTGACAGTGACCAGTGCGACTGACTGTAAGTGCCAGAGAGAATAATAAATATTGCAGTCAAAGTAACAAAAATAAATAGTGAGAGCAGGAGCTTTGTATAGCCTGCCCTCATTGAGTGCACCCACCATATCACATTTGCTAAAGCTCCCCCCCTGCTGCATGTGGCTTAGGCCGTCTTGCATTTTACTAACATTGGACAGCAGGTCAGTGTAGGCATTATCAACTGCAGGCCTTAACCCTCGTTGAGGTGGAGTTCCAAGTGTGGGCTCACTGAGAAAGAAAGTCCACTACAAATAATTCATCATAATGCTGATATTTTGTGTGGTGTACAAAACTGAAGTAACACAGCACTGCAACGTCAAAGTAAACTAGCTACGGGGTGGCACTAAGATGGGGTAAAACCCCTTGTGCAGTCATTTCACTGCTGACGGCGGCCCAGCCATATGCAGATGTTCTTTAGTGTGGCAAGCACACCAAAAGAAGGCCTCTGATTGCCATTTGATGCTGATTTATCGTGATCTGGCTGGTCACTATCTCCTTTTTTTGCAACCTCTAGTTGGATATAACCCGAGAACAAGGCTCCAAATTCCCGTTAAAGAATGCCCTCCAACCAATGGATCCGATCGATTCTCAGTGTTCTGGTTATTCTCCTTAGACCTGCTAGTGTGGCATCGCCATGGGGCGGCAGATGAAGAGGGATAAACCAGAGCTTAAATCAGACTAACCGGGACATCAGAAGAAGCGGTCAGTGCCATTGGTTGAAGGGCCTTTTTGAGAGGCATCTGCTGCTTTGTTCTTGAGTTGTTTCTGACTATAGCATGCTCTGACGGAACTCATGTCACTTTTGTGTTTTCATGGCACACATGCTCACGCACCATATTATATTTGCAATGCAGGAAGCCCCCAGTTAGCTGTCATCTAAAATTAATAAATTAAATTCTATGTAGCTATTGCAAGGAGGTTATGGTATATAGAGGCATCGGAAAATGCTCTTCTCGCGGCAGTGCCATTGCTGCATTATATAGCCCTAGTTAAGTTTTTGGTGCACACATCTAGTAGCCTCAGAGCATGAAATGGTTTTCACCTACTTATAGCGGTTGATGCCATTTTGTGATGAAACCTTAATTTGGCACAATGTTGTGGCACATGAACCTATCTGCCTTACTTTTTCAGGAAACAAAGAATTGTGAGAACTAATTTTTTTGGGCCGGTTTATTTTTCTTGATTTCATGCGAGCACTTGAGCACAGATTGTTTCATAAATTTTGTAACTAAAAAACATCAGTTCATTTAAGTTACTGTATTACAAAATCTCTCGTCCTTCTATGCCTCTTTAAGTGTTGTATTAAGTGCGTGTGTATTTTTATCTGCTGCCCAGGTATCTCCTGCTTTCTGGCCCTCCAGGATAAGAAATAGGTGGACTTGTAAGCATTTTCGCTGTAACCTTCCACAGTCTCTGACTTTGGGACCTCCTTCTGTATTCCAATGCTTTTCTCTAACCTTGTACCATAAACATGTAATAAACGAGCCTTGAACATTGAACCTTATTTAAAATAAAGGCCATTTGGGGTGTCCTTTTTTTTTCACTTGTGAAAACTCTTGTTCTGGTATTGCACTGTCTAAACCAAAACACGCAACTACTACACATTATACATGCCTGCTTCTTGTGTACACATTGCACCACTACTCTGCATGATTAGAAGGCCAGCGATTGCATTCTGGAAATATTAACCCATAGCAGTAAAGCTTTATGCTGCTGTGGAAGTTATGCTGTCTGGAAAAAACACTCGTTCTCAAAAATGTATCAATACTCCTAGACAGCCTAACGTTGCACTGGTATTGATGGCATAAATTTACGCTGCTGTGGGAGTAAGAGTTAACTCCTTTGTACTAAAATATAGTATTCCTGAAAAGGTGTAACTATAATCTTTGGCAGCATAAACTTATACTGCCTTTCAAGACGTAACTTTACACTAGAGAGAGTGTAACATTCGTACTGTTTGTCGCGGACTAAAACATAGTCTTTCTGAAAAGATGTAACTATAGTCTTGGGCAACAAAAAACTTACACTGCCTTTCAAGGTGTAACTTTATGCTAGAGAGAGTAACGTTTACACTCTCGTAGACTAAAACAGTCTTCCTGAAAGGTGCCACTACAGTCTTCAGCAGCGTAAACTTGCACTGCCTTTCAACATGTACATTTACACTAGAGAGAGTGTAACGTTTATACTGTTTGTTTGTGGACTAAAACTTTAGTCTGGAGCAAATAGTGTAATATTACCCTCCTAAAGGTGTTAGCTCAGCGACAAGTGGTTTACCCCCAAAAAGACTAAAATCACACTCCTTTTTAGAGTATAGTAAACCAAAGATATAACGCTCTTTACATCAACGCCTTCTAGACGATGGTGGCCTATTTTGTCCGACATCTCACAACAAAGCAAGCTTGGATCACTCTCCTTACTAAGACCGATATAAGCACTTTCGTGATAGCAATAGTCAGCGTTATCGTTTCGCGTGTCACAATGCAGCAAGCAGGCGACGTCCATTTCTGATAGGGGGACGCGATTACCGGCCGCTGAGGTCCTTTGCAAGTTGTGCTCTCACTGCAGCTGCTGTTGCCAGAAGCAGTCCGTTCTCGCTGTCTAGGAAACTGCATTTCAGCGACATCTGACACGGGATAAGAACTAAACGCTCAAGTGTTTTTGATTCAAGTGGCGTTGGCAGATCTCGTCGTTTAGAAGTGTTCGAATGAGCGAAAGCACTCGCGCTTCGATGTCTACGCTTTAACTTTCCGGTGCTTCGGACGTTGATCAGGTGAGTGGTCTGCGCCTGACTCACTTTGCCTCGCGATGTTTTCTGCCTGTCGTGCGTGGAATATCTGCCGAAAGTAGTGTTAGCCACTGAACGGCTCCAGTCGTATCGAGCCGGACGCTTCAGTACCGATTTGGCAGCCGCTGCAATGGCGAGCTGGTACAATAATGGGCGCTGTCATGCGGCGGCTTCATATTCCTGTATTGAGCCGCAGATTCTGCGTTGACCGAACGTCTGAAGTTGATGGGATTAAACAGGGAGCATACGGTGACTGTGTTACTTTGTTGCTTCACGCTCGCGTTATTCCGATACGTTTGTGGTTTGTGGACAAAGTCGGGGAAAGGAATTGCCCCTAAGTGGGTAGAAGATGCAGCGATGACGTAGAGGTAGAACATCCGCCTTGCGTGCAAGAGGACCGGGGTTCAAATCCTGGTGCCGCGCAATTCTCCACCGGGTTTAAAAAAAAAATTCCGCGTGTCGATGGAATTGCATAACCAGGCCTGGAGTGCGGCTTTATCTCGGTGACCAGAACCGACAACGCACTCTCTCACCAGAGCAGGATTTGGCCACCCTGGTGTAGTACTTGGCCACAACCTTCTATGATCAAACCAATTAACCCTCGGCACTCAGTCCCCAGCGGCTGCAGAGCAACTGATCACGGTGGCGGTCAGACCTGTGACGCAGCAGAGGGTGCTAAGAATCTCTGGCTCCGGACAGGCCGCCATTGGAATCTGAACCTGGCAACGTTTAACGCTAGAACTTTAGCTAGTGAGGCTATCCTAGCAGCGCTGTTCGAGGAACTAGCGGGAATTAAATGGGATGTGATAGGGCTTAGCGAAGTTAGGAGGACAGGTGAGGCGTATACAGTACTAAAGGACGGACACATACTGTGCTATCGCGGGTTAGAGGATAGACGAGAACTAGGTGTGGGTTTCCTCATTAATAAGGATATAGCTGGCAACGTAGAGGAGTTCTACAGTATTAACGAGAGGGTAGCAGCTATAGTTATTAGGCTTAATAGGAGGTACAAGCTGAAAGTGGTGCAGGCCTACGCACCCACATCCAGCCATGATGACCAGACCGTTGAAAGCTTCTATGAGGACGTAGAATCAGCAATGAATAGAGTAAAATCGCAGTACACTGTACTGATGGGCGACTTCAATGCGGAGGTGGGCAAGAAGCAGGCTGACGACCACGCGGTAGGTCACTATGGGATAGGCTCTAGAAATAGCAGGGGAGAGTTATTAGTCGAATTCGCGGATAGAAATAATTTACGGATCATGAATACCTTCTTCCGCAAACGAGAAAACAGGAAGTGGACCTGGAAGAGCCCCAATGGTGAGATTAAAAATGAAATCGACTTCATACTATGCGCTAAACCTGGCATCATTCGGGATGTGGCCGTCCTCGGAAGGGTGCGTTGCAGCGACCATAGAATGGTAAGGTCTAGAATTAGCTTAGACTTGAAGAGGGAACGGAAGAAGCTAGCGAAGAAGAAGACCATTAACGAGTTAGCCGTAAGAGGGAAAGCACAGGAGTTTAGGATAGCGCTGAAAAACAGATACTCGGCTTTAACTGAGGAAGATGATCTTGATGTTCATTCAATGCACGATAACCTGACATCAATAATTACGGAGTGCGCAGTAGAAGTAGGCGGTAGGACAGTTCGAAAAGATACCGCGAAGCTATCTCCAGTGACGAAAGATCTGATTAAGAAGCGCCAAAACATGAAGGCATATAACACTACCGATAGAATAGAACTAACGGAGCTATCAAAGTTAATAAATAAGCGCCAGGTAGCCGACATAAGGAAGTTTAATATGGATAGAATCGAGCATGCTATAAAGAACGGAGGTAGCCTAAAAACAGTGAAGAGGAAACTAGGCATAGGTAAAAACCAGATGTATGCATTAAGAGACAAGCAGGGCAATGTCATTAGCAATATGGATGAGATAGTTAACGTAGCCGAAGAGTTCTACACAGACCTGTACAGTAGCCAATGTAATCAGAGCGCTAATGAGAAAGACAACAGTGCACAGCAATGTGTCATCTCGCCAGTAACGAAAGATGAAGTAAAGAAAGCCTTAGAAGCAATGAAAAGGGGGAAAGCAGCTGGGGAGGATCAGGTAACAGCAGATCTGTTGAAGGATGGAGGGGACATCGTGCTAGAAAAACTAGCCACCCTGTATACGCAATGCCTTATGACCTCGACTGTACCAGAAGCTTGGAAGAATGCAAACATTATCTTAATTCATAAGAAGGGAGACGCCAAGGACTTGAAAAATTACAGGCCGATCAGCTTACTATCCGTTGCCTACAAAGTATTTACTAAGGTAATCACTAATAGAGTCAGGGCAACGTTAGACTTTAATCAACCAAATGATCAGGTAGGCTTTCGTAAAGGATATTCCACAATATATCATATTCACACTATCAATCAGGTGATAGAGAAATGCGCAGGATATAACCGACCTCTATATATAGCTTTCATTGATTACGAGAAAGCATTCGACTCAGTGGAAACCTCAGCAGTCATACAGGCATTGCGTAATCAGGGGGTAGAAGAGCCTTATGTCAAAATACTGGAAGATATATAGAGCAGCTGCACAGCTACTATAGTCCTCCATAAAGTCAGCAATAAAATTCCAATAAGGAAGGGCGTCAGGCAAGGAGAGACGATCTCGCCAATGCTGTTCACCGCATGTTTGCAGGAGGTATTTCGAGGCCTGAATTGGGAACAGTTGGGAATAAGAATAAATGGAGAATACCTAAATAACCTGAGATTTGCTGATGACATTGCCTTGCTGAGTCACTCAGGAGGTGAACTGCAAATCATGATCAACGAGTTAGACAGGCAGAGCAGATCGATGGGTCTAAAAATTAACATGCAGAAAACCAAGGTAATGTTCAACAGCCTAGCAAGGGAACAACAGTTCACTATTGGCAGCGAGAGCCTAGAAATTATGCCGGAATACGTCTACTTAGGGCAGGTAGTGACAGCTGATCCTGATCATGAGAGGGAGATAACTAGAAGGATAAGAATGGGGTGGAGCGCATATGGCAAATTCTCGCTGATCATGAGTGGCAGTTTACCAATTTCCCTCAAGAGGAAAGTGTACAACAGCATAATCTTACCGGTACTCACCTACGGGCAGAAAGGTGGAGGCTAACGAAAAGAGTTCAGCTTAAGTTAAGGACAACGCAGCGAGCCATGGAAAGAAAACTGATAGGTGTAACGCTAAGAGACCGGAAGCGGGCAGAGTGGGTGAGGGAACAAACACGGGTTAATGACATCCTAGTCGAAATCAAGAGAAAGAAATGGGCTTGGGCAGGGCATGTAATGCGAAGGCAAGATAACCGCTGGTCTTTAAGGGTAACGGAGTGGGTTCCAAGAGAAAGTAAGCGTAGCAGGGGGCGGCAGAAGGTTAGATGGGCGGAGGAGATTAAGAAGTTTGCAGGCAAAGGGTGGATGCAGCTGGCAAAGGATAGGGTTAATTGGAGAGACATGGGAGAGGCCTTTGCCCTGCAGTGGGTGTAGTAAGGCTGATGATGATGATGATGATGATGATGGGTAGACTTAGTCACTAGTACGTCTGACAACGCGGTAGCGTACCCGCTCTCCATAGAGACCCATGCTGTATAGGCACCCATAGTGTCTCCCGTTCTTATAGACACTCTTGCTTGTGCTGGTTCACTTACCGATGCCTGGCACAAGTTTCCACTAGCAACTGTGTTTGATCTCTTGCAGATTCGAACTCAGTCTGTACTGCTATAGTGCGACCATTAGGGGGCCCACAACCTTAGCACAAGAATACCGCAAACCTTCACCGAGTGTGACAGAGGCACAACGCCTGAATAACTCCTCAACGTGCTCTTCTATCGCATAGTATTAAAACTGGTCCTGAGGAAAGAATAGGCGCAGTAATCGTCTCAATTATAGGTGCGCACTTCAGTTTCGCTGTGAGGAAAGGGATGAATGCAGAATGTGAAAGGAGGAAGAGGCTCCTTCATTGTGGGCCCCGGATTAATTCCGAACACGTAAATGTGCACTGGCTTCGCACAGAGCACGGACTTGCTCTGCACTTAACTCGCACAGAAACGCGGCCGCCGTTGCTGAGGTGTGAACCCGAATCCTCGTGCCGATGCTCTGAATGCTTTGAGCAGTGGCAGCCCAATGCTCACTCCCCAAGGCACTGATACGCTGCTTTTTACAAACGCAGACATCCTCCAGCATTATCGGCTCGAGCGGTGTATACCCTCCAGCGCACCGGAAATTCTCCTGGGCGACGCCGTCCGTTGGCGTAAAAGATAAACAGGAACCTTCCGAAACCCATGGATATCTCACACTTCCCCAAACGTACTGCACTTGCATGCAATCACTGCTCAGAACCGGCAATATTCCGTCAGATGTTCTGGACATGCACACAACACAACGCTAAAAATTCAGCTACTGTAGATGCGTGGGAGTCCCTGCTGCGTACTCCCGAGCTTGCCTAACAGCGCCAACTCATTTCGAGCGTGTTTAGGGCCCCAGAGTCATGAGATCCCTGCCGACCTCCTCTACGGCACCGCAACCAGACTTCTGGCTCGTTCCCCTATGTTTGGGAGTAAATAAAGTGTTTATCAGCATGATCAGCCGCCGCCGCCGGTTATCAATGCGAACGCATTACTAGGTTATTAGGCATTTGACGTGTCCGCAAAAAGTGGATTAAAAAAAAGCAAATTGGTCTCATGATATGACGTCATCAGCTAGTGTATAGTAGTCACGACTGAATGTGCATGAGAATTGATATCAAAATAGTGTCAGATCACGGTCATGTGAGACATTGTAATTTAGTCGCGATTCTGAAGTCATTACCGCGGTCCTAATCAATGTTATCAGGACCAGATTTGTTGTCTGAAGGAGGAATTGAGTGATGGTTACCAAACGGGCCATAGAGTTGTAGAGTCATGGGTCACAAAAAGTGCCGTCTCATGTGTCACAGAATGGGTCACAAAAAGCGTAAGGTTGTGTTGAGGTGTTCACCGAGATCTGAGAGCTACTGCGCCCTTTCTTTTCCTTCAAAACGTGTCCTTTGCTCAAAGCACATGCTTTCGCATTCCTCCTCGTAAGCAGACTTAAGTGCCGTCAGTTTTTTGGTCAACAGAAGGGATACACGTGACCCACCCCGGTTCAATGCATACCTGATGCTCCGCTCGTTGATTTGAGCTTCTGATGTTATGAGGTGCATTATACGTGTCAAGACAATTGGCCAAGTCCGCTGAAACACGAGTATCACGCGTGCGAGCACTAACGCGTGTTTGCGTCGTGTCGAACGGCGCTCACTTCCCGTCGTTCGGCCAGTCACGCTGTAGACCAGCTAAAAGCGCTAACGCCAGCGCGGGAGTGGAGTTGCGGACGCAGGAGGGCGCCTACGCGCTTTAATTTGCGGTCGCTTGTTGACGTGAAACAACTACTGATTTGTTGCCTCTACAAACGACGCATAATGCACTGAGCAAGCTTGATTTTGATTATTGTTATAGCTTCGCTTTTATCGCATAGACAAGAAAGCCGCGTAAGATTACAAAAACACATGACCACTCACGTGCGCTCCGCGTCATCATTCCCATCAAACGAGGAATTGCAAAATAACCGCTATTGTTCCGCGCCAACTTCTTCAGTATGCATATAAACCAACTAGCCCAACTGTCGGCTCTCCTTAGCAGCTATTAACCGAGGCATATGACGCTGAAATCAATAAAGGTGATAACAAAGACGCGGCCGCTGATTAACACGGGCCCAAGGCCTGTTCGCGTCCAGTGCAGAAAACGGACCGGCTACTTGTGGTAGCGAATGAACGGAAGCAAAAACCGGCGTTACTTTGGTATCGGCCGCCGTTTCACCAAAGGCGTTCGAAGCGGTCGCCCTGCTCGTGACGCCGTCGGCAGAGGACGCTTTTTTCAGAGCTCCAGCGACTACGTCCGAAGCTAAGTGTTTTTTGGTACTTGCGCTAGTAGTACATGCTGTAGGGGCGATAGCTTGAAAACATGTCAAGGGTAGGAAGGCTGGCGGAAGTGTGTATGGCGAAGGTTCTTGTGTAAGAATTTTGGCAGACTTTTAAGCTGCGTAGTGCCGAAGGTTTCTGTGTAGGAATTTTGGCGGGCATTTACGTTGCGTAGTGCCAAAGGTTTCTGGGTAGGAATTTTGGCGGGCTTTTACTTTGCGTAGTCGGTAGGACGACGGGTCAGCAAGCTCGGAAAGTCAAGGTGGACGAGGACAGGGAGTTAGTGCTGTGCCAGGAGTGCGACCGTTGCTGCTATTTAGACGAGAACAAATTCAGGAGCTTAGGCGAGGCAGATGGGGCTAGCTTCGCGTTCGTGATATGTTATCGTTTTGAGGAGGGCGTTCAGACTTTGAAAGGGGAATGACCAGCTAGGACACCCTGGCGTCCGTCGTCTCATAGTCTCTATTGTGTGTATGAATTTTTTGTGCCAGGGTGTTTTACAAATTTCAGGATGGGACGTGAGGGAGATCAGGAGGGATGAAACGAATCACAGGATTCCGGAATGCGTCATAGGCTGTTGAGAAGGCGATTGGAGGCAAGGAAACGACGACGCGAAGGTTCCATACTATTGTCTCGGTGCAAGAGGAAAACCAAGAAAGGACAGCGAGCCTCTTGTTCGGAGCCGGAAACCTTTGAAGCGTGAAGCGTGGACCTTGGTCATCAATTTCTCCAAAACGACTCCAAACACTAGCGTAATGTTTGTGGTCGTGTGCTGTAACCTCTTTGGTACAAGCTGTGATAAAAATTTTACTATGAAAATACCAAAAATATGAAACAGTAACTACAATTACCATGCACAATAAATGATCTTTGAGTGTTTTACTTGTGATACATGTGGCAAACAAAGTAGAGCAACACACGTCCAACGTCCAAGCAACTCCCTTCAACAGTAGAATGATTCGCCGGTAGGAGTGAAGAATGCGATATTTTTTATTCACAACAACATAGACAGATTAGCCTGAGCCATAGTGATGTGGCCCGCCCTTGTGTTTCTGGGCTCGCTCTAAATGACGCGACGCGCTACACAACAGTGACACCAATTCAGTACGGCTGGTATTAAAACTTCGCGTAAAAAGAGCAAACCCAAACAGAAACGAGTAGAATTGGGACTGGTAACAACTTCCGATGCTTTTAATAAATAAAGCTGTCGTTTATAAGCAAAAGCGTATGCAAGAGCCATCAGTACAAAGTACTCATAACCACAGTAAAATACCAAAGAACAATCGACAGCATTAAAAAAAAAACTAGCGGCCTTAGCTTCGCTGCTTGAGAAGGCAGGTTCGTTTTCTGCTGATTTTTTTTTAATCCAAGCAATATATGTCTTTTCTTTCTTGTAACCCGCCTGTTCGCGCAGTAAATTTGCAGCAAGTAATCACGCTTGCTGTTCTTCAAAGGCCAAATTGACCAAAACAGTTACTGCGTGACTACACTATATCACATATCAACAGTGGGCCGTAGAGCCTCTAGATCTATTGATACCTATAATTTAGATCCGTTATACAGGGCGTCCCAGCTAACTTTAGCCAAGGTTTAAATAAATATCGCGGCACTCTAAGACGGCGCTACCAAATGCATGTTGCTGGCTATTGTATAGAGCAACTCACACTATTTTTGTATTGCACTTAACTGCGTAATTAGTCGAAATGAATTACCCAACTTCACAAGCAGCGATGATAGCCGAAAACGTCCACTGAGAAAGTTGTAGAACGGTTCACGAGACGTCCCGCTGAACAGTTTCTAACTCTTCATCTACTACGTATCGGCTTTTTTCCGCTGTCTGCAGACGCCCGCGAAATACAAAAATACCACGTGACATACCCACTTGCACGCCACGATAGCAGTGCTCTCAAACGTTCCGTCCAACAACCGAACAGATTATTTAGCCGGGGGTGCTGCTGATTAAGGGGACAGGGCTGCGACGAAAGCGCTGGCTGAGCGCCTGCGGAGCGCAAGCGATAAGTACTGCGTCCGCTTGAGGCTATCACCAAGCGCCGCGAGGGAGGCATACTTATTTATTTATTTATTTATTTATTTATTTATTTATTTATTTAGTTATTTATTTATTTATTCATACTACAGCCCCTTTATGGGGCTAGTGCAGGAGTGGATTAGACAAAAAGAATTCATACAAAAAACAAGCAAACAATAACATTTAAAAATTCACGAGAAATAAGGCAGATGGCACAAATTAAGCTCAAAATAACAGAAACACTGAGATACAGTACAGAAACGAGAATGAGTCAATACACTGTAACAACAAGAAAGTGCATAAAATCAGGTGTAGTTAACTTTTAACAGCAAATCGTTTAATGGCAGTGACCTAATTGTTCCGGGAATTCAGTTCCAGAATTCGAATGAAGGTGCAACACACCGGGATAAATGATCTGCTGGTTCCTGTACGGAACATTTGAGAGCACTGCAATCGCGGCGCTCAGGCGGCCATGTCACGTGGTATTTTTTTTTTGTATCTCGCTGGCATTTGCAGTGAGAAAAAAAAGCTAAAACGCACTAGATGGAGAGTTAAAAACTCTTCAAACGGAAGTTTTGCGGATCGTTCGAAAACTTTCTCATTGACCTTTTTCGCCTACCTCCGTTGCTGGTGAAGCTGGTTAATTAATATTGACTAATTACGCAATTAAGCACAATGCAAAAAATAGTGTGACTGGCTCCATAAAAAAAGCCAGCAGCATGCATTTGGTCGTGTCCACACCATTTGCATAAAATTTGGGGCCACACGTTTGACGCAGAATGTTCGAACTGGAATCAAACGACTTGGAATGTTCCGGAGAATAAAATTAATTGACATGAAGGCCAAAATATGTATGGGATTCGCACCGATGACCTTTCCGCCCCCAAAGCGTTCGTTGCGAGGACCTTCAGACGGTCGCTACGACCGAACCGCTGGTCACGGGAGGTTCCGGGTGGTGTCAAACGATTCGTCGTACTGTGATGCACACGTTTGTAAATTTTTTTAATGATATAACGAGGAAATCTACCGGATATAGCGAAGGTGGCTGCAAATTGCAGTAGTAGCGCAAAATCCATTAGGATCGCGCTGCTTGTGCCTTAGAAGGGGTGCTTCAGAAAAGGAAACATCCGCGGTTGTTTAGATTTGGTCTTCTCCACGTGTGCCGAGCACGGCGATGTAAACACTTCAAGCTCCCGTAGCTAACGCTCTGAAGTCCAACACTGATTCAGTGTTGGCGGAGAATTTTTCTTTGATATTTCGCGGGCTTTTGTAAGGGGAGACGCGGGTCTTGAAACGAAGATTTTTATTGTCAAAGAGATTGCTATGAAATTAGGAGTGTTCATGTGTTTCTTCTTACTGTTTCCAAAAATATATTTAGTTTAAATATATCTCAATTAGTTACCATACTGTAGGACAGCGTTTTTCGCCAATCGCTTGCGCCACCAGCATCGAAACCTTCGCTCAAAGCCTCGTGAAGGTGAGCGACACCCGAAGACGAATTTTTGGCCAAACCCAACAATTCTCGGGCCGCACGGCCCCTTTATCACCCGAGCCAGCCCGCCGCTTCCGTTAGGCCTCGCTCCGCCTAGAGCTTGTCCTACTGCGCCGTGACCTCCCCTCGAAGCCCCACCAGAGAAGCTCCACCATGCACTGAGAGAGCTCAGTGGTTAGGGCGCTAGGCTACTGATCCGGAGTTCCCGGGTTCGAACCCGACCGCAGCGGCTGCGTTTTATGGAGGAAAAACGCTAAGGCGACGTGTGCTGTGCGATTTCAGTGCACGTTAAAGATCCCCAGGGGGTCGAAATTATTCCGGAGCCCTCCACTACGGCGCCTTTTTCTTCTTTCACTCCCTCCTTTCTCCCTTCCCTTACGGCGCGGTTCAGGTGTCCAACGATATATGAGACAGACACTGCGCCATTTCCTTTCCCCAAAAATCAATTATAACATTATGCACTGAGAGACCCTCGATCCACGGGATTACGACCCCCATAACTGGACTCATATTTTCATTGTTCCAGACCGACGCCAGGAGCTGTCAAGAATTCCCGATAGCCCGAGAACGCCGCCACAAAAAGCCGTGAATGCCGGCATGAACGTCAGCGCGTGAGCCGGCTCGCCACCCGCTGTCTCCGCGTCCCACCTCAAAAAACCCACTGCACCCCACCACCGCTCATGGGCCTACAGATCAGCTGGCAAGACACCCCCACCCCATGCGGATCCCAGGGACGAGGAGCTACAGGCCGTAAGGGCGGAGGTAAGCCTCCTCTCCTCCCTAATCCATCCCACACAAACCGCTTCGCCCCCGTCACAAAGCCCCTCATCACACCCAGTCCTCCCTAGCCAACCCACCTCTGAATCCGATCACCCACCCGCCAAAAAGAAACGCACACCGGAATCCCCCCAAGTCACCCAAGACGACCACAGGAAACTAGAAGAAAACTCAACACAAAATTGCAAGAAATGGAGGCGCGCCTTGGGGCAATATTTACCATCACCATAGATCAAATCACTCACCGATTTGAACACCAGATGGAACAACTGTACAACAGAATGATGCAGGTGCTGGAAACGCGTTTAGCAGCTTCACACCCCTCAATCGCCAACCCCCCCCCCCTCCAGCATGGCGGGGAAGATGCTTAATTATACCCAATTACCTCTCCTCCAATGGAACTGTCGCGGCTTCCGTGGAAAGCGAGCGCCTCTTCAACTTATCGTCCCCAAACTCACCCTCGCGCCCGAATCCTCCTAATACAGGACCCCCAACACACCCGCCACACTCCCCAGTCATGTATCGGTTCACACCGGCAATAGGCATACCCCGCGCGCATCTACGCTCTTACGGCGCTCGCTCACATTTCAAACACATAACATAATATCGGGCGTGCCTCGCATCATCACCGAGATCGTACACCGCAGAAACATAATCCTACCTATTTTTATAGCCAACATATACCGCCCCTCTCCTCATCCAATGTCCTCACTGGAGACGCTCCTGCTAGAACTTCGTATACTCGCAGGGAACCGTCCTCTGATCATTGGGGGGACTTCAATTGTGCACACACTGATTGGGACTACAGAGCCACCTCGAGCAGGGGGCAACGCCTCTGGTCCATGGTGCGGGATCTGCGACTCATTGTGCACAATAATTTACACAATCCCACGAGAATCGGCAATAGCATCTGCATGGACACCAGTCAAGCCGCCTACTCGTGGTCATGACCTGGGACAGGACACACCATACACTAGGCAGCGAACACTACATTATATCTGTCGCTGTCCCGTTTAAACAGTCCCGCAAGAAATACCTTACACTCAAGCTAACAAATTGGGATGCCATCCGCAAACTGTGAATGGACACCCACCTGCCGCCATCACAGACATCGGCCAATGGGTGAGTTCACTCATGACCGATGTCGCCACACACACCCAACACACTGAAACAACACAGGACACCCCCACAATAGGCTTCCGACTCGCCCACCTCTGGGGGGCTTACCACAGCCTCCTACAGCGCTGGTAAAAGAACAAATTCAACAGCAGTCCTGAAAAAGCCGCTGGCGGCGCTGCAGACACAGATCAACCAACATGCAGAGGACCTCTGCCCCTCCGGCTGGGGACAAATCTGTGACAGCATCGCCGGTACTGTCTACCAAGCGAGCCTGGTATCTCCTCCGCGATTTCATCGACCCGATGCAGTCCAAAACAGCTACACAGCATCACGTGGCAGGGCTCATAGACAACACTCACTTATTCCCAGACGCCCCCCTGGACAACCTCAAGCAAACACATACATCACCTAGCATATCAAACCCCCTTCCTCCCTACACAGGCCAACCAAACTGTACCCTCGATTCCGATATTACGGCAGCGGAAGCCACACCCTTCTTGCTCTCCGTAACCTGTATGATCAATTTATCACCGATATTATGGAGTACTTCATCAAATGCTGGGCAAAGGGCACCCCCTCCCCCTTAAGTCTTAGCATCACGCCAAGGTTATGTTTATCCCCTAAAAAACTACTAACACTAGCCAACTTCCGCCTAATCTCTCACGTTGTGTCTCGGGAAACTTTTCGAGCACGTCATGCTGACGAGAGTCACTCAACACATGACGGACAACGACCTCTACCCCCAAAGTGTGGTGGGCTTCCGTTCCCATTTGTCTGCGCAGGATTCCACGCTGCAGCTCACAACCGACATTTGACCCGGCCGTTCCAGGTCACACAAAAGCCATCCTGGCTTTGTATCTATCTACAGCCTTTAATCGTTTTAACCATCAGGCAAACATGGCAGCCCTTTCCTCGCTTCATATAGATGTACGTACGTACACCTATATCGGAGCTTTTCTTACCAACCGCGCGGTTGAGGTACACTTTGGCCCACATACATCACCTCCTTACTCCCTCAGGGAGTCGGAACCGCTCAGGGCTCCGTCCTCTCCCCTTTCCTTTTGAGCGCGACCATGATCTCCCTCGCCAATAAACTCGCGACAGTACCACACCTCCGGCACACCTGCTATGCCGATGACATCACGGTGTGGACCACCCACGGCAGTGATGGTGACAGAGGACACACTACAAACTGCCGCCACATTCACACAAGAACACGCTCGAAGCATCGGACTCTCGTGCTCTCCACAGAAGTCCGAGCTCCTCATCCTCCGTCCCACCACCCGTCACTGTCCCACCACGCTCATAACCGTTGCTCTGGATGATCGCCCCATTCCGGAGGTGGACGCTGTCGGGGTCCTGGGCCTTCATATCCAAAACAGCGGTAGAAGCAGCCTTACCATAAAGAACTTGAGCAGGTGACAGGTGCGATCACGCACCTCATCCGGCAGCACAACCTATGTGTCTCATTCACGCCTTTATCCTGAGCCGATTCATATACACGCTCCCGTACCTCAGAGTTAGGGGTGAGGAGGTCTCCAACTTGGACGTGATGCTTCGCACCGCGTTCAAGACGGCCTTCCACCTACCCCTCCACACTTCCACAGAAAAACTAATCCAGCTGGGTCTTTACGATACTGCTGGGCAGCTTGTGTAGGCCCATAGACAGACCAAGTATATCCGATAAACGCAGACTCCCACCGGACGCTACATATTCTAAACACTCTCGGCATTCACGCCCCGCCTAACGACCCCATGTTTCCCTGCATCGCACGCTCTATCCACTCCAACCTCCTCGTCAAACCCCTGCCGAGAAACACCCATCCGCCACACCACGTGCCCCGCCGGCGAGTCAGGGCAAAGTCTGCCCACAAATATTACGGCTCCGAGGAGTATGCCGTGCGGGTGGACGCCACATGCTCGGGCTAGGAAGCGGCGGCAGCCCTGGTGGGTCTTACCCTTCAATCCCTTGCTATTCTCTCTCTCCCTTCGGTTTTCTCCTCAGGTGTGGCTGAGAAGGCAGCCACCGCCCTTGCAGTTGCCCACACAGAAGCACGTTTTATTCTCATAAATTCGAAAACTGCACTCCTAAATTTCGCATGCGGGCGAGTTCATCTCCCTGCATACTGACCTCGCCCGGTGCCAACCCGCCCCGCCAAGTGGAGCTGCTCTGGGTGCCTGCGCATTCGGGGAACCCCGTTAATGAGGCCACCAATAGCTTAGCCCGAGGCCTGATATGCCGGACACAGGCGGCCCCCGCGTCGTAGTTCTCCTGGGAGCGCATGCACATATTCAGTGAGCTGACTAAGGCTCACCGAGCCGAGAGACCGCCCTAGCCGCCACCACACCACTCACCTGATAATTACCATCACACCCTATGGCGCCGCCTCCAGACACGAACCCTCTCATCCCCTTATACTAGGTCCCGCTACCACCAAAGGCTCACCAACCCCTCTTGCACCCTCTGCAACCACCCCACCGCCACCCTCGCCCACATTCTATTCCAATGGCCGGCGGGTCCTCCCCCGCGGAGCCTGAAGCACCTCAACAGCTGTGAGGACTCGGAACCCCTGTTACGCTCTGAGAACCCGGTCCGGCAGAAGACTGCCATGGACCGGGCTGCCGACGTCATGTGCCGTACGAACATAAAAATTTGAGTGTAGTGGGTCGTATGGGGGCCCGTGTGCTCCAAACACCATTGTCATAATAAAATTTTTTAATACTACTACTACTGCCATACTGTAGGAAAATAACTGAAGCCTAATTACTTAAATTCTTACGGGTCGTTAATACACTTTCTTCATGTCTTGGTTTCGATTGAAATGGTGTTATATACAAGGACCTGAAATTTGGAGCTTTGCCAATTATATTATTGTTGAAGTATACCAGCATATAAAAATGTTAATTATCTCTAAGTACCATATTTATCAGGTATAGTTAGGTGGAATTATGGGTCACAAATATTGAAAGATTCAACTCAGACGCACAATACCAGCATAGCTACGCAGTTTAGTTCTTGTTGAATTCAACGGTATCAGATTAAGAGAAATTGCACCATAAAAACATGATAAAAGCTCCAGCAAGTCTATTCATGTTGCCAAAAACATGAAGCCCTTATGAAGTGCGCGCGCCAGCCATTCGGGGATAATTGTAGAGGTCTAAAAAACTGCGAAATGCTGATATAGTAAAAATATTTCACACTAGTGAGCAATATCAGGTAGTGGGGAAGGAGCTTAGCTTTCAAACAAAACCAATATGGCGGCCTTTGGGGTCGCGGTCGTGGGAAGTGACGGGCGTGAAGTCCTGCCGCATTCGCTCCGAAATCGTCGTTTCCGGGCTAAGTATACGCGAAGTATATAGATATTTTAATACTTGAAGGTAGAATTTATACCTCGAAACCTTTGAGGCGGGTACTTTAGAGTGCACTGAACCCAAATAGGACATTTTTGCAAAATCGAAGTTTTCGCAAATCGTTTCAGGACCAGCGTCTCCCTTAAGTGCTAGAAAAAAAGAACCACGTATAAGTCACGTTGGTAGAAAAAACACGATAGGTTGTTTCGTAACTCCTTCTACAACTCAAAGAAACTCAAGTGACTCTGAAGTGAATAACAAATTTTGGCGTAATTTATATAGACTAAATAACTAATTAGGTGCAATTTCAAAAATAATCCGACGAGGGCCACCCGATAGGAAACAGTATGACGTTGGTTTCACCCAGCTCCCGTGCGCAACTTTTTTCAAATCCTTCATTCAAGTTCTGTGAAATGCCGTGTACATCGGAGGATTAGTGGCAAGCAATGGCCCACTTTGAACAACCTATTAAGCAGGCGCTGGTCATACTCTGTAAACATTAGACAACTAGGGCCATTGTTGGCTGTGTAAAGGATTGGCGCTGCCAATATGGCTGGCACAATAGAGAACCATGGATCATTACTGGAAATATAAGAGTCGCACTGCCAATATCAAGAAAATAGTGGTCAACCAGGGCCGCTGATGGAAATTTACGAGGCGGTAATGCTGATATTGGGGAAACAGAGGACGAGAAGGACCATTATTGGAACCGCCAGATAGCGGCACTGCCAATATGGGATACACACACGAAAGGTAGGGTCATCATTGGAACTCTCAGAGAGTGGTATAGCGTATATTAAGAACACAGTGGCGACGCTGGTCCTTTACGGAACCGGCCTTTGCCAAACATATTAACAATGTTGGGCCGATGCCTTGTGCTGTCTAGCAGGTAGCTTGAAAAAGACGATCTTAGCTCCTGGCGACACCTGCATTTTCTTGACTATTGAAAGCGTCGCTGCTTGGGCCTGCACTGTACAAGTCGCTGTAGAAGATCTCCGGAAAAACGTTCCACTAGGCCAGGTACAATTTTTTGCCGTTTACTTAACACAAATATTCGTTTCAGAGACGCGTTCCCAGAATACGAACACGTTATACAATTTATTTATAGTAACCCCATTAACTTGTTGCGGTCGATACGTCAGGGTTTCCCCTTCAGCCCACTCTTGTTTTGTATCTACATTAAGTTCTTGTTAAGGCAGTGAGGTTGCAAGCAGCTGAAGTAATGTGCTAGTGTATGCTGACGATGTTCCCGTTCGTACGGTCGATCAAGTGAGCATTACCGAGAGTGTCAAATGCACCCGTGGATTTTGCCAAATCACCGGCAGTGGGGTAAATTGGTCAAAATGCCTTGGATTCTGGCATTGCCGCTGGCCATCAAAGTCTGAAATTTTTGCGAATGTGTCTTGGGTGAGGACCCCTGTCAAGTACTTTGGTGTCCCCCTTGATGCTTTCCGTGAAAGGGAGCGATACGACACTTTGCAGGCTAGAGCGATATGGGAGAGAGCAGCAAAGTGGACGTCACTGATCCTTTCCTGCGCACGGCATGCCAAGTGAGACTTGGCCGCGTGCAGCTACACTTTGTTATGTCCACCGAATTGTTTCGGGGAGGCCACGAAGGGTCACTGGTTAAAGCGTCTTAGAGTGAACGCCTAGTGAACGGATTGTGGTCTGCATGAGTTAGTAACGTGCCCCATAAATTAAGTGCCCACTTGTGCTAATTGGTGCATTACGGAATGAGCAAACCACCGTCGTCCCGCTCTTCCGCTCTTTCGAGGACTTCATCGACAAAGTCCCGTCAAAGCTGGGAATCGGATTATCGGCAGGCGAGAGCAGGCAACCGTGCACCGTCGAGCCTCCGAGCGGACTTAGCGTCTGGCTTGACCTGCTCATACCGAGTCAAGCCAACGCGCAGTCGCCGAGTCTGCGTAGCACCGCCTATACCCGAAGGTTGTCTTGACCAGCTCCTGTCGGAGTCGCGTATTCTAGTCGTGCGCTAGACAATCCGTTCGTTTCAACAACCGTATGATGTGTTTAGTGGTAAAAGCAGGTTTCTGTTGCGTTAATTCCCGTGCAGCGCCGCGAGGCTTACGAAGCCGAAGAATAAACGAAAAAGAGTGAAATATGTAGGTGGTACTTTTCACTGCACTCTCTCGAGCCATGTTGAGTTCAGCAGTGAAGGCTAGCGGATGCTATATTTGTCTCGTAAGCTAACGGGGTAACTCCGAACAAGAAATTATCCCCTTAAGAGCCCATTTCCTGCTCCCTCGAGCCGTCCGCTTGCAGCAGGCACGCGTCAGCAGGCTTCGTCAGGCGGCTGGCCAGGGAGGGCCTTGAGGTACTCGTCGAACGTCTTCCGTATGGCGCGCACACGGTCCAGGGTCCTGGAGGCTCCGTTGCACACGCCATCGTAGTCGGCGAGGTCCACGCCGAAGACCACCCAGCCGTGCACGAGCTCGGGAAACGTCTCGCGAAGGGTGCACATCTGCGACAGCGGCCGATGCGCAAGTTTAGTAGTAGCACGAGCGTTCACTGGCGGAAAAAAAAGGATAATGTAGACGTATGGCGGCTGCTGCAACTGCCTCGCCCGGAGCCTGTACGGCGGCCGAAGGTAAATGAAAGAAAGATAAAAGAGTAGTTGCAGGCAATAAGAAAGGAGGCCAAGAAACTTAAAAGCCGAAAGAAAAGGGCTATATACAGTGTACACATAAATAGTTAGGTACATCACAGACATGCGATGTGTCTGCGAGGCAGAAGGTTGCAAAGTGCCTTAGCAAGACCAACACCAAAGCGGAGGAATAGGCTGAAGAATACTGAGATGGGCACAGATCAAGCGCTGTGTTGTATTAACACTTGGTCATAATAATTTTTGTTCTCACTTCTTATGCAAAACCCCTCATAGTAGCGGAGTATTCAGGGAAGCTACGCTGCGCAGTCCTCTCAATGGGCCGCGTGAAGTAATGTAAGTGCGAAAGTTTTGTTTCGTCTGGATGTATTCACCGGCAAGCGAGATGTTCAGAGACGACCACCGATCAGATGTAGACACGGAGCCTAGAAACAAGCATAAACTTCCGTGAGCCACGGCTTTTCTCAGTCCCCGAAGGTTTGCTACGCAGACAGACGCGTATCTGGCCGTTGATTCTTGTGTGCCGCAGCTTGCTGCGGAATTCATCTGTCCGCCTGAGGCTGTGCGCACCAAACTTCGTCCGCGCGCGCTTCTGCTAAGTTTCCACTCACGGTTTGCGGTGGATGCCAGGTGAGTCTAAGCTGAGGAAGCGCAGAGTAGTGCGTTTGTTTCACTGTGTTAGGAGTATAGCCCTATTTCGACGAAAAAGCCGCTCCGCATGTGTGTGTGTGTGCGTGTGTGCTAAGCCTCCAAATTCCGAAAGCACGCTCCAGGTACAAAAAGACGACATAAAGCCTGCATCCTGTATTCACCGTTATCATTGACCCTCATTTAAAATTCCATCATGATGTATAGCTGAAACGTGCAAGAAAATTTCGTATGGCTTGCGTGCACTAATTAAAGCCCGAAGCTATTTCCCAATCGAAACTTTATTATCCCTTTATTACGCATTCATCCACAGCCACTTAATCTACGGTATCTCATCTTGAGGTAAGGCCTATCAGATTTATATCTGGCCATTAATAAAACTGCAAAAGCAAGCCATGCGCATCATAACCTGTACCCCTCGAATGTCACCCTCACGCATTTTGTTCACAGAGTTAAACGTTTTACCTATCTCGGCCCTTTATTTTTACAACATTGGTATCCGATTCTTTAAGATTCTTCATCATCAGTTCCCACTAAGCATATCTTCTCCCGGCACGATCATAAGCAACATCGTCACACGTTTTGCGCTAAGTAATAACTTTTTACTTCCTAAGGTCAGAACTAATTACGGGAAACAATGCTTTCATTTTGTAAACTTGGAAGCGCAAAAAACCGGACGACGGACAGAGTAAGGGAACACAAAAAACAGGTTCACGAGCGCTACTCGTTGGTAGTAGCGCTCGTGAACCTGTTTTTTGTGTTCCCTTACTCTGTCCGTCGTCCGGTTTTTTGCGCTTCCAAGTTTACAACATGCATCACCAACTAGCCCGGCAGCTTGCTGTCCTGAAATGCTTTCATTTTTTATCTATGTCAATTTGGAATTCTTTGCAACTTAGACTCCAAACAAACTAATACGCTTTCTTTGTTCAAGGTCAAATTAAAGCTTTTTCTTCTTAATAAGTGATTTTTTCCTTCTTTTTGGTTCTTGATCCTATGTATCAGGGCATCTGTGAGTGTTTTATTGTACATTCTCCTGCATTATATTGTTTGTATTTAAATATTTTGGTACTCATATTACACTATGCATCTATCTATTCATTCTATGTGCCACTAATTAATGTGTTGTATATTTTCTATTTTGTTGCTTATTGAAATTTATTGTCATAAGAGGTCCCGTCTGCGGTCTTCTACCATGGGACCTCTCGCTGTATAGGTTTGTAACTTTCTTTGGATTCAATAATAAACTTTCAACTTCAACCTTCCAACCCCCCACCTACATCCTCAGAGGTTTCCTCTCACCAGAAGCGCACGCAGCACCATCCATCCACCTACATATTGCTGGCGCTTCCTCCCTCCAGAAGACGATGAAGCACCGTAACAAGAAAGCGGCGGCGAAATGAATGAGGCTAGATTGATTCTATTCCGGATGACTCATACCTCTTGAATTCATTTTATTTTTCCCAATTTTTTTTATCTTGATTCAGTCTTCTGCCGTTTCCTTCCCCGCGCAAATGCTTGATTGGCATTCTACCCTATACCTTGGCCAATCCCCCCCACGTGGGTATGCGCCATATTACTTGAGGAGAATAAGAAGAAGAAGAAATGAAGCCTGCATCCACCGTCCACTCATCTACACAATGCTAACGCTTCAATCCGCCAGAAGGCGATGCAACACCTAAACGACGGCTAAATCAGGCCTGCCTCCGCCATGCACCCAAATACACATTGCAGACGCTTCCATCCACCAAAAGGCGATGCAACACCTAAACGACGGCTAAATCAAGCCTGCCTCCGCCATCCACCCAAATACACATTGCAGACGCTTCCATCTACCAGAAGGCGATGCAACACCTAAACGACGGCTAAATCAAGCCTGCCTCCGCAATCCACCCAAATACACACTGCAGACGCTTCCATCCACCTGAAGGCAATGCAACACCTAAACAACGGCTAAATCAAGCCTGCCTCCGCAATCCACCCAAATACACATTACAGACGCTTCCATCCACCAGAAAGCGATGCAACACCTAAACGACGGCTAAATCAAGCCTGCCTCCGCCGTTTACCCAAATACACATTGTAGACGCTTCCATCCACCAGAAGGCGATGCAACACCTAAACGACGGCTAAATCAGGCCTGCCTCCGCCTTGCACCCAAATACACATTGCAGATGCTTCCATCCACCAGAAGGCGATGCAACACCTAAATGAAGGCTAAATCAAGCGTGCCTCCACCATCCACCAAAATACGCATTGCAGACGCTTCCATCTACCAGAAGGCGATGCAACACCTAAATGAAGGCTAAATCAAGCCTGCCTCCGCCATCCACCAAAATACGCATTGCAGACGCTTCCAACCACCAGAAGGCGATGCAGCACCAAAACGAAAAAGCGACGGCGAAATCAATTCTGCATCCACCACCCACTCACCTACACACTGCTGACGCTTCCGCTCGCCAAAATGCGATGCAGCACCTAAACGAAAAAGCGACGATGAAATCAAGCCTGCATTGACCCACCTACACAATTCTGACACTTCCGTCCGCCAGAAAACGATATAGCACCTAAACGGTAAATCGATGACGAAATCAAGCCTGCATCCACTATCGAGCCACCTACACACTGCTGACGCTTCCACCCAGCAGAAGCCGCTGCAGCACCTGAACAAAAAGCGATGGCGAAATCAGTCTTGCATCCGACATCCACTCACCTACATACTCCTAAGGCTTCTGCCCGCCAGAAGGCGATGCAGCACCTAAACGAAAAAGCGACGGCGAAATCAATTCTGCATCCATCATTCACCCACCTACACATTGCTGACGCTTCCGCGCACTAGAAGGCAATGCAGCGCCAAAACAAAAAAGCGACAGCGAAATGAAGCCTACGTCCACCATCTACCCACTTACACATTGCTGACACATCTTCACACCAGAATGTGTTGAGCACCTAAACGAAAAAGCGACGGCGAAATAAAGCCTGCATCCACCATCCAAAACCTACACGTTGTTTATGCTTCCGCCCACTAGAAGGCGATGCCGCACCAAAACGAAACAGCGACGGCGAAATGACGCCTACGTCCACTATTCACCCACTTACACATTGCTGACACTTCCTCCCACCAGAATTTGTTGCAACATCTAAACGAAAATGCGACGGCGAAATCGCAGGACACAGTGTCGCCGTACCTTGAAGTGGAAGGTCTCCTTCGTGTCGAACAGGTAAAGCCGTCCCATCGTTGGTGAGTAGAAGCGGCCAATTATTGTGTTGTTTCCGTACTTGACGTCGAGCGGGTAGTTGCTTTTACTACAAACCTGCACATAGCAAAAAGAAAACAAGATATGATGGCTAATGGCAGCACTCAAACATTTTTCATGCATTAATAACCTTTGACCCACGTTACATGTTAACAGCCACAATCCGCTTTGTGCGGACGCATCTGAGGACGCCAGTGGCTGAATGTGGTGTACAAGTTAACAGAGGACCGCTATACACTGTGACCACTCCGAGATAACCCCCAAAATTACAATTTTTGTAAGCCAGTACAAAGGCAGTAGACTAGCACTCTTTAAGAAGATAACTCGCTCTATGGGCTTAACCGATCTGTCGGCGTATGACCATGTTGTTATTGCATATGCATATGGGCGATGTTCACGATTGAAAGCCAATAAAAGTCCTAAGTTCGTGGTTGTTGTGTTGGGTCTTACGGCGCATAAGCAACTAAGGCTATCAATCCCCAAAACAGGGTTATCAACGTCTATCCGCTGCATAAAAGACCACAAGTCTTCAGTGAGATACAGGCTCTTTAAAACATTCCAAGCTTTGAGAAACCTAATGACTCGCGACCAATCTACAATTTCCTATTCTCCTAAGAGCAAGCTTGGGTGGAAAAGAAGGGGTTGTAAAATGTTGTTAAAGCATTTTTTATTGGTTAGCCATGTTTAGTGCAAGCAGAATTCACATATGGTTAGCTTTGCTCAAGTGTATGCATACTTCTGGCGGAAATTTTCCTTCTTTCAGTAGCAGAAGTTCTGTGCAAGGTGTGTATGTCCAACCAGTCAGCCGTTGCACTGTGCATTACAGAAATGAGCTTTTGACGACGGTCTTCGCAATAGTGTTGTTGGGATACGGGACAGGGCCGAAGTACAGCCGCTTCTTTTACTACTATTCTGCTTACTAGCGCCTATGGTTATCTTGTGTCCTTTCTCGTCTGCGCTCCTTTGACGAAGTCTCTCTACGCAACAAAAAGCATCGATGCATATTTCATCGCAAAAGCGCTCGCTTCGATGGTAGTGTTTGCTAGTAGTCCACGTGTGGTGCCTACTGCACAAAAAGCACACAATGTGCACTTGTCTATTTCAATTCGCGCAGCACCAGCGCAAGCATGCATATGCACCTCTTTCACGGAGACTTCGATGGCGCCACTGTCGCAGGCCGCTCCCTCACGGGTCCTCTCGGGCACCTCGTAAGCCAGCACCGACACGGGGAGCGTCAGTGCTACGGCGCTGAGACGGTGCAAGTACTCCTCCCCTGCCGCGTGGTGGGCCACGTCCAACTGCAGCAGCGAAAATGGTCGAGCACACAACCAAGGTCGAACACATGCACACTGTTCGAGCCGGTTCCTTTCGCGAAGCTAACTTACTATCAGTATGCGCGAACGAATGGAAAGGCGGTGGGAAGATTGATGGGTTGTACTGACGGCACGCTGTTGTCGGTGTGCAAAATTCTGCAAAAACCTGTCTCTCTCTCTCTCTCTCTGTGCGTGCGTGCGTGCGTGCGTGTGTGTGTGTGCGTGTGTGTGTGTGTGTGTGTGTGTGTGTGTGTGTGTGTGCGTGCGTGCGTACGTGCGTCCGTGCGTGCGTGTGTGTGTGTGTGTGTGTGTGTGTGTGTGTGTGTGTGTGTGCGTGCGTGCGTACGTGCGTCCGTGCGTGCGTGTGTGTGTGTGTGTGTGTGTGTGTGTGTGTGTGTGTGTGTGTGTGTGTGTGTGTGTGTGTGTGTGTGCGTGTGTGCGTGTGTGTGTGTGTGTGTGTGTGTGTGTGTGTGTGTGTGTGTGTGTGTGTGTGTGTGTGTGTGTGTGTGTGTGTGTGTGTGTGTGTGTGTGTGTGTGTGTGTGTGTGTGTGTGTGTGTGTGTGTGTGTGTGTGTAAGCACTCATTAGTACCCTTAAATGTTGCCGTGTCCTCATGAAACCTGGCCGGTGGCGGTTAACTTAATGATTAGTCGCGCGAGGCTGTTCAGGAGCAGCAACCTATATCGCACATGTCCCACCGGTGGCAGCACCTGCCATCGCAGGGCAGTGGCGCATCGCTTAACCGCTGCACCACTGCGCCAGAAGTGGTTTGAGGACTCCCAGGGACCTATGAATGTTAAGTAGAGAAAGACCAATTCTGCATAAGTGGGCATTACTCCATTAGTTATCGCGTCATATCCTTAAGGCGGAGCGCTTACCGTGCTACGGAGGTGACTGCCTTCACTAATTTAGAGCGCAGATCAGAAGGGGTGCGGCGCGCGGCGACTGCATTCACAAAGTGGGCGGGCGGGCTTGCGCCTTCTCACGCGTAAAGAGTCTCTGCCGACTTTTTCACCTACGGAGCAATAAAAAGGAACGCACGCAGTAGGGAAGCGACACACTATTCTTAGACGATGGTACTTCAAGTGCTACATAAGTACAGTTTCTGTATAAGAAAAGATGTAATAGCTTTTGAAGAATGATTATATGGAAAAGCTAATACAACTTCCACCATGCTTCATGACATTCCCGCAGTCGCACATCGAACGCAGTGACGCCTTGTTATCCAAATCGAGGCTGATGTTTTAAGCTGCATTCATCAGTTCTTTTAAGTCTGGGTTCGCAGAAACTACATCTATTGTGCGTAATACAAAATAAATAACGACCGGACTAGTTTTCTTGATCTCTCGTCACAAGCTGCTTCCAAACGTATACAACTTGAGTACCAGGAGAATCAAAAACACATCAGACTGCTGCGCCTTCGATGACCATGCTTGGCAGCTGTTCTCTGCATTTTTATTTTTGTCAACGCCTTATGCAGCATAAAAACTTTCCCGCCACTAGCCATGCCTGCGTGCGAGAAGCTTGCGAATCCTGTGCCTGGATTAGCTTATGCCAAATCTGTCATTCTCAGCAAGGTGCAATTTTATTAAAACAGGTGTGAAAAGAACGCTCGTAAAGCTCACGTACTGGTCAAAGAGTGTGTTAACGGAATAATTTTAAGCATAGCTTAGTTTGGGTCAGTTGAAACAGCATTCATTTTTTGGATTAGAGCCACGCTGCTCCCGCACCGTCAAATCAGAGCCTATGCGTTACCGGCATCTGTTTTTTTTTTTTCCTCACAAAATTTTTGAGATGCGTTACATCGTCTCCTTACTTGCTAATATTGTTTATATGTATGTTTTGCATCCGTGTGCTGCTAATATTGTATAATTTTATTATTTTGGTTATGTAACAATGTAAATTCATTCCTGTTTGGGCCAAGCAGTGGCCTGCAGTATTCTGAAATAAATAAATAAATAAATAAAATACATGCGTAGTGGTCCCATGAGCGCGTAGGTTACGAGCCAAATGATGCTTGTAAAAACGCAGTCTGCCCATTTACGCAGCGAACACCACAGATGATGTAGTCAGCAGGGCAGCATACTGATTTATTTCGTCCTGCTTTTCTCCAAGGCTGCTAAATTTTCTAGCCTACAACAGTGTCGTGAAAAGAAAATGGCAGCTGTTCAGTTCCGTTACGCTCAAAAATAGTATCTACAGACTCGGCCAATATAGAGCAACAGGGGACTGGCGCTACACGTTTATGTTTTGTTGATTTTCTTTCTGTGAATGGTTCGTCCGGCGCGTTTTCTTAAACAGCTTATGCACCACCTAACCCAACAACACATTTAACTGCAAACATCCACAATTTTGCACAGAACAATAAGTGAACCCTCACACTCCAATTGACCCGATTTAGCACTGGGCTGTGTTTGGTGTATACCAAAAAACGCAGATGAGTAAAAGACAAAAGCATTGAATGACCTCCACACGACCCGCGAATACAAGATCTATCTGCGAGTTAGCTAGCGTTCAAGTAGCTACAGAATGACAGGAGCTTATAAGGGTCATCAGGCTTGATGCCAAAAACTGGTGTAAGAGCTGGTATATGATCTTATCATCGTCAGCCTGACTGCGGCCACTACAGTACAACGGCCTCTCCCGTATCTCTTCAATTAACGCTGTCCGGTGCCAGCTGTGGTCACCCGATCCCCGCACAGCTCTTGAAGGGACATTGAAATGATTTTGATCGCCACATTGTAGTGCTACAGATCCGTAAAGGTGGTCTCTGCGGGTATTTGAGTCAAATTTGGAAGCTCTACGAGTACCCTATAGAGAAATAATTTTAAAAATCGCTGTCGCAGTAGCTCGCAACTGATTATCGCGACAAACCTCACCGCGCATCCCCTTCCACGATGACGTCATTGCGCAGACGGGGTGAGTTTAAAGGCTGGCCTTCTGCCCACTGACGTCATCGGGGAAGGGGACGCGTGGTGAGGTGTGTCGCCATAATCGGTTGCGAGCTACTGCGACAAATATTTTTTTAAATTATTTCTAAATTATAGGGTCCGCGCAGAGCTTTCAAATCTGACTCGAATACCCACAGAGGCCACCTATAGAGATCTCTTGCACTAGAATAGCCCGATTGAAATCATTTCAGGGTCCCTTTCATCTCATCCTCCTACCTAACCTTCTGCCGGCCCCTGTTACGCTTGCCTTCGCTTGGAATCCATTCCGTTACCTCTAAGGACCATCAGTTATCTTAGGTTAACATTACATGTCCACATTGCATGTCCAACTCATGCCCATTTCTTCCTCTTGATTTCCACTGTGATGTCATTAATTCGCGTTTGTTCCCTGACCCAATCTGGTCTTTTTCTGTCTCTTCATGTTATACCTATCATTTTCTATACCACAGCTAACAGCTAGCTGCACTGTCCTCAATGAAGTTGAGGACAGCCTCCACGTTTCAGCCCCATAGGTAAATAGGTACAACATTTACCGCATAGGTATAACATAGGTATAGCAGCTGTTATGAAGGTTTTTCTTGAGGGATATCAGAAAACTGCCAATCATAACCTAAGAGTACCTGCCTGGTATATCACGCAAGCTGAAATCCGTAGCAAGATTGAAATACAGCTCTTATTCCCGCTAGGCTCTATACTTAACATGACTCCGTTCCCATCTCTCCTGTCCCACCTTCCCTTTCCCATACGCCAAACTGGAGCACTGCCTCAAGGAGTGTCCGGTGGCACTATTCACACAAATCCTCGCTAACCCCGATCCTGGAGTGCTTGGCTAGTCTTGACGCAAACGGAGCACTAGCTGTCCTAAGTGCTCCAAACAGTGGGGATTTTGAACACTTCATATGTGTTTAGTGAAGCGATCTGGTTTACTCTTTATATGCCAGACTGTGAAATTCTTGAGGTTTAAATAATTACACGCATACGTCCAAACTTCTCCACGACGTCATGTTGCATAAATTATGTTAACTAACTAAATTATATAAATTATTTAACTAAGAGGCTTGCCGCCGTAGCTAATTAGAGGTCTTTGGCGTTCTGGCACTTAGCTTGAAGTCGCGGGTTGAATCGCGGCCGCAACTACCGCATTTCGATGAAAGCGAAATGCAGAAGCGTTTCCGCGCTGTGTGATTTGCGTGCACAATAAAAAGCATCAGGTGGTCCAAATCTCACTTAGATGTTTACCTCGAAGTTCTTCCCCTCCGAGGTCCCCTCACAGCCTACATGCAGCTTTGGGAGGTTAACCCACAGATCTAAAGGCTTACTTTGAACAATCGACGGGTTTTTGTGTGCGCTCACTGCTGGACTAATATGACGGTAATGATTCCGTGAGAATGATCACGACCATCACTGTAATCAGTACAGTTAAGTCTACAGGGAAACAAAGGTACGCCATTGCTTTGGAGTAGCCCTCTAATGCACCTGTCTCACCCACGCAATGTCAGTAATTTTTTGACCAACTGTTCTCGCGCTTTGGAAGAAGCAGAGGCAAACGTTTTCGATCGCGCAGCGAAGACACCTTGCTTCAGCGGGCACCACTCACGATGGCCGGCAGGTGGCTTCCCTCCAGTGCTCGCAGGGTGGTGGGCGGAACGACCACCTTTTCGCTGTCCTCGGACACCATCGCGTGCGTGGTCAGGATCATGACGTCGACGGGGAGGGATCTGCGCAACACCGCTCAACGGGATAAGCACCGAAATTTCGAACGCGATGAAACACTGCTTGTACGCAATTTTACGGCAAAACCCTTTTACGGGAGCCCATCTCCAGTGGCCGTGTAACTGAAGCACGTTGCAGCCCATGTAACTAAAGTTGCATCTGTCGTATAAACTCCAAGCCAAGCCAAGATAGATAAACAATACTTGGCTTGGCGCCTAAGTTGATCGGTGCGAAGCCAAGGCTTCAGGTAACCACATGATTTCAGATCATCCAGACGTGGCCCTTATCACGTTTACACCTGACGGCATCGCAAAATTTATCTTTTCATTGGAACTCATGTCATCTGCCGGCGTTGAAGGCATCAACGCAAAGGTTTTGAAAAACATTAAACACGCAACTAGCAAAATTCTAGCACACATTTTCCAGGAGTCTCTGTCAACCGGCACGGTCCCTCAAGACCGGAAAGGGGAGAACATCGTTCCAGTCCCAACAAAGGACCAGATAACACATATCGTTTCAGCTCTCTCATAAGTGTGTGTTCAAAAATCATAGAACATGTTATTTACTCCCACGTCATAAACTTCCTAACACCCATCAGGTTTTTTCAACTTAACCAGACGGTTTTCAGAAAGGCCTGTTTGCGACACACAACTGGCATTGTTTGTGAACGACATTAGTTCCAACTTAGACTTAAATTGTGTAACAAAAGTAAAAACAGCGCTAATTTTTACACAAGCCACACAGAAAGACCAGACAGGACGGGCGCTTAGTCCAGATATGTTTATTGAAAGCCACATGTTGCAAATATATATAGCCCGAAGAAGGTGAACGCGATAAATACGTGATAATGGGTAGTTTTTTCTGAGTGTGCGTGTGTTTTTTGTTGATGGTTTTTTTCCTTACCATGTAAGAAATGCGCATGCGTTCACCTTTTTCGGGCTAAATATATGGAACATGTGGCTTTCAATAAACATAGTTGGACTCAGCGCCCGTCCTGTCTGGTCTTTTGTGTGGTTTGTGTAAAAATTAGCGCTGTTTTTACTTTTGTTGCACAATGTCACACCAATTACCCCGCAAGAGGTACTGTTAATAGACTTAAATATTGCCGTTCATTCACTCTTTTTATATTTCGCAAAAACTTTCGAGAAAAACTAAAAACTTCTGCATTTCATTGGATCAATTTTTTTCTCACTAACCACTTGCAGTTCATGTTAACGATTACTCTTCCAGCTTCGTCCCTGTCGTCTCTGGTGCATACCACAAGGCACCGTACTATACACACATCTTTTTCTCACATATATTAATTACCTACCCAACTGCACCTCTTATGATGTCCGTCTTTTCGCCGAATATTGCGTATTTACTGCCCCATATAGTATAACGCTACTGACAATTTAGCTTTCAGGACGATCTGGCAATAGTCTAGGAATGGTGTCGAAATTGGCTTAATGTTAACGTTAACAAAACAGCTCTGATTACGTTCATCAGACGTCCGTACTATATTTTCCGCAACTGCTAATTGACCGGGTCAGCTGTCTCTTCAGTCTCCTCTTACAAATATTTAGGCGTCCACATTTCCAGCGATCTCAAATAGTTTTCTCACATTATAAATGTTACTAGCGATGCTAACTGCACTCTTGGCTACATTGGACGTAACATAACTCATACGCCTTCTCACGTAAAACAACTATCATACGCAACCCTTTGGAAGCCAAGCCAAAACTGGAATTGACATGCACATTATGAGACCTGCATTACCATAGCCTAATCGCTACCATCCAATCAATTAAAAACCGTGCTTCCAGATTTATTTTCTCTCCTTACTTCTGCGCTACAGTGTTAATAATCTAAAAATTAAAGCTGGTCTTCCAAGCCTACAAGTGGGCCGGAAAATACCTACACTCTGTCTGCTTCAGAAATGTTATCATGCCTTATCACCTAGCAGTACATTCATTGTGCCAATTCATTGGACCACCAGCCGTGTCACCTACACCATGGCCGTTTATCCGTCGCATGCCCCAATAGCGAGACATCTCAACTCCTTTTTCGTAAGCACTGCCATCGACTGGCATGATCATCCCGCAGACAGCATCTTTCACTATAACCAACTTTGAAACCACCATGGAACGACTTTTCTGTTAATTCATGTCTAGTCCCCCTCATGTAAAACCCCGCCCTCGTGGGGTCTTTGAGGTATTGAAAACAAAAAAGCCAAGCCACGAGAAAGAAAAGAGAGGAAGAGGAGACGAAAGGAGAAGAAAATTAAGAATGATAGAAGCCAAGAGAGAGAATCGAAAAAAAAAGATCAGGAAGGAGGAGTAGGAAAAACTTCAAAGTCCAGGAGCCCTCTGGCCGCTCCCTCCAGCGGGACCCGCGCGATCAGTGGCTCTATTCGATTTACCGCGCTCGGGCAGCCCGCTGGCTGCCGGAAAGTTCGCCCCTGACAGCAAAGCGTCTCACGGTCACATGGGCTGGCGGCCACTGGAACCAGCAGGCCGGCAATCAGGCCGGCAAGCCAGTCACGGATCACGGAGGGCAGATGCCCTCATAGCTTCGCGTTCTGCTGCGTCTCATTGCTACGCGCGCGTACGGCAGAAATAGGCTGCTTGAGATCGAAAAGAAGACCTGAAGTTAACGAGGGCTGCCACAGACTGCAGAACAAACAGATTATCGTGCTCGCACCCGTACACATTGGTGACGACAATGCGAGCGTGTGCCTTCGGTGCACAGTGTGCTGTGTAAGCTTCGAGAAATCCTCAAAAGCATGTGAGCGTGGACACCGTAGTCACCGACTCAAAGTCAGCCTACGGAAGATTCCGCAGGGGGGTAATCTCTTCCGCGGTCCGAGCCATTCTATCCAAGTGAAGAGCCATAGAGCTCGTGTAGGTCCCGGCTCACTCGCAGGTAGCAGGCAACATCATCCCCGACTACTATGCCCGAGAAATGTCAATCCGGGCCCCGCACGAGCCGGAAGAGCTACCGCACCCGGTTACCAGCTTTCGGAACATTACCCGGATGTACAGCGAGGAAAGGTGCAGACTGCCCGAAACGAACCCCAAACTCACCACGCAACAACAGACGATCCTGCGTCAAGCACAGGCGGGATCGCTAGCGCATCCAGTACTGTTGAACCGCATGTACCCTGAACACGATGCGCTCTGTCCTTTTTGCAAACGAGAAAAGGGCACCCTGCCGCACGTCTTGGCAGAGTGCACAAAACTCAAGGCCCCCTCTCCTCCCCTTCCCGCCAACACCCCCAATCCCCAACCCCTTGAGCGATGGGAGACCTTGTTATCCAGCCCCGCCCTACCGATTCAGCTCGCACTGACGCACAGGGGCCAGGAGCTGCTGAGAACATATGGGTCCCGTAACTAGGGAACCACCTCGTCTGGTGCCTGCGTCCACCACCGATTTATTTCGGGCCCAATAAATGTTGTTTCATCATCAAGTAAGTATGACTGACGTATGACTGCAGACGATCGACCCTGCATGGTGATTGACTCTGTTGTGGTCGTTGCGATTTTTACGTTCGTGTACTGCTTCTTGCGGGCTGTAATCACCAAAGAATCGGGATACGTTCCGTTCAACTGTAGTCTGTCAGCCGCCGGCTTTTGCTGCCGGCAAGGAATGCACTCATAATATCGACAAAAGCGATCAGCTGACTGAATGTTCATCTAAAACAAGCGGGTAACCTGTACAAATTTAGCTGCGCATTGTATCTGTAATGCTACAGCTTTACCGCAGAGGACTGGCACTCGAATGAAAGGCGCTACAATCCGGCCTTGCGTGTCGGCGCCTCACGTACCACGTGTGCATGCATGATGATCCGCGCTGTGAAATTCTTTTTCCTCTTTAATGAGCCAAATGTGAGGAGATTTATGAGTACGGTTCTCCTCGATATTTTAAGCATTTGTGGCAGAAGGACCGAGCATCAACTCGCACAACAGATGGCGACGACAGAATCAGCACTAGCTAGATCGGCTGTCATAATTATGCGATATTACTATGTGACCACATATAAGCACGCGCAGAGATGCATCGAGCAGTGTGCTCGTGAAGGCTTTTAATAAAGGACATGTTTCAATCAATCAAGCGTTTCTCAAACCATATCCGCCTATTCATTCCGCAGAACCAAATGAAGACCATACGCTCTAGTATCGCGCTCAACTAACACCTCGCTAAACACGTTCAGCACAGGCATGTATGCGCGCTTCTGAGCGCGTATTTGGAGCGGGAATCTGCGGCCGCTCTCGCGAAAGGCCTCGAACACCATCGCAATATCACCCGGGGGCAAAAATTAAGAGCCGAAATATTTGATGAATCAGAACTATGCCACCGTAATATGAAGCGAGCCTTTGTGCTTGCTAGGTGGTGAGATGATCGAACTGCGATCACACGCACGTACACAAAACAAATATACAAGCAGCGAGAACTACTGCAAAAGGCACCATTGCAGGCGACACACACGCGCGAAGAACCGCGGTCCTTCTGGTTCATATAAAAATGGTCGCCTGCGCTTACCGCTACCGTACCACCTCTCCGTCGTCTGCTAGTTGCCCGAGTGCTGCCAGCACAAAATCGTCCTGGCGAGTACGGCTGCCCGTTGGCAGCCCGAAACCGCCCAGAGAAAAACTAACGCATTCTGGGCAGCCACCGGAAGCGAGCGGAGCAGCCCGAGAAAATCGAACGCCTGGCTCCGCGCTCTGGAGCAGCCCGCGGGCAGCCAGAGGCGGATAATCGAAGAGGCCCAGTCGTAGCTGGTCGTCGGGCTGTGTGGTCCGAAGAGCGGCCTCGCCTGAAGGGGGCGGGGCTGTGGATAGAGGGAGCGCAGAGAGGATATGGGCATTCCAGGGGCAATGGTAGAGAGTGAGTGGGGTAGTGTCACAAGTGGTGCAGTGGGGCCAAAAGAGGGCAGAGTGAAATATATGGGTAAAGTGAGGGGATGGGAAGATGTCTGGAGTTGTCGCCAGTATGTGCTCAGGATGTAATAGGACGTGCAATGTGGTGGTGAGAATATGGCGCAAGAACGACAGCAGTGGCGGACAGCAGTATGCTTTTCGAGGGGTTCGATGAGGTTGCCTGTGTTGTGGTTGGGGGGGGGGGGGCATCCGCCGGCGCCAGGAAGCTGTTTTCGGGAAAAGGCAACGAGATGAAGAAAAAATGACGGTCCATTTGCGTAGTTGGGCCAAATACGAATTAGGTGTGCTAGCAGTTCGGTTTTCACTTCGGTTCTGTGCTCGAATCCATTGTCCACGGATGGAAGTTGCTCGGATAGCGATAATGGTTTAATGTCCATGTATGTGGAATCCGTCATTCTCTACTTAGCATTCATATATGCCAGGGTGTCCCCATGCCACTCCCAGCGCAGCGGTTAAGTGAAGCGCCACTGCCCAGCTATGGCAGGTGTGGCCATAGTTGGGGCTTGTGAGACGAAGGTTGCTATTCCCTAGCAATCACTCGCGAGCAGTCATTAACAGACAGGCATACGGGTCGTTGCTTAAACGTCCGCCTTGTGGAAACCAACAAATTTTGTACAGTGGTGAGGTATCAAACCTACCTATTCATTGCGACATTCATTGTGGACAAATAAATCACACATGTAACCTTTTGTTCCAAGAAACATCAGTCATTTTCACACATATCGATCAGACTGAAAGAGAAATAGTCAAGGCTTACCATATTGGTAAGGCTGGTTTTTGTGTCAGCAAACCGTCATTATCACTTGACAAACGTGAAATAAATTTTTTTGCTGGTGCCTTTGCGGAGCTGCAGGTATTCATCAGTATTGATAAGATCGGTTGTTTTCTTTGTATTTGAAGGAACGGTATAAATGCATGCAAGTGTGTAATAAACTTTAATCGAAAGTCAGCGCTCGTGTTGTCTGGCTCTTTGGACTCATTTTCCGTGCTGTTGCACTATGCATTAATAGAAGTGCCACCTGCCACGGTGGCCAGTTCGCTCACAACCGCTTTGAACATGGTGATGTCACGAAAAGCCGGCGACATTGACGCGACACAGTGATCGAAATTGTCGATATCTTAATCTGTCTTATGGAGGGGTAGCCGCGGAAGACAGTTGGCGTCAGCGTGCCGTCGACAACTCTTGCTGCCGGAGAGCCCAAGGTGCAAAACGTCCGCACGGGTCACGAAGATTAACGAGCTAGCAGAGGTTATAATGATTGGCGACGATGCTGAACTGCCATCCGTTTACAGAGGGACCGACTCGCATAAGCAACAACGCGCTCTTTGTTTTCACAGCGCTGAACGAGGACAGCTCCGATTTCCAAGACCACTTGTATCTGTATGAATCTCTGTGGGAACGGATGTATCGAAGTGGCAAAGGACAGGGTGCGACGTGAGAAGGAATTCTAGCTGGCGGAAGGCACTCAGGGGCCTACTCGAAAGCTACATCTTTCTTAAAGAGACCTGTCAGGGGGGTATACGATGTCCGCAAAGCGCTGATTGAAGCAGAGCAAGTACAAGCATAATCCCAACAAACCCCGCAACCCTTTGACCGCCTGGGGTGGCTTGAACGACTCGACAGCTGCAGTCATGGCGATCAGGTCTGATGCCGTTTTTGTCAACGAAGTGTCCAAGCACTAACGCTTGACGCGCACCAAGGCGGCACTTTTTAGAGTTAAGGAGAAGTCCAGCTTTGCGCATGCAGCCCAGGTGGACAGCTAAACGGTCGTTGCGCTTTCTAAACGTCTTTCTAAAAATGATTACATCGTCTAGGTGCCACACGCATATTTCCCATTTCAAACCACGGAGTATAGTGTGCCTAAATCTCTCGAAGGTGGCAGGCACGTTGCAAAGACCGAACGGCATCTTAAATTTATAAATGCCGTCAAGTGTAAAAAGCTCAGTTTTCTCTTTGTTCACGGGATGCATGGGGATTTGCAAATAACTTGGTCGGAGATCTACAGAAGACAAGTAGGAGGCCGAAGAAAGGCAGTCGATGGCATAATTGATTTGAGGAAGAGGGTATGCATCTTTTCTAGTGACGGCATTCAGACGACGGTAATCAACGCAAAAACACCACGATTCTTTTTCCGGAGAATTACTGGAGCCAGCGACTCGACGACTTTTGGATAACACCTTTGGTTAACATCTCCTTCATTTGTTCGTTGATCCTCTTACGTTGAAACGGTGACACTTAGCAGAACTTTTGTCGGATCGGATGTGAGGCGCCATTGGCAACTCTGTGAAGGGTCGGAGACTAGGGAACGGAAGGTGGGCCGCCGGGCTGTGAAAAGTCAAACGCGGAGGAGCGTCACAGGAGGATGGCCAGCAGAGCACGGCGCTCATGCGTGGAGAGCGAAGGAACTGTGATTACTCGGAAAACTCTTCTGCTGTCGCATGCCAGGTGTCGGTAACCACGGCAACGAATACTGGCGAGTCGGGGCTGCATGGCGCATGCTTCAATCCTTCAAGCAGAACTACAGATTATGTCGAACAAATCACTGTCCACAGTTCAATGCGAACTTCTGTGACAGAGACCATGACATGAGGAGCCAAGACATTTTTCTTCATGCGGGTCAAATACTCGTATCGAATATGTCGAGAGTGCTATCGCTGCATAATACCGGTATGCATACAGCTGAAGAAAGAAGCACGACAGTATCACGGGAAACACAGACCACTCTCTCACCACCGCAGTTGTCTTCCACAAGGCCAAGGGTGATACATTTGCCCACAATGAGCTCACCGGTGTGGCAGTCGACGTTAGCGCCAGGCATCTCCAAAAACCCGAGGCCAAGAATGGCGTCGTGCGTCGATCGGGTGAGTACCGCCATTTCCGTGCTGGACACTGCCCCATCAAAAGAAACTTTAACACTGCAAACTGCAACCTCAGACAATGGTTCCCCGCTCACACCACCGAACTGGGCATTTTGTCCCACCAGAACAGACACTTTGCCCACGAGGAGTCACTTAAAAGCAGCACTCATAACAGAAACAGTAGCTCCGGTATCCACTATCGCAGGCACACCATCAACTAGCACGTGCACTTGGTTCCGTAACATGACTACAGGCGGAGGTATTTCTTCCGGTGGCAGACTTCCAGCGACATTACCCCCATCGGTCGCGCCGACTATAGGTTCCGGTGGTGGCGAGTAAACTATAGAGGAAACCGAGTTTTGCCCAAGCCAACCACAATCTTGTCGCGCATTCCTCTGCTCTCGCCTATTTCTTCTCCTTCCCCGGTGAACACCCTCTGGATGGTTCCAGCAGCAACCACCTTCCGTTTGCAGACTTATGCTCCCTTATATTTCCTCCTTCAACGGTTCCATACGGAGGGTCGTTCTCTTGGAAACCACACAGTGCTTGCGCATTCCTCACACTCGTCATACCCTCCTCCTTCCTTCCACAATAACGGCCCTCCTCGCGATACCCCCCTCCTCCCAAGGTAACCACCCTCCCAGTGGTTTCTGTGGCAGCCACCCACCAATTACGCCGAATACTGCTACTGCCACTAGCTACGCCGACATGAAACCCAGGTAGGGCTGCTTAACAGCTACCGCTGTAAAGGAAGAGAAAGAAGGAAAGAAGAGAATGAGGGGAGAAGGAAAAGCACGAGAAAATGGATGGACGCCATGGCTCTCTCATACCGAATGTTTTACCTGAGCCGTAGCTTAGTTTAGCTAGAACTACAAACGTCTGTCAGACGGGCATGTCAATAATATGGCCGTTGGAGAAAGGTTAATTTTACATCATCAGCTTTTATAGCCAGACATCATCTCCCCCGTGAGATCACGTGGTCGTCGTCGGTACGAAATGCAGTGGCGTCATGTCGCAAGGTCACGTCGCAATGTCGCAGTGTCTATGCAATCGGTCATCCACCCGAAGAGTCACAACCCATTACACACACATTACACCCATTACACATGAAAGCTGCTGGCACTCTTTTTACGGCTTCTAAATATTAACTTCGAAAGGACAAACATTAGGTCTTGAGCGTTCAAACGGCGGCATACCTATTAATGTTGGCCACTAATTTCCCTCTATCAGAACGATTAAAATGCACTCACTCGACACACCGAAAACTAAAGCTTATCACATCGCGGCAGGACAATACTTAAGATAAGCGATTGTGAATCTTGTCGCCAGCAGGCATTGTTTCTTATGAAAAATAACCTTAAAAATAAAATTAAAATTATGATCAGTTACAAAAGAGAAAAACGCGACAGAAATGTCTTGTTTGTTCATGTACTCACTCAAAAGCGCTCTAAGGAAACGAGAAAGCCTTGTTTGTTCATGTACTCACACAAAAGGGCTCTAAGGAAACAAGGTTTCCTTATCGCTCACCTTAGTTCTACCTTGAGTATGTCGTGTAGCAGACTGTTCTTCGGCACTGCGGTAGTACAGCCGAAGAAGATGTAGGCTCCGCTGGAGTTATTAACATCCGTCTGCGCCTGCTGAAGCAGTCTGAAGGCCTGTTAGAGAATATGAAGTAATGTAACTGCATGCTGCTATTGTGTGCCGCGCATACCACACAGACAAAGAACAGTACGTCTCTGCTTTTTTTTTCTTTGACAACTAGCTTTAAAATACCGGAAAGACGAAGTTCAGCTGGTTTTAAAAGTTTAAGGGCACACCGAACATATGAAATGGTGGAGCCCGCTGTATCGGCTATTTGTATAGAACTCTGAATGTATGAGAGTATTCTTTTTCACTTATTCGAACCTCCCAAAAACTCTGCTCTTACTGTTTTTGCTTGCTTGTCGAGAGCCATGCTGAAGTACAGAGCAAGGATAATGCACACATAGTACACCGCTAAAGTTGTCACATCAAAGCGGAAGCAAATGCAAGACCCCTTACGGCGTCACAACCATGCCAGGATATTCTCGGTTCCTAATACGAAATATTATCATTATCAGGTGCATGATATAGCAAGTCATTTTAACGTGGTAGCGTTAGAGCGCACATTGAGCGGAAAGCCCAGTGATTTGAGAATGAAGCTGTCATTGGTCCATGGCGATGTGACGTCACAACCACAAGACATAGCGCGGGTAATTCAAACAGCCCACAACAATCGCAAATTACAACAGCGATGACGTCAATACACAATTCCTCATTCGTCAACAGGATCATGTTATCAATGCATCACCATTACGTAGTGCCGTTAAAGAAACAACAGCAACTGCGCTGGAAAGAAAAATGGTCCAGCGGGAACTCGAACCCCTTTCCCTTGAGCTGAGACCCGGACGCCCGATTTCTCGACCACAGAAGAGCTTGCGTTGCGGGCGACAAAAAAAGGCCTTGTAGAATACACTACATAGCGGGCAACAATATCTAGGTAAATAAGATTATCGATTAGCATCACCAATTCTTGTCGCCACTGGATAAAATCTATGCGTACGAGTAAACGAAATCCGCCTGACGTGTCGTAGTGCAGCATTCGGCGGTCTGTGCCGCAGCGCCATGACATAGTGCGCGAGATCACCTCACGCTCTCATCACCGCAATTTTACAGATTGGTTAGAAAATACAGAAAAAAGAATGTAAGCATAGTTGCCCCTGCCAACATCCATTTCAAAGGGGATGCTTCTAAGTTCTAGCACATCCATCCATTGATTTATGCATACATCCATACATGCGTCTCTCATAGCATCAGTCACTTTGGGACGTTAAAACCCCATAAAACCATACATACATACATACATACATACATACATACATACATACATACATACATACATACATACATACATACATACATACATACATACATACATACATACATACATACATACATACATACATACATACATACATACATACATACATGCATACATACATACAGTAGCCAGCAAAATTTTACAGGACGTGGGTGTGCGGAAAAAGTTCATTCCAGCGCAGGCACGCAAGCCAATTGGCTGAAATGTGTGAAGGTACTCGGGGCCAACATGCTCCTTCCTCTGGTAACGGTATCAGGCTACTTGGTAGCGAGGTAAAGCTACAATAAACGTTTCTGAAGAAATCACGTCCCGCAAACTTTTGCTGCCGATAGAACATACATACATACATACATACATACATACATACATACATACATACATACATACATACATACATACATACATACATACATACATACATACATACATACATACATACATACATACATACATACATACATACATACATACACACACACACACACATACATACATACATACATACATACATACATACATACATACATACATACATACATACATACATACATACATACATACATACATACATACATACATACATACATACATACATACATACATACATACATACATACATACATACATACATACATACATACATACATACATACATACATACATACATACATACATGCCTGGAGGAGGGGCGCGCCATGTGACTCTCCTTGGTTACATATACTAACGAGGGAGGGCGCCGTCGTAGCAGAGACATGTGCACCACGAACGGCGTGACCGCTGCGCACACCCGGGAGAGCACTCTCTTCGGCTGGGGGTCGGCACACACGAACTGCTGGCATGCGCTCCGCTCTTCGCCAGAGGGGCGAGGAAGTAGCTCCCGCATCTCGTCCCGTCCGGCTTCGGAATTTCCCCTTGCCCTAGTGTGGGCGAACATTCGCTCGCAAGTTTGCTGGTGAGTCGGACGCCCTCGAATTCTTAGCGTATTTTGTTGCTGGCTGGCGTTATTGTGGTTGTAGCAATAAATGCAGGTTTGTGTCAGCCGGAGTGTCGTTCCTTTGTTCCCTCAGAGCAAGGCCCACCGTGGTCGGCGAGGGCTCAGTAGCGTACGCGATCATGGAGGGTTGACGGGCGGTTTTGAACTGTGTCAGCTGGGATTAAGCGGCGAGAACGAATTTATCTCCCCTATTACGACCCCACATCTAGCGCTCAATGTGAGGCCTGCTCTTGAAACATTGGACGACTGACTGTTGGGTTCGAGGAAGTGTCTTTGTCTGAGATTGGAAAGTGCTAGGCCTAGCGTGAATTTTGATGGCTAGGACCAGTGGCAGGCTTTCTTAGGTGTGAGGTGTATTGCACTGTACCATGTTTAAACTTGTCGACATGTTCAGTACATTTTTCTTCAAATCTTCTCTGAAGTATCTTCAGCCCGAAAACCACTTGGTCTGCGTCGAGCGAGCGCGATGTCTAGTGTTCACGGAATGGCTGTGCCCGAAGCGAGTACGGAAGCCGCGTGGGTGGTCCGAGTTTTCTGCACATATTTTTTCTCTGCTTTCTCTGTTTCTACTCTGGGAGTCGCGGCCCCGCGAGCCGGGTGGCCTGGGGCCACAGGTGCCGCTACGAGCCCGCTGGTATTACAGCTTGGCATCGGGCGCTCCGACACCGTCCGATAGGGTGGGCGCCAACCGCTTAAAAGCTGCTTCGTGCAGTTGGTTGGGTAGGACCACTCCACCGAGCTGATGTCTCCTCGCGGCTGCGCGCACGTAACCCTTTCCGTGTCTTTGCTTTGTTGTTATCAGAGTGGTAGTTAGGCCTATGGTTTTTCAGAGCTGCCTGCACCACGTCAGGAGAAGCACGACCACCGGACTGTGGTGTTGAGAGGAGGTGCAATTTGCTGCCCACTTAATTTTGTAACCTCGCACGAACTTTGCAGTCTCCTTCAATTCAAGAAAGGTCTTTTTTAACTCGAAATTTGCGTTTGCCCGACACGTTTTGCTACTGAGTTCAGCGGGGTAACGTATTTAATCCCCCCTTATAAAACCCCACAATATATAAGTACGTACATACATTCTTTCCAGCCGTTTGTAGCCGTGTGGCTGCGCTTGCGTAGATGCCAATGAGTAATTACTCCCTGATTACATGCACACATACATACATTCCCTGTAGCCGTGTGGCTGCGCTTGGGTATATGCCCATGATTAATCACTCCCTTATTACATACATGCATTATTTGTAGCCGTGTGCCTGCGCTTGGGTAGATGCCAATGAGTAATTACTCCCTTATTACATGCATATATACATGCATTCTTTGTAGCCATGTGGCTGCGCTTGAGTAGATGCCAATGAGTAATTACTCTTATTACATGCATACATACATGCATTCTTTTTAGCCATGTGGCTGCGCTTGGGTAGATGCCAATGAGTAATTACTCCCTTATTGCATGCATACATACATTCTTTATAGTCGTTTGTAGCCGTGTGGCTCCGCTTGGGTAGATGTCAATTAGTAATTACTGCATATATACGTGCATGCATACACATACATACATACATACATACATACATACATACATACATACATACATACATACATACATACATACATACATACATACATACATACATACGTACGTACGTACGTACGTACACACACACACACACACACACACACACACACACACACACACACACACACACACACACATACATACATACATACATACATACATACATACATACATACATACATACATACATACATACATACATACATACATACATACATACATACATAAATACATACATACATACATACATACATACATACATACATACATACATACATACATACATACATACATACATACATACATACATACATCCGCTGTTGCATTCAGTTCTCACTGCACACAGTCTGTAGACAATCTATGAACGGCTGAACGTAATTTTATTCAGAGCCTGATCCTTGGCAGCTTACCTTGAGCAAGGCGAAGGTGGAACGCAGGTCTCTGGGGCCGCTGACGGAGCGTTCGTCCACGTCCAGGACTGCGTGGTGGCGGACGCCCTTGCTCCAGTAACTGACAAACTCTCCTATCCCCGCCGCGCTGCCAAGCTGGCGCAGCGCTTCCCTGGACTTCCTGCATGCACAACCCGTATATAAAGGGACTAAGCATGACAGCCCAGGCATCGGTGCGTCTGCCCAATCATAGGGAGCCAGCAAGCAGCTCATTTGCTTTAATGCTGAATGTCTTGTGCGGCTGGATCGCCAACATATTTTTTTACGTGAGGAAAATCCTAGCTCAATGCGAAAAGATAGGTGAAGCACACTGTCAGTGTGGACTGAAAACAACTGCAATGCCCACCGCAAGAGGTAACGCCCGCGCAGCCAACTAAGCCACGGGAGCCAAACGAACAAGTATGGGCAGATCGCTGCATTGGTATTAGCCTCATTCATCTGACAATTGCAGGCATCTTCGTCGACATTTTTGCACCGTGCCCAGCTTGCTGATAGCTACAGACCCAACGCAAGTAGCAGTCTATGGCCGCCTACAATGGTTCCAGATAGTCCAAGTATCAGAGACCTTCTCAGTAGGCGAGAAGGCATGGAAGAAGGCCTTGTGTTCCCTGGAGTCCTTCTGAGGCATGTAAGAGGACTATGTAACGTTGTAGGCAATTTTGGCACCGTGGTACAGGTGCCACGCAAATACCTCGGTCCAGATTCATATTCTGTGCTCTTTTCCATCCCTTTAAAAAGAGGGACTGATACGTGCTGAAGCGATACATGGGCCGTGATGGAGGGTTCCGGAATAATTTGGTCTCTATGGTTTCTTTAACGTGCGCTTACAACGCACAGCGTACGGGAATTTTTACATTTCACCTGCATCAAAATGCGGCCGCCACACCCTGGTTCGAGCCTGCAACCATAGGACCAGCAGCCGAAAGCCACAGCCAGCCGGTGCGGGAGAATTTTTGACATCGATAAACGCATTATGAACATGCGCATAGGTTAGCGGTGCCGTCGTTAATAGAAAGTTTCACCACAGCGTAATCCGCTACCTCATGCATATTGCTGCCACTAGCTGTGAAGAATGCATGTGCAGATGGCTCCAAGAGACCATTTGCGGGCCACCTATTTGCTGGCGCACCTGACACATCGAGCCCATCTGTGCATGCACTGTGAGCGCTGGGGGTGTATGCATGGGGCCCGTAGTACCTTTCGCCTCTACTCGCAAACATTGCCAAGCGAGCACGTTTGAATGTGTGTTCACGTGATGGGCAATCAGTGATTGTTATGGTTGTCGTGGCTATACCGTTTTTAATGGTTCTGCCGTGGAGCGCATCGCACGGTGAAGCCAAAAACTGAAAGAAAAACGAAAGGCAAATACTTGTCCACACAATACCACGCTAACACTAGACACTATGACCATCTAATGGCATCACCGCCGCACTGCGCCAACGCGCCATCAAGGTTCCAGTTGGAGCTTCGTTGTTGCGATCATCTCTCTGTCGTAGTTCTGGCTGAATCCAAGCGCCTCCGAGAGACAAAGAGTCGATATAGTGGCACGTGGTAGGATTGTAGCGCATTCTGTCACCCCATGCCACCACGATGATGTTGCAGCGATGCTGTCCATCAATGACGGTTGTACAAGAAGTGCATCGTCTAGCATTTTGCACCGTGAAATTGGCAGCGCTTTGACTCTGACTTCTTCACTCAGCGAGGCGAAAAGTCACGGAGACTTTTACTGTTTGTATACTTAGCGAGCGTACCCACAGGAGCGGCATCACTACGAGAATCGCAGTGCTGCGCACAATAAATATGTGCAACGTTTTCCTTCCTTCCCGTACGAAGAGGCGCTGTGGCCCGAACAGCCGGAACGAGTAGAGACCACGACGGACCCCTGACGGAACAGGTCTTAACTGAGGCTTGTCGCCGTCGAGAGCCAGAACCCATTAGCGTTATTTTGCCGCAGAATCTTACTCGAAACCTGTTCAGTTAAGAAAGATTAACGTGTCATATCATCATCACCAGCCTGACGGCGCCCATTGCAGGGCAACTGCATCTCCCATGTCTCTCCAATTAACCCTGTCCTGTGCCAGCTGCGGCCACCGCATACCCACAATCATTTCCTTTACCTTGTTAGAAATTAACAGCAGCACCAAGTCGAAAGGTGTACAGTCCTTGCCACTGTCCTCTGGTATTCCTCCGCAGTGCAATATAGTCTGGTAGTGAACCTCTATTCTGATACATCTACATGAGCGATAACGCGTAGAAATGTTACGGATGTATCTTTCAGGATATTGTAACTTACTGGACTGATTGAAATGGACAGAAATACTGTTTATGCTAAAAAAACATGCTTCATTTCTTTTTGCACTTCATTGACTCACACTCCGATTAGCCCAAAGCAATGCGGGTCAAGCCCCTAGTGGCCAGGCGATAGTATTCTTAACTCTATGCGGCTACAGGCGCCGCATTCAAGAAGGGGCCATGCCTTGCGGGTGTACCTGTGCGTGATGGCCACGCCGTAAGCGCTCTTGCGGGCCACCCTTGCGAATTCCAGGAACGTGCGGAAGGAGCGCGTATGGTTGTGGCCGTCCCACAGGTCCACCTTCCCGTCGCCGTCGGCCACGAAGGTGGACTGGAAGATGACGTACTCGCAGAGGCCGTCTTCGCGCAGCAGCAGGTTGGCGTGCTTCAGGAGGTCCAGGGACAGGCCCACCGTGCAGGCGAACGGCATCCGGGACAACTGTGGTGGCGCTGCAGTGATTGTGCCAGTGAATCAAGTACATCATCATTATCTTGATTACGTCCACTGCCGGCAAAGGGACTCTCCTAAGGGCTAATTATCACTGTCCTGCACCAGCTGCGGCCACCTTATCCTTGCAAACTTTCCTATCTCGTGCGAGAACATTCTTGCAGGCTAGTTGGCACATGTTTTACGAATTCCTAGCGCAACAAGACGAGGGCACAAGAAACAAAGTGGACAGGACCGCAGAGCTTCTCATTTTTCCATTTTCTCATCTTCCCAGGTGACCTTGAGGGACCATCCATTCCACTAATATTTCCTGCCTTTTCCCACTGCACTGCTTGATTTTTCTTGTATACCAACTTGTGTTCTGTAAATCACTGTACACTCTTCCGGCCTCTTAACGTTATTCTTACCCTTTTTTTTCCATAGCTTCCCGCGTTGTCTTCAGTTTAATCTGAAGCCCTTTGGTAGTCTCAAAGGTTGTTTCCTATATATAGTTTGCATCGCCGTCTTAGTGGCCGCCATCTTTTGGTCCAGAAAGCAAGCGGCGAAAGTAGCCACCAAAGCGAAAGCCTGGCTGTTCGTTTTCCTAATCCGCTTATCGCCAATTATGGCAGCGCAGCAGCGAAAGCATTTGACAGAATTGACCACAAAATTTTATCTACAAAGTTAGAGCATTATGGATTTCGAGGAGTTTCTGGTAACCTTCTCAAGTCATATTTAAACCACCGTAAACAATGCGTCGTGATTAACAAAGCTCACTCTTCCCTATTAAATGTCACTTCAGGTGTGCCGCAAGGCAGTATTCTCGGACCGGTTTTATTTAATATTTACATAAATGATATAGTAAACACTAGCACACTTGCATCTTACATCATTTATGCAGACGACACAAGCATTTTTTTCCAGTCAGCCAGTATTGAAGAACTCACTGATTTCGCAAATGTTACACTTGAAAAATTCTCTCAATGGACTCAAATAAATAGTTTACAAATTAACGTTGCTAAAACAAGAGCCATATTATTTACTCCTGTACAAAAGGTTATCAGTCGGGATATCGACATAAAACTCGGTTCCGAACAAATAAAAGTCGTTAAAGAAATAAAAACATTGGGTGTGACGTTCAATCAACATCTAAACTGGAATGCCCACGTGGAACGCGTGGCGGGAAACCTGGCAAGAGCTTGTGGCGTACTGTGTAAGTTTAGAACGATGCTTCCGACTAAAATTAAGTTAATCCTTTATAATTCAATTTTCGCTCCCCATATTAACTACTGCAGTCTTGTATGGACGGACACAACTCAATCCAACCTTACCAAATTGATGCTATTACAAAAGAAAGCAATTCGTCATGTAGCAAATGCCTCATATGACGCCCATACAAGAGAACTTTTTGCTTCGTTTAATGTACTCCCCATACACCACATACATAAACTTAACCTCATTATGAAGTACAAATACAGTGTTCAAACTAACAACGAAACTTTCCTCAACTTATGTAATTTACATCGACCTTTAGAAGTGCCCTACATATTCAGAAACAGAGTACACTGGTCTATACCTTCTTCCCGCACTAATCAGGGTCGGCACATGCTGCAGTACCACATGCCTACATATTTGAATTTCCTACAAAATAAAAATATAGATATACATAACCTTAGCAAATACAAGTGGCAGAAATACCTTATTCTTGAAGACATATGAGTTTAATTATGTTTCTCCGACACAAACTGCTTTTGTATTGCGGATGTATTGTATCTTTTTATCATCGTCTATTTTCCTGCTTCTATTATGTGAACTTGTGTACACCCGATTATATTTGACCCTTTGGAGCTGTTGACGCGATTTTTTTTGTTTTCCTACTAGATATGTTTCTTTCATTTTCTGTGCGTTGAATTGTAATCTTCATATGTATAAATAGTCTGCGACGAGTTAACACAGATACATGTTCATTTCTCACATCAAAACTATTTCAGATATAGCACCTGTCTTACTGCACATTCCATTGCATACTTTTTTTTTCGCTGGTTCTAAGTCCTGCATATATATATATATATATATATATATATATATATATATATATATATATATATATATATATATATATATATATATATATATATATTGTATTCTGTAGGGGTTCCAATGCGCCAGTTTACAAGTGTAAGTACAGTATTACGACAAACGCGACTGTTCGTTTTAAAGGTTTATTGTGCCAACAGTTTCGGGAATGGTATTCCCTTCGTCAGGGCAGGCTTACAATGAAACAGTGTTGTCAATATAAGGACACAAAGCGGGCGAGGATGTATAAACTCCGCCCTCAAAGCAAACTTGAAAGTGAGGGCAAGGGGCCGTATAATGGACCGCGCGGCAGCTCTCACAGGGGCAGTGGCCAAATTAAACACAGAAAAAACACAGAGCAAAACGGGGAGGTGGAAATAGTAAAGGAGTAGAAAAGACAACGAGTTTGAACAGCGATAGAAAAGGGAAAGGGGCGTTAAAACCGGCTCTCGGCGCACCGGGAGGCCGCAGTCCCCCCCTTCTCGGGGTGTCGTAGAGAAGGGGGGGACTGCGGCCTCCCGGTGCGCCGAGAGCCGGTTTTAACGCCCCTTTCCCTTTTCTATCGCTGTTCAAACTCGTTGTCTTTTCTACTCCTTTACTATTTCCACCTCCCCGTTTTGCTCTGTGTTTTTTCTGTGTTTAATTTGGCCACTGCCCCTGTGAGAGCTGCCGCGCGGTCCATTATACGGCCCCTTGCCCTCACTTTCAAGTTTGCTTTGAGGGCGGAGTTTATACATCCTCGCCCGCTTTGTGTCCTTATATTGACAAGACTGTTTCATTGTAAGCCTGCCCTGACGAAGGGAATACCATTCCCGAAACTGTTGGCACAATAAACCTTTAAAACGAACAGTCGCGTTTGTCGTAATACTGTACTTACACACATATATATATATATATATATATATATATATATATATATATATATATATATATATATATATATATATATATATATATATATATATATTTGTGTATGTGTGTTTGTATATATATATATATGTAATAACGTGACAGTCTGTTGGCCTTGTCAATTAGGGGTGGGAGCCTCGTCAAGCTACTGAGTTTGTGGCTTTTTGCTCCTACCCTAGCATTTTTTTTTCTCTTCTTCAGGACAAAAAAATGCTGAATAAAGTTGATTGATTGGTTGATTGATTGACTAGGCAGGAAAGGGGAGGTGGTGCTTCGTCTCCTTACCAAGGGCGGTGGACTGTTCGCTGTTCGGGCTTGAGCTGAGAAGGGACGAATGGTAGTGGCAGGAGTGCTGAAGAGGCCACTCCCCACTGCGCTGGGACAAAGTTTTCTCTCTTGCACCCAAAGATGGCGCCCGTGACGTCATGTTAAAACTATAGTTGGGTAATAGCAACTGTTACACTTCTCATGATTACAGAATCCTGGCTTATGGGTCGCATTTAGACGCAGGCGTAATGCAAAGACGAACATGTGCTGTGTGATGTCATCACAAGTTAAGGAATCCCAGGTGGTCGAAATTCATCCTGAACCCCCAAATACACCTTTCGCAGTAGAGCTAACGTCCCTAACGTGTATACGTACAGGTTGTTTATTACTTTGAGGGAAATTAGGAGCGCGTGACCGCCGCGCTTCGAGAACCGCTGCCGCTGATTGCCGGGTGAGTGGACGGCACCTAGCGCATGCGCGTAAAGGGCAGCCGGCGGCGCTTATTGCGCCTTCGCCACCCATTCTCACCGGCCTCTAGCCTATTTGTATCGGCAATATCTTGGCCACTATCGGGATACCTCACTGGTGCAGCTCGAGGCCAGTTCTGAACATCCGCTATTAAACGATCAGTGCCATCTGCCCTTTCTTTTAAATTTAACGCCAAAGAGTTAGTACCCCCCCGTCGAAAAACTTGTCCGGCGCCGCCGGCGCCGACAGTTTGAAGCCTCGCAGACGGAGCGGCCGGAGGAACCAGTCACTTCGGCAATATAGATTGCTTACTAGATCACGTGACCTTCTGACGTCATCAAACCTGCTTACAGGATTGTGAGCAAACTGACCACCGTGCTCGGTGGCAGTTAGATTGCTCGCGAGAGGTTGCTCGGCAAGAGCAACCTAGGTCTCACAAGCCCCACTGGTGACAACACCTGCCATCGTAGAGCAGTGGCTCACCGCTTAAGGGGCAACTGAAGAGGTTTAGAATTCGATTAGTTTAAACGAGCCGAATGCGTAAAACTCATGCGAAATCTTTTTGCGCTAGCATCTGGTGACGTAATCGCCGGCTAAAGCGGCGTCGGCGTTGAGGCTTCGCTACAGAGCACAGCGACCAGCAGAGGCCGCAATGATGACGTCACGTACGACAGCGCTAAGTTCCGAGCGAAGAAGCTTTTGTTTCAAGGAATAAAACAAATACCGTCGAAAGTGAAGCTCACGAAGCATTGTTTGGGGGCATCGGAAGATGCACGGCAACATGTAAATGAATGCAGCGGATCACTGAAATTTCGGCAACAATGACGTCACCACGATTTTCTGCGCACTCCTCCAACGTAGTGAGGAGAGGCCTGAACATCATCACGGTATTAAGCGGTGATTACGTCACCATTTTAAATGCTAGCGCAAAGCCACTTTGCATGCTTTACCTAGAAGCTTCATAGATTCGAATTCTTGAATAACCTCGAATTCTCAAAAAACCATTTCACTTTCCCTTTAACCGCTGCTCCACTGCGCCAAGAGCAGTATGAGGACTCCCAGCGATCTATGAATGCAAAGCCGAGAATTAGCAATTCTGCATAAATGGGCATTATCCAATTAGCGCTATCGCGTCATGCCCTTAAAGCGGAGCTTGTGTGTCCCCTGCTGTTGTTCCATTCTTCCTACTTTTAGTAATGTGCAAAAAAAAAAGGACAAGGAAGGAAAGATTATGAAAAAACCACCGGGGACACTCAAGACTCCTTACGTGCTATGAGTGCGAAGGCATTGTGCACTGCTGTTGTTTACGTTGGTGCGTTTGTGGTTGATTATGTCTGTTCGCGTTGGTCACCAAACCGCACACCATTCGGAGCACCATGGGTGAATGCCCATTATGCAGAATTGGTCATGCTCTACTTAACATTCATAGATAGCGGCGATCGAGTCCGCGTACCATTACCAGTGCAGTGTTGCATGGCTGCGCCACTGGACTGGCGGGTGGCTGTTCCTGTCACAGCCACCCGTAGGGATTGTGCGACCCATGGTGCTCTTCCCGAGCAACCTCTCACGCAGCTGGCGCGACAGTCCTCTCAACTTACCCGAGCTTTCCCGAGTTACTTCGTGGAAAAGAAGTGCGGGCACTTTCTGTACACGCCACGCATGAGGCAAGCAATGCTTAAGCATTAATAAAACAAGCCCAGTCGATTCCAACGCCGTTGCGGCGCATGCTGGGCGACCTAGATGGCAAACTGTTGCTTGGTATGGTACATGGGGTTCAACGTCCTGAGGCCAGTCAGGCTACGAGGGACGCCGTAGTGGAATGCTCCGGATTAGTTTAGTCCGCCTGGGGATCTTTAACGAGAGTTGGCATCGCATAGTACATGGGCGCCTTTTGTGACTGGTCACAACTAAAAAGTGGGCCGCGACAGCCGGTATTGAACCGGTAACTCCGGCTCAGTAGCCGAGCGCCCTAGCCGCTGAGCCACCACGGCGGGTTACATCGTTGTTTAGGAAGTGTGTCCCAAATATTACGGCAAGGCGATCGGAAGGGTTCAAGTTTTTTTAAGGTGATAGCCTTTAATGGCTCATACTAGCGATGACCATCCGTCCGTTACATCGTCACCTAGGCTACGCGACCTTGTGATGTCACGTGGTCATGTGACCTTAAGGTTATGAGTCGCAAACCTCTTTCGCCTTCTCGGGTTCGAACCCGACCGCGGCGGCTGTGTTTTTATGGAGGAAAAACGCTAAAGCGCCCGTGTTCTGTGCGAAGCGATGTCAGTGCACGTTAAAGATCCCCAGGTGGTCGAAATTATTCCGGAGCCCTCCACTACGGCACCTCTTCTTCCTTTCTTCTTTCATTCCCTCCTTTATCCCATCCCTTACGGCGCGGTTCAGGTGTCCAACGATATATGAGACAGATACTGCGCCATTTCCTTTCCCCAAAAAACAATTATTATTAATATTATTATTCTCGCAGTTAAGAGATATCTAAGTGCCTCCAACGAATTTTTTGAATATCTCTCCCACACACACGTGTCCAGTTACTGACGACGTGAATACATTAGTGATCAAAGCAGCTGCTGAGCGCGGTAGCAGCTCTGCGATATAAGCAGCTGCGGTCGTACTTTCGTCGCCTGTGTCAAACAATGTTGCTGCACAACCACTGTTTCATGTTTGCTTCGATTTTGATGTTTTACAGCAACTACGAGGTGTCACAGCCTTTGCAGCACGGTGGCGTACTTATTTATATACAAGGTCACTGCCTTCAGGAGCTGCTAATATATGATTGAGCTTTGTCCTGATCGAGCCGCGATGGTCACGGGCGTAGCCAAGAATCCGTGAGTCTGACTGTGCGCACGGAAATGTGCTCAGGGATCCGTCCCTTACACATTTTTACGTTACCCTGCGTGACACATGAGAGTATGCGAAAAAGCTACCAAAAATATGGACACGATCGCTATGCGTCTAATTACAAATTATCGTGCATCTTCACAAATTTTCCCTTTCCGACTCACACTGTCAACACTGCCCTTGGAGAAATTACTGGCGGTGCACCAAGTAGGAAAGAAAGTCAAGCATGTGCAAATAATTATTTATCCGGACTGTAATTACTTCAAATTGCTGCGCTCTACCAATCGGAACTCGGGTTCCTGATCGCAGGGTAACCGCGCTCTGTCGGGCAACGAAGCCAAAGGCGCACGGATGAACGGATATCGTCGCTCACCGAATACTGATGGAGCCAAACGCGGCAACTTGGCAAGCACGCCCCGAGAACGGCAAAGCGTAACCAGCCCTTCTCACCATCGTCGTCGTCGTCGTTGAAGGCGTGGTGGTGGACCTTTGCCCCAACACTCACGACGGGCTTGTAGGTACCCGCGCGTGGCCTTGTGGCATGCCTGCCTGTGCAAGAGAGCGAAGCAAGGGAAACACAGAGACCAACGAGCACATTTCATAAACCAAGAAGGCTACAAGATAGCAAAAGCCCTAGATAAGATGGCGCTGAAGTATCCCTCCTCATTTAACGGCACCAGCGTAGGCTCCAGTGCCGTACTACTTTGTGCCAGCTGACCTGGTCATCTCAGCTGGTAGACCGACTGCCCTGGACAAGTAAGTCGGGACTCCATTTCGGACCAGGACAAACTTTCCTTTAGCTACGAAGATTATAGATAGGTGGTAAACTTCCCCTCTGTAGCTGTGTGGCTGCGCTACAGAACGGTCCAATGAGGGGTTCGACAACAAGCCTCACACCAGGTTGCAGCACTGCAAGAGACGCCGGGCAGAAAAGTTCAATGCGTCGTTGTCCAGCGAGACATCAGAAGTCTCCGGCAGGCATTTAGCCTGGTGTGTGACTTAGTGTGTGTTCTGTGCCTGGTGTGAACTTTGGAATTTTCTTTTGGCGAGTTTGGTGTTTTGCACTGCGTAGTATAGTGCTGGAAACTATAGACTGCAGTGTGGTGCTGGCAACTAGAACTTAGGTCACGTCGTCATAAGCCAATTAGCCGTGTAGTTGGCTGACACGGTTGTGCTCCCAGCCATGTAACTGCCAAGTGTTCATTGAATACTGTTTGCAGTATCCCTTGATCGTCTCATGACGTTTACGCGACATGAAGCATTTAAGATGGCTGGCGAATTTAATCCGAGCACTGGCTGGCATTTTGGCGTAGATTTCTTACCTGTTACTTGCCGGATGATCACGAAGAGGCCACCGGCGACCAGAAAAGTGCCGATAAAGATTGCTGTCCCAAACTTGACATAGTGAAGCCACGTACGCTTGGAACTGAGGAAAAAAGAAAGCGTGAGTCCAATGGCACTTGCCTCATTACCCACGATGCGCCATGTGTCAGCACAACGTTGGTACGGCATGTTCTTTTCGGTACTTACTTTGCTCCTGTAATTAGTCGAAATAGTAAGCTGAATAAGGGAGCAATTTTGTCACGAAGCTTTGGCGAACTCTCTTAAAAATACAAGTGGCTTAAACGAGCCAGAATGATCAATTCCGAAGAATACGTCCACTCCCATCAAGCATGTATACGGACAGGCGCGCGTTCTCCCCATTAGCTTATCATTAGCCGATGGACCGACAAAGGAACTAGAAAACGCCGAAGCCGTGGCTTCAGCGTATTACTCTGCCGGTTGAAAATAAAACACCTTTCTTATTTTAAGGGGCTCCTTAAAATGCATAATACACAGCCGCCGCGGTGGCTCACTGGTTATGGTGCTCGGCTGCTGACCCGAAAGACGCGGGTTCGATCCTAGCCGTGGCGGTCGCGTTTCGATGGAGGCGAAATGCTAGAGGCCCGTGTACTGTGCTATGTCAGCGCACGTGAAAAGAACCTCAGGCGGTCGATATTATCCGCAGCCCTTCACTACGGCGTCCCCTCGTAGCCTGAGTCACTTCAGGGTGCTATATCCAATAAAATTCAGAATGCGCAGGCGCTCACCCCGACGCGAAGGCCTCCCGTCGCTGACAGAAAACGCAGACTCTGAAAGAGAAGGAATTTAATTTGGATGCGCAAAGCAGGGACAAAATGCATTCTGATGGTGGAGTGGGTCACGGTTGGCCTAGGAAACACAACAAGCGAGATACGCCGTGTACTATAACGTTGGACTCGATCGCAAACATGGAGTATGAAGAAAACTAATCTTCCCTTTTAATTCCAACCATGCCACCACTTAAAAAATAGTAAGAAGTGTACATTGATATAGACCGGTCAGAAGTGTTTGAGGCGTTAAACACCCAAGGAGAAGCGTTTAACTGGGCCCCCGTTTAAGTATGCCCTGTGCCATGTATGGCATACGTGTATTGAGCCTAAAATTCTGGCATGCTTTGCAACAGACGTAGCGATTCTGCCGCATTGCACTAGGTGCAGGCATCTAATTAATGACGGTGAATAAAAGCCACTCCCGGCGTCGGCAAATACTTACGAGCCAGGATAGCGATTTGCGAAGCATCCGCTGAAATATAGCGAAAGAACAAAGTAAGAATGGCGCTGATCGCGTGCGTTAGGTTTCCGCAAAGTTAGAAATCTCAGGTGACGTATTGCCGCATGGGATGAATGTCACACGCTTTGCAACAACGTTATGCGCTCGCGTTTTGCCGTGTGGGATGAATGTCACACAACGTTAAGCGAGCTCAGCGTAAGAACGCGTGCAAACAGACTGGGTTAATCTGGATGCAGGGTTTGAACACGGGGCTAGGCTCAGGGTTTCGATGGCAGAGCTGGTATTTTTGCCGCTTCTTCCTTCGTGCACCAACGTATTCGCACAATATCCCTGCTCAAAAAGCACCGTTTGAAAAGAGCTGGCTGGATTGAAGAACTTACTCATGTTTCACCGCGGTTGTTGCTGTTCGGCCGATAACTGCAAACCTTGGAATGTCAATGGCGCACAGCTCCGAAGTCTTCGTTTTCTGCTTCCTCGATCTCCTCTCGGGTCACGCGGGTTTCCGTCGGCAGCCGCTTAAATGTGGGCTTGTCGGAGACTCAACGAAGAAGAAAAGCAGCGAGATCAAGTTGAATCAATCGATCATTTTCTCCTCTCTTGCCGGCGGTTCGCGGTTCAGAGAAAGCAATATCTGGAGGTTCCTCTTTCGAGACTAGGACTGCATCTGTTTCTTACATTTCTTCTATCGTTCGGTGCGAGTGCCAAGAGATTCCCGTTAAGCAGTGTATGCGGCTACCTTCACGATTACATAAGTGCAACTAATCGATTATCTTGTTAGCTATATACAAAATTCTTTCGCATGTCCAAAAAAGGCTACATTGATTCTATTCCGGATGACTCATACCTCTTGAATTTATTTTATTTTTCCTTTTTTTTATCTTGATTCAGTCTTCTGACGTTTCCTTCCCCGCGCAAATGCTTATTGGCATTCTACTCTATACCTTGGCCAATCCCCCCCACGTGGGTATGTGCCATATTACTTGAGGAGAAGAAGAAGAAGAAGAAGCTTCCAACGCTGTCCTTTATCTGGAAGCCCGTATCCCCAACCTCTATTCCCGCTTCCAACTTCTAACAGTGCGTACTTTCCTCAAGTCTTTTGACCCGGCCCCAGGCGTTAGTATTCCAATTTTTGTATCCCAACCACACCTTTTTTTGACTAATCACTGGCCACGTTATCAGCTTCCGCAAGTTAGGTTCACGCAGAATCTGTTAGCTCCGCTTCAGGTTGATCTGATCTCCTTGCAACGAGTTGCTGACACGCAGGCTGATCCCGTCTTCTATTACGACTTTATTTTCCCGTCCCATGCGAAGCATATGCCCGCACATACCCTAAATGGTCTTCTTTCTGAACACCTACAGAATTTTCCACATCATACTGTTCTCTCCACTGATGCCTCCGGCAGCTGTAAGAAGGCGGCGATTGGCATATATTCGCAGGATCTAGCTTGGAGCTACTCCGTTCGTATCCCTGATTATACTCCTATATTCTTCGCAGAGTTTTTGGCCATTGGTTTGGCTCTTCTCAAAATTCCCAGACATGTCGCACGGGTTCTTATTCTTACAGACTGCCTTTCAGTTATTGTCTCTCTCCAAAATTCGGAAAAATCTTTCTTGACTCGTTCACTTAGGTTTTTTGTTCCAAGCACAGTGCGCGAGATCCGTTTGGTCCGGGTACCTGGGCATTCAGGCGTCTATTTTAACGAGGTGGCTGATTTATTGGCAAGGTCAGCTCTCAGCGCACCTGTAATATATCCCGTCCCTCACCTCATTCTGTTAGCAGCTTCACGTTTCCAGCGGTTCCAACATATTTCAGCCACCTTGAGTGATCCGTTGCTCAATACCGTGGACTTACAACACCTAAAGTACCCATGGAATATCCGGTGGTGTAAGTCAAGGCTTTGTGAAGTGTCCATGACGCTTCTGCGATGTAGAATCCCTCACTTAAACTTGTACTTATGCAGGTGCGGGTTCGCTGCGACAAACCTTTGTGTATCATGTGGGCAAGTTGAATCAATCGATCATTTTCTCCTCTCTTGCCGGCGGTTCGCGGTTCAGAGAAAGCAATATCTGGAGGTTCCTCTTTCGAGACTAGGACTGCATCCGTCTCTTACAGTTCTTCTATCGTTCGGTGCGAGTGCCAAGGGATTCCCGTTAAGCAGTGTATGCGGCTACCTTCACGATTACATAAGTGCAACTAATCGATTATCTTGTTAGCTATATACAAAATTCTTTCGCATGTCCAAAAAAGGCTACATTGATTCTATTCCGGATGACTCATACCTCTTGAATTCATTTTATTTTTCCCAATTTTTTTTATCTTGATTCAGTCTTCTGACGTTTCCTTCCCCGCGCAAATGCTTCATTGGCATTCTACTCTATACCTTGGAAAATCCCCCCCACGTGGGTATGTGCCATATTACTTGAGGAGAAGAAGAAGAAGAAGAAGAGATTTTATAGGCAACAACAACAACGACAGACAAAAACCTTAACGCGGCCCCTAACACCTGCCATAAAGTGCAATCCGCTTAAACTAATGGAACGTAAATCAATAGGGTGGAGCCTAGGATAGCTTTTGAGAGAAGGAAAGACAAAGAACTCCATTTCCCATCGCGAACCATACAGAATGTCGACACAGCTCAGAAATTGCTGATCTCTACGACATGCTACGGGCCTGCCGGAAAAACAAGGCCATACCCCCCTTCTCTTCCCCAACTCGTAACTCGTGGGAGGCCGCCCTGCTCTACGCAGGCCCTGTGGGCCAGAAATGTCTCATAAACAGGACCGCCGTATAGCAACTGCGACCAAAGTAATGTTAAACAGCCTAACAAGGGAACAGCAGTTTACAACTGGTAGCGAGGAGCTAGAAGTGGTAAAGGAATACGTCTACTTAGGGCAGGTAGTGACCGCTGATCCGGATCATGGGAGGGAAATAACTAGAAGGATAAGAATGGGGTGGATGCGCATATGAAAGGTTCTCTCAGATCATGAATGACAGTTTACCAATATCCCTCAAGAGGAAAGTGTACAACAGCTGTATCTTGGCGGTAGCCACCTACGGGGCAAAAACGTGGAGGCTAAGGAAAAAGGGTTCAGCTTAAGTTAAGGACAACGCAGCGAGCCATGGAAAGAAAAATGATAGGTGCAACGTGCAGAGACCGGAAGCGGGCAGAGTGGGTGAGGTAACAAACGTGGGTTAATGACATCCTAGTCGAAATTAAGAGGAAGAAATGGGCTTGGGCAGCGCACCTGATGCGAAGGCAAGACAACCGCTGGTCCTTAGGGCAACGGAGTGGATTCCAAGAGAAGGCAAGCGCAGCAGAGGGCGGCATAAAATTAGGTGGCCGGATGAAATTAAGAAGATTGCGGGATAGGAGGCCACAGCTGGCAGAGGACAGGACTGTTCGGAGAGATATGAGACACGCCTTTGTACTGCAGTGCGGGTAGCACCACTTGCTGAGCGTGTTGGTAAATCATGCTTACAATTGTACAGCCCAAAGACAAACACGGAGAGGTAAGGAAACACCACAAAGCGCTTGTCCGTGTTTGTCTTTGCGCTGTGTAATTGTAAGTGGGTGTAGTCAGGCTGATGATGATGATGGCATGGATAACACTTTTGCCCTGCAGTGGGCGTGGTCGGGCTGATGGCGATGATTAACTTTCAACTTTGCCTTGATCCCTGGCTGTGAATCGCTCATTAACTTTTGTCTCGTACAGGGCGAAAGTACTGATGTTTCATACGGACGGGGGAACAGATTTTTGAGATATAGGTGTTCTACTGTTAACACATCATAAGGCATGGAAGATGCACTTCCCAGCACCCATGAGCACAGGTAATCTGTGAATTCAGCCGCATACTCACCTCCCGCTGGGCTTCAGCAACAGTGCCATTTTGTTCATAAGTACAGACGTTCAGTGCGATAAATTTAATGAAACGAAGGCAGAGAGGTCGGCCAGAAAGATTGAGATCTGGCCTGTTACTCTGCACTAGGGAAGGGAATTAGGAGGAGAAGAGGGTCGCGATGGGTGACGATGTGGTGAGAAGGGAGATGAGAGTATGGCATCATAACCATTTGATGGCATCATAATCACGAGTCGAGGCCCGTGTCACTCAAAAAACGCGAAAACGCCTGCATTGCCGGGGCTGCTTGCCAACGCTGCGGCCAAGCGCCTAGCGGTAAGTCCTCAGAGCCTGCTGTCTACTCTTCAAGGAAGGAGCCAACGCTAGTCTAGAGCGCATATACCGGACAAACTACTAGCACATGCTCCACAGTCTCGGACATGCCACAGTCCGGGGTGTCCGCTCGCCCAATTAAATGTAAGAACTTTCTCGTGATTATTGCTACAGTGTATCGGTTCGCATTAGTTGTGTCCCACGGATGGAGCAGCCGCTCCCACTGAGGGGTTCAGACCATTCTAGCGGTTCCATGTTCCATTCCGTCAATCACCACGTGACAAGCCCTACTATCGCTCGACTGTGCCGATCCAATCCGGCAATCAGAGTGTAACACGCTGTACCCCCTCTCTTTCTCCCCCACCCGTCACCCATCACCTCCCATTCTCTCTTCTTTTTGCCTTCCTTCTCCTCTGAAAGTGGAGAGGGTTTTCCCGCTTTCCACTTAGCTACCTTCCAACTGATGTTTCATACGGACGGGGGAACAGATTTTTGAGATATAGGTGTTCTACTGTTAACACATCATAAGGCATGGAAGATGCACTTCCCAGCACCCAAGAGCACAGGTAATCTGTGAATTCAGCCGCATACTCACCTCCCGCTGGGCTTCAGCAACAGTGCCATTTTGTTCATTCGGTGAAACCGCCTTCCGAAGAAGAAACGGGCAACTAACGAGCGATCTGAAGACTCTGAAGGCTCGCCTAGCTTTGCACACAAAGCACGCATAAAGGCCTGCGTGGCTTGTTGATGCCTGCAGCCATTCCCGTGTTCTGACTGGCTCACCAAAAGGAGGACAAAGGATGTCCATCTGCCATTTATATCTTACGCCTTGAGCCATGGACTTCCTGGCTGCCAGCAGTCATATGAAAGCTTTGTCCTCCCACTTTGCCGAAACCCCGCTGTTATCCTTACCTGTGTTTTCTCATGTTTAGTAGCTTCTGTAGCAGCAAAATTGTGACTACAAATACCAGGACCTCCGAGATGAGAAACGCTACAAGTATGAAGGCCTGCACGTTCAGCTGGTGGAGGTCATCGTCTACCAATTGTAGCAAACGGGGATCAGGAATTCCTAGCGAGTGTTAGTGCACGGAGCATGAAGACAAACTTTATCTAGCCCAAACGTTTGCTTGTTTCCTTCAGCGCATTCAATGAGCAGGAATATTTGCAGAGCCATGCAAGCGTTTTCACAAAGGCGTAGTTTGGGTTGAGGAGTAGGCCTCTTTTTCCGAAGTACTAGTTTCATGCTTCATAGCAAACTTGCCGCTTCAGGATCTTAAACTTCGCATGCTGCACGCCGCACTCGCTTTTTTAGGCAGTCCTTGAAATCACTTTTTCCTGTCTCTTCTCGCCCCTTGTGACGCCCTTTAGACAGCTATATTAGGGTGCGTCAGCATGCTAAATTCCACAAGGCGATAGCCCGTTCTAACTTGTGCTTCACCTGTGCGACATCTACTTCTATAAAGGACACGGGTCTTTTGCTGCGGAAGTTTAATGCCGCAATGCCCCTGTCGAAGGCGTCGACGAAGCGAAAAGTTGAAGATGAGATCTCAGCCTCGATGGGAAGAGTCCTTTTTCTTCCCTGAATCGCGAGACAAGGTGCTGTGTTTAATCTGCTGCTAAACGGTGTCTGTGGCGAAAGGTTATAACGTGAGACTCCACTTCTTGTCCCGTCACCATGGCATGTATGGTACACCAACTCGAAACATCCCTGACGACAAAGTGGCTCAACTGAATGCGTCACTCGAAAGACAAAAAGTATGGTGGAGCTGCCATAAAAAAACGTAAACCAATAAGCTCCTGCCTGTCTGACAGCAGGACCATTTTCAAAAGCCTAAAACATGGCTGCGGTCAATGTGGCTTGAACCATACGCACCTTATACCCTATTTACACGGGCAGCCCTAACCGTGGTTAAGCTTAACGGCAGTAAGGTAGTGTGCTTTATTCTGCTGCGCTCAGTTGTTACCGCCCGTTTTGTTGTAATCCGAACATTGCGCTCTTGAGAGCGTTAATCGCATGCTTTGCTCCGCCGCTACGTTCCCCGTTGTGCGCCTTTGAAAGAGTTGGTTTGGTCCGGAATAAGCCGGTGTCACTTATGCCGACTGGGCCGTGCGAGACCATGGCTCGCGGACACCATTCCTTGGAAGGCGGGGTCTTCAAGACGAAATGGCTGTGGTCAGGAATCGCAACACACGTCGCTCGAGTGAATAAGACCATATTTGCTACCCCCTGCGCTTCATTGATAGCCTTGGCAGCAACTCTGGCAGTTCAGGTTTCCACTTAAAGCACACAAATATCTGCATGATCCTTCCTAAACCGGACATGGCATAAAACTTCGATTCCTAATTGCGGCGGTGACGCAGATGGCTGTCAGGTAATATAATTACGAAAAGGCAGCAGAGGTGTAATGCACCAACAGTTCTGATTGGCCACTGATACTTCTTTTGCTCTGGGGGGAAAGCAAAGCTGACTTTTATTTTACAATAACGGTAGAACACTATACGATGCAAACGCACTACACAGGCAATGCAAAAGCCATTGATCCCAGTTGCCGGTTTATGAACTGCGACATATATCGCACGGTGAGAAGAAAGCATCTCGGTACTGCTGCGCACAGTTGAAATGATCCGATCTGTTCGAAAGGGATCGGAAAGCAAATGAACTTTTGCGAGCTTCACAAGGCACATGTTTTGAACTGGCGTAAAAAGCAACGAGCAGTCGTAGTTAATGCCTTTCTTCGTCATACTGCTGGAACACACAGCCTTCTTTGTGCTAACTAAAGGAAGTGGTATTTTTACTGGTCAGCTCATTACTCAACTATAAGACGAATTACGTATCGTTGCGGTTTCTACCGTTGCTCGCGATGAACCCGGCATTCCGTCCTTCACTCTCACATTTACACGAAATAGAACTGGCTGTAAGACGTATATAAAAAGCTACAGACTCTTGTTTCTAACCAATCTAACGCTGAGGACAGAACTTTGCACCTGCTGCAATACGTGTTATCTGTAAAAAATTCATTCATCCAACATACAAAGATGGAAAGCTGACTAGAGCCCGACCATATATATACCTCAGGGGGTCTCAGACTCATAATGTTATGTGGGACGCATTGAGAAAAATTCGCCTCACACAGGCCAGGCGTCGCAAATACCTGAAAAAGGGGAGAGTAACTGACAACGGTGACTTTTTGTAAACAGTGCGCATTTTCTAGTATCTTAAATAAGAGAATCAACAAAGATAATTGGCCTTATAATGTAGTGGTTTTATTTCTGAACCGCAGTAATTAACCCTCATTTCTAAGCACGCTGCCGGCTTGAGGTTTGACAACGCTTAGCAGCGGCAAGGGAATGTACTATCCGGCGTTAGGTCTAGAGCGGAGATAATTTTAATAATGGCTCTAAAGTGGTAGTTTGTCAACCTTGAATGCAGCGCAGACTTGATAACTGTCAGTAAGTAGAACAGGCGCTCGCACAGGTATGTTCTCCCGGACATGACAATGATTCTTGTCGCTTGGTACCACAGGGTTTCAAAAATTGTCTCATTCAAAAAAGTGCAAACCTCCGGGACACCTACGTCTTCAAACAGCAGTTGCAATTTGACGTTTTCTTGAAGTTCAATAAGCTCCATTTGCAACTCAGGCTCAAAATCGTCGACTCGCACACCACATATAGGGAAGAGAAAATTTGTAACCGCTTGGAGTAGCGGCGGATGATTCGAAACCGTGTTTCAAATTCTTCCTCCAGATTCCGGATCAAATACGCGAAAACCTCGCAGGATTCTTGGGCAACGTCAGCCAGTAACTTGCGCCTAGGTAAATGGCCCAGCTTATTCGCTTCAATCTGGTGCTGCCAGTGTTCTCACTTGAAGTGAAATGCGCCCCTGTCGTCGCTCATTTCGTTATGACTTTTTTCTCTTTCTTCAAGTTTTCCGTTCAAGATGTTCAGGTGATCCATATGTCTGAGAAATGCTAGGAAACGAAGCCACTGCTCATTTGACTACTCCACAACTTGCATAATTTTCTTCTTCAAGAAGTTGTCATTTCCTCTCTCAGGTCAGAAAATCTCTTCAACACGTTTCCGCGGCTAAAGCAGCGCACGTCTGCGTGGTATAAGATATGGAGTCTACCTCTTGTAAAAGAGAGGTGAACTGGCGGTGGCTGAGCGCTCTTTAACGACCACAGTTCACTGCCCCGACCGATTTCATAATCAATCTTTTGCTTCCGGGTGCTTCTTTGTGCAATATGGACTACACCGCCACAAACTGCTCAGTGACCCGCAACCTTCTTTCGTAAACGCGTCCTACAAGACCACTCTTGCTTCCGACCATTGATAACACACCGTTAGTTGCCACACACAGAGTCGACTCCTAATACAAGCCGGTGCGTTAAACATTTCATTCAATCATCGAAATGATGTTCGCTACTATAGTAGTGCTTTTCATCAAAACCAAGTGAGTAGTTCTGTCACGTTGAGATTGTTGTCTGTCTGCGCCCCTAGTGAAGGTCACACTGAGCGGTATCTGTAATCTCGGTGCTTTCATCAATGGCAAGAAAAAGGGCTTCGAATTCCCCGACGTCAATTCAAGTTTTCAATATCGGGGCATATCTCCAATTCTCTGCGCAACAGCATTGAGCGAAAAGCTTACTTTTACGCGAGAACGTATACAGCTCGTTCGGTCGAAAAGCCGTCAACGCCGTAGTACTATAGCAGTTGTAGTCGGCACCGCGCGTCGGAAATATTCGGGGGAGCGTAAAAATCAGGAGGCACGCGCACCTAAGCGTCTAGGCCGGGAATCGAACCATGGCCTTTGGCATTCGAGACGGGGACTCTCCACTCTGCCACGACTGGAATTTTTTTCTCTATTGCATGAAAATAGTGCCGAAAATAAAGTCTAAGCACGCTTACGCCAGAAAACACTAGGTCACCATACCCCTGCACGTCCCCACCTTCCCAAACATCAAAAGTCTGGGAGGCACACACATGCATCCAGACAGGGGAGCCAGCTAGGCGGCATATACTCCCCGCAACAAAGCGCATTGCGCACGAAACACAGATTTCGACGACCGTGGTGATTCGGCGTGGCGGTCCATCATGCGGCTATTCCAGAGACTAAATAGTCCCATCAACATAAATAGATCACATGGCAAAACACAGCGTTTCTCCACAGGCCACAATGGGTACTCTAGGGTGTGATTTCAATGTCCTTCTTAAGTGTTCGCTGTAATATGTCCCAGAAGCACATAGCATCATTGCAGAGAATTAAAAAAAATTGTCAATGGTATCTGGTTTATTGCACAGACGGAAATTCACCGTCCATGGCCCAAACATCTCCTCAGCATGAAGCCATGCCTTCACTGGCAGCGTGGATGTGTGCAGTTTAAAGAAGAATGTTTTTGCGGCAGAAGAAATACACATTCGCCTAAGGCCCGTTTCACATGCTGCGAATTTCGCCGTCCGGCACTGCGAATTCATTCGGTCTGCGGCTGGAGAAGGCCGCCGCTCTTGCCGCAGACGGCTTGCGAACGATTTCCGTCCGGTTGGAATTCATTTGCAGCGTCGGTGTATTCGCTCTGCGACTGACCAATAGGGAGCATACACTGATTGGCTCTCTGTCAGACTTGGCTGCGGCCAGGCTTAGCTTTGGCCATCGTGTACTTTTCGAATAATTCGGAACTTTACTTTGATAAAAAGATACGAAATGTTACCCTGCATCTAAAAGTGCGCATGACTACAACATAAACACATTATATGTTACATTACTGGCCCATTTATTCACAGGTTGGATAAGCAGACATCTAGCAACACTGTTCTCACAACCGAACGAATTCGCAGGTTCTGCGTTGCATGTGAAAGGACTGAGCGGCAATCGCATTGCGGAGTCAGCGGCGGCACCGATTTCGCAGTGTCGGTGCGGCAAAATTCGCTGCATGTGAAACGGGCCTAACACGTTTTAAGACACTTGTGTCAAGGAACTCCAGAAAAGGTTGTCGATACAACGGTACAGGGAAAAAATACTGTGCAAGTGGCTGAGTCATCTGCCTTCTGGAGAGGCTATACAGGTAGTCTAAAGAAAAGCGCACAGTAAGGAAAATGAAGGTGTCAGCAACTTCCTTAAGGAATCCCCATAAAGGCCCCTCAGGAGTGCGTCCAGTCGGTGCGAAAAGGAAAGGCAAATGAGCGAGAGACGCAAAGATTGGGATACCTATCTACCCGAGATTGCGTTTGTGTTGCCTTCGGCCGTCAACCGCTCGACTGGTTACACGCCATCATCTCTCAATCTGGGGAGAGAGGTACTCAACCCGATGGACCGTATCCTCGAGGGAAGACGTGCCAGTCGTTTTCTCAGCACACGCTGAGTACGCGACGCAGCTGCATGCAATGCCGGAAGCCGTATACGTAAGGCTCGCCGTAATCTGAGCGCTGCCAGAGCGCAGCAGAGAGCGAAGTACGACCGCTCGCATCGGGAAGGTCACTTCGAAGTGCGCGACCTGGTGCTTCGGCGCCAGCACGTGCTCAGCACGCCAGCAGACAGCTTGCGGCTTCGTTGTCATCACGTGTGCAGCCTGCATACATTTATTATTGTGTAAACAGTTTTTGTAAACATCACCTCTGCCCCTATCCTTTCTTCCTGTCCCCTCACCTTTTTCATTTCATTTCTCCATTCTGCCTGGTATCCTTTATTTCCGCTGCCCTAGCTCAGGTGCTTCAGTATCGATGGCAGATGCCGGGGCTAGCAAAGATCTTTTCCATCCTTGTTTATTATTATTTTTAATAAAACAGTTACTACTTGGCGCCGAAGTGGACCGGGCCCGTATCGAGAGCGAGAAAACTCTCGGCGCTCGTGTACAGGCTCGAGGACATGCGGTCAAAGCCGACTGGTGGTCCAGTACACGTATGCGACCTCAAACGCAACGTATTACGTGGAGATGAGTGGGCCGAGGACAAAATCCGGCCTCAGTCGCAGCCGGACAGCGAGCGCTGCAGAGATCTGCCGACGGGCCCCGTGTCGCGCTATAACTTGCGTCGTAGGCAGAACTACAATCTGCCTGTACGGCATACAGAGCGACGGCGCTCGCCGGCAGACAGCCTGGACGTTGCATGGGCATGGGAGGTATTTGCACTGGCGTCGTCCATTCCATGCATGTTTGTGCAGCCCCACGTTGGGCGCCTAGATATGGGGTCAACGTGACGTCGCCGAGCCGGGCGCGCGCGCGCGTTGTTACGTCGGAGTATGCAACGCTAAGGCCAGCCTGCCTCAAGAGACAATGCTTCACGTGGTTCTATGCGGTCTTTTGACGTCATAGACATCTCTAGGCTCTTGCGACCGAAACAGGTGAGAGAATAAATTGCATAAATTATTTAGCGGCCATAGGAGTCATGTATAATAATGTCTTGCGCATCATTACAGAAAACATATATGCAATGCAGAATTTGGGACTCTGCTTCTTTGAGCCACCAATCGTTCAGCGACATCTGTTAAAACAACTAAAGTTAGTTTTGATAACTATGCGCAGCACATTATAAATAATGAACAGCCACGTGGATTGCGCGAATAAGCGGGAAACAATTTATAATCAGTTTTTTTTTCTCTCATGCTGTTTCAGATTTAATAGCGGAACGACGGTTGTGACTTAAGAATTTGAGATCACGTGAGGCATTAAAAAACTGCAGTGTGGGTCGCTGCTTTCCTAATTTTAATTTAGTGTAGTTTTAATTCACACCAACTTACGCAAGCCTAGCCAAGTGTTGAATCACGAAAAATGCACCACCAGCGACTCTATTAGCCTCAAGCGCCGTACAACGCCGCCAATGACAGCGCTCCAGCTTCTGCCAGGGTCGCGGTGGGCTCCGAACTTTTGACAAAAGCTGCACGTGTGCCGCCGACATTGGCAACGCCTTGCCGTCGTAGGCTCGAACACTGGTGCAAGCTGCCTTGCACCTGCTAGTATGGCACTATAGGTAGCTGAACAATTGAACCCGACGTCATAACCGGCATTCGCACACGCGGCGACCGCTGCGTATGTCACAGCCCGAGAAGTTTCGGAATGAAGTGTCTTTCCTCACTGCTACATGCTTGCGTGTTACAATGCGATAGGTCAAAGCTACTGGCTGCAGGGTCTTTTTTGAGGGGCATTTTCCGCTTCGGTTTCGAGTTGTTCTCGCAGCCAGAGTTGGCGGCACCGTGCTTTTACGCACGCGCTCGCATGGTCAATCTTATTTTGTCCACGACTGCACGGTGCATTTTCTCCCGCTCGCGGCGCCGTTCGTGGAAGCGCTGGTGCGTCATCTGCCCTGTTCGTGACACCGCACTTGCGTGTCTTCGGTTTAGCTGCGCTTACAACAGCGAATGCATACAATGCACATTACGCTGTTACCGTAACAGGCTCTCACCGTAAAAAAAAATTGGTGGTGGTTCACCTCTGGTTAAACCGGGAGTGACGCGATAGCTACAGCTGGCCGAGTGGAACTCGCTCAGTTGAATTGCAAAGTCAGTCTTCCGCCGCTCCGTTTGTCTGGGAGAGAGAGAGAGAGAGAGAAAAAAACTTTATTGTTGGAGAGGAAGTCGGGGCACGCCCCTGTGTGTCCGCACGACCCCACTGCACTCAAGTGTTTATGTCCATAAGGTCCATAACACTGGCAGCCCGGCCAGTGGCGATTGTCTGCGCGGCCGGGTCCTCCGAGCGAAGCAGGGTCTCGCAGTCCTCCCAGGTCTTGAGGTCCTCTAGGCCGCGCGGGGGAGGGTCCGCCGGGCAGAGGGAGAGGATGTGGAGGGAAGAGGCGAAGGTTCTCGGCCCAAGGTGCAGGCAGGAGTGGGGAAGTAGGGATGATAGTGGGCTAGGGTCAGGGGTGAGGGGAGTGTGTGTGTCTGTAGTTTGCGCCAGAGTGTTGCGTGTTTGTTATCTAGGAAGGTTTGGGGGGGGGGGGGTAGAGCTGGCGCGAGGCTCTGTAGGCCTGCGTCATCTCGCTGAACGAGTGAATTCGCTCCCTCGCGAATCCCCGATCCGAGGCCACCTGAACCCGGTTTAAAGACCCTCGGGCTAAAAGGTTGGCGGCTTCGTTTCCGGGATTACCGGAGTGCGCAGGCACCCATATAAGCTCTACATGGCGGGGTGGGGGTGCATCGGGCGAGCCCAGTATGCCAAAAGCAGGGACGTGGACTCGGCCTCGCGCAAAATTTAGAATTGCAGTTTTAGAGTCTGTTAAAATGTACTGGGATTCCGTGCGGGTGATGGCAATTGCGATGGCGGCTTCCTCTGCAGCCTCTGGGGTGGTGTCTGGAGGGAGAGGTAGTGTGAGGAGGGCGGATGAAGAGGAGTCCACCACGGCTGCGGTTGCTTCGTCACCCGTGCAGGCGGCGTCCACCCATACGGCGTCCGGCCGTACACTCGGTGGAGTGCCTTCGCACGGGCTCTGCGGCGCTGCTCATGGTGGGAGCGGTGCATATTTTTTGGCAGTGGCTTGATGACCAGCTCTCGGTGAAGGGATCGAGGAATGGGGAGGAGGGTTGGGTCGTTGGCCGGTATTCTGATTCCGAGGGAGTCCAGGATATACCGGCCTGTGGAGGTTTGTGTAAGCCTTATGTATTGGGCCTGTCGATGGGTCTCCACGAGTTCCCCGATCGTGTTGTGGAGGCCCAGGCCTAGTAATCTGTCTGTGGGGTGTTGAGGGGAAGATTAAGTGCGACTTTCAATGCCTTGCGGATCAAGGCATCCAAAGCATTTATGTCGTGTTTGGATAGTTCTAGGTATGGGGTAGTGTAGAGCACACGGCTGAGGACAAATGCATGAATGAGGCGACAGAGGTCACGCTCCTTCATGCCTCTATGATGGCCCGAAACTCTGCGGATGAGATGCGATATCGCGCCTGCAACCTGCTTGAGTTTCTTGTGGGTGGTGGTGTTTTTGCCATCGTTCTGGATATGCAGGCCCAATACACGGAGGGTGTCAACCTCCGGTACCGGGTCCCCATTCAGTTCGATAGCAATGGGGGAGCGTTGGTTCTTAGGCCGGATGAGGAGCAGTTCGGACTTCTCTGGGGAACAAGACATTCCGATGTTCTGTGCATAAGTTTGGTTGAGGGTGGCTGCTTCCTGTAAGGTGTTCTCTATGTCGCCGTCACTGCCGTGGGTGGTCCACAGTGTGATGTCGTCGGCATAAAGAGTGTGCTTAAGGTGGGGAATAGTTGCCAATTTTCGGGCGAGGGGGATGAGGGTGATGTTAAAGAGGAAGGGGGAGAGGACGGACCCTTGAGGGGTTCCGATACTCTGAAGCGTGTAGGAGGGGGAAGAGAGAGGTCCAAAATGTATCTCAGCCGTGCGGTCAGTGAGGAATGCTTGAATGTAGGCGTACGTGCGCGCACCCACATTCAATGGAGATAGGGCAGTCATGATAGCCTGATGTTCGATGCGATCAAAAGCTTTGGAGAGATCCAAAGCTAAGACTGCCTCTGTGTGACCAGGCAGAAGCGGGTCAAAAATGTCATGTGTGAGTTGCAGCATGGCGTCCTGTGCGGACAGATGGGGGCGGAATCCCACCATGCTATGCGGGTGTAGATTGTTGTCCGCCATGTGCGTTGTGAGTCTTGCTAACACAACATGCTCGAAGAGCTTTCCGAGGCATGAGGTTAGCGAAATCGGGCGAAGGTTTTGAAGTGTAAATGTTTTGTTGGGCTTGGGTATGAATATTACCTTCGCGTGGCGCCAGGACTGCGGGAGGATACCCTCCCTCCAGCACTGTTTGAAGTATTGCGTAATTTGGGTGATCGATTGGTCGTCCAGATTACGGAGCATGGAGTTTATGATTTGGTCTGCACCAGGTGCGGGGTTGGTTCGGAGAGTCAGGAAGACCGCTCTGACTTCGTCTCAGTGATGTCTGTGTCGAGTGTTGGATTGGCTGGTCCTGTGTAGGTGGGTAGAGGTGTGGGGGCACCCGGAGAGGTGTGTGTGTTCTGAAGTGTGTTTATGAGGGCCTCGGGATCGTCAATATGTTGGTGTGTGAGGCGTGTCACGTGGTGTTGTGTTGATGATTTGGTGTTTGTGGGATCGATGAGGTGTCGGAGGATTTGCGATGCGCGTTTGCTGGACAGGTTTCCGGCGATGCCGTCACATATCTGTCCCCAGTTGGATCGGCAGAGCTCCTCCGAGTGTTGTTGGATTTGTGCCTGCAGCGCGGCCAGCCGCTTTTTAAGTGTCTTGTTATATTTAGTGCCTTTCCGGCGTTCCAGGAGGTTGTGATAAGCCTCCCAGAGGTGGGCTAGATGTGTTTCCAGGGCAGGGGTTTCGGTAGTCGTTTCAATGTGTTGCGTGTTGTGGTGAACGTCATGCTTGAGTGATTGCACCCAGGCGTCGATCTCTGTGATAGGAGTGTTTGGGTGGGCGGTGCGTGCAGCGCGAAGTGCATCCCAATTAACCAGTTTATGTGTTGTATAGGAGTGACGGGGTGGTTTGTACGGGACAGTGATTTGTATAATGTAATGATCACTGCCCAATGCATGTTGAGTTCTGTTCCAGGTAACGCCGCGGATGTAGCGGCTCAGCGTCAGGTCCGGACTGGAGTCCATGCTGACACTGTTGCCGATCCGCGTGGGCATCTGAAACGTGTTGTGAACAGTGAGCTGGAGGTTCTGCAGAAGCAGCCACAGCCTGCGACCTCGATGTGGCGTGGCTGTGTATCCCCAGTCAGTATGCTTACTGTTGAAGTCCCCATCAATTAGTAGAGGATGTTTCCTTGCTAGGTGGTGTAGCTCTCGCAGAAGTGATTCTAACGAGGCCATCGGCTGGGACGGGGGGTGGTATATATTTGCCATAAAAATTGAAAGAAGTGTATGTGTGTTATGTATAGGTTCAGTGATCACGCAGGGTGTCTCAGACGTGATGTGATGAGTTTTATAGGTGACGCTGCGGTGGATGAGTGTGGACGCCCTGGGTTTGCTAGTGGAGTCTGAGTGTGTAGATGTGTAGCTGGGGAGGGTTGCCCGGTGTGCAGTCTCCTGGAGAAGAAGTATATGGGGAGTGGGCGTGAGGGTGGGAAGGAGAAGTTGCAAAGGTGCGCGCTTGGCCGGGAACCGCGGCAGTTCCAAGTTAAAATAGGGAGAGAATTAGTGTTCCACCCCGCCATATTGGAGAGTCGGGGGGTTGAGGAGGGGAGTGAGACGGGTGTCAATTGGTATGTGTTCAGCAAAGGGGGTTTGTGCTTGCGGAGGTAGTGGGGGGGGGGGGGAGTGGAGGTGGTCTGAATTTGGGTGAAGCGATGGGTAAGGTTATGTTCCATGAGCTCCATCATCTTGGTAAGCATAGCATCCATGCGCTGCTCAAGTTTTTCGGTGAGGGTGGCGGCAAGGTGATTGAATCTGGCCTCCAAGGCGGGCGTCTAGCTTAGTTTGTGGTCAAATTTGGCATCCAGTGCAGCGAATTTAGCGTCTCTTTCTAGGGGTATGGGAGGCGGTGTGGCAACTGAGGTGCGCTGCTTCTTTGCAGGAGGGGTGCTCGAAGTGTCTGTGGATGGGGAGGTCGGGTTAACGAGAGGGGGTGCGGGTTGAGTAGGCAGAGAAGGGGTAGGGCTGCTTAAAAGGGAGGAGAGACGGCTTACCTCGTCGCGCGAGGCCCGGAGTTCCTGGTCTCTCGAATCTTCTTGGGAGGACTGGGGTGGCGGGGGATGACGAGTGGCGTTGCCGGAAACGCGGTCTGCCCAAGTGAGACGTGAGGAGTTTTTGCTGCTGTTCTGTCGGTTTCTGGAACTTGACCGGGAAGCCATCGAGCTGCGTCCGTTGGTTGTGCTTTGTTGATCACGGCGAGACAGCCGCGATTTTGACGGAGGAGAGAGAGCGTTCCAAGGGGACGCTAGTTTACGGCCCCGTGCTTTGCAGTTCCCAGTTCCGGTCATGTGGGCCCCCACAGAGAATGCAGCTGGGGGTACATGATGGCACTTCTTCTTTGGGGTGGGATTTCCCGCAGCGGGGGCATTTATGAGATCTTGGGTGGACACACACATCCTCCCGGTGGCCTGGGACGCGGCAGTTCGTGCAGGCGTCTATATGCCCTCGGTACGGCGTACACCTGTGGAGGGCTCCTCCATAAAGAATGGCGCGTGGCACAGGTCCAACACGAAAGGTGACTAGAATGGAACGCGTGGCCCCTATTCGGCGGGCGTCCACGATGGGGGCTTCCGGGTTGCCGGTGATGAGGTCCTGGAGGAGAGCTGTCGGGGTCTCCTTCCAGTATGCATTGGAGATTACTCCGCGTACCGCTCCGTCCGGTGGCGCTATATAAGCTGCGACTGCGAAGTCCTTTGCTTGGTGATGGATCTGGGTTACGCGAACCAGCGCGAGTGCGTCAGCTTGTAGGGGCGTGCTTCTGTGCACGTGTTGTTGACTGGGTGAACCCTGATTTGGGTACGCGTTGGTTCTTGAAGCTGGGACGCCGCTCGGAGGATGGTTTCCCGTAGTAGTCGGGGCGGGAGCAGGTCCAGCTGCAGCCCGCCTCGAGACCTGAAGATGATCTTGTAGTCAGCAGCCGGGAGCGGCGGCTGCTGCCGCGAACGCTGCGACTTGTCAGGGCCTGCAGTAGGTGAGATGGCGGCACCGCTTGCAGACGCTGAGGTTTCCCGGCTTGTTGACGTACAGCGGTCCTTGGAGCGGGCAGGCACACTAAGGATGTGAGTCCAGTCCCTTGGGTCGTTGTCGCGGGGGTGAAGAATCTCTCCCTGCACCTCCATGGTGGAGTGTTCACGGGGGCGCGACCGCGAGCGAGCGCGGACACAGGAAGAGAAGTCGTTGGCACAGCGCGCGCGCGCGAACGCTCAGGCCGGATGCTGGGATGCGATTGCCGCCGAGATTGGGAGACGTTTCAGCGGGAGCACCGAGAAACGCGACCGCTCTCCTCGGAGGTTCCAGGCGGTCTCCTTGTCTGGGCATTCCTTCATCTTCGACCCTGGACGTGATTCACTCTCTCCCCCCTCCCCCTACTCGGTTTCGCCGGAGCGCCGCGCTACCGGCAGCTGCTCCGCACCACGTGACCAACAAAGTAGCCACGTGGCGGCGGCGCCACCGCCACGCCGAAGGCTCGAAATGCTAGCGTAATGTAGCTATCGCTACAAAAAGACTCGGACAGTTGCCGCCATTACAATTTGCAATGTGAATTTCAGCCACAACAGGCTTTACAAATAAATCCCAATGGGCTCTCCCTGAATTTCTAAGCAAAACATTCGCAGCTTTTGAGGCTTTTGATCGCATCCGAGGATTCCTTGCCTCCCTTTTGGAGTCACGCACTGCTGAATCTGCACCTGCGTCATTGCACTAGCCCGTGACGCCAAGGCCGCTATCCGGAGTAGGTTCCCGAAGTAGCCACCACTGTGAAAGACACACTATGCTGCCTGGAACACAATTCACAAGCTGATGTGTTTTCCCTTGTATCGGCCAGAAGTGTATGCAAGCCCATTTTCACGGTTTTGGCTTTGCCTACTGCCCTCATGCAAGCAAGGCTGCAAATTAAACGATGAAACAGCGCTCTTTACCAAGTTTATTCTATGATGGCAAACATGTTCCCACTCATGCAGCACTTTCGAAACTGTAGTAAAAAAAACATTGTAGGCTACATGTACCGCAAACAAAAGTAAATAAATCATCACTTGGGCATCACACATACAAAAACGTGACAAAGCCTGCAACAAAACAACGAAGCCTAGCTCGCAGGGCACCAAGAACTCTATGCCACCGAAGCATAAATATAAATACCACACCAGTCTAAATAAAATCTGGTGAATTGATGGCACCTCTCAAAGTCCTCAAAATTAGGCACCGCGATGCATCTAGGCTGTCCAAAAGTAAGCTTTTTTTTTTAAGTTCTGCCTCTTAGGATGCGACTTTCTCATCAACAGATGCGATTGAAAGGTATACTACACTATGACGTAAGCCAGGAATGTCCTATATCCTAGGTGCACATAATTTTTCACTTTAGTCCACACCAACAGCGTTAGTCCACACCAACAGCGATGCAGTTCTGCCACTAGGTTCCTGTACACTATTATGGAAGAAGCGAGGATAAAGCATGTTTCAACTCGCTCACATTTTACCTTGAACTTCATGCTGCCACACTTCTTCCTGTTTAATACGAAGCAGGAACATCTGAAGGGTACATGCTTCTCATCTGACAAAGAAGGTCAAAAATGCAGTGTGCTCTTGGCATCGTCAACAGGCACTTTCCCTCTTTGATGACAACATGTAAATAATACTCTACTGCTGGGCAAAAGTGCACTGCCACTCAGTGGTATTATACCAAGAAGTGACATGCCACTGGGAAAAAGAAAGGCATTCCAAAATTTTATTTCAGAGCAACACCTTTCAATTCCGTCACTTAAAAAAGTTACAACCAAGGAGAATAAGCTTACTGAACACTCCTCGAAAAGCCAATGGATTTGGTACATATATATACATTGTCTTCTCACAGTAAGCACGCTCTAAAAGTGTCAAGTCTAGGTCACAGTTACAGCTGTTACAGGCAATACTAGTAATGATTTTTCAGACAAGTGTGTACCTCAAGACGCATTGCCTTTTCATATCACCCTTACTACTGGCCCAAACAAAGTGCCACTTTTCAAATATCTGATGCATGCACCACAACCACTCATCACTCCAGAAACACCCTCTAGACACAGTTCTTGTCTTTGAAATAAAGATTACGTTAAACTTTGAAGTGTCAGTCATTATTACAGAAGTGGTGTGGAGGCATAATACAATAAGCTTTTTGCAGCTAGAATGTCACAGAGGCAGGGGAAATATCAGGAACCATGCGGCCAATTATTCAAGCAAAGAAGGCCACTAAAAACAAAGCCCCATATGCATATCTACTGTAATCCTCGAAAAAAAGAACTTTGACGGCAGCCTTTTTGCAAATGAACGCCATTCAGTGCACTTCGCACAGCGCATCTCGACAGTTTGTGAGAATATACGGTTAGGCCAGGCAGGCATGCCACTAGTTAGAATGCGCACAGCAGGAAATTTAGGGACACCAGAATTTAGGAAGTGTTTGCATCTGCATTGCTTAACAGCAACATACCTGCAAGGCAATCACAGAAGACCAGGCCACACTCCAGAAACTATATCCCTCCCCCCCTTACAGATTATCACCAGAGCAATAAAAATCTCCACTCTCATTTGCTTTAATGTAGTTTCATCACACGGAGTGGGAACTACACAGCAACCAGTGCAATACTTGACATAAGAACAGCTAGTCATAGTATACACCCCTCAACACAGCCATACGTATGCCTGCCCACACGTATGTGCAACGCTGAGTAGCATCTGTCACTACCAGCACCATATTTCGGGGCACTGAAAGTGGGGGGCCACACCATGTGGTTTGGACATAACTTAAAGTGGAAAGCAAAACCAGAATAATAAAGAAAATAAGAGGCAACAAAAACAGTAACATTCAAGCAAAATCTTTTGCTCTCTTTCCCAGGGCAACCCTCCCCAGCCCTACCAACTTTGTTTGAACCCTCGATATTTTGGCCTAATAAAAGCAGGAAGCATCAGAGATAACTGCTTAACTGCCCGCCTTTCAATCTTTCAATGATGTGCTGATAACCAACCTTCTTGTCTCGAAAGGCAAACCAATGGCAAAGTACTTACTTTAATGTGATTGACTGCATCACAGAAATCCAGAAAGCTTTTACAAAAACTCATGTCCAAGATGAACAAGTATCGTCAACACAACAAGCATACTTCTAAACTGAGGCTGACACCAACAAAACTAACTTTCCTGCACGTGCCACACACATGGCAACAACGTGCAAAGCACACGGTGAAGGTGGATAAAACAAAAAAGAAAAGACATGGTTTAAGGGGCAGGCAGCGGTGCCATAATGTCCATGAGATGATGCGGCTTCAGCAGTGTCCGTGAAAAGCATATCTTGCAGACATTGCCTGATGCACTGCACACTCCACTGTGTTTCTAACAACTGAGCACTCTGCTGCATCTCCCATGCAAAGCGAGCGGGGCATTCCTTCTAGTTGAGGTGCTGCAGCTGTTAAGCCACCATTTTGCATTCAAGAACAGGTGTGCATTCCTTGTCAGTGCAGACGTAGTAAGCGGATGGCACACCAGATGGTGCAAACAATGCTGCTAACAACCACGTTCAACCTTTCTCTACACCCAGTCGTGAGTCCTGAGGATCAAAGTACACGGTGCGCTGGTGGATGCGTAGTGCGAGCGAAGGATGATGTCACTGAATAACGTGTCCCGAAGCTCTGAAGCCACTTGGGGCATCACCGCTCCAGGTGCAATGCAGTAGCACTGTCCTATTCGATGGGGCCAGACACTGCGAGTTTCAACACCACTGAAACACACAATCAATGCGCAACCCGGTTTGGTGGCGGCATCAGTTCACTGTCAGTCGGCTTCTTCCGCCATAGATGCTTGCTGATGAAATCCAGCAGGTATTCTTTGTCGATAGGATTCCGTATGCTCTCCATGACACCTGCGGACAAACAGTACAACATCACTCGATAGGCACTCGCACAGGGCAAAGCCGCTCGCTGGCCTCGGATATGCCCTTGCCATTATGAAGCCATGTAGTTATGCATATTCTATGACTTAACGAGCAGTGCACATTACTTGAGGCTTAGGTCATCGCACCCATAACTGGTTGTTTAAAAATGGTTTGTAGATCTTAAATCTTTCGTTACCATGCCAGTATAAATCAATCACCAGTGATCAAAGAATTCAAAGTCCAATTTTAGTGCTACTGGGGCCACCGAAAACTTGTTGCGATGTCTTGTGGGTTGTTTAGACACCATACTTCATTTTACACATAGTCTGTATTTTTGCCACAAGGCAGCAAATTTTTGAAACACCTGTGAAGTTGAGGTTTCAGCACAGTATGCTCACAGCATTGCGTCAGCCGCAAGAATAGTGCGTGTTCAAGAAAATCCCACTTTGGACGATTCTGCTACATCTAACAGATATTTTCAATGCGTCACGCAGCAGTTACTCTCATGATGAAACTGCATCAGTGGATTTTGATTGAGACGATGGAACTGTGTAACCTCAGTACGGAACGTCGGCAGCTGTCTAACCAAACGTTTCGTTCTCCGCTTCTTGTCTGCCTGCTCATTACTAGAACCAGCTCACGCTCCCTATTGATGTCATGAACGATGTTCTGCTTACTGTAGCGCCACAACATCATATGGGCAAAGATCTACTTCCACAAGCCCCGTAGAAACCAGGGCATCAACCTAGGATTGACACTCTGTAGTAGCCCCTCCAAGGCGGCACTGTCGACATCTTCCAACCGGTCCTAAATCTTCTACAACATATTCTGAAATATGTTCCTGTAAAACCAAAGCATTCTGCAGCTTTTCCAGGTATTCTTTTTTTACCTTTGTTCATTTTCATGTGAGCAAATCATCACAAATAGTATGAGAGATCTACTTGTACTTCTACAATTTTTTTTTCAGCTTCTTCAAAGTCATTCTTAATTAAGATTCGAAATGTTGAAAAGTACATTTACCAAGCTATATTTTGATGTTTTACATTGTGCTTTGAAAATTTTTTGCTCCGAGTGAAAAACTTTCATAAGAACACTCTGAAAAGAGAGTTTTTTTTATGTAGTAGTGTCAGAAAACATTTTCTACGACAATAAATTTTTTAGTTACATTTTCAAACTTTTAGTAGGCAGTTACTAAACAATTTTGAAATGTTATGTACATTTTAGAACTTTCAAAATTATTTTCTTCCAGGGGATATCATGTTGTCAATAAGTTGTTTACTTTTTGTTTAATTTTTTGTCCAATATTTCTGCACCAAGGTACCATTTACACAGCTTTATTCACCTTGCGACAAGGGCCAAGTCAAGTCCTCATCGACAGGGCAAGCGATCATGCAGAAATTACAGGACTGCACTTAAGTCTGCTTAAGGGCGGAAATGCGAAAGCCTTCCCTTTTCCTCTCTCTCTCTCTTTTCTCCCTCCATTTTTCTTTTTTTTCAATTTTTATTAGTTGTATTTTCGTGTTTATTTTTATCTTTATTAATTTACTTGAGTTTATTTTTATTATTATTATTACCTTACATTTTTACGTCATTTTTATTGAATTACATATATGTTGCTTATTCAACATTTACATTTTATTTTAATTACGATACAATTCATGATTGTCAGTTTGTACGGACAACACCCATCTACAACTTCGTTTACAACTTCCATCCACGCCACTCATGAGCCAGGTGAGGCTTGCGCCTTAAAAATCATGCCTAGTGCGTGGTGCACCGTAACCACCATACCTGTGACGTGCATTACAGGAGGCTTAGCAACGATCGGAGCCCCGCAGTTTTAGTTTCTGACCTTCGCCACCATCCGGCGGCAATGGCGGCTATCAGCAGCGCAATCTCCAGCTGTCCAAACTCAGCACTTTCAGGCACCAACTGACAGTCACTGATAACCTATTTTTGTCTTTCACCCTTCAAACGCCCATTTGCGCGTTTGGGCGTTCCCTTCGCTTATGTCCACGTTGTTCTTCCAGCACACTGAAACTCCACGGTCATCACGGTCTTTTCACTGTTTGTGCGATGAGCCTCCTCATAAGGCTTTACCACATTTCAACAGCAGTCTTTTTTTTCTGGAGGGGGGGGAGGGGGGGGGGGGGCATTTTATAAGTTGACATCTGAATAATGTGGACATTTCTACCAGTCAATGAAGCCCAAATTATGAGGTTTTATTACCCATCATGTTCACATTAGTGGCACAGGCAGAGGAAATCTATTTTTGTTTCACATTAGCACTAGATCATACTCATCATACTAGATCATACCCAGCGAAAGTTGGGCACAGTCTGAAGCACATATTATTTCCTTCTCGTCTGAACACCTAGACATTACAATTGATGACCAAGACATAGAACGTGCGCATCAACTGGGCCGTTTCCAAACAGGCAAAACCGCCCAATCATTGTTAAGCTCGCACGCAATAAAGATAAATAAAAAATTCTTGTTGCAGGGCATAAACTTGAAAGAAACCTCATTCTGAGTCCATGAGGATTATTCAGCGAAAGTTCCGACAAGCTAGGAAAAAACTTTTTTTCTTGCGGCCAACAAAGCAACGCCTCATTAAGGTCTGCTACAACAAGTACTTATCGGCAAAAGACAGTTCCCTTTTAACGCCGAAACGGATTTCGTTGTAGAACTAAAACCATAGCGATTAGCCCAGGCGCCATGAGTCCCATTTTTACCACAGGTCCAACCATCCAAATGCTTGCGCCCTACCACTACTTATCAGAAAGCTTCTGTCCTAATGAGAAATATCCGTAGTTACCTTCCAGAAAAGGAAATAGTTGAAGCCGCACCGAAATACTGTGCCTTAAAGTTTGTCTTCCATCTTGTACAAACATAGCAATTGCATGCTATCGAGCACCTGACACAGATCAGTCTTTTATTACGGACCTTCACTCTGTGCTTCAAGACCTGCACTCTCGACTGCCCCACCCCAATATTATGCTCTGTGGCGACATTAACTACTCGGATATCGACTGGGAAGCTTTGACTGCATCATCTCGCCAATCTAAAGACTTACTTGAACTGGTTCTTACCTTCTACCTTCTCCAAGCTGTTCATGAGCCAACACGAGGCTCAAATATCCTTGACCTCATTCTCGTCTTCAGTCCAGAATTATTCCAATCTCTTTCATATTCTAGTGGACTCAGAGATCACAACCTCTTGTTTTTCAACCTAACCATTGAAATCTCTGCCCAACAACCATCCGTCAAATACATCCGCGATCTGACTTAGCGAGCGTGAACTCTGACCTCGAACAATTTTTCGCTACCTTTCTCCTATCCATGCCTACGAGATCCATTAATGAAAACTGGTGCCATTTTAAACACAACTCTTATCGCCCATTGACGCTTACGTACCACTTATCTGCATCTGCAGCGACGCCACTAAGCCATGGTATTCCAATGCATTGCGCAAATTATCGCGGAAAAAAAAAACGCCTCTTCCGTAATCCCAAAAATTCAGCATCATCTGTGAAATGGAATAAATACTTCCCCAGCCTTCGCGAATGCACTCCGTTATTACGGTCATCTAAAAGAAAATTCTACAATCATGATCTCTTAGACATAATGCACACTAACTCAAAGAAATTCTGAAATTTGCTAACGCCCAACAAAAACAGTTTGTGCAACATATCCTTGAGAAGACCGGATGGCACACACGTTCCGCTTTCCGAATGCTCTGATACAGAATTCCTACTTCACCTCAGTCCTCACCCACGAACCACCGGAAAACAGGATTACTTTACCGCAACCTAATTTTCTTCAATGCGACCTGTTACCATCACATCTGACGGAATTCCTAAGCTCATCGATAATCTCAAGCCATCTACTTCCCCCGGACCTGACAACATACTTGCCAAAATCCTCAAAGGAACTAAAGAACTGTCAAGCCAAATCCTACAGCCCATTTTCGACCAGTCTCGCAAAACTGGTCAAATTCCGGACGACTGGAAAGCAAGCAAAGTTGTGCCAGTTTTTAAGTCCGGTGGCTGCACTGGCCCCTCGAATTATCGTCCAATTTCATTAACATGCATCTCGTGTAAACTCTTCGAGAATATACTGTACTCCCATATTGCAAATCACCTTGATAAAAACTTTTTTTTTCTTTCCCAAACAACATGGTTTCAGGGCAGGCTTCTCATGTGAAATACAACTTTTTGAATTCACAACTGATCTTCATCTAAGTCTAGATTCATTATTTCAAACAGACATCATTTACTTAAATTTCTCAAACATCTGATTGCATTCCTCACCAATGTCTCATCTGTAAACTCGCATGCCTGTCACTCAACCCTCTAGTCTTTTCCTGGATTCGCTGCCTTTTGACTAACTGCTCACAATTAACCTTCACCGCTAGTCACGAGCTCCGCGACCAATGTCGCTGACTTTCTTTTGCACAATCTTATTCTACAACATGGTGTCCTCGTCAATTACTCACGGACCGCGTACGCTATTTCATGTCCAGAGTTGTTGACGACATCCTGCGTTCATGTTCTACCAAGCATAAGATTGCCACAGCTTACCACCCGCAGACGAACGGGCTAACCGAGCGTTTGAACCGGACTTAATTAACAGACATGTTGTCTATGTACGTCTCCCCCGACGACAAAGACTGGGACCTCGCCTTGCCCTATGCGACGTTCGCTTACAACACCTCCCGGCATGACACAACTGGTTACTCTCCGTTATATCTTTTATATGGGAGACACGCCGTCCTGCCTTTGGACACACTCGTCCCATCCGCTGACCGTTCCGTCACCGCCTACGCCCGTGACGCCACTGCTCAAGCTGCAGACGCTCGCCAAGGCGCCCGCAGTCGGCTCCAAGCGTCCCAGAAGGGACAGAAGTCTATGTACGACAATCGCCATCGCCACGTCGCCTACGAATCGGGGTCGCTCGTTCTTCTATGGTCCCCTTTTCGCCGCGTCGGTCTCTCTGAGAAACTTCTATCCCCCTACCATGGCCCTTATCGTGCGGTGCGTCAGGTCACCGACGTCACGTATGAAGTTGCTCCTCATACGCCTGCATCCTCATCATGTAGACCACCCACAGATATTGTTCATGTCATGCGCCTCAAGCCCTACCACGTCGCTTCTCGACCACCGGCCTAGCGCCGAGGCGGCGCTCGTGCCGCCGGGAGTCATGTTACGACGAAGTGGCAGTGGAAGACGAAGTGGCCTCTCGCATGAAAGGACGAACGAAGAAGAGGTTAATGTGGCTCCCTGTTCGTGATGGTGCTCCCTGCTAGGAACTCTTTATTCTAACCCCTAACGCTTGTAAATAAATGTAAATAGTATTTCCCCATAACAATATGGAACCGTCACCAGGCCCACTTAATACATTTGCTTAAAGCTACCCAGAACCGGGCAGCTCGCTTTATAACGTGTCGCAGTATTTGCCTCAACACAGCATTACCGTATTTATTCGAATCTAGGCCGATAGTTTTTTCAAAAAAACGAGATGTAGAACTCTTATGTCGGCTTAGATTCGAGGATTTCGTTTCGAGGTTTCGTATTCGTAAAATACGAATAAATGTAGCACGCAGGTGGCGCCCCCCCCCCAAAACGCCAACGAAAGACAGCACTGTAGCCATTGCTATCCGTAGCCGATACTGATCAAAGCACACATGAGCACTGGCTGCCATTTTGGCCTTGTTCTGTTATCGTGCGGTGGCGTGAGCACATTCGCAGCAGTGAAGTTTTCGTGCGTAGTTTTTATCACCAACACCATGGCACCAAACAGGCGGTGCCATTATAGTGCCGCCTTCAAGCGGAAAGTTATAGTCGCTGCAGAGCAGTCGTCAAATCTTCAAGCCGGGCGGGACTTCGGCGTGGATGAGAAGAATGTTCGCCGTTGGAGGGGGCAGCGTAACGAAATTTTTGCTTGCGCGGCAACGAGAACGGCTTTCACGGGCCCCAAGAAAGGCCGCCATCCAGAAGTGGAAGTAGCTCTGGCCGAGTTTGTGGAGACGCAGAGGTCAGCGGCACTTCCAGTGAGCACGGAAGTGCTGCAAGCCAAAGCAAGAGAGCTGGCGAGAGAGCGAGGCGTCCCCCGGGAACTGTTCAAAGCCAGCCGGGGCTGGTTGCAGAAGTTCATGAAGCGCTTTGGCTTCAGCCTCCGACGTCGCACGTTCATTTGTCAAAAGCTGCCGGGCGACTTCGAAGAGAAGCTGATCTCATTTCAGCGATTCGTAATAAGGAAGAGGATGGAGCACGGCTACGCCGTAGGACAAATGGGAAACGCTGACCAGACGCCGGTATGGTTTGACATGCCAGTGGCGTGCACCGTGAACGAAAAAGGTGCCAAGGAAGTGAAAGTGCGCTCGGCCGGATACGAAAAGCAGCGCATGACTGTAATGCTGGCCTGCACGGCGGATGGCCACAAGCTGCCGGCATATATAATTTTTAAGAGGAAGACTCTACCAGCTCGGGAAGTGTTTCCAAGAAATGTGATCGTCCGCGCCAACGAAAATGGATGGATGGCGAGCGATATGGTTGAGCAGTGGATCAGAATGGTTTGGCAGCGGCGTCCAGGGGCCCTCTTGGCCAAACGTTCCCTCCTCGTCCTGAACTCTTACCGTGGACACCTCACTGACGGCGTAAAAGCTGCGCTTTCCGAAGCCGGTACAGACGTCGCCATCATACCCGGTGGCATGACAGGACAGCTGCAGCCTCTTGATGTGTGCCTCAATAAGCCTTTCAAGGATCGGCTGCGTAAGTACTACGTGGACTGGCTTAGTGAAGAGCGGCGTGAGCTTACACCAACAGGCCGAATAAAGCGCGCCTCACTGGGAGTTGTAGCCACTTGGATAGCTGCAGCCTGGGATGACATCCCAGAAAGCTTGGTTGCACGCTCATTCCGCAAGTGCTGCATCTCTAATGCACTTGATGGCAGTGAAGATAGTGCACTGTTCGAGGAGGCCAGCGATAAAGAAGTCAGCGATGATGATGACGAATGAGCGGGGGCTGATCCCGGGCTGGCGTTGCATATGTCTCCTCGCCCAACGCCGCCTCTCCTCCTCCTCTTCTCTCAAAGCTCCTTTGGCAGCTTTTTTTTTTCAACGGTCCCTCTCGGGGCCATCAATCACGCTTCGGCAGAGCATGCAGGCACGATGCTTCCCGCTGTGTCTCACTCGAGTTCCTCTCTCTACACCAAGTCGCCTATGCGCAGACACATGGTGCAGTCGTTTCGCGCCACGCACTTTCACGTGCGCGGCGACATAAGAACAGTCGTGTCGCGTCATAAAAATAATTGTGATAATGAGGTATAAACAGTGTTGTTTTTTCGACCGGCCTACAATCGAGGTAAGTTTTTTTTTTCTGTGGCCTTCAACTTTCGGGTCTCGGCTTAGAATCGTGGCCGGCCTAGATTCGAGTAAATACGGTACTAATGTAGTTGAGGGGTTCGACATTACTAACCTAAAATTATCTCTCGACCTTGAACCCTAAGCACTTTGCTACATGCTCCCTTATGCTCATCTCGCCGATTATACACCTCCCTCAGCATTCAGCGGTTGCAAAGCTCATCCAATGCTTTCAACAAATCTTTCCTTCCCATCGCCATAGAAGGATGGAACATTCCTGAAACCACTGTCATCGAACCTAGTCCCACCAGATTTAGGCAGCTACTAACCAACCACCTGAACCAACTATAGCTACTACTTCCCTCGCGCTGCTCTGCCTGCAATTTGAACAGCTTGTGTCATTGTGTGTCATCTCCTACAACTATTTTCCCACTTTACGCCACTCTGCATGTTTATTGCAGCTTGCTTTGACCACACATTTTGATGTTTACTTTTATATACTACCACATTATTTGTCATATATTATTTTGGATTATTTGGATTACCTAACGTTAATTTCACGTCAAACTTGTTATTCTTGTTATTTTTGTGCTGTTTTTTGATGTTCACATGCTTTTGTATGACCGCTTTACACCACTGTCTTCCCCACCCCCCTTATGTAATATCCCAGACGGCATTTTTAAGAGTACAATAAATGGTGGTGGTGGTGGTGGTGGTGGTGGTGGTGGCGATGATGATGATGATGTCATTTTTTAGCTGCCAGTCACAGGTCAATTCATGGATCTCATTTCATTCGTCATTTTGCATGACTACATTACATGTTGGGTACTATTATGCTGTCTAATCAGGTAGTATACATTTCTGCGCATGTCATTTTTTATAGGGTGCTGAGTCAGCCTAGTTCTGTTTATTTCAATTATAAAGACTGCACACTATTTTGAAAGAAATGAAAACAGCATTTGCCTGCATATCAATTCCTGAAACTTTTTTTCATACTGAACGATATTCAATTCGTACTCGAAAATTATTTCAGTATTCGTACACCCCCTACAGTATTCACCCCTTTCCTGAAAACAAGGAATATGATAACCTGCGCATGCACACTTCTTGGCCTCTGCAGCAAGCTGCCCTTGAGAGCAATTGGAAGAAAGTTCATCCAGTGCAGTCTTCGCCACTGCCATCAAGCCAGCAATGGTCAGCCACCCACAACAATGCCTGCCGTGCACTTGACTCAACACCTGAACACAGTAACCGTAAATGTGCTCAGACGCACGCACCTTCAGCTGTTGAGAAGCTGTTGGGGAAGGACTTGTCAGTTCGCTCCCGCAGCAAAACCCATTGGCCATCCTCGACACGGCACTCGATTATCTTGTTGTCCAACGCCTTCAACTGCTTTGTCACCTGCATGTGTCACATCATGTGAGGCCAGTCAACTATGAGGCAGAGGGAGCCACCATGAACAGAGCAGACACCAGGATACAAAGGCAACAACAAGATTCAACTTGGCACTGCTTCATGCACTTTATAGCCTACTCCTTTTAGACCACATCCTTTTAGAGCTCAGCTCACAGGCACTCGTTATCGGGTTGAGCGGCATGCCTCGGTGTAACTCAGCATGGTGCGCAGTGGAGGATGAAAGAGAGCACGAGGAGGAAAATGCAGGAGAAGGGCATGGTGGTAGCGTGAAGGCAGGCAGGTTCCCGATGGCGACCCATGGCATCAGAGTAGCGCGCACCGTCATCTGCCCACCAATGCCGTCATTGGTAAGGTATGCCGCGCGCAAGGCAAGGCTCCGAGGCAAGGCTCATCAGCGGCAGAACGCTGTGCACATCGCCCAAGTCGAAACGTACAGCTGCCTCTGATCGGTGCTAAGTGCAGTTCCGAGTACTGCAGCAGTTGTGCGAAAAAACTGCAGTACCAAGAAAGTAATTGTCGGCTAATATTTTTTGCGCTTTTTTACTATAGGAGCAGCTACGAGCACATTCTCAGTTCTGCAGCATCACCTGGAGCATTTGGAGGAGGAATGAGAGGAGGAAATGTGAGAGGCGCTGCACCGTGCTGGCCAAGTGCCCTGTCCAGATCTGTGGCGCCCTTTTTTCGCGCAGCAGTGCGAACTATTGCTCATGCCAACTGCTCATTAATAGCCCCATCATGAATTTGTGGCACTGTCTATGTGCAGTGGGGCAAACTGTACTCAGAATGACTCAATAACAAATCGGCAAACGTCCCTCAAAGAAGGCCTTCCAGCCAACGGCGCCAACCAACTGTCATGAAGTTGCTGTTACCTACTACACCTAGCCCGATACCACAGATGAAGGCAGGTGCCTCCATGAAATGAGATTAACCACGACATCACAACAATCGGTCAACGCCACTGGCTGGAGAGCCGTTTTCAGAGGAGAAAAACAACAGTGATCACACCCTCAGGGCCTGCAGCAAGATCTCATAAGCAGCATGTGCTATATGTGACATAAGACGCCCAGAAACTGTGCTGCAAAGAGAGGGATGGGCATTAGAAACGCACCTTTGTGATCCGGCTGTATGGTTGTTCTTTACCTCCCACAAAGAGCAGCCCGATCGACTTTGGCACCAGGCTGCAGTTGCAAACAACAGCGACGCACAACATGAGCACAAGACATGGGCAGAAATATGTCAGACGCGTCAAGTGTCAGATGGAGTATTGCTATACCGAAGAAAGGAAACGCACACAAAACCGGCCAAGGAAACTGACAAAGCTGGCTCCCAGCGGCAGGAATGCAGACACTAAGGACAGTCTGACAGCCCACACTGAAATCACGCATGAGAATTGCCATGCTTAAAGTGACCGAACACTGAATTTTAGGCACCCAATTTTTATAAGCACAGCGAGAAGCTTTCCGAATTATTTTTCAGTTAGTTCATGCACCCGTTTTTATGTATCCCACTGCTCGAAACCATGATCAGCGAGCGCGATGGGGACTGCATGTCGGCAAAAGTGCTGTACCACAAACGAATATGAATTTCACCCGCCAAACAGTAATCAGACCTTTTTACAGTATAGGGCAGTGTCCATTTTAGTTTCCACGCCCAAAGCTGTTACAGCACTGTGATGTATACCTCATCGACGGTTTTAGTGGACCATGGCTGCCTCTCAATCTAAAAAATGCAAAGCACTGTGGCACCATTTAATAATACAAGCTAAAAGCACATGGTCGACAATGCGAAAGAGTGTTGCTTTTCATCAAAGAGCACACTGGTCAGAGTGTAAACTAAAGGAAAACATGACGAACTCTCCTGAAGGAAAAAGCACAGTGCACTTAAAACAAATCAGCGATATTTTCACTGTATGATGCCTTTTTATGCAATTTTCAATGGCAAATTACAATTATCAATCAGTGCTCCTTCAGAACTGCAGTGCTCAAACAATCTTTTCATTTCTGTCATAATCTCATGATGTATTTCGGTCAGTGGTCGGTCCTTTTAATGGTATGCCTCTGGCATACCTGCAAAATTCGTAAAACCTTCGCAACCAAAATGGGGGGTAGCCAGCATACTTTTTATTTTAAAGCAAAATGTCGTGTTGTGTCACTTCTTTCAGTGTACTGGCCCATTCGCAGTTGCAAGTCGCAGAAATTGCAGAACCATTTTGGTCGAAAAGCGCCATTCGCAAACGGTCGCACTGGTCGAAAACCAGGCCAGTCGCTCGCTGCTCGATTTTCCAGCCCTGCAACTGCGAGTTGCAAGCTGCTGAAACAATCAGCGAGCCAGCCGAGCTTTCGGCAATGACGCCGCTCGCGGGCACGCCGGGCAAAAAAATGCGCTGCTCCCTGGCTGCCCTAGTCGTCGCTAAGCATAGCCGTTCGATGCCGCAAGCAACTGAGGGCGCTTTCGAACTGGCCAGCACTGTAATAAATGTGCTACTCTCGTTGCAGCTTTACGTGAACTCCGTCTCATAATAAAATAAAGATATGCTCGATTTCTGCAATGTCTTCAGCAGCAGAGCTAGTAGACAACAGGCGAGCCACATTGGGCAGCAGCAGCAAACCAGCTAAGGGAAGAAATTTGCTTGAATCGCAGTTATCCCTTTTGCCAGCAACTCGGTATTGGCCAACAATCCTCGAAAATGATTCATGTTTGAAATTCCTCTACTCCAGGCCTTGATATGAACGTGAAAAAACAATATTAGTGCAATTTTCTGGCGCTGCTGGCTGGCATACAGGCTGGCAGGGCAGCCCTAAATGTGCACCCCTGTCATCATGACACTTGTATGGCCAAAACCGCCACAACATCTTCCTCTTCGCACAGGTTGTCGTAATACTATGGGAATAGCACTTTAGAGGACAGAGCGCGAGTGCAGGAGACGTGGCCAAAGCAGACGAAACTCTCGAAAGTGCGCGAACGTCATTCCCGAGAGTTTTCGCTTCAAACAAGAATCTGATGAGAAGGCTACTCGCAGATCACGTTTGCTAGTGTGAACAACGGTGTTGTCAAGCTGCTGCCTGGTCGCAAGCGACTGCTAGCCACGTGCCCTCTGCGACTCGCAAGTGTGAATGGGCCCTACGACGCACCAGCGTGGCGTTCCTTGTGAGTAAACGCACAAACGACGAACGGCATGTGACAAGCGCGGAATTTCGGCACGCTGGAAAAATGAAAGTACCACGCAGCAAGAACCGACCGATGCGAGCAACGGTTCAGAGCCTTGCCGGAACGGCAATTAAGATGCCTTCGATAAACAAACAACCAAACATACAAAAAACGTCCAGGACAATGCAATCATCCATCTAAACAGTGTGTAGCTCGGCTGACTGACTGACAAGTGCTGGGGGGCTTGAACGAGCGCAGCCGATAGCCGCTGCCGCTCCGAGCTGGCGGCGAAGCTCCGAAAATGAAGCTACATGGCCAGACACTTCATCGGCCGGCCTATCGTCGGGCGCCTGCCTTTTGTCAAAACACTTGTAGTTGCGCGCATGTCAGAAGAGCGCCGGACGCTATTTAGCATGCAGTTCAGGCCTGGGGACGAATATATCGGCAATCAGTCTGCCGAGCAGGTGATACCGCGACATGGCACCACCTCGGAAGTCTGTCCGAATTGACTGATACCAGTGCCTGGCCGTCCAAACAAACAGCACACGGGCGTTTGGCAAGACTGGCGGCAGTCCGAATTATCCGAATTAAAAGGCAACTGAACAAGTTTTAGAATTTGATGAGTTTAAAACGGACGAATATCTGAAACATGCAGGTAAAGCCTGCAAAATCGTTTTGCCATAGCATTTGAAATGGCGATGTAATCCCCGAATACAGCGGGGTCGGCGTTGAGGCTTTTCTGCAGTGCACAGCGACGAGCAGAGGACCCATTAATGACGCCACATACGATGGCACTACGTTTCCAGCGAATAAACAGTTGATTCATTTAAGAAAACTAGCGCCATTGAAGGTGGATCTCACAAAGCATTGTTTCGCGGCATCGGGCAATGCACAGTAACATGCAGGCGAAAACAGCAGACATTTTTCGATATAATGATGTCACAACGAGTTTCCTCGCAGTTTTCTCGCACTTCTCTAACGCAGTGAGGAGAAGCATGAACATCGTCTCAGTTTCAGTCGACGATTACGTCACCATTTTAAATACTAGTGCAAAAATACTTTGCATGCTTTACCTAGAAGCTCCGTAGACTCGAATTCTCAGAAAACCATCTCAGCTTCCCTTTAATGGGTGTTGAGGAGCAGGAATAAACGTTTAAATAGTTGCGTCGAATTAATAATGTTTTAATACATAACCCGGAATGCATAAGTGATGCGGGCGAGGTTCCCTTCTCCACCTCAACCTGTGTGGAGTGGGGAGTCCTCTTCTATTTTACTCATCTACTATATCTACAATGTTCCAGCTGCTGCTGCTAATTTCACAGATGGTACATATATAGAGTCCTCGTGGCGGCACAAGGTACCACTGGCAACGGTGTGGTTTTTTTTCCACAGAATTTCAAACGTTTTTCGCAAAAAAAATTTATTTTCTGTAAAATTTGGGGTAAGATTTGTAAAATTGTAATACCCTTCCAAAATCGTACATTTGATGGATAATTCGAAAGAGTTGGCAGGTATGCTGTGGTAAACATTGTGCCATGCTCCATGATCACTGTCAATCTCTACTTTCTCATCCTGGCTGCTTGTCAGATTTTGTTCGCTTTTTCACGGCAGAATCTCACATTTTTTTTACTAAACCCACTGATAAAAGTTCGCACCCATGTCATTCTCTCAAAGCACGAAAGCAAAATATTGTGGCAACACTGGATCCACAGAGTCAAAAATTGCGTTTTAATTAGAGGTGTGCAAATATCGAAATCTATTCCTCCCCAAAAGCAAAAGCACTTCTGTCAGTTTTAACGCTTTCTTTTATTTTTTTCGAGCAGCAGTGGTGAGTTAGACAACAATGTAAAATAATTGGATTTCAGTTTTGCTTGCAAGATTTCAAGATTTCGTCACAGAGGCCCAGAATATCAGCACATGGTCGCACGTGTTTCGTTTTACTATTCACTTTGTATTTCATGCAATGTGCTTGATTTTTAAATGACGAGAGTGGTTTTATCCAGTGCTTTAGAATTTTTGCAACACACTACTGCCAAGATATTTTACCAAATGCACCAGCAGATTTTTTATTATAATGATGTCAAGAAAGGCCATAAGCCATCGCATCGACATTTTGAACCTGCTGCCAAAAATAAGGTCAGTGCTCCTGGACAAGCTGCTTCTATAACACGATCTCTTCAGTTTCAATTTCTTCTTTTTTTTTCTAACGAGACAAGGCGACGTGAAAAATGAAACTTTCACCGGACATAGTCCGCCAGCTGGCGATCACGGGGTCCGTTGTGCTGCGCCCTTCTCGAAGGCAAAGGCTACACTGAGCACTTTTGGCAGTTCCTATAGTGTTTTTTTTTTAAGCAGCAGTGGTGAGTTAGAAACCACGTGGAATGGTCAGATTTCAGTTTCAATTGCGAAACTTCGTCTCATAGGCCTGGGACATCAACACGTGCTTGCCCGTAAAGTAATTGTCGGTTAATATTTTATTGTTATTATGTTATGATTTATTATGTTATATTATTATATCACTATGATATTATTAAATTATTATTCTTGTTGCCAATTAACAATCATCCCAGCATATTGGGAGCATGGCCATTTTCCAATCACAGAGGAACTTTTTATTTATGTCTAGAATACAACGAAAGTCAGCACGCAAACGTGTTTTGCTCTGTAGATTTGAAATATGCAATCACATTTGAGCTGCTGGACTTAAATCAAAAGTAACCTTACAAAGTCTAGAGCATAATTAGGTAATTTCTTATGCAGCTTTAATAAATTTTCACATTGCATTTTGCTGCTTTTAATTGCATGAATCGATAGGCAAAGAGTTCCCATACCCGGAGACATTTGTAGTTTTTCTCTACAAACATGCCATCCTGAAAAATTACGTAAAGCATAAAAGGTGCCATTAGTTGACACTGCAGCTCGTTAACCTAACTGCGAATTATTTTTTATACATGGCCTCAATAAAAAAGTAAGAATGTCACTGGGTGCCTCAGTTTTCCCTGAAGATAATGGTACAAAAGTTGTTTTTATAAAACAAAAAAAGTTTATCAAAAAGGTGCATAAGGCGTAGGAAATCAACCAAAAATATGAAACTGCGAAAACTGCATTTGAAGTTTCTATCCGTATGTTACGAGATGAACGGTTGGTAGCCCCGTAAAAATGACATGCTATTCCCAATTTCAAAACCGACCGCAGTGGTGGCCTAGTGGGTGAGCATCCAAGTCGCATGTGGGAGTGCTGCCGGGTACCCACCGGTGATACAAGGGGGACAAGCTTCCCCTGGCCTGGTGCTCGGCTTAATCAGGGTGAAATGCTTGAGAAATGGGTCTTTGGCGTCACCTTGAGCAAGTGAAAACACCTTGTGCCATGGCACATTTTGGCCGCAGATGCCCTTGAGGCATAAAAATACATAATCATCATTATTAGGAATTCAGCAAAATTTGGGACTTGAAACCTAGCCAAGGCGATGGCAGTACTGTATTAGCACAGCTTGACCTGGATATAATGCAATTGAAAGAAGTCTGCGATTTTTGGTTACATCCAGGCTTTCGTTAATGCAGCCTTTGCATGAAGACTCGAAATGGCAATGCGCAACAGAAACCAAAATAAGAAATAAATGTAGGTGAAATCACCTTGGAAATGTTTACAGTAAATCCCCATAACTCGAAGTCATAAACGCGGAGAATGTTTCACGTTCGCACTGGCTGATAGCGCAACTGTGGCAGCAGCTGCCACCACCTCACACAATGCCGCTACAAGTGGGGTGGAGAGAGTAAGGGAGTTGGGAGGCAACATAACCGGACTAGAGGAGAGCGTGCGCAGTTATGCTGCCGCCGGTAGACTGGCCGCGGAGGCACCTCTTTCTTTCTGCATGCTCCCTCTCTCGGTCTGCCCCCACCGCTGCCCCAGGAAACGGGACTCTTTGTGTTGCATCACCAAACCAACACACTCCATGTGTCCCCTCTCCTGACATTCGAGAGCTGTCGGCACCGGAATGACGTGAGCAACCATTCAGCGGCGACAGGCGCACACTGCTCGACCTGTGCCTTTTTGGAAAAGTAGTGGAGGAAGCTAGCTTTCGAACGACACCAAAATGACCGCGTTCAGATGAGCAGAAGTGAATCGAGCGGCACTAAATTTGGCTTTGCCTCGCCATTCCCGATCATTTTTTAGTCACGTGGGCGCATAAAACTTCAATTTTTTTATATTTCTAGGACTTTGATATTCTTAACAGAGAGGGGTGAATGCAATAAGCATGCCAAAAATGTGAGGTATTGAGAACCCGATTTTTTTGTGATTTTTTCCGCATTTAAGACCCGCGTCCCCATTAAGCATCTTTCAAAATTTTTCTGCGAAGGAAGTTCTCTCTCCCATGCAGCCAACGAGTGATTTGGCGACTCCCGGCAACTGGAGCTTTCGAACGACACCAAAATGACCGCGTTCAGACGAGCAGAAGTGGATCGAGCGGCACTAAATTTGGCTTTGTCTCGCCATTCACGATCATTTTTTAGTCACGCGGGCGCATAAAACTTCAATTTTTTTATATTTCTAGGACTCTGATATTCTTAACTCTCTAGAGAAGGGTGAATGCAATAAGCATGCCAAAAATGTGAGGTTTTGAGAACCCGATTTTTTTGTGATTTTTTTCCGCATTTCAGACCGGCGTCCCCATTAAACATCTTTCAAAGTTTTCTGCGAAGGAAGTTCTCTCTCCCATGCAGCCAACGAATGATTTGGCGACTCCCGGCAAACTGGTGTGCTGCGCATACTAGAACCAAATGCAAACAGTCCATCGCATTGCTTTCAATACAGCGGGTGCAGCCCAGGGTGCAATCACGAGCACTACAGCTCACGCCAAGCTCTGATGAGCCCTAATTATCGCTCGGTGAATAGGTACTTCTATTTAAAACACCACTGTGGAACCACAGCCTCAGCTCATCCATTTGTTTACAGTGCACACATGTGCTGCTCACTTTTCCAGCATCGCTAACATTACAGATGTATCACTGAGTGCACTGGCAACCTTCCTCGCATGTGGTAGAAAAAATATACAGTCGAGTCCACTTATAACAATGTTCAAGTGCCACGAAAATTCCATTGTTAACAAACCGATAATTGTTATAAAGGGTTGCACGAAAAAAAGCATAACAACTGCAAAGAGGGGTCACGGACGGCAAGTGACATGCGAGCTCCACCGAGACATCGTTTTGGTGCACCGAAAGGGGCATTGTAAAAAATACGAGAAGGTTGCTGCGGCTGCCTCTCAGCTTGGAAAATCCCTTAGTGCCCGAAAAAAACAAAGGAAAACATTAAAACTTGAAAGCATTTAAATAGGGCAAAATAGCTTGCACTTTTCACTCTTTGCTGAAACAAACCCGTAATCGGTGAGGTTTCGACTGCTTCGCGGCAATCTTGCTGACATCGTTCTGGAGGACATCCAAATGTTGGACATGTCCGAGTGAAAGGTTTTTTGCAAAAATGAAGTCCCGCAGGGAACTCGATCATTCTTGAGGCCTCCTGATGAGAGGACAACTTGTACAGTCTCGGTTCATCTTCGCCATCAGCTGCTGTCATCGTCTTCCATGCCGATGACTGCTGCAACGATCGCCTCGTCAGTCAATTCTTCGTTTGTGGTGACTGCATCGTCGGCGTGCAAGAATTCTTCAGGCCCTTCCGCGTCGCCGTCATCGCCGCGCACCGTGGACCTAAGTTCTGTAATCGCTCCATTCGGCAGGAGCTTCGTGACACTCCGCGTCACTGATATCCCCGGCGAAGCCCGCTTTTCGGAAGCAATTCATGAAGGTGGAGGAGCTCACTTTTGCCCATGCCCAAAAATGAATTGAACAGCCATCAGGAGCAAAGTCTGGAGCGGGTCGGCATTCATGCACAGCAATGTCCAGGTTAAGAGCAAGCCTGCTCAACACACGCCGGCAATACAATGCCTTGAAGCACGCAATCACGCCTGCGTCGATGGGCTGCAAGCCTGCAGTCGTGTTTGCCGGCAGGAAGAAAATTTTCACATGCGACAGCTTCTGGGCAGTTCTGGTGTGCAGTACAGTTATCAAGGATCAACGCCACCTTCCTGCCTTCATGCTGCATCCGCTGATCGAACTCGCACAGCCACTCGCGGAAAAAGTTCACGCGTCATCCACGCTTTCTTATTATGACGGTACGAACTGGAATCCTCGCAGCACCACGAAACAGCAGGGATTCCTAGATTTTCCATTACGGAAAGGCGGGGCACTTGTCGCTGCCGTCCATATTCGCACAGAGGAAAAACGGTCGCCCGCAATTTGCTCTGCTTGCCGCCCTTACAGGGGGATCGCCTTTGAGTGCATGCGTCTTCGATGGAAGCATTTGGAAGAATAGCCCGGTCTCGTCACCAATGTACAAGTCCCAGTCTGCATATGCTTCGCGGATGTACGACAGTGTCCTCTTCCAACCACTTCCGTCTAGCGTCGACATCGAGCGACCCTGCCTCGCCCACGACTGCCTTGTAAATGATTCCGTGCCTCTCCTTGAAGCGCTGAATCCAGCCACCACCAGGCTGGAAATCGGTGTTTTGAAGAAGATACGCAAAGTGCTTCGCCTTCTCCGCTAAAATCGGGCCACTAATTGGCAAGTTCATAGCACGTGCGCTAAGGAACCACTGATACAGTGCCTCCTCCACGTCTTTGTAGGCACCATGCCGAATCCTCTTCCGGCCGTCCTCCATAGCATGGCCAGCACTAGCATGGCATTCGTTTTCAGTCATCTTGAGCGCGTTGCGGATAATGGTTGAAACCGTCGGCTGTGACAGGCCGTACTTGTGTACTAAGTTGCACACTTTTTCAACACCTCGGTGCTCCCTCAAAATGTTCCGCTTCGTTTCCAAAGATATTGCCGCTCGCTTTCTCTTCTGTGGCAGTTGATCCGGTAGAGCCACGCTGGCCGCGCTTTCTGAAGGAGAATCGTCCATTGTTGAACTCTGGGGAGGAATCCGATGGGCTTGCAGAACCAGCAGGACCGAGGCCGGTGATGGCAGATGATAAAAACCACGCTGGCAACGCACGTGCTTTGACGCTGTACGCTGCCTCGGAACATGTGCAGCTCGTGAAAGCAGGAAGCCAAAGAAAGTGGGAAAGATGGGGCAGCCCATGCTGAAATGCCGTGACGCGTTTTCAACGGGCGGCGCACCCCTCAGAATGGACTGCTCCCCACGGGATACAAAAGCAACAAAAGGAAGCGCCTCCCTACCCTCTCCACCTCTGCTCTGAGGAAAGTGCCCGTCTTTTCTCCTCTCTCCGAGTCATACAAGCTTCTCCGGCTCACCCTATGCGCCTCGCCTCGTATGCGTCGTCACGTGATCTTTTCACAGCCGCTGTGGCCGCTGTGCGGGCGCTCCGCATACGTGCGTGTTTTTTGCGCCGTAATGCGTAGTTTGGCTGGCGTTGTAGCTGCATTTGCAAGTTTTTTTCTTTGAGGGTTGGCTCAAATGACTACATTTAATTTTTATAACCGACAATCTAGTATGATAGCATTGTTATAAGCGGTTTATTTTACATAGAACACATTGCAAAGGTGACGTGCGCGACTGTCCATTGCTATATCCGATATATTGTTAAAAGCGGTATTGTTATAAGTGGGTTTGACTGTATATAAAAGGCTTTCCACCTGCTTGCCCCGCATAGCTGCTACTACGGCTGCCAACGAGTGCACAAAACAAAGGCAGGGGCTGTTGGCCTCATTACAACACAAAAGAAAATTCCTGCTGGTCCTTTCAACAATGTTCCACTGTCCATGACTTGGCACGGCTGAATCAACAAATGCTGTCCGAGACAGCACAGCCTTGACGATCGGTAAGACTTCAACAAGCAACACTGAAAAAAAAGAATTGGCTGTGGTTTAGCTCTGGTTAAACCTGGGTTGAATTGCGAAAGCTTGCTTAGCTTTCGCCATAAGAATTTAACTGTTCCGAAGCAGCAGAGCAACTAGATTCAGATATAGACTCTTCTTCAGTAACTTCCATGGTGAGACTGATCAACCAAACAACGCGTATCGCACCGCTATATATCCCAGTGGTGGTGCAGTGGTGGTTGTTGCTTTATGAAGTGGGGAGAGGGGGGATACTGGTCCCGACGTATGTTGGCCCTTTCTGCATCACTCTTGGGTATATCCCAGGGAAGCCACCACGGGAGCGAGTGCAAGGCGAGGAGGTCGTCATATCAACGGAGAGACACCCTGCTAGACGCGGCGCCGGCTGGGGGGTGACGGCACACGCGACGAGTGGCTCCCTTTTAGCTGCGGCGGGGAGCAAGCTGACGGTCACGCGTCGTCATAGCAACGGAGTGAGCTGACGTCACATCACCTGCCAAGCGTGGCGCCGGCTCTGGCGTACAGCATACGCAACACGCGGTTAGACCTGGCGTAGTATTGCTTTGGCGAAAAAATCCAAGTTTTTGTGATGAAGGTCAGTACAGCTGCTTCCAGCTGAGGGCACTCCTGTCGCAGGTCTGCATACGCAGCCAGAAACCGCCACTCACCCCATGCCCGACTCCCGCGTGATCTTGAGCCGGAAGTCAATGGTGTTCAGCTGCGGGGGTTTCCACTTGAGGACTTCCTTGCAGCGCCCAAACACATATGGCTGTGCAGGGAGAAAGGAAAAATGGGACGGCTCGACCTCATTTCCTGCACCTCACATTTTTACGCACAGAAAAAAGAAATCTGTTTGAACCTCGTTTCTCGTTCCTACTTTTCTCAGCTCTCTTTCCTAGCCTGTATTCTCTCTCTTCAGCGTGCCCTGATATCCTGATTTGAAGTCAAACACTGTACGCAAGGAAGTAAAACCTATCCATTATGCTTTCCATAGTGTAATAGAGCACAAGAAGCAGACGCCAGCAGTGTGAAAACATACTATTCTTACAGAGTGAAAAAAAATAAGTAACCTACTTGCCAGCATTAGTTCAGGTCCAAGCACTGATCAAGTTTTTCACATTTTTTTTTTGTGATCTCCCTCTTTCTCTCGAGCAGTTCCTGTATTTTTCGCTTTCCCTCTGGTTCCGTGGGTGCCCCACACAATACACAATATTTGAGATCACATGACCGCCGTCACTTCTCTTTTTCCTTACCTCCCTGTGCAGTGGGGCTGCTGCCAAGTGCATGTGCGAGTGCACCACACACCTACACCTGAGAAAGAATGGAGCCCATGCAGTTGCGAATGCCCCCAGCAGTGCCAAGATCTGACCTGCCAGCCATCTGCACTGCATGTTCCTTCAACTACACGCCCAGCTCGAGCAACCTTTGGTTCCTGGTGCAACAATGAGCACACAAGCCTCAAGCGTGCATCAGCCACAGCACCCGTCTCATGCAGGTGCTAAGGCATAGAGTTCAACATGCTCATGAACTTGCACAGAGGAACTTTTTTGTTTTCTCCTTCTTGCCTTCTTTCTAGAATAGCACCAAATGGGTGCTCCAATCACCCTGGCCTCCAAACATGGAGCCAGGGTGATTAACAGTCACTGAAAAAGTTTGTCAAGAACTACACGTTATTCGCATCAAGCAAACGTAGTTGTTTCTTTTTTGCATCGGGTACATAAAAACAGACTAACAGTTTGGCCCAATGAGCTCCTACGGTGCTCAAATTAATTACACAATGTCCCTGCATAGCCTTTGACTCTAGCCCCTGCTCTTGTAGGCAGATTTGTACATGTAGTGTGCTTCTAATGCGAGTGAAATAAACTGAACCAAACACTGCAATACGTATGAGCAACATGGTGGAAATGAGATAGTGGGGAGGGGCCTTGCACTCACATCCATTGTGGCTGGAAGATGAGTCCATCCAGCTCGTGTGGCATGCTTTGGGGCAAACTTGTCACTCAGCAACTGCACGTAACACAGAAGACGGAACACACAAAAAAGGAAGTGTTACAACAAAGTCACATGCCACCACCCCACCTACCAATGGTTGAACATAAAGGCAAACCAAAATTTACTGAGAGCAAAGCATGAAAGGCACCATTTCAGCCACAAGAAACGCCTAGATGGAATTGTGGAGTCCACTACTACCGACGACATCTCTAATATTTTTTCTCCTGAAGGCACAATCACAAAAAACTTCAACAGGAGAAATTTAGACTGTTGTTTCCATCAACTTAACCACCCTCTTCTTGTTTCCCTTGATTTACCAACAACTTTGGTCGCACACCCTGTTTACCAAGTCCGTGGCCACAGCAGCTGCCCCGGGCAACCCAGCTCCCACCACTATGTCAGGTGGTGGTATGCTTTAGATCAGGCACTGAACCCCCCTTCTAATGCTGGCTATGGCTATAGTATCAAGTTTACGAATGCACAACAGAGACCCTGTAAGAAAAGAGCGAGACATTTGCACTATACACTGCACAGGACTACGTAAACTTAGCCAAGATGCTCAAAAAGGCATAGTCTATCCGTTGCATGAGATAGCCTGCATAGACCAAGCAAGGGAGCAGTGGCAACCCCAAAATTCGTTATCAAAGAATTATAAATTCCTGGATAATTTCAAGAATTTCTGTCATCCTATACTTTCTAGTGTAATTTCAACTAGCATCTTCAAGCTGGCAGCTTTTACAGGTTTCACTATTTTAAGACCAAGGGGCAACGTATGCCATAGACTTGGGCATGCCAAGTTTCACTGATAATGCAGCGTCACGCGACTCACATTTACAATTGCATCGTGAGCTCCTATTAAGTGGAGCAATCCTTGAGTGGACTCTTTATTGTCTCACGTACCACTTGGCAGAGAGAGCCAACACTACAACTTTTTAAACCCGCTGCGGTGGCTCAGTGGTTAAGGCTCTTGTCAACTCAGCCGGAGTACCCGGGTTCAAACCCAACACGTGTTACAATGGAGGCGAAACGCAAAAGGCATGTCAGTGCATGTTAAATATACCCAGGTGGTCGAAATTATTCCAGAGGGAGCCCTCCACTTCAGCACCTCTTTCTTCCTCTCTTTTTTCACTCCCTCCTTTATCCCTTCCCTGGTTCGGGTGTCCACTGATACATGTGAGACAGTTACTGCATCATTTCCTTTCCTCAAAACCAATTTAGGTACACTACAGTGACTTCTCACTGGCCAAAGTCATCCTCTGCAGTTCACTTGCGCCTGACCACGAACACATTTGGCGGCATACGGCATGCTGAGGCAGCACCAGCACCACTATAAAGTAGCCCCTATTTTAAGCATGCCGCACTTGTCAATACAAAATATACACTGCACCAGCCCCGGACAACCTGGATGGACTGTACGTTCCCTCTCCTTGTCAGTCACTTTCAACTGACAGCTGCTCTTATCCGAAGCCCTTCAGCACATGCGCCTTAAACATGTGCCACTGACCTCATATATCCAACCCTGGCCACAGACCTTGCACACACTGAGAACGTCAGAGTATACATACAGTAGCCGGCCAATTTTTCGGACTCCAATAACACAGACTGGCACAATATTTCAGACTTTGTTGAAGAACCCTCACACATCTCAAAGGAAATGTGTACATACTGACAGCCAATATTTCAGACCCTGTGGAGTCCAAAAGTTCGATTTCTCGGACTAAAATAAGCCTCCAGATATGCTACGATGATCTCACTGAAAGTTCATTTCTCAACCCAACACAGACACGAGCAGGCACCGCTGTTGCGAACAGCCAGCCCTTCATTGCCACGAAAGGAGTCATCTTGGTTTAAAGCGGAGGCAATCGGAAGGACCGACTTGAGTAGGCTTAGCTATCCGTTCCTCAAAGTTACCACTCGAGATAGCAGCACGCTTTTCGTTGACATTGCGATTTGGGGTGTCCTACAAAGAAGGGCACATGATCGTGCTGAAAACGGAACAGCGTCTGCCAAGGCTTAGACAATGCCGCACAGGGTTCGGGGCACACAGGGAGACATGAGGTTGGGACTGCAGCTGGAGGCGCTCGCTTCATCTCGCTTCTTCCAGTCAGTGCCCAATTTCGTGCTTCATGACCGTCGTTGCCTCAGGCAACACACGATTCTCGTTTTGCGTCGCACATTTCCGGCACGACGCGTGGCCACATCGCAATCTGGTATCGGTGACACGTGAGGTGGCATGGACATGACTAAAGCTCGACTCTGACTTGAATACAATCTAATATTATCGCTTGCAAACGGAATTGGTCTCGGGAAATGGTAAAGTTCATGTTTTTGAAACCGGTTTTTCGCAGCAAAGTAATTTTTTTTAAGTTCATGGATTTTTCAGACAGTTCTATTATTCAGGCCATTTCTCGGGTCCTGTCAAGTCCGAAAAATCGGTCAGAGGCTGTATACTCTAGAATACGGGTCGTGATTTAGGCGGGAAGCGGCCCTCGCATTGAAAGAATCCTTGTCACCCCTATCATGCTAGTGTGAGCAGACTATACATTATCACCTCGCACCTCAGGTGGCAGCTCCCTCTGTGCAACACGAGCTTGCCATGATGTGCCTTGCCACGGACAGCTGGGCAGGCTCTCTAGGCCGTTTGTGTAAAACTAGGAACCTCGGCCAAATGAGACTGGGCAACACCACTAGAGGAGGCAGAAAACAGTTGTCCTTCCAACGCTTCTAACATACATCCCAGCATGATTCATCACACCTGTTTCCAATTTTTCTGCATACTCCAAGTTTGAGCTAGCTCACTCGCTCGCTACCTCTTTCACTCACTTCTAACATTCATTCCCAGCATGATTCATCACACCTGTTTCCAACCAATTTTTCTGCATATTTCAAGTTTGAGCTAGCTAGCTAGCTAGCTCGTTCGCTCCCTCCCTCACTCACTCACTCACTCACTCTCACTCACCCAACCACCCACCCACCCACCCACCCACTTACTCACTCACTTATTTATTTATTTATCTGTTTCGTTACCCTCAGGGCCCGAGGGCATAACAGAGGGGAGTGGGTTACACACGAAAGTGAAACACAAAAATACCGCATAAACACATGAAAGGGCCGCATATTTTTTTTTTCCAGATATGAGGGCCAATTTTCTTGGTGCTGCCCATATACGTGATGTGCATGAAAGGAAAACATTTTTAAGTAAGCGCACACCAATCAGGGATTGAGCAGCATCTATTCTATGTTCAATCGCCACACACGTAGTTTTAGACTCCGACCTGGTGCTGTGCGCTGGTGCATGCTCATCTCACAAGTCGTGCAGCACGTCCGTTGTCAATGCGCAGGCTGTTATTCCGCTCTTCCATCACACAGCAGAGCAGCTCTTCTTCCAGTTCTGGAAGCTTGCAAGGCTTGCTTCGGAAAGCGCACTTTTTGCAGCTTGTGTTCCACAATGCATCCTTTTGGTTGCATTACCGTCAGACGCACTTCTCGGCTACATCAAATTCCCTGCCTGCCGCACACTTGACGTGTTTGAGAGCAAACTCCCAACCATGTAGCTATTAAGGTACTTCCCCATCGTGCTAAAATTGCAACGCTTGTCGGGAGCATACGAAAGCCACAGATACGGTGAACTAACACACTACCGCAACTACCGTGACTGCCACTAAAAGCTGGAGCTGGTGATACTGATGCCTATATAGATAACAGGAGCTCGCAGCAGAGTTTAATTAAAAGTTGACACTGATGATGATGGAAGGATGGCTGGATATGGCTGAACCCTTTAAATCGGGCGGTGGCTCAAGCCGCCTAGCCATGACATGAAATTTTACTCTTCTCTTGATTTCAGCCGCCAATCAGATAACCTTCGCTTGGTTACTTCTAACCTCTTAAAATCCACTTTCCCTTCACTATCCCTAAACCCCAATGCCTTGGGTAAGTCAGCCCCGCTGCTTTCCACTGTAGGGTGAAGCCCTTTACAGAAAAGTATCAAGTGTTCAGCCGTTTCCTCCTCCTCACCGCACGCGATGCACACAGTGTCTATCTCGTGTTGCCTGACTCTATACGTCTTAGTCCGCAAAACTCCCATCCTGGCCTCAAACAACAAAGAGCTTCCCCTACAATTATCACAGATATTTTCTTTGGCAATTTCCTGCTTACATCCTGTATGTTCCCAGCACCGATTTCGTCAGCATCCCTGTTTTCCACAGAGCTCTCTCTGTTTCTTTAACCTTTTTTTCTTAACCGATAATCCTCACCCCAAGATACTTGTACTCATCCACTACTTCTAGCGTGAACTCCTGTATTCTATGCTCGCCACCCTTATCATTAAATATCATGACTGCAGATTTTTCCTTACTAAACTTGAAACCTAATCTATCTCCCTTTGTACCACATATGTCTATCAACTTCTGTAAATCTTCCTTGTTGTCAGCCATTAGCACTATATCACCCGCGTATATTAGTCCCGGTAATGTCTGTTTCATCAATTCCCCTTGCTTGAAAAAGACAAAGGTTGAAGCCCAGTCCGCTCCCCTCTAGCTTGGTCGCCAACCCTTGCAGGTACAACATGAACAACAAAGGAGACAGAGGACATCCTTGCCTAAGCCCCCGCTAAATATCTGTAGGCCCTGATACATTTTTTTCCCATTTTATAAGCACTCTGTTTCCTTTATATATATATATATATATATATATATATATATATACCTTTTAAAAGATTAATTACTCCATCTTTCACATCCAATGTGCCCAGTGTGTCCCACAGATACTCCTGAATAGCGTTGTCGTAGGCTCCCCTAATATCCAGAAATGCTAGCCATAGGGGCCTGTGTTCCTTTTCAGCAATATCTATACACTGTGTCAATGAAAACAGATTGTCCTCCAACCTCCTTTGTTTCCGGAACCCATTTTGTAGTTCCCCTAACACCCCCTCGTTCTCCACCCAAGCCTGCAATCTGTCCTTTATAATTTGCATCACCACCCTGTAAACCACAGATGTCACTGTTATAGGACGATAGTCACTTACATCAGCTTTGACCTCCTTTCCCTTATATATCATGTTTATTCTACTTAATCGCCATTGGGGACTTTCTCATCCACTATCATTTTGTTCACTACCTGTATTAATGTTTGCTTGGATTTTGGTCCTAGCTTCTTTATCAACATAATCGGGATACCATCTGGTCCTGTTGATGTGCCACTAGGAACCTTCTTCTCTGCCCTTTCCCACTCTCCTTGCTCAAGTGAAGCTATTGCAGCAACCAGTCTATCCTCCTTGGATAAATTGTGTGCAACATTTCTTTCTCTAAATTTTTCTGTCATCCTTGTTCCTATGTGTTTCATTGCTTCATCCCGTTCTAGTCGAATACCCTGATCTGTAACAATAAACCTTTGCTCTAGCCTAGTCTTATTGCTCATTGCATTTAGATGTTTGCAGAATTTTTGGGCTGCTTTTCTATCCTTTTTATTTACTTTTGACATCCATTGGGCACCCTTTCTTCTAATTTTCTCATTAAATCAAATAGGATGCGTCCCTTCTACACTTTATGAAGGTAACCCATTTTCTGTCTACTTCAGCTTCTGGTTCCCCCCTCTTCTTGGAATATCTACGGAATATTGAATATTTGTGGAATATTGTGGAATATGGAATATCTGTGAAATAGCCTCTTGGAATATGTGAGGCTCGCAGCCTCAGGCACCATCTGTGGGTGGCACTTGCAAGCTCCTGTGCGCATGCGTGGCCTCCGCAATCAAGCGCAGCGTTGCTCGCAGCCAGAGCTAATCACAGAGGCTAAAGAATGTGCATTTTGAAGGCTATTCCGGCGTGGGTCATGGAAAGTTTGGATGCAGCCCTTACAGGAATTTTTTTTTTCCAATATTTCCTCTGGGAAAACAGGGTGCGGCTTGTACATGGGTGTGGTCCTTGTATACACAGTTTTTAAAAATAGGTGTTTTGAGTGAGAAGAGAGCTTTTTTTTTTGGCATAGCATTTTCAACAGTGAAGTACTTCATAATACAGCTGAAACCTAAGCTACAATACATGGCCAAAGGAATGTATTTTGGTGCGATGCAGCCAAAGTTTGTTGGGCCACACCTCTAAGAGTAACCACATTTTCAAAATTCTAAAAACTGATATGCTTATTACCGTATTTACTCGCATAATGCTCGCACTCGCGTAATGCTCGCACCCCCCCCCATTGGCTATCAAAAGTTGGAACATTTTTTTTCCCCCGCATAATCATCGCACCCCCAAAATTACTGCCGCGAGCCGTCTGCTTGTCGTAGCGATCGCCATCTATTGACTGCAGCCACAACTAACTGCCATGGTTGAGCGTGCGTGCTACTAGGCGGCGGTACTGTGCTATCATCCGCTGCCACCGCCGCTACCGCTCATCCACTCACCACCCCTACGCCATTTTGCGAAGGTGTCTCCAGCTCTCCGGTGTCTCGTAGGCCTCGTTTGCCTTGTTTGCATGTTGCACCGTGCTCTTTGTGCCGCTTCGCCATGCAACGCTACGCAAACTACACAGCTGCTTTTAAGCTAAAAGCTATTGAGTATGCGTTGGAACATGGCAACCGCGCCGCCAGCAGACACTTCGGCGTCAACGAGTTTTGCGTCCGGTATTGAAGACGGCAGCACGACGAACTCAAGACGACTGGTAAGACGCGCCGGGCCTTCCGTGGACCGAAGACTGGGAAATTTCCTGCCGTCGAATCCTCTTTACTGGAATATATCAAGGCTCGACGAGCGGATGGTTGTGCTGTGTCGATTGATTTGATACGGAACCAGGCGCTCGTAATCGCAAGAAAGGAGGGCATCCCGGTGCAAGACTTCCGCGCTAGTAACAGGTGGGCCACACGATTTATGCGGCGCAATGGACTCTCGCTCAGGAGGCGAACGACGCTTTGCCAGCGCCTGCCCGCAGCCTATGAAGAGAAAATAGTGGACTTCCATCGATTCGTTATCAGGATCCGGCAGGAGAAAAACTTCTTGCTCTCCCAGATAGAGAACGCGGACCAAACTCCGCTGAATTTCGATATGCCCAGCAGCAGGACAGTCGAACAGACAGGCGCTCGGACTGTGCACGTCAGGACTACAGGTGCCGAAAAAGAGGTGCACGGTCATGCTAGGCGTGACAGCGGACGGGCGGAAGCTCCCACCGTACGTCATTTTCAAGCGGAAGACCCTCCCGAAAGGAAAGCTCCCCCCTGGTATACACGTGCGCGTCCAAGAAAAGGGGTGGATGACCGCGGACCTTATGGTGGACTGGGTGAAGACTGTGTGGGGGCGGCGACCGGGAGCGCTTCTTTTTCCGTCGCTCCTCGTGCTTGATAGCTTTCGGGGCCATCTTCAAGAGTCGGTTCAGACGAAGTTCAAGGAACTGCGCACGGACCTGGCTGTTATACCCGGCGGCCCCACATCAATGCTACAGCCTCTTGACGTATCTTTGAACAAGCCATTTAAAGATAACGTCCGGAGGCTGTACGCAGAATGGATGGCCGAAGGTGAACATGCTCAGACGCCGGGCGGCAAGATCAAAAGACCGTCCGTCAAAAGACTCCGCGCTGGAGAAACGCCGCGATGGAGAAACTCCGCGATGGAGAAACTCTGCGCTGGAGAAACTCCGTGTTGGAGAAACTCCGTGTTGGATAAACTCAGCGATGGAGAAACTCCGCGATGGAGAAACTCAGCGATAGAGAAACTCAGCGATGGAGAAACTCAGCGATAGAGAAACTCCGCGCTGGAGAAACTCCGCGCTGGTGAAAGTCCGCGCTGGAGAAAGTCCGCGCTGGAGAAAGTCCGCGCTGGAGAAAGTCCGCGCTGGAGAAACTTCGCGCTGTAGAAACTGCGCGCTGTAGAAACTGCGCGCTAAAAAAACTCCGCGCTCGAGAAACTCCACGCTAGAGAAACTCCGATTTGGAGGAACTCCTTGTTGGAGAAACTCCGCGCTGGAGAGACTCCGCGCTGGAGAAACTCCGCTTTGGAGAAACTCCGCGCTGGAGAAAGTCCACGCTGGAGAAACCGCGCTGTAGAAACTCCGCGCTGGAGAAACTCCGAGTTGGGAAACACCGCGCTGGAGAAACTCCGCGCTGGAGCAACTCCGCGCTGGAGAAAGTCCGCGCTGTAGAAATTCCGCGTTGGAGAAAGTCCGCGCTGGAGAAACTGCGCGCTGTAGAAACTGCGCGCGGAGAAACTCCGCGCTGGAGAAAGTCCGCGTTGGAGAAACTCCGTGTTGGAGAAACTCCGCGTTGGAGAAACTCCGCGCTGGAGATACTCCGCGCTAGAGAAACTCCGTATTGGAGAAACTCCGTGTTGGATAAACTCCGTGTTGGAGACACTCCGTGCTGGAGAAAGTCCGCGCTGGAGAAAGTCCGCGTTGGAGAAACTCCGCGTTGGAGAAACTCCCAGCTGGAGAAACTCCGCTTTGGAGAAACTCCGCGCTGGACAAACTCCGTGCTAGAGAAACTCCACGCTAGAGAAACCCCGTGCTGGATAAACTCCACGCTTGAGAAAGTCCGTGTTGAGAAAGTCCGTGTTGGAGAAACTCGGTGTTGCAGAAAATCCGCGCTGGAGAAACTCCGGGCTGGAGAAACTCCGCGATGAAGAAACTCTGCGCCGGAGAAACTACCTGTTGGAGAAACTCCGCATTGAAGAAAATCTGCGCTGGAGAAAGTCCGTGTTGCAGAAACTCCGAGTTGGAGAAACTCCGTGTTGGAGAAACTCCGCGCTGGAGAAACTCCGCGCTAGGGAAAGTCCGCGCAGGAGAAAATCCGCGTTGGAGAAACTCTGTGCTAGAGAAACCCCGCGCTGATGAAACTCCGCGTTGGAGAAAGTCCGCGCTGGAGATACTCCGCGCTGGAGAAACTCCGCACTGGAGAACCACCGCTTTGAGAAACTCCGCGCTGGAGAAACTCCGAGTTGGGGGAACTCCGTGTTGGAGAAACTCCGCGCTGGAGAGACTCCACGCTGGAGAAACACCGCGCTGGAGAAACTCCGCGCTGGACAAAGTCCGTGCTGGAGAAATTCCGCGTTGGAGAAAGTCCGCGCTGGAGAAACTGCGCGCTGTAGAAACTCCGCGCTGGAGAAACACCGTGCTGGAGAAAGTCCGCGTTGGAGAAACTCCGCGTTGGAGAAACTCCGCGTTGGAGAAACTCCACGCTGGAGATACTCCGCGCTGGAGAAACTCCGTGCTGGAGAAAGTCCGCGCGGGAGAAAGTCCGCGCTGGAGACAGTTCGCGTTGGACAAACACCGCGTTGGAGAAACTCCGCGTTGGAGAAACTGCGCGTTGGAGAAACTCCAAGCTGGAGTAACTCCGCGTTTGAGAAACTCCGGGCTGGAGAAACACCGCGCAGGAGAAACTCCGCTCTGGAGAAACTCCGCACTGAAGAAACTCCGCTATGAGAAACTCCGCACTGGAGAAACTCCGTGCTGGAGAAACTCCGCGCTGGAAAAACTCCGCGCTGGAGAAAGTCCGCGTTGGAGACACTCGGCGTTGGAGAAACTCCGCGTTGGAGAAACTCCGCGTTGGAGAAACTGCACGCTGGAGAAACTCCGCGTTGGAGAAACTCCGCGCTGGAGAAACTCCGCGCTGGAGAAACCCCGCGCTGGAGAAACTCCGCGCAGGAGAAAGTCGGCGCCAGAGAAACTCAGCGCTGGAGAAACTCCGCGTTGGAGATACTCCGCCCTGGAGATACTCCGCGCTGGAGATACTCCGCGCTGGAGAAACTCCGCTTTAGGAATCTCCCCACTGGAGAAACTCCGCGTTTGAGCAACTCCGCAATGGAAAAAATCAGCGCTGGAGAAACTCCGCGATGGAGAAACTGCGTGTTGGAGAAAGTCCGCGTTGGAGAAACTCCGTGTTGGAGAAACTCCGCGCTGGAGATACTACGCGCTGGAGAAACTCCGCGCTGGAGAACCTCCGTTTTGGTGAAACTCCATGTTGGATAAACTCCGTGTTGGAGACACTCCGCACTGGAGAAACTCCGCGTTTGAGAAACTCCGCGATGGAGAAACTCCGCGCTGAAGAAGCACCGCGATGAAGAAACTGCGCGCTGGAGAAAGTCCGCTCTGGGGAAACTCCGCGCTGGAGAAACTCCGTGTTGCAGAAACTCCGTGTTGGATAAACTCCGTGTTGGAGACACTCCGTGCTGGAGAAAGTCCGCGATGGAGAAAGTCCGCGCTGGAGAGAGTCCGCGTAGGAGAAACTCCGCTTTGGAGAAACTGCGCGCTTGAGAAACTCCGAGCTGAAGAAACTCCGCGTTAAATAAACTCCGCGCTGGAGAAATTCCGCGCTGGAGAAACTCCGTGCTAGAGAAACTCCGTGCTAGAGAAACTCCGCGCTAGAGAAACTCCGCGCTGGAGAAACTCCGCGCTGGAGGAAGTCCGTGTTGGAGAAACTCGGTGTTGGAGAAAATCCGCGCTGGAGAAACTCCGCGCTGGAGAAACTCTGCGCTGGAGAAACTTCGGGCTGGAGAAACTCCGCGATGGAGAAACTCTGCGCCGGAGAAACTCCGCGTTGGAGAAACTGCGTTGGAGAAACTCCGCGCTGGATAAATCTGCGCTGGAGAAAGTCCGCGCTGGAGAAACTTCGCGCTGTAGAAACTGCGCCCTGTAGAAACTGCGCGCTAAAAAAACTCCGCGCTGGAGAAACTCCACTCTAGAGAAACTCCGAGTTGGAGGAACTCCTTGTTGGAGAAACTCCGCGCTGGAGAGACTCCGCGCTGGAGAAACTCCGCTTTGGAGAAACTCCGCGCTGGAGAAAGTCCGCGCTGGAGAAACTGCGCGCTGTAGAAACTCCGCGCTGGAGAAACTCCGAGTTGGGAAACACCGCGCTGGAGAAACTCCGCGCTGGAGCAACTCCGCGCTGGAGAAAGTCCGCGCTGTAGAAATTCCGCGTTGGAGAAAGTCCGCGCTGGAGAAACTGCGCGCTGTAGAAACTGCACGTTGGAGGAACTCCGCGCTGGAGAAAGTCCGCGTTGGAGAAACTCCGTATTGGAGAAACTCCGTGTTGGATAAACTCCGTGTTGGAGACACTCCGTGCTCTAGAAAGTCCGCGCTGGAGAAAGTCCGCGCTGGAGAAAGTCCGCGCTGGAGAAACTTCGCGCTGTAGAAACTGCGCCCTGTAGAAACTGCGCGCTAAAAAAACTCCGCGCTGGAGAAACTCCACGCTAGAGAAACTCCGAGTTGGAGGAACTCCTTGTTGGAGAAACTCCGCGCTGGAGAGACTCCGCGCTGGAGAAACTCCGCTTTGGAGAAACTCCGCGCTGGAGAAAGTCCGCGCTGGAGAAACTGCGCGCTGGAGAAACTCCGAGTTGGGAAACACCGCGCTGGAGAAACTCCACGCTGGAGCAACTCCGTGCTGGAGAAAGTCCGCGCTGTAGAAATTCCGCGTTGGAGAAAGTCCGCGCTGGAGAAACTGCGCGCTGTAGAAACTGCGCGTTGGAGAAACTCCGCGCTGGAGAAAGTCCGCGTTGGAGAAACTCCGTATTGGAGAAACTCCGTGTTGGATAAACTCCGTGTTGGAGACACTCCGTGCTGGAGAAAGTCCGCGCTGGAGAAAGTCCGCTCTGGAGAAAGTCCGCGTTGGAGAAAATCCGCGTTGGAGAAACTCCCAGCTGGCGAAACTCTGCTTTGGAGAAACTCCGCGGTGGACAAACTCCGTGCTAGAGAAACTCCGCGCTAGAGAATCCCCGTGCTGGATAAACTCCACGCTTGAGAAAGTCCGTGTTGAGAAAGTCCGTGTTGGAGAAACTCGGTGTTGGAGAAAATCCGCGCTAGAGAAACTCCGGGCTGGAGAAACTCCGCGATGAAGAAACTCTGCGCCGGAGAAACTCCGCGTTGGAGAAACTCCGCGCTGAAGAAAAATCTGCGCTGGAGAAAGTCCGTGTTGCAGAAACTCCGAGTTAGAGAAACTCCGTGTTGGAGAAACTCCGCGCTGCAGAAACTCCGCGCTCGAGAAACTCCGTGTTGGAGAAACTCCGTGTTGGATAAACTCCGTGTTGGAGACATTCCGTGCTGGAGAAAGTCCGCGTTGTAGAAACTCCGCTTTGGAGATACTCCGTGTTGGAGAAACTCCGTGTTGGATAAACTCTGTGTTGGAGACATTCCGTGCTGGAGAAAGTCCGCGTTGTAGGAACTCCGCTTTGGAGATACTCCGCGCTGGAGAAACTGCGCGCTTGAGAAACTCCGAGCTGGAGAAACTCCGCGATGGAGAAACTCCGCGCTTGAGAAACTCCGCGCTGGAGAAAACCCGCGCAGGAGAAACTCCTCGCTAGAGAAACTCCGCACTGGAGAAACTCCGCGTTTGAGAAACTCCGCGCTGGAGAAACTCCGCGATGAAGAAAACTGCGCGCAGGAGAAAGTCCGCTCTTGGGAAACTCCGCGCTGGAGAAACTCCGTGTTGGAGAAACTCCGTGTTGGATAAACTCCGTGTTGGAGACACTCCGTGCTGAAGAAAGTCCGCGATGGAGAAAGTCCGCGCTGGAGAAAGTCCGCGTAGGAGAAATTCCGCTTTGGAGAAACTGCGCGCTTGAGAAACTCCGAGCTGAAGAAACTCCGCGTTAAATAAACTCCGCGCTGGACAAACTCCGCGCTGGAGAAACTCCGTGCTAGAGAAACTCCGTGCTAGAGAAACTCAGCGCTAGAGAAACTCCGCGCTGGAGAAACTCCGCGCTGGAGAAAGTCCGTGTTGGAGAAACTCGGTGTTGGAGAAAATCCGCGCTGGAGAAACTCCGCGCTGGAGAAACTCCGCGCTGGAGAAACTCTGCGCTGGAGAAACTCCGGGCTGGAGAAACTCCGCGATGGAGAAACTCTGCGCCGGAGAAACTCCGCGTTGGAGAAACTCTGCGTTGGAGAAACTCCGCGCTAGAGAAACTCTGTATTGGAGAAACTCCGTGTTGGATAAACTTCGTGTGGGAGACACTCCGTGCTGGAGAAAGTCCGCGCTGGAGAAAGTCCGCGCTGGAGAAAGTCCGCGTTGGAGAAACTCTGCGTTGGAGAAACTCCCAGCTGGAGAAACTGTGCTTTGGAGAAACTCCGCGCTGGACAAAATCCGTGCTAGAGAAACTCCGCGCTAGAGAAACCCCGTGCTGGATAAACTCCACGCTTGAGAAAGTCCGTGTTGAGAAAGTCCGTGTTGGAGAAACTCGGTGTTGGAGAAAATCCGCGCTCGAGAAACTCCGGGCTGGAGAAACTCCGCGATGAAGAAACTCTGTGCCGGATAAACTCCGCGTTGGAGAAACTCCGCGCTGAAGAAAATCTGCGCTGGATAAAGTCCGTGTTGCAGAAACTCCAAGTTGGAGAAACTCCGTGTTGGAGGAACTCCGCGCTGGAGAAACTCCGCGCTAGGGAAAGTCCGCGCAGGAGAAAATCCGCGTTGGAGAAACTCCGTGCTAGAGAAACTCCGCGTTGGAGAAAGTCCGCGCTGGAGATACTCCTCGCTGGAGAAACTCCGCGCTGGAGAAACTCCGCACTGGAGAACCACCGCTTTGAGAAACTCCGCGCTGGAGAAACTTCGAGTTGGGGGAACTCCGTGTTGGAGAAACTCCGCGCTGGAGAGACTCCACGCTGGAGAAACACCGCGCTGGAGAAACTCCGCGCTGGACAAAGTCCGTGCTGGAGAAATTCCGCGTTGGAGAAAGTCCGCGCTGGAGAAACTGCGCGCTGTAGAAACTGCGCGCTGTAGAAACTCCGCGCTGGAGAAACACCGCGCTGGAGAAAGTCCGCGTTGGAGAAACTCCGCGTTGGAGAAACTCCGCGTTGGAGAAACTCCGCGCTGGAGATACTCCGCGCTGGAGAAACTCCGTGCTGGAGAAAGTCCGCGCGGGAGAAAGTCCGCGCTGGAGACAGTTCGCGTTGGACAAACACCGCGTTGGAGAAACTCCGCGTTGGAGAAACTGCGCGTTGGAGAAACTCCAAGCTGGAGTAACTCCGCGTTTGAGAAACTCCGGGCTGGAGAAACACCGCGCAGGAGAAACTCCGCTCTGGAGAAACTCCGCACTGAAGAAACTCCGCTATGAGAAACTCCGCACTGGAGAAACTCCGTGCTGGAGAAACTCCGCGCTGGAAAAACTCCGCGCTGGAGAAAGTCCGCGTTGGAGACACTCGGCGTTGGAGAAACTCCGCGTTGGAGAAACTGCGCGCTGGAGAAACTCCGCGTTGGAGAAACTCCGCGCTGGAGAAACTCCGCGCTGGAGAAACCCCGCGCTGGAGAAACTCCGCGCAGCAGAAAGTCGGCGCCAGAGAAACTCCGCGCTGGAGAAACTCCGCGTTGGAGATACTCCGCCCTGGAGATACTCCGCGCTGGAGATACTCCGCGCTGGAGAAACTCCGCTTTAGGAATCTCCCCACTGGAGAAACTCCGCGTTTGAGCAACTCCGCAATGGAAAAAATCAGCGCTGGAGAAACTCCGCGATGGAGAAACTGCGTGTTGGAGAAAGTCCGCGTTGGAGAAACTCCGTGTTGGAGAAACTCCGCGTTGGAGAAACTCCGCGTTGGAGAAACTCCGCGCTGGAGAAACTCCGCGCTGGAGAACCTCCGTTTTGGTGAAACTCCATGTTGGATAAACTCCGTGTTGGAGACACTCCGCACTGGAGAAACTCCGCGTTTGAGAAACTCCGCGATGGAGAAACTCCGCGCTGAAGAAACACCGCGATGAAGAAACTGCGCGCTGGAGAAAGTCCGCTCTGGGGAAACTCCGCGCTGGAGAAACTCCGTGTTGGAGAAACTCCGTGTTGGATAAACTCCGTGTTGGAGACACTGCGTGCTGGAGAAAGTCCGCGATGGAGAAAGTCCGCGCTGGAGAGAGTCCGCGTAGGAGAAACTCCGCTTTGGAGAAACTGCGCGCTTGAGAAACTCCAAGCTGAAGAAACTCCGCGTTAAATAAACTCCGCGCTGGAGAAATTCCGCGCTGGAGAAACTCCGTGCTAGAGAAACTCCGTGCTAGAGAAACTCCGCGCTAGAGAAACTCCGCGCTGGAGAAAGTCCGTGTTGGAGAAACTCGGTGTTGGAGAAAATCCGCGCTGGAGAAACTCCGCGCTGGAGAAACTCTGCGCTGGAGAAACTCCGCGATGGAGAAACTCTGCGCCGGAGAAACTCCGCGTTGGAGAAACTGCGTTGGAGAAACTCCGCGCTGGATAAATCTGCGCTGGAGAAAGTCCGTGTTGGAGAAAGTCCGCGCTGGAGAAACTTCGCGCTGTAGAAACTGCGCCCTGTAGAAACTGCGCGCTAAAAAAAACTCCGCGCTGGAGAAACTCCACGCTAGAGAAACTCCGAGTTGGAGGAACTCCTTGTTGAAGAAACTCCGCGCTGGAGAGACTCCGCGCTGGAGAAACTCCGCTTTGGAGAAACTCCGAGTTGGGAAACACCGCGCTGGAGAAACTCCGCGCTGGAGCAACTCCGCGCTGGAGAAAGTCCGCGCTGTAGAAATTCCGCGTTGGAGAAAGTCCGCGCTGGAGAAACTGCGCGCTGTAGAAACTGCGCGTTGGAGGAACTCCGCGCTGGAGAAAGTCCGCGTTGGAGAAACTCCGTATTGGAGAAACTCCGTGTTGGATAAACTCCGTGTTGGAGACACTCCGTGCTGGAGAAAGTCCGCGCTGGAGAAAGTCCGCGCTGGAGAAAGTCCGCGCTGGAGAAACTTCGCGCTGTAGAAACTGCGCCCTGTAGAAACTGCGCGCTAAAAAAATCCGCGCTGAAAAAACTCCACGCTAGAGAAACTCCGAGTTGGAGGAACTCTTTGTTGGAGAAACTCCGCGCTGGAGAGACTCCGGGCTGGAGAAACTCCGCTTTGGAGAAACTCCGCGCTGGAGAAAGTCCGCGCTGGAGAAACTGCGCGCTGGAGAAACTCCGAGTTGGGAAACACCGCGCTGGAGAAACTCCGCGCTGGAGCAACTCCGCGCTGGAGAAAGTCCGCGCTGTAGAAATTCCGCGTTGTAGAAAGACCGCGCTGGAGAAACTGCGCGCTGTAGAAACTGCGCGTTGGAGAAACTCCGCGCTGGAGAAAGTCCGCGTTGGAGAAACTCCGTGTTGGATAAACTCCGTGTTGGAGACACTCCGTGCTGGAGAAAGTCCGCGCTGGAGAAAGTCCGCTCTGGAGAAAGTCCGCGTTGGAGAAACTCCGCGTTGGAGAAACTCCCAGCTGGCGAAACTCTGCTTTGGAGAAACTCCGCGCTGGACAAACTCCGTGCTAGAGAAACTCAGCGCTAGAGAAACCCCGTGCTGGATAAACTCCACGCTTGAGAAAGTCCGTGTTGAGAAAGTCCGTGTTGGAGAAACTCGGTGTTGGAGAAAATCCGCGCTAGAGAAACTCCGGGCTGGAGAAACTCCGCGATGAAGAAACTCTGCGCCGGAGAAACTCCGCGTTGGAGAAACTCCGCGCTGAAGAAAATCTGCGCTGGAGAAAGTCCGTGTTGCAGAAACTCCGAGTTAGAGAAACTCCGTGTTGGAGAAACTCCGCGCTGGAGAAACTCCGCGCTCGAGAAACTCCGTGTTGGAGAAACTCCGTGTTGGATAAACTCCGTGTTGGAGACATTCCGTGCTGGAGAAAGTCCGCGTTGTAGAAACTCCGCTTTGGAGATACTCCGTGTTGGAGAAACTCCGTGTTGGATAAACTCTGTGTTGGAGACATTCCGTGCTGGAGAAAGTCCGCGTTGTAGGAACTCCGCTTTGGAGATACTCCGCGCTGGAGAAACTGCGCTGGAGAAAGTCCGTGTTGGAGAAACTTCGAGTTGGAGAAACTCGGTGTTGTAGAACTCCGCGCTCTAAAAACTCCGCGCTGGAGAAACTCCGCGCTGGTGAAAGTCCGCGCAGGAGAAAGTCCGCGATGGAGAAACTCCGCGCTGGAGAAACGCCGCGCTGGAGAAACTCCGCGATGGAGAAAGTCTGCGCTGGAGAAACTTCATGTTGGAGAAACTCCGTGTTGGATAAACTCAGCGATGGAGAAACTCCGCGATGGAGAAACTCAGCGATAGAGAAACTCAGCGATGGAGAAACTCAGCGATAGAGAAACTCCGCGCTGGAGAAACTTCGCGCTGGTGAAAGTCCGCGCTGGAGAAAGTCCGCGCTGGAGAAAGTCCGCGCTGGAGAAACTTCGCGCTGTAGAAACTGCGCGCTGTAGAAACTGCGCGCTAAAAAAACTCCGCGCGGGAGAAACTCCACGCTAGAGAAACTCCGAGTTGGAGGAACTCCTTGTTGCAGAAACTCCGCGCTGGAGAGACTCCGCGCTGGAGAAACTCCGCTTTGGAGAAACACCGCGCTGGAGAAACTCCGCGCTGGAGCAACTCCGCGCTGGAGAAAGTCCGCGCTGTAGAAATTCCGCGTTGGAGAAAGTCCGCGCTGGAGAAACTGCGCGCTGTAGAAACTGCGCGCTGGAGAAACTCCGAGCTGGAGAAAGTCCGCGTTGGAGAAACTCCGTGTTGGAGAAACTCCGCGTTGGAGAAACTCCGCGCTGGAGATACTCCGCGCTGGAGAAACTCCGCGCTAGAGAAACTCTGTATTGGAGAAACTCCGTGTTGGATAAACTCCGTGTGGGAGACTCCGTGCTGGAGAAAGTCCGCGCTGGAGAAAGTCCGCGCTGGAGAAAGTCCGCGTTGGAGAAACTCCGCGTTGGAGAACCTCCCAGCTGGAGAAACTGTGCTTTGGAGAAACTCCGCGCTGGACAAATTCCGTGCTAGAGAAACTCCGCGCTAGAGAAACCCCGTGCTGGATAAACTCCACGCTTGAGAAAATCCGTGTTGAGAAAGTCCGTGTTGGAGAAACTCGGTGTTGGAGAAAATCCGCGCTCGAGAAACTCCGGGCTGGAGAAACTCCGCGATGAAGAAACTCTGTGCCGGATAAACTCCGCGTTGGAGAAACTCCGCGCTGAAGAAAATCTGCGCTGGAGAAAGTCCGTGTTGTAGAAACTCCGCTTTGGAGATACTCCGTGTTGGAGAAACTCCGTGTTGGATAAACTCTGTGTTGGAGACATTCCGTGCTGGAGAAAGTCCGCGTTGTAGGAACTCCGCTTTGGAGATACTCCGCGCTGGAGAAACTGCGCGCTTGAGAAACTCCGAGCTGGAGAAACTCCGCGATGGAGAAACTCCGCGCTTGAGAAACTCCGCGCTGGAGAAAACCCGCGCAGGAGAAACTCCTCGCTAGAGAAACTCCGCACTGGAGAAACTCCGCGTTTGAGAAACTCCGCGCTGGAGAAACTCCGCGATGAAGAAAACTGCGCGCAGGAGAAAGTCCGCTCTTGGGAAACTCCGCGCTGGAGAAACTCCGTGTTGGAGAAACTCCGTGTTGGATAAACTCCGTGTTGGAGACACTCCGTGCTGAAGAAAGTCCGCGATGGAGAAAGTCCGCGCTGGAGAAAGTCCGCGTAGGAGAAATTCCGCTTTGGAGAAACTGCGCGCTTGAGAAACTCCGAGCTGAAGAAACTCCGCGTTAAATAAACTCCGCGCTGGACAAACTCCGCGCTGGAGAAACTCCGTGCTAGAGAAACTCCGTGCTAGAGAAACTCAGCGCTAGAGAAACTCCGCGCTGGAGAAACTCCGCGCTGGAGAAAGTCCGTGTTGGAGAAACTCGGTGTTGGAGAAAATCCGCGCTGGAGAAACTCCGCGCTGGAGAAACTCCGCGCTGGAGAAACTCTGCGCTGGAGAAACTCCGGGCTGGAGAAACTCCGCGATGGAGAAACTCTGCGCCGGAGAAACTCCGCGTTGGAGAAACTCTGCGTTGGAGAAACTCCGCGCTAGAGAAACTCTGTATTGGAGAAACTCCGTGTTGGATAAACTTCGTGTGGGAGACACTCCGTGCTGGAGAAAGTCCGCGCTGGAGAAAGTCCGCGCTGGAGAAAGTCCGCGTTGGAGAAACTCTGCGTTGGAGAAACTCCCAGCTGGAGAAACTGTGCTTTGGAGAAACTCCGCGCTGGACAAAATCCGTGCTAGAGAAACTCCGCGCTAGAGAAACCCCGTGCTGGATAAACTCCACGCTTGAGAAAGTCCGTGTTGAGAAAGTCCGTGTTGGAGAAACTCGGTGTTGGAGAAAATCCGCGCTCGAGAAACTCCGGGCTGGAGAAACTCCGCGATGAAGAAACTCTGTGCCGGATAAACTCCGCGTTGGAGAAACTCCGCGCTGAAGAAAATCTGCGCTGGATAAAGTCCGTGTTGCAGAAACTCCAAGTTGGAGAAACTCCGTGTTGGAGGAACTCCGCGCTGGAGAAACTCCGCGCTAGGGAAAGTCCGCGCAGGAGAAAATCCGCGTTGGAGAAACTCCGTGCTAGAGAAACTCCGCGTTGGAGAAAGTCCGCGCTGGAGATACTCCTCGCTGGAGAAACTCCGCGCTGGAGAAACTCCGCACTGGAGAACCACCGCTTTGAGAAACTCCGCGCTGGAGAAACTTCGAGTTGGGGGAACTCCGTGTTGGAGAAACTCCGCGCTGGAGAGACTCCACGCTGGAGAAACACCGCGCTGGAGAAACTCCGCGCTGGACAAAGTCCGTGCTGGAGAAATTCCGCGTTGGAGAAAGTCCGCGCTGGAGAAACTGCGCGCTGTAGAAACTGCGCGCTGTAGAAACTCCGCGCTGGAGAAACACCGCGCTGGAGAAAGTCCGCGTTGGAGAAACTCCGCGTTGGAGAAACTCCGCGTTGGAGAAACTCCGCGCTGGAGATACTCCGCGCTGGAGAAACTCCGTGCTGGAGAAAGTCCGCGCGGGAGAAAGTCCGCGCTGGAGACAGTTCGCGTTGGACAAACACCGCGTTGGAGAAACTCCGCGTTGGAGAAACTGCGCGTTGGAGAAACTCCAAGCTGGAGTAACTCCGCGTTTGAGAAACTCCGGGCTGGAGAAACACCGCGCAGGAGAAACTCCGCTCTGGAGAAACTCCGCACTGAAGAAACTCCGCTATGAGAAACTCCGCACTGGAGAAACTCCGTGCTGGAGAAACTCCGCGCTGGAAAAACTCCGCGCTGGAGAAAGTCCGCGTTGGAGACACTCGGCGTTGGAGAAACTCCGCGTTGGAGAAACTGCGCGCTGGAGAAACTCCGCGTTGGAGAAACTCCGCGCTGGAGAAAGTCGGCGCCAGAGAAACTCCGCGCTGGAGAAACTCCGCGTTGGAGATACTCCGCCCTGGAGATACTCCGCGCTGGAGATACTCCGCGCTGGAGAAACTCCGCTTTAGGAATCTCCCCACTGGAGAAACTCCGCGTTTGAGCAACTCCGCAATGGAAAAAATCAGCGCTGGAGAAACTCCGCGATGGAGAAACTGCGTGTTGGAGAAAGTCCGCGTTGGAGAAACTCCGTGTTGGAGAAACTCCGCGTTGGAGAAACTCCGCGTTGGAGAAACTCCGCGCTGGAGATACTACGCGCTGGAGAAACTCCGCGCTGGAGAACCTCCGTTTTGGTGAAACTCCATGTTGGATAAACTCCGTGTTGGAGACACTCCGCACTGGAGAAACTCCGCGTTTGAGAAACTCCGCGATGGAGAAACTCCGCGCTGAAGAAACACCGCGATGAAGAAACTGCGCGCTGGAGAAAGTCCGCTCTGGGGAAACTCCGCGCTGGAGAAACTCCGTGTTGGAGAAACTCCGTGTTGGATAAACTCCGTGTTGGAGACACTGCGTGCTGGAGAAAGTCCGCGATGGAGAAAGTCCGCGCTGGAGAGAGTCCGCGTAGGAGAAACTCCGCTTTGGAGAAACTGCGCGCTTGAGAAACTCCAAGCTGAAGAAAGTCCGCGTTAAATAAACTCCGCGCTGGAGAAATTCCGCGCTGGAGAAACTCCGTGCTAGAGAAACTCCGTGCTAGAGAAACTCCGCGCTAGAGAAACTCCGCGCTGGAGAAACTCCGCGCTGGAGAAAGTCCGTGTTGGAGAAACTCGGTGTTGGAGAAAATCCGCGCTGGAGAAACTCCGCGCTGGAGAAACTCTGCGCTGGAGAAACTCCGCGATGGAGAAACTCTGCGCCGGAGAAACTCCGCGTTGGAGAAACTGCGTTGGAGAAACTCCGCGCTGGATAAATCTGCGCTGGAGAAAGTCCGTGTTGGAGAAAGTCCGCGCTGGAGAAACTTCGCGCTGTAGAAACTGCGCCCTGTAGAAACTGCGCGCTAAAAAAACTCCGCGCTGGAGAAACTCCACGCTAGAGAAACTCCGAGTTGGAGGAACTCCTTGTTGAAGAAACTCCGCGCTGGAGAGACTCCGCGCTGGAGAAACTCCGCTTTGGAGAAACTCCGAGTTGGGAAACACCGCGCTGGAGAAACTCCGCGCTGGAGCAACTCCGCGCTGGAGAAAGTCCGCGCTGTAGAAATTCCGCGTTGGAGAAAGTCCGCGCTGGAGAAACTGCGCGCTGTAGAAACTGCGCGTTGGAGGAACTCCGCGCTGGAGAAAGTCCGCGTTGGAGAAACTCCGTATTGGAGAAACTCCGTGTTGGATAAACTCCGTGTTGGAGACACTCCGTGCTGGAGAAAGTCCGCGCTGGAGAAAGTCCGCGCTGGAGAAAGTCCGCGCTGGAGAAACTTCGCGCTGTAGAAACTGCGCCCTGTAGAAACTGCGCGCTAAAAAAATCCGCGCTGAAAAAACTCCACGCTAGAGAAACTCCGAGTTGGAGGAACTCTTTGTTGGAGAAACTCCGCGCTGGAGAGACTCCGGGCTGGAGAAACTCCGCTTTGGAGAAACTCCGCGCTGGAGAAAGTCCGCGCTGGAGAAACTGCGCGCTGGAGAAACTCCGAGTTGGGAAACACCGCGCTGGAGAAACTCCGCGCTGGAGCAACTCCGCGCTGGAGAAAGTCCGCGCTGTAGAAATTCCGCGTTGTAGAAAGACCGCGCTGGAGAAACTGCGCGCTGTAGAAACTGCGCGTTGGAGAAACTCCGCGCTGGAGAAAGTCCGCGTTGGAGAAACTCCGTGTTGGATAAACTCCGTGTTGGAGACACTCCGTGCTGGAGAAAGTCCGCGCTGGAGAAAGTCCGCTCTGGAGAAAGTCCGCGTTGGAGAAACTCCGCGTTGGAGAAACTCCCAGCTGGCGAAACTCTGCTTTGGAGAAACTCCGCGCTGGACAAACTCCGTGCTAGAGAAACTCAGCGCTAGAGAAACCCCGTGCTGGATAAACTCCACGCTTGAGAAAGTCCGTGTTGAGAAAGTCCGTGTTGGAGAAACTCGGTGTTGGAGAAAATCCGCGCTAGAGAAACTCCGGGCTGGAGAAACTCCGCGATGAAGAAACTCTGCGCCGGAGAAACTCCGCGTTGGAGAAACTCCGCGCTGAAGAAAATCTGCGCTGGAGAAAGTCCGTGTTGCAGAAACTCCGAGTTAGAGAAACTCCGTGTTGGAGAAACTCCGCGCTGGAGAAACTCCGCGCTCGAGAAACTCCGTGTTGGAGAAACTCCGTGTTGGATAAACTCCGTGTTGGAGACATTCCGTGCTGGAGAAAGTCCGCGTTGTAGAAACTCCGCTTTGGAGATACTCCGTGTTGGAGAAACTCCGTGTTGGATAAACTCTGTGTTGGAGACATTCCGTGCTGGAGAAAGTCCGCGTTGTAGGAACTCCGCTTTGGAGATACTCCGCGCTGGAGAAACTGCGCTGGAGAAAGTCCGTGTTGGAGAAACTTCGAGTTGGAGAAACTCGGTGTTGTAGAACTCCGCGCTCTAAAAACTCCGCGCTGGAGAAACTCCGCGCTGGTGAAAGTCCGCGCAGGAGAAAGTCCGCGATGGAGAAACTCCGCGCTGGAGAAACGCCGCGCTGGAGAAACTCCGCGATGGAGAAAGTCTGCGCTGGAGAAACTTCATGTTGGAGAAACTCCGTGTTGGATAAACTCAGCGATGGAGAAACTCCGCGATGGAGAAACTCAGCGATAGAGAAACTCAGCGATGGAGAAACTCAGCGATAGAGAAACTCCGCGCTGGAGAAACTTCGCGCTGGTGAAAGTCCGCGCTGGAGAAAGTCCGCGCTGGAGAAAGCCCGCGCTGGAGAAACTTCGCGCTGTAGAAACTGCGCGCTGTAGAAACTGCGCGCTAAAAAAACTCCGCGCGGGAGAAACTCCACGCTAGAGAAACTCCGAGTTGGAGGAACTCCTTGTTGCAGAAACTCCGCGCTGGAGAGACTCCGCGCTGGAGAAACTCCGCTTTGGAGAAACACCGCGCTGGAGAAACTCCGCGCTGGAGCAACTCCGCGCTGGAGAAAGTCCGCGCTGTAGAAATTCCGCGTTGGAGAAAGTCCGCGCTGGAGAAACTGCGCGCTGTAGAAACTGCGCGCTGGAGAAACTCCGAGCTGGAGAAAGTCCGCGTTGGAGAAACTCCGTGTTGGAGAAACTCCGCGTTGGAGAAACTCCGCGCTGGAGATACTCCGCGCTGGAGAAACTCCGCGCTAGAGAAACTCTGTATTGGAGAAACTCCGTGTTGGATAAACTCCGTGTGGGAGACACTCCGTGCTGGAGAAAGTCCGCGCTGGAGAAAGTCCGCGCTGGAGAAAGTCCGCGTTGGAGAAACTCCGCGTTGGAGAACCTCCCAGCTGGAGAAACTGTGCTTTGGAGAAACTCCGCGCTGGACAAATTCCGTGCTAGAGAAACTCCGCGCTAGAGAAACCCCGTGCTGGATAAACTCCACGCTTGAGAAAATCCGTGTTGAGAAAGTCCGTGTTGGAGAAACTCGGTGTTGGAGAAAATCCGCGCTCGAGAAACTCCGGGCTGGAGAAACTCCGCGATGAAGAAACTCTGTGCCGGATAAACTCCGCGTTGGAGAAACTCCGCGCTGAAGAAAATCTGCGCTGGAGAAAGTCCGTGTTGCAGAAACTCCGAGTTGGAGAAACTCCGTGTTGGAGGAACTCCGCGCTGGAGAAACTCCGCGCTAGGGAAAGTCCGCGCAGGAGAAAATCCGCGTTGGAGAAACTCCGTGCTAGAGAAACTCCGCGTTGGAGAAAGTCCGCGCTGGAGATACTCCGCGCTGGAGAAACTCCGCACAGGAGAACCACCACTTTGAGAAACTCCGCGCTGGAGAAACTCCGAGTTGGGGGAACTGCGTGTTGGAGAAACTCCGCGCTGGAGAGACTCCACGCTGGAGAAACACCGCGCTGGAGAAACTCCGCGCTGGAGCAACTCCGTGCTGAAGAAATTCCGCGTTGGAGAAAGTCCGCGCTGGAGAAACTGCGCGCTGTAGAAACTCCGCGTTGGAGAAACTGCGCGCTGGAGAAAATCTGCGCAGGAGAAAGTCCGTGTTGCAGAAACTCCGAGTTGGAGAAACTCCGAGTTGGAGAAACTCCGCACTGGAGAAACTCCGCGCTGGAGAAACTCCGCGCAGGAGAAAGTCCGCGTTGAAGAAACTCCGCGTTGGAGAAACTGCGCGCTTGAGAAACTCCGAGCTGGAGAAACTCCGTGCTAGAGAAACTCCGCGCTGAAGAAACTCCGCGTTGGAGAAACTCTACGTTGGAGAAACTCCGCGTTGGAGAAACTCCGCGCTGGAGAAACTGCGCGCTGGAGAAACTCCGAGTTCGGGGAACTCCGTGTTGGAGAAACTCCGCGCTGGAGAGACTCCACGCTGGAGAAACACCACGCTGGAGAAACTCCGCGCTGGAGCAACTCCGCGCTGGAGAAAGTCCGTGCTGGAGAAATTCCGCGTTGGAGAAAGTCCGCGCTGGAGAAACTGCGCGCTGTAGAAACTCCGCGCTGGAGAAACACCGCGCTGGAGAAAGTCCGCGTTGGAGAAACTCCGCGTTGGAGAAACTCCGCGTTGGAGAAACTCCGCGCTGGAGATACTCCGCGATGGAGAAACTGCGCGCTGGAGAAACTCCGTGTTGGAGAAACTCCGTGTTGGATACACTCCTTGTTGGAGACACTCCGTGCTGGAGAAAGTCCGCGCGGGAGAAAGTCCGCGCTGGAGTCAGTTCGCGTTGGACAAACACCGCGTTGGAGAAACTCCGCGTTGGAGAAACTGCGCGCTGGAGAAACTCCAAGCTGGAGTAACTCCGCGTTGAGAAACTCCGGGCTGGAGAAACACCGCGCAGGAGAAACTCCGCTCTGGAGAACCTCCGTGCTAGAAAAACTCCGCGCTGGAGATACTCCCCGCTGGAGAAACTCCGCACTGAAGAAACTCCGCTTTGAGAAACTCCGCACTGGAGAAACTCCGCGCTGGAAAAACTCCGCGCTGGAGAAAGTCCGCGTTGGAGACACTCCGCGTTGGAGAAACTCCGCGTTGGAGAAACTCCGCTTTGGAGAAACTGCGCGCTGGAGAAACTCTGCGTTGGAGAAACTCCGCGCTGGAGAAACTCCGCGCTGGAGAAACCCCGCGCTGGAGAAACTCCGCGCAGGAGAAAGTCGGCGCCAGAGAAACTCCGCGTTGGAGATACTCCGCCCTGGAGATACTCCGCGCTGGAGATACTCCGCGCTGGAGAAACTCCGCTTTAGGAATCTCCCCACTGGAGAAACTCCGCGTTTGAGAAACTCCGCAATGGAAAAAATCAGCGCTGGAGAAACTCCGCGATGGAGAAACTGCGTGTTGGAGAAAGTCCGCGTTGGAGAATCTCCGTGTTGGAGAAACTCCGCGCTGGAGATAATACGCGCTGGAGAAACTCCGCGCAGGAGAACCTCCGTTTTGGTGAAACTCCGTGTTGGATAAACTCCGTGCTGGAGACACTCCGTACTGGAGAAAGTCCGCGTAGGAGAAACTCCACGTTGGAGAAACTGCGCGCTTGAGAAACTCCGAGCTGAAGAAACTCCGCGTTGGAGTAACTCCGCGCTGGAGAAACTCGGTGTTGTTGAAAATCCGCGCTGGAGAAACTCCGCGCTGGAGAAACTGCGCTGGAGAAACTCCGGGCTGGAGAAACTCCGCGATAGAGAAACTATGCGCCGGAGAAACTCCGCGTTTGAGAAAATCTGCGATGGAGAAACTCCGCGCTGGAGAAATTCGCGCTGGAGAAACTCCGTGTTGGAGACACTCCGTGCTGGAGAAAGTCCGCGATGGAGAAATTCCGCGCTGGAGAAAGTCCGTGTAGGAGAAACTGCGCGCTTAAGAAACTCCGAGCTGAAGAAACTCCGCGTTAAATAAAATCCGCGCTGGAGAAACTCCGTGCTAGAGAAACTCCGTGCTAGAGAAACTCCGCGCTAGAGAAACTCCGCGCTGGAGAAAGTCCGTGTTGGAGAAACTCGGTGTTGGAGAAAATCCGCGCTGGAGAAACTCTGCGCTGGAGAAACTCCGGCCTGGAGAAACTCCGCGATGGAGAAACTCTGCGCCGGTGAAACTCCGCGATGGAGAAACTCCGTGTTGGAGAAACTCCGTGTTGAATAAACTCCGCGATGGAGAAACTCAGCGACAGAGAAACTCAGCGATGGAGAAACTCAGCGATCGAGAAAGTCCGCGATGGAGAAACTCCGCGCTCGAGAAACGCCGCGCTGGAGAAACTCCGCGATGGCGAAACTCTGCGCTGGAGAAACTCCGTGTTGGAGAAACTCCGTGTTGGATAAACTCAGCGATGGAGAAACTTCGCGATGGAGAAACTCAGCGATAGAGAAACTCAGCGATGGAGAAACTCAGCGATAGAGAAACTCCGCGCTGGAGAAACTTCGCGCTGGTGAAAGTCCGCGCTGGAGAAAGTCCGCGCTGGAGAAACTTCGCGCTGTAGAAACTGCGCGCTGTAGAAAGTCCGCTCTGGGGAAACTCCGCGCTGGAGAAACTCCGTGTTGGAGAAACTCCGTGTTGGATAAACTCCGTGTTGGAGACACTCCGTGCTGGAGAAAGTCCGCGATGGAGAAAGTCCACGCTGGAGAAAGTCCGCGTAGGAGAAACTCCGCTTTGGAGAAACTGCGCGCTTGAGAAACTCCGAGCTGAAGAAACTCGGCGTAAATAAACTCCGCGCTGGAGAAACTCCGCGCAGGAGAAACTCCGTGCTAGAGAAACTCCGTGCTAGTGAAACTCCGCGCTAGAGAAACTCCGCGCTAGAGAAACTCCGCGCTGGAGAAACTCCGCGCTGGAGAAAGTCCGTGTTGGAGAAACTCGGTGTTGGAGAAACTCGGTGTTGGAGAAAATCCGCGCTGGAGAAACTCCGCGATGGAGAAGCTCTGCGCCAGAGAAACTCCGCGTTGGAGAAACTCTGCGTTGGAGAAACTCCGCGCTGGATAAATCGGCGCTGGAGAAAGTCCGTGTTGGAGAAACTTCGAGTTGGAGAAACTCCGTGTTGTAGAACTCCGCGCTCTAAAAACTCCGCGCTGGAGAAACTCCGCGCTGGTGAAAGTCCGCGCAGGAGAAAGTCCGCGATGGAGAAACTCCGCGCTGGAGAAACGCCGCGCTGGAGAAACTCTGCGCTGGAGAAACTCCGTGTTGAAGAAACTCCGTGTTGGATAAACTCAGCGATGGAGAAACTCCGCGATGGAGAAACTCCGCGATGGAGAAACTCAGCGATAGAGAAACTCAGCGATGGAGAAACTCAGCGATAGAGAAACTCCGCGCTGGAGAAACTCCGCGCTGATGAAAGTCCGAGTTGGAGGAACTCCTTGTTGGAGAAACTCCGCGCTGGAGAGACTCCGCTTTGGAGAAACTCCGCGCTGGAGAAAGTCCGCGCTGGAGAAACTGCGCGCTGTAGAAACTCCGCGCTGGAGAAACTCCGAGTTGGGGAACTCCGTGTTGGAGAAACTCCGCGCTGGAGACACTCCACGCTGGAGAAACACCGCGCTGGAGAAACTTCGCGCTGGAGCAACTCCGCGCTGGAGAAAGTCCGCGCTGTAGAAATTCCGCGTTGGAGAAAGTCCGCGCTGGAGAAACTGCGCACTGTAGAAACTGCGCGCTGGAGAAACTCCGCGCTGGAGAAAGTCCGCGTAGGAGAAACTCCGTGTTGATGAAACTCCGCGTTGGAGAAACTCCGCGCTGGAGAAACTCCGTGTTGGAGAAACTCCGCGTTGGAGAAACTCCGCGTTGGAGAAACTGCGCGCTTGAGAAACTGCGAGCTGGAGAAACTCCGCGCTGGAGAAACTCCGCGTTGGAGAAAATCCGCGCTGGAGATACTCTGCGCTGGAGAAACTCCGCACTAGAGAAACACCGCTTGTTGAAACTCTACACTGGAGAAACTCCGCCTTTGAGAAACTCCGCGATGGAGAAACTCAGCGATAGAGAAACTCCGCGCTGGAGAAAGTCCGCGCTGGAGAAAGTCCGCGCTCTATAAAGTCCTCGCTGGAGAAACTCCGCGCTGAAGAAGCTCCGCGTTGGAAAAACTCCGCGCTGGAGAAACTCCGCGCTGGAGAAATTCCGCGCTGGAGAAACTCCGCGCTGGAGATACTCCGTGCTAGAGACACTCCGCGCTAGAGAAACTCCGCGCTGGATAAACTCCGCGCTGGAGAAAGTCCGTGTTGGAGAACCTCGGTGTTGGAGAAAATCCGCGCTGGAGAAACTCCGCGCTGGAGAAACTCTGCGCTGGAGAAACTCCGGGCTGGAGAAACTCCGCGATGGAGAAACTCTGCGCCGGAGAAACTCCGCGTTGGAGAAACTCTGCGTTGGAGAAACTCCACGCTGGATAAATCTGCGCTGGAGAAAGTCCGTGTTGGAGAAACTCCACGCTGGATAAATCTGCGCTGGAGAAAGTCCGTGTTGGAGAAACTTCGAGTTGGAGAAACTCGGTGTTGTAGAACTCCGCACTCTAAAAACTTCGCACTGGAGAAACTCCGCGCTGGTGAAAGTCCTCGCAGGAGAAAGTCGGCGATGGAGAAACTCCGCGCTGGAGAAACGCCGCGCTGGAGAAACTCTGCGCCGGAGAAACTCGCGTTGGATAACTCTGCGTTGGAAAAACTCCGCGCTCGATAAAATCTGCGCTGGAGAAAGTCCGTGTTGGAGAAACTCTGAGTTGGAGAAACTCCGTGTTGTAGAAACTCCGCGCTCGAGAAACTCCGCGCTGGAGAAACTCCGCGCTGGTGAAAGTCCGCGCAGGAGAAAGTCCGCGTTGGAGAAACTCCTAGTTGGAGAAACTGCGCGCTGGAGAAACTCCGAGCTGGAGAAACTCTGCGTTGGAGAAACTCCGTGCTAGAGAAACTCCGCGCTGGAGAAACTCCGCGCTGGAGAAACTCCATGTTGGAGAAACTCCGTGTTGGATAAACTCCGTGTTGGAGACATTCCGCGCAGGAGAAACTCCGCTTTGGAGAAACTCCGCGCTGGAGAAAGTCCGCGCTGGAGAAACTGCGCGCTGTAGAAACTCCGCGCTGGAGAAACTCCGAGTTGGGAAACTCCGTGTTGGAGAAACTCCGCGCTGGAGAAACTCCGCGCTGGAGCAACTCCGCGCTGGAGAAAGTCCGCGCTGTAGAAATTCCGCGTTGGAGAAAGTCCGTGCTAGAGAAACTCCGCATTGGAGAAACTCCGTGTTGGATAAACTCCGTGTTGGAGACACTCCGTGCTGGAGAAAGTCCGCGCTGGAGAAAATCCGCGCTGGAGAAACTCCGCTTTGGAGAAACTCCGCGCTGGACAAACTCCGTGCTAGAGAAACTCCGCGCTAGAGAAACCCCGTGCTGGATAAACTCCACGCTTGAGAAAGTCCGTGCTGAGAAAGTCCGTGTTGGAGAAACTCGGTGTTGGAGAAAATCCGCGCTGGAGAAACTCCGCGATGAAGAAACTCTGCGCCGGAGAAACTCCGCGTTGGAGAAACTCCGCGCTGAAGAAAATCTGCGCTGGAGAAAGTCCGTGTTGCAGAAACTTCGAGTTTGAGAAACTCCGTGTTGGAGAAACTCCGCGCTGGAGAAACTCCGCGCTAGGGAAAGTGCGCGCAGGAGAAAATCCGCGTTGGAGAAACTCCGTGCTAGAGATACTCCGCGCTGGAGAAACTCCGCACTGGAGAACCACCGCTTTGAGAAACTCCGCGCTGGAGAAACTCCGAGTTCGGGGAACTCCGTGTTGGAGAAACTCCGCGCTGGAGAGACTCCACGCTGGAGAAACACCACGCTGGAGAAACTCCGCGCTGGAGCAACTCCGCGCTGGAGAAAGTCCGTGCTGGAGAAATTCCGCGTTGGAGAAAGTCCGCGCTGGAGAAACTGCGCGCTGTAGAAACTCCGCGCTGGAGAAACACCGCGCTGGAGAAAGTCCGCGTTGGAGAAACTCCGCGTTGGAGAAACTCCGCGTTGGAGAAACTCCGCGCTGGAGATACTCCGCGATGGAGAAACTGCGCGCTGGAGAAACTCCGTGTTGGAGAAACTCCGTGTTGGATACACTCCTTGTTGGAGACACTCCGTGCTGGAGAAAGTCCGTGCGGGAGAAAGTCCGCGCTGGAGACAGTTCGCGTTGGACAAACACCGCTTTGGAGAAACTCCGCGTTGGAGAAACTGCGCGCTGGAGAAACTCCAAGCTGGAGTAACTCCGCGTTTGAGAAACTCCGGGCTGGAGAAACACCGTGCAGGAGAAGCTCCGCTCTGGAAAACCTCCGTGCTAGAAAAACTCCGCGCTGGAGATACTCCCCGCTGAAGAAACTCCGCACTGAAGAAACTCCGCTTTGAGAAACTCCGCACTGGAGAAACTCCGCGCTGGAGAAACTCCGCGCTGGAAAAACTCCGCAATGGAGAAAGTCCGCGTTGGAGACACTCCGCGTTGGAGAAACTCCGCGTTGGAGAAACTCCGCGTTGGAGAAACTGCGCGCTGGAGAAACTCCGCGTTGGAGAAACTCCGCGTGGAGAAACTCCGCGCTGGAGAAACCCCGCGCTGGAGAAACTCCGCGCAGGAGAAAGTCGGCGCCACAGAAACTCCGCGCTGGAGAAACTCCGCGTTGGAGATACTCCGCCCTGGAGATACTCCGCGCTGGAGATACTCCGCGCTGGAGAAACTCCGCTTTAGGAATCTCCCCACTGGAGAAACTCCGCGTTTGAGAAACTCCGCAATGGAAAAAATCAGCGCTGGAGAAGCTCCGCGATGGAGAAACTGCGTGTTGGAGAAAGTCCGCGTTGGAGAAACTCCGCGTTGGAGAAACTCCGCGCTGGAGATACTAAGCGCTGGAGAAACTCCGCGCTGGAGAACCTCCGTTTTGGTGAAACTCCGTGTTGGATAAACTCCGTGTTGGAGACACTACATACTGGAGAAAGTCCGCGTAGGAGAAACTCCGCGTTGGAGAAACTGCGCGCTTGAGAAACTCCGAGCTGAAGAAACTCGGTGTTGTTGAAAATCCGCGCTGGAGCAACTCCGCGCTGGAGAAACTCTGCGCTGGAGAAACTCTGCGCTGGAGAAACTCCGCGATGGAGAAACTCTGCGCCGGAGAAACTCCGCGTTGCAGAAATTCCGCGCTGGATAAAATCTGCGCTGGAAAAAGCCCGTGTTGAAGAAACTCCAAGTTGGAGAAACTCTGTGTTGTAGAAACTCCGCGCTGGAGAAACTCCGCGCTGGTGAAAGTCCGCGCAGGAGAAAGTCCGCGTTGGAGAAACTCATAGTTGGGGAAACAGCGCGCTGGAGCAACTCGGAGCTGGAGAAACTCCGCGTTGCAGAAACTCCGCGCTGGAGAAACTCCACGTTGGAGAAAATCCTGGCTGGAGATACTCCCCGCTGAAGAAACTCCGCACTGAAGAAACTCCGCTTTGAGAAACTCCGCACTGGAGAAACTCCGCGCTGGAGAAACTCCGCGCTGGAAAAACTCCGCGCTGGAGAAAGTCCGCGTTGGAGACACTCCGCGTTGGAGAAACTCCGCGTTGGAGAAACTCCGCGTTGGAGAAACTGCGCGCTGGAGAAACTCCGCGTTGGAGAAACTCCGCGTGGAGAAACTCCGCGCTGGAGAAACCCCGCGCTGGAGAAACTCCGCGCAGGAGAAAGTCGGCGCCACAGAAACTCCGCGCTGGAGAAACTCCGCGTTGGAGATACTCCGCCCTGGAGATACTCCGCGCTGGAGATACTCCGCGCTGGAGAAACTCCGCTTTAGGAATCTCCCCACTGGAGAAACTCCGCGTTTGAGAAACTCCGCAATGGAAAAAATCAGCGCTGGAGAAGCTCCGCGATGGAGAAACTGCGTGTTGGAGAAAGTCCGCGTTGGAGAAACTCCGCGTTGGAGAAACTCCGCGCTGGAGATACTAAGCGCTGGAGAAACTCCGCGCTGGAGAACCTCCGTTTTGGTGAAACTCCGTGTTGGATAAACTCCGTGTTGGAGACACTACATACTGGAGAAAGTCCGCGTAGGAGAAACTCCGCGTTGGAGAAACTGCGCGCTTGAGAAACTCCGAGCTGAAGAAACTCGGTGTTGTTGAAAATCCGCGCTGGAGCAACTCCGCGCTGGAGAAACTCTGCGCTGGAGAAACTCTGCGCTGGAGAAACTCCGCGATGGAGAAACTCTGCGCCGGAGAAACTCCGCGTTGCAGAAATTCCGCGCTGGATAAAATCTGCGCTGGAGAAAGCCCGTGTTGAAGAAACTCCGAGTTGGAGAAACTCTGTGTTGTAGAAACTCCGCGCTGGAGAAACTCCGCGCTGGTGAAAGTCCGCGCAGGAGAAAGTCCGCGTTGGAGAAACTCATAGTTGGGGAAACAGCGCGCTGGAGCAACTCGGAGCTGGAGAAACTCCGCGTTGCAGAAACTCCGCGCTGGAGAAACTCCACGTTGGAGAAAATCCTGGCTGGAGATACTCTGCGCTGTAGAAACTCCGCACTGGAGAAACACCGCTTTTGAGAAACTCCACACTGGAGAAACTCCGCGCTGGAGAAACGCCGCGCGGGAGAAACTCCGCGATGGAGAAACTCCACGCTGGAGAATCTCCGTGTTGGACAAACTCCGTGTTGGATAAACTCAGCGATGGAGAAACTCCGCGATGGAGAAACTCAGCGATAGAGAAACTCAGCGATGGAGAAACTCCGCGCTGTAGAAACTGCGCGCTGTAGAAACTGCGCGCTGTAGAAACTCCGTGCTGGAGAAACTCCGCTCTGGAGAAAGTCCGTGTTGAAGAAACTCGGTGTTGGAGAAAATCCGCGCTGGAGAAACTCCGCGCTGGAGAAACTCTACGCTGGAGAAACTCCGCGTTGGAGAAACTCCGCGCTGGATTAAATCTGCGCTGGAGAAAGTCCGTGTTGGAGAAACTCCGAGTTGGAGAGACTCCGTGTTGAAGAAACTCCGCGCTGGAGAAATTCCGCGCTGGTGAAAGTCCGCGTTGGAGAAACTGCTATTTGGAGAAACAGCGCGCTGGAGAAACTCCGCGCTGGAGAAACGCCACGCTGGAGAAACTCCGTGATGGAGAAACTCCGCGCTGGAGAAACTCCGTGTTGGAGGAACTCCGTGTTGGATGAACTCACCGATGGAGAAACTCCGCGATGGAGAAACTCAGCGATAGAGAAACTCAGCGATGGAGAAACTCCGCGCTGGAGAAACTGCGCGCTGTAGAAACTCCGTGCTGGAGAAACTCCGCGCTAGAGAAACTCCGAGTTGGAGGAACTCCTTGTTGGAGAAACTCCGCGCTGGAGAGACTCCGCGCTGGAGAAACTCCGCGCTGGAGAAAGTCCGCGCTGGAGAAAGTCCGCGTTGGTGAAAGTCCGCGCTGGAGAAACTGCGCGCTGTAGCAACTGCGTGCAGTAGGAACTCCGCACTGGAGAAACTCCGCGCTGCGGAAACTCCGCGCTGGAGAACCTCCGTGCTAGAGAAACTCCGCGCTGGAGAAACTCCGCGTTCGAGAAACTCCGCGCTGGAGATACTCCGCACTGGAGAAACTCCGCATTTGAGAAAATCCGCGCTGGAAAAACTCCGCGCTGGAGAAACTCCGCGATGGAGAAACTCCGCGATGGAGAAACTCCGCGCTGGAGAAACTCCGTGTTGGAGAAACTCCGTGTTGGAGAAACTCCGTGTTAAAGAAACTCCGCGCTGGTGAACTCAGCGCTGGAGATACTCCGCGCTGGAGAAACTCCGCACTGGAGAAACTCTGCTTTGAGAAACTCCGCACTGGAGAAACTCTGCGTTTGAGAAACTCCGCGATGGAGAAACTCCGCACTGGAGAAATTCCGCTCTGGAGAAACTCCGCTCTGGAGCATCTCCGCGCTGGAGAAACTCCGCGCTGGAGAAAGTCCGCGCTGGAGAAAGTCCGCGCTGGAGAAACTGCGGGCTGTAGAAACTCCGCGCTGGAGAAACTCCGAGTTGGAGGAACTCCGAGTTGGAGAAACTCCGTGTTGGAGAAACTCCGCGCTGGAGAGACTACGCGCTGGAGAAAGTCCGCGCTGGAAAATGTCTGCGTTAGAGAATGTCCGCGTTGGAGAAAGTCTGCGCTGGAGAAAAAGCGCTGTAGAAACTCTGCGCTGGAGAAACCCCGCACTGGAGATACTCCGCTTTGAGAAACTCCGCACTGGAGAAACTCCGCACTGGAGAAACTCCGCGCTCGAGAAACTCCGCGTTGGAGAAAATCCGCGTTGGAGAAACTGCGCGCTGGAGAAACTCCGAGCTGGAGAAACTCCGCGTTAGAGAAACTCCGCGCTGGAGAACCTCCGCGCTGGAGAACCTCCGTGCTAGAGAAACTCCGCGCTAGAGAAACTCCGTGTTCGAGAAACTCCGCGCTGGAGAACCTCCGTGCTAGAGAAACTCCGCGCTAGAGAAACTCCGTGTTCGAGAAACTCCGCGCTGGAGATACTCCGCGCTGGAGAAACTCCGCACTGGAGAAACTCCGCGTTTGAGAAAATCCTCGATGGAGAAACTCCGCGCTGGAGAAACTCCGCGATGGAGATGTAGGCGAATGTCACATAAGGTATGATGATGTCCCAAGTCCTGTGTTGCACATCGGCGTACATCGCCAGCATGTCCGCCATGGTCTTATTAAGCCACTCTGTCAGCCCATTTGCCTGCGGGTGGTAAGCAGTAGTTTTACGGTGGGTCGTACCGCTCAGCTGAAAAATTTCGGCCATCGGCTGGGAATTAAAGGAGGTCCCTCGGTCGGTAATGACGTAAGTCGGGGCGCCGTGCCGAAGGACGATCTGTTTCATAGAGAAATCCGCAACCTCGGACGCTGTGCCACGAGGTAAGGCTTTGGTCTTGGCGTATCGAGTGAGGTAGTCTGTGGCAATGATGATGTACCGGTTTCCACCCGAGGACAAAGGGAAAGGTCCGAGAAGGTCCATACCGACTTGATCGAAATGATCACGTATTGGTGCAATAGGTTGTAGGAACCTCGGAGGCTTGGCGTCCGGGGCCTTACGGCGCTGACATTACCGACAACTCTGCACTTAGCGTTTCACAACAGTGGCAAGTTTGGGCCAGTAGAACAGCTGGCGTAATCTGGAAAGCATGCGGGAGTATCCCAAATGACCAGAGGTTGGTTCGTCGTGGCACGCAGAAAGTATTTCCTCTTGAAGTGTTGTCGGCATTACGAAGAGGTACGATCGCGAACTGGAACCAGGGTTTTTCTTATAGAGTACGCCTCGTTGCAGGGAAAAGGACGGCAGGTGTCGAGAAAAACATTTAGGAACGGTGGCCGACTGTCCTTTCAGATAATCGATGAGGGGTCGTAACACTGGATCGGCGCGCTGCTGAGTCGACAAATAAGGAGAATGGATCGCCCCAGGAAACCGATGTCATCCACAGTGTCGGGTGTAGCGAATTCTACAGGCGCACGAGAGAGGGTGTCGGCGTCTTCATGCTTGTGTCCGGACTTATAGACAATGGAGAGGTCTAACTCCTGCAGGCGAAGGCTCCATCGCGCCAGGCGTCCAGACGGGTCACGCAGGTTGACCAACCAACACAAGGACAAGTAAAACTCTAGTTTGGGCGAGTTGGTTCATGTTGAAAGAAAAACTGGTAATGGCGCAAGAAACGGGGACACAGAAGGCGTCAGTCCTGTCTTTTGTGTGCCTTCTGTGTCCCTGTTTCTTGCGCCATTACCAGTTTTTCTTTCAACACAAGGAGTGGTGATCAGTGACCACTTTGAAAAAGCGAAAAGACGTTGACGCTGTTGGCGCGCGGATTTGACACCGATGCTCTCGAGGGAGAAAGGGGGCTGCACTGGTTCTGAGGTGAAGCACTCGGAAAAATCGGAGATGCGTTCGACAAAGGCTATGGAAGTGCCGCGAAAAAGATGCCGATGCTCATGTGTAAAATTGGTAGCAAGTACCTGTGACTGACCGCTATTAAGATGGATCAGATGGCGGGCCACGCACACGCCTTGCGTAAGCAGTAATGAAAGGGTGGTTTCGGCGATGGCGTCACCGTCCTGAAATCATTCGCACTCAACCGTAATGAAGGTGCTGGTTCGAGGCGGCAGGGTGACAGTGTCCGTAGAAACGCGAAGCTTATGGCTTGGTCGCGGTGCACTGCTGAGGGCGACCGCATTTTCATTTTGAAACGTGACCTTGTTATCGCGCAGGTCAGTAATCATCCCATATTACGCAGAAAATCGACGCCTCAGATGAGGTCGCGCAAACAGTTATCCAGAACAAGACAGCACACGACAAATGTGGACCCCCGGATTTGAACTCGGGTGGTGCACGTGCCGAGAGGTGCAACCAGATGACCGCCCGCAGTGCGAACGTGTGTGCCAGCCCATGGCGTGAGAACCTTTTTGAGAATGGTGGTGAGCTGGCTGCTGAGAATCGATTAATCAGCACCAGTATCTAATAACGCTCGAACATGGCGACTATCCAGTATCAGGAAGGTCTAAAGAAAGCCGCTCGCGAGTTGGAGCTTCGGGGGGGGGGGGGGGATGATCGGGCACAGGCGTTGTCTGCAGCCCTTGGCACCGGGAATTCGTCGGCGTGGTGTGTGCTTTCTAATGGCGTCAGTGCGTCGCAGGGACCGGAGAGCGCTGGCGTCGTAATCGTTGAGGCGCCGTCATGTGTCAGCGTCCATGTGCCGAAGCGAGCGGGTACTGCGGACCTCGAAACCGTCGAAGCATCGTGTGTCGAGGAAGCGTCGCTGTGTCGGAGTGAACGGTGACCATGCATTTCGGAACCGTCGAGGCGTCGGCATGTCGTGTCCGAGTCGATGGGGGGTCCCACGCACAACGATGTCCAGCAAACCCACTCCCTAAGGTCGCTGGCTGCAGTTTTCCCGCCGTGGGCTTGGCGACCGGCCTTGCGCCGCCCGGGAAAAACTCGCGGTACATGGTGAAGGACGACCCCTGGGGATAGAGATCGAGCCTGCTGGCGACGAGACTGAAGTCAACGTTAGTCCTCAAGGAAATCTGCGATGGGCCGGGGTCGTTCGCCATAGGGGGGTCGAGGAGAATCGGCGGCAAAGCCTTCGAGGCCCAGACGGCGGTTAGGGGCAGTGCCGATACAGGTGACCTGGTTCGCCGTAGTGAAAACATAGGGGGCGTCGGTCGGATGCGTGCCACACGTCGGCTTTGCGCGCGGATGGTCGGGAAGCTTCCACGTAATGCAGAACGGGTGCAGGCGGCACTTCAGCAGGAGCCGTAACGAAGGACGCCGAAGCCGGAGCAGGGCCCCGCAGGGCTTCGGTGTAGATCAGACGACGGTCAGGCGAGACAGGAGGAGGGGATGGTCGAGGCTCATCGGCAGGAAAGGACGTCCGGAGCGCTTGCTGCACCTCCTCGCGGACAAAGGTCACTATGGAGCTTGGAGCTTTGGGAGGGGCCCCGTACAGCTGGCGGAGTTCGTCGCACACAATCGAACGTTTGAGATCGCGTAGCGGGGAGGCGTCGGTGCCGAGGAATGGTAACTCGCCGGACACGGAGACGGCGGACACGGGTCGATCGTACGCGTACGCTCTTTGCTGAAGAACCCGTTCAATCGTGGAAGACTGCGAGAAACTCGGCTACAGTCTTCGGAGGGCTGCGAACAAGGCCAGCAAAAAGTTGCTCCTTAACGCCACGCATGAGATGGCGCACCTTTTTGTCTTCGGGCATTGCAGGGTCCGCGCGCCTGAAGAGGCACGTCATGTCCTCTACATACGCTGCAATATTTTCATTTGGAAGCTGAGCGCGCGATTGCAAAGCGCGTTCTGCCCATTCGCGACGATCCGAGCTGCCGTATGTTTCTAGGAGACGACGCCGGAACTCATTCGAAGAGGACAACTGATCTTCATGGTTTTCAAACCAGGTCCGAGCGCCGTCGTGTAGACTGAAGAAGACGTTTCTGAGGTGGGCGGCGTCGTCCCGCTGGTTGAATGCGGCAACTCGCTCGTAGTGCTGCAACCAGTCTTCCACGTCTTCAAAGATGTCACCATGGAAGGACTTACGGGATGCGGGGGGTTCTGGAGCGTGAAGTAGGGTGTCGGCGCCCCAGGCATAGGGGTGGTCGCGTCAGGCATTGAAGCGGCGCCAAGTTGCTCCGAGGACATACCCGATGGATCGATGGATCAGGCTCGGGTGGTAAGCCTCGAATCCGGCGGCGAGACGGTGAACTGGCGTCTTGACGGGTATAGGACTGGAGCGCCGGCTAACCGTTGGGGTGCGGGACATGAGATCGACCCTACCTCCACAAGATTTGTCCCGCTGTTGCTGACAGGACAGGGACCCGGCAAGAGAGGACTCTGCAGCACGTCCTTCAGTGGGAGAAAACAGCGAACTTCAACTTCCTTCAATCCGCGCGCCAACAGCGTCAACGTCTTTTTGCTTCAGCGCCACCTGGCATTATCATCAATCACCGCACTCTACAAACTCAGCCGCATGACATTACCACTACCCCACAGTACTTTGTCGCCCTTACGCAGCGCCACATGGCGACAATTAGAGACGGGATGCTTTATTTCACCCTATAGTCTCTCATGCTTTCACCCCACTTTACCCCTCATTGTAACACCTGTGGCGTGCCCAGATCCACACTTTTCCGCTACCTTTGGAATGTCCTTCCCCACAGGCAGTACCCTCAATCCCACTCATTCATCCTTGGAGGCTGCTTTACGGACCGCTCAGCCCGCTGGCCAGAAATGGCTGGTGGATCGGTCCTTATGTCAGGCACAAGCCTGTGGACGCCTGGACCAGCATGAGGCCACCCTGGAAGGTTTTTCATTCATTTTTCTTATTTTTTTTAATAAAAGTTGTTTCCATCCATCATATACGATAAAACGTGTTCCAGTGCCCGAACTGTGGAGACGCACCCTCTACGTTCGACCCCTTGAGACTAAGATGAACAAAGAAGACCATAATGGTGGGCGCCAGGCGCGGGCGAATGCCCTGCACCGCCACTATGGCTGAAAGAAACATGTCTTCTACGTCGACATTGCACGCCCCTACTACCCCAGGGGAGAATGGTGCACGGCTGCAGTCATACACGAGGGAAAACAGGTGGACGGCCTCTCGTTCAAAGCGCCCTGCTCAACTCATGCGCAGGAGGTAGTGATCGCCCTCGCCGCCTCCCATCCCTAGTGTAAATTCATCCTCACAGACTATCGCGGAGTCTGTCATAACTTTGATGTCGGTTGGATCATTCGACATGATTGGAAAAAAATTATTTACATATGTACACATTCCAAGGTTACCGATACGTTGACATTCAAAAGTAGACATGACGCTAAGCATGTTAGACGAACCAGTTAAAGAGGTAGCATAAGCATCTTTGAGCAACTAACAGGAACTGCTTGTGAGCGGTATAAGACGGGATACCATACCTATTCACAGAAGAGTGAAACATCAATAATCTGACACGGTAACAAAAAACTCACTCCATTTACACACCAAAATCTTCGCCACAGTACTCGCGACTGCGATGCAACCCATCGCTCAATCATATGGGTCCCCGGCAACCAAGGCATGCCAGGTAACGAAGCCGCCCATGAGGAAGCCCGCGCCCTCAGTTGCCGGGCACCAGAGGTTCTTTGGGAGGACCTAAACCCAGATCACAGCCACGTCTTTCTTTTAAGGACATTACTAAGCACTATCATGCCGAACACTAGCGCTACTAGGTTTCTATGAAGGAACTGGGTAAACATGGCGAACAAACTCTCCTTAGGCTCTTTACAAACACACTTCTGTGCCTGGCGGTTCCCAAGCACTTTGGCTCTTGTTTCGACTGCCGCTGCTCATTTTGTGGGAAGGTAGCCGACACTTTTCACATTGTTTGGGCATGCAGGCAAAATCCCTCTCTCCCCCCTCTTACCCTTTCCCCTACCCGAGAGGACTGGGAGGCGGTTCTGCACGGCTGCCAGGACCTATCGGCCCAACAGGCCCTGGTTCGGCGTACCTGCGCAGTGGTCAGGAGCAACGGGGTCCCTGATTGGGGGACTCTGTTTTGTATTGTAAGCGGCGAGACCCACTAAGGGCCTCTCCCCGAGCACCTCTCTGTATGTATAGCTAAATAAACGCTTTTCATCTACACCAGCGGCTAAAGGTCGGAGAAGGTAAAAGCGACGGAGGCGGCAAAACTCGCGGAACATGGCGTGGTAAAACTTCCGCTTTAAAATGCTTCCGGAAGCACCTTTCACAGCGATGTCCTGTGGGCACAAAACAATTGCTGGTGATTTAGCTCTCGTTAACCCTGGTCGAAAGAGGAAAGCTGCATCTCCCTTACTACTTTTGTGGTGGAGCTACTGGCGGTCTTCATATATAGCCAGACTGAGACACACACAGTAGTAGGGACTTTTTATTTGTTAAACGTCTTGCTTTCTTCGAAACGACATTAATGACGCTCACACAAGCGCGGACCGGGTGTTCACCGTGATATGTGAGACAGAAGCAATTATCTTTCCTTAAAACCAAATTTCATTTTATTTTCCTCCTCTGAGAGGCGCTGTTCGGGTGTAGGTGTCCATGGCAGGCGTGGCATGATCACAACTTGGGTTCTGCTGGCTGAACGCAAGTGCATCACAGTATTAGGCAGAACCCACTTTGATGGCCTGCGCATGCGATACCGGCAGACGCTTTCCCTTTTTACCGGAGGCCAAGGTCAAAAGTTAAAAAATCAAAGCTCCAAGGTCAAGGTCAAAGTCCAGATAGTTGGTTTTATGGCAACTGGTAAACAAATATTACATGAACATCTACTACAGGAATACTTGGCTTTGAAAGAGAAATATTCAAGCTACATAGAGTTATACACAGACGGCTCTAAAACAGCGATGCACGTTGGGAGTGCCGTAGTACAAGGGAAATGGGAAAAACCAGTAAGATTGCCAAGTAATGTATCAATTTTTACTGCGGAATGCTATGCAGTCTGTATGGCTGTGGACCAAATATTACATGAGAACATCAAAAACAGTATAATATACACCGATTCTCTGAGCCTACTCACAGCGCTGCAGTCAAGAAATGCAATTGAACCCTTAGTGGGCCACATCATACACAGCACAGAAAAAGTCACAACACACGGACATATGATAAGGTTCTGCTGGGTTCCGAGCCACGTCGGCATAGAGGGTAATGAGAGAGCAGACTCAGCAGCAGTAAAAGCTCAAAATGGTGAAATCAAAAATGTGAACATACCCTTTAAAGACTGCATGAATTTCTTACATACCAAATTAAAGAACAAATGGCAGAAAGAGTGGGATAATGAACTAAACAACAAATTACACTCCATAAAGCCCACCTTGGGGGAATGAAAGTCATGGAGCCACCAAGAACGTTTCACTGAAGTTATCTTGTGTCGCCTTCGCATAGGACGCACACACTTGACACACAACTACTTACTTACAAAAAAGCCAAACCCGATTGTGAAAGATGCGGCGATGAGCTCACACTAAACTTATCTTATTTACATGTTCATACCTAGAAAAGCTAAGAAAGAAGTATTTTAGTCACTTTCATAATCAATACATTCCATTTCACCCAGCACTACTCCTGAGTGATAATGCAATTGTTGACATTTCTGTTGTTTTTAACTTTTTACGAGAGGTTGGTTGTCCTAATGAACTGTGAATGCCTCACTTTTATGTGATACACCTCAGCCACTTTCTCATTCCTGAGAAGAATGCTGAGGTGTGTATTTCATTGGTTGGGGGCCTTGACATCCTTCCTCTGCAAAGGATGGCCGCTGACGTTACCTGACCTTTTTTAAAGCTTTTACCATTGGCCATTACGAAAAATTCTGCCTTCTACCTTCACTAGATGGTGTGAAATAACATTTTAGGTCTTTACTCCACCGCTTCATTTCTATCATATAAAATCTAGCACAAGACAATTTTCTATACTTTGTGTTTGGTGCATGATGGCCTTAGCTGCCTATGTGCCATAAACCCTAACACAACTCAACACATAGCCACTGGTGCCGCTGTAACTGATGTCGTCTGTCGAACCTGACTACCACCAGTTATTCTTATGGCTTGACGTCTACCTGCATTCAAGGTGAAACTTGCGGCCACCGTGACTTCTAGCTACATTCAAGGTCCGACTTGCAGCCGCACTGCAGGCTCGAAAAACTGGCGTAGTTAAGCTTTCTGCCTCAAATAATTAGCTGCGGTTTAACAACTGATGAACCTGTTTAGAGCGCGAAAGCTGTGGTGTATCGGGCAGGTAAATGGAATAATATTAATTCATAATAATTGGTTTTTGAGGAAAGGAAATGGCGCAGTATCTGTCTCATGTATCGTTGGACATCTGAACGCTAAGCGTAGACAGCTGGGCTAGTTGGTTCACAGTCGTATTATGATACATCGTTCTGGCGCACGAAAAACACGGACGAAGGAAGAACAGACACACAATCGCCGGACATCAACTGAAGTTTATTCACAGAAACCAGTCCTATATGTACACATGTGACCACCAGGTAACTGATATCAAAAGCACAAAATCGGGAAAACCAAAAGGCAATCAACCAGAGCCACAGGTTCCATATCGCACACGTGCCTTCATGCAAATCGCCCACAATTTCTGTGCCTAGCTGACACGATCAACACCGTTAGCCTTCAGATAATCTAGTTCCTTTCTTCTAAGCACAATAGAGGGAGTACTGACGCAGTGATCTTTATCATTGGCAATACAGAGGGCTTCAAAAATTTCCCGGCTTTTCTTAGTCCTGAACTTTCTTAACACACTTGTTTCTTCCAAAAACGCCTTGCATGCTGGCTTATACGAACAACGGCGAATGTGGTCAGCTAAATTACCTCCGCAACTAATCGAAGTTACTGTCCTGCGATGCTCTAGCAAGCGTTCGTTGATACAGCGCCCGGTTTGTCCAATGTAGCGTTTGCCACAGGCGAGAGGGATGTTATACACCACGCAAACCTTGCAGTCGACGAGGGCTTTGGTGTGCCTAATTTTGCAGGCAGACCTCTTTTTGGGTTCGTTTACTAGGCGGCACAGGCGTCCCAGCTTCTCCGGAGCTGAAAACACTACACGGACGCCGCACTTGTCCCCGACCTTCTTGAGGCGGTGCGAGACCTTGTGCCAATAAGGCACAACGACAGGTCGCTGTTGCGGGAGTGTGTTATCCACCTGCCTGTGCCGTCCACCAGATTTTACTTCGCTAATCTGGCTTTCGATCACTGAGGCCACGATTTCTCTCTGGAAACCTGCCTTCTCCAGACGCCTTAGTTGGGCATGGACACTCTCCCGGACTCGATGCTCACACGACTTGGTTAGAGCAGAGCGGATGCAGTTTTTTTGCAATAGCTCTCTTCACGAGCTTAGAATGAGCCGATTTGTAGTTAATAATTTGTTTTCTCGACCGTGGCTTGTACTGCCAGCACACGCGCGTTTCCTCAAAAATAAAGCACACATCTAGATACTGGATGTGCCCTTCCTGCGGCAGTTCGTGCGTGAACTTCAAATTTTTGAAGCCCTCTGTATTGCCAATGATAAAGATCACTGCGTCAGTACTCCCTCTATTGTGCTTAGAAGAAAGGAACTAGATTATCTGAAGGCTAACGGTGTTGATCGTGTCAGCTAGGCACAGAAATTGTGGGCGATTTGCATGAAGGCACGTGTGCGATATGGAACCTGTGGCTCTGGTTGATTGCTTTTTGGTTTTCCCGATTTTGTGCTTTTGATATCAGTTACCTGGTGGTCACATGTGTACATATAGGACTGGTTTCTGTGAATAAACTTCAGTTGATGCCGGCGATTGTGTGTCTGTTCTTCCTTCGTCCGTGTTTTTCGTGCGCCAGAACGATGTATCATAATACGACATCTGAACCACGCCGTAAGAGAAGTGATAAAGGAAGCAGTGAAAGAAGTAAGGAAGAAAGAGGTGCCGTAGCGGAGGGCTCCGGAATAATTTCGACCACCTGGGTATCTTTAATGTGCACTGAATCGCACAGCACGCGGGCGCCTCGGTGTTTTGCCTCCATAAAAAGTCGGCCGCCGCGGTCGGGCTCGAACCCCGGAATTCCGGATCAGGAGCCGAGCGCCCTAACCACTGAGCCACCGTGGCGGGTGTGCGCGACGCGTGGCCCGTTGGAGAATTTAAGGAAAGGACGCCTGTCTCACATATCTCGGCGGACCCCCGAACCGGGCCGTAAGGGACGGAAAATGAAATGAACAAATGCTGCCAAGGAAAGGAAATGACGCTAGTCTCACATTTCTTGCTGGACACCCGGATCGCGCCGTAACGAAAAGAAAAATCGATCGATCGATTCGTTCGATCGATCAATAAATAAATCAAACTATCAATCAATTAAACAATAAATCGAACGGATAGATCAATTGCTCAATCAATCAATCCGTCAATCAATCAGTCCATCAATCAATCCATCAATCAATCAATCCTTAATTCTATCGCGTTAAAATGCCTTTCCTTACGGCGCGGTTCAGGCGTCCACCGAGATGCGCCATTTTTCGCTCACGGCCAAACACGGCGACGCCGACGACACCGGCTTTTCAACAACACGAGCTTCTTAACGCTTTCGCGTTAAAACAGCACTAGCTTTACCGGTAAACACTGTGCGCCCACGGACAAGATTTAGAGTCTAGTGGTTTGGAATGCACTCAAAGAGTTCATTGAGGCCGCAAGGACATCGCCATATCAGACACTTCTGCGCAGTCGTACTGGTCGAAGCATTTTGGAGAAGCTGGGGCACGAGCCTCGAGCGTGCTCGAGACGTACTGACCCGGTTCCTAGACTGGTTAGGGACATATTAAAGATACCTCCACTCCCCCAAAACATGCATCCCATCTCCCGTTCTTCCCTCAGTCCATCCTTTATCCTTTCCCTTCCGGCGTGGTTCGGCGTCCGCCGAGATGAGACAGATACTGCGCCCTATCCTTTCTCCAACAACCAATTGTAATTGTCATCTACCATGAGAGCCGGAAGAGGGAGAGAGTAGTAGCGTTGCAAGCCCGCTGTCAAGGCATGACAGGATGTCTTGTATACGTATGCTTCAGAATGCATGAACAATACGGGGCGCATTTCGCTAGCAACTCGGGAAAACGGAGGCCCGGTCGCGTGCTGCAGCACCCGTCACTTGATAGTAACGGAGGCGGAAGAGTTGGCCATTGAACTGGCTCTAACTCAACAACAGTTCAAAATTATGGTGAGTGACTCTAAATCAGCTATTAGAAACTTTGACGCGGGCTGCATTTCAGCCACAGCAGCGCGAGTGTTGGCCGGCAGACCACCACCGGCAGAACAGCTAGCGCTCATTTGGACACCCGCGCACCAAGGGTTGAGGGGAAACGAGAAAGTGCACACACTGGCCCGAGGATTAGCTACCTTCCGGGATCCCAGTAGCGTCTTGTGCACAACCCGGTCCCCCTCGCGCGTCAAGGAGCTCCTACAGTTCGATGACGATCTTAATACATACCACGCAATCCTAAACCATTACAAATTAGGCAGACCGGCACTTCTGAAAGCAAGTAAGCAGCTAACCAAAAACGATGAGGTTGCGTGGCGCAAGCTACAAACCGGAGTATTTCCTAACCCTCAGCTTTATATCAAGTGGCACCCGGAGATTTTCAGCCCCAGGTGCAAAAGTTCCTAGGGCATTGCGGACATGATCCATATGATGTGGACATGTCCGACGAGCTTTGGACAACTTGATAGAACGGATGAGTCCTGGAAGCACTACTTCAAAACAAGGACGAAACTAAACAATGTGAAGTCATCCGCATCGCCCTTGCCGCTGCTGAGATCCAAGAGATCCCAGTCGACGGCTGAGGGGGAGGACATGGCTGGGACCGAGCGGCGCCTCGGATACCCATCAACCTTTTGACGGGTGCAAATATATGTTATTTCTCTCTCTCCCGCTCTTCATCACTGGCTTGTGTAGGCACAAAAGCGAGGTATAATATCAGTGAGTCAAAAGTTGCCATACTAAATTTCAGCAGGCACCGGTTCTTCCGCCTGAAAAATGCAATTCTTATCCGTCATATAATAGACAGGAAAGTTAACACTTGTCTGCACGCGAGCACATAAATCCCTCCTTGGTAATGAGGCGGCCCACGAGTTCGCCCGAGGATTTTTTTGGGCGGACCAGAGCGAGGTAGTCTTCACTGACAGGGATCGCGTGGTGGGATACGGAGAAATTAGACAGCACTATCGTTTGCAACGACCTAAATCTGCTCCAGCGGATAGATCCTTGAAAAGATTCCAAGCCTTCAACTGGCGCCTGTTACAAACTTACTTTTCCATCCCAGGCCCTCTGGAGTCTAATGTACCTAGGGTGATTTTCAGAAAAATGCGCAAACTGCGGGCTTAGAGCCACCTTGGACCACATACTACGGGAATGCCTTCATGTCCTCCGGGAGGGACGAGGCATAAAGACGAAAGAACAATGGGAGGCCTAACTACTGAGCTCTGACCCGGCGACTCAACTAAAACTCGTCCGACTGGCCGAAGCCACCGCCGAGAGTTAAGATTTTTCGGCCGTCGTCTAAGCAGCTATCCCTCTGGATACCCTCTTTTTGCTGGACAACTTTCTGCTGGACAATAAAAGTTTTCCTGTCCTATCCTATCATCGCTTTCGGCGCAGCTTCACAGGTCAAATTAGCAAGAGGGGAAACCCACAGAACATTCCACAGTAAAGTTTTCGCTTTGAAACTGTATGACTCGGTGGCAACACAAACAAGCGTGCTCAGAGACCATCCAACACTATGCATGCTGCTCTCAGCCTCAGCTTGTATAAAATTGGAACTTAATTTTCGAGTTCAGGCATACAAAGTAACCACACCAGTGGTTAGTGTGCTCGGCTGCTGATCCGGAGTACCACGGTTCGAACGCGACCGCGGCGGCAGCGTCTCATAGAAGGCGAAACGCAAAGGCGTCCATGTGCTGAGCAATGTCAATGCACTATTCCGGAACCCTCCACTACGCCACTGCCTTGTTGTTGTTGTTGTTGTTGTTGTTGCATGTGTGCATGCAGCCGGGTCATCGCTCCGATGTGTGCCCCACGCCAGACCTGGCGGCCTGCAGGAGATGCGGGGCCCAAAATCCTCCTGACGGACATCAGTGCCTGCCGAAGTGTGCTCTGTGCGGAGGAACACACGAAACCAGCCGCAAGGAGTGCCCCAATTGGTTCAAACCACTCAAGCAAAAGCCACCATCCGTCCGATCCTCCACCCCACCCATCAAGGAACAACACCAGTCCAGGAAAGACAACCAGGCCCGAACTCGGACGCCACGCTGGTTCAGCACGGATGACAATTCATCCAGCCAAAGCGGCAGCAGTAGGAGCAGATCGAGATCCGTCTCCACCAACCGGTCAACCCCTCCTCCCCCTGCACCCAAGCAAAAAAAGGAAATTAGCCGGCCACACCAGGGGCAAGCCAAGGCCACGGACAAAAAGGTGAGCTGGGCAGAGCTCGTTAAGAACTCTCCCACTGTTCCTTGAAACACACCCACTCCACCCAAATGCTCACACTGCGCAAAAATGGCACACACTATCGACAAGCTACGATCCCAGGTAGCGGAGCTAGCCCGCAAGTGCACTCCTCTCACCACCCCCCACGTTCAACCTACCCCACCTCCTGCGCCCCGGGAGGTTGAGACTTCCCTCAAACCACTGCTACCACCAGTGGCGACACCCACTCTCACACCCCGCCAACCGACAACCACCCCCCTCCCCAACACATATGAAGAAATAGAGGGACGTCTCTTGAATAACATTATGAGCAACATAAAACCCCTTCTCACAACATTCGCCTCCCAGCTCTCCGCCCAAATCGCACAAATAGGCGCGTGCCTGGACGCACATGACGCCCAATTGTTTGCCCTACAAGCACTGATAAACACCAAAGCCCCAAGCAGAAAACGTGTTACCAGCTCTGACAACCCTCGAGCAAAAACTTACCGGTCCGCGACCGCGGCGGTCGCTATGAGTAGTGACAACGAATCTGTCAGGAGCTTTACCAGCCACCAGGATGGCTCCACTCTCTAAATCAGGCACTCCTGACCGCCTAGAGATCTGGCAATGGAATTGCCAAAGTTTCAGGAGAAAACAAAGCCTCTTGAAACAATACATCAATGCCACCCCCATTCGACCCGATATAATCTGCCTGCAAGAGGTAGGAGCCGACCCGGCGCCGACTCTCCCAGGATATTACACAGTCCACAACGCGAGCTCGCCAAAAGTTCCCACCCTTGTTTCTAAGGACATCACGGTGGTCGAACACTCCTTGAGAGAACAGGAGATCAACTACAACATGATCGAGGTCATTCCCAACAAGAGGGGCCGCAAGAGCACCTTCGTTCTGAACGTGTATCACCCCCCACGAGCAACCAAGGCCGATTTCTCTGACATACTTCAAGAGGCAGATCAGCTAACTCTTTCGGATCAGCTTATCGCACTCGGTGACTTTAACGCCCCCCATAGGGAATGGGGCTACAAAACGAACTCGCTTCGTGGTCTGAGCGTGGTACGAGCTCAGGATGCCCTGGGCCTGGAAGTACTTACTGATCCTTTATACCCAACCCACGAAGGAAACAGCGTCACGCGCGATTCATGCCGTGACCTTACAATCGTCCAGAACATCCATAACGCTACGTGGACAAATCTCAGAGAGAGCTTAGGTAGCGACCACTACATCGTAAGCATGTCTATCACCTCCGCAAACATTCGTCGCACCCTGGGAACAGCCGAAATCACGGACTGGACTAAATACCGTGCACAGCCCGTTCCGGAAGACCCCATTCAATCAATCAGTGAATGGAGTGAACAGATTCGGAAAGCACACAAGGAGGCCACCACCGAAGTACAATGCACACCCGATAATCCGGCGGTCGATCGTCACCTTCTGCAGTTGTGGCAGACCCGACGGACTCTGGTTCGCAGATGGAAACGCCAACGCCTCAATCGTCCCTTGAGACTCCGCATATCACAGATCACGGCAGAAGCACAAGAGTATGCACAACACCTCTCTCAACAGAATTGGCAGGAATTTTGCGAGTCACTACGCGGCACGCTGGGGACCTCCCGCACCTGGGCGATCCTCCGCAGCCTCGTCGATCCGCAAACATCGCGGTCTGCCACTAACCGTACACTCAAGAAAATCGCCCATCTGTACCCCGGAGACGACGCGGCTCTCCTCACCGCCCTCAAAACCAAATACATCGGCGCCCCCCATCCTCCCAGCACAATCTCGTACACGGGAGGCCCAAATGAGAGGATGGACGCCCCCATCACCACTGCCGAGGTTTACGCCACGGCTCGATCTGCCACACGCAACACGGCAGCTGGCGCGGACAAGATCACAAATGGGATGATTCGAAACCTGGGCAAGTCGCAGATCGAGGTCCTCACTACCTACATAAATGACACCCTATGGGAGGCGGGAGAACTCCCTGCAGAGTGGAAACACTCCGAAATCGTGACTATCCCAAAACCAGGCAAACCACCAAGCCTGGAAGCATTACGACCCATCTCCCTCACCTCTTGCCTGGGCAAACTATACGAGCGCGTTATCCAGACCCGCCTCCAAAATTACATAGAGGACAACAACCTCTTTCCACCCACTATGATCGGCTTCAGGAAAGGTCTTTCTACGCAAGACGCTTTCCTCCTTCTCAAGGAAGAAGTACTCAGTAACATCCCGAGGGGCGGCGAGCACCTAATGATGACACTTGATCTGAAAGGCGCTTTTGACAACGTTTCTCACGACGCTATCTTGAGAGCTAAACGCCCTCGATTGCGGACCCAAGACCTTCAAATACATCAAAAACTTTCTCAGCAACCGAACGGCCACGATTGGCATGGGAGATGTCCGCTCCGGCACAGAGCAGACACCCAACAAAGGCACTCCCCAAGGCTCTGTCATCTCTCCTCTCCTCTTCAATATATCTAAGATCGGCATGGCAAAAGCACTCGAGGCTATTGAAGGCATCGGCTATACTATCTACGCTGAGGATATTCCCATCTGGTCCACCTGGGGCTCCCTTGCCGAAAAAGAAAACACCCTACAAGAGGCAGTCAATTGCGTAGAAAGACAAGCAGCAAATTGCGGCCTCCGCTGCGCACCCGACAAATCCGAAATTATCCGCTTTCAGGGCTATGCCTACAAATCTCCCGGCGACATCGAGGTTTACCTCGAAGGCACGAGAATAAAGGAAGTCCCTCTTATCCGCATCCTGGGCCTTTGGCTTCAGAGCGACAGGAAAGCCAACCACTCGTTACAGCGTCTCCGGACAACTGCCCTCCAGATCTCCCGCATGATTCGGCGCATCACGCGCAACCGAAAAAGCATGAGAGAGGAGAATACAATTCGACTGATACAGGCTCTAGTTATGAGCCGCCTGCCATACGGTCTCCCATTCCTACCACTTCTGGGGAATGAGCGAGACAAAGCGGATACCATCATCCGTACCGCCTACAAACATGCGTTAGGCCTCCCGATGTACACGGCCAACTGCCACCTCGAGGACCTGGGACTGACCAACACAGTAGAAGAAATTGGAGAAGCCGTCCTAGCATCGCAAAAGGAACGCCTCCTCACCACCAAAGCTGGACTCGCAATCTTGGAAAGAGTGGGTTCCCCGGCTGACATACGCGCCGTCCAGGACAACCGAGACCTACCCTCAACTCTGTGAACTCGCGTGTATGTAGCTCCACTCCCGAAGAACATGCACTCGGACTCACAAAAGGGACGACGAAAGGCGCGAGTGAACTATCTGCGCCGCACACATCGACAGGCACAAAATGCTGTATACGTCAACGCAGCCATGTACCTCGATTCAACAAACGCGGTGGCGGTCGTCTTGGACACCAATTTCAAGGAAATCGACAGCGCCTCCCTACGAAACTGCTCTCCCACAGTAGCAGAAACTGCTGCAATTGCCCTCGCAAACCAGCACGGCGATGCTACGGGAAATTAGTTAAAAATTATTACCGACTCCCAGTCCGCGTGTCGCCTCTTCCTCTCTGGCAGACTTCCACACTCCGTCGCTCCCATTTTGACTACCCCACAAGTTCAAAATTCCACATGCAAGCACCAAATTACTTGGACTCCTGGGCACGAGGGGCTCGAGGGAAACGAGGCCGCGGACAGTCTAGCTCGAGGATATACTAACCGAGCGACTAACTTCCCCGACCTCACCCCTCTCCCCTCTACGTACGGCGAGCGCCTCCTCCTTCTCCGAACACAAAGACAAGTCTATCCCCCACCACACCGTAAGCTAACGGCGGCAGAGGCGAGGGAATGGCGACAACTACAGACGAACACCTTTCCTAACCTACACAAGTACCACATAATCTTCCCCGACAGATATGACAGCATCTGCGCCTGGTGTGGCGGAATTCCAACATATCATGTAACATGGGGCTGCTCCGGTCCCAAGCCCCCCAAACTAGACAAACATCGCTCCGAGGAACAGTGGGAGTCTGCCCTGCTCAGCTCTGACTTGGCGACGCAGCGAAAGCTGATATCCCAAGCAAGAGCAAGTGCGGTGGACATTGGGGTCCTGAAATAAGGATTCCACCCAAAATCTGTATTTTCGCCTCTCTATCCTACCTTTTTGACATAAATGTTTTCTACTACTACTACTGCTGACATAGCACAACACACGGGCGCTTTAGCGTTTTTCCTCCATAAAAACGCAGCCGCCGCGGTCGGGTTCGAACCCGGGAACTCCGGATCAGTAGTCGAGCGCCCTAACCACTGAGCCACCGCGGCAGGTAAAACCTGCATTCATACTCCTGCCATCACGACTTTTCATAGAGGTAGCAAAGGGGGCCTCGTTGAAAGCACACCGCTTGACCTAACATGTAATTAATTTTGTAAATACCGGCATTGTTAACCATTTAATATATTACTTTTCACAACTTTCAGGAGTTTATAATTTCATTTCCAAATTGTGTTCCTTAGAAGCGTGTAGAGACTTCTTACTTCTATTAAGGAACTTACTAACGCTGGGCAGCACACCAGTAAAAGTTGAGGTTATAATCTGTCTTCAGTGTTGTTTTTGAGGAAAAGAAATTGCACAGTAACTGTCTCACTACTCGGTGAACACCCCAACAGCGCTGTGGGGGAAGGCAGGATGGCGGGAAATATTGGAGAGATTCGAGATGTCTTTGGTAGCGGTTTTTTTTTTAATATTATTAAAAAGGAAGGAAAGAAATTTTTCTTGTCCCGGCATCTGCCATCGATACAGAAGCATCTGATCAGAGGCAGCGGAAATGCTGGATAGCAGGCAGAATTCAGAAATGAAATAAATGATGTGAGGGGACCGGAAGAGAGGATAGGGGGAGAAGTAATATATACAAACTATTTACACAATAAGAAATGTGTCCAGGTTGTGCGCGTGATTAGTTCACGTTGGAGGAAATAAAACACACGACCACAGCACTGTGATGGCTACAGCTGGAGTGGGGCGTCCAATTATTAATCGTTCAAGGAAGAACGCGCGGAGCGTTCGGTCACTGCGTGTAACTACCTGACGGAGAACACACGGGACATCAAGCTCATGTGTTCGAGTAATGCACAGAGGCACACCAAGGTTCGCTCACGAGTGCGCGCACTGCCCTGCGGCCACAGTAGCGTCTTGAGGGAGTCAGGTAGTATGCTCAGCGCCCTATAGGCCGTCAGCATATCGCAACGAGCATCGGCGAACGCGGCACAGTGAAGGAGCAGGTGTTCTAGTGTTTCCACTGCACCGCATTCGTCACACACATCACTCGTCGCGATTCCGTGACGCACCCGTCGTTCCCCGGACCACACGCAGCCAATGCGCGCGCGGAGGATCATTACACGTTGCGACCGTGTAAGTGCGCGACAGCCGGTGATGCTGTCGATGCGCTCACCTCCTGCGATGCGTGGGTCGGGGTGTTGCTTTCGGAGATGGTCGTGGATGGCCGCACGCACGTCGTCTAGGGCAAGGGGCAGATCGCTGGCAGGTAGTTCCCAAAAACCAATGCCTTTCCCTAAAATCAATTTTCATACCTTTCACATGATGTGGGCCCGCCGCGGTGGCGCCGTGGTTAGAGTGCTCGGCTACTGATCCGGAGTTCTCTGGTTCGAACCAGACCACAACGGCTGTATTTCGATGGAGCCGAAACGCACAGGCGCCCGAGTGCTGTCCGATGTCAGTGCCCGTTAAAGATCCCCAAGTGGTCGAAATTATTCGGGAGCCCACTACAGCACCTCTCTCTTCATTTGTCTCTCAGTCCCTCCTTTATCCGTTCCCTTACGGCGCGGTTCATGTGTCTAACGATATGTGCGACAGATACTGCGCCATTTCCTTTCCCCAACAACCAATTCGATTCACATGGTGCGGGCATGTAATCAGAATCCTCACATTCTCTCTTTTCCTGCGGGAAGGGCATGCAGCCCCAAATGCTCTGGTAAAGCGGGCATGCGACGGGGCCTCGTCGTGCTGTGTCCCAGCTTAAGGGTACCGACCATGTCCCAGAGTTTTCTGACTCCCAAATACTCTTTTTGAACATTAAGTGCTAAGGCGCCCATGTGCTGTGCAATGCCAGTGCAAGTTAAAGATCCCCAGGTGGTCAAAATCATTCTGGAGCCCCGCACTACGGCATCTATTTCTTCCTTTCTGCTTTCACTCCCTCCTTTATCCTTTCACTTACGGCGCGGTTCAGGTGTCTGCCGATATATAAGACAGATACTGCGCCATTTCGTTTCCCAAAAAAAACCAACTTTAAAAATATTTTTCGCCAGCAGCACCACCGGAATAATTTCAACCACCAGGGGATCTTTAACGTTCACCGACATCGCACAACACATGGGCGCCTTTTCTATTCGCCTCCATCTAAACGCGGCAAGAGCGCAGGAGTTCGGCGACATATAATGCCGGCCACCTGGACCAGGAAGATCAGCATCTTCTTCTTGACAATGAAGTTTTTTCTCTGTCTCTCTAGCCTCTAGGCCATCTGCCTAATAAATGAAAACCGCGCACTAATTTTGCACCAGTGAGGAGTTCTCGGCTTCCTGGCGAAAAAGTTTTAAATCGAAAGCCTTTGTAGGCTCATGACTCGCCAGCGGGGATGTTCGCAGAAAATTGTCACACTACAGCTGTCAATCAAACATATGAAGTCCTCAGTGGTTTTTCTATGTTGTAGCTATATATATAGTGCACTAAATATACTAGGTAATTTGTAATTAGTCAAAGAGTAATTAGTCAATAGGTCATTATTAATCAGTAATCGGTATTAGTATATATTTAACTGGCAATTGATTTATTGATAAACTGATAATTAGCTAAATGTGAATTAGTCATTGTTTAATTAGTGACATTAGTGGTTAGTGTAGTGTATCGTAACTGGGAACTCAGTATACGATATTGCACTGCTAATGCGCAAGGCGCCAACAGACTCTCCAACATCTTCACCACATAGCAGCAGAAGCAGCAACACGGCGCTAAAGGATTTCGCCTCACCGCACTTCACGTCATCAAAGTGCTCCCTGCATTTTTACAGCGAAGCTGTGTACCTTTAGCGTCCAAGAAAATTTTCGTGTGAATGTCAGTGTCGTCATCAACAAAAAAAGCCAAGCTAAAAATTGAATGCAAACAGCAAATTTCCTTTGAAATCAGGCATACAGAAAACAGCTCAGTACACGTTTGCAAAAATTAAAAAAGAAAGAATAAGAAGAAAGAGGAAGAAAAAAATTGAAAAAGAAAAGAAAATGTAAAAGTAAAAAAGAAAAATCGCAAAACATACATCAAAACCATATGATGGATAACACATGTTTGTGCAATGGCAACACTATCGGACGTGACCTGAAGGTAAATGTTACTTTTGCAGCTGCTTCGAAATGGCTTGCCATCATTCCAACCCCTCGTGTGAAGGGCAAACCACATATTATATAATAACGGCGCCTGTAAACATTGCGATGCACGTTCCTTCTCCTCGCCTTTGTTTCCCTGTAAATATTAGGGTTGCCTATGCTACTCCGAGTAAAAAAGTACCCAACAGCATAGAAATCACATAGTGAAGTCGCCCCGCTTCCATATATAACAGGGATACCTATAAGGACTATATATAAGTACATTGCACTTGTCTATGGTTTCACCCCTTGTTGAGCCACGTGTGTGAATTTTCAAGTGACGTCGCTTTGGGGAATTGGGGGTCGTTTTATGGCTTCACTGTCCAACCGCCTTCACAGCGTGGATTAGAGCCACAAGTATTTTTTCCCCGTTCTGATTATAACTCTCAGCCTTAGCTCTACTCGCCACTATCTGTCAATATCATTATTGTTCGCTGTCCATGCTCGCCATTCTATCCTATCACAGACTCAATTTTTTATTTTAACCTCCCAAAGCGACACACGAACTATGACTGGCAGCTTAGTTGAAAGCACGTGATTAATTTTATCGCTCTAGGGTTCTTTCTCAACCAGAAATTACCTCACTGTCTCGCAGCAAATAAGAATGCTCCTGTCTAGAGACACCACTCCCGCGAATCAGCGAATTTACCTTGCGAAGAAAGTTTTTCATCTCGATCGGGCTTCTAATCCTATCACATAAAAACTCTGAACAAGACAGCTTCGAAGCTTCCTGCGTTACAACAGAAATATTGTAGACATAATAAAACCTACATGTTTCGCATTAACATACATACTCCATATACCTGCAAAGTTAATGGCAGATATCTAGCAACCACGTAAGCACAAACATAGGCACGCACATACAATTCAAGAGAACTATCAAATATGCTAACAATCTTAGCTTTCACTGTGGCAGCTTAGTTTCCTGAGACGTGAGAGTGCTTAAGTACTTGGGTGTATAACGGGAAGAAAAACACCAGTTTTGTATAGTTGTTTATGTGTAGCCTGCGACGCCAGCTCCTCGCTGCTCCTGACAACTACACCAAAAGGTTGATCCCTTGTACCATCTAGATGTTTCTAACCAGCAATGTCAGGCACTTATAAAGACACAATTTCGCCCATTCAGAAAATATAAATCCAAAATATCCTTAGTTTTTTCAACTGTGCAGCTGGAGATCAAGTGATGGCCACAAGAAAGACGCTCACAATCTAAATGGCCGGATGTGTCTATCACACCATGACTTTCGCTCATGAGTTCGCATGATTTAATCACCTGGAAGAAAAAGAAGCGACGCCAGAAAGCTTCCTGTTCAGCCTCTTACTGGAGTATTACGCGAGGACACCGTCAAGTAATCCCACTCCTCGTCTTCATGGCTGCGCCTGCCCTAAAGCTCACATCGACCATGTGAGCGCGTTAGTGGCACATTGTCGAAAGCCTTAGCCGCTCCACTTGCATCTCCCATAGGGCTCTGACTAACCTGAAATTACTCTGTTCAGCTAGCAGGTTAACGTCACAGTTTTCGCTATCGAGCTAATAAAAAACCGCTGAAACATGGAGAAAGCGCATCCTAGCGCAACGCCGTAAAAGCAAAACGCACATAAAATATATTATCAATAATAAAAGACAACGTTGACCAGATGTGATGTCAAGATTAAAATTTAGATGACAGTAGCTTCTTTCGAGGCCACAAGCTAGCTGGCCCACTAGCACAGGGTGGCAAGCCCATGTGGGTCCGACATGGGCAATAAAGGCTGGTGGGTGGCTGCAGAAAACCTGCATGTGTCCCTCGTGGGTGCATTGCTGGCACAGAACGCTTGGGCTGCACATTTCGTACCTGAATGGGACCCCCGTCGGCAATGTGTGGGCTTAAACGGACTGGACAGCCCACCTAGTTCCCACCGCAGATACATATGAGCACAGATGCAGGCTGTATTATGCTGAAGTGTGGGTAACCCCAAAAGGGGCTGCCCGTACATCACCGTGAGGGAGCCGCAGTGGTTTTGTGTGGGCAAATAGTTCGTATTCCAAACTTCATCTTACATGGGTCCCGCGTAAAAAATACAGTGGCGAAGCATTATAGGCATGTAGTTTGGTCTGCTTGCGCAACACCTGCGACGGTCCCGCACAGGGTGGCCATGGGCACATTTGCAATTGCCATGTCTGCTCCGCCTGTATTCTAAATCGGGTATGAAAGAGCTAAGCATGGACTGCATGAAGTTCGTGTGCATAAAAGATGGGGCTACATCACTTTTGAAATGCGGACATCGCAAATAGAGGCTGCCTGCCGCGCAGCATCCTTACGGAGCCAGTAGGCTGTTGTGGGCTAACACCGGTATTCCCGCCTGTAGCCTACAGGGGTCCTGCATAGAAAATACATGGGCTAGGCATGATCACATTTGCCATTCCCACAACTTACCCTCCTGTATCCTTCATATCCAGTAGAAAAGGGCTATGCGTGGGCTGCACAGTACTGTAACGTGCAGTGTGCGCATGAAAGACGCGGGCTAGATGACAATGAATTGCGGGCAACTGCAATAGGGACTTCCCGTGCAGCGCGCTGACAAAACCAAGGCGGCTGTCTGTGGGCAAACAGCTAGTATATTTCCGCCTGCAGCCTTCGTGAGCCCTGCGCAGATTAATCTGGGCTTCACAATGCAGAAACGTCATACGCAAAATAGCGAGTTGTGATGGCAACACCTGTCGACAGTCCCACGTACATCAGCTCTACACGGAAAGAGTCGACATTCTCGCATTTAGCCTGCCTGTATATCCTACTCCGGATGTAAAACAGCTAAGCGTGCCCAAATACCAAAACCTTGCATGTTGCACTCTTGTGAAGTGCTGCTGTTTGGATGTCATAATAAAAATAAAACTCGCGTCCTTACCTGCGATTCTTTGTGCATTTTTTGCATATACCCCTGCATTTTTAATGGCGTTGTACGGTCGCCACTTCACTTAAGCTAGCAATACAAGCGCTTTCATCGCCTCCATGCAACATGTGGCGCATGGCCTTCACGACTGGTTGATTAACCTAGTGAGCCTCCGGCGACTGCGCCAGAGGCTGCAGAAGCTTTGTCAGTGGCGTCGCTCATGACAGCAGCTTAACGTCCACTAGCCGCCGTCTGCAGTAGCCACGCGTGGATGAAGACAATGCAAATTCTCGGCTTTCGTGCAGGCATTGTTTGCGCTCCTTCTTCACTATGTGATAGCCCAATGGTAACGCAACTTGTCCAAGAAAAGCTAACACGTACCACTGAAAACGCCTCGCCCGTCAGCATATAAGGAAGATATACTAATCACAAGTCGCCCAGAACCTTTCTAACGACGAGCGAGAGCAGGCTAGCTCTCCAGAAACGGCAGCTTGGGGTGTTCTCAAAGGGCCACACTTCGGGCTAGCGAAAAGACAGCACTCGAGAGAACAAAAGAAAAACAAAAAACACCCTCAGAAACGTCACACGAGTGGCATGTCTTTGCGCAAATTGTTATTCAAGCTTTTTCTTTCGCCTCACCATCGCCTTACCTGCTTTCTCTGTGTCCATTCGCAACCAAAAAACCTGCTTATCACCGGTTTTACTGTTGAGCTTTGTTCCTTCCCAGAGGGCTCCTCTATGTCTCTGTCCTGTCCTTTACAGCCACTTTCCCCGAAATGGCGACGAGAGGCCCACTCTACGATGCACTTACCAACATTAAAAGCCGCCCCCACCTTCCCACACGACGCTTCTACGAAGTAACACCGCTACGGTGGCCTAAGTGGCCTGAGCGTCCGCCTCGCATGCGGGAGGTGCGGGGTTCGTTCCCAGTGCCGCCGGGTACCCACCGGTGATACAATGGGTTCAAGGTTTCCCCTGCCTGGTGCTCGGCTTCTTTAGGGTGAAATGCTTCGGAAATGGGTCTTTGACCCCACCTTGTGCAATGAAAACTAGCTTGTGCCATGGCGCTCTATGGCCAAAGCTGGCCTTGAGCCATAAAAACTCAGCATCATTAGCTTCCACGAAGTGGCGAGGAGGGTCTCAGTCTACTACTTGTTAAGTGCGTCCGGTCACAGCGCGTTTACTTCATGCAGAAGTACTCCCCCGCCTTTCCCGCCTTGCTTTGAGACAGGTGTTTTTCTCTCCTGCTGTTCAATTGAGAGTGAGGAGACCAAGGGAGCTGCGAAAACACGCGCTGACGCTCGCTCGTCCACGTTGAACTTGTTTCGTCCAGTGTTTTGCACATTTCCTCGCGCTGCCGTGATCTGTGCACGATCGAAGATGGCAACGCCCTCCTATTCGTACGTCGAGTGCAAGGACGGTAGAATCCTATCGTGTTTGTCATAGTGATGAAGGACTTCGCTCCGAAAGACGCAAGTGATGAAAAATAACATTTACTGGCGTTTGAGCTGTGACGCCCACGACGATGATGAGTTTTAAGGCGAAAGCTTTTAAAGGCTCATGCTCGCGATCCTGTCCGTCCCTCCGTCCGTTAAGGGGTATCCACACCACGGACCTGTTTCAGTCCGCAGACTAGCGGTCAGGTGGGGCATAGCTTCCGGTATACGAAGTCCGCGCACGTTGCGCGGACTGAATCGTGCAAGGAATGCGAGGGCATTTTCTTCTGGCGGCGGACCACGGACATTTCGGCCTACTCGCACTCATCAAGTCTGGCAACAACACCACACTAGTCTTTCCCGGCTCCAGGTGGCTACAGTATTCCCGGTATTCGAGGCGACACCAGCAAAAGTAGTTTTGCGTCCACTGTTCACATGACAACGTGGTCGGACGACGCTACGTTCTACTTTTTGCCTTAGTACAGCTTTATAGCTCGCTGGCACGTCGAGAGTGAGCGAAATTCGTCGCAACCTGGGCGCTCTCGGCGTACACGGATGTGGTTAGAAAAGGAGGTAAATTGACGCTGTCTACGTACAATAATCGTATGCACGCTTATGTATATTAAACACAGGTATTTTTGGGACATTTAGCATTTTTGACATTCCCCAATTTAAGTTTATCGAATGCAAACAAAGACGCGAAGATAAGCTTAGCCTAGTGGCGCCATCTGGTTGTTAGGAAGGGAACTATTTCTGTCAACAAACCTACTTTACTCTTAAGTCTAGAAGGGCCAGAATAGTCACTTGATATTAAAAAAATAGCGCAAATCTTTCACTCGTGCGTCTTTTCATGCGTGAGCTGAGACCACCGAGAGATTGGTGCCAAATTTATGGCTAATGAACGCAACAAAAAAGGCAGTAAAAACGACGAATTTAGTCCGAAGCGAGTGGTCCTGCTTCGAAGAGCGCCGCAATGTTTATCGCCGCGGAATGCAATTTCCTCACCGCCGCGGCAGAAATCTGTCCCGGACCGATCATACTTTCCGCTGAGTATTTAGGCGGAATATTCTGCCCTCAAGAAATGGGAACACAATCCGCCACCCTAAGAAGCTACTATAGAATTTTAAATCGGAATTCACCACGCGTCGCAGTGTATGTATCAAGATCCATAGCCTCTGTTTCCCACTCCACCTCAATTACCGGGATTAACCACATATTACTAGAAGTCCTCCCACAAAAGCGGGGGAAACACCGCACCTTTATATTAAACCTATATAGGCCACCTCGTGCGCAACAAGAACAGTTTGAAAACATACTTTATGAATGCGCTCGAATAGCAGGCAAAAACCAGCTTGTAGCATTAGGCGACGTGAACGCGCCCCGTACGGACTGGGGGTATACAAAGGACACCAGAGAAGGCACCTCCCTGTTGGAAGCAGCAGAGAGGGAAGGACTCGGGATATAGCCACGGACTTTACGACACCTACCAGAATCGGCAATAGCGTATGCAGACACCACTTCTGATCTATCTTACAAAAAACGCTACTAACGTCGCATGGACCAACCTCGGTGAGACCCTAGAGAGTGAACTTTACATCCTGAGTTCAGTAATCTCCACTCCCAAGCTCAGACGTTTCATCACTAATTGGGAAACGTTTCGTAAATTCCCCCCCCCCCTCTAAGGAAGGATCACGAGCATAACAGAGTGGACACGACACATACGAGATACTCATGCTTCCGGTACCCGAATCATAAAACGTACGGCCGCCATTTTGAAAATCGATCGACATTTTCTACAGATGTATGAGACGAGAAAAAAAGTCATAAGACGTTGTAAACAGCAGAGACTCAATAAACAACTCCGCCTGCGCATTGCCTCCACCACGGAAGAAGCTCAGCAACATTCCACCCAACTTGCTCAACAAAATTGGGTACACTTCTGTGCCGCCTTGAAAGGAACCCTAAGTACTGCTCAAACCTGGTCTGTCCTCCGCAGTCTCATTGAACCCGACAAAGCCAAATCGGCCACAAATCGTTCACTCCAAACAATAGCTCAACAATTTCATGCGACCGACAAAGAACACACAGACGCTATCTAGATGCGTTACATTGGCGACACTCCAATACCACCGTGTCCCACCACCTATAATGGCCTTCCAAAACCACAGATTTGATGCCCCAATAACAATAGCCAAGGTGCAAGCGGCAGCCCACGAATAGCAGCGCAACATCGCTCCTGGAGCGGATAAAATCAGAAATGCTATTATTCGTAACCTCAGTCATGCGCATATCAAAGCCGTCACTGACTACTTCAATGATCTCTCTGGGAGAAGGGCATTGTATCTCAGGATTGGTGTCGTGCCGAAATTATCACCATTTTCAAGCCTGGCAAGCGGCCGTCTCTTGATTCCCTCCGGCCCTTCTCCCTAACATCATGTTTAGGAAAACTCTATGAACGGGTGATCCACACCCGCCTGGAAAATTATATTGAAGACAATGATCTCTTCCCCTACTATGGTTAGATTCAGGCCAGGGCTTTCGGCCCAGGGCGCCTTCCTGTTCCTGCATGAAGTGCTTACCAACATATCCAAAGGTCAAGAACATCTCATCTTGGCCTTAGATTTAATGGGCGCCTTCGACAACATATCCCACGAAGAGATCCTTCAAGCCATATATTACCTTAACTGCGGAGAAAATGTATTTGCTTACGTGCGGGCGTTCCTCACGGGCCGCACGGCCACGATAGACATCGGACAAACCAGCTCCGAGGTCAAAAATATGCCACACAATGGCACACCTTAGGGAGCTATTATTTATCCCGTGCTTTTCAAGATTGCCATGCTCAGGCTATCGCGAGCAATACAAGCACTCTCAAATGTCGGCTCTACCATATACGCAGATAATATAATATATGGGCCACAAAAGGTTCCCTGGGCGAAAAAGAAACAACCTTACAATCAGAAGCCTAGATCGTCAAGGACTTCGCCTCGCCAAGCAGTCCCCACTGCGCCCCGGAAAAATCGGAGGTCATACGAGTACATGGACCGAGATACTTCTCCCCAGGTCCCATCAACCTCCCGATCGAGGGTCAAGCCATCAGTTAAGTTAACCTGGTCCGCATCCTTGATCTTTGGATACAAAGCAACCTCTGTGTTACTTACACAATCCAGACTCTCAAAACCATCGCAAACCAGATAGCTCGCATGATCAGCCGCACTACCAAGCATCGCCAAGGAGTGCGAGAAGAAGACACTCTTCGGTTGGTGCAAGCACTGGTACTTAGCCGAATCCCATACGGACTACCCTTTCACACGCTAAAAATGGGAGAGGACAGCAAGTTTAGACCATCATAAGGAGGGTATACAAGACGGCTCTTAACTGTACAAAAAACACCTCGACGGAGCGTCTGACCATACTAGGAATATTCAACACCTTTGCGGAACGAACAGAAGCCATCTGTGTGCATCTCGAACACTAAGACTTCAGACCACCCAAGCTGGACGAGCTATCCTACGATGAGTAGGCACAGTTTCGGACATCCGCGCGCTAGATGCTCAATCCTCTCTAGAAAAACAGCACACGAAATACATAGCGTGGCCCCGATACCGAAACATATGCTTAAAAACGTTCACAGGCAGACGACGAGCGCGAATATCCTACCTACGCTAACGCCTAGCCAATACCCCGAACGTGGTTTATGTGGGCGCCGCAGCACATCCGGACCATGACAAGCACGCAGTGGTGGCAGTGGATCACCGCTTCTCCACTCTATTCACTACTTATGTAAGAGCCGAAACACCAGCGGCCAAGGAGACCACCGCCGCGGCCATTGCCATTAGGCATTACAAATCCCAAGGCCAAAGCGCTCATATGATCACAGACTCGCTACACGCGTGTCGAAACTTCCTGAGAAGCCGAGTTCCCAAACCAGTCAGTCGGCTCATGGGCACTACACTCCTCACCAAGCAGCACCAAATCACCTGGACCCCAGGCCACGAGGGACTGGAGGGAAATGAGAAGGCACATGCTCCAGCTCGAGGCATAATCAACCGATCGGGGCCACAAACCGTGTTCGCTTTTACCCCTCTACCTTCTGGGTATAGCGAACGCATCGAGTTTCCGCGTCTTCTAAGCACACTTCCTTCCGCCTCACAGGCAATTAGACACCCCAGATGCCGTCTCTTGGTGGCAGATACAGATGAACACGTTCCCAAACCTCCATAGACTATATCTCACCCACCCAACATTATATCCGACACCTGTCCCTGGTGCCAGGCCCGCCCTACACTATCCCACATTTCGAGGGGATGCGGGGCCAAACCAAACACTCTACAGGTGAAAAACACGTCTTTTGAGCGGTGGGAGGCTCTGCTGACCAGCGATAACTTGGAGGATCAGCGGCCCTCATACAACAGGTCAGCAAGGCAGCTCAAGCCAGTTGAGCCCTGGAATGTGGGCCCCACCTATAAGCTCACCCAACTCCACTTAAACAATTTTTTTCTTACTCCCTCTCCTAGGCGGAATCTGCTGCCTAAATACCCGCAAGCAGGGCACCAAGTTTTACCATGGATGTAGCTAGACGTCAAACAAGGAAACGACGCCTGTCTCAAATCCCTGGGTGGACACCCGCACAGCGCCCGTAAGGGTGGTGGTGGTAGTGGTGGTTTTATTAAAATAATAGCAAAGAGGAAGGAAAAGATTATTGCTAGCCCTGGCAACTGACATCAATACTGAAGCACCTGAGCTGGGGCAGCGGAAATAAAGGATAGCAGGCAGAATGGAAAAATGAACTGAAAGAGGTGAGGGGACAGGAAGAGAGGATAATGGAGAAGTAATCTATACTAACTATTTACACAATAAGAAATGTGTCCAGGTTGTGCGCGTGATTAGTTCATGTTGGAGGAATTAAAACGCGCACAACACTCTGTAGGCTACATCTTGAGTGGGGCGTCCAGTTATTATTCGTTCAAGGTAGAACTCACGTAGCGTTCGGTCAGTGCGTGTAACTACCTGACGGAGAACAGGCGGGACGTCAAGCCCGTGTGTTCGAGGAGTGCACAGAGGCTCACCAAGGTTCGCTCACGAGTGCGCGCACTGCCCTGCGGTCACAATAGCGTCTTGAGGGAGCCTGGTAGTATGCCCAGCGCCCTATAGGCCGCAAGCATATCGCGACGAGCATCGGCGAACGCGGCACAGTGAAGGAGCAGGCGTTCTAGTATTTCCACTGCACCGAATCCGTCTCACACATCACTCGTCGCGATTCCGTGACACTCCCGTCGTTCCCCGGGCCACACGCAGCCAATGCGCGCGCGGAGGATCATTACACGTTGCGACCGAGTAAGTGCGCGAAAGCCGGTGATACTGTCGATGCGCTCACCTACTGCGATGCGTGGGTAGGGGTGCTGCTTTCGGAGATGGTCTTGGATTGCCGCACTCACGTCTTCCAGCGCAAGGAGCAGATCGCTGGCAGGTAGTGATGTGCAGCGGTCGCGAGGTCGTCAGCTTCTTCGTTGCCGCCGATGCCGCAGTGACCGGGCACCCACTGCGCACGCACGGCACATCCTCTCTGCGCGAGGCGCTCGATACGCGAGCGAATTTCCCGCACTAGTAGGGTACCGCGGCCGTTAAATTTTAGGCGGCTGAGGGCGGCGCGGCAGTTGCACAGCAGAGCACTATGGGCGGCGGAGGGCCGAGGGTGAGCAGCAGGTCCAGCCCGAGCCGGATCCCCATCAACTCCGCTGTGGTTGAGGAGCCCAGAAAAGTTGCGTGTTGCTGGCTGTGTAATCGCAGGGCGGGGATGGTAGCCGCCGCTGCAAGGGAACAGCTGTCACGGGTCACTGAGCCGTCGGTGTACACGAGGAGATGGTAATGGAGCTCCTCGTGTATGACGGCTCTGGCCAGCTGCTGCACAGCACAGAGGGGTGTGCTCCGCTTTCCCGCGATGCTTACGATCTCTCGCTGTACCTCCGAGGCAGCAGGCCAGGGCGCGCAGGAGCCGTAGGGGGGTGTGCCTTGAATCAATTCCTCATACTCGAGCAGCGCCGCGCCCATTCGTGAGTGCGGGTGCGTGCGCATACGCTGCAGCAGCGAGCCGCCGTCCCGTGCGCGGTGAAGCCGGTCGATGTGATTCAGTGCCCTGCGCTTTGCCTGGAGATCAAGTGGCCACGCTCCTGCCTCGGCCAACGTTGCGGCGTACTGCGAGTTTATGGGCAGGCCTAGGCACACGAGCAGGGACTTCCGGTGCTGGAGCTCCAGTTTCTTCCAGCACGGCTTGCGCACCGTGACGAGCGGCAGCGCATAGAGCACCGCCCCCAAAGCTGCGGCACTGTATAGCCGCAGCACGGCTTGCTGGGAGATGCCCAGGCCTCGAGCGGTGAGCTTTTACACGGCGGCGGTGATCCTCTTCATCTGCAGACAGGCCTTGGTCGCCGCGGGGCGGAAGTAATGGCGCCAGTCGATGTCCAGGCTAAGGTACCGCACCAATTTACGCCAAGGAATCGGAGTCCCGACCAGTGATAGTGGCGCAAAATGCGCACGCGAAAGGGAAAGAGAATGAAATAATAATTGTTTTTAAGAAAATGAAATATCGCCTGTCTCGCATACGTCGGTGCAGACACGAATCGCATCGTAAGCGAAGGATAATGAAACTTGGTTTTAAGAAAAGGAAATGACGCCTGTCTCACATTGCCCCATTTCCTTTCCCTGAAAAACCAATTCCTTTTTCAATTTAGCTTTCAAAAATTATGTGCAGGGTTTGGGCGCCGTTTGGAACCGCATTTGTTTCTATATCTCCGCCTCCAACGAGCAATAATACTGTTGTAAATATCACCGAAGCTATATTGAATATATTCTGTCTTGTGTGTGTGCCTTTAATGTTTCGAAGAAAGCAAGATGCTTACCCAATAAAAAAAATGTCTATTACTGTGCATCTCCATATGGCTATCTGTGTCTCCCGCCAGTCGTTCAACCCCAAACGTAGCCAGGGAGATTCAGCTTTTCCCTTTCGACCAGGGTTAACCAGAGTTAAACCACCAGCAATTTTTAAGAGCGTTAGCTCTTATTCGTCACGTTTCTCGATTTCTTGGGGTCTGCTACCACCTACCTTCGGCATGAAATTTTCCATGTCCGAGAAATTCAGGATGGCGGCCCCATATAAATCGATATAACAACCCAATTGGTGATTTATTTGTGATGTCATTAGTATATCGATTTTGTGATTGATTGGTGAGGTCACTGATTTCGCGACGTCATAGTAACTAGTCACGTGACTATGTTTATTCCCTTATAACACAGTAATTAATAAGGTCGTGATAAAGCGAATTATATTTGAAATCCTCTAGATAAGTAGAACACGTTAGACACCAGTATTAAATAATTAAGGTAATATTTATTTATATCTGGCTTCAATTTGTCTGCTTATAATTAATTACCAGATTACGTCATAATGTAAGGGTATATTCGTAACAGGTTCGATAAGCAGAACATGTTAGACACAAATATCGCCCAATTAGGCTCATATTTAGTTAAGTTTAGGCTTAATTAATATGGCGGCCGCAGCGTCAGCACTCAGCAGCTGATGATTTTACACCTCATGGGGACGGGGCAACTACCGCCTTGAGATAAGAAAAAATGGGCCTCCAAAGAGATAATAATAATAATAATAATAACAATAATAATTCGTTTTTGAGGAAAAGAAATGGCGCAATATCTGTCTCATATATCTTTGGACACCTGAACCGCGCCTTAAGGCATGAGAGAAAGGAGGAAGTAAAAGAAGAAAGGAAGAAACAGGTGCCGTATTGGAGGGCTCCGGAATAATTTCGACCACCTGGGGATCTTTAACGTGCACTGACATCGCACAGCACACGGGTGCCTTAGCGTTTTTCCTCCATAAAGACGCAGCCGCCGCGGTCGGGTTCGAATCCTGGAACTCCGGATCAGTAGCCGAGCGCCCTAACCACTGAGCCACCGCGGCGGCTCAGTGGTTTCATTTCCCCTAAATCCTATTATTAATATTATTATTAGGTGGAAGGCGCCCGCTCACTGTGATAGAAAAGTAGCCTAATCTGATGGACGATACATTGCACTACCAAACAGCTAACGCTAGTCATTTCAACGTCTACCAGACGGCGGCGGCTTATTTTTTCAAAGGGGAGAAAAAAATTCTGAACCTGTCCTAGCAGTAGAAAAGGATAGCATGCTCACCTATCGTGAAATTGCTAAGTACTACAGATCAACTACAAAGGAATACCCGCGAACGAATAGCAAACTTATTACATCAACGAATGATTCGCGAATGCAAAATGAAATCACGAGCGTTAGCTAAGTTGTGTCACCTACGCTTTCGATAAATTCGGATCCCATCTTGTACATCTTCAAACAAAGATTCGTTTGGCATCACCCGCATCCCTCTGCGAGCACTGGTTTGTCCGCCACGACCTTCTGCAGGCTGCAGTGTGGTCTTTCGGAAGTACCAAAACCCACGCAAGAACCTGAACGCTTGTACGAGTTTCGAGTACGATCAGTAGCTCGGCTGGGTTGTGTCCTAGGAGGGAAGGGGAAACCGTTTTCGTAAACATGTCGAAGAGTGTCAGTATATTTGACATTTCACTGCGCTCGATCAACGGGACCGAGTTATCGCGAGCGAGCAAAGCTCTCCCCACAGTCCAAAGCACCGGCTCTTCTGAGTCTCGTGAAAAGCTATTAAGTACAACATTGATCTCTCTCGTAAGCAAATGTGATGGCGCTGCTGCTGCCAGCCGGGGATAAAACCTGGTATTTCGGCCCGTAGAAAAAAAAAATGGCTGGTACTTATTCTGCCCTTAGGAGTAAAATTCGATACCATTGGGGATCCCTGCGTGCCAGTATTCCTTCTCTCTCATTGATTCATAGGTCGCTAGGAGTCCTCATACCACTACTGGCGCTGCCGTGCCGCGGTTAAGCGATGTGCCGCTGCCCCGCCAAGTGTCTCAAACACAGCCACCGGTGGGTCTTGCGCGACCCATGCTGTTCATCCCGAGCTCCCATCAGGCTCACTTTGGAACGGATAGTTGTTTGGTAGGCTGTCTATATCTCTCGACCAGAGCTGATGCGAAGTTCTGAAGTTAACAGGTAGGGATTGCACTGAATTTCATTAATTTCACTGCCGCCTTCAATGAACCGTTGCACGTGGCCAACTTGTTTTTTTTTGTGATACGGACAGACGTCAGCTCCTCTTCTGAAATGAACCTCTGTTACAAGCCTGCATTTTGCATGCGAACAAAGAATTATCGGAAAAAATGATCGGTTTTGACTCAGTTTCGGTTCGAGGCACGGTTTTCAAGGTCACGTAGGCACAGGACTAACATCGGCGAAATCAGTGATCAAAATCGGTTAGAGGGGGGGGGGGGGGGGGGGGAGGGGGGGGGGCTTAGTGCTAGCGCACTAAAACTATCAAAGCCACTTAAGCTCTATCTTAAGAGTATACGACGCGATATCGTTAATGGGTTAATGCCCATATATGCGAAATTGATCATTCTCGACTTTACATCATTAGATCGCTAGGAGTCTTCATACCACTCCTGGTGCAGTGTTGCAGCGGCTCAGTGGTGTGCCAGTGCCTTGCGATGGCAGGTGCTGCAGCCGGTGGGGTTTGTGAGGCCCAGACTGCTCAACACATGTCGCCAGAAAAACAGTGGGGAAATCGACGACGGGGTGTTTTAGTGCTAGCCCTCTAAAAGCTCGAAAAGCAGTCTTCTTGTTTCACAGTGCACATAACCTGCCCTCCCTTCGTGAGAAAAGTCAAGTATAATATATCTTAGTCAAGCTTGTGAATGCACCTGGTCGGAGCGCCACCCATACAAATACACGCTAAACAAATCTTTCTTAAATATTTCTCTAAATATTCAGGCGAAAGCCTTTATTGGCTCATCGTTGTCCGTCCGACCGCGAAATCTGCCACACTATGATGTCATCAAAGGCATAACTGCTCTAACCCATATACTCTTAGCAATTACTAAGTAATGACTGATTAGTAATTAACCATTGATTAGTAATTAGTAAAAATAAAAAGAACGAAATGAAAAACTGAAAAAGAATAAAAATAAAACTAAACAATTTTTTTAAATCAAAATAAATAAAAAGTTTGAAAAATAAAGTGTAAAAAATAAAAACCAAATAAAAATTGAAAAGAAAAACGGAAAACAACATAAAAAAGGAAATGTTAAAAATGTAAGATAAACACTGAAACATAAGTAAAAATGCAATACCAAGGAAAGACAACAAGAACAAAAGAACAATTTAAAATAAACAAAACAAAACAAACCATAAAGATTAAAACCCGCAGAAAAAAATTTCCGGTGGTTTATCTCTGGTTAAACCTGGAGTGACGCGATAGCTGCTGCTGGCTGAGTGGAGCTTGGTCACGTGACCAACCACTTGACGACCCACGTGATCAGCCACGGCGCCGCACCGCCGGCAGCTGCTCCGCACTAAGTGACCAACCATATGACAGCATGGCGCCACCGCCACGCTGAAGGCTCGAAATACTACAATAATGTAGCTATCGCTACAAAATGCAATGCCTACAGGCGCCGTGGAAAAAACCCGCGTTCTAGAAAGTCCCATGCTTTCGCATTTCTGCACGTAAAAAGACTTAAGTGTCCTCAGAATATTTTTCCTTTAATATTTTTCCTGTTCGCGAGCGCGTTGAAGAAGAGTGTGACAAAGTATGCAACGTCATTTCGATGCTATCTTTATAAAAGTCAAAATAAATTTATGCTGTGAAGCTGGCCATGCCACTGAACATGTACTCTGTCAGCTGGGTTCTTCGAGTTGGACTTCCAAGTTTCTTGTGGAGTCCGACATAGTGCCGCTTGCGCTGCATTTGCTCACTAATATTTTCGTGCAGTATGGACAGACTAAACAGCTCTACATGAAAAAGAGTTCTCAAACGGCACGATACCTGAATAAAAGCGCACCGCGCACCATAGCAGACCACGGCGCAGATGACACCTCCGGCCAGCTCCGACGTCTACGATTGGCCCCTTGCCTTAAACGCCGAATTGGTCTACGAATCGCCATTTTTCAGCGAGTCAAAGCACGTACTTAACTATAAGCATTTCTTCATCAACAGCACCCACCCTCAGCTAGTCATGCCTTGCCACCTTGGACAGGACCTCGTCGAGCTGTTTTCCGTGCTCTAAAGTGTTATAGGTGTACAGGTTCTTAGGTGAATTTTCAGGCTTCTGGGACACCCTTCAGCTTACAGCGGACCTGTTATATCGGGCGTCTTGATCACCGCCGTCAGTGCCTGCCTGCAGCATCTGAGTTTAACTTAAGACGCACCAGCTCGCTTTATTATATACTCTGCCTGCGGCCATTTACAACATGCCACAGGAGATGTGAGCACGTGTGTATGCAAACTGCTTCTTGCCTGCCTGTCGGCGCACTGTAAAGTGGCTATGAGGCTTACCAAAACTTCTGCATCCCCGATGCATTAACGTGACTCCGCTCGCAACAAGCTGGGAATAATTTGGTACCTTATAAGCGCTCCGTGGGTTCAATATCGATAATGTAATACTAGTCACCACAAAGGGTTTGTTCTTCCTGCGCCGATCATGTTGTTTAATCACTGTGCCTCAGGTGCGGCTAAATCTATAGTCAACCATCTGGAAGGGCTAATGCCCATATATGCGAAATTGACCATATACCTTCCTGTCTAGTGGTTCGATTGCAACTAAGATCCTGTAGATGCAAGCCACTTCTTTAAGAATTGCACACTGCGGCTAATAAGATCGCCCATCTGACTTGGGAAATCATCCAGGCAGATTGCACAGCCCTCCAGAAATATTCATCCCTCTGCGCCCCATCAGCTAAGTTAACCCTAAAAAAAATTGATCGCTTATGCGAGAAATACTCAACCTCTCGCTTGCTGGTGAGACGTGGCCCAATAGACGTTTACGTGGACTTGCAATTTAAGCATCGTGTTTATCATTTCTGGTAAAATTTGTTCATATTTCACTCTTTTCAGTTCTTTCATTCATTTTCCCCGTGTTCTTTGATTGCGACTGGTGCTATTTAAATGCGAAATGGCGCAGTAAATTTTTCTAGTTAGGGCTCGTAGTCGCACCATTTTTTTTTAATTCTGAGGGCACTAAAGTCTGCTTACGTGCAGAAATTCGAAGGCATGGAACTTCTTACAACGCGGGTTTTTTTTTTTCCACGGTGCCTATAGGCATTGCATCTTTTTTTTGTTTTGTAATCTTTGTGTTTTGTTTAATTCTTGTTTATCAGTTTCTTTATGTTTTCGTTCTTGCTTTTGTTTTTATTCTTTTTTGTCGTGATCTGTTTTCAAATTTTAAGTTTTTGTTTATTTAATGTTTTTATTCTTATTATTTCGTATTTTCCTTTACCTTTTTATTTATTTTATTTTTATTATTTTTATTACTCACAAATTCAATTACTAATTATTAAATATTGACTAATTACTGATAACTCATTACACAGTAATTGCTAAATTATATGGGTTATAGCAATTATGCCATTCATGACGTCACAGTGTTACAGATTTCACGGACAGACGGACAACGATTAGCCATTAAAAGCTCTCGCCTTAAAACTATAAAACCGCCATTAAGAGGAATACACTTGGTTTACGACCAACCGGCCATTACTTTTCGAATATGCCTCGCATACCGTATTCGCGTAATTAATTTCGGTGTTACGTTTTCCCTTCTTCCGCTTGCGTTTCATTGTTTCACATTTTACATGAATGTACTGCGATAGTTGAGATTTACTTCGAGTAATGTCTATAATTTCACCCAGTCAATTACCATCGCGGGAGCTATTTTGTAAGCAGAGAAAACACCTCAGACTACATGACGAAAGCGATGCTGACACTCAGAGATATAGGGAAAACCGGCCTTCCCAATAAGATTACGCCAAGTTGTGGGTATGTTCCTAAACGCCATGTGTTATGCGGTCGTTCACCGGGGAAATGCAACCGAGGTTTCCACGAGCAAAACGCATTACCAATGATATGAGATTAGATGTAATGCTGCTGCGATACTGTGTCAGCTGTCTACGATTAGAGCATCGTTTTTTTTTATTCATAAACAATGGTGAAGTTTTTAAGCGTACACTCCAGAGTCAAGGTCGTGGCAAATTGCTGAATTCATTTCGGCACCTGAATATTTTTTCTCGTTTTTTTAAATAAACACTGGCAGTGAGGTCAGACGTAGTGCAGGGCTCTGGAATAATATCACCACCGGTAGGATTGTTCATAATGCCCAGATTCCTCGTTGCACAAATCTTTTCGTACATAGGTTCCATCCAATCCGCCCCATAACATGAGCGAAGCAACCGAATGCGATTTCGTCAGGCATATTGCCACGAGTGGACAACGTAGTGAACCCGAGAATTCCGTTTACGAACGGACGGAAACGACTTCGTGGTGACGTTCCTTCCACTTTCTCGGTCTTTTCGCGCTATAACAAGGCAGCAACGCAACTTTACGCAACCTGCTAAAATGATGCAGCAAAGTAGCTGTGATTGGGAATCATGCTACGCCCGGGGACCGCAGCTTCGCAGGGGGACGCTGCAGGCGCCAATGAAAAGCGCCCCCTCCGGCCGACTCCCCACAATTGACCGGGCAGGCCGGTCGCCCCTTCCATTGAGTAGCTGCGCGAGTAGCGTGCTTTCTCCTGACAAAGGCCAGTTCTGCGCGTGCTTCGCGCGCGCTGACCTGCCTACAAATCCGTTCGCGCAGTCGCGTGCTTTTTCCCTCGTGCTTGAACGCTGATGAGCTTCAGAGGATTAGGAAAATGCACAGGGGCGATAGAAAGAAATCCCAACAGCGCGGCGCCGACGTTGGAATTTATCTTCAGTGCGCTTGTACCTGAATGGTAACCAAAAGATGCTAGCAAGGTATATTATTGCATCATGGGCGATTCTAGCGTATTTGTGTTCCAAGCCAACTATAAGCGTTACGGAAATAAATTATAACAGCGGAGCGCGTATGCGCCGCTCTGATCGCATTTCTTTCTATCGCGAAAGTACACTCTTGAGATGTAGGTTCAACGAAATAGTGGACACAGCTCAGTGCACGCAACTCTTTTGGCCAAATAGTTGAGATTTCTTTACGTTTTTCACTGCATAATAATGGAAATAATTTTAATTCGAACATGAAGAGAAAAACTAAAACACACGCGAAATGCCCCTACCAGCTGCTCGCTTATGGCTAACAGAAAAAATGCTATAGTTTGTCTAATCACTACCATTGAGATAAACGCTTGGTATATTTATTTTGATGCACATTACTGCGCACGCGCATCCCCAAAACAGTTTATTTGCAGAGCCATCACTCATGTGCAAATGCTCTTTCATGTGCAAGCAAACAGTTTGACTACTTTTATTTCTCTTAATTCACATATAGTAAATTCGGAAATTGAGCCGGGCGTCAAACGTCCGAATAATGAGGCGGTCACTGGCCTTGCCTCTACCATCTGCATAACGCCGCTGTTGGTGTTAGTCTGAAATTTTTTTTGCATTATGTTACTGGCGGAGGGCTTTACTCGCCAAAAAAAAAGTGAGTTTCGTTAGCGCGCTTTCTACTGCTAAACACTGCATGCTTAGTAAATTATAACAAAAGCTGGTCACCAATAATATTACACGTGCAACACACCAAGCATGTTTAGCAAGAGAAAAAAGCTTACTCCCCCCTGCGCACATCAGTTACCCAGGCTTGCCTTCTCTTATTCTCAACCATTTCATCACAATAACTTAAGACAAAAGCATTTTTCAACAAAAAAGAGTGTATGAACGCATGTTCTCATGTGTAAGAAGAGCTGAATATAATAATCTCCCATCTACATGCTTACATTTTTATTCTGTTAACGTTTCTTGCTATCGTCAACTACTCGATTCAAGCGATGGTAAAATTTTTAATGATTTTGGTGCACATTGAAAGGATGGACCATTGCCTTCCATATTTTCATTACAGTACCTCACTGTTTACGAGTATTCCATCCATCCATCCATCCATCTATCCATCCATCAGTCCGTCCGTCCGTCCAACCATAGTGGGGGCATACTTTAGGTGTGCTTCGCTATACTACGAAACCTTCAATGTAACGTTACTTGAAGCAGTGCGCACGTTTTAGCTAGTTGGTAATACGGACTAATGAGGCATCCTCAGCAAGGTGATGCACTCGAGCATAATGGAGCGTTATACTTAGGTAAATGCATGACAATACCCGCGAGCTTTGTAAGCCGCAGGCTACTCTATTTGCCGTATGGCCACCTCCTAATTCCTTCCAATTTTTCGCGGTCCTCTGTGCAGCCTTTACGCATTGTTCAGTAGGTTGAATATGAGGCATGCGCGCTTGTTCAGCGACTGACCATATATCCTCACCTCACGATTCTTTTCTCCATCATCGTCTTACCTTCGGTGAGCGATGTCTTAGCCAGGACGATGGTCGCTCCTGCCAGAACGCAGCCGTAAAGCGCGATAAGATTTTCCACGCTGTTCTTCAGGTGCACGCACACGTGGTCACCAGCGACCATGCCACGTTGCCGTAACCTTATGGCGTACCGTTTCATGTGAGCCAGCACCTCCGCACGAGTAAGGCTTGTGACATCACCGACCTGCAATCAGTGGCATAGCGTTTTATATGCGTAAAATTCTTTGTGTTGGAGAATAAACTAATAAGCTGGTTTACTCGTCCACTCTTCACTCCTCCATGCAGCGGGGTTGTCCTACCTTACTTCGCTTTCGCAGAAATTGTCAGTAAGTTCATGAATCACATCCGCTGGAGTCAATGGAGATATATTATACCGGGAGCACCCACATGGCGACTGAAGAACGTTTCATCTCACATATACTGTCATGAAAGATGCGAGCGTGTGGCGTACTTATGTTGTGTATCTAACATAGAAAATGTAACTCCTGAGCCAACAGCAACTTTAGGCTCTGTTATGCCTGTCTCACGGACTCTCAACCGCTTTTCGGAATGTGAAACGAGAAAAGTGGTCGTATTTAAGACCGCAATGAACTGCGGTTTCTATGATGAGATGAGCTGAGCAGATGAAAATACACAGAGAAAAATTATGACATGAGGCCGAAAAACAAAAGCTAATGACGCTTCAGAGGCACAAATTTAAAGGATGGTTGAAGAAGATGTTTAAAAAAAACATCATTATGGATTCACGCACCGAAAGGGCATCTGTATAGAGCATGCTATTCGGAAAGGTGTCTTTGTGCATTTTGACACCAATGAAAGCATCGATGGGCCGTGGGCCCATAACCTGCTGCTATCACGTGTCTCACACGCATATATTAGTTAGGGGAAACCTAAAAAGATTGAAAAATAAAATGCCCTTGCCTGCATCACTTACGTATAACAGGCTTAATTCAATGTGAAGATAAATGAAAAGGCCCGAGGGTAACGGTATAATTTTACCACACGTAGGTGGGGAAAATGAAAAAAATAAGGGGGTGGGGTAAAAAGCTACATAGCGAAGCGCAGCCGGGTGCCCGGGGAGACTCCCCTGATCTGCCCTGGGAGACATAGCGGAGAGGATGGGTAAATGGATAGGTTGTATGGTTGTCGGGAAAAAAAGTTATGTGCATAGGGATGGGAATGGGGACAGCGAGTTTTTTGCTCTGATCCTTCGAACGTGTTGACTTCATTGCTGGCCTGCCTGGCCAGGAGAGGAAGGGCGTCAAGATCCAATGCTGCGGACCTGCTCACGGGATGCCCCACCACCCACCAAACGCAACGAGTTCCGACCACCAGAGACAACCAGTTAGAACTAGCCGTGCAATCACGGTACTGAAGTATAGCAGAGATCTGATCGGGTAGAACCGAAAAAAAAACTTGCTCACCAGCGCTGTCTTCCCTGGGTTTGTGAGCAGCTTCTCTCTGGCCAAGTTGTAGAAGGAGCACATAGGGATCTCGATGCTCGGGTAAGGAGACAGTACGATGCCGTCTTCGATACGGGCCTTCATGTTTCCAGAATGTGCCTCAGCTTGGGTGCCCTCCAACGCAAAGGCGGCATGCGTCAGCTCCTTTCCACCGAAAGGCGACCAACACTGTCGTCCGAGTCAGTCGGATGACGATTTTTAGCAACGGGATTACGTGTTTCTTTATGCATGGCGGTGAAGCAGGCGAGTAAGCACATGTCTATGTGCCCTTTGTTACCTTCTCAGGAAATGGCCGTTAAAGTTTTTCAGTACTATCAAGACAAAGGCGAAATAAATTGAATATTGCTTTCTGGTCCTCGTAAGCCGCAGTTGTCATTTGAATGAATAAAGCAAATTTATCGCATGTACAAAGAGATGTCTTATATCGAACAAGTTGTCTGGGATATTCCTTTTTCCTACTGCGACAATCGAGAGAGGTACCACGAGGGTTCTGTTTCCATAATCATTATCCTGTCTGCTATCCACGTTGAGGAGTATGAAGAACAGCCTAGATTAAAAATCAGGGCCACAGCTCATTTAGGCATGTGAACGCCAATAACTTACCTCGCGCCCTGCTTAGATCTGTAAAGCTAAATGCGTCTTTTTCCAAAAGTGCCAAAAGCTGCCCGTGATGAGTCCCGATGCAAGCGTCATTACTGGCGAAAATTATGCAACGTGACCGAGTTTAAAACTCTCCGCCTCGACGCAGCCGATCATCATCCTATCCACAGTGCCGCCACGGCATGGGGGCAAGCTCCCTCATGGGAAAACCGGAAGCAGCTACGGGAGAGCCACTCCACTGTTACGTGGAATTCCGCGCCGCCAGTGAGACTTCCTTCGGAATACGGGCAGCGCACGGAATGTCAGTCTCACCCTGCCACCGAATTTCTGGTTCCGAGCTGCGAAGCGGAGTGCAAAAAACGCGCGCTCCCGCCGCCTCCCCCGGCAGATATATCACTTTTAAACTCAGTGCCTTCCCATTGGGTCTTTCAACTTGACTTCGGCGCCGCTGTTTTGTTCTGCTTCTTCGTCTGCTTCTGGTGGGTGGAGGCTTCTGGAGAGTTAAGGTGAGCGGCAGTGGGTGAGCGGCTGTTGAGAGAAGGCCTACAAAACGGCAGAGGTGTGCGTGCGTGCGCGTGCGTGCGTGCGTGCGTGCGTGTGTGTGTGTGTGTGCGTGTGCGTGTGCGTGTGCGTGTGCGTGTGCGTGTGCGTGCGCGTGCGCGTGCGCGTGCGTGTGTGTGTGTGTGTGTGTGTGTGTGTGTGTGTGTGTGTGTGTGTGTGTGTGTGTGTGTGTGTGTGTGTGTGTGTGTGTGTGTGTGTGTGTGTGTGTGTGTGTGTGTGTGTGTGTGTGTGTGTGTGTGTGTGTGTGTGTGTGTGTGTGTGTGTGTTGCATTTTTCAGGCTGCTTGGGCGGAGGTTCATCCACCACAAAGCCCTCCGGAGGAGACAAGTGCCCCATCTGCACCGATCCACTTCACATTGCCGCAGAGACCATGACTTTTCGCCGAAAGATGACTATACTAATACAACACCAAAAAGTAAAAAAAGAACATTGCAAGAAACAATGCGAACAGAAATGCTACGCATGTGACGCACCCGCATGTCACTGGAATAATGAAGCGAGGTCCGTAATTCATGCACTTATGGGCAGCATCGACGCTTGAAGACACTGCTCAACTTCATCGCAGTAGCTGCCATCGGTGAGTGACAGTTTTCGCAGTGTGTTCCCGTATTGATTAATTAAAACTGCGGATTTCGGCGCAAGCTACAGCCCACGCATAGGCCACGTTCACCAAAGCACGTTCGCATGCATGAGTGGATGCTGGACATCGGCTCTACATCACATATAAATCAGGAACGACGTAAAGAACGCCAATGAAAACGCGAAGAAAACGGTGATCAACTGACGGTGAAGTACTAATTCAGTTTAATATTTTAATTTCAATTTATTACTCTAAATGTCGAAATGCGCAACCGTTAGGGGAGGGGCGAAGGGGCGAGCCTTCATCAAAGCTGTCATCACAATCCAACAAAATCAGTTTATTATGTGAGCGTGAAGTTTGGAGGCAAGAAGTAAAGAAATATAAATGTAACTTTTAAACCAATCGCTGATAAGATATTAGAACTGAAGACAAAAGTAATATTATAGTGGGATCTTTCTCTCGTCGACTTTAGACATCTTCCTAGACATTCCTGCGCCAATTCATTGATCTGTTTCTGACGACAAGCCTATGTTGTCGGCAAATGTGTGCTTAATGAGACTTGCTTGTTCTGCTTTTCAAAATTTCTTCCACTCGCTGTTGACGAAGAACAGTGGTTGCCCTCCACCTTTTTTCATATCATTGTCCCACATAACTAATGTTATTTATAAGTGGTACGCTTAATGGCTGCTTAGGCTTAATTTTTAAAAATCGCCTGATCCTGATGATATTCCGAACGCTTTTCTTTAAACGCGGCGTCGAATGGTATGGGGTGTATTCTCATACCTTATTCACTAGGTCGTTACACGAAACTTCTTTACCGGATTACTGGTCGACTGCACAGCTTAAGGCTTTGCATAAAACGAGAGACACAAACACTAAATATCCGGCCTGTTTGATTGGTATAAAGAGCATGCAAGAATTTGGAAGAATGTAATTACTACGCAAAAATTAGGTTTGTTAGAGGAACACAAGGCACATGATATGTCCAGTAGGCTTTAAGCGGAGCTATTGTACAAATACGCTTTTAGTTAAGACTGTGCAGTTCTTAACCAAGGCGAGAAATCAAAGTGCACATAAGCCATATATATGAATTTTTTCAACAGAGTGCAAAACGCTTCGCACAAGAAATAAATTAAAAATGAAGCTGCAGTATGCCAAAAACATACAGTAAACGTCATGGATAGAAGCCTACCTTACCAAAAGGCTTCAGTTCCTCACTTTAACAACACTTCTACATGTGTCATTCTTGAGACAAGTGGCTCCAGGGATGTGTTGAGGGAGCGCTTTAGTTCCCAGTGGTTATTAACAACATTATTACTACTCTTTAGATTCATTTCATCCTCTGTGCAGATGACTGCGTACTGCATGAAAAAGTTCGCACAGTGATAAGATGCCATTAAATAATGATCTCAAGGAAGCGATTGTTTCATGAGAGTTACTGCAAATTTCTATTTAGTTTTTGTAAGAACTAAGCACACGATATGTCATTTTCTGTTTGTGTACGCTTTTAACATTTCACTCTCAGAGGCAACGCAGTGCAAATATCTGGACCTATGGCTTTTGTACACTTTCCTGGATGAAGTACATTGATATTTCTGCAGCTAATTCACTTTGTAAACTGTTTTTCTTCGGGAATTCTTTAAATCCCCGACAGCAGGTGTATGACTCCTAACGTAGAACTATTTTATTCACCCTTTGATGGAATATGGCGTAATCATTTGGGATCTATTGGCAGCTACGAATATTAGCGAACTGTAACGAACGCCGATTGTTTATTTTTAATTACCAGTGCCATAATTCTGGTACCAAGCTTTTGAACTCCCGTCGGTTCGCCCTGTGTCTGAATAAATCAAGTTTTGCGATAAAATCATTTCATTCCATCGGTCCAGGGTCACTGCAGCATATACTTCAAATACCTGTGTTACGTATTGGTTTATAACACCAGACGAATGCATGCTCTAAAATAAAACCTCTGATTGCACGAAATGCAGGTTTCAAGTATATCTTCTTCACTATAGAGGTTTTCAATTGGATTGATCTTAATATGAAAGCTTTAAAAGCAGCAAATGTTGGGCTAGTTGGTTTTCTGACAAAGCATTTATCTTTTTAGCGCAAACACCACAAGACACAGAAAAAAGAAAGACAAACACACCATGTTTGTCAAAAACAAAAAGCGCCCGTGTTTGTCTGTCTTTTGTGTCCTCCCGTGCTTGTGCTAAAAAGATGAACGAAACTTTCACATGAAATTTTCTAATGTCCCTTGAAGATGCCAGTAATCGCTTTGCATACAATGATTTTGTTTTTATGGCATGCGTGTGTACTTTTCAGTACTTATGCAGTCATAAGTTTGTTCTAGAGTGCAGTATCTATGAATGAAAGATAAAATGATGTGTTTTTTTACATTACAGCCATATCAACGCGTTTTGAGTAATTGATTTTGTTTTAGTAAATACAGCTATGCTACCTTTACTGTCTTACATTTATCATGCCCAATACTCATTTCAATGACTGCTACTCATTGGTAAATGTTAAACGATACACCGGCGTTTCCCGATTTTCTTCATGTATAAAGGGATTCTAGCCTTTTTCTCTCCTGTGAAGTGGGATTCGTGTGTTGTTTGCAACACTTTGCAGTCGAGCAGGCACCTTGCCGTCGCTACGCCCTCCTAAGCCTCATTTAGTGTCAAATAACCTTAGAGTGCTGCAATTGGATTGGCTTCATTCGACAGTGTTTAAATGTTAAATGTTTTTAGGTTTCATTCCTAATAGCGCCCTGACAGGATCCACTGCTTACTACTGTCATTGACCTAGAATAAATTACACTAGCCAGGCGGTCTCAGCAATTCTATCAATAGAGTAGGCCAGGATTTGTTCCATGTTTTCGTAATGTTCTCTTCACATGCTTTTCTGCAACATTTGTCGGGCCCTTGAGAGGTACAATAAAGCCATGGCAGCCTACACGGGTACCAGATACTGGCAATGAAGTTCGTGCCGTCTCCTACATATTGTTTATCGAGTAAAGAGATGATGTACTCAGAAGCTTAGTATATCCTGAACAAGATCCGTGCGAGACAATTAAGCTTTATATAGCATAGTGTAAAGTGGCCTTATAAAGCGCATACCTCAAGGCGGACGCTCCTTAAGCAGCCGTAAACCGGTGGTTATCTCGAGGCATTTGACGTCTCCACATCCGACCTTCGTGAAGAAACCTCCCACGCGCTCTCTTACGAGTGTAGGCAACTTCCAGCGGCTGTTTCCCAGACTCTTATTGCTCTAACAACCGTTCTCATCTCGCAAACGATAAGGATTGATGACACAACGGCCATCAAAAAACTGAGGGCGTTTCACGTTGGTGTGGCGGCGCCGAACAACGGCACGGGGACTCCAAGATACTCCAGCTTAGGGCTCTGCTACCAGGCTCTCCTTTCCCAAGGCTTACTTTCTTTTAAACGAGAGGAAAGAAATGATCCATAACAGCGCGACAGACGGGACAAAGAAGAGGAGACACAACACACAGCGCTTACTCACAACTAAAACGTTTATTGGCTACCAGCCAGTATAAATACTGGCCTGGTGGCCGGGAAAAAGATACAAGCACGCTTGACATGCGTGATATCAAAACATCGCCAGTTCATCAGGCACGTGTCAACATACAAGAGTCATCAGTGCGAAATATCACCCGTACAGCAGGCACGAGTTTTCATTCACAATCAAGGTAGCGGGTTTCCTTATCCGACAAGGCTACAGAGGGAGTGCTGATACACTGATCTGAAATCCTAGCTATCAGGTGGGCTTCTATTATTTCCCTAGTTAGCGAGTCGCGGTTCTTACCTAATACAGAGCATTCCTTGTAAAGGGGAAAACAAGTTTTTGAGTCGTCGTTGTCTTCCTCGTCATCGTCATCTTCGTTGTCTTTGCAGTTTCTGCAATTTTTTGCTAAGTGGCCTGTGATAGCGACACGAGAGACATTATATTGGTGCTCCTTTAATCTTTCGTTAACACATCGGCCAGTTTGGCCGATGTAACATTTGCCACATGACAGAGGTAGAGAGTAGATGACCCCTTCCCGGCAAGGCACGAATTGTTAAGCGTGCCTTATCAAGCAACTGCATGGTTCCCTTCCTACTGAATTTACTTTTTGACCATGCTAGACAGTCGCTTAGGCGCCGAGAAGGCAACTTCGACACCAGCATGTTTCCCAATTCTTTTCAAGTTATGCGAGACTTGGTGCAGATACGGTACTACGGTAATCTTTCTTTTTTTTCCTCCTGTCTCGCTTCACCTATCTTATCCAGTCCGACCTTTTTCTTCAGTTTTTCTGCAACAGAACCCAAAACGTCTGCATGGTAGCCAGCCTTTGACAGGCGGTTAAGTTGGTTGCAGAAGCTGCGCTCCAACCTGTGCGCACAAGATTTCATTACAGCGTTGTAAAGCACAGAAAAAGCGATCGCTCTCTTCACCAGCTTTGAATGAGCTGATGAAAAAGGCAAGATTGGCTTTGCACCACGGGGCTCATAAGCCCAACAAACATGAGATGGAGTGAAATGAAGTGAAAGATCTAAAAACCTAATAAAATCATTCGATGGTACTTCGTGTGTTAAAATCAACGGATTAAGGCATTCTGAGAATACCGATAACACGTCATGCAATTGCTGCTCGAAATCGAGGTTGTCACAGTCTAAAAACACGAAGTAGTCGTCCACAAATCTAAAAATACGACAAACACTGGACCTGTCAAAACGCTCCTTCAACATTCTGTCGCGTGCAGCTAGAAACACATCGCTGAGAAAGGGTGCTAAACACGAACCAATACAAATTCCCTCTTTTTGAATAAAAACCTCGCCTTCCCATTCGGCAAACGTCGAGACAAGATAGAGTGAAAGCAATTCGAGGAAGCCGCCAGTGGAAATTCCGCCCTAATTTTGAAACGCTATAGCACCATGTTGGTCAATGAGGTCACTTACAGATGACAGAATTTCTGCTTGAGGCAGGGTGTAATAAAGATCCTTTACATCGACTGAAAATCAACAGAGCTTCTTATTGTAGTTGCATTTCAAGAATTCAATCATATCGTCCGAGCGATTTATTCTAAAAGGATCATCAATCGACAAAACATTCAGTTTCTCCTGCAGGAATTTCGCTACATGCTGCTGCCATGTTCCAATTTCGGAGACTATTACGCGGAACGGCTATTCAGGCTTATGGGTTTTCGCTGTGAAGAACACTTCCAACAAGGATTTAGAGCTGCTGTTGATCTTACTTGACAGCGCATTTAATTTCAAATTATTGACGAGTTTTTTTTTTGCCCTGCTCTTGACCTTGGCAATTGACACATCATTGCGCCTTTCAAACACAGCAAGAACAGCTTCTGATGCTTTTGACACATACACATCCCTGTCCAGAACGACAAAACCTCCGTCCTTGTCAGCAAGTAGGAGAGAGAGTGAATTATCTTTCAGCCAGCTAATGGTCTTCTGTAGAGGTAGCTTCTTCCCCGACGACCTGTACCTTGTTAGCACGTCTACACCTTCTGATATGCATCGGTCCACCTCAGTTTTGTCGGCCTGCTTAGCCACTTGCCTCACCATGGCCAGAAGTTCAGGTCTCGATCTCTGGCTCCACTGCAAACTTGGGCCCCAGGCTCAGGACTTTCCTGACGTATCCAGGAAACGGGACGCTCTCAGTGGTGTAGATCTGTTGTGCAGTTGTTGCACTCTTCTTCGGCAGCAGCGCACGAAGACCGGGAAGCGTTTGCTGCCAAAGGAAATCTGTGGTGTGGTCGATACACCGTGATAGCTGATGCCATTGATTGCTTCAGGGGACCGGTCCCACGGAAAGCTGCATCCGAAGCTTGAGTTGCTCCCTGTACACTCTCACCCTTTGCTGCCATTCCGCTCTGAGCAACTTGCACAGTCTTCTTCCATGGCTGGCAGACGGCTGGACACCACCCAATAGAGCCAAGACTCCGGGCGGGAGGACTTTCTTGCGGATGCAAAAACCGAGCGTTCTTGCCATGCACGACGCAGCCGCGATGACAGACACAAATTGAAGAGGTTCAGTCTCACAAACAAAAGAGCCCTTTGTACGAGAAATGAAGTTTAACAAAACCAGTTGTTGGGCGAGTTGGTGCTGACGATGATCCATAACAGCGCGACAGACGGGACAAAGAAGAGGAGACACAACACACAGCGCTGACTCACAACTAAAACGTTTATTGGCTGCCAGCCAGTATAAATAGTGGCCTGGTGGCCGGGAAAAAGATACAAGAACGCTTGACTTGCGTGATATCAAAACATCGCCAGTTCATCAGGCACGTGTCAAGATACAAGAGTCATCAGTGCAAAATATCACCCCTACAGCAGGCACGAGTTTTCATTCACAATCAAGGTAGCGGGTTTTCTTATCCGACAAGGCTACAGAGGGAGTGCTGATACACTGATCTGAAGTCCTAGCTATCAGGTGGGCTTCTATTATTTCCCTAGTTAACGAGTCGCGGTTCTTACCTAATACAGAGCATTCCTTGCAAAGAGGAAAACAAGTTTTTGAGTCGTCGTTGTCTTCCTGGTCATCGTCATCTTCGTTGTCTTTGCAGTTTCTGCAATGTTTTGCTACGTGGCCTGTGATAGCGACACGAGAGACATTATGTTGGTGCTCCTTTAATCTTTCGTTAACACATCGGCCAGTTTTGCCGATGTAACATTTGCCACATGACAGAGGTAGAAAGTAGATGACCCCTTCCCGGCAAGGCACCTCTAAAGAAGACCATTAGCTGGCTGAAAGATAATTCACCCTCTCTCCTACTTGCTGACAAGGACGGAGGTTTTGTCGTTTTGGACAGGGATGTGTATGTGTCAAAAGCATCAGAAGCTGTTCTTGCTGTGTTTGAAAAGCGCAACGATGTGTCAATTGCCAAGGTCAATAATTGCCAAGGTCAAAACTTGTCAATAATTTGAAATTAAATGCGCTGTCAAGTAAGATCAACAGCAGCTCTAAATCCTTGTTGGAAGTTTTCTTCACAGCGAAAACCCATAAGCCTGAATGGCCGTTCCGCGTAATAGTCTCCGAAATTGGAACATGGCAGCAGAATGTAGCGAAATTCCTGCAGCAGAAACTGAATGTTTTGTCGATTGATGATCCTTTTAGAATAAATCGCTCGGACGATATGATTGAATTCTTGAAATGCAACTACAATAAGAAGCTCTGTTGATTTTCAGTCGATGTAAAGGATCTTTATTACACCCTGCCTCAAGCAGAAATTCTGTCATCTGTAAGTGACCTCATTGACCAACATGGTGCTATAGCGTTTCAAAATGAGGGCGGAATTTCCACTGGCGGCTTCCTCGAATTGCTTTCACTCTATCTTGTCTCGGCGTTTGCCGAATGGGAAGGCGAGGTTTTTATTCAAAAAGAGGGAATTTGTATTGGTTCGTGTTTAGCACCCTTTCTCAGCGATGTGTTTCTAGCTGCACGCGACAGAATGTTGAAGGAGCGTTTTGACAGGTCCAGTGTTTGTCGTATTTTTAGATTTGTGGACGACTACTTCGTGTTTTTAGACTGTGACAACCTCGATTTCGAGCAGCAATTGCATGACGTGTTATCGGTATTCTCAGAATGCCTTAATCCGTTGATTTTAACACACGAAGTACCATCGAATGATTTTATTAGGTTTTTAGATCTTTCGCTTCATTTCACTCCATCTCATGTTTGTTGGGCTTTTGAGCCCCGTGGTGCAAAGCCAATCTTGCCTTTTTCATCAGCTTATTCAAAGCTGGTGAAGAGAGCGATCGCTTTTTCTGTGCTTTACAACGCTGTAATGAAATCTTGTGCGCACAGGTTGGAGCACAGCTTCTACAACCAACTTAACCGCCTGTCCAAGGCTGGCTACCATGCAGACGTTTTGGGTTCTGTTGCAGAGAAACTGATGAAAAAGGTCTGACTGGATAAGATAGGTGAAGCGAGACAGGAGGAAAAGAAAAGAAAGATTGCCGTAGTACCGTATCTGCACCAAGTCTCGCATAACTTGAAAAGAATTGGGAAACATGCTGGTGTCGAAGTTGTCTTCTCGGCGCCTAAGCGACTGTCTAGCATGGTCAAAAAAGTAAATTCAGTAGGAAGGGAACCACGCAGCTGCTTGATAACGCACGCGAAACAATTCGTGCCTTGCCGGGAAGGCGTCATCTGCTCTCTACCTCTGTCATGTGGCAAATGTTACATCGGCCAAACTGGCCGATGTGTTAACGAAAGATTAAAGGAGCACCAATATAATGTCTCTCGTGTCGCTATCACAGGCCACGTAGCAAAACATTGCAGAAACTGCAAAGACAACGAAGATGACGATGACGAGGAAGACAACGACGACTCAAAAACTTGTTTTCCCCTTTACAAGGAATGCTCTGTATTAGGTAAGAACCGCGACTCGCTAACTAGGGAAATAATAGAAGCCCACCTGATAGCTAGGACTTCAGATGAGTGTATCAGCACTCCCTCTGTAGCCTTGTCGGATAAGGAAACCCGCTACCTTGATTGTGAATGAAAACTCGTGCCTGCTGTAGGGGTGATATTTTGCACTGATGACTCTTGTATGTTGACACGTGCCTGATGAACTGGCGATGTTTTGATATCACGCAAGTCAAGCGTGCTTGTATCTTTTTCCCAGCCACCAGGCCAGTATTTATACTGGCTGGCAGCCAATAAACGTTTTAGTTGTGAGTCGGCGCTTTGTGTTGTGTCTCCTCTTCTTTGTCCCGTCTGTCGCGCTGTTATGGATCATCGTCAGCACCAACTCGCCCAACAACTGGTTTAGGAAAGAAATGCCACGCAGTTCGTTATCGCCCCGGTGCATGCATGGAGAGCCGAACTTTCCTTAGGAATGGAACCATGGAATGTGACCAGCAGTGATTTTGCCAGCATTCTCAAAATGGCGAAGTGCTACGCATTTGCTTGATTTCAAGTCAACACAAATAAAATAAAAGCTATTGTCAAAGCATATGAAGAGCACACGGGGTTTTGGATTTTGCCTTCACTGAAAAGAGGTTCCCATGACCGGGATTCATTACAGCGATCTTTGGCTCAGCAGTCGAAAACAATAGCCACTAAACCGCCGCTTCAGGTGAAGCAAATGGGAAAATGAGGCAGAGTAGTTGTAGCGAAGGTTTACAAATTAATCTGGGAAAAAATAAAGCTTTGTAATTTGCACTGACGTCACACAGTGAACGTATGTTCTTGCAATTCGTGTCCATTGGAATTTTGGCGCCTCGGCCTGAATTCAATGCAGTGATCTTGTGGACAGTAATGTACGCTTGGTTGGCCGATTGGTTCGCCAATTCAAGCATTACTTTTCTTTAAGTACGTATGTTGCAGATCACATGAAATAGCTTTGTGTGCAGGTTATAAGAAATAGGCTGCCATCGTCTGGAAGACGTTGAAGTAACGAGCGTTAGCTCTATTGGCCATGGGTAAAACGAACGTCTTTCCACATCCAGCGGGGCCAGTGAAGAAAACCCTGGGCGGTTCGGGAAAGTAACATAACTTTTCCACCTAGCGGAGCGATCGACGACTAGCGCCATCTATCATTGAAATCACGATGCACGTCTACCCGTTGTCGAGTTACACCCCCTCTAGATACCGTATTTTCCGGTGTATAAGACGCGGTTTTTTTCCAAAAATCTTGCTGGTGCGTCCTATACAAGGGTGCGTCTTATATGCGAATTTTTCGTTTTTTTTGCGGGTTCAGAAATTATTCAGGTTCATGGTCAAGCTTTTTTCACCGAAAAAATATCACTACCAATGATGCGGTAGTAGCACGGTTAATACTTCAATACGGGGACCGCCGTGCGCAACTTTTTTTAGGTGAACTTTATCATGAAACGGCGGGGATGACGACTTCCAGAATCGCAAACACTCGGTCGTTTCGGAGGCGCAAGCAAAAGTAATGTGAAATTCCCAAAGATGGCGACAGTCGCGCTTCTCGACATTGTCAAGACAAGCCTAGCCGGCGTTCTTTTTTAGTCATTCTTTGCAACTTCGCAACCGTGTACGTATTACGTCTGTGTTGGTGACTTCGGCGTGTGTTTTCCACTACCTACACCTGTCGTGCTCGGTCTTACTACAGTATGCCACCGAAGTTGTGCAAGAGCTACACCGCAAAGTTCAAATTATCTGCGGTCGAGTATGCTACCGAAAACGGAAATCGGGCTGCGGGCCGCCATTTCGACGTCACCGAGAAGATGATTTGCACGTGGCGACAGTCGTCCGCCAAACTGCAGGCGATTAAGAGCGGAAAGAAGGCTGACCGCGGGAAGAAGGCGCGGTGGCCTGAACTTGAAGACCGGCTCCTCAAGTGGGCTCTTGAACAACGGGCTCAAGGTAGGGCTTTGTCAACCGTGCAGTTGCGCTTGAAAGCACGCACTTTGGCGAGTGAAATCGGTGCCGCTGATTTTGTTGGTGGGCCGTCATGGTGCTATAGATTTATGCAGCGCAAAGCCTTGTCAATAAGAGCGCGAACGACAATGTCTCAACAACTACCAGACGATTTCGGAGAGAAAGTGGAGAAGTTCCATGAATTTGTGAAGAAGGAAGTCGAAAAGAATAACATCATCGACAGCCACATCGTAAACATGGACGAAGTGCCTCTAACATTTGACATCCCTATGTCAAAAAGTGTCGCTCAGAAAGGTGATAAGACTGTCAGAGTACGAACAACTGGGCAGGAAAAGTCTCACTTCACTGTCGTACTTGCGTGCTGTGCTGACGGAACAAAGCTGCCGCCGATGATAATTTTTAAAAGGAAAACGATGCCAAAAGAAAGCTTTCCGCCTGGTGTTATTGTCACAACTAACCAGAAGGGCTGGATGGATGAGCAAATGATGGGAGTTTGGCTCGAAAAGTGCTTTTCGAAGTGCCCGGATGGATTTTTTCACTCCCGGAAAGGCCTTCTGGTTATGGATAGCATGCGGGCGCACATTACTGACTTGACACTGAGGCAAATCAAGGCGAAGAACTGTACCCCTACAATAATACCCGGTGGTTTGACGAAGGTTCTACAGCCTTTGTATATTTCCGTCAACCGCAGCTTTAAAGCTGTTTTGCGACGTATTTGGGAGGCGTGGATGACGGAAGGCGAGCACAGCTACACAGCTACTGGACGCATGAGGCGCGCTTCTTACAGCGAAATTGCGAAGTGGGTCCATGAGGCCTGGAGTGCTGTTAGAGTGGCAACCATAACTGCAGGGTTCCGGAAGGCTGGCCTGCTAGCTTCATCGCCAACCGAGCACGACGACAATCAGACCAGCGGTTCTGAGTATGAAGAGAATGCTTCAGCCGCGTTGCCTCCAGAAATGGGCGAGCTTTTTGAGAGCGCATCCGAAGATGAAGACTTCGATGGTTTTAAGTAAAAATAAAATGTTGTTATGGACATATGGGAGAGTTCTTTCGTCGTATTTTTCTTTCTTTTTTGCTAAAACGTGGGCGGGTATGGCGTGAGTGTTGCCTTTTGCGATCACTTAGCGTTGCTTAAGAACTTCTCACAGGCCGCCGCGGTGGCTCAGTGGTTATGGTGCTCGACTGCTGACCCAAACGACGCGGGTTCAATCCCGGCCGCGGCGGCTAGAATTTCTTTGAAGGAGAAATTCTTGAGGCCCGTGTACTGTGCGATGTCAGTGCCCGTTAAAGAACCTCAGGTGGTCGAAATTTCCGGGGCTTTTCACTACGGCGTCTCTCATAGCCTGAGTCGCTTTGGGACGTTAAACCCCATAAACCATAAACCAAGAACTTCTCACAGATAGGTAGGTAGGTGGGTAGGATAACTTTATTTAGCTCTACGGAGCTTTTATGCGATCAGATGAGTCCACCCATGGTTCATTTCGCGATGGTCGATCAAGCGTGTTTAATTAACCCTGACTAGCCTAAGTGGGTAAATTGGGGTGCGTCTTATACACGGGTGCGTCTTATATACCAACTTTTTCACTGAGAGCCTTCATATATGGCGAGTGCGTCTTATACACGGGTGCGTCTTATATACCAACTTTTTCAATGAGAGCCTTCATATATGGCGAGTGCGTCTTATACAAGGGTGCGTATTATACACCGGAAAATACGGTAAGTCACAAACGGAATTTACTCCGTTTGGGGGGTCAAGGTGGGCCTAGAATTCGGCTTGCGGTGCGATATGGTAACGCTTCAATTAATAATTGCATCTATACAATGTTTTTACCCTTAACAAGGAAAGTCTGTGCTAAAAATGCATTTTGAACACATTTATTAATTTAATATGTATTTAGTATTTTTTGTCCTTATGCTTAAATTTCAATACAAATGCTTTCCAAGTATGCTAGGAGTAATCTTCTGAGCATTCTTAGAAATGCATCAAAAATACAATTTCTGTCCACTAAGTATGTTTAATATACATTAAATATATACTAAAAATATACATTAAATACCTTAAAGATATACTAAAAATATACATTAGATACACTACATTACATCGAAAATACACTAAAAATACAAAATTATGCATTATAAATATGAACTTCGCCTCGGCTTAAAAAAAGTGTGCAAGTCGGATTCACCAGATAATATTGATAGTAATGACTGAACTGCCTACAAAGCATCAGGACAGAGAATCCCGGAGAAAACGCGTTGTCATCAAGAAGACTATGACAATTGAAGGTAACGTGACGGGGCCTGAACGGGAATGATGCCGCCACACAAGGTAACCCCGACGGAAGTGGCATAAGCAAACAGGAGTTGCTCCGACATATGTGGCGCTTGGCTTGGTTTATATATACCCTCCGAGAGGAGATACATTATCTTGCCCGGTGAGGTGCTTTTTGCGCAAGGACTGTAGGCCCCCAAATTGTCGCACAAGCGTCGGAGTGGTCGCGTTCGAATCTGCGGTCTATCTAGAACCGAATTGTTAGTCGTAACTTGCGTCAGGCATTGGTAAGGAGTAAAACTATCAGCCAACAAATACATTGGCGTCTATGGGAGGCGGTCGGCCTTGCCAGCCAGGGTCCTTTTCACTGGCATGTTCGGGTCCGGAGGCGCGCATGGCACATTTGACAATATAATGCTATCACGCTATCCAACGTAATTTAAATAAGTGGTGACTGCCTTTCTGCTCTAAGCTAACATAAATGAATGGACGACAGAAAAGGGAGAGTTTTCACTGTTCCCGGAAACGAAATTTCGAGCACTAGGTTGTTCCACGGCAGCTAGTTTGTTTGTTGTTTGATGGGGGTTTAACGTTTAACGTCACAAAGCGACTCAGGCTATGTGGAACGCCGTAGTGAAGGGCTCCGGAAATTTTGACCACCTGAGGTTCTTTAACCTGCACTGACATCGCACAGTACATGAGCCTCTAGCATTTCGCCTCCATCGAAATGCGACCGCCGCGGCCAGAATCGAACCCGCGTTTTTCGGGTCAGCAGCCGAGCGCCATAACTACTGAACCACCGCGGCAGGGCCCACGGCAGCTTGAAATGTGCTGCGAATATGCTGACGCAGACTACCAATTTGTTATAATTGAAGTATACTATGCACGAATTAATTTCGTATTTACGAAAGTACACTTCAAATGCATTGCCAACATGTCGTTTCACGTAACGCGATTTCGAGCACTATCTGTTGAAAGGCAGCTAGAAGTGTGCTGCAAATACGGTACGCGGACATCTCGTTCGTTAGAATTGAAGTGTACTTTGGACGAATCAATGTCGTATTTGCGAAAGTACACTTCAAATACATTTCCAAAATGCAAAGGTCATTGCCCGAAACGTGATTTGGAGTACTAGATTCTTCTACGGCAGCTAAAAGTGTGCTTCAAATATGATTAAAAAGGCTGCATGTTTGTTAAAATTGGACTATACTTAAGACAAATTAATTTCATATATACAAAAATGCACTTTTAATGCATTGACAAGATGCTTAAAGCGCATACATATTTTTTCACGTGCTTAAAACGCGCTCCAAACATGCTTTAAGTGACGTATACTTCAGACGAATAAATTTCATAGTTACGAAAGTACACTTTGAATATATTTAAAAGTCATAGGAATAAGTGGTTTTCTTAAAATAATAAGAAAAGTAATGAAAAGATTTTGCTAGCCCCGGCATCTGCCATCGATACTGAAGCACCTGAGCTGGGGCAGCGGAAATAAACGGTAGCAGGCAGAATGGAGAAATGAAATGAAAGAGGTAAAGGGACAGGAAGAGAGGATAGGGGGAAATTATTTACAAGATGCTAAGATGCTAAAACCGCATTCATATTTTTTAACATGTTTGAAACGTGCTCCAAACATGATTTAAGTGACATATACTTAAATCATGTTAAATACGATCCCCACATATGCGTTATAACATAAACTTGGCTACATAATGATATAGGTGATGACGCCGTATTTCCGCCCTCATACAAGGTATTCAGGAAGGACAGGCCCTCAAGGGGCGGCGGTGTAGCTGTTGTTGTCAAAAACCAAATTGAATCCGCCTTAATCGAAGACATCCCCGATCTTGAATGCCTGTGTCATGGTTTCATTTTTTATGCGCTTTATTGGCCCCCTGACGTCAACGATGATTACTTAGTCAAATTACAAATCCATATGTCAAAATACACAAAGAATAAAATACTTCTGATCGGCGATCTGAATCGTCCAGGTTTTGACTGCGACCGCCTTGAATGTATAGGCTCTAAGAAACCTGTGAATGCTGTCTACAATATTATGTTCACACATGACTTGGTCCAGATTGTGCGCCAGCCGAATCGTGAATCCCGCAGTCGCGATTCTATATTAAATTTGGCATTTGTACCTCGTGCTCTTAGTGACTGCACTGTATCGGTTGAGCAAGGGCTTTCTGACCATTATCTTGTGAGCATTGCTGTACCTTTTCATGCGCGCAGCGTACGCAAACAGCAACAAGTATGTACATTCAAAGATTACACGCGCGCTTATGATGCCCTCATAATACACCACTTAGAAACGTGCTTTATAGATTTTGATGCAATGGACGCATGCGCACATTGGACCAAATTCAAGGAAATCTGCAATTACTGTCTAGATAATTTTGTGCCTACAAAGCGCAAAAATGTCCGCAAGCAAACGTCTTGGATGAATAGGAACATTATTCACCTTAAGCGCGAAATAAAACGGCTGAAAAAAAAAACCTGCAACCTGGTCTGATCTCGGAGCTTAAAGGGGCACTCGCTGGTGCGGTACGCAAATCAAAAGATTATTACTTCAAAATATCTCTCCCAAACTTCACAAAATATGACCCGAGCAAATTCTGGGGTTTTGCAAGTGACACAAAGAAACCGGTTTCTGAAGTATTAGTTGCTGATACATTAGTAAATGATAAAAGGGCCATTGCTCACCATTTCAACGAATACTTCCACAGCGTGTTCACGGTGTCACAGTCATACACACTTGATGCTGCACCTGCCTATCCCTCTGAAGCGAATTTTATTACTTACGAAGGTGTGCTTTCAATGCTTCTAAACTTGAAATCTAAAACATCGTCCGGCCCTGACAATATTCCAAACATTTTTCTCCGCAAATATGCCGAATCTGTTGCCAAGTTTCTTGTTATTATGTTTCGCACCTCATTGTTGTCAGCGAAAGTGCCAAGTGAATGGAAGACAGCCCGAATTGTGCCCATTTTTAAACAAGGTGACGGACACGTATTAAAAAACTGCCGCCCTATATCATTACTTTCGTCCTGCTGCAAGATTATGGAGCATGTTATCGCCACCCGCATTAACGAACGTTTAGAGCGTAATTCGGTACTAACAAATTTCCAACACGGTTTCCGGAAAGGTTACTCTACTGTGACACAGCTAGTATCCGTAGTTCATTCCTTTGCCTCAGTACTAGATATTAATGGTCAGATTGATGCAATCTTTCTAGATTTTAGCAAAGCGTTTGACATAGCCCCCACAGCAGCCTTATATTAAAACTACATTCCATTCGCCTCCCGCATATTCTTATTTCTTGGATAACTGATTATTTAAATAACCGAAAACAGTACGTCGCTCTTGATGGACAACAACCCGGCTTTCTTCCTGTTGCGTCTGGTGTGCCCCAAGGAAGCGTTCTGGGGCCTTTACTGTTTTTACTGTACATTAACGATATTGTCAATTAAGTTGTGCCCAGTGTTCAGATCAGACTATATGCCGATGACTGTGTGTTATTTCGTGAAATGTCGAGTTCTCGTCATCAAATAGACCTGAATAATAGCCTCACTAATATAGTGAACTGGTGCAGTCGTTGGGGGATGGCTTTAAATCCGGACAAGACTGTTTCTCCCTGCATTACTCGTAAAAGGAATCCGATAAAACATGCATATATTCTTGGGTCATCCCCGCTTAAGGAAGTTACTTCGGTCAAGTACTTGGATGTGACAATCACTCATGATCTGTCATGCAACGCCCACATTGACAACATCTGTTCATCTGCGTCAGAAAACTATGTTTCCTGAGACATAAACTTCGGAATTCCCCTCCCAACGTAAAGCTTCTCAGTTATCTATCTTTGATCAGGCCAAAACTCGAATACGCGTGTGTAGTCTGGGATCAGCATACGGCATCCAACATAAAGAAGATTGAAAAATACAAAGGAAGGCAGTTAGGTTTGTGTTCTCCATATTTTCCAAATCTGATTCACCCTCCGAAATAATGCAGACTCATGTTATTCCCCGCCTTGAGTGTCGTCGAAAAGGTACCCGTTTAGATTTTCTTTCCCTCTTGCTCAAACGTAAGTTGGGACTTGAACCGTCATTATATCTTTTCCCTCAGCCCGCAAGAAGCACCCGCCACTATTGCACCAGCCTACTAGCACCATTCTTCGCACGCATAAATGCGTTCAAATTTTCTTTTTTCCGCGCACAATAGCGGACTGGAACTCTCTGCCCCCCACGGATCAACATTGACATATTTGACTTGAGCCATGCTTTGTAACTGTATTCATGCTTTTTTTTCTTTTTTTGTAAACTGCAAGTTGCCATGTGATTTTTCTGATTCACTCATTCTGTACAGTGCCCGTCCTGCTTGGACCTAACCATAGTCTGCAGTATGTACATAAATAAAATAAATAAATACTTCGGACGAAGTAATTTCATATTTGCCAAAGTACACTTATCATATATTGACAAGATGCTAAAACCACATTCATATTTTTGCACATATTTGAAACATGCCTGATAGATGCTTTAAGCGGCGTGTTTCTGGCAAATTTTAAGATTATATTGCGAATACCAAGCATAAAATTTCAGGAACCTATTTCCGCCATATTTTCAGTCCATTCATGACCACTAAATATGTTTAAAATACATTAGAAATATCCCGCAGTATAATCCAAACGCATTAGTTTTCGTTAAGGGTACCTACTAATTAATTGTGGCTTTATTTTTATACCACAACCTATGGGGTTTTATTTGCCCACTAAATTCGTTACACAACTCTTCCCCGGATGGGCGCCCCTTGTTGTCGGAGTATACCTATAGCAGTACGAATGTATACATATTGTCACCGATAAACGATCGAAGCACTCCAAACCAGGTTTAATTACACGTGCTTGGCGTGCAAGACAGCAGGGAGCTCGAGCGAGGAAGAAGACGAAAACCTCTAGCCCCTCGAGAGCGCAAGGCATGGCAAGTCCCATCTAAAACAGTTCGGCCGCGGTATGGCGCCCCTGGATTCATTGGGATCATGGCAATATATAGTGGTCCCCTAACGGGACAGGCTGCTGGTCGTCGTAGAACCATCGCACCAGCCTGGAGCGTAGCAGACCCCTCGACCCCGCCACACCGCCCCAGCAGGAGGCCCCGCCCCCCAGGAGGATAGTCGCTCCGGCGCCGGGCTTCTGGCCGGCTTCCTGGGAATACCTGCTGCCCTGTTGACCTCGGATCCTGGTGGAGGTGCTGCCCGCGGCCCTCCACCCGCTCCCAGCGTCCCACTTGCTGGTCCCGGCCCCCCGCCCGGCTCCAGCATGGCATCCAACTGCCCCCCGTAGGACCGACGTTCCGCGCGCCTCCCCCGAAGGCGCACTGTTTCAACTTTGCGTTGAAGACCAAGGCCTCTGCCGACGACATCGTCGATGGCATCGAGGCTGTTGTCGGCTCCAAGAGGCTGGCGCCAGGGTGGTGTCAAGTCCTGCGTCGCCGTAGCCTCGGCTGCGGCGGCTCAAAAGCTACTCCCAGCCTCAGTCCCGGGCGCCTGCGTGGGTCCTGCAGTCGTGAACGTCACGATGTTTCGGCTGCCGCTCTTCGTGGGCGACGCTTAGCTCGCCTCGGCACTCAGCCCGTACGGGAAAGTGCTCGAGGTGACCCACCCAGCGCTGAAGGGCCGGCGGCATGTCGAGAACGGGCAGCGGTTTGTCCGCATGGAGATGCGTAAGGCTGTGCCTAACTGACTTCTCCGTCCTGGGCCAACGCGCCATGTGTGACTACCGTGGCGTTCGCAAGGTGTGCTCCCGCTGCGGACAGGAGGGCCACGTAGGCACAACGGGCCGCGGTGCTCGCGCTGCGAGGCCTTCGGCCACGACACGACCGGTTGCCAGGGCTCGTAGTCAGGACTCGGAGTCCACTTCGTACCTGACGGAGGAGGTTAGGCCTATCGAGAGCGGCTCCGTGCTGCGCCTGACGAGAGACCTGACCTGCACGAAGGCGACAAAATTGACAAAGGCAAACTCGCGGGGAAGCACGCGCAGAAGAAATCAGAGGATAGCTCAGACGGCACTGCCCTGCTCCAGGCTAAACAGTCTGCCCCAAGCCCTGCTCATAGCGGGGCAACTTAAATGTGCAAATGTTAGGTCGATGTCATGTCTTTCCATCATGGCGTTAGTGCATCTCCTCTCCCTGAATGTTCTGGAATTTAGGTCACAGGAGAAGCAGAGAGAGGTGATGCACTTCGCCCGAGCCACGTTGCTCCGTGGCCCGAGCACAGGGCGCCGAAAACTTGTTTCTACAGGAAACGAATTTACGCTGCCCACGCGAAGTCACTGATTTTAAGTCGCGATTTTGTGTTGAAGCCTTTTTTTTTCATTAACAACTTTTGTGTCGTGAGGTGTTGGTGTGATTTTTGTGAACCATTTTCTTCGCTCTGACGCTCATTGCATTTATGATTTCGACGGCCGCACACTTGCGGTCGATTTCTAATTGGGGGTAGGCGCGTCAGAGCGGTAGTGGTGTGTGCACCAGCAAGCCATACCGATTCTTCTAATTTCTTTGATCTGTTAGATTCTTCTCTGTTAGACTGTTACCCTTGTTTTCTTGGCGGTGATTTTAACCGTGTTTTGGATCACGAGATGTTCGCGGTCCAGGCCAGGGGCGACCCTACGCCAGGGCCCGGTTTCTACGGGATATTTGTATTCAGTTTGTTCTGACCAACGCGTGGATTAAGCTACACGGTGATAGTTTTGGTGGCTCCTGGTAACAGGGCAAGTTAGCTACCCGTCTTGATAAATTTCTGTTCCTACGCGAACTGGAGTGGTGTGTGGTTTCTTGTGATGTGCTCGCGTTTCCCCCGGGCACCCCACGCATTAATGATCATCGACCTCTGTCAGCAGTACTGGACATGGGCGGGGGCGCCCCACGTTTAGACGCGTTGTGTATGGATCCATGTCTCTGACACACTGGTCGAGCGTGGTAGCTCTTGAATGCGCGCTGGCAGGCCCGGAGGGAGACGACGAAGGTCCCAAGTCCCGCGACAATAAAAAAGCACCCTAGCGATCGTTTTTCGTTCGCGAAGGGAGCCAGCGCAGAAGGCGCATCATGAGCGAGATAAACAACACCCTCGCCCGCATACGCGCCGTGCAGCGAGGCGCGCCGCTCACCTTCGCGATTCGCGATATCTTAATTTACTGAAAGCGCGCCACCACACGCTACTCCGCCAGTCCTCGCGTGCAGCAAGGCGCTTGTTCAGGGCAGGCCAGTTCCGGATCCCTCCGTGATGCGACAGGTGCGAGTAGGTATAACGAACGAGGCACGACAGGTTCACGTGGAAGAGGTGCTTCTGCCTGACGATTCCAAGAGCAGCAGTACGGCTGTCATCTCTGACGCTTTTACGCGTCACCTTTCGCAATTGTTTGTTTCTGGCGCCGGACGGCGGATCTCAGCCTCTTTCACTGACGCCGTTCGTAGTTTCTGCGGCCAGTTGCCTCAGGTGCCGAGTGATCCAGGCACACAGCTTAGTGCCCCATTTAGCTCCCAGAAGCTGTTCGCGACAGTTAAAGGCATGAACACCCCCTCAGCTCCGGGCCCTGACGGCATTCCCACCAGCTTTTATGCCAGGTTCTGCACCGTCCTGAAGGAACACGTTCTTCGGATGGTGAACGCCTTTGTCAGGGATGGTGAGAGGCCGGAGTATTTTAAGAGAGCCGTGTAGTGCTCATCATGTAGCCTGACGGGTGCCCGTCTGACCCGCAGGCGTGGCGCCCGATCACTCTGCTTAATGCAGATCACAATATCGTGGCGTCACTGCTGGCAAAATGGTTGAGCAAAGTTTTAGCTGGGCTCATAAGCCCTACGCAGACCTGCAGCGTGCCCGGACGTTTGGTGTTCTGTGTTCTCGTCTCTCGCACTAACGCGTGACTTGTTCACGTTCACTTCGAGAACGGGAATACCGCGTTGTTTCGTCCCACTCGACCAGGCGAAATCCTTCGATCGAGTTTAGCACCGCTACGTTTATGGCGTTCTGAGGGCTTTCGGCTTTCGCCGGAGTTCGTGGAGCGTTTAGAACGGCCGAATGCCGACATTACAGCTCGTTTAATTTTTAACGGGATATTAAGCGACCCATATAGTATACAGCGTGGCATTAGACATGGCTTTCCCCTGTCGCCAATGCTATTTGTATTATGCTTAGACCAGCTCCTTCGCCGAATAGCAGAGTGTCTGTCCATCGGTGCCTGGATTCTATTTGCCGGGTCAAGGCCAGGTGAAGGTGTCCGCGTACGCTGACGACGTGTCGCTTTTCTTGCGGGACGAGGACAGCTACGTAGCGTTTTTACGGTTTTTTGCATGTTATAGCGAGCTGTTCTGCGCCCTTCTTAACAGGGACAAGAGCAAAGCTCTGCGCTTCGGCGCTTTTGCGTCAGACCTGCTTGGCGATGTGAAGTGGGTGCCGGCAGTAAAAGTGCTAGGCTTATTGTTCCGGTCCTCAGCGGAGGTAGCCCGCGAGTGGTGGACGCAGTTGAGAGCAAGCGGAAAGCAACGCCTGCCAGTGGCAGCGCGCTTTCGCCTGTCGCTGTCTGAGCGCGCATTTATTATCAATCAGTGTGCGCGTCGCTGTTTTACATCGCCCGCGTTGCTAGCCCGCCACGCACTTTCACGCGTCGCTTGGCCACAATGCGTGGCGCCTTGTTCTGGGCGGTAAAGACGGAGACCGTCGCACGCACGCTCCTCCGCCTCCCAACGCGCATGAGCGGGTTCAGCCTGCCAAACCTGCGCACAATGTACAGCGTCCTCGCTGTCCGAGGCGTCCGCGACCTGGTCAACGCCACCGACTACCCGGGGAGAGGGCTTCTCGCCTACCTTCTCTAGACGTCGAGGAGCCTCTCTTTTGGTCATTTAGTTATTCCTACAGCCAAACAGCAGCCGAGGTTCTTTCGGTATGTTTGTCGGACGGACGAGACTCTTACCGCTACCCTGCCAGAGGTCGACGTTTCCCATACGCAGGCCTCCCGCGTTTGCGAGCTCCTTGAAATAAAGGAGGCCACCCCAGAGCAGCTAGAGCGCAGCAGACGGGGGGAGGGAACTTGACGTTTCTTTCTCTTCCACCAGACGTCCGTGACTTCGGCTGGTTGTGAGGCTGCATTCTTTCCCACGAGAATCCGCATCACAGAGCGTGGTGCATCGCTCCTTCTTCGCGGTGTCCGCAGTGCGACGGATCGGAAACCTTTGAGCACGCGCACTTCTTGACGACTGATGTCGCATATCGTGTGTCTGTCGCTTGACTCCCGCACCAGGCTGCGCGACACGTTTGTGCGGCTATTGTTATGTGTTGGTGCTTTTATTTTGTGTCGTCAGAGAGGCGTCGCTTCCTCATAGAGCTGACCCCAACGGGCCATGTTTACGATGCTGCAGCGTTTCCAAGCGCAACCTGTTTGAGCAGAAGTGGCTATACAGGGTGACTCTGCAGGAAGAAGAGTTCCAGCGACGATGCAGCACTGGCCTCATCGTCGCAAGCGGGGGCCGTGTGACGGTGTGGCTCCTGCCCTATTGAGTAGTGCACGCAAGACATGTGCGCGATGTTTGTGCGCAGTGTTTGTGTGTGGTTCCCTCCCGCGTGCTTCCCCCGCGCTTAAGGACTTCCTTGAACTCTGTTTTTTGGACACTTTTGCTTCTTTTGCGCGTGTGTGCGCGTTGGGAGACATTAGTCGCCATACTTTCTCGTTTGTACGAGCGAGGGACGGCTGTATCTTATCAGATCTGTGTTCAATAAACTTCTATTAAAACCTGTTATAGGATATTTTCGGGGGCAGGGGTGAGTGGGGCAAGGAATGGGAGGCCACAACCAATTTTTATGGCCGCCACCTTGGATTCGAGAAACCGAAACTATGCTGCCATTTCGTTCCCTGACATCATACTCACATAGTTCCACCTCTATCCACCATATTAGACTGTGACGTCATCATTTGCACGCGGCTCGTGGTTGTTTCTACAATGCTATTGTACATGGCACTAAAGGTCTTAAGGCGAGATATGCCGCTTTCTAGTTGCTGCAACAGATGGAGCTGTGGGCTCTGGGTGGTAGCAGACCCCACTAAATCTCGAAACGTGATGAATAGTTGCTGCAACAGATGGCGCTGTGATCACCGGGTGTTATCAGACGCCAGGAAATCTGGAAGCGTGATGAGTAAGAGAAGAGCGGCGGTTCGGGCTAGGTGGTGCACGTTTGTCATTTTTCGCAAGCGCTAAAAGAACACGGACAAAGAGGGAACAGACAAGGACGAGCGCTCGTCCATGTCTATTACCTCTTTGTCCGTGTTCTTTTAGCGCTTGCGACAAATGACAGATGAGTAAGAACTAACTTAAAATCTGAGGGGACACTTAACTTCTGCATAAGGGGCATGAATGACGCGATAGCTTAATGGGTTTATGCCCATATATACTGAAGTGCTCATTCTCTACTTTGCATTCATACATCCCTGGGAGTCTTCAGACCACTCCTGGCGCATTGGTGTCGCGTTTAAGCGATGCGGCTTTGGCCTGCGATGGCTGGTGCTGCCACTAGTGGCTCTTGTGCGGTCCAGGTTCCTCTTCTTGAGCAGCCAATCATTAACTTAGCTTCCAACTGCCACAAGGGGCCGTTTACTCATAATTCGGTGGGTAGTTTGTGATGACGCCGCAATGTCACTTGACATCTGCCTGCTAGGTTTCTTCTATGTGGATTTTTCGTGGATTTTTCACTCATGTTCTCATGGTCTACGATACCGGCGACGCCGGATTTTTTTCCCACGAGCTCCTTAATGCTGTCGCGTTAATAGCTTTTGTCTAAACAAGAATTGCAGGGGAAGCACAATGTCTTAAAACATCTATAGTTTTCTAGTGCGTTATACTATGACAAAATTAAAACTAAACAACTTCACGTTGAAATGTGATAGTGTATATGTGGATTACAAACAGTTTATAATTTATTGAAACGAAATTAATTAAGAAGGTCCTTAACCATTTACTTAATTTCGATCTCACAATCTATACATTTTGAAACCTTCGGATTTCATCGTAATAGTTGAGGAAAAGTTCATCAATAGTCATCACGAAAGTTCTGGCAACTTATCGGTAAGCTGTTCAACCGCGAGCATACATTTCACTCTTCGCAACTCGTATGACTTTAAAAATATACTGGAGGGACACTTAAGCCCCGCCTTAAGCTCCGCCTTAGCCTCCGCCTTAAAAATACTTAAGCTCCGCATTAAGTGCATGGCGCCACAGTAATAGTGGGTAAATGACCATATATGCGGAAATCATTCTCTACTTAACATTCATAGGTCGCAGGGAGTCCTCTGTTGTGATCGGCGTCAGCAGGTCTCACTTGGAGCAAGCTAGCACACATGTTTCCAGTGGGTGGCTCCGAGCACTTCCTGTCTACTCCGTGACAACTGCTTCCAAGCCTGCCGTAATGGACCACCAGGAGAGGGTCCAGTTCTCATGTGGCTTCAATCAACGTGCTTTGCTGCACCAGAGTGCGGCCATCTTTGACTGTAAAGAAAGATGGGCTGAAGTTTGGACACAAAAGCGCCCATTTTCCGGTGTCGCCTCAAAAGCCGAGCGAGAGCAACCGCAGCGCGCCGGCGGCTGTTGTCTTTCCCAATTGCTGCGACCATGGCTGGAGACGAAGGTACTGATTCCGGTGTTTCCTTCCTGCGTGCCTGCCTCACACGTCGGGTGTTATGAACCACAGGTTTTTGCAGCATGTGTCGACCACTAGATGGTCATGGAACACGTGCTGACCTACTAGAGCCTACGCAACCTCGCCGGCATTCTCATCACTCTCGAGCTCAAACACGTGAAGAGGGAGTGTCCACAAGTGAGAGAAAATGTGACATTGTGCGCGAAAGTGAGCGTTCAGGCCACTCCTTCCTGAACGAGGCCTTCCTCTACCTAGGAACTTTAGGGAACGAGAGCCCTACATAAGTAGGCATTGAATGTGGCCGAGAGAAACTCCCGTTTGCTCTTGACGATGTAAGATAATGCAAATAAATCCTCTCGCAACTTTTCTCCCATTACCCGACTCCTTCACATGACGGCACTCATGTCCTGGTGGCGGGAAAGGGCGTCGAATTCACCGCGGTTTCGTCAAGCAGCTAGCAACTTCCCCGAACCTCCGCCTTCAACACCTCATACCACTTCTGCCGGAGGGGTGCAGAGGTAAACCGATGCGCCAATGCCCTCCGACCGATGGCTGGGGCTGCTAACGGTGGGCTTCTGATACCAAAGTTACTCTTCCCGAGTAGCCTTTTGTGAGTAATCATTTATTTAATTGCTGCCTGCCATGTTGGGCAGTTTGCTGACAATCACGTGAGCCGGTAGTGATGAAATCGCAAGTTCTGACGTCCTAGGTGGCCCTACTGCCACCAAGGTTACTTCCCTGAGAATGTTTCGCTCACGACGCCGTCCCCGACGACGTCGCGCTTTTACCTGCACGCGACCTCTAACCTCTAACACTATCGCGTTAATGCATTTCTGAGAAGCGCTTCTGCAGCAAAACTATTACTTTTCTCTAGAACTGTGGGCAAGCAAAAAATTACTAACACTCCCTGCTGCTATTGCAAGAAAATGCTATACTAAAAGTTCATCACCCACGTTATTTACAAAGATAGCAACATTATTCGCAAGCTGCACATGAGTCGCCAACATTATGACCGAATTATGGAGATCAAAAAAAATTCTCTTCCACTCGCTTGCAGAATATCAACTGCAGTTTCGGTGTGTTTTGTGATATGTTTCTTGCTGTCCACTTAGAATAAGATCAAACAATAGCTGCAGTGGTTTGGATTTGAAAAGGTTGATTTCAGAAACCTCCCTTCACTGGAAAATTAAGGAGTCCACTCGTCACGCCGCTATTCGTTGTTAGGCGTGATGAGGAATGCTTTGGGGGTGTCCCCTTACCACACACGTATTTGCCTAGCAGCGATTCCGTTCAAATCAGAGCTGACAAGTCTCCTGTTGTAAATTGCCTTCATGTTGTGATGCGCACTGTGAGCCTAGATATCTGAGAATGCGACTTCACGGTGCACCTTTAACATTTAAGAACATATCGCAGTTTCACTCATTGTCGAGGGTAGACGTAGGCATGAAATGCCTTGCAATACCGGCGTCACACTCTCTGGGTAAGTACTGAATGGTTTCAACCGCATTCATGAAATGGGCATTTTCCCAGGTAGGTTATTCCACGCCGCTTCGTACCTTGAAACACCCATACGCCGACTTCGTTGTAGCCTAAAACGAACATAGACATACGCGCTCACGGGTCAAAGGCAGAGGCCTGCAGCCAGTCGCATCCACAACAAACGCGACACTTCTCCGGAGCAAGATTATCAGTCAATCAATCAATCAAATAATCAGTCAATAAATCAATCAAATCAATTTTATTTTCACCTAAATTAAATATGCTCGGCGAAAAAGGGGGCAGGAGAAAAAGCTGCACAATAGCGGCTTGACAAAGCTCCAACCACCATAGCAAAAATGACTGCGCTATAACAGTTCAATTTTTTGTTCATAATCCTAGGAGAGAAAAATAAAATTGCAGTGAAAAAGAAAGTATAAAAGACTAGTCTCTATTTACACTAATGGTCGTTAACAAACAACTGCTTTGGGTTCACTTTGTTAAGGGCCGTAATGTCTATATCTTGCTTCGCAATGTCACTGAGTCTGTGCGGGAGTGTGTATTCAACGCGTTGGCGGCCATAATTTGTGCACGTGACAGGAAATTTCCAAGGCAGTTTATGGCCATGAGGGTATACGTATTCTTGTTTGTGGAGATTAGCGAGTGAGAGGAGTGATCTAACTTGCCCTGTATCGCTCCAGTGTAACTTTTTATTAGTTGGTGTTTGTATTTGTTATCGGCTTTCATTATTTGGTATTTGTAGAATAGAGTTTTAGTATCCGTGCTGAATGGGTCGTTTTCAATTGCCTGAAGAGCTTTTTTTTGTAGTAAGATTACTATGTGTACATATTGTGCACTGGCGTTTCCCCACATCAGTGCGCTGTAACTGAGCACGGAATGCAGCAACGAATTTTATAAAAGCTGTTTAATTTTGTCAGGAAATGAATGGCGATTTTTATTGACAACGCCAACTACCTTTTGCGCTTTTGAGCAAAGATGATCGATACGGTCGTTCTAAGGCATGCTTTCAGAGAAAACTACTCCAAGTGTTTTCACAGATGTCTTTCTATTATTTTACACGCACCAATGGCAGTGCTTTCAGGCATTTCCACACATTTACCGGGTACAAAGAACAAAACACATTTTGTTTTTGATTGATTTAATAAGAGATTCTTATTCTCAGTACCTGCAGCCAAAAACAAACTGAACTTGCGAGTGGTAGAATATCGATCAGATTTTTTCCACTAAAAAATATGTTACAATCTTCAGCGTAGATTACAGATTTTGACAAATTATCAATTAGTACTACGCCATTTATGTAAAATTGAAAACGGAAGGGACCAAGGATGATGCCTTGTGGCACACCACTTTGTATAGATCGGATTAGTGATTGATGATCATTAACATCAATGAACTGTGAGCGTGAGGATAAGTACGAGTGGATTAGTCGAGTGCACGTACCACGGAAGTCATACTTTTCTAGCTTGTCTATTAACATATTGGGATTAACACGATCAAAGGCTTTGCTTAAATCCACATAGATTCCCAAACTCATTAGTTTCTTTTCTATACTTTTGGCACGGATCTCCCCGGAGAACACTCGGACCGAAAGAATGGATTAGGCGACGCGTGTACCCACACAAACGCACATTTAATACACACTACGTCGCACACGCTAGAACACAAAACTAACAAAACTAACACAAACACAAATACTATAAATACACACGACCCGGGCACACTCCTACCAGCGTCTACTACTAGCGTTCTACTGTTAGCGGTCGGCGTTCATGCTCACGGTTGGTTCGATGCAGCTGCTGCGTTGTATGAATCCCGCAGCCGTCGTCGGGGCGGCGTTCGGCGTGCTTGGGCTGGCGTCGCTGGCGGCGTCGCTGGCTGCGACGTATAAGCTGCCGGTCCAAGCGCCCATAGATGTGATGCCGGTGTTGTTGGCGTTGGGGGCACCACCCGGATGGGTAGCAACAGCGCTGGAGACACCCCTGGCCGTAGCAGGTGGTAGCGTCCTCGGTTGACTCCTCGGAACGGGGTCAGGCACGGCAGGAAGTCCACGATGCGATGCCGTAGAACGCGAGCTCACCGGAGCAGTAGCCGGAGCCGCTCTCTTCCAGCCGATGTGTCCCTGACCCGCCAGAGCCTCCGCTTCTCTGCTGTTCCACCCCGTGCCTCGCCTTCACTCGCGCTTTTATAGCCTCGGTGTTAGTCCACGTAAGCCTTGTCGTCGTCGTCTTCTCTTCTCCACCAATCATCTCCCTTCACCTCACCGAATGCTTCTCCACCAATCATCTCTCTCCACCTCACCGAATGCTTCTTCCTCTTCTTTATTCTTCGGTTAATCCACGTCGTCTTCTTCTCACCTCTTTCCTTTAAAATTTAATTTAGGCTCCTTAATATATGTGACAAGGGCCCCCTCTCTCAAGAGTTTTTCCATGAAAAACTGCCCACGTCATCCTCATCTTCAAGCCATCCAGCCAACCGACTATCTTCTGTGGCGATTCTGGACCCAGCATACACCACACTGCAGATGTCCAGCACACACCAAACGCACACCACTGACACAGCACTAATAATAATAATAATAATTGGTTTTGGGGGGAAAGGAAATGGCGCAGTATCTGTCTCATATATCGTTGGACACCTGAACCGCGCCTTAAGGGAAGGGATAAAGGAGGGAGTGAAAGAAGAAAGGAAGAAAGAGGTGCCGTAGTGGAGGGCTCCGGAATAATTTCGACCACCTGGGGATCTTTAACGTGCATCGCACAGCACACGGGCGCCTTAGCGTTTTTCCTCCATAAAAGCGCAGCCGCCGCGGTCGGGTTCGAACCCGGGAACTCCAGATCAGTAGTCGAGCACCCTAACCACTGAGCCACCGCGGCGGGTGACACAGCACACCAAATTGCGTTTTCAGAACACTAACACAGCACTACCGCTGTCCGTACAGAGTCCTTAATAAACATGTTGTTGTCCGCAACACACTCTCTTGTGTAATCACATAACACCAACAACAACAACAAGATAAATCCCAAAGATACATTAACACAGCACCAGCAACAATAACAAGATAAATCCCAGATATACATTAACACAGCAACAACAACCATATATACCTAGGCAACAACATCGCAGATATACCTGGAGCTGTTCAGTTAGCTCTATCTGTAAAGAAGTGATTTATAACATATGACCTCCGTTTTGCCTGGCACATCCGAAAACGTCTCTCCCTTGATTTGGAGTAGTGCTGTGATAGTCTGTCTTCATTCAAATCGGGTTTAATCAGTACCTCATCGCCTCCTTCAATTTTCTTCCCACTGCCCGTTGGCGCCTCAGCAATATCTCCTGTCTCCTCGGCCACTACCGCACATGCTACCTTGGGGGCGTACCGTACGGGATCCCTTTTTTCGTATTTCTTCAACATGTTTGCATGGAAAACCTTCTTGGTGTTATTTATCAGTAGCTCATAATCCATGTCATTTTTCTTCTGCGTCACAAGGTAAGGGCCGTTCCATTGCATCAGTAACTTATTATGATCCGTGTGTAGCAGGACGAGAACCCTGTCGCCCGGATTCAGATTCCTGTGAATGGCTTTCTTTTCATAATGTTCCTTATGGCGTTCACGCGCCTTTTTCAGGCTTTGATGTGCAAGCCTGCATGCTTCCTTCCACCTGTCCCGCAACTCAAGAACGTACGTGTATGTTGTCTTGAGATCTGATGAAATCTCTTTATTAGCTCACAGCTCCTTCAATATTACAAGTGGACTTCTAACGGTTCTCCCATACAGCATCTCGAAGGGCGAGAAACCAAGACTCGTTTGCGGTACTTCGCGGTAAGCGAATAAAAGAGCTGGAGATACCTATCCCAATCAGTAGGTCTCTCCTGGCAGATTTTTTTATCATTCTTGAGGGTGCCGTTGAACCGTTCTACAAGCCCATTACACATAGGATGGTAAGACGTCGTCAGTAACTGCCTTACTGGCAAAAGGCGGTTAACCTCCTTCATTAGTTCCGATGTGAAGTTCGAGCCCCGGTCACTCAAAACTTCCCTCGGGAACCCATTCCACAAGAGCCTCCGCCACTTGAATACTGTCAATAGTTCTCAGTGGAATAGCGTCAGAATAACGAGTGGCCACGTAAACCAGAGTAAGTACATATCTATTGCCTTTGGCGGATACTGGAGACATTGGCCCCACAATGTCCATCGCCACTCGCTGAAACGGTACGTCGATGGCTGGCATCTTTCCCAGAGGTACGGGACCAACTCTTCCCTTCGCAATTGTGCGCTGGCACACGTCACATGAGCGAACAAAGTGCTTAACGTCACTCTGAACACCCGGCCAAAAGAACTCCTCGGTGATCCTAGACACCGTTTTTTGAACACCCTGGTGTCCGGCCATAATGGCGTCATGTCCTAAGCGTAGCACGGTCTCTCGCATATCTCTCAGTAACACCAGCTGTTGAACCCGCCTTCCTGAACTAAATATGCGCTCCTTGTGCAGAAGACCATTTACCAATTGATGTTCGAAGGACGTGCGACTCTTCTTTCTTTTCACTTTTTCCCCGACTCTTTTGATGCAGGCCTTCAGGCTCAGGTCTTCTTTTTGCCTAATTGCAATTTCGCCCGGTGTTACGCTCAGGCACATCGTAACAGGAGTAGAGAGCGGATGCTGCGTTGCTCGGGCTGTCGCTTGAGCTCTTGTCTCCACTGCCGACGAGAAACTGACTGCACCCGTCTGAGCTGCCGCGGGCATTTCCTCCTTTGGATGTTCTTCAATATCGAGCATCCTCCACTCGGGATCGGGGTCTTCGACACTTTTTGCACCCGTAATGTTTACCAAGATGAAATCGTAGCTGGGTTGGTCTACGCATTTTGCCACTACCTGTCCAGTATAATATGGCGTGGACACTAGAATCCTTGCTTCAGCAAGGTACCTCACTGTGCTATCTACAAGAGTGACGACCGACGCTTCCCCTGTATGATCCTCGTCCTTCACCAGGCTTCTCCGAACCAAAACTGTGTTGGCTCCGCTTTCTCTAAGCACCAATATAGGACGGTCCCCTATTTGTCCAACCACCACCGGCATTGCTGCTTTCCATTTGGGTGTTCCACTCACTGCCTGGTGGCGCTGTGAGCGCGCGAAGCGAGTGGACATACAGCGCATCGTCTCCACCAACTTTTGGCTGGAGCCACGGTTCCTCGGCCGGAACCCCGTCAACACAGCCGCGTCTGTGTTCGCGAAGTCGACAGCTACCTGTGGACACCACTCACACACAGGTGGGGCAACATTAACGCATTTTAGGGCCGATCCTCACTTGCGTTTCGTGGCGACGGCGCTAGGCCTAACGCCTACACCGACGCTCGGCCGTGAGTGAGTCGCCCACCCGTGTCAAGATGGCTGCCCAAAAAGTACAACGCGGCTACGACCCGGACGCCATAGCCTGGTCCGAGGTTCCTTCAGCTCCAACGCCTGAGAGTCCGGATTCTGCGCCCATCGAGAACCCCAGGCTCTTCAAACTAGTGGAACGCCGCTCCCGCAAGCGGGACGCCGCCTCCAAGAAAGCGGACGCCACGTCGGCAGGCCGCTCAACACGGCACAGCGCTGCTGCGCGCGCTGCAGCGCTTCACGGAGGGGCCCAGTCTAAGACCGGATTCTCTTGGAAACCAAAGCCACTGCCGCGTCTTCATCCAGAAGACATCGTCATCATCCTGAAGCCCCGGGTGGCCGTCGCTCTCAGGGATGTCTACCAACATGGCGAGCTGGGAGCAGCGTTCGCGGACTACCTGGGCGCCAAGGCCGCAGCATCCCTCAGCCTGCTCCCCACATGGGAGCAAAACCTGATCGTCGCAGGCATCAGAGAGCCGCACGTCGCGGACAAGCTTCTGCGGGATTTTCAACTAACATCACCGAAGGGCCAGCTCTCCATGTACGGCCAGTTGAAACTCACTGGAGACGTGTGCCGCGGCGTCATCACCGTGGCCAAGCACGAGACCAGTGAGTCCCTCCAAAACAAGATCCAGTGGCATGCTGGAGAGCTTGCCGATATCCGCAAGCTTGTTAAATCCGACGTTGCGTCGCTCACCTTCGTGGGAAAAATGGTGCCGCGATATGTGCATTACAACTCTGAGGTGACCCTTGTGCGTCCGTACAAGAGAACCATTCCGGCCTGCGTGCGGTGCGGCACTGTGGGCCACCGAGCAGACACCTGCCCCTGCCCGGATGAAAAGTGCGGCCTGTGTGGCCAAACGGCGCCGACCGTCGACGGAGTCAAGGCGCAGCATGAATGCAGTCTGTCCTGTGCAGTCTGTGGGCAAGCCCACGCTACCAACTCCCGCGACTACACGGGAAAATTCCGGCAGCTCAAGGTGCATGGCCCCAAGGCTAAGCGCCCAGAGGTGCCAAAAAACCAGCGACCTGGCAAGCAGCCAAGTCATTCAAAACCAGGTGCCGGTGGCGGAACGCCGCGTGGTGCTCACGGCACCGACCACAAGACATCGTCACCTTCTTCACCGTCGGTGAAACCAGCGCCCGGGAAGAAGACGGCGCCTCCATCGCCCAGCGGCAGAGACACTGGCCACTTCCCGGCCCTCAAGACAATTGGCGCTGCCGACGCCCGGGCATCAGCGCCTCAACACCACAAACAGGTGAGCAGCTGGGCTGAGATCGCCTCCTCTTCCTCCCATCCCTCACCCTCCCCCGTAACCGTCTCCGCACTCGACGCGGAATACAAACAACAGATAGACGTGCTCCGGGCACAGAATGAGCTTTTGCTCAACAAAATTCAAAATTTAGAATCAAAATTGGCGTCCGCCGCACCGAGCCCGCAGAACTCGGACGCAATGGAGAGCGCCGCGGAGATCTCGCCTGCCCTCGTGACAGCCATCTCTGCGATGGAGGAGCGCTGAACCTCTAAATTGCGATATATGATCGAGACCGCCATGGACCAGATCTTGACAAAGGTCAAATCTGCCGTCCCCGCGGTGGTCTCAAAACACATCTCGGACAACCCCCGCCTCCTCCGTCGGACGGGACCCATTAGGGGACGTATCCCGCCCTTCAAAATTCACCCGTCTGATTATTGATTCGGACAATGAGGACAACTGCCCCGCTCCTTCCGTCATCACCCCCTTGATGGCGCAAGTAGCTGGCTCTGAGGCAGCCAATCCCTCCTCCTCCCCCCCAAGAATTTTAAATCATGGCGAGACACCTTAATCAAAGGAATTCCGCCATCTCCAATTCGGCCATGTCAACTTCAATAACACAGTGGAACTGTAGAGGCTTTAAGGACCGCACTAGCGGGCCAATTTCCGCCTCTACCTTGAAAATTTCGAGTCCATACCAGCCGTGGTTGCCCTCCAAGAGCCAGGCCTGGGCGCCACAATTTCAAATTACACGACATTCCAACAGGATCCCGCGTCTTGTCTTCTTGTCCACAAAGACTACACAGCAAATCTAGTGGATCTCGACCTCCCACTAGAGTACTCTTATGTAATGGTGACCCTCCTACCAGTCCGCCGCAGGGACCCACCGTTGCATATACTCAACGTGTACTGCTCTCCCAAACTAAAGCGAGTGACTTTTGCGGACCTCTTTAGCAGCGCGCTAAAAGTAGCGGGCCGCGATCCCCTGCTGATTGTGGGCGACTTTAACGCTCCCAGTCAGCAATGGGGGTATCGCAAGGAGGAGTCACGCGGGCGTAAGCTGGCGGAGCTTGCGTCCACGTTGGGCCTCACCCTCCACACGGACCCTGTCCACCCAACCCGGCTAGGAATTTCCGTGACACGGGATACGTGTCCGGACTTAACCTTCACTCGCAACATACGACACGCAGACTGGCTCAACACCGAGGAGACCCTCGGTAGCGACCACTGCATCATTAACACTACACTACGCACACGCCCCCTCAAGCGTCCCAGAACACAAGCCCATATCCCAGATTGGACGAAATTCAGGCAAAATTTTAACTAACTTGATAATACACCCATTTCCGCGCAAGGCTACACAGCATGGTCCCAACAGCTGCTGGCACACCTTTCCTCGCATGAAATACACATCCAGCTCTCAGAGGCGGTCACGGACGTGGATAACCACCTTCTACGCCTCTGGGAAGCCCGTCGCAGCCTCGTCCGCCGTTGGCGACGCCAGAAACACAACAGAAAGCTTAAAGCTCGAATTGCCGAGCTTACCCAGAAAGCGGCAGAGTACGCGGCCCAACTCGCCGACTCCAACTGGGTAGATAGATGCAACACGGCCGCGCGACAAATGTCCAGCCGAAACACTTGGCGTCTCTTTCGAGCCCTACTCGACCCAACCCAAACACGAACCGAAACACAAAAACATTTGCAGCGAGCCATGCACCATTTTCCTGGCAACACGACTCAACTGGCACAGAAACTTCGGGACCAGTATCTGTGTACAGCCCAAGACCCCGTGGATCTGCGTACTCTTATGCAGGCAGAGAGAACACGGAGCTGGATCAACCTTTCCAGCTCCATGATCTGCGGGCGGCTCTCGCCAAAATGAAACGGGGCACTGCGCCAGGACGGGATAAGGTCACCGTCAAGCTTTTGACGAACCTGCCCGACTTGGCATACCAGTCCCTCCTGGAATACGTCAATGCGATTTGGCGCGGGGACACCCCCCTGCCAATCGAATGGAAAACGGCTTTGGTGACTTTTATTCCTAAAGCTGGCAAACCAATTGACACAGATAACCTCCGCCCCATCTCTCTCACCTCATGTGTGGGCAAACTAATGGAGACGATGGTGCGGGATCGGTTATCTACATATCTTGAACACAAACAAGTCTTTGCGAGCACCATGTTCGGATTCCACCCACACAGATCCGCACAGGATGTCCTCCTGCAACTCAATCGGGAAGTCCTTGACCCCCTCGAATGCCCCCATAATGACCGGGTAGTACTCGCCCTGGATCTTAAAGGGGCATTTGACAATGTAACACATGAGATCATACTCACTACCCTAAGTCACACCGACTGTGGCCTCAACACATTCCAATACCTAAGCCAATTTTTATTGGATCGTCAATCCTACATTCGAATTCAAGATAGAGACCATGGTCCTTACCTACTCGGCACGCGGGGAACCTCTCAAGGCGCGGTACTTTCCCCGCTGCTCTTTAATCTGGCCATGATGCACCTGCCGGCCCAGCTGAGTGGTGTCGCCGCCGTGCAGCACGCCCTGTACGCCGATGACATCACTCTGTGGGCCACACAGGGCAGCACAGGAGACATTGAAACCAGCCTGCAAACAGCGGCGACGATAGTAGACCGCTACGCCCGCCGCTGCGGTCTTCAATGTTCCCCTCAAAAATCGGAATTTGTGCACCTCCGCCCCTCACAGAAGTGCACAACTAAAATATCTCTCTCTCTTGAGAGCGGTCCCATACGCGAAAGTGATGAGATACGGGTACTCGGACTCTACATCCACAAACACAGGCGGCCAGACACTACATTGGCCAAACTCCGTAAGGTGGGGGACCAGGTGGGCCGCATGGTCCGCCGGGTTTCCAACAAACGCGGAGGGTTACGAAGTAAGGATGCCTTGCGGCTGGCAAACGCCTTCGTAACTAGTCGAATTCTCTATTCGACTCCTTATCTCCACCTACGGAAACAAGAGGAGGACGCCCTTGAGGTCATCCTTCGCAAAATTGTTAAACGTGCCCTTGACCTCCCCATCACTACTTTAAACAGCCGGCTTATGGCTCTTGGGGTGGTGAACACTTTCCGGGAGCTCCGGGAGGCGCACCTTACAAACCAGTACACGCGCCTGTCACTAACGGAGTCGGGTCGCCGCCTTCTTGCTCGACTCCATATCCAACACACCCCTCCAATGGAAGACAGGTTTCGCATCCCGGAACTGTGGAGACGTGCCCTCCACGTGCGGCCTCTTCCAGCAAACATGTCACACGAAGACCATAATGGTCGGCGCCTGGCACGAGCGGAAGCGCTAGCCCGATATTATGGCAACAAAACAGGTGTCTACTACGTGGACGCCTCCGGCCCTCACCACGGGGGATGGTACACGGCCGCGGTAGTTCACAACAGCAACACAGTTAACGGCCTAACTTTCAGAGCACGCAGTGTAACACAAGCAGAAGAGGTCGCGATTGCTCTCGCGGCCTCACATTCCAATTCAAAATACATAATCACCGACTCGCGAGAGGCCTGTCGGAACGTCGAACAAGGCTGCACTCCCTTCCTAGCCTATCGAATATACCAAAATTGCATACGGGATACGGACCCCGCACACCGTTACCTCATATGGGCCCCTGCTCATCAGGGGTTGGCAGGAAACGAGGCAGCAGACGCAGCCGCCCGCGCGCTCTCTCACCGGGCTGTTTTCTCCTCCCCATCCGATCAGGAACCCGATTTTAATCCGGTCTATACATTCAAAGATATTACAACATATTATCAAAATTGTCATCGCCTTTACCCTAGTCCATGTAAAGGCCTGAAGAAGGCGGATGAGCGGCTCCTTCTCCGCCTTCTCACCAATACATTGCTGTGCCCAGCAGCGCTAAAACATTTTGACCCCTCCTTTAGTGGCAGCTGTCCACACTGTAGTGCAGTGTCCTCTGACACCTATCACATGGTTTGGGCCTGCCCCTCCAACCCCGCTATTCCCCCCATCCCCAACCCAACCCGGGAGGACTGGGAGGCGACCCTGCTCGGCTGCCACGACTTACAGGCCCAACAAGCCTTAGTCGGGCGCGCCCGGGTGGCGGCAACCGCCACTGGGGTCCCATACTAGGGACCTCCACCTAGTGCTTGTACGGATCGGTCCCTTACGGGCTGATCCAAACATACCTCCTATTCATCCGTAATAAATGTTTTCACCACCACCACTCACTCACTGCCTCATTTTCCAGCGGCGTTTTCTCTCCTTTCAGCTGTGTAACTTCGGATGGCGTGACAAGTTCTACCCTTGAGTCGACACCGCATGCATCTCGATCCTGCGTTCTGTATCGGCACACATCCAGAGTATGACCCCTCCTCTTACAACCTTGACACAGAATCTGTTTTTTTGGGCAGTGCTACAAGTTCGACAGTCAGCTGCACGGTGTCCCACCTTGCCGCAGAGAAAACACCTTACTGGCGCCTTAGATGCACCGCCATATATTCTTGGTTTTGCCGCATCTGTCTCTAGGGACTTTTGGGTTTCCTCCTTTGCCTTACTCAAATTTCTTAGCCTTTGAGCCTCGAGGAATTGGTCTGCAACCAATGAAGATAACTTCCTTAGTTTCAGGAATAGCGCTAGCTTTGAGCTTTAGCACACTAAAAATTGCTCTGTGGCCAGCTTGTCACGCACCCCTTCCAACCTCTTTTCTGTGTTTGACATATCAAGCCACCTATCGAAATAGTTGGTCAGCCTGCAGGAAAACTGCTTCGCGGTTTTCGAATCCTCAGGTTTCGCGGTGCGAAATCTCTCACGAAAACCCTCTGCCGTAAGCCTGAATCTTTGGAGGAGTGCCTTTTTGAATTTCTCGTAGTCCATGGAATGAGCAGCAGGCATCCTTCCAAACACATTCAGCGCCTCTCCGACTAAACACATGCTTAATGCCTTGGCCCATTCACTGCGCTCCCAGCCTTGCCCCAAAACTATCCGCTCGAATCGTTGCAGATATGCATCCAAATCATCTCTCTTGCCATCAAAAGGAGCCATCAGCTTCCTTGGGCAAACTCTGGCCGATCTAGGAGATTCTGTACCCGCTAAGGAACGCTGATCATTGTCCGTGATCTCCTCATATCCTCCCGCAACATGCGCCTGTTTCCACAAAATAAACTCCTTCTCACGTTCTATCCTTCTTTTCTCCTGTTCTTCTGCCTCGCGAGCTCTTCTTTCTGCCTCGCGAGCTCTATTCTCTTCTCGCTCTTCTGCCTCGCGAGCTCTTTTCGCCTCGCGCTCTTCTGTTTCACGAGCGTCAGCGCGTGCTGGCGCCCTTTCCTCTCTCTCCCTCTATCTCTCCTCCTCATAACGATGCATCGCCTCTTCCTTGCTTAACTCTAGCTTGAGCGCCAGTTCTAACGCTCTTGCCAAATCCATCCTTTCTGCCGTCGAGAGAACGGAAAGATCCGAGACAAAGCAAAAAGAAAAAAGGAAATTAATCCTGGCACAGGCTCGCCACTTATCTTTGTCACGGATCTCCCCGGAGAACACTCGGACCGAAAGAATGGACTAGGCGACGGGTGTACCCACAGAAACGCACATTTAATACACCCTACGTGGCACCCACACTAGAACACAAAACTAACAAAACTAACAAAACACAGACTATAAATACACACGACCCGGGCACACTCCTACCAGCGTCTACTACTAGTGTTCTACTATTAGCGGTCGGCGTTCGTGCTCGCGGTTGGTTCGGTGCGGCTGCGGCGTGGTATGGATCCCGTAGCCGGCGTCGAGGCGGCGTTCGGCGTGCTTGGGCTGGCGTCGCTGGCGGCGTCGCTGGCTGCGTCGTATAAGCTCCCGGTCCAAGCGCCCGTGGATGTGATGCCGGTGTTGTTGGCGTTGGGGGCACCACACGGATGGGTGGCAACAGCGCTGGAGACACCCCTGGCCGTAGCAGGTGGTAGCGTCCTCGGTTGACTCCCCGGAACGGGCTCAGGCTCGGCAGGAAGTCCACGATGCGTTGCCGTAGAACGCGAGCTCACCGGAGCAGTAGCCGCCGTCGCTCTCTTCCAGCGAAAGTGACCCTGGCCCGCCGGAGCCTCCGCTTCTCTGCTGTTCCCCCTGTGCCTCGCTCTCACTCGCCCTTTTATAGCCTCGGTGTTAGTCCACGTAAGCCTTGTCGTCGTCGTCTTCTCTTCTCCACCAATCATCTCTCTCCACCTCACCGAATGCTTCTTCTTCCTCTTCTTTATTCCTCGGTTAATCCACGTTGTCTTCTTCACACCTCTTTCCTTTAAAATTTAATTTAGGCTGCTTAATATATGTGGCAACTTTCTTAGATAATGTCTCTTTGGTTCAGCAAACACTTTCTGTGCAACGCCTTTTCTTGAATCCAAACCGACGTTCAGTTAGCAGACTGTTTTTGAGAAAAATTATCCATTCGAATATTGTTTTTTCTAGCCCTTTAGAAAAAAATGCTAAGAAGGATATTGGACGGTAGTTATTTATATTGTTTCTGTCGCCTCCCTTATGAATTAAGAAAACATGCGCTAATTGCATGTTCTTTGGGAACACACCTGCAGAGTGTGCTGAACTAAATATATGTGCTAGTAAAGGTGCAGTACGATAAATGACGTATTCAATAGGCCTGATCTCTAAACCATCTGCGTCCTTGCTACGACTGTTGTTAAGGCTTTGGCATACTGTACTGACTTCGCTTGCACATATTGCATGAAGAAATATGCTTTTAAGATTTATTGGCATTTGAGTGGTTTATCTGCTACGGCCGTTGTTACAACCTATTTCGGCGCAAAAATTGTTGAAACAGTCGACAATTTCTGTTCCATGTGTCGTTTTGTCATTTATCATAAGGCTATCAATGGACGGGGTACTTCGTTTAGTTTAATAATTCCTCTCATCGACGTGAAGGTTTCGCTCTGCAGCCGATATTGCATGGTGCAGCTGGTGCTTCAGCAACGGCATAAATTTCTTCCATACTTTGTCGCTCTTCCGTAGACAGTCTGCGTCAAAAATACGGTGGTAGTAGTCCTTTTTTTATTTCTCTTTTTCGCTCCGCGCGCCCTCCACGCCCTTAAGCGCCCCTTTACCGTCATTGTCACTCCTTTTATTTTTTGTGGATGCTCTACATCTTATCACTTGCAAGCGATGAGCAAAGCTGCGAAAGCGAGTTGGATTCGCTGTCGTACAGTGTCGATGCGCTCCCGCAGGCAAGCCGATCTTTTGCGGTCATTGTTTTACTTTGTCTCCAGTTGTTCGCCTTTCACGCTGATGAGTGTCCTCCGCAATGCTGTCTGAATCCTGATTCCTACATAAAGAATTATCAATTATTCTTTTTTGAGCAGTTTAACTACATCACAATCGGGTAAAGGGCGCGGCAAGACATTTCGTGATAAATCAAAGGCATCTGCGCTGCCCATCTGCCTATTTTAGATATTTTGCACCAGTATAAGTTAAGTGCGAACAGCCGTATCTTATAGTGTATCTCGCAATGCACGTAGGCACCAATCATTCGGTTCAGTCAGGGGGGGTGGGGGGGGGGGGAGCGCGAGCAACCTCCGTCCCGGCTAATTAGAGAAACCTCCACTAAAGCCTTTACTACGCCTTCATTCGGTATGAACGCAACTGAAGGTCGAATTGGCGCTAGAGTCTGTAATAAAGAACAAGATCGGACCGCAACAAGTTTCTGAAAGGAGAAAAAAATCTTTCTATCCAACGATACCTTTTGAAGTTCCCACTCGCGCAGCCGTTGTAACCGCCGCGCATTCTATGCGTGTGCTTCGCGAACTCCGTCAATCGCCTTCATGTGTTAGTTGTGCAGGTTCTCCGACAGCTTCGGTGGTGCTTGGTTTTATGCTTGTGACCATCTCATTTGCGAATAGTGCAGCGAGACACGCGCGCATACGACGGGAAGTGCCAAGGAGATTAATACGCCGTGACTGCGCCACCAATCGCTATGAACGTAACTGAATGAGTGATTGGCGCTAACGTCTGTAATTCGCGACCGCTGTAGTTCGCCGTTATCGGGCCGTGCATGCTCAGGGTCGCACGCCGGGTTCATGCCATTACCCACTTGAGCGGACAAAAGAAAGCATAGGGGCTAATTTAGGAAGATAAATTCATAACGGAGCTGCACAGTGTTGTTGAACGCACAAGTGCGTGGCCTCCATGCTTCGCGTAGCTGTTGGCAAAGATGTTGGGCAATAGTTTAGTCGTAAACCAGTGTTCAAAGTAGATGTCATGCATCTTCAAATGGTCGTCCACATTACTGTTTTTCTTGGCCTGGATAAGTGAGCTGCACCTTTAAGAAATACAGTACCTGCTTCGTGCGTTAACAGGAATCAGGCGGCCTCTTTTTCCTCCGGATGAGGCTGCTGGACGCGTTGTTGGGCCCCTAAAGAAGGAGCCCTTAGAAGCCTCCATTGTGCTGTCTAGCCATACTTACTGCTTCGCAAACCCAGCATTAAACCACGTTTCATCCAGGTATATTATTTTTCTGCGCGAAAAGGGGACAAGCATGGCAAAGTGCCAAACTTTAGCCACACTCCAGCCTGCAAAAAACAAACAAAACACGCAGTAATGCACGTATTGATGGATCGCAGCTGTTAAAGAGCAGCAAAGTTCCGTCTTCAACCTTCAAAACGCTAAGAAAGCTCTGCTTAGTGTATGATGTTTAGCGTCTCGCAGCGACTCAGGCTATGAGGGACGCCGTAGTGAAGGGCTCAAAACAATTTCGACCACCTGGGGTTCTTTAGCGTGCACTGACATCGCACAATACACAGGCATCTAGTATTTCACCTTAATCGAAATGCGACCGCCGAGTTGGGGATCGAACCCCCGTCTGTCGGGTGAGCAGCCGAGCACCACTACCAGTGAGCGACCAAGGCGGCGTGGTAAAAAAGAGCCTAACATTTCATTCGCAAAAATATAATGCATGCTGCGTCCCTTGACTGCTTCCGGAATTCCTGATGGCTACAGTACCTCCAGTACCAGGCGATGATTTCGTCGCCCTCGATGGCAGCCAGATTTCGTTTTCGTTTCTAACAACTTAATCCGATGCCATGCAACAGACTCCACAGCATCGTCTTGCTGTGCTGTGGGAGTTCGCCGTTTTCGTTAACCGCTTTCAGAACTTTATCAAGCGATGAATTTTTTTTTCAGAGTACATACGATCCGCCTTCAAACGAACAACGTGTATCGTAAAGCTGTCGTTCTTGACAGAACGCGAGCTTGGCAGAGTTACTTTGCAAAGCCGCTCCTTCGGTGAGGTCAGTAGTCCGCAGAGACATTCCATCTTCTACTTTGCGACAATGCACGGACTGTACGCTATCAGCACTCACAATGTCAAGAAGTTCGTTTCACAATCTTCATATTGACAAATAAAGTTTCTCTCTCTCTCTCTCTTGCGGACTATCTTCTCCTTGTCACTGCGTAGACGCGTTGATGATAAGATGCTTGCACTGCCTTGAAAACTTCGCAGAATACATCCTCTGAAACAAGCGAGCAGGTGATGCGCCTTCGCCTGAAGCGAGAGACGCCATTTTCTTCGTGTCAGCTGTCCGGAGGCGCAAAACCTGACACGAATTGAGACGGATACTGAAGGTGACAAAGTTTCAATATTGCAGGAGTAAATATAAATAAAATCTGTCTATTCAGGCCATCACCATATCACCCTGTCTACGCCCACTGCAGGACAAAGGCCTCTCCCATACCTTTTCAATTAACCCTGTCGGTTGCCAGCTGCGGACACCGTATCCCCGCAAACTTCTTAATCTCATGCAGTCACCTAACATTCTGCCACCCCCTACTGCGCTTTCCTTCCCTTGGAATCGAGTCCATTACCCTTAAGTGCCAGCGCCTTCGCATTACATGCCCTTCTTAAGCCCATTCCTTCCTCTTGACTTCGACTAGGGTGTCATTAACCCATGTTTGATCCCTCACCCACTCTGCCCTGTTCCCATCTCATAAGGGTACACCTATCATTTTTCTTTTCACATAACAGTTACGAAATCCTAATTATTATAACTCTTCTTACAAGGTTTGCAACTTTATTGTTTTGAGCAGCTTAGCGCACTACTTTCATCGTTGCAAAAAGCGCCCTATTACTCTCCTCAGCCTTGGCAGCTTTGCACGCTGTGTATGAAACAGTGTTTATTTGCATCCCTTTAAATCTATAAATTACTGTACAAGAAATAAATTTGAATTTGCAATATTTCGAAGGTATAAACTCAAGAAAGAAAAGTTGATGTCTATAAAAGGCAAGAAAGGCCAGCCACAAATCAAAATAATGGGCGTTCTTAGCACCAAATATGCCGAATGCAGTGCATCATCAAAGTGGTTGTTAAAAGCCACTAATCATCACTAGGCCGTCCAGCTTGCTTCCAATCGGCAGTTTATGCACGTCAGGAGAGTTCTGATGAAAATCAGTTGGAGTGAAAATTTTGATCCGCTACTTAAGTTCTCCAATCATGTGATAACTTTCAGGCCTTACAGCAGGCTAAGCCTTGTCGGTGACATCAACAAGTTCTGGCTGTCCCGTGTGCTTCTGGCTGTCCCCAATATGGATACCTTCCCAGAGCGAAGTAATTCATACCTGGGTTGCTTGCATTTTCATTTAATTTTGCCTCTATGATGTATTAGTTCGATGAAAATCAATCAAGAAATTCGAAGGGGTGGCCACGAGGGACTGTGAGCAGGGATGTCTTTTTCCTCTTACTTCAGAAATTACAAAATTTAAGCGTAGCATGATCTTATATTGGAAAGCCCGTCACCCAATCGTTTATTGGATGGGGCGGGCCGCACCTGCTGTTCCTATAGGCACCCTCCTCTTGGCAATGTTCATCAGCTCGGGCGTAATAGCCTGTTTGGCCTCGCAGAGAAGAGAAACCAGTTCCTTGGCACGGTGGTGGTCGGTGGGTGCAAGGAAAGTATACGCTATGCCAGTCCCGTCGGCGCGAGCGGCTAGCTTCACCCGCTGAGCATACTCCTCATTGTTGCGGGGGTAGTCATAGTTCACCACGAAGCGAACGCAGCCGGCGTCAATTCCCAACGCAGCCGCGTCAGTCGCCACTAGCACGGGTACCTTATGAAAGCGGAAAGCACTCAGAACCCAAATCCGCTATTCCTCCGTCTTCTTGCAGTGGATGCCGACCGCAAGAAGGTTTTTGCTCTTCATCTCCAGCAAGAGATAATCCACTGTCTGCCTCATTACGACATACATGATGACCTGGTCGCCCTCTACACACAGTATGTCCTGTAAGATGGTGATGAGTGCATTCTCCTTCTCATTATCCTCGCAAACCAAGACAATCTGCTCAACTTTCTGGGCTTGGTACTCTTTGGACACTCCGGTCATTACTGTGATGTGGTATGTGAGCAATTCTTCGGCCATGTGCTCCATTCTTAACGAATGACTGGCATTCCACATGAGAGTCTGGCGATCAGGCCGGACGTTGTCCGCAACGGCGCGAAGCTCTTTCTCGAAGCCCATAGTCACCATGCGGTCTGCACCGTCCACAACTAGGTAAGTGCACCGGCGCAGGTTAACTTTAAATTCTTCCATGAAGGATACAAGGCGGCCGGGCGTAGCGACGCATATTGCGGCGCCTTCCTCCAACTGCTTGAGCTGCTGTTCCTTGGGGGCACCCGATAAAAGCCACGTCACTCGAAGCGGCGTGTACCTCTCCAGGTGACGGACGGCCTTCTCTACTTGTTGCACAGACTCACGGGATTCGGCCAGCACAAGGACTATTGGTCCTTCGCTGAGCTCAATAGGTCGCTGCTGCCGAAGATGAACGATGGCCGGAAGCAGGTAGCCAAGGGCCTTTGCCTCATGTTCGTCCTTCACAACGGCGAGAAGATCCCTGCCGCTGAGGGCTACTGGCCACCACTGGGCTTGGAGTCTGGAGTGGGGGCCGTACTCAAGGGCTTGGATGGCTTCCGTCAGGTCGTCCGGCAAAATGATTTCGTTAATGTTGAACAACGGCTTTGGGACACCATGCCCTCGCACCAAAATCTCGTTGGCCTTACGGTAGGCGTCCACTTCGGCGGGTGACCACTGGCTAGTCGATAAATGCTCCCTGTACAAGTTCTTCTCGAACGCTGATAGCGGTAAGCGTTTCCAGTTCGGCGGACGAAGGTTTCTACGCACCTGGCTGTAGCGTGCACCTCTGGGCGAGCTCGACTCCTTAAACCTCGCCTTGGTGGAATGGGTTGTGTCTCCGAACAGTTGGGCGTGTTTCTTTGTGGCGTTGAGTTGATTTTCCTGAGCTTCAATAGCTTCTAATAGTTCGTTGACCTGTTGCAGAATATCAAATAATTCACCGTTTAGGCCAGCCGGAGGCTGGAAAGGTGGATTCGCCATTTTTGGTTGGATAGAACTTGCCCGGGAAGTTGGCTGCTTGGTGTTCCTTTTGGAAGGTTGTTTTTGGCCTCATAGGTTGTTGATGATGATGATGATGGCCTCTGGCTTAATGGCGCGTATCCACGGTGGGGGAGTGGCCAGGGTACATTGTTGATACAAACGCACACATGGGTAAGGAGTGGAGTAATTGGATGATTTTGTGAAGAAGACGCAAATTTCGATAAAAAAAGGTTCCGTCCCCAAGCTCACGGCGGCGTCTTCTTTCCCTACCTCGGATTCATATCTAAATGAAGTGCAGAGCGATTGAGTAATCTTGTGAACATTTGTATTTCTGCCAGCTTTTTTGTCAGAAGCAACACTTCAAGGCATGTGACGTAAAGTACGAATAAACAAAAGCATAGAATTATTTGACGGAGACAGGGAGGTTCTTTTACAATTAAAGGTATGAACCATGTGACTTGGTTGCGCAATATTCGCGCAGCGTAAATGTTAAAAAGCGTGTGCTGTTGATTTGTGTTGTATAGGATAGGATAGAATAGGATAAACTTTATTGCTCTAGTTTCTATACACTTCAGAGTTCAGAGGTCGTCTTCATCTTGCGATGTCTTCGCCCTCTTCAGCGGGTGGAGCCCCTATTCCAGGGCCCCATTGGATCTGGCAGCTTTCACAGCATGTTGTACCAGCCTTCGTTGGAAGGCTGGATTGTGGCTGGAAAGCGCTTCCTCCCACTGCTCCCGACACGGTTCTTTTGGATTATGGAAACTATAATTGTCCTTGCACTCCCACGTTGTGTGATACACCGTGGGTTCGCCTCCGCATTTGGGGCACGTGTCCCTGTACTGCGTTGGATACATCTTATTTCTGTTTAGAGCTTCCTTCATATGACCTCCTCTTCCTGAGTCAGGCTAGTGTGCGGTTCCCGATATTTTTTCCTTACCCCCCTGTAGTAATTGGTGATTTCTGAGAAGGTGGGCATTACGTTTTCTGAGGCCCCCTTCGGCCTGAGTGGATGAGAGCCTCGGTTCGTGTAAGCTCGAGATGTCTCATCGGCCCTTAGGTTGCCCCCATACTTCCGCATGTCCGGGTGCCCAGAAAATAACATGCCTCGCCTGGTCCTTTTTTTGGAGCCACTTGTGCTAGGACCTGTCTTGCACATTTACCTATCCTTCCTTTCATTTAGTTCCTGCACGCCTCTTTCAAGTCCGTTAGGATGGCTAAAGATTTTTCGATCCGGTTGTCTTTGGCGACCGCTAGAGCAACTGCGAGTTGCCCGCCCTCATCAACCGTGCCGTTTTTAATGGAAGGGCTAGCAAATTCTGCGCCCTCCTAGTTGAATGCTACCGCTGCCATTCTCGCGACTCTTCCTCTATATCTGGACGCGTCCACATATACTTTATTTTCTTTCACCGCCAGTTTCTCTTCTATGTATTTTTCTCTCGCCTTCTAGCCGGACGAAGGTTTGGGTCCATGTTTTTGGGTAGAGAGCAGACTTTGATAGTGGCTCTGATGTCGGGGATGTCTGCTTCCTTGTCTAGTATTTTTCTAAGTTGTATCGCAACCTTTCTAGGGTTCTTCAGCCGCTTCTTGTTTGCGCCAGCCTTTCCTTTTGCGTCTCTAGCTGTGCCTCTTCCAGCTCTTCGAATGTATTATGAATGCCGAGTGCTAGTAACTTCTCGTTTGCTGTATGCATCGGCAGATGAAGGGGCGTTTTATATGCCTTCCGAATGATTGCGTTGCTTTGGTCCCTGTCCCCTTGGGTTGTTTAGAACTATGGGAGGGAGTATGTCAGCCTACTTATGATCAAACTTCTTACGAGTTTCAGAGTGTCCCTTTCTTTTATGCCACGTCTACTCAGCGATACTCTGGTTATGATTCTTGCCACTTGCGTAGCAGCCAGCATAAGCCGACTGATTGCCAATCCGAATCTCCTGTTTGTTTAGATCCACATTCCGAGGATTCTGACCTGTTTCCTCTCCGGAATGTGGCTTCCTTCGAGCAGGATTTCTACCTTCTCCGGATTTTTCTTCCCTCTCTGAATTCTGAGGATTTCCGACTTTTCAGTGGAGCCCGCCAGTAATCTTTCTTTCGCATACTCTTCCACACACGTCGCCGCTTCTTGTAAACCTCTCTTTTTGTCCTGGTTTTCCCTGGTTGGCTCATATCGTGATGTCGTCCGCATAGATTGCGAAGCCGATGTCCTCGATATTTTCGAGTCTTCTTGCTAGTTCCATCATCGATACGTTGAAGAGTACCAGTGATTTGGCCGAGCCTTGCGGCATGCCCTTGTTTGGCGTGTTGATTTTTTCTCCTCTGAGCTCCCCGATTCCCACCATGGCTGTCCTGTTGCTTAGGAAGGCCCTGGTCTAATCATGGATCTTCTTTCTGCAGTTGGCGTCGTTGAGTCCCTCCATGATGGCGGCATGGCCTACACTATCAAAAGCGCCTTTGACGTCTAGGCCCATGATAACGTTTTCGCCATTGTACGGTACATGCGTTAGGGCTTCTTTGATCTGAAAGAGAACGTCCTGCGTGGACCCCTTTGCCCGGAAACCGAGCAAGCTGCCCGAGTAGTGCCCCTTCTCTTCTAGGTGTTGCTGTAGTCGACGGGTGACTATTCACTCAAAACGTTTTCCCAAGCACGACGTTAGCGATATCGGCCAGAGCTTTTCTATTTGGAGCTTCTTTCCGGGTTTGGGAATCATAACCGCCGTGGCGTGTTTCCACTCCTCTGGTACCGTTCCTTTCTCCCAGTGCTCGTTGATGAATTGGGTCATTTGGTCTACCGCTTCTTCGCTGAGGTTTCTTATCATGGAGTTTCTGATTCTGCCTGCACCGGCCGCGGTGTTGCGCGTCGCCGCCTTGGCCGCTGCATAGACCTCTTCTCTTGTTATGCGTCTGTCGAGGTGCGGGTTGTCTTCGCCTCGGTATTCCTTGTTGTAGGCGTCTGGTGTTTCGGTGCCGTATACCTTTTCCTCTATCTTTTTAAGTAGTTCGTTGTCGTAACCCTCGAAGGTGTGGACCGTCCCCTGGATTGCCTTGTTGCCCTCCGACCTGGTTTTGGTCGGGTCGAGCAGGGCCTTGATTATTCTCCATGGTTTGGCGGTACTGAGTGTGCCGTTCAGTTGGTCGCTGAAGTCAAGTCGTCCCAACTTCGCCTCGCGAGGAGGTTGGCATAACTCCCGGCTTCCTTCTGTAGTTCGCAGATCCGCTTCCTTAGCATCACATTGTGTCTCTGTGTCTTCCATTTCCTTGCTAGCCCTCTCCTGGCCTCCCACAGGTGGAGTAGGTGGGAGTCGACTTCCGGTGCTTCTTTTCTTTTGACCTCATGGTGTATCTGGCCTGGACCTCATGTAGCTGTTCGCTCCACTCCTTGATCGAGACGATGTCACCTTTTAGGTATTTGCATGCTTGTTTAAATTCGCGCCAGTCCACGATCTTTGCGATTCCAGTTTCCCTTCTCATCTTCTGTGCCTCTATCGTAGTTCTGAGTATATAGTGGTGGCTTCCTATGCTTTCCAGGAGGTTGTCCCATTCAGTGCCACGCGTGTTTTTGAGGGAAGTTAGATCTGGACAGGTGTCCGGGCTCACGCTGTTGCCGGTCCTCGTGGGCTGGCTCTCGTCCGTCAACAGTTTACATCCCGTGCTTTCCGTTTCATCGTCAATCTGCTTTCCCTTCTTGCTGTCTTTCTTGTATCCCCATCTGTGGCCATAGGCGTTGAAGTCGCCTAGGATCACTAGGGCGTTGCTCTTTGCCAGTCGGCTCGCTCCCACAAAAAGCTTAACGACAAAAAAAAGTTAACGACAAAGATGCTCTTCCCTTTCTTTTTTGGGAATTATTTCAGTTATTACGTGCTCTAGCTCGCTGTCTGGAATTTCATCGTGTTCTGTGGTGGTAATTCTCTTACTAATTAGGGTAGCTGTGCATCCTTTCTCCTGGAAATCTTATCCCCTGAAGGTGGGGTCATGTTGGTGTCTTGTAGAGCTATTATGTCGTGTTGCTTCCCTTGTCCTTTTACGAATTTTTGCCAGAGCCCCTGCTTTCGCCTGTAGCCCCTGCAGTTCCACTGCCAAAACTCTATTTCTTTGTTTCCCGGACCCCCATGATTAATCGTTGTTTTCCCCGTTGTCCTGACTTTCAATTCCGAACCTTCTGTCGTTGAAGAGTCCGTCCCTGGCTTCTCTCGTTATTCTTTGTGTATTTTGGTTCTTGATAAAGCTTTTGCAGTTTTGCTGTTTTGCTCTACTATGCCCACTCTCTGTTCTATGGTTGCTACCCTGTTTACCACTGCATCGTTTGCTTGCTCGATACTCTCGAGCTTCTCGTGCATTTTTGCATTTTGCTCCATTATGTATTGCATGAAGTTCTCTAAATTATCTTGGGATGGCCCTTGCCCCATTTCTGGGCCTGGGCCGTTCCCTTCCTTGGCTCCTCCAACAGTTTCACGACCCTATCTAGCTTCTCTTGGATCTGTGTTGAGGATCTGTGATAGGGATGATGACGATCGTGAAAAAAAAACACTGCATGACGGTTACGAATATGTAACGCGAGATTCGGCGATAGCTGTGCCGGCATTTAGTTTTGGGAATATTTTGACGTAGAAAAGATAGTGACCTCTGAGGTGTCGTGCGCAGCGCGTGTGACGTCACATTGATAGTGCGTCCTCAGCGCTATATAAGTGCTGCGTTCCGCGGGCTTAGTGGATTCTCGGCCCGGCACGGGCTTGCGAATAAAGCGTCTACATTGCTCGTTGCCCTGGCTCTGTCTGCCTCATCACTCTCGGCTACACCAACCTCATATCGCACTGGAGTAGTGGTCAAGTGACGCACACCTGCGCTGGCAGGCGGCTGTTCTAAACAGAGCCACCCGTAGGCTTATGCGACCCAGGAGATCCGCCATGGTTGCCGAGGGGTGCGGACGTGTTTCGCATCGGCTCCGCAGTTATTGACCATCCCTAACCGTACCAGTCCACAGCGCCACCAAATTTTATTTGGAGCTGAGAGAACTGATAAGCTGGACCACCTGGGAGCCAAATTCCGAACGGTAGGTCCAAATTTTGGTTCTTTGTCGGACTTGGAATCTGCGATTCGGATGGCGTCCCGCCAACCCTACCGGTAGGCCTAACTTCGACAACGGGAGCACTTGGGCTCATCGGCCTTACACGGCGATGGTGGTGCGGCCTAGAGTCGACCCCACTCGACGAACTACACATTCGATCAGACTATGGAAGGATTGCCCCAAAACTTCCCAGGCGCCGAGGAGATGAATGAGGGCGACCTCGACACCACTGACTCGGAGCTCGGTGAGCAGCGATGACGCGGCGTCCGCCCTGAAGGAGCCGCCCAACCCTTAAAACAATGATGCCAGCTGGGAATTGGCCTTGTCCGAACGCCAGAAGAAACTCCAAAGGAAAAGCAGAAGGATCGCTGCGAAAAACAACCCGACCACCAAAACAATCTCGGCGGAGAAAACTCATCTGCAGTTACACCGACCGGCAGAGGGCCAGTCGCCGCCGTCAAAAACGCCAACGGACAAGAAATGCGACACCAGCCTTGGCAAAGGCTGCCTCCGCTCCCTAAAAACGACTTCAAAATTATCTTACGACTGAAGAAGGGAATGGTTGTCAGACTTCTTCACACCCACCAGGTAGACTACGCTGTAGTCGCAGCGTGCGACCACCAATGCAACGATGAAGATTTCATCAGGCTCCGGCCGGGATCTAATATTATAATCGTAAGCACTCCACATGAACCAACCGCACAACTCGTGAGGCGCGTTACCAGCCTCAAAACACCTAAGTGGAGCGCCGGATGCACATCGACTGTGCGCGTGCGGAACGCCAGCACGAAACGCAAAACCCGCCTACTGGACATTCCTGCACTCCCAAGTGCGTGGTCTGCGGTGAAGCCCACGCTACCGGGTCGAAGGACTGCCGCGGACGACTAAAGAAACTCAGAAGCCAGCGAACCAAGACCACCCTCAGCAACGATAAATCTGGAAACAGCAGCAACAGCAGCGGACGCGGCAGCAGACGCCGCACCCGCGGGGACCGCAGCAGACGGCCGCGGTGGTTCAGCTCGGAGGGGGAGACATCATGGAACCGCTCGGGATTCCGCTCATCACGGAACCGCTCGCGGGCCCAGCCGTTCTACCCCCCCCCCCCCCCCCCCTGCGGCGACGAATGGCGGGAACCAACAGCGGAAGAACGAAGAAACCGGATCCGCCCAGAAAAGCAGCAACAAGGTGAACTGGAGAGCCGATGCTCCCGGGGTTGCTCCGCAGTCGGGTGGGACAGGTAACAAAAACAACACCAATGCATACAACGGACGCAACCGTGACCTTCTAGCATGGAGACGCGGAGAAAGCAGCACTTCAGCGCGAACTAGAACTTGCCGCTTTAAATAGAACGAGTTGGAACGGCAAATTGGGGAACTCAAAGATGGTTCACGACCTTAAATCGAATGGCCCCCCGCTGTCGAACGCTGCACAAGCGCACTTCTCGATGCAAATGAGCGACGAGGAAAACTGAAACTTCAAAGTGGAAACACAACAGATGATGCAGCAAATGATACAACAAATGATGCAACAGATGACGCATCAGGTACAAATAAGGCCAACTAGCAGAGCTGAGAAGCGCCTTCCTCAAACCAAAACACACAGAGAACATCAAGCAAAAGGCCTACAACCGCCCTCCATTAGCAGCCCTCGGCAATCCATCTACGCCCCGAGTAACGAACAATTCCACCAGCTTAAGAACATAAATTATGGCAAACAAGACATCTTAGACATATGGCATTGGAACTTCAGGGGCTATCGCAAGAAACAGGGCCTCATCAATCAATTTATTCACTAGCAACTGACCCTGCCTGACGTTATCGCATTTCAAGAAACGGGTGCGACACCCACTCTCACGGGATACACATGCTACGACAGCCACATGACGGGAAAGACAGCGATCAATAACGACAGCATAGCCCACACTGACATAGAGCATGTGACAGTAGAGATGATACTGAAAAAGAGAAGGAAAGAGGGAAGTGCATTCACCGTCAACGTGTACAGCCCGGCGAAGCAAAGAAAAGCAAAATATTTGTGAACTTTTCCACGGTGCCCACAAACTAACGAAAACCACTACGCTAATCATCTTGGACTTCAAAGCCATGGAGAAGAGCTGGGTGCACCAAAAAGCCAGCATTAAAAATAACACAATAACCGAGGTTGCGGAAAGCTTCAACTGCAACCTACTCGCCGACCGAGCAACCCCTACCAGGGTTGGAAATAGCGTCAGCATCGACCCGTGCCCCGACCTCACATTTGTAAGAGGAATCGGACAAACACAACGGGAGAACCTATTGGTAAATTTAGGCAGCGACGACTACATATTCAAGACCTCTAGACGCAAATAAGCTCATACAGGCTGAGAAACCAGTTGGGCACGGAAAAAATACCAGACTGGAATACGTTCCGTGAAGCATGCGACAGCAACCTTACCGATAATGGCGTACAGTCGATAGAGGAATGGGGAACCATGCTCAGGTATACGGAAGACAAGTACACCAAAAGCATAAACCGAACGGCGCAAACACCCGAGGTGGGTGCTCGGCTGCTCAAACTGAGATGCTAGGCGCAGTCTGACCAGGAGATGGAAAAAAGCAAAAACATAACAGGAAAATAAAACTTAAGATCGCCGAAATTACAGCGAAAGCAGACGAATAGACCACGCAGCTGGCAAAACAAAATTGGCAACAATTCAGCGATTCTTTTAGTGGGACGCTAAGCACGACACGGATTTGGCACATCCTTAAGGCGCTCCTCGATCCAAGAAAAAGCAGAAAACAATAAATCCATCTACCGATTGATTCGCCAATTCGAGTGCACTTACTCGGAACTCCTCGACAGAGTGCGCGCCAAATGCTTTGGTAGCACGAACCCGCCGACCTATACAGGGGAGTACCGGGGAGACATTAACGCTAATCTCTACAGACCCATCACACGAGAAGCAGCCTACGCGGCCGTAAGAAACGCCACCAGAATACGGCCGCGGGTGCCGATAAGATCAACAACGCACTCGTCCGCAACCTCAGCGATGAGCCGGTCTCCGAACTGACCGACTTCCTCAACAAGCATTGGGAAGCTGAAACAAATCCAGAGGAGTGGAAACATGCCGAAGTGGTCATTATGCCCAAGCCAGGCAAGAAACTGCAGATAGAAAACCTCCGACCGATCTCGCTTACGTAATGTCTGGGAAAGCTATACGAGCGAGTAGTAACGCACAGCCGGAATCTCCCGGCTACATTCCCCAACGCCGACCGCTGGGAGAAGGCCGAAGCTGCGCTGCACTCCCGAAATCAGCCCACGCACGAAAGTGTGCGCATGTACATTGAGGACATGGCCCGTCTATTCAAGCGTGCCGACGGAGGAGAAGCTTCGCCATCTCATGCGAGGGGTTAAGCAGGAGCTCTTCGCAGGCCTCGAACGCAGCCCACCCCGCACTGTAGCGGAATTTCTCACCGAGGCGACCACCATGGAGACGACGCTCCAACAACGGGCCCACCTGTACAATCTAGACATCAACAGCATTGTGCCTGAAACCTTTTCGTCGTGCCTCGGCGGCAGTGAAGACACCTTGCGCGAACTGATTCGGTCAGTTCTCCGGGAGGAACTCCAACAATTCCGTCTGCCCCAGCGCTGACAGAAGTCGTCAGGGACGAAGTGCGGCAGGTTGCGCAGGCACCTCCGGTTCCCGAAGCGCCGCCCCAGTGCGATTCCAGACCCACATACGCATCCGTTGTGCGTCGCACGGCTGGCTACGGTCCCGCTACTCCGACGCCTGCCATGAGCAGCTTTGGCACATGTCACGCAGCCGCACCTGGCTACGGTATCACTTCGACGTCTCCCGTCAGTAGCACCGCCCCATATTATGCAACTGCACCTTCTACAGCTGAGGCATGTCCTCGAAAGTCGGATTTGTGGCGTGTACCGGACCGTAGGCCTCTGTGCTACAACTTTGGGGAACCCGGTCATCACTACCGAGCCGGTCTATACCACCAAGCGGGTCTTCGCTGTTTTCCGTCCTGACGCACTTTGTCCTCGGAACGGTGAACGACCGCAAGAGTATGCGCAGCATCTCTGGGTGCGCCTTAACCGTGTTTACTCTGGAAGGCGCGAGTACCGTTCGCCTTCGCCTCTCCTCTGCCGTGCTTCCAGCCCCGGCCGCCAGAGTAGCTCTACTGGCCGTCGCTCGCCCAGTCCACGTCGGGAAAGCTAACACCAGCGACCTCTGCAGGCAAGGTCGCTGACGTCGATACGTGTCAAGATACTGCATCGCGAAACCATCGAGCCGAAGATACCGGGACGGACAGTGGCAGCGACAGTACCCGATACGCTGCATGCATGCGATTTACGGGTGACAGTTGATGGCACTGAGATTACCACGCTGCTCGATACCGGTGCTGATAATTGTGTTGTGAGCCGTGCCTTTGGTGCACACCTTAGAAAGGCTCTGACACCGTGGACGGGGACCCACATGTGCACCGCTGGTGGCCACCTAATTTCCCCTGTGGTCAAGTGCACGGCCAGAGTTGGAACTCGTGGTTTCACGTACGATGGTGAATTTGTCGTGCTCTCCGAGTGTTCCAGGGACTTGATTTTGGGGATATACTTCCTGAAGGCGAACGGCGCTGTGATTTAATTTAAGGACGCGCGTGTCACGTTCTCGACCAAACAGGCCGTGGTCCGCTCTGGCTCCCGAGATTCTTGCAGCAACGCTGTGCGCATTGTCGAGAATGACCTCACGGTGCCGCCGCGGTGCACTGTCCTGGTTCTCGTGCGGAACGACCTATTTCACGACTACGAGGGCCTGGCGGACGACCATACTCCACTGCTGCTTGAGCGGGGCCTTGGCGTTGCCCGAGGTCTCGTCCTACTACGTGACAGCCGTACCCACGTCCTCCTGACTAACTTCTCCAACGGATAACAGCACCTCGTCAAAGGCACGGCTATTGCCTTCCTCCACGACATTGCTGAGGTCTCAGGTTTTTGCACCGTGGGAGGACCCACTCCAGAGAATGCTGGCCCACGCCACGTTTATCAGTCAGTCAAAATAAATCCGGCCCTGCCATCGGTTCAGAAGGATCTACTGTCGGACCTCTTGGCAGACTTTGCGGACTGTTTCGCTACGTGCTCCAAGGTCGGTCGCACTCCACTCGCCAAGCACGGTATCATCACTGATGAGACGGCGCGAACCGTCTGCCAGCGCCCATACCGTGTTTCCCCGATGGAGCGAGAAGCCATTTAGAATCAGGTTGCCGAAATGCTTGCGGACGATGTCATTCGGCCGTCCACCAGTCCATGGGCATTGCTTGTGGTTCTTATATAAAAAAAGACAACACTCTGCGTTTCCGTGTTGACTATAGAAAACTTAATAACGTGACCAGTACGGACATTTACCCACTGCCCAGGATAGACGACACGCTCGACCGATTGCGGCATGCTCGATACTTCTCGTCATTAGATCTTCAAAGCGGGTACTGGCAAATCGAAGTGGATGAGAGAGACCGAGAAACACCTCAAGGAAACACCTCAAGAAAGCGATGGCATACACCATGCTATTTATGCCGACGACATTACCATATGGGCTAATACTGGCTCACTCGGCGAGAAAGAGGATAGGCTACAAGAATCGGCCACCTGCGTAGAAAACTACGTCAAAGCAAGAGAGCTACCATGCTCGATCGAAAAATCTGAGCACCTACGGGTGTGGAGAGGAAAACAGAGCCGAAAGTTCCTACCAGTAAAGAGCTTCGAATAAAAGTCCACCTCGAAGGAGAACCAATACCAGAGAAGACACTCACATAAGTCCAAGGGATGTGGATACAGTCAAATCAACGCTGCACTCATACCCTTGCGCTATTAAAGGCATCCACACTCCATGTGGCCCGCATGATTACGCGCATCTCACATATACGTCATGGCATGCGCGAAGAATACACATAGACACTCAAGCTGGTCAGGGGCCTAGTGGTCAGCCAGGAGACGTACAGTCTCCCGTACTGCAGCCATACCAAATGTGGAATACAGCAGGCGGATGCGATTTTACGCAAGGTGTACAAAATCGCGCTTCGACTACCCCATAACACCTCCTCTGAAAAGCTCTTAGCCCTGGGACTAGACAACACGTTCGAAGAACTACAGGAAGCGCAGCACGTCGCCCAAATGCGCATACTGCAGCATACCACCACCGGCAGACTTCTCTTAAAGAAACTGGTCTACACCGAGCAAATTCGGCAAATATTGAGAACCGAAACGATCCCCGATGAGTACCGCAGCACGCTCAGGGTGGCACCTATACCATTAAATATGGAACCCAACCTCCGCAGAGAGGCATGGGCCGACCGCTTACACAAAACACACGCATCCCAGGATACAATAGGGTACGTGGACGCTGCCACATACGCCATGACCAGGAGACAAGACACCAACAACGCAGTGGCAACTGTAGTCAATTCGTACTTACACGAGATTACCAGCGCCTCATTGCAAGACTGCACGATAGCCGAGGCTCAAGAGGCGGCCGTCGCTCTAGCGGCAGCAGAGGGCTATCAGATTGGGCGTTCACTGACAATTCTTACTGACTCACAAGCAGCCTGCCGCAACTATCGTTGCGGCACAGTAGGTCCCAGAGCGCTCCGCATACTCCGCTCTGAAGACTGCAAGACAAAACAGACCGATGCAGAACCGATCAAACATAAGATCATCTGGGTACAGGGGCACACGGGGGTGTCATGAAACCAAGAAGTGGACAGGATAGCTCGAGGATATACTAACTACCGAGCATCCAGCGTCAACGACCTTGAGGAATCCCTGCCAGTTCCTTAGGAATACTCGGTCATACTAAACAACTACAAAGACAGCAGCATGCGGTACCCACCACAGCACAAATCCTTAAGCAAAGAAGAGGCTGTCACATGGAGAGAACTACAAACAGGGTCACATGCAAACCTAAGCACACTAAGTAAAATCCATACTGAAGAAGTTGGTGCGGAAAAACGAGGAAAAGCGAGGCAAACAAAGACGAGCGCTACTCACAACTGAAGGTTTATTCCAGAAAATGCTCGAATAAATAGTGAAACCAACAAGAACAAAAACAAACAACTTCTTCAGTATGCATTTCAACCAACTAGCCCACCTTTCTGCTATCCTAAGTAAAATCCACCCCACACTTTACGAAAACCAGTGTCCACGGTGCCATGATAAACCTACACTATATCAAATAACATGAGCATGTCAAAAATTCGACCTCGTTCCAATTATACCAAACCCAAGTGCGGAGCAATGGGAGGGTTTGCTCTCCAGTGACAGCCGCGATGACCAGATCGGTCTGATACGGCGAGCTCAGCTGATGGCAGCATCCAGCGGAGCCCTGGAATAGGGGCAGCCGACCGTTGCGGAGATGGGCTCATCTGAACCGCACAAAAGCACTTGCGCTAGAGCCAAATAAAGTTATCCTATCCTATCTACGCCACCCAGGTTCACCATGATATAAGGTGAATGTGTTAATGACCAGTTGGTGCGTTAATGACATCCACCCACCGGGTGGATGTCACTAAAGCACCTACCGGTTACGCCGATGCCAACGACGCGCAAGTCGGGGACGCACGCCTAACACCTATATCTGTAAAACATTTATTGAGGCTTATGTAGAGGCTTTTGCCCCCTCTGGGAGAGGCCCTCAGCCCAATGCTCCTGCAGCGGGTGTCGTAAGCCTGGCCAGAGTCCGAGCTGGACAGCACGATTTGTCATTGGACGTAGGCGGGGTTGGGAGTAGAGAGGTCGGACGCCATCGTCCGTTCGGTGCGACGCCTTGCACGTTGGACAATTTAAGGAAAGGAAACATATTTTGGTCGACACCCGAACCGCACCATAAGGCAAGGAAAATTAAATTAAAGTTGGTTGAAGGAAAGGAAATGGCGCCTGTCTCACATATCTCGGTGGACACCCAACCTGCGCTGTAAGAGAATGAATGAATGAAAAACTTTATTGGTTCCTTTAGGAAGTAGTAGCGGTAGAGGACGAAGTCTTCGTCTTGAAGCTTGGGTCCTCCTTGGCCGTGGGTGGGCCCCTAGTCCAGGGCTCCACTGAGTCGGGCCACCTCGCTTGCGTGTGCTATGAGGGCCCTTTGGACCCCTAGCTCGCAGCTGGTGAGCCAGCTCTCCCATTGTTCCGCACTTGGTGTTTTGTGTTTGTGGAATGCTTGATTTCTTCCGCACTTCCATGTGACATGATATAGTGTTGGTTTTGCTCCGCACCACGGACAGTCGGCGCTATACTGTGCGGGGAACATCTTGTTTAATATGTATAAGTTTGGGAAGGAGCCTGTTTGCAGTCTTCGCCATCCTGTGGCTTCCTCCTTGGATAATGCTTTATGTGGTGGGGGTATTGGAATCTTAGCCCCTTATAAACGTTTAATAATTCCGAATAGCTGTCCCCGCAATTAATCTGGGGCCCCTCCGGGGTTAATGACGTTGCTGCTCGGCTGGTCATTCCTCGAGCTAGGTTGTCTGCCCCTTCGTTGCCCCTGATCCCTGCGTGACTCGGTATCCAGATTATGTTGTGTATTGGTCGTTCCTCAGGGAGCAGAGCTCTACTGAGGATCTTGAGTGTCGTGCTGCTAATTCTGCCTCTAGTATAGTTCCGGTACGCCTCTTGTGAATCCGTTACGATGTTAAGGAATCTCTCTGTCCTATATCCTTCATTCGCTGCCAGGGCGACAGCAATCTTCTCTGCCTCCGTTATGTTAGATACTTGGGCTGTGAGGCTTGTGATGTGTTCTCCGTGGTAATTTACAACTACTGCTACCGCGCTATATTTGTGTGTTTGGGGGTATAGGGAGGCATCAGTGTAGACTGTGGTGTCCCGATGCCCCATGTTCCTCTCATAAAATTCTGCCCTAACCTGTCTCCTGTTAGCATGGAGGTTTGAATCCATGTTTCGGGGGATGGGTTGTATGCATAGCTTCTTTCTTAGCGGGTGTGATATTGCGGCCCTGCTATTTTGTGGCTTTTCTATTTCCCGACCTAGCTTTGTCAGGAGCGCCCTTCCAGTCGTTGTGTTGCTAAGTCTTCGTATTTGTGCCTTGAGCTGGCATTCTCTTAATTCTTCGAAAATGTCGCTGATTCCGAGTTGCATGAGCTTGTCGTTGGATGTATTTCTTGGGAGATGAAGAGCGGTTTTATATGCCTTCCGGAGTATTGTCTCCGCTTTCTCCTTCTCTGCTTTGATAGTCACATGGTACGGTAATGAAAATGTTACCCGGCTGACCACTACGCTGTTGACTAGCCTGAGTGTGTCCTCCTCCTTTATGTCATACCTCTTGTGCGCTACTCTGCTGATCATCCGGCCTACTAGTCCTAACGCTTTGCTTAGCAGGCTGAGTGTATGACTGCACTTCCGGCTTCCTTGCAGCCACATGCCGAGGATTCTGATCATCTTTTGTTCCGGGATGTTCTGGCCCTCTAGTTTTATTTCGAGTGGAGCATCCGTAGGGTGCCTACCCACTCTGAGGAGCTCAGATTTTTCCGTGGAGCATTTAAGTCCTCTTTGTTTTGTGTATTCTTCAATGCAGGTGGCAGCCTCTTGTAGCGCCTCCTGCTTCTCCCCCAGTGAGCCTTGGGTGGTCCAGATGGTGATATCGTCTGCGTACATTGCATGACTAATCCCCTGGACTTGGCTGAGTTTCTTGGCGAGGTTGACCATCGCTATGTTAAAGAGTATTGGCGAGATTACTGAGCCTTGCGGAGTGCCCTTGCATGGCGTTTGAAAGGTGTCACTCCGCAGGTCTCCTAGGCCTACCGTCGTTGTTCTGTCCGTGAGGAAGCTTCTAACGTAGTCATGGAACTTCTTCCCGCAGTTGGTGGTGTTAAGTCCTTCCATAATGGCGGCATGGGATAAGTTGTCAAAGGCCCCTTTAATATCGATGGCCATGACAACATTCTCCCCGTTCTTTGGCGTTGTTTCGAGTACCTCTTCTTTTAGTTGTAGCAAGATGTCTTGGGTTGATAAATTTGCCCTGAATCCGAACATGGTTTTGGGGTACCATTCTCCGTCTTCTAGATGCGTTTGTATTCGTCGGGTAACTATTCTCTCGTACAGCTCGACTAGGCATGATGTTAGCGAGATTGGTCTGAGGTTTTCAATTTGGAGTTTCTTGCCGGGCTTGGGGATCATAACGACTACGGCGTGTTTCCACTCCGCTGGGACCGTCCCTTCTTTCCATTGTTTGTTTAGGTATAGGGTGAGTTGGCTGATTGCTTCATTTCTTAAATTTCGGATTAACGAGTTATGAATCTTGTCCGCCCCTGCTGCCATATTTTTCGTTGTTGCTCTTATGGCCTCGACGACCTCTTCTCTTGTGATGGGTCTGTCCGTGGTTCGGTTTTCTTCGCCCTGGTAGTCGCCTTGGTAGCCGTCTACCTGGTCCTTCACGTAGCATTTCTCTCGTACTGCCTGGAGCAGCTCTTCTTCTACACCTTCGTACTGATGAATTACCCTTTCGATGGATTTGCTGCTTTCCGCCTTGCTTTTGCTCGGATCCATGAGTGTTATGAGGATCTGCCACGTTCTAGCCGTGCTGAGGGTGCTATTCAGCGAGGTACTAAACTGCTGCCACCCTTGTCTTGCCAGCTGCGTTGCATATTCCTCTGCTTGCCTGGTGATTTCGGCAATCTTCTTCTTTAGCTTTCTGTTTAGCTTTTGGCGCTTCCACCGCTTGGTCAGGCCTCGTCTTGCCTCCCAGAGCCTGAGGAGTCGCTTGTCCACTTCTGGTGCTTGGTCTCTTCGATCCACTTCTTTAGTGTAGAGAACCCAGATTTGTCTAAGCTGTTGGCTCCAATCGTCTGCCGAAGTTATGTCGTCCTTAAGTTGTTTGCAGTGGATGCGGAGGGCATCCCAGTCAGTTAGGTTTGCCTTGCCGATCTTCCTTTTGACGCTTTCTGCCTCTGTGCTGACCCTAATGATGTAGTGGTCGCTGCCGAGATTTTCTTGCAGGTTCTCCCATTCGACTTGCTTAGCGCCCCTGACAAAGGTTAAGTCGGGACATGTGTCCACGCTTACGCTATTACTCTGTCTAGTAGGCTGACTTTCATCTGTGAGTAACTCGCAGCCTATGTTTTCCGCTGCTGTGCAGATGCCGCGCCCCTTTTTATCTTCGATCCTGCTGCCCCATTGTGGGCTTTTCGCATTAAAATTCCTTGCTATTATTAGGGTATTCTTCCCTGCAAGCTTCTTTGCTTCCGCAAAAAGCTTAATGAAGTCTCCTTTATTTTTAGGTGGGCTGTACAAATTTACTATAAAAGTGCTTTTAGCTTTTCTTTTTCTCTTGGGAATCACTTCAGTTATTATGTGTTCTAGCTGTGTGTCTTCAAACTCTTTATGAGCTATGGTTGTGATTTTGTTGCTAATGAGAGTTGCTGTTCTTCCGTTCTCTTGACATGAGTATCCTTTTAGGGTTGGGGTGCAATTTGTCTCTTGTAGAAGTATTAGATCTGGTGGGTTTCCTCTAGTGTTAATGAATTGATGTAAGAGCCCTTGTTACGCCTGTAGCTCCGGCAATTCCACTGCCATATCTCTAGTTGTTGTCCTGCCATGTTATCGTATTGGTACTGTTGTTTGTTCCCTGGGATTCTGATCCAAACCTGCGCTCATTGTAGAGGCGGTCCCTAGCGTCATTTACTGTCTTCTGTGTGTTTTGACTCTTTACATAGTTGCGGAAGCTCTGATCTTGCAGGGCTATCTTTTGATTTAGTTGCTGTATCTGCTGCTGCATCTGCTGCATTTGCTGCTGCATGAATGTCTTTAGATCGTCTATTGTTGAGTTTCCTCCTTCATTAAATTGTAAACTTTCTACACTCTGTTGTGGGGGTGAGGGTGCCCTGACAGGCGAGTAGCCTGCCTTTCGCATTTCTTCCATTTCCGCTATTAATTCGCTTATTTGTTTTTTAAGCTGTCTGTTTTCCTCTCGGGTGTGCTCTTGTTCCTTCCTGATGTTATTAATTTCGGCAGTAAGCCTTTTTTTATTTTCTGTTTGTGTGTTTGTGTTGTTGTTGTGCGGAGCTTTTTCTTGGGAGGGCCGGCTCCCCAGCTCACCTTGACTCCGCCACTCTTCTTCTGTTGCTGCTTCGGATTCACCCAGGACTGCTGGCCGCCCAGGGATGGGTAGGACTCGTCCCGCTCCCGGCTCCGGCCCTGGCCCTGGCTGCTGCTGCGCCCCCGGCTGCGACTCCTGGATTCGCTCCGGTAGTCACCTTGCCGCTCCTGGTCCTCGTTCCAGAACCAGCGCGGTCTCCGTGCCCCGCCTCTGTTTCGGCTGCGGCCGCGTCGCTGCTGGCTCTGGGGTCTGCATCGCAGTTCGTTGATTGGCTTCAGTCGTTGTGCACAGTCCTTCGTGCCCGCCGCGCGGGAGCCCCCGCATAGCAGGCACTTGGGTGTACATTGATGTCGTTCTTCCGGATCTTTCTGGCCGCATTGTCCGCATGCCTTGATTCGCGGGTTCGGACAGACGTCCGATCGATGTCCGTGTCGGCAACAAACGTAGCATATTTGCCGCGTCGGCCTATAGGGGTAGCACCACATATCTCCCCCGTAGTACAAGACTTGCTTGGTGAGGATAGGACCATCAAAGGTGATGACGGCTGTGCTCGATCGGCCTAGCATCCTTGCCGCCAGGATCTTCACCCCTTGTGTGCGGGTTCGTAAATTCGACTTGAGTTCTTCGGCCGTGGTCCCCGGGTCCACTCCGTGGATGACCCCGCGCAGCGTTCCCTCCGGCGCCGCCACGTGTGCGTTGATTCCGTAGCTATGCTCTCCAAACTTCAGTTGCGTGATGCGCCTGATTTGTTGAGCAGCGCTTTCGTTATCGGTACTGATTATTATGATATTCGAACCGGTGCGCAGTCGGATGATGAGATATTCTGCCTTGCATCCGTGTCCGGTAGCCGCGACCACCGCCCGCGCCACTTGGTGCGTCTGCAGGTTCTTCACTGCCAGTCCTTTCGGCCGAAGGACTACTTTTAAATCATCCCTGGGAAGCGGAAGCAGCCTTCTCCTCGGCGCTCCTTCCCCCCTCCTTGTTTAGGTGCAGCTGGCGTGCCACCTGTGCTCTTCGTCGCGCCTAGGGAATTTTCGTTCCCTAGCGCTTTTCCCGCCAAATCTCCTGCTTGGCTTCCACGTTGGCGTTTCTTTTGCCGCTTGGACATGGCTATCTCCCAGTCCACGTCCAAAACCTTGTTCTGACTTGCCTGTAGCGTTATTGTCGCTGGGGTGCTGCTTTTTAGGGCTTGAAAGGCTGTCGCTGGTCCGTGGGCGAGGGTCTCCCCGGTAGCGTCTTGACAGTGTTCGTCCATATTTTCTTGGGTTTCCGCCATAAAATTCGTCTGGTCTTTTAGCGGTGCGCGTTATACGCTGGGATTTAGTGCATGGGTCATCGCTCCGTCGCCTCTACCGCTGGCTGAGGCCGGGAGGGCCGCAGAGCCCCGCTACTGTGTTATGCCTAATAGGCCTAGCTTCGGTCAGTCACGTGGGAGATCTTCAAAACCGCATAAATCCAAAAATATTGGACCCACCGGTTTGAAAGAGGTGTCCTCGTGGCCCGCTTCGCTTTCGGCGTCGCCTCCCACCAAAATTTTGGCAGTCCAGTCAAGCTAACCGGGTCAAAAGTCCCGAAAACTGCAGAGCGCATGTGAAACGCATGTGACGCTGCTCGATCTGTTGTCACCTCAGCTCAGTAATTTTGCCTTGTTTTCCAGTTATTAACTAGGTTATTTCCATCCTTGGAAGACGGCCGCGTCTTTAAGGCGGCACTGTCCCTACGGGAAGGGTACGGCAGCTCCGGCGCCGGTATCCTTAAAGGGACAGCGCCATCCGAAGGAGCCCAGTGGGGCGGAGGCGGCCATGGCATCACATGGCGGGGATCTGCCAGTCATCAGGGACCTCCAGCAGTGCAGTGCGTCATCATCGCTCAGTGGGGACGACTCAACTATCGTCGCCTCTGACGAGGAAGTGGCTGACATGGCGGAAATGGACAACGATGGCTTCAAAGTGGCGAGTCATCGGAAGCACCGGACAGTCGGCATCCCCGTGATAGTTCAGCCAAAAGAAAAAGGTGTTGACTTCAGAAAGTGGAACCCTATCAGGCTGTTCGATGATATTAAAGTACTACTGGGATCTGCTCCGATTCGCAGTCGCTTCACAACGCAAGGGGCTCTTTATCTAGATATCTCAACGGAAGAGCAAGTAGACATTCTTCTGCGGTGCTCTCAGATCGGTGGCATACGAGTTCAAGCCCGGTTGCCACACTCCTACATGACTAACACATGTATTATAAGGGGAGTACCAGTGTGGTATTCGGAAAGTGCCCTTCTTGATTACTTGAAACCGCAAGGAGTTCTGCACGTGCGACGGTTAATGCGCCGTGTGGAGCCTGGAGAACAACAATGGGCAGCGAAGCCTACAAACTCTATTGTGTTAACGTTTGCTCCCAACACCGAGCGCCCTGGAATAATTGACCTTGGTTTCACCAAACATGCAGTCCACGAGTTCGTTGAAACTCCTCCCCTGTGCTTCAGGTGCCAACGCTTTGGACATGTAGCGAGAGTTTGCAACAAAGATCAACGTTGCAAGCGGTGTGGTGGTGGCCATGATTACAAAGAGTGCAAGGCAGATTTTGCTTGCGCTAATTGTGGAGATGACCATCCAGGGAGTTTCAGTGGCTGCACATTCCGTGTAAGCGCCTTACACCGTCGCAAGTCCTTCATTAGTGGCCCCAAACCACAACCTACTGAGAAGCCGATACATGGAAGTGAAAAGTTCCCTGCGCTCGAGTCGGAAGCTCAGGACGTGGTAGCAAGCGGCGTCGCTGCACGACCTGATCCGAGCAAGTCGGCAACGGCCTCCGAGGGTGAGCTGGATGTTCGATCTGCTTCTGCAAAAAGTGTCCATGTTCCTCAGCGACCAGATCACAGCAAGACTCGACAACATGGAGGACATCCCCTTGCCTTAAAAGAGATGCAGACACCAGCTACTGTGGTCAAGAGTGGGTCCCAGTCCCCGTCTTTTGTCGAAGTGGTGCGCCAGTGCGTGCAGCAAAATAAGGAGCTCAAAAGCCGGTATCTCTCCTACCTTCTGCGCGTTTTGTTTGATGTCCTGCGTTCATATAGCCAAGCGATGCAGCCTGGCACTTTGAAGAACTTTATACAGCTGGTGCTTTCCATTGAGACCTTGATCACCGCCTTCGCAGAGAACTTCAACTCCTAGATGGCTAGTTTTCTTCAACCTGTTGCAACTAAAAACCCTAGAAAAGTGTCGTTTATCATGCAAAGGAACTGCGCTGGGATTATAAGTCGATTAGCAGAACTAAAATTGTTCTTGAAAGAGACATGTGTTCCAGTACTGGCCCTCTCGGAGGCTGGCTTGCCAAGCGGGAGGTTTTTGCCGGGATACGTCGCCCACAAGAATTGCAGCATAAAGTCTTTTCCCGCAGGAAGTGCCGCCCTTTACATACAAAGGGAGATTCCTCATGTGGCTTTGAACGTCACCGATCTTTGCACCGACAGTACTGAGGTAGTGGCTGTGAGGATTCGGCTCGTCTTCCGAACTCTGTCCATTGCATCAGTATACGTGTCCCCGCGGAAGAAGGTCGATATGGCTTTGTTCCTCCAGCAACTTTGTGACCGCTGCCCAGCACCCAGAATCATCTGCGGTGACTTCAACGCCCACCACCCTGTCTGGGGTGACAGGAGCACAGATCCTCGCGGACGCCAACTTGTAGAAGTCATCGACAGTTTGGACCTGTGCGTGGCCAATGATGGAAGTCCCACTTTCTTTCGGCCTCCAACCTCACCCACATCTATAGACCTAACCTTACATTCACCTGACGTCCGTGTGCAGTGGTCAACTAGAGCTGACCGAATGGGAAGGGATCACTACCCGATATTTGTGTTTACTGCCGACTTCCATCTGCGTGGTCCTAAAATTTGCCATGTTGTTAATTGGGACAAATACAGGGAGCACTTAGCCTGTGTTTCCGGTGATGTGACAGACAAAATGATTTATGCTAAGATGGCTGCTACCACGGCGCTCAAGCTACCTGATCATTTTCCGACTCCGGATTTAAAACTCAGGAACCTCTGCGCAGCGCGCAGAAGGGCGGAGCGACAACTGTTGCGGAAGAAGGACGACAGAGCCTTGAAGACAACTTTCAACAGGCTCAACTCTGCCATTATACGTCATGCGAACAAGCTCTGTAGGTCCCAGTGGGCATCCTTTTGCGCTAGTTTGACTGTTTTCTCACCGATAACGAGAATTTGGCGTGTTGTTGGCAGTCTTGCTGGTGGCTCTCGTCCGAGTAAACCTTTCGAGGCGCTTGCATTGCGCACGCAGAAACATCTCGTGTGCTTGGCAGAGGAATTTGCGGATGCATTTGTAAATTCCAGACCAGGCATTCATCCCTGAACTCTGCCTGCTACGTCTCCGTCTGTTATGGACGCCTCGTTCACACTTCGAGAACTACAGACAGCGCTCCGCAGCCTGCGGCGTCGCTGTGCACCAGGTCCTGACGTCATTACCAATCAAATGTTACAGAACCTGCCTCTGGAACACCGGAAGATGCTCCTAACCTATCTCAATCGAGTGTGGGAGTCTGGTGACGTTCCCCCTTCATAGAAGGTGGCTTGTGTAGTCCCACTGCTGAAGGCCAGCAAAGAGATGACAGACACGGCCTCGTATCGTCCTGTATCGCTGACGTCGTGTGTGGCTAAGCTCATGGAGAAGATGGCAAGTAAGCGTTTGTCTTGGTGGCTTGAGGATAGAAGGGCACTACCAACATGCATGACTGGATTCCGCACAGGTTTAAGCGCGCAAGATAGCGTCCTGGACTTGATAAGCCACATTGAACATCAGAGTGCTTTTGGACTTTCAACACTAGCTATTTTCCTAGACGTATCAAAGGCTTATGATAGCGTCCTCCAGAGCTCAATACTGAATAGTCTGCAGGTCATAGGCGTACAGGGCTATCTTCTGCGATTCATGCACTCATTTCTCAGTGATCGTAAATTTCGAGTGCGGTTAGGCAGTACAATGAGCTCCGAAAGGGCGGTATCGCGAGGGATACCTCCCGGTAGTGTCCTGTCCCCAACGCTCTTTAATGTTGTCATGGCTGGTCTTCCCGCAAAAGTGCAAAAACATTGTTGGCATGTTCATATGTCGATATATGCAGACGACATTTGTCTTTGGTTAACCGGATATCAACACAAACGCTTAGCTCTATTAGCGCGACAGGCCGTGCTTTCAGTTAAAAGTTACCTTCAAGGTGTTGGGTTGACTCTCTCGGTGGAAAAGTCTGGCTTCGTCCTGTTTCCAGGTAGGGGACGACGGTATGCGCGGCTGAGCATAGACCTTTATCAGTATTACCTTCGTCAGGTTAACCACATGCGTTTTTTGGGCGTCACTATTGACTCACGTCTACAGTGGCGACGAGCTGTGAACTCGATTGTGGCTTCACTATCTTCGCGTCTCAATGTGCTTCGTAGAGTTGCTAGTGAGCAATGGGGAAACCATCCTGCGTCAATGATCAGGCTTCACGATGCCCTGGTGACAAGTCCCATAGTGTACCAGCTCCCTTTAATTTCCCCCTCGGTATCGCAGCTGGAACGCCTTGAGGTTTTGCACAGAATGGGGCTAAGGAGGGCTCTCGGCGTTCCGCAGGCTGCTCCAAACAATGCAGTACTGTATGAGTCTCAATCGAAACCTCTTCGGCTAGCCGCTTCACAAGGACTTTTGCTGCAAATTGGCCGCCTCAGAGAGACTGTTGCTGGGAGAGCGCTTCTACAGCGCCTTCGAAAGAGATCTGAGCACCGGGCGTACTTGGCTTTAAATACTCTTCGTTCTCTGGGTCTCGACCTTCGAGATCGACCTTAGACGTTGAAGCCACCTTGGTCCTTTCCGAGCCTCGATTGTTCCTTGACAATTCCCCACGTTCGCGCTAAGCGGAATTCTCCTTTAGCGGCAATGCGTTGGCTCGTACTGGAACATCTTGAGACCGAATATGCCAGTCATCTTCAAATTTTTACAGACGGCTCTGTGGACAAGGTCAGAGGATCTAGTGCAGCTGCTTTTCATATTCCGTCTTTGAAGTATGATTGGTCTGTTCGTTTTACTAAACTCGTGTCCTCCACAATGGCCGAAAGCGTTGCCATTGAGGCAGCTCTAAAGAAGCTACGGTGTTGTACGCCTCAACATACTGTCATAATTACGGATTCAGAATCTGCCCTTCAAAGGTTAGAGTACGGGTTCCCCACTGATGCCTTGAGTCTTAGATCTCCACGTTTGGTGCAGAATCTACATAGCAAAGGCTTCTCTATACGCTTTCAATGGGTGCCCTCACACATAGGTGTCTTAGGCAACGAGATAGCAGACAACCTCGCCCATACAGCTCTCTCCGGGATTCCAGTACATGGAGTCCCTCATGAAGTCAAGCAAATGTTCAGAGAGGTGGCGTTGTGCCACTTCAGTTCTTTGTGGAGCTCTCCTCATCAGCCATGTGTGGCCAAGAGTCTCAAAAGGTACCAAGCCACTTTGCTGCACCGCGTTCGCACGGATTCTGCTCGTACGCCGGCGTGGATGTATAAGACTGGCCTAGCGTGAACGTGAAGGAACACCATTGTGTTCAGCGTGTGGTGTGTGTGGTGACATAGAACATTACCTTTTGTGCTGTACTTTGTACAACGCGGAACGGGCTGTGTTATTCGGATCCCTCAAGAAGGCAGGAGTTCCTCACAGTTCTCTTCAGGACATTGTTTTCCCGCGCGGGAGCCAGTCGAGTAGAAGGGATGCTTCTCGCCTTCTTCTACTTTACCTGGAGGACACGGATTTGGCCTCCAAATGGTGACCTCAGGAGTGTCTATTTGGGTTTTGCGGACAGTGTTTCTGTGATTTCTATTTAAGTGTCGCTACGGTGGAGCAATTGCCGGCAGCAACTGCAAGGCTAATCCCACCGGTAGTTTACAACCACTCAACTCAACTCAACGCAGCCCCACCCCCGTAAGAGAAGGAATATTTCCGACGCGCGGTGCCGGCTATGAAAACTACGCGTTCCAGTAAACGGTAGGTTTGCAGCTGCTTCGAAAGGGGTTGACGTCATTCGAAGCCCTCGTGTGAAGTGCAAACCGCGTAATGTATGATAAGGGCGCCTGCAAACAATGCGAAGCACGTTCTTTCTCCCCGCGTGTGTTTCGTGGTAAAGATTACAGTTGCGTAAGCTACTCCGAGTCGAAAAGTACCCAACAGCATTGAAATCATGTAATGACGTCACCACGTCTCTGGCTTCACTCTTTTTGGAGCTCTGCGTATGAATTTTCAAGTGACGTCGTCATTCGTAATTTGGTCTCGTTTCAGAGCTTCGCTGTCCAACCACCTTCACAGCGTGGATAAGAGCCACAATTATTCATTTATTTGTTATTTATTGATTATTTATTTGTTTGTTTGTCTGTCTGTTTATTTATTTATTTATTTATAATACCATAAACATCTCTGCTCGGGACCTTACATGAGAGGTGGGCATAGCATGGCAAAAATGTTAGGAGAGAAGGCTTGCTTGATGGGCTTCGATTCCCCACTTCAAACGTCTGCTCTTGAAACATTGCCGAAGGTATACTTGAAACGTACCTTCTCAACGCGATGATCCTTCACTCTAAACAGAAGTGAATAAAGGGGAGTAAGCTGTTTTTTAGCGCACTCGCTTATTACTGCCATATAAGCATATTCGTCTTCAAAGTTTTGCTGGCACATCAGCCGTGTTGAGTATACTGGTTTTTGAGAAACGACCGGCGCAATGGCAATCTCACAATGTATCCCCGAAACGCTTCGTGAAGGAACGAATAGCTGCACGAAAGTAAGGAAAGAGAGCCACTGTAGTGGACCTAGCTAAGGCTTTAATCAAACGCAGATATTTTCGCGGAAGTATTCGCCAAGTGGACACAGTGGACGGTCAGCCTTTTCAAGAGGACGCACGAAGGGTGAGAGTTCAAACTTCGCAAAAGGCCTCCAATCGTCATTCACGTCTCATAAACGTAAACTCCCATCCTCATGCGCCTGAGCCGAAAACCAAACAACGCTTCTGATGGCAAGTGCAAGAATTCTTTTCCTATCCCTTATCTATCTTTGTCCACCGTTGGAATGAAGCGAAAAAAAAACAGCGCGTGGAATAATGATGCACGAAGAAAGGGAGAAACACGACCGCTGCGTCGTGTTCCACGCGCTGTTTTCTTCAGGTATACTGTACCAAGTGGCCCGACACCTTGCTCTTGCCACGAAACCACCGGCCTTTCTCAGTCCGCATCGACCGCAGCCGCCATTATCTCACCGCAACACTGTGACGTGGCATAACGGTCTTGGCATCTGCTAAGACACAAGAGATATTCTGCTCGATATGTGAATCCTAGTAGAGATATATTTGGGGGAGGAGCGAAAGCGTACGTGATGGCGTTTTCGTCATCGCATACAGCACTGCCTCGTCTGTCCGCAGGTTCACTGCCGGAGCTCTGGAACAGGTGTATCGGCAACCAGCGCTGCTGGAAGATTCGCAGACCAGGGGTCCATCTCCGTGGAGGAAGCAGGGGCAGTGCACAGAGCTGCACTCAAGACCTTCGAGGACATGCACTCCTTCATGCGGATGGCGGGCTTCGTTAGTGCAAACGTCGACTGCCACCCCAGCATCAACGGAAGCGCGCAGCAGGACGACCTCAACGAATACTCCTGGAGAGCGCTTAGGCGCTAACTCATGCTGGACGATGTGGTCACGCACGTGGCTTGAGTGGCATTACAATTTTCGTTTCAATAAATATTGAGATTCGCCGTTGCAGCCGTTTGTATAGCAGTGTTCGTGCGTGTTTGTATGTCTTTCCACTGTGGATGGTTTTCGAACTGGAGTTATGTGCAGGGTAGCCTTAGCTTATATTTCGATAACTTTAGCCTTGTGCAGGCTTGGCCGATGGTGAACACATCAAGTGTGCAATCGCGAAATTAGCAGACACTAGCATTAGTCGCACAGAGTGCTGCTCGACAGAACCACTCGGATTTTCTCCAAGGATGCGTTCCGTCTCCATCTCCGCTGCATATTCTCGCCGCTTCCACTATTACAGCGTTGACTCTTCTTGGTTCGTTCCTCACAGCGCACTCTGTCAGGAAGGCGACATAGCGCCAGCCATGGTTCTTCGTCATCGCTGATACCCGCACACGAGTCTCCTGCCTGTGCTGTCCGCGCCCGTCGGTGCTGTTTGCCCGAAGAGTCTTCAGAATCAGAATCAGAATATATTTATTTAACATCATGGCGATGTTGGGTGCACCGGCAAAAAGCCAGTGGCAAGGCTTGACGAGGCCGGCGCACCCTACAGAAGCTTGGCAGTGATATACTTGTTCACGTTAATAAAACAAACGAAAGAAACAATACGAGGGCACTTTCAACAAAAAAAATGTACAAACATACAGGACATATAACAGTTTTTGGCATTATTTAGCTATATATTTATAAGGATTTCTTATTTAATAAATGTGGGAGAGTGAAGTTCAACATTTGATACCCGTAATTTGTGCGGTTCTTAGGTACAAACCAATTCAAAACTATTCGAGTAGAGTATTTAGACTCTTTGTATTTCAGTCCAGACAGCTGTAACATAAAGCAATTGTTTTTAACAACACTTGTTTCATACCGTCTTAAGAGCAACGTTTCATACAACTGGGGAAGGGGGGTGATGCCGAGTGCCTGAAATATCGGGCCACTATGCTCTAGTCGCGGAGCATTCACAATGCTACGAACAGCTTTTTTTTAAGAAGGTGCAAACAATTAATGTTGGTAAAAGACGTAGTGCCCCATACCAAAAAGCAATAGTTATGAACAGAAGAAAAAAGTGCGTTATACAGCATTTGCTTAATACGCTTCGGCATAAAGTACCTTAGTCGACATAAAATACCGACAACCTTGGACTGTTTGTTTATTACCATTTCGACATGATCATTCCATAATAAGTTCTCACGAAAAATCACACCTAAACTTTTGATGACTGGAACAATCTGGATGAGTGACGAGCCCAATCTTAAAGAAAGTGGCGATCCGTTAATAGGCTTACTGCGAGGTCTGAAGAGCACAGCTTTTGTTTTCTGGGTATTAATGCTTAACAAATTGCATTTAGACCATTCTAAAAGCGAGTGTAGACAATGTGATGCTTGTTGCTGAAGATCTTGTAAATGTGAGGCTCTAAAAAATAAGGTGGTGTCATCTGCGTAAATAATGAAAGTTGGCAGCTTACTAATGCAGACGACGTCATTAACATAAAGGAGGAATAGGAGTGGTCCCAAGATACTGCCTTGCGGAACGCCTGAAGTGATATGCCTAAAATCTGAGGAGTCATTGTGTATGTTTACCTGTTGTACTCGAGAACCTAAATAAGACTGAATTATTTGCAGAAACTTTCCGCGAAAACCATAGTGTTCGAGCTTAGCTATCATTATTCTGTGATTCATGCGGTCAAATGCTTTGGAAAAATCAATGAAAATGCCAAGAGTGAGAAGTTTCTGTTCAAAGGACTCTAAGATTAGTTCTTTCTGAGTTAGAAGTGCGGTTTCCGTCGAGAAGTGTTTTCTGAAACCATGCTGACTGGGCGTTATTATGTTATGTTTGTCACAGAAACCAGATATTCGTCTAAACAGGATTTTTTCAAAACACTTTGAAAAAACAGGAAGAATGGATATTGGTCGATAATTTGACAGAATGTTTTTGTCTCCGCCTTTATGTATAACCGTGACTCTGGCAATCTGCATTCTTTTGGGGAATACTGCATGTTCAATGCAACAATTAAAGATATATTCTAACACTGGGCTAATTACATCGGCTACATACTTTACTGGGGAAATTCTGAAACCATCAATGTCAAGTGCCTTGCTGTTGCGTAAAGACAAGAGGCAATTTTTAATTTCAATAGCATCTGTTGGCGATAGGAATGCACTGGAAACAATCCGTACGTCAAGACACTTCACATCCGTGAGATCGTCATTCCCATCCGCCTGAGACACAAAATGATTATTGAAATTATCTGCTAGCTTTTACCCACTCACTAGCTCATTATCAACAAAAAGTTCAAGTACATCAGTGGCAGCAGAACCTCGGTTTAAAATTCTTTTAATGTTTTGCCACACAAGATCGCTCCTTTTTAGTAAGTCTTGGTTGAATAGTTTTTCCATGTACTGTTTTTTTGCCTGACGGAGAGTAGACGTAACTTGGTTGCGATATGTTTTAAATCGTACAAGATCATCGGGTAACTTTGTTTGAATGAAGCGGTTGTAAAGGTGCGTCTTCTTTTTTATCATTTTAAGACATTCTGCAGTTATCCATGGTTTTCTGGCTTTTCGAGGTTTTTTGAAAGCGACAAAAGGAAAGCTTTGCTCATATATAGTCCTGAATATGGCGATGAAGGCATTGTAGGCATCCTCTGGAGCATTTTTGTTTCGCACAACGTTCCAGTCAACATTTGCAAGTGCGCCTCGAAAGAAATTCAGTGTTTCATTATTAATGCGCCGGTATTCTATCGCAGAAGGTACGCATTGTTTCCTAGATGTTTCACACTCAACAATCAGGTATATTGGAAGATGGTCACTGATATGGACATTATTTATTCCTGATTTAAGATGATCAGCTGGAGAATTAGTAAAAAACACATCAATTGGCGTTGCAGCCTGTAATCGTGTTGGTTCATTTATGACATTAATAAAACCGTTGCTTTGCAGTATAGACTCAACTTCTAGTTTGTTAGCAGAATGTGAAAGAAAATCTATGTTAACGTCACCACCTAATACTAGGTTAAGGTTGTTATCTGAGACCCATTGGAGATATTCATCAAGAAAGCAAGCAAAATTTGAGAAGTTGCTTTTAGGAGGCCGGTATATAACAGAGAAGACATTTTTACCACTTTGTAAGGACAGTACTTCGTAGTCATCATGAATTTGAGTGAAATTAGCGAGAATACTGCATTTAAAACATTTTTCTATTGCTATCAAGACACCTCCGCCTCGTTTGTCATTGCGATTTTGTACATGCGTGTTGTAGTTCGGCAACTGCAGTATTTCACAACTATTTTGATACCACGTTTCAGTGACCATGACAACGTTGAAACGGAAGTTAAGTGTGGAAAAAAACGCCTCAAATTCGTCGCCTTTATTTCGCAAGGATTGTGCGTTGATATGAAAGCAAGAGATAGTTTTTGTTTTCTGCGAGGATGCAGCGTATATATCTGATGGCAGGAAGGAATGACGCGCTGTCTGATTGAAAATATTATTTAACGTGTTAGCTGTCATGATCATGCAATCTTAGCTAGGTCCTCTTCTTTATCTATGCGTATTACTGTTCCCCCTTCCATCTTCCTCATGTATATCCTTCCATTGCGCACCCAGACAAAACGGTACTGTTTTTCTTTGGCGGCACACTTTGTCAACCAGTGCAGCTTTTTCACAGAGTATGTGAGATTCTCATTGATGAAAATGTCTTCATCTCTTAGGGCTGTCCTTTTCTCGATCCATTTTTCTCTTGTTGCTCTCTTGAAAAATTTGACCAGTATTGGTGGTTCCTTGCTCGGTTTACCTTTGATTCTATGCACCGCGTCGACTTCATTTTCATCAGGAACGGGAAGTTGGAGTTTGTCAGCAATAGATGCCAAAACTACATTCAGGTCTTCATTAGCACTTTGTTTTATTCCATGGATTTCTATATTGTTTCTACGGGAGTAAGTCTCCAGTTTATCCACCTCCGTTTCCAACTGCTGAAGCCGCGCGTTTGACGTTGCTAGTTGATCTGCTAGGTCGCAAGTCTCTTTTCTTATGTCTTTCAGCTCGGTTTTCTGTATTTCTAGCGACTGCAGGACAGTGTCGTATTGGGAAGAAAGTAGGTCTAGCGATGCTTCCATACCTTGCATTGTCTGATTTTGATGCTCTATACTTTTGTTTGTAGTATCTAGTTTCGTCAGCTGTTCTTCCTGCCTTCTTTCGAGTTCGTCCAGGCGACGCAGTACAGCATCTAACTTTGACATGACACTTGCTAAAGAAGGTTCATCAGGGTCACATGACAATATTTCACTCAAGGAATCAGTGTCCCTGTGACGTGCGGTTCTTGACCTGCCCGCTTTGCAGGTCGAGCATGCCCATTGTCGAAGCATTTCCTTCGACATGCTTTTGAGATTTGTTTTTGTAACGCCCGAGCACTTTCCAACATGATAAGCATTCTTGCATTCGGTACAGATAAGACTTTTGCCATCAGGTGAGATCGCTTTTAAACATGCAAGGCATTCTTTACTTGACATTGCCAAAAAAAAAACTGGCGGGCAGTCCAGCGGAGGGAAAAGGCTAACAAAGCAAGTGTGAAAGGCAAAATATTCTCACCTACACAGAAGAAAATACACAAGTGAGCGATGCCCTCGTAATCCGCCGGACTGCAGCCTTCGAAGAGAAGCGGCGGCTTTTATAGCTTGTCGATCCGTGTTGCTTGCGCTGATTGGCCTCGTCCTGGATGACGTTCCACCATCGTAGTTCGGCAGGCCTCGTGGGTAGAGCAGGGTGCACAGCTGATACCACAGTGATATCGCGGTTCGAACACACTCAGCTGTCAATCGATGGCCATACGTTCGTCAGCCCAGAAATCGGTCCCTACACAGAAGAAAATACACAAGTGAGCGATGCCCTCGTAATCCGCCGGACTGCAGCCTTCGAAGAGAAGCGGCGGCTTTTATAGCTTGTTGATCCGTGTTGCTTGCGCTGATTGGCCTCGTCCTGGATGACGTTCCACCATCGTAGTTCGGCAGGCCTCGTGGGTAGAGCAGAGTGCACAGCTGATACCACAGTGATATCGCGGTTCGAACACACTCAGCTGTCAATCGATGGCCATACGTTCGTCAGCCCAGAAATCGGTCCCTACACAGAAGAAAATACACAAGTGAGCGATGCCCTCGTAATCCGCCGGACTTAAAAAATAAACCAGCCAAAAGACGAGGACTCAAGAAATACGAGGCACACACGACTATTTTCGGTATCTTTGTAGTGGGAGAGGGAACGCCGCTCATGAGAGTGGCGTTGACTGTTACAGCACGATAGCGTGACTGTTGATATAGCTGCTTATGGAAAGCGTCTGCAAGTTCTTTGCTTCACACAAGTTACTAGCAGCACTCCGCTTACTTTACATTTCCAGCAATAAATGAATTACTTTCACTGTGCGATAACATTACAATACGTGCCTATCGGCTTGCTCGAAAATACTTGGAGAGGCCAAGGTCCTGGGATACCCGTACAGACGCGCTTCGCATGGGCGTCCGCTTTGGAAAAATTGAAAGTTGATTAGGGAAAGAAAAATGCGCACTATCTGTCTCACGTATCGGCTGACCGCTGAACCGCGCCGTAAGGGAAGGGATAAAGGAGGGTCTGAGAGAAGAAAGGAATAAAGGTGTCGTAGTGGAGATCTCCAAAATAATTTCGACCTTTAAACTTGAAATGCCGTCACTTTGGACAGAAAATTGGTTTTTCAGGACAGGAAATGACACAGTAACTGCCCCACATATTTCGGTGGACACCCGAACCGCGCTGTAAGGGAAGAGATAAAGCAGTAAGTGAAAGGATGGTGGTGGTAGTGGTTTTTTATTAAAATAATAGTAAAAAGGAAGGAAAAGATTTTTGCTAGGCCCGGCATCTGCAATCGATACTGAAGCACCTGAGCTGGGGCAGCGGAAATGAAGGATAGCAGGCAGAATGGAGAAATGAAATGAAAGAGGTGAGGGGACAGGAAGAGATAGGGGGGAGGTAACATGTACAAACTATTTACACAATAAGAAATGTGTCCAGGTTGTGCGCGTGATTTGTTCCTTTTAGAAGAATTAAATCACACACACGCACAGCACTGTGTTGGCTACAACTGGAGTTGGGCGTCCAGTTATTAATCGTTCAAGGTGGAACTCGCGGAGCGTTCGATCACTGCGTGTAACTACCTGACGGAGAACAGACGGGACGTCAAGCCCGTGTATTCGAGGAATGCACAGAGGCTCACCAAAGCTCGCTCACGAGTGCGCGCACTGCCCTGCGGCCACAGTAGCGTCTTGATGGAGTCTAGTAGTATGCCCTGCGCCCTATAGGCCGCGAGCATATAGCGACGAGCAACGGCGAGCGCGGCACAGTGAAGGAGCAGGTGTTCAAGTGTTTCCACTGCACCGCATCCGTCACACACATCACTCGTCGCGATTCCGTGACGCACCCGTCGTTCCCCGGGCCACACGCAGCCAATGCGCGCGCGGAGGATCATTGCACGTTGTGACCGAGTAAGTGCGCGACAGCCGGTGATACTGTCGATGCGCTCACCTCCTGCGATGCGTGGGTCGGGGTGCTGCTTTCGGAGATGGTCGTGGATGGCCGCACGCACGTCCTCCAGCGCAAGGGGCAGATCGCTGGCAGGTAATGGGTGTGCAGCGGTCGCGAGGTCGTCAGCTTCTTCGTTGCCGGCGATGCCGCAGTGACCGGGCACCCACTGTGCACGCACGGCACATCCTCTCCGCGCGAGGCGCTCGATGCGCGAGCGAATTGGTACCGTAGTGAAGGTCTCCGGAATAATTTCGACCGCCTGGGAATCTTTAACGTGCACTAACATTGCAGAGCACATGGGCGCCTTTTGCGTTTCGCCACTCGAAACGCGGCGGCCGCGGCCGAGTTCGCAACCGGAAACTCCGGCTCCGTAGCCCACCTTTCTAACCACTAATCCACTCCAGCAGGTTTGGACATCGTAAAGCAGTATTACCTCCTTGAACCACCACCAGAAACCACCTAAGCTGAAAGAAGTAACACCAAAACAGTATCATCGCCGTGCGTGCCACCCGCCGCGATGGCTCAGTGGTTAGGGCGCTCGACTACTGATCCGGAGTTCCCGGGTTCGAACCCGACCGCGGCGGCTGCATGGAGGAAAAACGCTAAGGCGCCCGTGTGCTGTGCGACGTCAGTGCACGTTAAAGATCCCCAGGTGGTCGAAATTTTTCCGGAGCCCTCCACTACGGGCACCTCTTTCTTTCTTCTTTCACTCCCTCCTTTATCCCTTCCCATACGGCGCGGTTCAGGTGTCCAACGATATATGAGACAGATACTGCGCCATTTCCTTTCCCCCAAAAAACCAATTATTATTATCGCCGTGCGCAGACCGGCACGCCGCGGATGACGGCCGTGGCTAGCAGGGCCTGGAGAGCATCGCTGCTCCCCGCGTCCACTGCCACCACATTCCGCCGCATGTTTACCCGGACGGCGAGGACGCCCGGGCGGGATCCGATCTCCTCGGCCAACTCCCAACCCTGTTCCCTGGTGAAGGAGCCTCCTCCTCGGAATCAAAGCTCCGGCCTGGTCTTCGGTGTGGACGGGCGCAGGACGGCGGAGGAGCTGCTAGCGGCGGCGGAGTCAACGGTACTGATGGTGTCGTTGTCTCTGTCGGGCAGCACACTCGCTCTCCGTTTTGCGGCGCCGACACCCCCGGCGTTCATCACCATATTCAAGCGCAGGCTCGCGGTCCGCCCCTGCCGTCCCCGGCCGCTTCAGTGTGCCAAGTGCGCCAGCCTGGGACATGCCACTGAGGTGTGTCGTGCTCCTGCCCGATGCCCGCGCTGCGGCGGGCCGCACGAGCCTGGTACCTGCGCGAGCAAGCCCCGCTGCATTAACTGCGGGGAGCGGCACGCAGCCATTGGCCCAGCATGCCTGCACTGGCAGCGAGAGCGTCACGTGGCCACTTTAATGGCCACATCCATGGCACCGATGTCCAGGCGGGTTGTCCGAGCCGTCGTCCAGGCTGAGACAGCGGCCCCAGCCCAGCAACATCAGCAGACACCGCGCGCTCTTTCTTATGCGCAGGCCGTCAGGGGAACACCCCAGCAGCAGCAGCAGCAGTCACAGAAGCAAGGGCAGCGCCGGCAGCGGCAGCGGCGATCCGGTTGCCCGGCGTCCCGTACAGCGCTGCCCGAGACTGCGGCCGCTTCTCACGGCCAGCCCCCTGACGCACGGGACGCGGAGATCGCGCTCCTAAAGCTGGCGTTGCGCGCCCTCAGCGCGCTTTTCCCGGAGGGCACCGATGGGCACCGGGCTTGCTTAGAAGCAGCGGGTGCTCCCGCACAGATAAGCCAGCATGATGGCTAGCCGCCGGACTCCCTCCCGCATACCATCCATCCTGCAGTGGAACGTGCGCTCACTTGCGGCGCGGTACGCCGAAATGCGAGTTCGCATCGCACAGGATTCGCCGGAAGTTATCGCGCTGCAGGAGACGTACGTACGTTCACATGACGGGGAGCCCCAGATGCGGCTACCTGGCTACATTGGCTTCCACTCAGCCACCACGTGCGAGGAACCCACCTGTGCTGCAGTGCCCTGTTGTGTCACATCTCATCGCCCCGGGAAATCAAGGTACGCGATATACGTGCGGCAGGACGTCCAGCACACCCTCGTCGGCTCGGCGGCGGCGACAACTTACGCCCAGGAGTGCGTGGTGGTGACAGTGCGCGTCGGTGGTGTTGACACGTCGGTGGCTAGTGTTTATGTGCGTCCAGCTGTCGTGTGGAATGCGCTGTGTTTTCGTGCTGTGTCTTCGTGCTGTGCCCCGCGCCAAATCATCTGTGGTGATTTTAACGCCCACCATAGTGCGTGGGGCAGTGCGCGCCACTCCGCGCGTGGAGACGACCTGCACGACGCAGCAACGCAGCTGGGACTCACCCCCTTGAACACCGGCGAGCCCACCTTTCGACGACGCGGAACAACCGGCTCCTGCATCGACGTTGCCTTCGCATCCAGAGGCATGGAGGCGACATGGCGCCGATCACCGTCTCTCTGGGGCTCGGATCATTACTCCATCCTAATCGAACCCACTGCGTTGGAGGCGCACCCCAAACGTGCCTACTCCATTACCAACTGGAGCGCGTTCAGGCGGGCGGCCGACGAGGCGGCGGCCACTGGCGCAGATTTCTTTTCAAGTCTAGTCCGAAGTGCTCTCGCAGCCACCCAACGAACAGAGGTAAGGGCAGGGCAGCCCACACCTGATATGAAGCTGCTCAATCTGCGCGAGAAGAGAGATCGCGCAGAGCGACGGGCGCGACGGACTGAGAGAGCCGCCGACTGGACTATCTGCAATCGCTTGGACGCAGCAGCGCGCCGCCACGCCAACAAGCTATACCGCCGGCAGCGGGCTTCACTACGCCAAAGGATGGAGGAAGATGTCAGCTCGCGGAGGCTGTTTGACACCCTGCGGCGCATTACCGAACCACAGGCAAGCCGTCAACCGCTAGCCGCCCTCGCAATCTCCAGCGGGCTCAGCTTTGTAGAATTGGCGGAGCGGTTTGCCGATCGATTCGCGCCGCCCAGCCCCGCAAACGCCGCTAACATAGCTGCTCGTGAGAGCCCCAGAAGTGACGCCAGTCCCTCGCCCGTCGCCTCGGAAGGTCCATGTGATGCGCCGTTCACCGCGGCGGAATTGAACAATGCGCTGCAGCGCCGCCGCCGCCGCCGCCGCTCGGCGCCCGGACCGGACGGGGTGACATACCAGATGCTGCGAAACCTGGATGAGCAGCAACGACAGATCCTCCTGCAGCAGATCAACCTAGCTGGTGTGGTAACGTGGGGAGCTACCGGAGGATTGGCGAACCGCGGTCGTTTGTCCCATCCGAAAGGCAGGGCGCCCACCTACGGAGCTGAGTGTATACCGGCCAGTGGCATTAACATCGGCGGCAGGTAAGCTCATGGAGCATATGGCGTTGCAGCGTCTGAACGAGCGGGCTGCGGAGGCTGATTTGTTTGACGAGCGGCAGACGGGTTTCCGTAGGATGCGGTGCACGGCTGATTCTATATCGGACGTTGTTACAGCGCTGGAGCATGCCAGGCCGGCAGGCCAGGTTGCGCTGCTGCTACTACTGGACGTCTCGGGCGCTTTTGACAACGTTCACCGCGCACCAATTCTCGCGGTGCTTGAGGGGGCTGGTGTGAGCGGGCGCCTTTTGCGATACGTTCATGGCTTCCTGAGCGGGCGCACCATGCGCGTACGAGTAGGGGGTAAGCTCTCCAAGCCTCGCCTGGTCGACATGGGCGTGCCGCAGGGCTCTGTCCTATCACCATTTCTGTTTAATGTGGCCATGTCGGTGGTGCCGGCCTCCCTCCCCACGTGCGGCCGACACCATGTGTACATGTCCATATATGCAGACGACATTGCTCTGTGGTGCCGGGGACCACCGGGCGAGGCGTTTCGCGTGCGGGGGTGCCTTCAAGGAGCCCTCACCGCAATCGATGCCAGCTTGCGCGGCCTTGGTCTGTCGCTGAGCGCGGACAAATCGGTGGCCATGGCCCGCGTTCCGCGCTCGCGCGCGCACCTTGCGCCACTGTCACTGGACGGGACTCCGATTCCTTGGCGTAAATCGGTGCGGTACCTAGGCCTGGACATCGACTGGCGCCTTTCCCTCCGCCCCGCGGCGACCAAGGCCTGTCTGCAGATGAAGAGGATCACCGCCGCCGTGCACAAGCTCACCGCTCGAGGCCAGGGCATCTCCCAGCAAACCGCGCTGCGTCTATACGATGCCGCAGCTTTGGGGGCGTGCTCTATGCGCTGCCGCTCGTCACGGTGCGCAAGCCGTGCTGGAAGAAACTCGAGCTTCAGCACCGCAAGTCCCTGCGCGTGTGCCTAGGCCTGCCCAAAAACTCGCAGTGCGCAGCAACGTTGGCCGAGGCAGGAGCGTGGCCCCTTGAGCTCCAAGCAGCGCGCAGGGCATTGAATCACATCGACCGGCTTCACCGCGCACCGGACGGCGGCTCGCTGCTGCAGCGTATGCGCTCGCACCCGCGCTCACGAATGGGCGCGGCGCTGCTCGAGTATGGGCAATTTACCCAAGGCCCACCCCCCTACGGCTCCTGCGCGCCCTGACCTGCTGCCTCGGAGGTACAGCGAGAGATCGTCGGCATTGCGGGAAAGCGGAGCACACCCCTCTGTGCTGTGCAGCAGCTGGCCAGAGCCGTCATACACGAGGAGCTCCAGGACCATCTCCTCGTGTACACCGACGGCTCAGTGGCCCGCGACAGCTGCTCCCTTGCTGCGGCGGCCACCATCCCCACCCTGCGACTGCACAGCCAGCAACACGCAGCCTTCCTGGGCTCCTCCACCACGGCGGAGTTGATGGGGATCCGGCTCGGGCTGGACCTGCTGCTCACCCTCGGCCCTTCGCCGCCCAGGAGTGCTCTGCTGTGCGACTCCCGCGCCGCCCTCAGCCACCTGCAATCTTACGGTCGCGGTACCCCACTTGTGCGGGAAATTCGCTCGCGCATCGAGCGCCTCGCGCAGAGAGGTTGTGCCGTGCGTGCACAGTGGGTGCCCGGTCCCTGCCGCATCGCCGGCAACAAAGAAGCTGACGACCTCGCGACCGCTGCACACCAACTACCTGCCAGCGATCTGCCCCTTGCGCTGGAGGACGTGCGTGCGGCCATCCACGACCATCTCCGAAAGCAGCATCCCGACCCACGCATCGCGGGAGGTGAGCGCATCGACAGTGTCCCCGGCTGTCGCGCACTTATACGGTCACAACGTGCAATGATCCTCCGCGCGCGCATTGGCTGCGTGTGGCCCGGGGAACGACGGGTGCGTCACGGAATCGCGACGAGTGATGTGTGTGACGGATGCGGTGCGGTGGAAACACTAGAACACCTGCTCCTTCACTGTTACGCGCTCGCCGATGCTCGTCGCGATATGCTCGCGGCCTATAGGGCGCAGGGTATACTACCAGACTCCACCAAGACGCTATTGTGGCCGCAGGGCAGTGCGCGCACTCGTGAGCGAACTTTGGTGAGCCTCTGTGCATTCCTCGAACACACGGACTTGACGTCCTGTCTGTTCTCCGTCAGGTAGTTACACGCAGTGACCGAACGCTCCGCGAGTCCTACCTTGAACGATTAATAACTGGACGCCCCACTCCAGTTGTAACCAACACAGTGCTGTGCGCGTGTGTGATTTAATTCCTCTAAAATGAACTAATCACGCGCACAACCTGGACACATTTCTTATTGTGTAAATAGTTTGTACATATTACTTCTCCCCCTATCCTCTATTCCTGTCCCCTCACCTCTTTCATTTCATTTCTCCATTCTGCTTGCTGTCCTTTATTTCCGCTGCCCCAGCTCAGGTGCTTCAGTATCGATGGCAGATGCCAGGGCTAGCAAAAATCTTTCCTTCCTTTTTACTATTATTTTTAATAAAACCACTAACACCACCTATTATCGCCGTGCGTGCCGAAACTCACTTCTTCTGCGGCTTTTAAAACTCAAGGTGGCGGCCGCCTTGTTTCAAAGCTCGAGGAACGGCCGCCTTGTTTCAAAACTCCAGGCGGCAGCCGCGTCGTTCAGCCTCACCAGGAGCACGGCCCCCTACGCCATCCTGCCGGCGCGCCGGCCGCACTCGGACTAATCCCAGGCGTGGTCAGGCTTAGCTCCCCGTGCACCCGCACGCCCACCAAAAACATTGGCTTCTTCTATCAAAAACATCCCCCTGCCTCCAGATGTGGACTTCCAGGACGGAAGCGAGGATTCCCTGCAAAATTTTATCCTCAGAAGCGAGTATCGATGGTTTGCGGCACATAGCAACCGCGTCATCTTGCAGGCCAAGGCAATGAGCGGCAACGCATTACTGCAGGGATCTCTGGTCCCGCTTTAATTCGCGCTCCAACAGCCCCTGCTGCTCCCCGAGACTATTACAAGATATAAAATGCCCGATCCGGATCAGTCGCCCTGATTCCCATCCCGTTCTAATACTTCATTGCGGTCCCGCACCCAGCAACAACATTGCACCGAGAGCCCGCAGCGCCTCGGACGCCAACCAATGGGATCGTCCATCGACACGGTAAGCTGAGCAACACGGATGATCCAATAGCTCAACCCCTCAGCACTACTCCACTATCGTCACCAGCGCAAATACCCCCACACTCTCTCTCGGCGGAAGCAACAAACACAACACTTCACTTCTCAAATACTCGTCCACCTCGACTACTTCGGGTTTCGTTTATACAGGCATCTGAGGATAATACGCACACAACTTCATCAGAGCACATGACACAACCTGAAAAATATAGAAACTGCATGGCCGGTCACCAAGCCATTAGCCAAGTCATCGTTCAAATAAAGATCACCCTCCAAACCATGCAACCTACTTAACCTTACCAAACCTCTCAAAGACAATAACAAAAACACCAGACCACACCACAACCAGTGAGTACCCGCAGTGAATTAACTACGAAAACGGCACAATGATAACCTCACCGTATGTCAGTGGAACTGGACAGGCTGCCGAAAAGTCACGGAATCCTTCACCAGTACATCTTCCAGTCTCCCAAACCTGCACATCACTGCACTTGAAAATAGAACCAGCTTAATTAGGCTAGATAGATAGATTGTTGCCAGGAAGAAAGAAAAGGAAAGTGCACAGGCCTGCTCACTGGCTCAAGACGAGCCACAATCGCTACCACGTGCAGATAGTAGGAGAGTTGAAAGACGGGATAGAAAGACAGGATAGTAAAGACGCGCTAAAGACAAGGCCTATCCCGGAGGTACGTGCAATACCGGGCCAACCGGTGGCGGGAGTGAAGCATCCTTCAAACTCTCCGCCACATTTTTAAAAATAAGTCCAATTGGACCCGTAACAGATACTCTACGGGGTCCGGACATTCCCTTAATTAGGCTATCACCCGCACATACACAGCCACAGCTCAAACCATTTAGCCGCCCTGCTTTACAGCATGACTTCAATGGCTCTAACATACTCCACTTACTCATCAAAATTCTCCCCCTCAGCGGGGAACCCGTAGCACAATTAAGCTGCGTATCTACATTTCTCCCAGCCGGAAACATGATACATTTTCTATATTTTTTAGTATAGACTTCGCGTCCTCCAAACAAAATCTTATCTTTGGATACCTCAGCGCTCCACAACCTCCATGGGGATATGCCACTTCCACGCCTAAAGGCGCCGGGCTTCAAAACGCCATATGCCAACACCGGCCCGCTATTCTCAGCAGTACCCTAAACCCAACCCGTATAAGCAACAGAGTTCTCCGGGGATACAAGTCCGGGCCTAACCCTCTGGTGGTGGACACACACTGGCCGTGGACTCCCGCCTCTTACACGTGGGAAACCAAAGGGGATCAATCAAGCGGTGGTTCAGGCAGTGACACAACCGCTCACCTAAAGGGGTCCTGAAACACCTTCCAAGTAGAGCATATCAGCTCGCTCAATCACTGCATCATTTTGTCATGAGCACCTGAGCCAAATAATTCCTTTCGTGCACGCAGCAGAGAACCCACCGTCACGCACGAAAGTTGGCGAGCCCTTTCCGGCGACTTTTTCATGCTCGCACTCTCCTCCGTCGCACCGGATCTGCGTATACTAGTCCAGGGATGGCGATTGGGTGCGTCCTTTCAGACGTTAGGCAGCTACCGTGGCCGCTGCCAATAAGCGGCGCAGGTCCGGCGGGCCAGGAAGCTTCGCCACCGACTTGGAGCCGGCGCAGGAGTGCCGACCTTGCAGGGTAATAAAATGGACAAGAGGAGAAAGAAAAGCCCCGCCGCGGTGGCTCAGTGGTTGGGGCGCTCGACTACTGATCCGGAGTTCCCGGGTTCGAACCCGACCGCGGCGGCTGCGTTTTTATGGAGGAAAAATGCTAAGGCGCCCGTGCGCTGTGCGATGTCAGTGCACGTTAAAGATCCCCAGGTGGTCGAAATTATTCCGGAGCCCTCCACTACGGCACCTCTCTTCCTTTCTTCTTTCACTCCCTCCCTTATCCCTTCCCTTACGGCACGGTTCAGGTGTCCAACGATATATGAGATAGATACTGCGCCATTTCCTTTCCCCCCAAAACCAATTATTATTAAACCAATTATTAGAAAGAAAAGAGCGAAGACGCTGAAATTCAAATTTTAGCTACAGATAACTCACCTTCTACAGAGCGCGACAAACTAATTCTTGCTGGAGGATACTTGTGAAGTGGAATTCTTTAACATCAAAGACATACCACAACTTCATTAGAGCCCCCTTAAGACCCCAGGCTCATAGTACTGGAGCATGCGGAAGAACTTGTGGCGTCGGTAAAGCGATGCCGACATAATAATAATAATAATAATAATAATATTAATAATAATAATAATAATAATAATAATAATAATAATTGGCTTTTGGGGAACGAAATAACAGAGTATCTGTCTCATATATCATTGGACACCTGAACCACGCCGTAAGGGAAGTGATAAAGGAGGGAGTGAAAGAAGATAGGAAGAAACAGGTGCCGTAGTGGACGACTCCGAAATAATTTCGACCACCTGGGGATAATTAATGACCCGCCACGGTGGCTCAGTGGTTAGGCGCTCGGCTACTGATCCGGAGTTCCCGAGTTCGAGCCCGACCGCGATGGCGGCGTTTTTATGAAGGGAAAACACTAAGGCGCCCGTGTGCTGTGCGATGTCAGTGTACGTTAAAGATCCCCAGGTGGTCGAAATTATTCCGGAGCCCTCCACTACGGCACCTCTTCCTTTCTTCTTTCACTCCAACCTTTATGCCTTCCCATTACGGCTCAGTTCAGGTGTCCGCTGATATATGAGACAGATGGTGCGCCATTTCCTTTCCCCAGAAACCAATTATTATTATTATTATTATTATTATTATTATTATTATTATTATTATTATTTATTATTATCTATAACGTGCACTAACATCACAGAGCACACCAGCGCCTTAGTGTTTTGCCTCCATAAAAACGCAGCAGCCGCGGTCGGGTTCGAGCCCGGGAACTCCGAATCAGTAGCCGGTGGCTCAGTGGTTAGGGCGCTCGGCTAATAATAATAATTGGTTTTGGGGGAAAGGAAATGGCGCCGTATCTGTCTCATATATCATTGGACACCTGAACCACGCCGTAAGGGAAGGGATAAAGGAGGGAGTGAAAGAAGAAAGGAAGAAGGAGGTGCCGTAGTGGAGGGCTCCGGAATAATTTCGACCACCTGGGGATCTTTAACGTGCACTGACATCGCACAGCACACGGGCGCCTTAGCGTTTTTTCCTCCTTAAACATCCCCAGGTGGTCGAAATTATTCCGGAGCCCTCCACTACGGCACCTCCTTGTTCCTTTCTTCTTTCACTCCCTCCTTTATCTCTTCCCTTACGGCGCGGTTCAGGTGCCCAATGATATATGAGACAGATACTGCGTCATTTCCTTTCCCCCAAACCCAATTATTATTATTAGCCGAGCAGCCTAACCACTGAGCCACCGCGCTGGGCGGACATAATAATAATAATAATAATAATTGGTTTTTGGGGGAAAGGAAATGTTGCAGTATCTGTCTCATATATCGTTGGACTCCTGAACCGCCCCGTTAGGGAAGGGATAAGGAAGGGAGTGAAAGAAGAAAGGAAGGAGGTGCCGTAGTGGAGGGCTCCGGAATAATTTCGACCACCTGGGGATCTTTAACGTGCACTGACATCGCACAGCACACGGGCGCCTTAGCGTTTTTCCTCCATAAATACGCAGCCGCCGCGGTCGGGTTTTTGTTTTTGAGGTTTTTGTTTTTTGAGGTTTTTGTTTTTGAGGAAAGGAAATGAGACAGTAACTGTCTCGCATATCTCGGTGGAGACCTGAAACGCGCCGTAAGGGAAAGGATAAAGGAGGGAGTGAAAGAAGAAAGGAAGAGGTGTCGTATAATGCAGGTCGCTGAATAATTTCGACCTGACCTGCCACAATGGCTCAGTGGCTAAGGCGCTCGGTTTCTGAGCTGGAGCTCCCGGGTTCGAACCGGACCGCGGCGGCTGCTTTTTTATGGAGGAAAAACGCTAAGGCGCCTTTGTGCTGTGCGATGTCAGTGCACGTTAAAGATCCCCAGGTGGTAGAACTTATTCCGAAGCCCTCCACTACGGCACCTCTTTCTTCCTTTCTTCTTTCACTCCCTCCATTATCGCTTCTCTTACGGCGTTGTTCAGGTGTTCAACGATATATGAGATAGATACTGCGCCATTTCCTTTCCCCAAAAAAAACAATTAAAAAAATTTCGACCACCTGGGGATCTTAAACGTGCACTGACATCACAGAGCATTTCAATCGATCATTGAGAAGACGCCGCTGGATCGGTGGGGGAGCGGATGCATGTCGGACCGGCTCCCGCATTGTGGGCCATTTTTACCGGGTTGAAACAGAAGTGGCCCAACTAATTTTGATGTGCGAGGAAAGCAGAATATCCGAAGCATCTGGATGCCAACTACGAAACGGTAGGCCGATTTTGCGACTTTTTATCCAGTTGTAAAGTTTCCCAGCGTCTACACCGAAGTTTAGCCTAACGAGACGAAGGACTCCGCTAGCCAACGGAGGGATGCTCGTTAGTGCCAGCGTGAGCGGAAACGCTCCCAGGGGCTTGCAAAGCCAGGATCTGCGCAGCGAGGATTCGCACATGGAAGACGAAGATTCTAAGGACGAAAGTTCTACCGAAACGTGCCGGGGACGTGCGAGCGACGCCGACCGGACGCGGAGGAAAACGACAACGACGGCGCGGATAACTGGACGCCAGTTATGCGGGCCAGGGGACGACGACGAGAAAAGCTCGAGAAAGCAAAAGAAGACAAGGAATTGAGAGCGGCAGCCTGGAAGCTACAGACACTTGATACCTGATTTAAAATCTGCTGCTGGCCCTTGGCCCAAGATAATAAACTTATTTTTGGAATATAGCGGAGCGCTAGACGCACTCTAGCACGGGTCGGCCCGGTATTGCACTGCCTCCGGGATCGGCAAGGAGCATAAGGGCCTATTAGCGCGCGGCGCCATTTCTTTCTATCTTTCCTCTCCTATCCTTTAACTCTCCTACTTTCAGCACGCGGCAGCGAGCGTGGCTCCGCTTGAGCCAGTGAGCAGGCCCGTGCACTTTCCTTTCTTCCTGTCAGCAACAGCAACAAGCTACAGATGCCAGCTGGACGGGACGCAGCGACCAATTGGGAGAGAAAACTTTTATTTCTTTCCAAGAGGTTCGCGGGGATGAAGACTTCCTGGTCGTCTTGCTTGGGTGCTGGCGACTTGAGTCTTCAAGCAAGAGTGGGCCCTCAGTCCAGGGCTCCACTGAGTTGTGCCGCTTCAGTTGCGTGCTTTACCAAGGCCCTCTGGACCTCAAGCTCGCTGCTGAAGAGACAGCTCTCCCATTGCTCCGCACTCGGTGTTTGTTGATTGTGGAATGCTATGTTTCTCTTGCATTCCCAGGTGATGTGATAGAGTGTGGGCGTACTGCCGCACCAGGGGCAGTCTGGTCTGAATTTATTTATTTATACAAATACCTCACAGGTTCCACACTTGGAACATTGTGTGAGGGGAGGGGTTACAATATTTAGCAGACAAAAGATGGTACAAAGTGGAAAGAACAAAAAATAAACAATATTAAATACATTGGACTGCAAACACTGATTACACCGTACATGAAAAAAAAACCGTAATATACTGACACAGAGGAAAAACAGCAAACAAATAGTGGCACTGCATGGATTTGACAACACATACGAGAACAATTTATGTACAATATCATGGATGCATGAAGGTGGTCAATTCGTTTTTGAAGATTAATGGGTCACGTATGGTAGCAATGCAATCCGGAAGGCCATTCCAACACTTGATAGCACGTGGCAAAGCAGAAGAATTAAACGCGAGTGTTCGGCCGAATAGACGTTGGAAGCTAAGATTATTATGTAGGCGACGTGAAGTGCGCATTGGACGTGTAAGGGGCAGTGTGGACGCGTGACGACTGTATATTAGTTTCTGTAGTAAGCAAAGAAGTGCGATATCCCTACGTGTCTGTAAACTTATTAGCGATAAAGATAACTTGATGCTTGTTACGCTGGAATGACGGTTGTAGTCGTGAGAAATAAAACGCGCTGCACGGTTCTGAATTGCTTCGAGTGAATGAATTAAATAAGCCTGATGTGGTGACCAGATGGCTGATGCATATTCGAGTTGGGGACGGACAAATGTTAAGTATGCTAGCTTGCGGGTAGAAACAGGTGCGCTATGAAGATTTCTTATCAGGTAGCCAAGCGTGCGCGATGCTTTAGCAGTTATGCATTGAATATGTTCCGCCCAAGAAAGATTTGAAGTCAGATAAACGCCAAGGTATTTATAGGAAGACGTGCGGGATAGTGTGACACTGTTAAGGGAATAAGTGAATAGCGAGTTTGAATGCTTCCGGCTAACTGTCATGATTTTACATTTGTCAGTATTAAGTGTCATTTGCCATGATGTGCACCAGTTAGTTACACATTCAAGGTCCTGCTGAAGAATTGCATGGTCAGTGGTTGAGCGGATTTGGCGATAAATTATGCAGTCATCGGCGAACAGTCGGACCGATGATGTAAGATGCGATGGCAGGTCATTTATGAAAATTGAAAATAATAAGGGACCGAGAACACTTCCCTGAGGGACGCCAGAAGTGACGTCACTAAGGGGTGATGAAAAGTTGTTTGTTACCGTGAACTGCTTACGAAAAGATATGAAGTTCCGGATCCAGGAGACAGTTAGCGAGTCTAAATTAAGCGACGATATTTTAGCTATAAGGCGACAATGGGCAACACGGTCAAACGCTCTGGAAAAGTCAATGAATATGCAGTCAGTCTGGTAGTTTTCATCCATGTTCTTGAATAAATCACTGGTAAGTTCAATTAGTTGTGTATCACAGGAAAACCCTTTTCTGAATCCGTGCTGGCGTGGGAAAAAGAAATCATTGTTCTCAAGATGGCGCGCGACGTTAGATGCAACGATGTGTTCAAGTAACTTACATGGAATACTCGTTAGTGATATGGGGCGGTAGTTACTAACTGTGTTTTTGTCGCCAGATTTGTAAACAGGGATTATTTTGCCAATCTTCCAGTCATAAGGAATTTCGCCGGTTGCTAAAGATTGCCTGAAAATATGACACAGAATGATACTAGAGGGATGTATGGTGTGTTTGAGAATTTTTGTATTTATTCCGTCTACCCCTGAGGAAGTTGATACCTTAAGACTGTTAATTAGAGACGCTACGCCTTCTGCTGTTATATCTATTGTAGTCATGAATGGGTAATTGAGTTCTTGGGGTTGAGGTAGGTTGGAATAGTCTTCGGTAGTGAATACTGATGTGAAGTAGTCATTAAACGTGACTGGACAGTTCTCTTGGGGTATTGGACATTTGTTTTCATCAAGCAATGAAATGGTGTCCGACGTGCGTGACGGGGAAATTGTTTTCCAAAATTTTGCGGGGTTATTTTTTATGAGCGATTGAAGGTCCTGTGATAAGAATTTATGTTTGGCCTTCCGGATGGCATGGCAGTATGATGCTTCACACAGTCTGTGCTCAGCATGCGCAGAATCAGTGCGCATTCGTTTCGCGGCTCTGAAAAGACGTTTTTTCTTGTTTTTCAATGCTCGTAAGGAATTGTTGTACCAAGGTTTAGATATGTTGACCCGTAATGTTATTCTCGGTATGTGTTTACGCACCAGTTTCGCTATTTTTTCTTTGAACAAAGTCCAGTTTTCGTTAACAGACCGGGATGAAAAATCACGCACAAGAATTTCGGAGAAATGCTCGAGACAACGATTAATAGCGTCAAAGTCAGCCTTCCTGTAATTTAGAATCTGTTTTGGTTGGGTGCGGCGTGAGTAATAAGGGGCATTAATCGATAACTGAAGAAGCTGATGATCACTGAACCCGTCATTATAAGATATATCACTAACCCTCTCGGGAGCAGATGATAAAATAAGGTCTAAAATATTAGCATCGCGTGTTGGAGCATTGACTAGTTGAACAAAAGAAAAGTCGAGTGTTAGCTGCATGAACTCATTAGAGGCAGATGAATGTGAACATAGGTTCAGCCAATCAATGTCTGGGTAATTAAAATCCCCGAACAAGAAAATGTCAGATTTAGGAAATCTGGTTCGAATAGCCGTGATATTGTCATGTAGGTCAGCGACAAACGTGGCAGGGGAGTCCGGGGGCCTGTAGCAGATGCCTAAGACAGTGTTACCGAGGCGGGATGCTATTGCTACCCATATGATTTCCAGTTCACATGGAATACCCACAAGGAAAGACAAAATGTTATTATTAACTGCAATTAATACTCCGCCGCCCCTTTTGCTTATTCTATCTTTTCGGTAAATTTGAAATCCGTTGCTATCAGGCAGAAGTTCCTCGTCAGCGATATCTGGACGCAACCACGTTTCCGTTAGAAGTAGTATATTACAGTTGCTATTATAAAGATATGAGCAGAGTTCGGTGCGTTTAGGAAGAAGGCTGCGTATGTTAGTGAATGTCAAATGGAGAGGTGGGCTTGGAATGCTATCTATAGGCGACTGGATCGGGTTTTTGGTAACACGTGCATTGCTTCGGCATCTTAGCTATCGTGAGACTTCTATTACTTGGTCAGTGTCAGAGTCGTACATGTATACTGAATCACCCATGCGCAGCTTGTCTACGCTGAGCTTGTAGGCCGTTTTTTTAGATTTGGCAAATTCCAAGAGCTTTTTCCTGGCGAGCCGCGTTTGTAGTGAAAAGTCCTCACGCACTGCATAATCGGTGTCTTTAAACTTCTTTCCGTTTTCGAGAATAAGTTGTTTATCCTTAAAATATGTAAGTTTTACTATGATTGGCCTGCATTTCTCAGTCTGAAACTGCCCTAGACGATGCGATCTTTCAATTTGTGCAGATTGAAGATTAACCCCTAGTTTCTCGGAACAGAGATTTATAACTTTATTTTCTGCTGTCGACCATGTTTCAGACATCTCGTCCGGAATGCCAAAAAACAGCAGATTGGATCGCCTAAGTCTGTTTTCCGCGTCTTCACATCTCGATTCGATTTTTCGAAGCTGTGCGCCAATAGTACCTGACATATTCGGTCCGGACTCGGATGCTGCCGAAACCTGCTCAATCTTACGTTCCGCCATATCAACTTCGACTGTGCGAATCCTTTCAGATAGTTGCTTCAGCTCGACGTCAACACAGGCACGCCAGTGCTTAAACGCAGTCAATTCGCTCCGAATGTCGTTTTGACCTAATTCTATTCTTTGTACCGTAGCGAGCACAGTTGACAGTACATCCTCGTTTCCGGGGTTGGGACCAGGGTTTGTCTCCACGTCGCCGCAGAGCATCAAGAGCAGGTTACTAACGCCGTGAGCGGCTTTGCCGTCAAGCAATCCTAACACATCACACAACAGCTCAGGGCACGACACCGCAAAGAAACAACGATTGCTGGATCTAACGCAACGGCAAGCGTTTAGGTAACTGACCTGGAAGAAGAGGCGAGGTGAGTGCACCATTCTGAATGCGGTGTCGTGCCCCGCAGGGGCGGCTGCTGGAGGCTGCTTATATTCCCGGTGGTCATCGCTGATAGTGGTGGAATGCGCTCGTTGTTGCCAGATTAGCCGCTGGTGATCTGTCGTAACTGGTTGCTGCGTCCAATCCTCGGGCCATTGCGTCGAAGTCAAGGCACAGGCTCGCAGGGAGGCCGTGTCAGGCGTCGCAGCAAGTATTCCGAGTACAAGGCCAGCCTGGAAGAAGAGGCGAGGTGAGTGCACCATTCTGAATGCGGTGTCGTGCCCCGCAGGGGCGGCTGCTGGAGGCTGCTTATATTCCCGGTGGTCATCGCTGATAGTGGTGGAATGCGCTCGTTGTTGCCAGATTAGCCGCTGGTGATCTGTCGTAACTGGTTGCTGCGTCCAATCCTCGGGCCATTGCGTCGAAGTCAAGGCACAGGCTCGCAGGGAGGCCGTGTCAGGCGTCGCAGCAAGTATTCCGAGTACAAGGCCAGCCTGGAAGAAGAGGCGAGGTGAGTGCACCATTCTGAATGCGGTGTCGTGCCCCCGTTGGTGTTGGTGATATCTTGTTGTATGTGTGTAGGTTAGGGAAGGTGTTCGTCTGTAGCCTACGCCATCCTACAGCCTCTTCCCTATTTAGTGCTTTGTGTGGTGATGGATATCTCTTTCTGATTCCCCTATATAGTTGTAGGGTCTCTGTGTAGCCCCCCTCGCATATGAGTAGCCGTGACTCCGAGACGATCGATAAGCCTGCTCGGTAAGTGAGCCCTCGAGCTAGACTGTCCGCCCTTTCGTTTCCTGCTACGCCTGCGTGGGCTGGCACCCAGATTATATGTTGTATGGGTATTCTTTCAGCTGAGGCTGCCGCCTCGCTGATTATTCTGAGGGCAGTGCCGCTGATATTGCCCTTCGTATAGTTTCTGCATGTTTCTTTCGAGTCCGTTAGGATATTTAGGGAGCGACCTTTTCTGTAGCCTTCGGCTATCGCTAGCGCGACGGCAATTTCTTCGGCCTCTGCTATCCCTGACACCCCTACTGAAGCGCAGGTGATAGTTTCCCCTGTACCGTTGACCACCGCTACCGCGGCTGTGCGTTTCTCTGCTCTTGCGTACATAGAAGCGTCTGTGTATAGTGTGCTTTCGGATTGGCCTAGCCTTCTGTTTATCTGTTCGGCCCTGGCTCTCCGCCTTTCTTCGTGTAGGTTGGGATCCATATTTTTAGGTAAGGGTCCCACGTTGAAAGTTCTTCTGAGGTCGTCTGGAACTTCTGTGTATCTGTCAGCCAGACCACTTGCGTTCCGACCTAGCCTTTTTAGGAGCGCCCTTCCTGTGGGGGAGCCCCTGAGCCTCGTCAATTGCGCACCCATTTGAGCCTCTGCTAGCTCGTCAAAGGTGTTGCTGACTCCGAGCTGGAGTAATTTTTCATTTGACGTGTTCCTGGGTAGGTGCAGAGCGATCTTGTAGGCCTTCCTTAGTATACAGTCGGCTTGCTCTCTTTCCGCTTTTGTTGTTGCGTGGTAGGGCAGCGAGTATGTGACCCTGCTGACGATTAGGCTGTTTACGAGTCTTAGGGTGTCGTCTTCCTTCATTCCGTATCTTCTTTGGGATACTCGGCTGATCATTCTTCCTACTTGTTCCGTGGCTTTCCTGAGCAGGGTGATGGTGTGGCTGCATTTGCGGCTACTCTGTAGCCACATGCCCAGAATGCGGATTATGTTTTTCTCCGGGATCGGTTGTCCCTCGAGGACGACGTCCAGTGGGGCTTGGGTAGGGTGTCTCCCTATTCTGATGAGCTCCGATTTTTCGGTCGAGCATTTCAGGCCCCTCTCCTTCACGTAGTCTTCTACGCAGGTGGCGGCTTCCTGTAGTCGGTCTTGTTTTTCTCCTAGCGATCCTTGGGTGATCCACACGGTTATGTCGTCGGCGTACATGGCGTGTTTGATACCCGCGATCTCTTTGAGCTTTCTTGCCAGTCTTAGCATTGACATGTTGAAGAGCACCGGCGATATGACTGAGCCTTGGGGTGTTCCTTTGCAGGGTGTGGCGAAGACGTCACTTCGCAGCTCGGCTAGCCCTACGGTCGCTGTTCGGTTGCTTAGGAAGGCCCTGATGTAGTTATGGGCTCTCCTTCCGCAGTTCGTGTCGTTTATGCCTTCCATGATGGCGGCGTGGCTTACGTTGTCAAAGGCTCCTTTGATGTCGAGGGCCATGACAACGTTTTCTCCGCTTCTCGGCATTTTTTCAAGTACTTCCTCCTTTAGCTGGAGGAGTACGTATTGCGTGGACAGGTGGGCTCGAAACCCGTACATGCTATCAGGGTAGAGTTGGTTTCTCTCCAGGTGTGACTGAATTCTCTTCGTTATTATTCGTTCGTACATCTTGCCTAGGCACGATGTGAGGGATATCGGCCTGAGGTTTTCCACTTGTAGTTTTTTACCGGGCTTCGGAATCATCACCACGACCGCGTGTTTCCATTCGGCGGGTACTGTTCCTTCCTGCCATAGTTTATTGAGGTACGCGGTGAGCTGGTCAATAGCTCCGTCGCTTAAGTTTCTGATCAGTGAATTGCGGATTCTGTCTGCTCCTGCTGCCGTGTTTCTTGTTGCCGACCTGATCGCATCGACCACCTCTTCCCTGGTTATGGGCCTGTCCATGACGGGGTTCTCTTCGCCTTGATATTCCTCTTTGTAACACTCGACCTGGTCGTTGCCGTAGCATTTGACCCGGACCTCCTCCAGTAGTTGTTTATCTGTACCGGTGTATTGGTGCACCAGCCTTCGTATTGCTTTGCCGCTCTCCGACTTGTTTTTGCTTGGGTCCATGAGGGACTTGAGGATCTGCCACGTTCTGGCCGTGCTCAGGGTGCCGTTCAGCGCGTTGCTAAACTGCTGCCATCCTTGTCTGGCCAGCTGCGTCGCGTACTCCTCCGCCTGCTTGGTGATTTCAGCTATCTTGGTCTTGAGCTTCCTGTTCAGCTTTTGTCTTTTCCACCGTGCGGTGAGTCCGCGTCTCGCCTCCCATAGCTTGAGGAGTCGCTTATCCACCTCCGGGGCGTGTTCGGTTCGGTCCACTTCTTTGGTGTAGAGTTCCTGGACCTCCTTGAGCTGTTGGCTCCACTCCCCCACAGATACAATGTCGCCTCCTTGCATCTGTCTACAGTGGGCCCTGAAGGCGTCCCAGTCGACGAGACGGGTCTTGCCTATTTTTCGTTTTGTGTCTTCGGCTGTGATGCTGGTTTTCAGTATATAGTGGTCGCTTCCTATGTTTTCGAGTAGGTTTTCCCACTCGACCTGTCTGGCGCCCCTCACAAAAGTCAGGTCGGGGCAAGTGTCTGGGCTGACGCTGTTACCCTGTCTGGTTGGTTGGGTTTCGTCAGTTAGGAGATCGCAATCCGTTTGCTCTGCAGCGTCGCTGATTGTTCTTCCTTTTTTATCGTCTTTGCTGTAACCCCATTTTGGGTGCTTGGCGTTGAAATCGCCTGCTATTATTAGGGTGTTGTTGCCCGCTAGTTTTCTAGCCTCTGTAAAAAGCCTGCTAAAGTCCCCATCCTTCTGCTTAGGCGGGCTGTATAGGTTGATAATAAAGGTGCTCTTGGATTGTGCTTTCTTTTTAGGTATAATCTCTGTGATCGTGTGGTCGATCCGAGTGTCCGTTATTTCGTCGTGTTCTGTGGCTACCAATTTCTTGCTTACGAGGGTCGCCGTACGGCGAGCTTCCTGACACGTATAGCCCCTCAGCGAAGGTGTGCAGTTGGTTTCCTGTAATATAATTACGTCTGGCGGGGTTCCTTTGGCATAAATGTACTGCTGCAGGAGGCCTTGTTTTTGCCTGTACCCCCTGCAGTTCCATTGCCATATCTCTAATTGTTGGAGGCGTTCTGCCATGATGGTGTACTAGGGTTGGAGTTGAGGGTTTCTGCGCCGAACCTGCGTTCGTTATATAGGCGTTCTCTAGCGTCGTTAGTCGTTCTCTGCGCGTTCTGATTCTTAATGTGTGTTCTAACGTTTTGCTCTAGAAGGGCAAATTTCTGCTGCATAAATTGCATCTGCTCTTGCGTCTGTTTCTGCATGTTCATTATGAGAGCCTCGAGCTGCCCATCTTGTGGCTGTGTTGCTTCCACCATTGGGGGTGGTGGGGTCTGAGTTTTGGGCTGTGTCTGCCCTGTCCTGATTTCGCGGAGTTCTTTAAGGACCTCGCTCAGCTGCTTTCTGAGTTGGCCTAGTTCCTGTCTGAGGGCTTTGTTCTCTTCCATTAACTGTTTCTCGCGAGTGGATTGTGTGTTTGTGTTTGAGTGCGGAGCAAAGAGCGTTTTGGGAGGGCCGTCTCCCCAGCTCACCTTGACACCGCCGGTCTTCTTTTTCTTCTGTTGCTCTTGTCCTTGCTTCTGCTCCTGTTGCTGTTGTCCCAGGGGCGGGAAGGACTCGTCCCGCTCGGATCCTCGACTCCGGCTCCGGTTGCGGCTGCGTCCGCGGCTGCCGCTGCGCCCGGATTCCTGGCTCTCGTCTCGGAACCACCGCGGCCTTCTTCTGCGGCTGCGGTCCCGGCTCTTGCGTTGCTGCTGCAGGGGGCCCCACCGCAGCTCGCACGCTGATTTGAGTCGTTGTTTGCAGTCCCTCGTGCCCGTGATGTGGTCGCCGTCACACACTAGGCACTTGGGTGTACACTGGTGGTCCGTCGTTGGGTTCTGAAGTCCGCATTGTCTGCAGACCTTGGCGTTCGGGTTTGGGCAGACGTCCATGCGATGCCCCTGTTGGCCGCAGGTGTAGCATACCTGCCTTGTTGGCCTGTACGGGTGGCACCGGTATTCGCTGCTGTGGTAGATGACAAACTTCGGAAGAGTAGGGCCGTCGAAAGTGATGAGGGCCGTGCTTGAATTTCCAAGCATTCTTGCCGTTATGACTCTGACGCCCTGGGTGCGAAGTCGTATGTGGGCCTTGAGTTCCTCGGATGTGGTTTTCGGTGCTGGGCCGTGAATAACTCCCCGTAGCGTTCCCTCCGGGGCCGCCGCGTGTGTGTTCACTGCAAAGCTTTTGCCTCCAAAGTTGATCTGCCTGATGTGCAGAACCTTCTTGGCTGCGTCTTCGTTAGATGTGCTCACGATTATGATGTTCGAGCCGTGGCGAAGTCGGACGAGAAGATCTTCTTCCTTGCATCCTCTTCCGGTGGCCGCAACCACCGCTTCCACCACTTTGTATTGCGGTAGATCCTTGACTGCGAGTCCCCTCGGCCGGAGGACTATCTTGATGTCGTCTTTCGGGAGAGGAGGCAGTCGCAGCCTCGGCCCTCCCTCCCATTGTTTCTTCTCCGGTGCGCCAGCTGCGCTTCTTCCCGCTTCGTCGGAAGATGGCGACCTTCCTGCGCCGTTTCCCGCCAAAATTTGCGGTTTGTCGCCGCCATTTTGGCGTCTCTTCGATTTCTTTGACTGGACGACCGCCCAGCCTTCTGCTTTGTCTGCGTCCATTCCGTTAACTTGTGGTCGTTGTAGAGTCGATGGGGTGCTGCATCCCGGGGCTTGAGTCCCTGTAGCGACGATGCCGTCGTGGCCTCGTGGTACGTGCGTCACGTCGATGTTGTCGTGGAAGTCTTCTTCCATGTTTTCGGGCGGTTCCGTAAAAAATCCTGGTTGTCTTGTGATTGTGGGTTGTTGCTGACTCGAAGTTTTCGTTCGGGACATCGCTCCGATGCGTCTTCACCGCGGGCCGAGGCCGGGAAGGCCGTGGAGCCCCGAGCTCGTGCTAAGCCTCGTTAGGCTTAACGCCTGGCCGACCACGTGGGAACTTCAAAGTCCGATACAATCCTAAAAAATGGACCCACCGGCTTGGAAGTGGTATCCTCGTGGTCCGCTTCACTTTCGGCGTCGGTTCCAGCAAGAATTTTGGAGATCCGTAGGGATTAACCGGGTCAGAGGACCCAAAAATCGCGGAGCGCATGTGAGGCACGTCCGTGCTCTTCGACGATCGCAGCGCCCCCTCCACCAATTGGGAGAAGACTAGCGGCAGAGCGCCATCGCTGAGAAAACCACCGCCACCCAGAACAGACGTCAAAGCCACCCTCAGACCTAAGCAGGGGCTGCAACTTTAGCAGGTTCCACAGTTTCTCATCTCGAAAGCAATCCAAGCGGCGACCGGCCACCACCTGGCATGCGGGAGAGAACTTCATCGCCAGAATCAGACCTGGATCCAACATAATCATCATGAGCACGCCAACCGATGTGACCTCAAGGCAAGTCAAGCAAATAAAACACTCGGCATCAGGGGAGTCAACTATGAGATCAACACGTACATTCCGGCACCGGATGATGTGATCCGGATAGATATCCACGGAATCGAGCCGGGCCTCAATGCCGAAGAACTACAGGCGCAACTTATGGATTCGAAATCGTCGGGGCGAGAATGCTGGGTCAATCCTCCTCAGCAATGCTCCTCTTTGACGGCAAATTCCTTCCCAAGCAAGTAATTTTTGCAGGGGCAGAGTACCAATGCCACCCGTACCGAGTCCGAAGGCAGGTGTGCCACATAGGCATGCAGCCTGGACATTGAACAGACGTGTGCCCCACCCCAAAGGCGAAGGTATGCAAATCATGTGGAGCCCGGGACTCCCAGGAAAACCACCAGTGCGACGAAAGAAAATGTGCGCCCTGCGGTAGTGACCACACTACTGGAGACAAGGACTGCAAGATGCGGTGGAAAAAACCCAAGTACAAAGCGGGGCAACCAAAAGGCAAAACCCCTCCATGACTACGAACGAAAGATAACGGGGATGCTACTACACGCACGAGCAGATCAAGAGAAAAACAAGGGGAAGACGCAACAAGGCAACTGCTCAGCTCAGACAACAACGCAACACTACAGAAACGCCGACAAGCGCTCGAGATCGAGATCAAGGTCAGCGATGCTATAGAGATCCAGACCGAGAAGGCGCAAAGAAAACAACGCCTTCCAGGAAAGAGAGGACTTCTCAAGCCTGGCGAGCGAAAACAAGGAGCAAGGTCTCAGCCAGCGCAGCAGAGACCGAAGGTGAGCTGGCCCATTGGACATAACTTTGCAACCACTGTGTCACACTCTAAGACAATGCTACTTGAGGACTGAATAGTAAAACTAGAAGAGACTTGCTCAAAGCGATAGAAGAGTTAAGGAACTAGAAGAAAAAATCACGAATCTTAAGGCCGAAACCGAAATACAAAAAGCGCAATACATGAACGCACTAAGTAACCTCGAACACGCCAGGATGGATGGATGGAAAACTTTATTAAGCAAGCGAGTTTGGACCGTGCAAGGTCTCAGGGCCACCGCACAGCCCTCACATTACGCGCATGTGTCCAGGCCACGTAGGGCCATGGCACTGGCACCCCGGTTCACACAGCGAAGTTGCGTGCCCGGGTCCTGCGACGCAAGGAGTGCCTCCCATTCCTCCCATGTACCAATGGCGGGCTGTCCCTGCGGGGGAGGATCGGCAGGGCAGCCGAAGAGGATGTGGTCCAGGGTGGCGTGCGGAGCTCCGCAGAGAGTGCACTCTGGGGAAACATGGCGGAAGTAGGAGAGACGCTGAGGGGTAGGAAGAGTTCGGGTCTGGAGTCGCCTCCAGAGGATTTGTTGGGAGTGGGATAGGCGGGGGTGGGGAGGGGATAGAGTCGACGGGCAAGGCGTGCTTGTTGAGTTAATTCTGAAAACGTGTGTGCCCGCTCCCTCGAGAAATCCCGCCAGGAAACCCATGTCCATCACGAAGGGCGAACAAGGCGGATGGTACCAACTTAGGACAGATCAAGAGTTGGTGAGAGCAACTTTAATCGCAATAATTAAACACCATGTCAAGGTCAGTGAAGACCTAGAGAAAATGGACGGAAATACTACATCAAAGGGAAAGTTGCGACTATAACGAAGGAAGCACACAGCAAATGCATGAGTGAACACATGAGCAATAGGCCCATTCATTCCTACGAACAGCAAGCAAGAACACAAAATGTCTAACGACAAACACACAAGGATAAACAAGAAAGCAAGCGTGAAAATGGGGCAATGAAACTGTAGAGGAATAAAGGGAAAACAAACTCAGTTAATACAGCTCTAAAAAACCAAGAAAATTTGGAGGACTTTAAGAGCAGGATGCGAGAGCATGTTGCAGCATTGCCAAGGGATCCATGGGACGCCATCGTCTTTCTGTGCGACCCCTTGCCCGGAAAATTTAAGGAAAGGAAACATATCTTGGTAGACACCCGAACCGCACCGTAAGGCAAGGAAAATGAAAATAATTTTTTTAAGGAAAGTAAAGGACACCTGGCTCACATATCTCGGTGGCCACACCAACCGGTCCCTAACGGAAGGAAACTGAAATGAAAATTTGTTTTAAAGAAAGGAAATGACGCATGTCTCACAATTCTCGCTGGACACCCGTACCACGCCGTAAGGGAAAGAAAATCCCTTCACTCGCGGCGCTGTTCAGGTCTCCACCGAGATGCTTCATTTTTCGCTCACGGCCAAAGACGCCGACGACACCGGCTTTTCTGCAGCACGAGATCCTTAACGCTGTCGCGTTAAAACCGCCGGACATCATTGCCATCCAAGAATACGGGGCCAGGGCTAAAACAAGCCTAACAGGATACGATACGTAAGAAGGAGACGGTACCGGCAAGTCCGTCACCTTGGTCATAAATCAATTACGACAATCTGCAAAACCAACATAACGGATACGGACGTACCCGGCACGGTTCTAGAAATTGTATCCGGAAAAGCAGTGGATGACAGCGCTTTCATCATAAGCGTGTACAGCCCCCAAAACAAAAGAACCCCAGAATAAACGAGCTGTTTAGAAAAGCCAGCGATATTGCTGGGCAGGCCCGACCATTGGTCCTCGGAGGCTTCAATGCGGGAAACCCCAATTAAGGGTACCAAAAACTCGATGCCAAAGGTAAAAGCGTAGCAGAAAGCGCAGAAAAATATTTCAGAGAGCTAGCTAACGACCCCATAACTAAGACGAGAGTAGGAAAAAATGACTGTAAATACACCACGCCTGGCCTAGCCTTCTCAAAAAACGACAACATCAAATGAGAAAATAAAATGGAAACCTTAGGGAGCGACCACTTCATACTTCGCTTAGAAATAGCCGCAGGAGAAATGAAGATATGCTTAGGGACTGCCAAAATCACAGACTTGAAAGCTTTCAGAAACGACATCGAGGAAACCACTAAACCGATAACCAAAAAGAAGAGTGGTGGTGCACGGAGCTTACGGAGGCCAGACAAAAGTTTACGAAGATAATCACTCGCACGTAACCAAGCCCAAACGTAGACAGCCACCTTCTTCACCTATGGGAAGCACGAAGAAGCCTTATTAGGAGATGGAGGCAGAAAAAATACAACAGGAAACTCAAACTGAAGATCACCGAACAAACCAAGAAGGCATCAGAGCACGCAGACAACATCGCCACGCAAAACTGGCAACAGTTTACGGAAGCAGTTAGAGGAAGACTAGGCATGGCCCGAACTTGGAATATACTAACAGCCTTGATAGACCCAACAAAAACCAAAACTGAAAGCTGGAAGTCCTGTGGAACGACTAATACACACCTTCTTTGAAACGGAAGACCAACTAGCCCAGGCACTGAGAGAGAAATGCTACGGCACAACCACGCACCCAAAGCAAGACAAAGAATACGCAGGAGAAGACAACCCTGAGATGTATAGGCCAGTCACCGAGGAGGAAGTAAGGGCAGCCCTAGGGGAAGCCAAAAAGAATACGGCAGCCGGCAAGGACAGAATAAATAACGCTACCATTAGAAACGTGGGAGCCACGGCCATCGTCGAACTTACCAAGTACCTAAACAAAATCTGGGAAAAAGTAATCGTGCCGGCGGAATGGAAACATGCAGAGGTAATTATGATACTAATCACGCGCACAACCTGGACACATTTCTTATTGTGTAAATAGTTTGTACATATTACTTCTCCCCCTGTCCTCTATTCCTGTCCCCTCACCTCTTTCATTTCATTTCTCCATTCTGCCTGCTGTCCTTTATTTCCGCTGCCCCAGCTCAGGTGCTTCACTATCGATGGCAGATGCCGGGGCTAGCAAAAATATTTTCCTTCCTTTTTACTATTATTTTTATTAAAACCACTACCACCACCACCTCCCTAACTTAGCTCCTGCCTAGTGAAGTTACACGAGAGAGTTGTCAATGAATGAATCACAAACTACATGGAGGACAAGAGATATTACCGTTTTGCCATGTTTGGCTTCAGAATGGGTCTGTCGATGCAAGACGTACTCTTACTATTAAAGGAGAAAGTCCTCACTGAAATGCCAAGAAGTGGAGAACATATAGTACTAGCGCTCGACATGAAGAGAGCCTTCGATAACGTGAGACATGCGGCCATCATGGAAGGTCTCAATAACATAATTTGCGGAAACAGAGCCTTGCGATATGTCAAAGCCCTCTTGACGGCACGAAAGCAACGATAGGGATCGGAAACACATGATCTGAGTGCTTCACGGTGCCAAACAAGGAAATCCCGCAAGTCTCAGTTATATCACCGCTACTATTCAACGTAGCGATGATAGGACTCACGAAAGTACACGATAAAATAGAAAATATCAGCTACGCAATGTATGCATACGACATAAGAATATGGACAACCACAGGCTCCCTAGCAGCAAAAAAAAGAGCAGTGTCAACACCAATGTCAACACCAACAACTTCTAATGTCAACACCAACCGAAAAGCTAATGGAACTGGGAGTATCGAACACCTTCTACGAACGACGAGAAGCGCAACGTATTGCGCAACTAGACAGACTCACTCAAACCAGAACGGGAAGACACCAAATGGAGAAATTAGGGATGCCCTTGGGCACATAAAAAGACAAGGAGCAGATTAATAATGAAAACAGAAAGAAAATCCCGATAAGACCCATACCCAGACACATGGACACCAATATACACTATGAAAGACAAGCCTGAAAGACAAGACAAGACACCATGAAAGACAAGACAAGACATGAAAGACTCTAAACAAGCATGCAGAAACTGCACAAGAGGCAGGATCGACAGCATCGCCAATCATATTCTACACACGACAAGGAGACACATAAGCACTAAACAAAATATAGTATAGGTTCTGGAATATGAGGAGATGAGGGGCAACGTGGCCGCAGACGAGTTGGCTCGAGGGTACGTCAGCTGAAAAGACTCAACACTTTTGCACCACGGGCACCTTTGACCCTGTACCCCCCCCCTTCCGCACTCAGACATACTCGATCATTACAGGAGTCAGCAGAAGCGCTACCCAGCCCCACACAAAAGACTATCCAAAGAGGAGGCGGTAGACTGGAGCAGACTACAAGCAGGTACCTTCCCTCACCTGCACAAACTGCACAAGATTTTCCCTACAGGGTATGCAGTCGAATGTCCGTGGTCTCAGGGTAAACCCACACTAGAGCATGTCACATGGACCTGTCCTAAGGTAGACTTACAGCCTAAAATAGACCCGAGTGTGGCGCAGTTTGAGCACTTGTTGGCTAGCCAGGATGAGGAAGCGCAAAGATTTCTCGTACGTCGAGCCACGCTGGCAGCTGTCAAGTGCGGCATCCTGAGCCGAGGATCGACCACGCGCCCAGTGCCCCGTGGGTGTCAAGAAAATTTTAAATTTGTTGCCAATATAGTTTTTCCATCCATCCAATCCACCATTGTGTGGGTAAGAATTCGCTTGCCTTCGGCTGGCAAGAGCAAGCTGATGGTGAGGCCATAATCAGAGAGGCGACGGAAAAGCTTCTGCAGGCGCTTAAAGTGCTGGTCTGTATCACTGCTAAGCCTAGACAGTTGGTTTATGTAAGCGATGCAGAAAGGTAGGCCTCGGGTCAGTGTGTATATCTGTCTTGGAAAAAATGGTGGCACCATGCAGCGATTCCGTAAAGAGGTCCGGAACGGTAGCGTTGTTAAGGACGCTGTGATCATCCCACCGTGGCCATTCCCCTGAGAGTTATTTGGTGGCATGTGCAGCCGGAACGCCCATGGCTAGGCGGGGGTCGCATTTTGCTTAGCTCGAGTATGTGCTCTAACCTGCAGTGGGCAATCTTAAGCCGGTCTCGAGCAAAGCGACGGGGTCGAGCTTGTGCGGGTAGGCCGTTGGTGGTGACGATCTGTGGCATCATGCTTCACTGACAACAGAAACTTTTATGGACACAGCAGAGAAGAGAGCCGGCTAGAGGTCAACTGTAGTGCGTTGGTGGTGGTTTCGAAGTGACCGTCCTTGCGCAGCCAGGTGCGTCGCGCGTCGACGAGACCTTTGCAGTGCACGTCGACTAGCAGGTTGAAGTGTCGGAGAAAATCACAACCTAGATGGGGTGGTAGACGTCGGCCGCAAAGACAAAGCAACGCAATACACGGCGGAGACCAAACCTGAACCAAAGAACGTGTTCGCCGCACGGTGCGATTAGAGTTTTGCTGCCAACTTGTATTTGAGGTTCGGGGCGACGAAATGTTTGAAACGCGATGCTGCGGAGGGTGACGCTTTCTGCTGACCCAGTGTTGACAAAGAAGCGAGGGCCTTATACCTTGCCTTAAATGAAGGACAAGTGGCAGGTGCCCGCGGCGCACCATCATTCGTCGCTTCTGGGGGCGGCCGGAGAAGTGGTTCTCCGAATACGGCATTACGTGCGCCAGCGGGAAATGTATTAGCTGGTCTGCGAATTGAGGGACTGTGGCACTGGGTGAGAACAGACGGTGGTCAGAGCGGCTAACTTCTCGAGTAGGGTGGTTCACAGCAGTCCAGAATTCGTCGTGAACAGCGTGCACAGCCTGACAGAAAGGTGCAGAAAACGGCTTGGAAGGTGGCTGGGGTACCCGCCGCGATGGCTCAGTGGTTAAGGCGCTCGTCTACTGAGCGGGAGTAACCGGGTTAGAACCCGACCGAGGTAGGGGGTGGTGAAAACTTTATAGACTCAGTGGACTTTAAGACACGGGGGTCCTTGGGCCCCCGCACGGCTCCACGGCACTCAAACGTTCATGTGCCGGAGGCTCATGACGCTGGCAGCCCGGCCTGTGGCGACGGCCTGCTTGGTCGGGTCCTCGGAGCGCAGTAGGTAGCCGCTTTCGATGAAGGCGAAACGCAAAAGCGTCCGTTTTCTATGCTATTGTCAGTGCACGTTAAAGATCCCCGGGTGGCCGAAATTACTCCGGAGACCTCCACTATGGCACCTCTTTCTTCTCCCTCCCTCCTTTATCCCTTCCCTTACGGCGCAGTTCGTGTGTCCACCGTGTTATGTGAGACACTAGTTACTGCGTCGTTTCCTTTCCTCAAAACCGATTTTCATTTTCAAGGTGGGTTGCGGGAGGGGGCCTAATAACGAAGAGGTGGGAGAGAAGGACATAACGGAATCACCGACCTCCGTGATCTTCTCCAGGAACAACTCGATTAACGCCGTCGCGGTGGCTCAGTGGCTATGCTGCTCGGCTGTTGACCCGAGAGACGCGGGTTCGATCCCGGCCCTGGCAGCCGAATTTCGACTGAGGCGAAATTCTAGAGTCCCGTATATTGTGCAATGTCAGTGCATGTTAAGGAATTAACCCCGATGGTTGAAAATTCCGGAGTCCAACACTACAGCGTCCCTCATAGCCTGAGTCGTTTTGGGACGTTAAACCCCATCAACGTAACCAAACAAAACTACTTGATTAACAGTACATCTTGCTGGGCTAGTTGCGGGAGCATTGTCTAACAAAAGATAAAACCAGCGCTTAATTTAACACAAACTACACAAAAAGGCGGACAGGACAGCGCTCATCCTGTCCGTGTTTCTGCGTGGCTTGTGTTAAATTTAGCGCTGTTTTTACTTTTTGTTCATCAAGTCGAGGCCCGGAACGAGCACCACACAAAGCGAAGAAGACAAGCGCTGAAGGAAAAGGTCGTGGAGCAAAGCCTGGTTGACTGTGGCAGCCTTGCCGCCCAAGAGCTCGTGGAGGCGCCGTTATAGATGCGTAGGCTTGCGGGTCCCCAGTGCTTCAGCAGAAATGAGCTCTTGCAGTCGGCAGTGGTCTGGTTTGATTAGGTTTATGGGGATTAACGCTCCAAGGCGACTCAGGTTATGGGGCGTCGTAGTGGAGAGCTTCGGATAATTTCCAGCACCAGGGGTTTTTTCGAGTATTAACGCACAGGTAATGTGTTTCCAACATTTCAACTCAACGAAAATGCCACCGCCATGGCCGGGATTAAACCCGCGTCTTTCGGATAAAGCAGCCGTGCACCATTACCACTCAACCTCCGCTCTGATTGAAGAGTTCAGCGAGCAATGTGCCAGGGGCGCCAGCTCTGGCGGCGTGAGGCGTTGTCGGCGGTGGCGTCAAACCAGTGCTGCTGCTCACCAACTCTATTTGGAGGCAAACGTGTAAGAGACTGCAAGGCAGTCTCAGCATTGCCCCCTCCCTCAGAGCAAAGAGGCCGCACAGCAACTCATCCAGAAAATCTTTCACACCCATCCGGGTGCGGAAAATGACATCGTGGAAGATCTCCAGGCAATGTACTTCGGCGCTATCCATCTTACCAAGTACATCGCTTATACTTTGGAATGTAACCATATTGGGTGGAACAGCGCAGACGGCCGCAAGGCAAACAGAAGATGAAAACAACACAGAAGAAAAGGTAACCATATCGTTGATCGGCTCGTAATGGTCCCTGCTGTCACCAAAGTTCTTCACGCTTCACGAAACGCCGTCCTTGTCAAAGAAAGCATCCAATGCCGCCTCCTTCGAAACATTGAACGCGAATTCATCGTTGCTCTAACAGAGTTCTTCATCCATGCAGCATTGGCTCTGAAGCTCACTCCCAGCAGTATAGGAGCACGCTGAGGTCCTACCTATCCATAGGTAGGCGAACTCACTCATGAGTGGACTCACCTGGGCTCATTCACGCTCATTTCAGATCTTTAAGTCGTGAGTGAGTCCGGATTCACATTCAGATAATGATCTCAGTCGTGAGTGAGTCCGCGCTCACGTTCAGATCATGATCTGAGTCGTGAGTGAGCCTGGACTCATATTCATATCGTGATCTGAGTCATGAGTTCGGGCTCACATTCAGATCATGACTTGAGTCTGTGAGTCGGGGCTCACATTCAGATCGCGATCTGAGTCAAGAGTTCGGGGTCACATTCAGATCATTATCAGTCGTGGTCAGTCCTGTGGAGTTTCCTGTCCACTCGTAAAACTTATTAAGCTTCTAATCCAGATGATGATGCATTGTTTCCTGATATGTAATTTCTGTGGCTCTTGCACTCTAGGTTATTGAATCACGAGAAATGTTTTTTGGCAACCGCGCTTGGTCTCGGTGGATTTTACCTGTGTCTGCCTGTAACGCGATTGCTGCAGTTCTTCTTTTGCTGTTTCTTAATCAGTTGCAAAACGCATGCAGCGGCCTCAGATCTTTGCGTCCCCTGAAGGGCAGCCACAGGCATCTAGGCCTCTCAGGCAGGCCTCCCTACAGGCTAGCTGCAGTTAAGAACTCATCGCATCGCAGTGTTAGAATTTTGTTTTGCATTTTAACTTTAAGTAAGTCATTAGGTGTGAACTTTAAACAGTTTTGTTACCCATAGCACCATATTTATAACCTTTTTTCTTTTTTATGTCTACAATGTCTCAAAACATACTCCGTGTGGACGCACGGTCAGAATGCTAGACGTTATCTGGAAGAAAGGAATTCATACATGCGAATGTCGAAACTAAATGCGAATTTCTTTTTTGTTTATTTAGTCCGCGCCATACCGTAGTAATGGAAACGCGAAAATTAGCCTTACGTTTACAGCGTGGCACAAGATCGACCAAGCGCTGAACCATACGGCAGCACCGACGACGCCTGAAGGCACCACTTTGACAGTTGCCTTGTCGACTACGCAGGTTCTTGGCGCAGCACTTCTGTATTTCCACGCCCCTCCACGTGTGGCACACATCTGGACCGACGGGCCAACGCTGCACGGTCATCACCGATAACCCTGATATCTACCTCGTCTGCTGGGTACCACGAGGGACTGTGACGTCACCGCTCGCCTATATAAACTCTGTGCTATCCCTGGACGCGCCATTTGGCAGCACCGACGACGCCTGAAGGCACCACTTTGACATTTGCCTTGTCGACTACGCAGGTTAGTTGCAGTCTGTCTGTTTTCTTTTTTTTTTAGTAAGGGCGTCGTTGCTGCTGCTGAAGTGTTGTTGCATTGCCGTTACATTGACTTCTTTGAAATTGTTTGTAGATTCTTGTTGTGGTAGCTCTTCTATCAGGAGGACCTGTCTAGAATGGGAAAGGGCCCTAATTCATCTGAAAAGGGCGCCCGGAGCGACAGTCGGGAGGAGAGGGCTGAGATGAGAGAAATGGTCAAAAGTATGGAGTATATTAATAAGGATCTTGAGCAATTCAGAAAAGACTTGGGGGAGGTCCTTGCCGAAAATAAACAGCTTAAGAAGGAAAATGAGTGCCTTCGGAAGAAGTGTGAGGAAAATGAGAAACGCATAAAAGATCTTGAAAAAATGTTTGTTCACAACGACCAGTACTCTCGGAAATGCAACCTTGAGATCAAAGGTGTAATTCAAACAGAGGCGGAGGATGTTGTCGAGCTTGTTGGTAAAATTGGTACTGCTGTCGGCGAACCTGTCTCGCCTTTAGATATTGAGGCCTGCCATCGTGTGTCAGCGCGGAATGCTCGACAGAGCGACATTGTTGAGCTGAGCGAAAATCAAGAAACAAAAAAGTTCGCTGCGAGCAATATTGTTGTGCAGTTCAGAAGTCACCGGAAACGTGACCAAGTTCTAGAAAAATCAAGGAAGAAGCGCATCACTAATGAAAGTCTAGGATTGTTTGACAGCAGTGCTGACGGTACAGATGGCTCTGCAAGCAGCCATCCAGTGTTCAACGAACACTTGTGTCCAAGCCTAAAAAAGCTGCTGTCATCGGCCATTGCACGTAAGAAAGCATGTGAATGGCGGTTCGTGTGGACACGCAATGGCAAAATATTGGCACGGAAAACTGAGGGTAGCGATGTTGTTCACATTGAGTCTGTGGACGACCTTACTAAGATCTCCTGAATGGTTTTGTTAATGAAGCGGTGCGAATTGCAGCTACCATAAAATGTTCAGTCTTTCTGATGTCTTATACCAGCAGTTTGTTGAACCTAGAACAGCTAAACTGTGCTCATCTGCAAAATGCACAGTATCCTTTATTCACCTTAACATCCGTTCTCTGGCAAAAAAACACGATGAATTTGCTCTTTTCATTGATCAATTTTCTTTCCGATTTAATGTTATCATGCTAACTGAAACTTGGTGCACAACGAGCAACTGTGCGCCTTTGTTACCCGGTTATAATAATTTTTTTATCAATCGAACCGACATGCGTGGTGGCGGCGTTGGCATGTACATTTCTGACAGTTTATCAAGTCAGAAGGTGTCCCAGTTTACCGATATCACCAAACATTATGAAGCACTTTGTTTACAACAAGAGAGCACTCTTTTCGCTGTCGTATACCGACCTCCTTCAGGCGATGTTAAAAGATTCATGGACTTTGTGGATAACCTACTCGAATATGCATCCTTCGAACGATTGCGGCTAGTTCTTGGTGGAGATTTTAATATTAATGTTACTGCAGGTAATACCTCTTCTACTGAACTGAACAACAAACTTGCAGCCTGTGGGTTTCAAAACGTTATTAAAACACCAACGCGTGTCACATCAACAACTTCATCTGTTTTGGACCTATTGATTACGAACAGCAACACACCAGTAACCGCAGCCGGAACCGTCAATTGCAGCCTCAGTGATCATTGTCCTGTTTTTATGGCTTATTCAGACGTCGCTGTGCGTCGCAAACCTTCTCGTTCAAAGTTCATTTTTCAATCTATAAATGACACCAGTATCGATGATTTTAGAAATAAAATTATTAGCACTGACTGGTCTGAGGTTTTTGCAGAAAGTACTGCAGATAAAGCATACGACACTTTTATGACTATTTTTTCTGCCCATTACAAGGCATGCTTCAAACTCAAATCTGTTAGGCAGCGTCGATCGATAAGAAAACCTTGGATCGGCATCGAGCAGGTAAAAATGATTGAAGATAAAAATAAGCTTTTCGCCCTGTTCTTAAAAACGCGTAAGCCTTCCATATTAGCAGAGTTCAAGAAACTACGCAATCGAATCACATCAGAACTAAGGAAAGCCAAAGTGCAGTACTTTCAGCAGCTGATTCAGGATGCCTCGACATCTCGTCCTGATCGGATCTGGAAGATTGTGAACGACGCACTCGGCCTGCGTACAGCTGCGCCTAATCAGTTTCAGATGACTGTCCAAGGTCAACTGCTTACTGAGGGTGCTCTAGCAGAGCATTTCAACATCCACTACATAACTGCCATGACTAACAATGCTGCTCCTTCTGTAACGTCTTGCGTCCTTGACGACAACCTCTTGAACACTGTTTTTATGGTGCCAACTAATACAGCTGAGGTTTACAACATATTTACGTCACTAAAGAACAGTAAAAGCCTTGACATAGATAATATCCAGGTCCGACCGGTCAAATACGTCCTCGACGTCATCTGTCCAGCCCTCGTACACATTTATAACCTTGCTTTGGAGACTGGTTTTTTTCCACTAAACATGAAACGCGCAAAAGTTTCAGTTATATATAAAGGCGGCGACAAAAATGATGCTGCCAACTACCGACCAGTGTCAGTTCTCCCAGTGTTTTCAAAAGGTCTTGAAAAAGTTATTCTGTCTCGTCTCGACCCCTTTTTTACCAAGCATAATCTTCTTTCTGAATGTCAGCATGGGTTCAGAAAAGGGTGCTCTACCGAGTCCGCCCTTTTGATTCAAAAGGAATTGATACTCAAAAACATGGATGCGAATAAACTGACGCTTGGGGTGTTTGTAGATTATAGCAAAGCTTTCGACTGCCTCAACCATACTGTTCTCCTTAATAAACTGTATCACTATGGCATTCGGGGCGTACCCCACTCACTATTAAAGTCGTACCTTGCAACACGCATGCAATCTGTAGTTATCGATGGCAGTCTGTCGTCCTTTAAAGAAATACCATGCGGCGTCCCTCAAGGCAGCGTTTTGGGACCGTTTTTGTTCAATATCTATGTTAACGATGTGGTTCGTATTGATAAGCATGTCAAGTTTGTTTTGTACGCCGATGATACCAGCTTGTTTTTCACATCAGATAATAGTTCTCACCTACTGCATACCGCTAATGAAACTCTCTGCAAATTGCTTGATTGGTCGAGCAAAAACTGTTTAAGAATAAATCCTAAAAAATCAAAAGCCATTCTGTTTGCTTCAAAAAACAAACCAGTAAGTTTGATTGGCGAGCTCCGCTTGGGCAGCTCTACAATCGATATAGTCAAAGAGCACAAGGTTTTAGGAGTGGTACTATCGCACCGTATGACTTGGGATGCGCATATACAGCAACTGGTGAAAAAACTCTCTTCCGCTGTTGGCTTAATACGTCGATCTTGAGATATTTTTCCAACTAACATTAAACTTCAAGTTTTTCACTCCGTCTTTCGGTCCCACATTAACTACTGCACGTTAATTTGGGCCACGACTACTAATAAAAACATAACTATACTACATAGGCTCGAAAAGAAAGCTGTTCGTTGCATCGCTAATGTTTCATACTTTCACAACACTCATGACCTCTTTACTCAGTTCAAGTTGGTCAGTATACGACAGATTTGCGATTACCGTCTACTATACCTGCTGTACTTCTCTAGTGTATCTTACCAGCAGTTCCTGAAGGAGCTGTGTACTCTTACTTTGCAAACTCGCACATATCGAACCAGGTCGTCTGAGGAATGGTTTGTACCGCGGCCACGCACTAATTATCTTCTGCAAACATTAACGTACAACGTACCATTTCTATTAAACAAGATTAAAACGCAATTTTCTGGTTCCATTGCCCTAACGCGCACCGCATTGCGCAGCATGTTTGTTTCTGGGCAATTTTCTAAGACTGTTTTATGATTTTGAGTGGTAATTGTGAAATTGGGCATACAGAGTGAGTGTGTGTGTGTGTTTGCCTTCTCATCGGGATCTCACATGTCAAACTCTTTATGGTACTAATTTTTATTCGTTTGTTGCGTAGTTTGATTGTAGTGCACATTGTTCCTTTGTGGCGTAGTTAAGTTGATGAATGAAGTCCGTGTATTCCATTACAATATTCACTTGCATTTTAACTAGTGTACTCAGTAAGTAGGACAATGTATGTAGTCTGTTGCACATTTCATTTGTATTTGAATTATTGAAGTGCATATGAAGTCGCTGCTGCCAAAATGGTTCCCTGACCTAGTCAAGCTGTCCTCACAGCTTTTTGTCACGGAAGCCATCAACATTGTATCAATGTTGAAAATAAATTTTTTGATTTGATTTGATTTGATTTGATTTGAAAACAAACACGAGCAAATATTTCTTGCGAGCCATTTATTCGATTACTTCTCCTGTTCCTTAGTGACTGGCATATCTTTAAATTTACATGGTAGGGCGCAAAGTGGCCGAAAGAAGGAAAGCGATGATATGAAAGGTGCGGAACGGTCGATAGCAGGTTTTTTGCTTCCGGTTAAGGATCGTTTGAATGTGCCAAGATTCGAGTAAGAGCCATTTTTGTTAATTTGCTATGGTCCCGAGGATGATATTTTCGTCAAAGTTCATTCTATGATGTGAGTCCTCAGAATGTTCGGCTGTCTGACTGTGCTCACTTGTGAAGCCGCGAACGTAGTTTTTGTGTTGCCGCATGGACGAGTTGCAGAACACTGACCGCGCTCCAAATGAAAACCCTCGTTCGCAGACGAAATGTTCACTGTCTTGTTCGAAAATAAAGTGGGGAGGTGCCTCTTTAGCTGTATGAAAGGAAATTGGTATAGAGTACACAGGAGAGAAACCCAGAAAGCTTTCTAGTGAATATCACTTTACGAGGTTCAGTGATATTCGACACACCTACCGCGCCCTGCGAGAGAAATAACAGAATTTTCGCGTGGAGCGCTCCAAACGCAGCAGCGTGCTGGCGGCGTCGCTGTCCATGTCACCCTGAGCGCGCCTTGCTTGCTACGCGTCCTCGGAACCAGTTGATTGACTGTTTCGCTAGAATAAGACTGCAATAAACGTGTCTTTTGAAGCTGGAGCATTACTTGGCTTGTGCGAAAACCGGGCCGTAGCTAGAAAGCCGTGGTAAGCACGCATGGCTGAAATTCCTGGCAGAGACACCGCACGCGAGTGACGTCATCACCATTCCGACTTTCTCCCAAGAAGGGCAAGACGACTTCCGCGATGAATGGAAACAGGTCTGGAGGCGCCCCTCCTCCTGCCTGGGGTTCAATACCCCCTAACTCAGAAAACAAAACAGACGAAGCAAAGTTCCCCAGAGGGTGTTGGCTCAAGATGGGAGCGGCTGACCACCTCCGCCGCATGGGCGAGATACCACTGTCCCGCATGGCTTGATGTGTACATGTAAACAGTGACGTGTCGCCTCCGCGAGATACACTGGGAACTACGATGCGCTCCTGTCGTATTCATGTGAACATGGCTAGAGATTACACAAAAGGGAAAGTACTCGCCGCCGCGCTGATTTGGCCTTCAGTTGAATCGCCCGCGCCTATACGATCAGGCAGGACAGCAAAGCGTGGCCGGAGGCCCGAGTTAGCCGTTCATTGCCGATTTGCCGATTAAGTACGCGACCAACGCATTCGCCTGGGTTTCAAATGGTAAAATCCTGGCGAGGAAAGCAGACAATTCAAAAGTCGTCCATGTGACATGTGAAGATGATCTTTCAAAAATTGTCTAGTAACTTATACCTAGCCGCACCTAACTCATGGCAGAGACATGGCGTTCACGAAGATGGATAATAGTAGCTTACACATATTACACAGCAATATACGCAGTATAAGAAAGAACTTGAACTTGCTCCTTGCTTATCTTTTTCAGTGCCAGAAACATTATGATGTCATTGCAATATCGGAAACTTGGCTTAAAAAAGGTGAAGATGTTGTTATTCCTGAGTATCTCACAATTTCTCATCCACGTGATTCACTTTCGCGCGGTGGTGGTGTAGCCCTTTTTGTTAATAACAGTCACACCTACTCAGCCTTGCCCAATGTCTCCTGCAGCACATCTGATATCGAGGCCTTATTTATCAGGCTGGACAACTCTGTTATCATAGGTGTCGTGTATCGACCACCTAATTCAGCTGTAGTTTCATTTCTTCAAAAACTTGAATCTATATTTTTCACTCTAGTGTCACAACACAAAGGTCCGGTTATAATCAGTGGTGACGTTAACATAGACACCAGTCATACAAATCATAGTGACTACACGTATCTGCTAGAATCGTTTAATTTTCAAAATCTGATCACTGTCCCCACTAGAATAACCAGTACATCTGCAACTCTCATTGATCATGTTTTAACTAATATAACCTCGAATATTACTGCCGCGGTATGCAACCAACCCATCTCAGATCATCTCCCCACCTATGTAACGGTCAAAAACGCCGTAAAACCAAATTTAAAGCACGCCAAAGTAAGTACCAGAATTGATTACGCTTTGCTGAGATCAAATATCCAGTTAATCAACACTAGTACGTTATACCACGATGACGTCGACATTGAATTCTCCAATTTAATTGACATTCTGACTTCAGTTAAAAATAGCAGCAGTACTAAGACGTCTGCTCGCTCATATAAAGTGCCTGTCTCACCTTGGATGACAGAGCAGATTTTAGCAATATTGCAGCAGAAGGACTTTTGGTATCATAAATGGAAACAGCATAAGGACAACAGCTATTACTTGGGTCAGTACAAAAAGATGCGCAATAAATTCCTGGCAGTTATGCGCGCACGAAGAAAAGAATACTATACACGTTTAATCGAACAGAGCTCCGGTAACTCTAAAAAACTCTGGGAAATCGTAAATAGTGTTATAGGCAAGCCACAGAAACAGACGTTCCCTGACGTGGTTGATCAGAATGTTGTACACAGCTTTAATTCATACTTTACTACCGTTGGAATTTCTTCAGGTAGCAATGTAAACAACACAGATATAAACTCTTTGTTACCAAGCCCGCTCTCAAACACCTTTCGAATGGATGACATTGAACTTAACGAGATACACTCAACATTAGCAATTATGGATAGTAATAAAGCCGCAGGTATAGATGAAATTACAGCACGTATGTTAAAAGAAAATATTGATATTCTGGGTCCAATAATATGTCACGTCTTCAATCACTCACTTCAAACCGCCACGTACCCTACGTCGCTCAAGACAGCCCGAGTTGTCCCAATATACAAGGACGGTGACCGCTCAAGCCCTTCTAGTTATCGACCAATATCCGTGCTCAGTGCCATTAATGTACTTTTCGAGAAAATCCTTGCGAATCGATTCAGTAGCTTTACACAAAAATACAACATAATTTGCCCACAGCAACACGGTTTTCGGCCAAACCATTCAACCTCATCAGCGGTGCAGTCTTTAGCCCACATTATAATCTGTGCTTTAAATGACAATGAACTTGTAGCTGTAGTCTTTCTCGATTTAAAAAAGGCTTTCGATACGGTCGACCATTTTATCCTTTTGTATAAGTTAAAACACTACGGATTTAGGGAGCGGATTTTCGATTTGTTTTCCAGTTACTTCAGTGAACGTCAACAGATAGTTGTCATAAATAATGTCTCATCATCACCACAACGTATTCATACTGGCGTACCCCAAGGGTCCGTTTTGGGACCCATACTTTTTTCTATATATGTTTCCGAACTTCCCCGTGTCTTAAAATTCGGAGCAATGCTGATGTATGCAGATGACACCGCTATAATATTTACAGGCAGTAGCATCGAGGAAATACAGTTCAAAGCAAACGAAGATTTGGCAAACGTCTCTAAATGGTTTTCAGCCAACAGGATTACTGTAAATGTCAAGAAAACAAAATATACGATATTTCATTCCCGCAGAAAACAAGTAGATCCTAACTCTGTAACCATCTGTATTAACAACTCCCTACTGGAATATACTCCTTGTTTTAAATATCTTGGCGTATTGTTTGACAGACACCTGCACTGGCAAAACCATTTATTAGCAGTGGGGGCGAAAATGGCTTCGGGGTGGTGTAAACTGCTTCAAGCACGTGATTTTTTTGGCACAAGTACATTACGTATTTTATGTTTTGCCTTTATCCACAGTCATCTCTCATACTGTCTGGACTCATGGGGATGGACCTATAGTAATTATCTTCAGCCAATCAGAAAATTGCAGAAACTATCATTACGAATCATAACGCATTCTACGCAGGATCACCCCAGCAACCCATTATTCCATGACCTACGGATATTACCTTTCGATTCACTACGCCTCCTAAAAACAGCAACTGTCGTTAACAGCATCGTAAGAAACAACCACCCCTTCCATATGTCCCTCTTCCATACATCATCTCGTGCTACCAGAAATGTAGCATTAGGCAACTTTAATTTACCGCCCACGCACAATGTTTATGGAGAACGACGGCTCTCTTTCACTGGTGTTAAGATATAGAATACTCTTCCACAAGAAATAAAATATGCTCAAAATTTTGCACATACAGCAAAAAAATTCTTTCAGCTCATGCATTAAACATGTTAAAAGACATCTATCTGCATTTCACATCCCATTTATCATTATAATTTGAAGTGCACGATGTTTTCCGAGGCGACTGTTCCTTGTTAGCTTTTTTTTTTCTTTCCCCCATTTGTACTATGTATATATCTCTCTCTCCGCTCTTCTAAGTTTTTACTGTGCATGCGACGAAGTGTCTGCATTATGTAATTTCATTTCTTGGACCCATAACTAGCCTACGGCTACGGGTCCAAACAGTGCTGGACACTCTTTTTTTGTGTTTTCATCGATTAATAAAAAAATTTGAATTTGAATTTGAAGCGTGCGAAGTGACCTGTTGCAGCGAAACAACGTTCACCTCCCAAGTCCCCGACAAAAACTCAGAGCCAAGCAGTTCTCTCGCATTTACGCATCATAAGAATTGCTCAGGTGTCCGCATAATTTCTGTGAACTAGGGAGCCTGTTTTCGGAGGCAAGCCTCTCCTGACAGCCGCACGACAGCCGCACGCAGGGATATTCGGCCCCGCCACTAGGAAATCAATGTTCTCTTCAACCTATTCGTCATCAAAGCTGCGGAGGTATCCATGTTGCCCCGATACCTGAGCATATACACCCGGAACACTAAAAACGTCGCGTGCAAAAATGAGCAACTGCGCTCATACACCTCCAAGCGAAGGCTCCGGCAGCCCGGAACTTCGACGCTGTTCGCTATCCTTCCACCTCAGCTGCCATCAACAGCGTGATTGACCACTTCCTGAAAATAGTGACTGCAGCCACTATCCTCACCGTCAGCATCCTGGAAGCCGAGGAGACAGGCATCGCTCTTGGCATCGCCCTCAGTACCCCAAACACCACCGGCCTCACAAACTCCAAGGCCGCCTGTCTTAAGCAGTCGCGCAAATAGCGGGGGGGGGGGGGGGGGGGGGCAAGGGGGTCCTGGCCCTTCCTGCGTTTTGAGTGGGGGGCACAGGATGCGAGCATAACCTGCCCCCCCCCCCCCCCCCAATGACATTCGTCCCGGGACTACTCGGCCGGCATCGACTGAAACGCGCAGCACTCGCAACAAGGGGAAGCGGTGGGTGTGAGGAGGCCTCTTCCTTTCCACAGAATGACTCAGCACAATCAGATGCTCAAAAACAGTGCTGTCATAATTACAATCTGCCATCATGCAAAGACATGTCATGACTACAAGTGATTGTGCTAAACTTAAGCCCCTGCTTTTCTGGCACCAAGTCAATCTGTGATTTAGACAGAGATGTTAAAGGGTGGTCCTGAGCGTTCGAAGGTCAGCACCGCGCAAACCATCGAAACTTTCATCAGGGTCTTTCTCTTGTTCGGACCTGACAAACGTTTTAGCAGTGCGCGAGACAGGTGCTGGCAGATGCGACTCTCGCCTTGGCGGCATGCATCAAAATTACTTCGTATCAGCTGGCCATCTTTATTTTAAAAAAAGCAAAGAAGTAAACACTTTGAGCAATGTCTACCGCCGCCATTCAGTTTCTTAAAACTACGGCTGTGGTTTGAAAATTGCGAATGTCCCTTCTTGGGCCCACGTTTCCTACAGGAGCCAAAAATAAACATGGAGATTGTGATACAGAGCGAGAAAGCGATTCTGGCTAAATGCTGTAACACAACCGCTGAACTGGAATGCTTAAATGGCACAACGCAGCCACCCGCCGCGGTGGCTCAGTGGTTAGGGCGCTCGACTACTGATCCGGAGTTCCCGGGTTCGAACCCGACCGCGGCGGCTGCGTTTTTATGGAGGAAAAACGCTAAGGCGCCCGTGTGCTGTGCGATGTCAGTGCACGTTAAAGATCCCCAGGTGGCCGAAATTATTCCGGAGCCCTCCACTACGGCACCTAATTCTTCTTTTCTTCTTTCACTCCCTCCTTTACCCTTCCATACGGCGCGGTTCAGGTGTCCAACGATATATGAGACAGATACTGCGCCATTTCCTTTCCCCAAAAACCAAAACCAACGCAGCCTTTAGACTCGACCAAAGCTGCAAAACATAACTATATTCTCGGCGCTAGAGGTCTGCACGGGTCGTTATGTACAGACTGGGATCAGCCATACTCACCGCTACTTCGGCCTGGACTCCGAATGCGACGTCGGCCCGCTATCAGTGACCTGTCCGGCCCGGTGCACATAAGCTCGTACCCGTGCAGGTCCGTTTGCTTTTCATGACGAAACATCCCTCTTAAAAAAAAAAGAGATCCAACAAGCAGCAAACAGGCATCTGTGTAGCAGCTCAAAAAATCGCAGAAAACAAGAAGCGCAACATGGGTTCGTAGCAGCGACGACCGAAAATATGTAGTTATAAAAAGAGCACTGCATGCCATCCTTTTCAGTGACTAATGAGGCAATAAATTTAGGAGAGAAATTTCTTTAAAAAACGCTTTAGCGCAACACCTACCCCTTTTAAGCGCACTATCTATGGGATGCTTAGCGCACTATGAGCGCATTGTCCATAGCTTTACGTATAGGCGATTTTAGCGGAGGAACCGCATGCGTAGCTACCGATCGCGGGATGCAGGTGTACTAGGGCTTCCCGCAGTACACCTGCATGTGCACTGATCATCGCGCTGAGCGGCTTGTTTTATTTATATATCTCCCGATGGTGCCGGTCACGACTTAAAAGTGAGCTACCTTCATATCGCATGAAAGAATTTTAAGTTAAGCAGGTCAAGTGACATGAGTATCGTACACTGTTATGAGGCTTGCAATCCTGTCCCGATGTACATACGTCGTGCCTTTTGCCTGCTGGACTATGCCATGGTATTGGGATGCTGATTTGCCTCGTCCATCTCGGGGTACTCAACGTGCGCTGAAGAACATTTTGCAACTAACCGAAGTCGGCGATCGCGCTGAGCGGCAGCCGCAGGAGCTCTCCCGGACGCTGGAGAAATACGAGCATTGGTATTGATCGGTACCGAAGTCAGGTTAATAACGTTTGAGTGTACTGTGGGAACGATCACTACTGCCGAGATGTTGCAGCGTGTGTTTTGTCTAGAAAGATATTGCAATTTTCACGGTCCTCTTTCTCTAGTTTTCCGAGATTACTCATCGTGCACACATCCGTTGGAGGTCGTCAAATTGGTAGATAACGCCAAGGAGTGGCCAGAAATTTGCAGTGCCCATATTGTGATTCTATTGCTATTTCAAGGTAAAAATCGAGTTCGCCTTTGTGGACCTGCCCACAATGAGTTAGTCTTGGTGCGGCTGATAATTAACCAGGTCAAATTTAACACAAAACGGAGGTAAATTTTCAATCGCTGTTGCGGCATGGTCTCAGCTATTTCAGGGTAACGAAAACAACTTTTTAAACAAAGCCTGACGCGATAAAAGTAGAAAATCACTTGCCCTGTGCTTACCCTGCAGGTTCAACATCGGTACCGGACTTTCCGTTCGCCTGTCATTCCCGAAATGGGTTTGCACATATCCGACGTTCGTAACTGTTACGAAGAAGTTTCCATTTGCGCAAGTTCAGAAATGCAGGCGAATATACCATGCAATCCACTGAAGTGGAAAGCCTCCATCGTTAAACAATGCGGCACAGTGTGCCGCATCTAACTGTGCGCAATGTGCACTATGCAGGGTTAGTAGCTGGATGGTCACGGTCTTTTGCTAGTGGATGTTTTGGAGCTTTCTCTTGTCAACTGTCTAGTTTGTCCCTCTGTATCGCTAACGTTCAGCTGGGGGGGGGGGGGGGGGGCAGCTGTAGATCCACGTGTACCCCCTGAAGTTTGCGACAATTTACGCCAGCCATTGGTCGTAACTACTGTGCAGGCCTCATCCCACGCGCTTTGTTCTCCGGAAACTTCAAGCTGGCCCTAACCCACTCCCGCGACTCAAGTTGGTATGGTTCCAGGAAATATGCGTGCGCACGTAGAGGCTAGAGCAAGAACGAGTTTACTCCAAGACGCCAGCGTCCGGCGGAGCGAGCGGACGCATCTCACCTGGGCTCCGTGTTTTTTTCTTTGAACTGCCGGTTTTTTTTTAGTCACACCTTAATGAAAGTGCATCGACCGGATGCATGAAGTTATGTGGACCATCGGGAAACCAAATTCCGAGGTAGAGGACCGCTTTTTCCGAATTTAAAGGACTTTTGTGCGCCGATAGGAGCGTCCACCGCTGGGCCTAACGTCGACCTCGGCTTTGGCCGGGGGAGTGGTAGGCCTAGCCCGAGCCTCGGCTGATGTCAACAGCAGGAGCAACAACCTCGGCGGTGGCGCCACTGGCAGCGATACACGTCACTCAAGGGCGAAACGTGTAAACAAGAGCAAATTGTTGAAGGGCGCGCGCATGCCAGACGCCACGCGGCGACATAAAGATCGTGTTACGCCCACGAGGCGGGCTCCACCTGAGTGACGTGACCCGCGTTGAACTAAGTCAGTCATACAATTGCGGCGATGGTACAAATCCCCGCCAATGAAGCAAATGAGGACGTCGTGTGCCCCAACCTCCAGCAGATACCGTTGTGGTGAGCACCTCCAAGAGAGAGCACGCCGACCGATACGCTGCAGTAGGAAGGATCGACATACGTGGCACGGCGCACGAATTAAGTACCTACGATGCGGCCCCCCACGGCACGGTGAAGGGCGTCATAAGGGGCATCCCGCTCGAGGATACGGCCCAGGAGATTCAGGCCAATGTTGTGCACAAGCATAACCAAACGGCCCTACAGGCAAACCGAATCGGTAAGACCCGATCAGTCGTCATTGCCTTCGAAAGGCACAAAGTACCCAATTACGTGAGATACGGTAACCTGCTCACGGAGTGCACGTTGCACAGAAAACAAATCGACGTATGCTATGTGTGCGGAAGAGTGGGCCACAGAATGGACGTGTGCCCGGATCCTTCGAACACGATCTGCCGAGGGTGCGGAATCTCCAAACCCGCCGAAGACCACGGATGCGTCCCGAAGTGTGGCCTGTTCGGAGGCAAACACCTGACCGCGGACAAGGCCTGCAAAGCCGAGCGGAGGAAGACGACGCCGGGAGAAGGAACCGAGAAAAGAAAGAGGTCCTGCTGGCGGACCCCGCTGTAGCGACTCCAAACAACGGGGTCGGTCACACACGCCAGGCCGGAGCAGCAACAACAGAGGCGGAGGAAACGGCCGCCACAGTCGCTCCCGATTGAAGACACCATCCAGGGGCGGCAACGGTGGCGGTAACCGCCGCTCGCGCTTCCACGCCAGTCGGGACCTGGGGACAATTCGAGGCCACGGAGCGAGTCAACCGGACGCTGAGGGATCGCCGAGAAAAAAGTGCGCTGGACCAACAGGGCTCCCGTCGCTCCAACCAGCGACACTGAATTCCCACCCCTCACCCCCTCCTAACCCCTTTACTCACAGGCGAATCCGCAAAAGGACAGTAGTGAAGTGATAGAGCTTAAGAGGATCATAGAGCGCCAAAACGCTCAGATACAGGAGCAGACCACTCATATACGGGCGCTTATGAATAAGATCGAAACGCTGGCGAGTAACGGCAGCTTGGCAAATGAAAGACCCCAAAACAACAGCACGGCGGCAAACAACGCCTCAGTCTTGCGCAGGGTGCCGCGGAGGGACACCCCCTCACCCCGCATAGGGCGGGCGGAGGGAGAGGCTGGGGCCACGCAACGTGCATCAAGTAATCAAGAGGCGATGGACGCCGAAGAGAGCCCCGCGAGCGGAGAGGCAGCGGCGACCGCACAGACCGCGACCACGGCAACGGCACAGATCACACGAGAAGGAGAGCTGGTGGCCATTTTCGCCGCAATTTCCCAAATTAATGAAAGGCTAGGCAAAATGAACGCCCGCCTCGAAGCTGTCGAGAGTCAGCCTCACACGCCATCAGTGAGGCACAAGCGCCTAGGGCCAAAAGTGCCCTCAACATCGGTGAGGAACCGCTTCGCGTCCCTGAAAAAAGAGGGGGCCGAAAAAATCAAAGATGCGATCGCGAAAAGGCGCAGTCGACTCGAGACGTTCGGAAAGGATGATGCAGAAGCCAAGCAAGAAGCACAAGAAGTCCGGAGGGGACACTACCATAATTTACCAATGAAACTGCCGCGGGATTCGCAACAAAGAAGCGGAACTAATGTTACGCATTTATGGGCAAGAAGACAAGCCCGATGTAATTGCTCTGCAGGAAACAAACGGGAAACCAAGACCCCAGGGGTACGTCACTTACACGGACCCCACGGAGAACGGAACGGCGGTGCTCGTCCGCAGCACCGCTGAACATATCAAGGCGCAGGGAGGGTGCGAGCACACGCTGGTCGAAATTCATGCCAGAAAACTTGGCAGCTCGGACAATTTGTTTGTAATCAGCGCGTACTGCCGGCCGTCACAGCGGTAGTACAAATTTGACCGCATCCTGAGCCAGGCGAACGGGCTGGAGGGGACAAGGCCGCTCCTGTTCCTCGGTGACTTTAATGCGCCTCACACAGCGTGGGGCTGTAAGGTTAAGTCCAAGAGAGGAAAAGCATCGGCCAAAGCAATGGAGGATCACGAGATAGCGCTCCTGAACGAGCCGGACGTAACCAGCAGAAGAGGCAACAGTGCCACGAGGGACAACACGCCAGACCTGTCGTGGTTGTCGGGCACGCTAGATGTCTCCTGGAAAAGCGAAGATGTGGACCTGCGGTCTGACCGCAGCTTGATCGGCATCACGATCCGAGGCCCTCGTGATCATACTGTTATGGGGACTGCGCGGATCACGGATTCGGGCAAGATGAGAAAGTACTCAAAAACAAGAAGAGGCGTTTGAGGAAGGAACACAACAGACCTACACCTAATGGGCGAAGGACCAGAAGATGGCGCTCCAAAAATTTATCCAAGAATTTGCAACGACGTCACAGACACCGTATGTGGACGCCAGACTGGCCCACATGTGGGCGCCCCGGCATCCGTTAACGCGGGAGTGGCAGCGTCAGAGACACAACAGAAAGCTGGCCAAGCGTATAGTAGTCTTGAACAAAGAGATCGCCGAGTATGCGGCCAAACTATGTAGGGAATTGGCTGAAGACCTGCGACGGCCTGCAGGGCAAGCTCTCGACGGTGAAGACGTGGTGTCTCTTGAGGCATCTGATCGACCCGCTGAGTAGCAAAACTGCGACTAATCGCAACCTCGCCAAAGTATTGAACACGTACAAGGAAGATGGCCGCAGGCTCCTGGAAGACCTGGAAGCGAAGTACCTAAATACAGAGAAAGGCCAGTACCCGGTGCCCGAGAGGTACGAAGGACCCGACAACGAAGAGCTGGACCGGTCGTTTACCATGACGGAACTGTGGACAGCGATAGATGACAGTACCAAGAGAAATGCAGCCGGCAGGAACGCCATAACTTACAAACTTCACGGAAACATGAGCAGTACAGCGGCCCGCGGCCTCCTAGAGCACATCAATGAAGTCTGCGAGAGCTCACGGTTGCCGAAGGAATGGAAGGACGCCGAGGTCCGCTTCATTCCAAAACCCGGCAAGGCCCTCACGATGGACAACATGCGGCCCATCTCCCTCACGTCCTGCGTGAGGAAGGTGATGGAGCGCACGGTCCTTCGCCGGCTGCAGAAGCACCTCGAAGAAACGGATCAGATGCCGGAGACGATGTACGGCTTCAGGTAACATCTCAGCACCCAAGACGTGTTGATCCAACTCCACGAACTGGTCGTCAAGCACGCAACGAGGCACGCGCCGCGCCGGATACCAGCCCTCGACCTGAAGGAAGCGTTTGACAACGTGTCCCACGCGAGCGTGTTGCACTCTGAACAAGACCAGGTGCGGCGGAAAGACGTTCGGCTACATAAAAGGTTTTCTGTCAAACCGAACGGCGACCATCAGGATAGGGGAGGAGAATTCGGACCCTACCGAGCTCGGCGATAGGGGCACCCCTCAGGGATCGGTTTTGTCGCACCTGCTCTTCAATCTGTCCCTCCTGCCCAAGCCCAATCTACTCAAACAAATAGAAGGCATGGGCCACGCGTTCTACGCAGACGATATTACGGTGTGGACGACCCGAGCCGGTTCCGATGCCTGGACGGAGGAAGCCTTGCAGCGGGCGGCAACGAACGTGCATGAGTACGCAAAGTCGTGCGGACTGAGCTGCGCTCCCGAGAAATCAGAGCTGCTCATGATCCAACCGATAAAATCCAAGGAGCTGCCACCGAACGTGATCATCACCATCGACAGAACGGTCATCAAGCCAACACAGCAGATTGAGATTCTCGGCCTACTACTTCAGAGCGACGGCAAGGCACACGCCGCCGTCACAAAGATCAAGACTACAACCGAACAGATACTTAGGATGCTTCGGAGGGTATCTAATAGAAACCGAGGCCTTAATGAGGACGATGCCATGCGCCTGGTACGCGCGTTCGTCGTATTGGGGGTTACGTACTCCGCCCCATACCTCCAGCTGACGAAGGCAAATAGGGACACCATAAACACGATGCTTCGTAAGGCAACGAAGCAAGCATTGGGCATGCCTATATACTCGTCCACACAAAGACTGCTAGACATGGGCGCCCACAACACGGTGGAGGAGCTCATCGAAGCCCACCTCTCTAATCAGAGAATCCGGCTCAGTCACACGGAACACGGATGAGCCGTGCTACGCAAGATAGGATGGCAGATCGAGCCAGTACACATCAAGGCGGGCCTTCCGGAGGACTGGAAGACGACCATTCAGACCAAACCCCTTCCCCGGAACATGACGCCGGGCAAGGACGACGACAGGCGCACCGCGCGGGCCAAAGCCATAGCCCGGAAGCTGGAAGAGAACACCAGGGTACTCTACGCGGACGCCTCGCTCCGAAAACACAGTGACTGTGCAGCGGTGGTGGTTACGTCAAAGGACAGGCTGATCGTTAGCGCGTCCCTGAATACAACAGACCCCGCAGTTGCCGAAGAAGCGGCCGTGGCCCTTGCACTCGCACAGCAGATCATGGACACCGTTGTCACCGACTCAGACAGCCTACGGAAGCTTCCGCAGGGGGGTAATCTCCTCCGCGGCCCGAGCCATTCTATCCAAGCGCAAGCCTCCGGGAAGAGCCATAGAGCTCGTGTGGGCCCCGGCTCACTCGCAGGCAGCAGGCAACATCATCGCCGACTACCATGCCCGAGAAATGTCAATCCGGGCCGAGCACGAGCCGGAAGAGCTACCGCGCCCGGTCACCAGCTTTCGGGACATTACCCTGATGTACCGCGAGGAAAGGTGCAAACTGGCAGAACAGCTCCCCAATCTCACCAGGCAACAACAGACGATCCTGCGTCGAGCGCAGGCGGGATCGCTTGCGCATCCCGTACTGATGAACTGCATGCACCCTGCGGAACACGATGCGCTCTGTCCTTTTTGCAAACGAGAAAAGGGCACCCTGCCGCACGTCTTGGCAGAGTGCAAAAAACTCAAGACCCCCCTCCCCCTCCTTCCCTTCCTGCCAACACCCCCAATCCCAAACCCCTTGAGCGATGGGAAACCTTGTTATCCAGCCCCGCCCTACCGATTCAGCTCGTACTGACGGACAGGGGCCGAGCTGCTGGAAACATATGGGTCCCGTAAATAGGGAACCACCCCGCATGGTGCCTGCGTGCGCCACCGATTTATTTCGGGCTTATTAAATGTTGATTCATCATCGAGCAAGAGCAATGAAAGAACTTGCTCGAGCATCCATGTATTTGGGATCCATAACCAAAGGACTATGCTATACTCCTATTCAAAAACATTTCGGTCACGTACACTTCCCTCGGAAGAACAACGCTCGTTCTTAATATAAAAAAAAACATTCGTCTGCGCCCTCTTAAAGCAGCGGCTGTCATGCCACTAGCTGTCGGCCTTGCTCAGCCTATGTAGGCCTCGTTATATTGCGACTTCGTCGCGTGCGGCTGCTCGCCTTTTATTGGCGTTAATTTCTATTGTGTGGTTACTTTTTGTTTTTGTGCTATTTTCTCGTCGGCTGCGCGTACACACTTGTTTGCTCGGGAAAAGCCGGGAAGAAATGCCCGGAGCGAAGTGTGCCCAACAGGGGTGGCCTGTCTGTCTTGATTGAATAGCGCGAAGCTTTCGACCTCGGAACGATTCAAACACGTAGTTCGGAGCCAATGCGCGTTAAAGTGGTAGTCAACGGGATGCCGATTGATATCAGGTTGGCTTCCGGCCCCATAGCGTCAACCATTAAGGAGGGAAAGTTCGTCGAGCATTTTTTTCCGATGACATCGTTGGAGCCATCGAGTGTGCAGGCGAGGAGTTTTTTCAGCGACATGAAACCTGGGAGCAATTGTTAAACAAAGCGAAATCATCTCACTAGCTAGGCGGTCGGCTAGCCAGAAGGAGTACAGTCTGCGTCATCCTTGTGTAGAGCGCTCGAGCAGTGAGTATACCTGGTAACAAAAACTGAAATTAGGGAGCAGCCCCTGATTTCTGGGCAAAGTGCCCGTGTGTACTTTGTCTGCGGGTCTATCTCGCTCTTATTCCGGCAAGCCTTTTGCCATTGCAACCTAGCGGCTGCGAAAAGGTCTGGGTTTGTCTGCAGGGAAGTGCACCGCCCAAGCGCTCTACACATCGGGTGATGCGAACTGTACATGTCGTCAAGTCTGGGTGAGGTATAGCGAGTCAATTTCACGTGTTGCAAACAGCCGGGCACGTTTCACTTGCAATCAGGTACCAAAGAAGTACGTGTTCTAGTTGGAGCCATAGCTAGTTTTTCAAGTTCTTGGTGCTCAAAAATTTTTTCCTGGGCTTGATGACATTTACGTTAATCAAAATCGTTGCCCACCGGTGATGCCCCAAGAGAGAAATGCTGACCGGCATTGCTATTTTGTATAACTGCTTCATTATTGCTTTAAGTTATTTGTCTGGGCTAGTCGGTACGTGGTTCTAACTGAAGGCACAGCGCACGAAGGACGGGACTATGAAAGAGACAAACACAGCGCTGTTTATTGCTTGATTTTTAGTTTTATGGGGTTTAATGTCCCAAAGAGACTCAGGTTGTAATGGACGCTGTAGTGAGGACTCCACATAATTTCGACCACCTGAGGTTCTTTAACTGTCCTCGCACAGCACACGGGCCTCTGGCATCGAAATGCGACCGCCACAGCCGGTATCGAATGCGCATCCTTTGGGTCAGGAGCCGAACACCATAATTACAGAGCCGTCTCGACGGCTTGCTTCATTGTGGTGGTCAGAGCACAATTCTCTGTGTTGCGCTTGTCCGGGTACCAGAAGCGATGCCTTGAAGGCTAAAAAAAACGGGGCCAGAGGCCTGAGCTCCGAGTACACGTACACGCGCATGAATGAGCACTTTGTTACATATTGTAAAGCTGAGTGCGCAAGCGATGAAAATTTTCTCTTAATTCGTATTTGCTCTCCGCGCAGATGTCATGCGATTCCTCATCGCCTGTCTTCTTACGATTGGAGCCGCCTCGATACATATATATGTCGCACCTGCTGATGCCCTTTGTTATCGGCCGAACGTTTTCGCCACCAGACCAGCCACATCTGCGTCGCCGCGCTTTAGATAGAAGCAGTGATCTAACATGTATGGATTTTTTATAACAAGACAATACTGTGCAAGCTTTCAAGTAACAGAACACATGGGCCGCATTGAGGACTTTTCCGTCTTTAGTAAGTCAGTGCAGTCTCGTCTGAGACGAGACTGCACCAATTTAGGAGATAATGCGTCCCAGTGCTAGGCAGACATTTTAATGCAGCGGCGTGGCACAACGCAGGCTACAGCGGCTGCCTGATCATCTCACGGCCAGCCATATTGGTGCCTCAGTGTTGCCCCCTGCATCTCATGGTCGCCTGCCTGCTTGTGCCTATCTTGACCACTCGACCCCTGTTAGTTCGGAAAACTGAACAATTCGGACACCCCGCTAGGTCCCGCCAAACTTACGTACTATTCTATGGCGTGAAACTCGCGCTATTTCGCAGGAATTTGGCCGCGCTTTTAATTGTACAGAAAGCGGAGTTCGCATGTGCAGAGGACACCTATAGGAATGTGTAATGATGGTGGTAACCGGGTGGCGCTGGTTGCCAGCGGATATTAGGGCAGCGTACGCATCACTGTATATGATTTTCATTAAAGGTGCGTAAATATCACATTTTTGTGTGCGAAGCGCGTGAGAATTAAATAATTGGTGGCAAATTGAATCGAATGCTTTCGGTATATTTAGAATATTTTCGAATATATATAATACGAATTTCAGTGCGGGTAGTTCATAATAAGGATTGCTTTTCCCCAAACGCAGCTGGGAATAAAAGAATTTGCAAAAAAAAATGTTTTCGCCCATCAGCGTAATTTGCTGCACCTGTAAAACCTACCAAGATTTAAATGGGAACGTGTAATCATGGCAGTAAAAGCAATAAACATTTTGTAGACTAATGTCTTCTTTATCTTCTATGGATAACAACTGCGCTGAGTAGAAAAAAGTGGTATCACAGTCTCGATTTTATGCTCATCCAATAAAGGTGCTGCTGGTGGTGGAACACGTTTCTTAAAACAGCCTTTATGTTAGGCGTCTAATACCCCTGTCACACGGGCACTTGTAAGGCCTTAGAAATTAAGGTCCTTTGCCCCAAAGGCGCGTGACGCGCATCTACACGGCAAAGCGTCGAGACCTTTGCGATAAAGGTCCGTAGCAATAAAGGCGGCCGTCAGCGGCCTTAAAGTTGCTTAAAGGAGCAACCCAGACGGCAGCGCCTGCTAGCGAGCTCAAAGAAAAAAAAAATGACGCAATTTTTAGTTTTGAACCCTTAAAAATATCTAATTTATCTTATTTAATGGTTAATTTTGCGTTACAGTGCACTTAACCGTAGAGGAGACTATGACTAAAGACATCCACACTGCTAAGAAAGGACTTGAACGCTTTTCAGCAGCCGCATCGACACACACGTGCTTGCGCATCTCGCTTTGCTGTTTTTTCTTCGTTTGCTCTTTGTTGAGTGCGTGTTTTGAGTTTGCTTGTGTGCACAAAGACACAAGCAACAAAGCACGCTTCTCGAACACAACGAGGAGCCGAACGGAAAAGTGCGCCTACCGTGGTCGGACCGAGAACGATGAAAAAAAAAAAAGAAACTTTGTTTCAACATATCCGTTTCTCACCGTCAGAACGCTCGTTTATTATCGTGATAGCTACTTTTTCCAACATAAACGAATGCACTCTTAGCTGAAGTGCTACCGTCTGCTTTAATTTCATAATGTTACTAGCGCCGCTTCACACACAGCGGTGACTTGGCATTCACGGAGGCCGCGTTCTAGCTCCTTTGGATTTGCCGTGTAGCAGCGTCGCTGCTCCTTTTCGGTGTTCCTCCTTTAGTGCAATAAGACAACTTTACGCCAAAGGCCGAGAAGAAGTCCCGTGTGACAGGGGTATAACAGATCCGGGGCCAAGGTGACGAGGGCTCGTTGCAGTTTCAGGTTCTAAGAGGTGAGCCAGATGGGCCCCGCTGGGGTTGGGCAGGGGGGGGGGGATAGGCGGGGAACTGGAAGGCTGAGTTGTACCGTGTAGGCCAGCGTTCTATATCTGCATATGTGTGCGGACAGTTTGAGCACTGAGGCGTACAAATAGTTTGGCTGGTGTATGGAGGAGATTAAATTGTATTCGGCGAAGAATGCGAGCTTCGCGGATCGATAAGGATGTGTGTGACGGTAGTAAATGAGCTAAGTCCAATTTTTGCGGCGTGCAGTGTTCGTCGAGAGTCAATTTGTCAGCCCTGACTGCGTGCACCATCGGTGGTCTAGTCCATGGGATCCCCGACACCCGGTGTATAGTATAGCAGGCAAGCTGGTGAGCCAGATCATTGCCGGGAAATGCCCATGCATGTGGCCAGGGATCCACCGAAGGGTCACCGGTCGTGGGCCCAATGCTCTGAGGGCGGCATCTAAGCCCGATCGGGTAGGGAATGGGAGGGCTCTTTCGTGAAAGACATGCAGAACTGCCTGCGAGTCTGTATAGACAATGTATGTGGCTGCGGGGGTAGGGTGGCGAAATGTGTGATGGCATTGGCGATCCCACGTATTTCAACGGCGAGAGTGGAAGGTGGGGAGGTGTATTGACAAGTTGTGTGAGTGCTGGTTGTGCGAGTGCCGTGGCACCACCGCTCCTCCAGCTGTGCGCATACGCGGAGTGACGCCATAGCTCGCAGCTGGTGTACGCGCCACGCGCCTCGCCGCTGCGCCGACGGCGGAGCAGACGCCGCCGGCCTCGTGAGTTGTGCGCATGCGCGGAGTGACGTCAGAGCACACAGCTGGTGTGCTTACGCTAGCCTTTCGAAGCCTTCAGCGTGGCGGCGCCGTGGCCACCGTGGCAGCTGCCGACACCGCGACGCGCCGGCGAAACCAAGTGGGGGAGGAGTGGAGAGGGGAAGAGAGTGAGTCCACTTACAGGGACGCAGACGAAGAAGGAACACCCAGCCAGAAAAGCGCAGCGGCGAAAGGTTGACTTTGCAATTTGACTGAGCGAGTTCCACTCGGCCAGCTGTAGCTATCGCGTCACTCCGGGTTTAACCGGAGCTAAACCACAGCCATTTATTCAGACCATTTCACTATTAGCTATCGCGAACGACCTGTGGAGAGCAACTAGTGGTGGTGGTGGTGGTGGTAGTCGTTTTTTTTTTCTTAAGGTAATAGTAAAAATGGAGGAAAAGATTTTTGCTAGCCCCGGCATCTGCCATCGATACTGAAGCACCTGAGCTGGGGCAGCGGAAATAAAGGATAGCAGGCAGACTGGAGAAATGGAATTAAAGAGGTGAAGGGCCAGGAAGAGAGGATAGGGGGAGAGCAATTGACAACCTTTTAAAAACTAAATGCTACTTCTAATTGCAAAGTATATTCCTATTATTACAATAACGGAGCATTTTCAGTCGCCGTGGTTGAACACAACACTGAAGCGGTTGGACAACAGGAAAGAAAGGCTGTTCCGTTCTACAAAACAATCTAACGCCGACACTGCATGGATTAAGTATTTCTACGCTGCTAATGAGTGCACTAAATTATTACGGCAGACTAAACACAACATTTACAATGACACCCTGCCCTCTATGCTATGCATTGACCCGAAAAGATTTTGGAAAACAATTAATCCTTCCTTCTCTGACAGAATTTTCTTGAGCCGTAGCGATGGTTACCCTGTACCTGAAATCAACGTTGCAGACGTTCTAAGTGATGCGTTTTGCAGTGTTTTCACCAACTAGAGTGTTGTCAACCTCCCATCACCACCACCTTGTGCGCATCCTCGAATGACAGCTATTAATTTTGACCCAAACGGTATTTCTAACGTCACTGACGAACTAAAGACCTCATTCTCAACGGGAATTGACGGATAAACGCTGAAGTACTGAAAACACTAAACACATTAGAAGCATAATTTTGTCACTTATATTCCAGCAGTTGCTATCCTCCGGTTCCATTCCCGCAGATTGGAAGGTCGAGAAGCTCGCTCCTGTTTTCAAAAAAGGTAACCGATCATGTCCAAATAACTATAATCACATATCTATTGCAAGTGTTCGTCCTAAAATCGTGGAGCACGTTATTTATTCCCAAGTGGCCAATTTCCTGTAATCCGTCAACTTCTTCCACCCTAATCAGCATGGCTTCCGTGAAACCCAACTCGCCCTTTTTCTTCATAACATTCACTCATTTCTAGACCTTAACACACCTACTGACGCTCTATTTCTGGATTTCGAAAAAGCTTTCGATAAAGTTCTCCTTTGTCGCTTACTGCTAAAACTCTTGTGCCTTAACTTAGACCCGTGTGTATTCAACTGGATCAGCGAATTTCTGGATCAACCCGGATTTAACATGGTTTAACTTGACTTTCTATGCTTTTGCATCACCTGAATTGGCTTACTTTGGTTGATATAACATATGGTGTAGGTTTGTGTGATATTGCATCATTTTAAACTAATACTGCGGTAGAATTGGTCATTCTCTACATTCACAGATCCCTGGGAGTTGGGATTCCGCTCCTGGCGCAGAGGTGCAACGGTTAAGCTATATACGCGCCACTGCCCTACGATGGCAGGTGCTGCCAACGGTGGTGCTTGTGACACGTATATTGTTCCTGAGGAATCACTCACGACTAATCATTAATTGAACTGACACGGTGGGCAGTTTGCTCGCAATCTGATTGACAGCTTGTGATCACCTCACAATGTCACTTGACCAAGGCGGCCCACGAGCTGGAAGCAGCACAGACAGACAACCGCTTTTCGGTAGAGTGGAAGCTCTAGGCCACTAAAACGCCAACCACTGGAATCGTTCACTCGAGACTCGGGGAGTTAGTTATTATAATTATTCAGCCTAAATGGTGCATTTTAGCGAGCCGTTTGATTTTCAAGTGGCCTGAATAATGTTATATTTCAAGCGACAGCATAAATGCTTTCACTGCAACGGAAAGCCGACATCGCACTGGCTGGGCGAAGCAATAAAAACTACACAGCTGTAGGAGCGGAATGAGAACCCGCGGCAGCGTTAAAAATTCAGCTCCCCTGTCCGGTGCTTCAGACCACCACGCCTTCGCGACAGCTTTTTTTTTAAAGCATGGTATTTGTTACATTGAAAATATATTATATTTACATTAACGAAATTATTTACAAAGCTTTTAGGAAACGCCCCAAAACACATCTCATGAAGACAGAGCATAAGACGCGAGGTAAGTCTGAGATCATCACCAAGAAGGGGTGCCACTCCTGTTTAAAATCGGTCGGTTCATACACTTCCCTAGCTGAGATTAACAATCAGTTGGGAGAAATCTTAACTTCCTGCCTGTACGTACTGCCAAGCTCTCGAACTGTGCTTGCAATTTCGTCATCTTCGTCATTCATCATAAGTCGAATCACGTACGCCTGCCCGTACTATCGTCTGCGTCGCAGAGACGAGTAGGCACTCAATAGTATCATTACAACAGCATAAAAGACGGCCTTGGTATGCCGGCATACGCTCACTCAGATTGCCTGCGGCTGTTGGGAATTTTTAGCTCGCTCGCTGAGCTAATCGAAGCCCATAAGACGGCACAAGTGTCAAGTGACCCGCTTGTCGAGCACTGTTCTAGGACACGCAATTCTCGACAAACTGCACAGCCGCCTGTAACAGCAGCAGCGGCCTTACGCAACAGGAGCCGCACCAGCCGCCGCAGATGACGCCCAAGTTCTGCCGAATTCAGCTCACTCCTGGTGCCGGTGTCCGGTTCGGGTGTCCGCCGAGATATGTGAGACAGGCGTCCTTTCCTTAAATTGTCCAACGGGCCACGCGTCGCGCCGAACGGGCGATGGCGTTCCGTGTACTCCTCGGCAACGCTGCGACAGCGTCTCACTTTTAAAGACGAAGCTTAAGCGTCCTCCAAATTTTGTTATGTACGTGAGGGTGAGTAGTAGTAAGTGTTCTTTATCAAAATAATAATAAAAAGGAAGGAAATGCTTTTTGCTAGCCCCGGCATCTGCCATCGATACTGAAGCACCTGAGCTGGGGCAGCGGAAATAAAGGATAGCAGGCAGAATGGAGTAATGAAACGAAAGAGGGGAGGGGACAGGAAGTTAGAAGAGGGGGAGAGGTAATATATACAAACTATTTACGCAATACATGGCTTGCACCGACGTCATCAACAGGAATGCTGGGATACGCGGCTGCCATATTCATGACCCACCGCCGCTCCGTGCGCACTGGAGTGGTCGCGGTAGTGCCAGCTCGTATTGTTTTCCGCGTGTGCGTAGGCGTTGCAGTTTCAGCATGGTCAACTGCGCCGTTGTGGGCTGCTCCAATCGCAGCGACGTTACAGGGAGAAAGAAAAGGCCAACTAGAGCGAGGTTTTTCTCTCTGCCGAAAGTGATCGAAAACCAGTGCGAGCGAACCAAGACTCTGAGTGCGAAGCGCCGCAGCTTGTGGTTAGCACGCATAAAACGTGCTAATTCCAACCACGAAAGCCCCAATGTGCGCGTCTGCGGTGTGCCTTTCATAAAAGGTGAGCCCACTGTATGTATCTCCGTTTTATAGAAAAAAAGCCAACACGACTACGTGGAACGCTTTGAAAACAGCTTTGTGTCCGCAGGAGAACCGTCCAACCTGTTCGACGAGACAAATCCAGACTGGGCCCCGTCTCTCAGTCTCGGCCACGGGACCAGGCATGCTGATTCCACGCGGCACGATCGCAGAGCAAAAAGACTCGCTCACAAGCGACGGGCCGATGTTGAAGCGACAGCAGTGGCATCGGAGGTGTCGCCGCGTGCCTGTCCCGATTCCCCACAGCCACCGCAAGCCGAGGAAGTCAGTGCCGATGAAAATGAGACAGGTCAGTAGGCATTTTTTTTTTTCATAGTAATGCATGGTCATTTGTTTTTGCTTACGATGCATTCCAAGGCCTTTGGTGCGTCGGTCCGCTTACCTAGTGCTTGTGATGCCTAGCCAGCATGCAGTTTCGCTTACTGCCACTCTAGTTTACGAGCTTATAAACTTTTTTTTTATATACAGGAATCGCTGTTCAAACCGACATGACCATGCAAGACATACAGGCACTGGAGCAGCATTCTGTAGTGCTGAATGAACATCTGTACACATTGCAGAAAGAGAAAGAGCAGCTCGAGGTGACTGAAGACTCACTGAAAAGTTGTGAAGCAAAGGTGCGACTGTACACTGGGATGCCAAACTTTGCTGTTTTATTTGCTGTGTGCGAAGCACTTGCAAGCTTCCTTTCACACAATGTCAACAATAAGCTCACAAAATTTCAAGAATTCGTTCTGTTCATGATGAAGCTAAAAGTAAGTCGCAAAACGCTGACCTTGCATTTCGGTTCAATATTTCAGAGGCTACAGTATCGCGCATTTTCGACAAGTGGCTGCACGTGGCGTATTGCAGACTTAAAGATGAAATAATCTGGCCCACACGAGATGCTTCGCAAAAGACAATGCCACAGGCATTCTACGACTCGTTTGGTGCGAATGTAGCAGTCATCATCGATTGCTTCGAAATCAAGATAGAAAGGCCATCATCGTATCTTCCAAGATGTGAAACATGGTCCCAGTATAAAGGTAGCAATACAGCCAAGTTCTAGATTGGGATTGCTCCACAAGGTGTTGTTACATATATATCCGGAGGTTGGGGAGGCAGGGCAAGTGACAAACATATCACCGAACACTGTGGGTTTTTGGACAACTTGGTGCCTGGAGACGTTGTACTCGCAGACAGGGGTTTTAACATCAGCGAAAGCGTTGGTTTCTACTGTGCAAAGCTTCACGTGCCAGCGTTTACCAGGGGAAAGAAACAACTTTCAGCAGAAGATGTGCAGAGCACAAGAAAGCTCGCAAACGTGCGAATACACGTGGAAAGAGTAATTGGACTCATTAGGAATAAGTTTATTTTTCTGAAGTCTGTCGTGCCAATCGATTACGTTGTGTGCCGGCCAGGAGATGAAGTCGCACCACTCGACAAAATTGTAACTGTGTGTTGTGTGCTATCTAACTTGTGTGCATCAATTGTTGCTGCACCAAAGGACGCCACTGGACAGCAGGCTTCAGCCTCAGTGGATGAGTGATTGTGAATCCTGCTTCAGCATGTCTGAATAAAGCACTGGACAGCAGGCTTCGGCCTCAGTGGATAAGTGATTGTGAGTCCTGCTCCTGCATGTCTGAATAAAGCAAACTCAGAATCTGCTGACGGCATTGTCATTTCTCAACGCCAGATTTCAGCGTGTCCCATATGGGCCACGTGTGTTCCAGCCTCAAGACGCACTTCCAAGGTTGAAACATGAGGCAGCTGTCCAAGTTGTGTTACAGGTTGCTTAGCCTTTGGGTCCTTTGCACTCTGGACAAAACCACAGTGTAGTTTTTAGTGCTCGCTTGAGTGCCACGCATGGAAGGTGGAACCATTTGTAGTGGCAGGATGCGTTGTCGCAAGCAACCATCTTTCCAGTTTCTGGTCCACGGCAAAAACAGTAGAAATCACTGGGAGAGTTTACCACTGGACCAGCATGCTGCCTGGTGAAGTAGGTGCTGAAAAGCTCGGGCAGGATTGTATGAATGAAGAATTTTCTTCCAGCAGCCAGAATCTCCTCACAAAAGTGCCTGTCTTTCTGTATTCTTCCCACGTGCAACAAATTAGGTGTCCACACCACGAAGTCGCACCACTGAACATCACATACAGCCATTTGTGTCTGCACTTGGTAGAAATATCCGTGTTGTCGCCGTAGCTGGACTACACCATTGACAGTTTCCAGGCAGGAACCTGCAGTAGCCATCTCTGTAACGTCCTTCACTTCCCTGAGCGAAAATGGGCACTTAAGTTCAACAACACCCTTCCCACAGCATGCGCAACAAACAAGACCGTCTGGTGTTGCTCCAACAAACGGATATCTTGTACTCAGGTGCAGCCCCGACTTGGAGCACTTGAACATGTCGTGCTTCTCGGCTTCACTGGTTTGGTATGCCCTGAAGGCACAGGGCTCATTTTTCACTCCCCATGTGATGGCAGGCGTCTTCAGCGACTGCTTTTCAGGATAGCATATCAGTTTTAGCAGTGATATGCTAGGGTTATCAATGCTTGTGTGGCACACCCTTTTCATTACAGAAGCAGTCACCCTGCCCGCTCGGTACAAAAACCAATTAGACGAGCTGCTCTGTTGCCTTGTCAAAGCTTCAACCGCCTTTACGGTCTCTTCACTTATAATTATTGATGGCATGACATCATTGGCTTTCTTAACCAAAACATCCAAATCATGCGCCAACATTTCTTCGGAGTAGAGGTTTCTCAAACGGGCATCATGCATCGGTACAGGATTTTGAAAGTGTCCATCATATCCGGGGAGGACTGAAAAAATTGAAGGAACAATGCCGGCATCCTGAATTGAGCCGTAAAGCTTGGTACGCTCCTGCTCTGAAAGTGGCGGGACATGAGCCCGCTCCTTGACTGGACCTGCCTCAAAGGAATTGCTATCAAGCTGCCGCTTTTTCCCTTTAGACGATGTGAATTTTATGTCCTTGAGTCGCTTATATTGTACTTTTTCGACATAAGCGGGCAGCCACATATTATCCTTCTGGGTGCAACTTCTTGACTTCATCATTTTGATGCCGGTCTCAACTGCAAACAAACAGGCTCCAACATGGGAGCATGCTTCCCCTGCTCCAGCCATACATGTGCAGTGCGCAGTGATCACAGCGCCTCCTTCTTGCACAAAATCCACACTTGGAGAGGTTTGTGCCCCAGCCTCTGTGAGTGGTTCACCTGCGAAGACAACGAGAAAAAACGTCGGCTTTACTGACCTATCGTTTCAAAATTGCTGCGGTTCAGTTGCACTTTGCCTAGGGATGTCGTCTTAGAACAAAACATTTGAGCCGTTTTTTTTTTTCAGAGTTGCGGTGCACGAACTTGTCTGTCTGAACCTGCTCATTTGCAATGCCATTCAGACTGTGCAAAATAAAAACAAAGGCACATAATGGGAGCTGCAACTCGGTTCTTTTAATCTGTGGGAGACTGCGCTGCCCAGCTCGGACTTGGCTGTTCAACGCCGGGTCCTCGAGCGAGCCACCGAGGTCATCACGAAGCAAAGTATTCTGATCACCTAGATTTGACCTCAAGTTCCGTTTTTCTGTTTGTTTTTTGGAACCGATAAGGTTTTTCCGCCTCCTTTCACGCTTTGCGGGCACTTCACGTGCTCGCGTACATACATAACCGAATGTCGCGCTTCAGATGTGCCGCACAGAGCGCTTAGCGCAAACGGCGTACGGACCATTCGTCACAGCTTTGCTCATACAGATTAACAAGGTTTGCAATCATCAAATGGATTCGTAATGCTTACCTCGGCGAGCAGGACAACTTTGCCGTCCTGGAATTCCTTGGCAGAAAGGTGCTTCACCCAGCCGCTTGTAAAATAATTGTGGGACTCCAAAGCTTTGTACGCTTTCATGTTTTCCAAAGTCACAAAGTTCGCGGAAAACACAAGATACGTGACGATGTCGCCGTGCGAAATCTCTGGGAAGCCACTCAGATCGGCACTTGTGTCCACTCCGGGCCGCAGCGTGTATGGATCGATATCATCGCACAGTTTCAACTTGTCTTCGTAACGAAGGCGAATACTGCCGATGAGTTCAGAGTAATAACCCGCGTTTAAAGGTTCATGCGGCGCCACAGCAGGCACAAATCGGATGAAGAAGAGCTGTGAATGGTGCCGGTGCCACGAATTTGAAAGCATCCGCGGCAGCACAGCACTGAACGAAGACTGAGCGACTGGGTCACAAGCATGGTCGCCGGGTCAACGAGCAGGCGGATGTGACGTCACGTGCAAGCCATGTATAGGAAATGTGTACAGGTTGTGCGCGTGATTAGTTCATGATGAAGGGCCGGATAACTTTTCAAAGCGAGGGTGAGGGAGGGCCATGGATTAAAAAGTGAAGGTGAGGGAGAAAAAAATAAAAATCAGGGCATTTGCCCACCTCTGGTGAGGGGCGAGATAAGCTGCTGATTGTCCAAGTGTACATGTATTCTTGATGTATCGAACAGTTTGCGCGCACTGTAACTTTTGGCGGAAGGGCAACAATAGTTACTCCAGTGCAAATTCCTTCCAGCAAGCAATAAACGATTGCAAATTCTTTTGCCGCGAAAAAAGTTCTAGCCCCCCCCCCTAATCCTTTTTGGATCTCCGACGTCTTTTGAAGTGAAGCCTCCGACCCAAGTAAGCAATCTCCATAAGCACCAACCACTAGCGACTCCCCCTCCCAAGCTATCCCGCCCAATCACCATCACCCACCTTCACTCACTAGAAGCGCCATCCACAACCCAAGAGAAACTGGCCAATGACCGATGGAAAGTCGCCGATCTTGAGTTGGTAGCTGATGTGCTCGGTCGACTAACTCGGGCCAGCGTCAGGCAATGGTTGGCCAACTGCTGTGTCGGCTAGTGGTTAGCAAAGGCACACCGATCACTGGCAAACGCCTTGCATGGTTGGCCGCCGACGCAAAGCCAAGTAAACAATGGACGACACCGGGCACCGCTGGCCACCAGTCCCGTCTGTTATAATTTGAGAGAATTAGGGCGCAGCCGCAAGTCTAAACCCTACATGCTATATCATGAACATGCGTCTAAAGCTAGAGCCAGCACAACTTCTTCAAATACTCGAAGTTACCACCTTCATGACACGCGCATGCAACCCGGTCGAGTGCCTGAGAAAGTCGCGTCTTGTTGCGTTCGCATAATCTTCGCGTCAAAGACGGCATAGTGGACTATTAGTTTTTTTCTAATAGAAGGTATCTGCAACGTAGTCCGCTCATTTTCACTTCTTGTTTGTGTCATCGATTAAATATGTTGCTTAACGCGCTATATACAGGCGCCAAAATGCCCGGATTAAATATTCTGGCGTTTGAATTAAATTTAGCGGGAAATACTGTAGTCCTTCGACCGTCTTAGGGCTGAGCACGGTCTGGCGTCGGCTCGTGCAAGGCCAATGTCAATCCCCAAAGACGGCCCGAGCTGCCTTGCCGAGCTCGGGCCATAGACGGCCTGCTTGGCTGCCGAACATGGGCCATCGACTGGCCACGCAAGCTTTTCTTTTGGGAGCGCACTCACCCAACTCTACCCTCCAGAAGAGCCCCACCACACCTATTGACCTCCACCCTTCATAAGGCGACCACCCACTTTGAAGCCCATGCAGCAGCGGAACGCAAAATCGACGGTGAAATCGTATTCAAAGACTCAGTGAGAAGACCCGCCGCGGTGGCTCAGTGGTTAGGGCGCTCGGCTGCTGATCCGGAGTTCCCGGGTTCGAATCCGACCTCGGCGGCTGCGTTTTGATGGAGGCGAAACGCTAAAAGGCGCCCGCGTGTTGTGCGATGTCAGTGCACGTTAAGATACCTAGGTGGTAGAAATTATTCCGGAGCCCTCCACTACGGCTTTCTTTTTTCACTCCCTCTTTTATCCCTTCCCTTACGGCGCGGTTCAGGTGTCCGACGATATGTGAGACAGATACTGCGCCATTTCCTTTCCCGAAAAACCAATTATTATTTCAATGAGAAAACCACGCTCTATAGCCACCTCCTAAACACACTCCAGCCCTAGCTGCCGATCTGCCCACCGCCATTCTCGACCCACCTCAGTCCACCTTCACCCTCCAGAAAAATTGTGGAGCAAGCCTCGGCTTAGAGTAAAAAAATGGCGGTGGCTTAGCTCGGCTATGCCACGATATATGTAGCGAAAGCAACTGTGAAACTCCCCGGTTGGCCTTGTTCACATATTCCACAACGTATGAAGCACAGGCATAAACGTCCAGTATGACCTGTAGGTCCATGTTTGATTTCAGCACCAAGGCTCTCCGAGGATTGAAGGGGTCGCGTCACTCTTACGCCTATTCTCTAGGCTAACTGCACGTTGTTCTTCGGTTTCTTGAGCCCGCCGCTGAAGCGTCTTGGTCGCATTCCATCGTTCATCACGGGCCGTCTTCAGTGAAGCAGGACTCGGGTCTCTCCTCCAGCTGCTGTCGCTGCTGCTAGCGGTCGAGACACCGGACATTAAACGTGCCTGTCTCGCGGCGGAATATTCACGGCGGCGTTTAGCCAGTCGTTCGGCGCGCTGTTCGTCTGTTTCCCGGCGATTCGTTTCCTCTTCATCTCGCTCCGCTGCCGATTCTAGGCCTCCTCCACCTTATCAGAATTGCCGCCGTCCATACTGTCGTCTCAACTGTGGTTGCGGCGCACGCCAGCTCTCTTTTTCAATCCTGTGACAACTTATCACGCATGCGACACAGCTGTCGAAGCGAGCGGAGGTGAGCGCAACGACGAAGGACGCGGTGTCCTTGGCGGTGTCACGGCCTACCAAACGGCGGCGGCGGCTCGCGGCGTGGTGTGACGTCATGCCAGATGGCGCGGCGAGCGCGCGAAGCACAGTAACCTTCGTTGTGACATTACGTGCCTCAATGGAGTACCGCCACGGCGAAATCGCGAGTTCGCGGCCAATAAAGCTTTCGCTTTAAAACATTCATGAAGCGCAGTAAAAATATCACCCTAATCACTGGTAATTCAACTGTTTTCGCAGAAGTGTTGCAACATTCGTCCCGTATTTTTTTTTTTTCAGGAGAAATATAAGTTCCCGTGAACCAATTTGTTGTGGACTTTTTTCTGCCCCTCCGGCAATTCGATTACGGTTAATTAGGACATTCTCTGGTCCTGTGAAACCCGAATTATAATGGTGCTGTACTGTATAGAGAAACCGCGGTGCGGAGCCTGCATAGAGTGCATGCGTCCCAATATGGATGAGCAACAACTACACAGGAAAACGTTTGCGCACACCTCTCGCTTACAGCAGTTTTTTTTTTTAACGCTAAATTTTTGAGCACCATAGCATACAAGACAACATTAATTGCCCAAATCCCGTAGCGGCAAACTTTTTCACGCTTTTTTTTTTGTTACCAGAATAAATAGGAAACGATTTTTCTTCGGGGTGCGTTTCCTTTTAGGTTGCATCAGGTTGCATTGTGAGCGTCCTAGGCCAGAGGCACTGCTTAGGCATATTGTCTGCTTTCGTACACGACGTATGGATTGGAAATGTACGCCGCTGGTCGCCGCACCTTCCCAGTCTACACTAGGGTGATTGGAAGGTTGCCAGTGGCTGTAATATAGACATCGTAAGGCATGATTGGGAAACGCAAAAATATAAGGCCGACTAATCGCTCTGCGTGTATGCTACGGCGCTTGTGCGCCTAGCAGACGACACGGCCAGAGCCTGGTCAGCACTTGTGCTGCTCTCACTTACAGAGAACGGGCCACGCTAGGCATCTGACATATTGATATTATGTACATATATAAGCACAGAGGAATGGTTTACGAGTCGTGAATGCCTTACAGATCTTTTTCCTGCACTACGAACATTCTGATTTCAAAACCATCTCATTGCTCATCATCATCATTAAGAAAGAAGGCACGTGACTTGAACGTCGCGTGGTTTGTGTTTGGCAGGGCGTCGGATCGCATGTGCTTCTCGCGTCTTTGAGCTACGAAGCTGCCAAGCTTGATATCCAGTGCTATCGCTGGAAAATGATAAGCGCCGTTGATGCCCAAGGGCACAGTCGGAGGGGATCACGTTCAGGCGAAAAACATGCGCCGGACAGTGTTTTGCAAGCTCCTGCAGCGACAGACTTACAGCGTGCTGTCAGAGAAGCGTCTTTGTGTCGTTTCGCTTCTCGCCTTTGCCGTCCTGGCTGTCGCGGCCTTCCACTTTTGCGAGGCAAGTCGCCGTGCTCACAAGATCGTGCGCAGTGTTGGTTTGGCACTCCCTGTAGGCCCACGCCGTCACTGAGCTGCCGCGCGCTGGGTGTCTCTTGGCCGGGCTGCGATCGAGTCTGCTCCTCTTTTTTTCTTTTGTGTCAGGTTGCGTTCGACTGGAGCAAGACCAAGTATGCTGCTGTCTTCGACAGATTCCGTGACAATATCGCCGGCGAGAACTACCAAGACAGGCTAGTGTTTCTGCATTTGTCTGTCTCTGTCTAGCTGTGTGTACCCTTGACTCAACGTGCAATGTCGCAGGCTGTGTCAAGACATGCCGATCGACGCCGTCTACACCTGGGTGAATGGCACAGATCCGGAGCTGGTGCGCAACCTGTCCCTCATCAGGAAACAGCTCATGCTCGAGGCTAACAAGTCGAGGTGAGCGGATTGGGGTTTGGTGGAGCATTTGAGCAGTAGCACGATTTATTTTTCAGAAATGATGCCTTGTCGATCATAATGTTTGACATTTCTTTTGCCGTCACGACAAGCGAGCTAGGATACTTGGTGACGGCAGTGTAGCTTATTATGTATTTTGTAGCAGGATAGTACGCAGGGGGTTATCCTTTGCTTTCCGCTTAGCCTTTGTTCAATTGTCACAAGTTTAGCCGCGATACATTAGTGGTGCGTCCGAGATTTCTCCTTTACCTCAACTTGTTATCTGTCACAACACATAATGCTGCTAAACAGTGATCCTATGAAGAGCTATAAGAGGAGGGACAGTAAAAGATTCTGGGGAAAGTTCATTATACAACAGCGAATATGTGACATCTTACAAAGAACGTACTTCAAGAGCGACTTCTTTAATACTCATTCATTGCGGAATTCAGCCACAAGTTACAGAAACCACTTAGGACACGCTTCAGTCAGCTGTGCCCTCCAAAACAGATTTGCTTGCAGTCAGGCAGCTAGCCTCCGCAAGTACAATTCTGTCCAACTTTTTGCTGTGGTAGTTAGGGCATGTTACAGAAAGAAGCATTAGCACAAACATATGCATGAGAGTGGCACAGACAAGTGCTTACTGGCAACTGATTTTTTACAATTTCTCAGTCAGAAATCTGCATCAAATGCTCTGGCAGATGTGCACTTTGGTGTGTCGCCTTGGTGCATCAGGTCACAATAGTGGGGTGCATATTGTGCTGGACTGAAACATGGTCATCACAGCAGCAGTGCTGCAGAGTGCACTAACTCATTTGAAGTGATTTTCAAATCTGCAGTCCACAAATTTCAATATACCGCTCGTTGTGGAGATGGGGTGTGTGCCAGTGAGTATGTGATGAAATTCTGGCACAGAATGAGAAGAACTTGGAGAAAAAAAAAACGGACGCAATGCATTCTCCTGAGTGACACGAAAGTGGGCTAGAATAATAATGATGCTAAAGCATTGGCTTCTTCATAGTGGACAGTGAGCAGCACAGTGGAGAAGCCCAACCTCAGTATGTAGCTAACCAGATGCTAGAGAAACGCTTTTTAATCAGGGTTGTGATCCAGGGAAATTCTCTGGGCCCCTTGCCTAGCTGACAAGGCTCCTTCATCATTGGTGAGAAAGAAAGGTGACTGGCTATTTTGAGGAGAATCTTGGACGACCTTTAGTTTCAGTTTTTCCCGCCTGTTTTGCAGCACGCAAGGCTGTAATATTTTGTCAGCGCAGTCAAGTTAATTAATGAGCTGTATTCGTTTGTTTTGGTGGCTTTTGTATCATTTGCATAGCAGTGCCAGAAATGGTTAGTTATCGGGAAATTTGGCACCCCGATTACTTTATATGGGCACCTGTTACGGTTCTCAATTTCACCTTTGTGGTATCACGATATTAGATGTTTGGTATGAAATACTTCAGTCTTCACAATTCTTTTTACGTCTTTAGTTTTGTTTGGGCTTAAACCTGCACCATTCAACAGACATTAGAAGGCTTGGCAGTTACTGTTAACATGTCGAAAATTGGAGCCTAGTTTTGTGTATATGGGTTGAAGGGTAATGAGATTTTCAGCATGTTGACACTGAGGACAAGTTGGCCTGTGTTGATAGACTACCATGTTCTGATGGCAACGAGGCTACTTCCACTGGAAACGGAGCTTTTGTATGCTGGCAAAAAAGCAAAACAAAGTGACATGCAGGTGGTGCCACCATCAACCATTTTCACAAGCAAACTGCAATGATGCCAGGCCAGTCTTTTCTGCGCAGATCCTTGAGGCCCAGCTGCCGTGCAGTTTACTTCGAGTTGATGATCATGGAATCGCTTTTTATCTTGACATCATAAGATTGAATAGAGTGGCAAGGGGAAAAAAAATGTTTCATTCTTAAATCCAGTTTCCTCATAGACAAATGTGTCCTTTGCCACTGAATAAATATGAACACAGCCAAAAAGAGCCATGGAACCAATTTTTACTGAGAAAAGAAATTGGGGGGAGCTTTCCACAGTGTCTCTTTAACCCTGTAACGCCCAGGCATTGAAAACGCAATTGAAAAAATACATAGCAGGAAACCTCAATGAAGTAAATAGCAAACTGCACTTTGTGAAGCCAGTACTGAGTGAAAAGAAAACTTGTGTCCAGGAACGTTTCATAGAAGTAATTTTATGCAGTCTCTGTATTGGACATACACACCCTACAGCCTGCCATGGTGGCTCAGTGTTTATGGCACTCGGCTGCTGACCCGAAAGATGCAGATTCGATCCTGGCCGCGGAGGTCGAATTTCGATGGAGGCGAAATTCTAGAGGGCCGTGTACTGTGCGATGTCAGTGCACGTTAAAGAACCCCAGGTGGTCGAAATTTCCGGTTACAACCCCGGTTTGGGATGTTAAACCCAATAAACCAACCATACACACCTTACACACACCTTCCTACTAACAAAAGAAGACATGCCTATTTGAGAGAAATGCGGAGATGAACTTACATTAAACCACATCTTATTCTTGTGCACACAACTTGAGTCAATGAGAAAAAAATATTTTTCTGCATTTTACAACGGACACACCCCTTTTCATCCAGCATTGATTGTGGGGGAAGATATGCCATATGTTTTTAGGTTTTTAAAGGAACCAGGTGTCCTTGACCCTGTGCTTTACTACATTTTGTGATGCACATCATGCATTTTCTCGCATCTGAGAAAAGGCGAAGGCCTTTATTTATAATTTGTTGGGAGCCTCGGGTGTTCTTGCCCAGACAGGGACTGTTGGTGATGTGACCTAAGTTTTTAGAAGGAATTATACCTTGTGGTTGGCACATGATAGCCTTAGTTGCATATGCGCCACTAAACACAACACATTGAAGAAGTCAGATGAAAGTTATAAATTCCTAGAGCTTCACCACTGTAAGGTCCCTTCATTACAGAAGTGTAAAGAACTGGAGTATGTATCAAGCGAAAGGTGATTACAGCACAATTAATTTCAAGTAATTTTGATAGTTTCTGAATACTGAAGGTCAATAAAACTGCATTCAAATATCCAGCTGCCTACAGTAAATCGGGAGAAAAATTCAAAACTTCTCCTTCTCTGGCCAGTGCGGCATTACAACCACAGATTTCGGGCTGTTTACTTTTGCAGTTTGCTCTTGCATGAATTTATCTTTCAGCAGAACTCCTGTATCTGTGGCAGGTTACATATTGGCCTTGCATTGATAAATATGTTGGGCAAGGCTGTTACTTCACATAAATTAGTAGTTCACGTGCTACTGATGTGAGCACAAGTGAAAATATTTCAAATTTTTACACTCTATCGCATTTGATTTGATGGATGTTATGGGGTTAATGAAATACATGCATTCATTGTTTGAGGTCATTGTAGTTATTTAGCTGCTTCAGATTGTTGTGCAGGACATAGTACTTACAAATACTGTGATGCAGAAAGGGGTTGTCACAAATACTGCAGTAACAGTTGATTAGAGATTTTTTTTTTCAGTTGAGGCTTTTGCAATTGACGCAGGTAAACAGTATTCATGCGGTTCAGTGTTAGCACATAGCATATTGTCGTTGTGGATATTGCTTTCCTATCGACCTGATGATGCACATGATTGTGTATGTCACTCTTTCCATTAGTTACCTCGGCCATGCACATGTAGTTAGAGGCACTAGCTTACTTTCTGACTGAGGAACTGTTGTTTATGCCCACGAATCTTGCATTTTTCTTGTAAAAAATTTTGATTTTGTTCCACACTGCTTGAATATCGATCTGTGTTGAAGTTTATTGCTGCCTGACTTTTGTATGGATGAATGCCTTGCAGCCCATCAGCCTGTCTGTTCAAGATGTGTGTCATATCGCCGATCCTCATCTTGAAACATGACTCAAATGACTCGTCACTGCCGGCTGTCCAGGATGGGGGTGTGGAGCGGGTCTTCCGACTGTCACACCAACTGAAGGCTCCACACTCCATTGTGGCCCTTCTTTACTCCACTGTTGATGCAGGTGAGCTACAAAACAACCTGAAACTTCATTTTAAGTTCATATTGCCTTTATGGGACTGTTTGTAGTGCATAGGTTGTCTACGAACGAACTAGAGACACCGAATTTTAGTTGCGTGTGTTCTTCTTTCGAATGATGCATGAGATATTAGAATACATGGATCACCGCATGGTATTCACCTATAAAAGGTAAAACAATTGATAATTGAATTGATTCTCTCATGCTGTTTCAGTTTTGGTTTCATCAACCGAACTACGGCTGTGGCATGTAGTTAACCTTTAGGTCACGTCACATGAGGCATGAAAAAACGTTATTTTAATTCTCTGCAATACTTAAACCAACCTGCTGTAAGAGCTGTCATAACAATAAACAACGTATCGGACGTTGTTTTTTTTGTGCCTCAAGGACCTAAAGACCAGCTACATGTCACAGCCATCATTTGGTTTATGAAACCAGAGCAGCGGCAAGAGGAAATTCAGTTATAAACTATTAAGCGATCATAGGCCATTACCATTTGGTGATCTGTGGTTTTTGATGTCGGACGTATCATTTGAAAGAAGAAAACTCGTAAGCAAAATTTTGGTGTCTATAGTTCTTCATGTAACTGCTGTTGCTATGGCTGACTGGCTGCGAAATTTGCCTGCTGAGTACAAATTATCAGGGTCAACCCCGTTCATAGAAAGCCACTTTTCGATGGAGGTGAAAAGCAAAACTGCCCATGAACTGAGGTCTCTGTCCACTTCAGGGAACCCATGGTGGATTAAAATTAATTTGGAGCCCTAAGTTATGTTGATGAAATTAACTCTTTCCCCACCGTGTAAAAAAATGTTCGTATTTTGTTTGTCGGTTTTCATTCACTTATTTCTCCAAGAACTATGATGTTTTACATTTAATGCAATACTACAACTTCTTTCCGTAAAGTTCCGAGACTGAGTTCATTAAAAAAATTGTGTTTAACATTGAAATCATTTAAGCAGCACCCCTTCAAAATAGTCTCCCTTGCAGTCTATATAGAGCCTCCAACGCTTCTTGAGGTCTTGGAAACAGTTGGAAAACGCTTCTTTTGGCAGGGCTGTCAGCTCCTTTGTAGTGGCGTCTTGAATGGCCTCCACGCTCCCCATCCAGTGACCTTTTAGGGCTTTCTTCACACGAGGAAACGGGAAAAAATCGCATTGGGAGAGGTCAGGCCAGTATGGCAGATGGGGAAGTACAGTAATGCTGTGCTTGGCGAGAAATTTTGTCACGCTGAGAGCAGTGTGTGGCCTTGCGTTATCGTGGAGAAGGCTCCATTGTCCAGATACCCATAAGTCAGGGCAACCACGTTGCAGTGCATCACGCATGTGTTGGAGCACGTGGATATAAAACTCCTGACTCACCGTCTGCCCTTGTGGGATGAACTCGTGGTGCATGACACCTCTGGCATCGAAAAAAACTGTCAGCATCGTCTTTGTTTTGGTCTTTTGTCGCCGCCCCTTTCTCGACGCTGGAGAGCTTGTGCACCGCCATTCGGCGCTCTGCCTCTTTGTAAGCAGATCGTATTGAAAACCCATGTTTCGTCTTCAGCAATGACGCTTTCGACAAATCCAGCATCTTTCTCTGCCTCTGAGAGCTAATCAGCGCTCATTGATGCCAGCGCGTCTTTCTAGTCCTGTGTGAGGGCGTGCGGCACAAGTCTGGCATTCAGCTTTCGTTTCCTGAAGTTCTCACTCAAAATTTGGTGGCATGTTGTCTTACTTAATTCGAGAACACCTGATAGCATGCGGACTGTAATGGTGCGGTCTTGCTGTATGATTTCCCTGATCCGAGGCGGGTTTTTTTTATTCCGTGAGGTTGAAGGGCGCCCCTGCCTTGTGTCATCTTCCACCGACGTTCTCCCCAAAACGAACCTCTTGTGCCACTCGGAAACTCGCTCCCACGATAATGTCTCTTTGTCGTAAGCGTCACGAAGGAGCTCATACGTCTGTGTGGCTGTCTTGCCACACTCAGCTTCACAGAATTTTATTTTTACACGCTGTTTGTAGTGGACGTCCATCTCTCCACATTCACTCACAGTAGAATGCGCAGACAACTAGTGAAAACGTATTTTTTTTTTACATGTAGTGCCATCTAGCGGCTGCCACAGCAATTAACATAAATAGCTCAGGATAGCCCGAAAAGATGGCGCTACACATATGCACTAACGTTTGTTTTTGGGAATTATTTCTAGAGAAGAAACTATAAATCAGTCTCGAAACTTTACAGATAAAGGTTGTAGTACATGAAAATGAAGGGAGTTAAATGTTCTTTTTAATAACATAATTTTTGTTAAAGGGTTTTATGTCTTAATTTCAAATTTTATTTGTTGAATTAAGGTTTTTAGATAAAATTTAAACAAAACTTGGAACAGTATGCTTGTACCCAAGAAAATTTTAAAAAGTTTCAGAGAAACTTTGAAGTATAGAACTGATATTCTGAGAGGAAAAAGTTCTAGCTCATGCAGTTTTCCAGCTAGAAAACAATCACTATAGGCCCTATAGTTGGGCATGCTATTGAACGCAACAGTCAGGCGAACCATTCGCAGTGCAGGCGGTATGAGTTCCTGCCCAAAAGGTGTGGAAACCCGACAAATTGACGAATAGCATTGGTAACGTCAACACCATTTTCAAAACGACAGCTGAGTATTCTGGGCTGGTCCCCCAGTCTTCTATGCCCATTGGACTAAAGCTATAATGAGTATAATGAGGCAGCATCCTCGGAGTCATTGCTACCTAGATTGTCGACAAATCAATCGTCGACACAGCTGAATCACGAGACTTGCATGTCTTAGGGTGCGTGTCACGCTGGCCGAGGTGGCCATTCTCAACTTACGTGCTCTGCAGTTTTCGCAAGCGGTTTAGAAATCGGTGCCATGCAGAAAAAAGTCATATTAAGGTCCAGCTTTTCTCACTGGAAGACAGATGGTGCAGCATCTTCAAGAACAGTACAGAAGCATTTGAAATTGGCACTCGCATCTGTCGTTGGCAGGATAACAGTGCTCTATAGGTGTGGTAGGGACAAAGTGAGGAGGACACCTTTGTACTGTTTTTCTGACACTTTATACTTGATCTTTGGATTATTTGCTCAGATATTGTGGTTTTGCCTTGGTTTAATAATGAAATTTGGCGTGGTATTAGATTGCTATCAAATATTTGGGAATTCCCGAACGATTAATTTCTTGAGTCGAATATGAACTGAATAACAAGCATATTTGATTCATATTCGAATTTCGAATATGCATACTCCTCTATTTGGAACCCTTCATGGTGTGAAATGTGTTATTCAAACTAAACTGTCGTGCACAAAGGTGTTCCTGGTTGTAAAGCTTTGTTACGAAAAGCTGCTTGCAGTTTGTTGCTCGCCATCATGATATTAGTGTGTGCTAAAAGTAATTTTATGTTTCATTATAGTTTTCTTCAGAAGTGTAGTTTAAGGCACATCAAGTGCCAGAATGATGACATGAGAGTACTGTCCCTCTCAACAACGAGGCTGTTGCAGGTAGCAGTGGCCTTGTTTTGTTTTGGTTGTTGCAAGCTGTTATTGTCGGGCATGCAGGGTGTATTGTCTTTGGTACATCTAAATTTCATCCCCAAGCACACTATATGGACAAACTTCCTCGTATGCTGCCAACCTCCACTACTGTGAGGATCTCCGAATCTAGCTATTTTGCGTTGAAGCCGTGCTAAGGGGTGCAATGGAATTGGCCACTGGCTACTATGAAAGCCACAGCTTGGCCACTTTTTTGCTCTCTGCGTCGCATGTTTAGCGCAAAGGATGAAATGATTCACTTTTGTGACTCCATGCATTGGCAGTATGGCCAGCCAAGCAGCCTGCATCGCTTGAGTGGGGCGTTATTAGACCTGAGCAGCATTGAGTCCCCTATGCCAAATGTTCTCACCAGGTTCATAATGTTGACATCCATTCGGTCATGTGATTTTTACTAAAGGTCCTTTGCATCAAGAACCCGTAATTTTTGCAAGATCAGGATGTGGGCAGGTGTGGGAAGGGAAATAAATGAGGTGCCTTGCCGTGTTGTTAAGTTATCTGCCCTCTGCTGTGTTGTTACATGTATCACTGATCGTGATAGAGAAAAAAAACGGCTTCTCTTTCTACTTGAATTGAAGCTTTTCTTTTCGTAAACCATATACTCTGTTGCTCCCCATAAATCTCAACAAAGTTTTCTGAGGCTCATCTGGCTCAGGACAGCAAAGTGGCTTGGAGTTAATTTTCATTTCAAACTTGCTTTGCACTCTCTGTGTCAGCCAAAGAGGCTGCTGAGATTGGCCACACTGTCGTCTCTGGAAAGAATGTGTCGGTGGGCATGACATTCGTGACGGCTGACACTGCGGCCAGCAACACTGTGCTTCTGGACGACATGCTTATGGTCTCTGGGATCTCCCCTGGAGTGAGCGGCAGCCAAGTTTCCGAAAAGCTGTCGTATGCCGTGCAGGATGGCATCGTCAAGGTCAGTGATTTGGGATCGGGTCTTGTTTGCTCACAGGACTTTACAAACAGTGAAATTTTATTTTCTGCATGGTAATCCAACTTAGGGAACTGAATACGAAGGAAGCTAGCCACACAAGAGTTTCTTTTTTAATTTTGGGGTGTTGGCCAGTTGGAAATTAGTAGAGTAGTAATTGGTTGGAAAGCAGAAGAAGGAAAAGACCACATTCTGCCACTGAGATCTAAACCCAGGACTTTGGTATGTTACATACGGTAATTTACTAGCTGAGCAGCGGTCCAACCTGCTTGCCATTTGAATGCACTTGATTCTAGCTGTACTTTCAGCTATTTGAAATTTCCCACTTGCTGATGCTATTGTATGGTGCACAAGTTATGCATCTCTTATTGATCAAAGTTCCAGAACACCACTCTCAAGAGCACTGGCATGTTGTCAGACCTGACCCTACTACGTGATTAGCTTGGCTGGGCAAGGTAGCTTAGAGCCGATTCTGAGTCATGCCATACTAAGCATTGATATTATAACACTAGAAAGCTGAGATTTAGTCAAACCAAGTGGCTTGCAGATGTAAGGTTATACGGGTATGTTTAATTTAATCATCACCATCATCATGTACGAACTCTGAAAGGCCTCTAGGCAGGGCATATATAACCCTTTCTAGCCCATAAATAAACTAAGTGACAAGTTATTTTTTCTTCACTTAATGCTTTCCAAGATCACTTGGCATAACTTGTAGCATTAAAACACAAGAAAATAAAATCCTTACTTGGGAGAATAAACCAACACAAATTGATGAAAATGTTGCCACAGCTGATAGGAATCCTGGGCTTTGGTAGTGCCTTCACATGGTCATTGTAGTGCCTTCACATGGTCAAACACGAGTAAACGTCTCGCAGCATGCTGTGTTCCTTGAACACTCACTGGGTTTAAATGTATTTGCCATTCTGGTGGAGCAGTGAGAGGGCGCTTCCTGAACTAGTATAATACACTTATTTCCTAAGCCCTCACAAACATGGGGTTCAAAGAAATTATTCTTTTCATGTACCCACATAGTTGTGTGGGCTAGGTCGGAAGGGGAGGAAAAAACATCTTGAGTGTACTACACTGTGGTCATTTGACGCAAAAGCAATGAAAGAAAAAAAATGTGAACAAAATCCTAGCTAAGTGAGCAATATGCAACACTGATAATATATATAAAAAATGCATAAGAAGCAAATGAGAATGAACATGCAACGTATCAAGATTGTAACTTGTGATAAAGACGATCTATGACTAAGTTCTTATATTTTATTGGATTAAGCTCACTTTCCATAAAGTTGAGTTGAGGTGTTGAATGCTACAGGTGGGATTAGCCTTGCTTTATCTGCCGGCAATTGCTTAGCCGTAGCGTCCCTTCTATGTTAATATAATGTCCTAAAACCTGTTGGATCTACCCCGCTATGCGCACAGTCTCTTATGATAGCACATATTCTCTCCCGCAGTCACCAGCTATGCACACATTCAATCCACACCACAGTCCACTCCAGAAGTCACCATCTATGCACATATTCAGTCACAGTAGAACATCGTCCATTGCAGTGCACATTCCATCCACACATTCACTCACAGTGTAACGTAGTCCACTCCAGAAGAAACCATCTGCACACACATTCAGTCACCATAGTCCGTTCCTGCCGTCGCCATTTAGAATCAAGATCCGTGTCCTGCAGAAATGTTAAAAGAAGGCGTGCAGCCTCCTTTCTGCATGTCTGGTTTCCACTTGGGTAGACAATGTCCTGAACTGTAATGTGAAGGGTTCCTGTCTTCTTGAAGGAAGCGAACGTCACATACCTTGCCGGGTTGTATACTGGGCAGTACATAATATAATGTTCGATATCCCCGCACACACCACATAAAGAACATAGCGAAGTCGATCCTATGCATCCAGGCAGGAGTGGGAGCTGAGGCAGTGCGAATTCGATATAGTACAGTCACTTTCCATAAACTCTGCCAACTCATTCTATGCAAAAGTGTAATAAGGGCCTTGTGGAACCATGTTGAACCCTGTGGTCAAATACTTTGGCAGTTGTCTAGCTCATTTTCACGTAACTCCAGGTTCAGGGGCCTGGCAAGACCGTTGTTGAAGGACACTCGCGCTTATGCAGGTCTACATGTATGAGGACGAGAGCCTGGCGCTGGTGGTGACCTCTGGGAAATCGGCCACGGAGACAATCTCCAAAGTGAATGTGTTGCTCAAGGCACGGCTGGTTTCCATCAGCCGTGTGTCACTTGTCATCGATCCCCTCTCCGTAAGTCTCACACTTCTTTGCCCAGAGCGGCTTGAAAGGGTTTGGACTGATATTGTTTTGCACTCAAGTACCTCTCTGTTTTATTTGTCAAATCTTTATCTCGCTTCTTGCAGGAAAATGAGGACCTGGTGGCAAGCCGTTTTGCTGACAATGATGTAAGCTGTTGCTTATGAAGCAACTCTTGGTGCATTTTGCTCGATGGGCATGAAAACAGGGAAGAGGACTAGGTATGATGAAGGCTTTTTGCTATGTAGTTCTTGTGACAAAAGTTTCGTGCTTACTTTATATTAGGGGTGCGAATATTGAAATTTTTGAATACAAATCAAATATGAATGTGAAAAAAAAAGGCTTCGAATATCGAATTGAGTGTATGGTCTTTGCAACTGAAGTAAACAAAACTAGACTGCCTCAGCACCATATAAAAAAATTATGTGCACAGAATGTGCACTGCTTGATTAGACAGCATAACAGTAGCCAACATGTAATGTGGTCTTGCAAAATGAAATCCACAAATTGGCAGTACTGCCAACAGAAAATAACCTGATGGCTAGCAAAACCTTGTTAATTTGAAGTTCAAGGGACTGAAAGAAATGCCCGGGTTATTTGAAGGTCGATTTATCAAGTCCCCCACGGTCCCCAAAAATTAAAAAACTTCCGAGAATGCGAAAATGTGGCAAGCCCTTATGCGGCGACTGCATCGCGCAAATGTCTGTAAGCCCGTGATGAGCACCAAATTTTGGCGTACGCGAACACAAGCGATGGGGAACATACTTGTTGTCGGAACGGCGAGACTGCTTCCAAAAAAAAAAATTGACTAGCGACATGCCAGTCGACGTCCGAAAGCGGCGCGGAGCTGGGATTGGACTAGCGAATGCGCGGACCAACAGCTGCTGTTGCCGCGTGCGAGTGGTGAAGCTCAGAAACCAAAACTATGCAGCCAGGCTATTTTTTGGCCTCGCGACAGGGGCCCTCCGAATGTCATGACTGCCATTACGCCCACTTGAGAGGTGCACGGTTACAAAGTGCAATGCAATAGGCAAGATTTTTACAGGGTTGCTTTCCCTGTTGTGACACCTCGATGCACCCCTTCGGGAGGCTCAAGCACAATTCTACAAGTACGCTTTCCCGCTTAGCGTAGTTGACCAAAACGGGATGGCAGAGATCACTCTCGGACAGTTCTGAAGGCGACAGGATGCATTCCACGGATGTGGGCATTGAGTGTGCAAAGCATCACGGAAGGATAAAAAAAAGTCCGCTTTTGCGCTGCGCTTTTTCGAAGTGGGTCGTTCGGCCGTCTTGTTCATAGCACATGTGATATGTGGTAAAGAGCTCACTTGCGGAATTTCATGCGAGGTCAAGCATAGCGGCATCGGAATGCGATTGCTCCATGCAATAAACGACAAGGACGGAAGGGAAGAGGACCCTTGTATTGTTTTTTCGGAACTTCAAACTCTGTCATTGCATAATTTTCCCAGGTATTGTGGTTTGCCGCAGTCGAATTTATGAAAGTCAGAGTGGCATACAATCACTGGTGAGTGTTCAGGAATTTTTTAATATTGGGAAATTCTCAAATGTCAATTTCTTGAAATATGAATGGAATATTAAACATATTTGATTAGAATATTCGCACACCGCTACTTTATGTACTGTATTTACTCGCGTAATTTGCACAATTTTTTTCTTTAAATTAGGGCTTCAAAAGGGGGCGCATAACATACGCAAAAATCTCGCAGACGTGCCCCAAAAAGCTACAAAGGTCATAACGCGCAGTACCAAAATAAGTGAGTAAAGGCTCCTTTTTTTTTATAAACCCCGGTAATAGGTAGTTTATATGTGCACAGATTACACGAGTAAATATGGCATATATATATATTGAAGGAATATATCGGAAGAGAAGGAAGACAGTAAGCATGAGAGCAAAGGTATTCAACGATGATTAGGCAAAGAAAGGATCTCGAACACGTTGTTTACACATTGTTCATCAAAAGTTTCACACACAAAAAAGAAATTATAGAATAGCAGTTTCTCTCAATGACACCTTGAGATAGTGTTAATTTGTACTACTTATTTTCTGTTTCCTTAATGGTGAGGCAGGAGAGTGCATTTTGATGCTTAAACATGAAAGGAGTTGTCAGGATTTTGCTCAGGGCATTGTGTTTTATTAATTTCCACCATGGAGTGTGGGGGCGTATACTACCTGGGGTAGTATAGTCCAATAACGCAGAAGCTTCATTAAAATATTTCAGCCGCAGTAATAGCAGTTGCTCTTTAAAAGCCTAAGCAGACCAAAGTGGACAATAGGATTAATAATTACCATATAAACTTGTATAAGGGCGGCACTTTTTTTTCATTCAGGTGTGTATTTTGAAGGTGTGGCCTGTACACGAATTAAAAAAAAAGTATAACATACTTTTTTTCTAATTTCTAGTTCAAAAACTGGGTAATGTACAATAGCCTGTCGGAAGGCGGTAACAGTTTATGTCAGGTGGTAAAATTTTCAAGTTGTAGTGGAGGGCATCTACCTAGGCCAAGTAGTGATCGCGAAACAAATAGCCGGAAGCATCAGGATCAATTTACGTGTATTTGGCTGGCGCACTCAACTTATCAGTAGTGTCCGACTCACATTCCCAAAGCAAAAAGCATGTAATAGGTGCGAAGTAATGTCAGTCAGATGGTGACTGGTGCCAACGGGTAAGTGCACATGCACCAGAACCTCTTGGTAGTAAATAAATGCTTTTCGTTCTCAGCCAACTGCCTTAACAGTCGTGTTTCTTCACTCTTGCCCTGAACCGATGGCATTTGTGTCCTGCAAGTGCTTACCTTTGGGGCTGAAGCTTGGAACGTAACAGATGGTTTAATGGGGAGATGCGGGTCTTGAAATGGCAAAAAAAGTTGTGAACATTTAAACTTTTCAAAAATGGCATATTTAGGTTCAGTGTGCCCTAAAGTATCTACCTATAAAGTCTCAAGGTCTAGCTCAACCTTCAATTACTAAAAAACGGATATATTCGAAGCCTTCAATGTGCCGAAATGGCGTTTTCGAAGCAAAATGCGGTAGTATTTCGCGCCTGTTGCTTCCTGTAACCATGTACCCAATGGCCGTCATCTTAGTCGTGTTTGAAAGCTGACGCTCTTCCCTACACTCGATATTACTCACTGTTGTGAATTCTCTGAACATTCTCATTCTGCTGTTTTCTGAGGCCTCTCCAAGGGCCTCCAAATAGCTGTCATGCGCACTTAAAATGTGATTTTCTCAGCTTTGTGTTTTTTGCCAACATGACTAGCCCTACGGACATTTTTGTTATGCTTTTGTGGTGCAATTTTTAATCTTATACCAATGATTTCAGAAAGAACTAAACTATGGAGCTATGCTACTTTATGGCTGAGTCGAGCATATCAAATTTGATGAACAATGTCTTCTAATTATATTTAATAATTATGGTGAAGCACCATAATTATGAAATTTAATTATGAAATGAAATTTTATGTGATATGTATACCTCAAAAACAGTATAAATACCATAGCTCCATATGGCAGGTTTTGGCTACAGCTCCATTTCACTCGGAACCAAAGAATATTGCGGGAAAGTTTCTTAATGACCCATTAAAGATTACGTAATTAGGCTTCATTTATTTACCCCTTATATGGGAACTAATGGAGACATACTGAAGCTGATTATATTTTTTGAAAACAGCTGGAAGAAATATATATACACACTTCATTTCATCATGGCATCTCTGATAATAAAAATTTTCATTTTAAGACCCGCGTCTCTCCTTTAGATTAGGCTGAAAACAATGCAGTGGGCTATTGAAAAGAAAGTGATAGGGGCGATGCTAAGACAGAGATATTCATTAGAGGATGCACTCAAGAGTTAATTACGCGCTAACTGCAATCAAGAAGAGGAAATGGACTTTGGCGAAGCATGTAGCTCAAAAAACAGCAACCATCTGGCCTGTGTGGGCAACAGAATGTATCTGAAGAAAAAGAAAACGTAGCCAGTGGCAGCACAAAAAGCAGGCAGAGAGGCATGAGATTAGGAAATATGTTGGGATGGGGACAGCTCGAGCAAGGCAGAGCTCACTGGAAATCAATGGGTCAAGAGTTTCTCCTGCGCAGGACATGACCTGGCTGATGGTGGCAACGATAAATCGCAATAAGGAAGTTGACAGGGCCAGTTGGTTCAAGACTACAGGGGGAAAACAGCGTGAGAAATAAATTTGACGGAATGGGAAAAAAAAGTGATGGCTCTGTCATGCATCACTTCTTCCTACCTCTCCCGCCTTTCATTCTGTTTTTCCTTGTGTAATTATATTCCTAACATTTCGCTGGGGCACAGTCACTGTGCCTGTAGGTATGATTGCTTTCGTGTTTTCTCACCCTTAGTCACAACAAAGAATTAACTGACTTGCAGTGCTTGCTAGGGTTTGGATAACTGTCTGACTTGACACTTGGCAGAGTAGGAGCGTTTGTTTCATTTACGGATGCTTGATTGCACATGTACTGCCAGGTGACTAGGGTTATAATCTGAACTCCCTTTTCAAAATCGTGCGCTCTAAAATCTGCAGCATTCGTGGGCTCTCTGAGGACATCTTCATTAAATAATTCATTTAGCAACAGGTCTAATTTAGGGTACTTAAAAATTCCCTCATAATCCATCAATATTCTCCATGTAGTAGTCTTTCTAATGGGGATCAAGAAATCGTTTTTGGCCTCCAGTTTGAGTCCAGTGGGTGGAAAAAAATGAGTCCTTTGAAAATAAATTATAAATTGGTTTTTGGGGAAAGGAAATGGTGCAGTATCTGTCTCACCTCTTGGGGGACACCTGAACCCTGAAGTAAGGGAAGGGATAAAGGAAGGACTGAGCGAATAAAGAGGTGCAGTGCACTGACATCAGCACATTGGCACCTTTGCATTTGGCCTCCAGAAGGGGGGCCACAGTGGTCAGAGACACACTTGGCGAGAAAATAAGAATGTGTCACTTGTAAATCTAGTTTTTTCACCAAGAAGTGTGTCTCTTCCTGTAGAGCAGTCATTGTCATCATCTTAGGCACAAAGAGCCAAGCATTTTATTTTTACACTCAATAATAATGGGACGAAATTGTCCTCAATGTCTTCGTAACTGGGGACATGGCTTTCATCAAGCATTTTTTATTTCTCAATGTATTTACATGAAATTTGTTTGAAATATTTGAAATAATTTTATATTCTGTTTTATAAATTTTATAAAAATTTCTGTTATATCTCCAGAAAATGTTTTCTTATATATATATATATATATATATATTCTCCTCTGATTTTTCTCAAAAGGCTGCAGAGTTAATAAAATAAGGCAGAAGGCTGGATAAACATGCACTGTGTTCCTACTGACATGCTACAGGTCAAGACATTCTTAGAATATTTTTTTTTTTTCGCAAAGCACAAATTCTGGTTTCAAATTATTGTGATGCACAAGTTGATTTGCATATCCGGAATGAGGCAAGAAATTTAAATTTCACAAATTTGAGAAACAAAGATTGCTTTGGCCTGCAGTAGGGTCCTAGGGGAGCAACAAAACAAACAGGGGCAGAGCAGATAGAACAGTCATGAGGAAATCTGCTCTGCAAGGTGAGTGTCTAGGCAGAAAACTGTAAAGGAGGAAAATGCCCATTGTCCCAAGGGCAATGCTCGGCCACCATCGTTTGCAAAACATTTTTTATAGACTACTACAGCAATGAAACTTTGCGACGACATAAAATACAAGGCAAACATAATCTTTATAGAGCACCATCTGACACTCAAAAACTGGCTTACCAGACCTTTGTACGTCCGCAACTTAAATTTGCATCGCCCATCTAGTCACCTCACCAAGTATATCTAACACGTAGCCTCGAATCCATACAGAACCGTGCCGCATGCTTCATCGCTCGGGATTATAACCGTCATTCCAGCATCACTAACATCAAGTTATCCCTATCACTTGAGTCTTTAAAATCACGTCGTACAGTTGCACTTCTTTGCTTATTTTATAAAATGGTTTTCAGTCTTCACAGTCACACTATGCCTTTGTCACGGCCATGTCGTACGTCATATCGCCTCCACAATCAAAACAGCTTTACGCGTACTTTTGGTCGTACTAAAGCGTTTAACTTGTCTACCTTACCACGTGCCATAAGCCTTTGGAATAGCCCTCCTGAAAAAGTTACTAACAGCAGGAATCCTGCCACATTTCGAGATGTGTTAAGCACTGTAATCGCCTGATATCTTGTTTTTATGTGGTTTTACCAGAAAACAATTTTACTGCTGTATAATATGAATTAAATTGTGCCTTTGCTAACTTAAGTGAAAAATCATGTTCCATTTCCATCTTGCCGCATTTTTTAAACTTGTGTAACGCCTTTTTAAAATTTACTTGTATTCTGCTGAATATCTCTTGCTAAGTATCGTATAACGTTTCTCTTCCATCGTTGTTTTGCTCTAATGCTTTTTTCTTAATTCATGTGTATACTGCCCCAGTCACATAATGCTCTTATGTAAAATGAGCGTGTGAGTAACTTGAATAAAATAAATACCAGCAGATATAATAATTTTGAAAAAAATCATTTTTCGGCTGTTTTTTGGGATTTCAAAGCTGCGTGCTTCCTTAAAGAGCAGCTTTCTGGGAGATGATCTGGAGAATTTCTTGGGGAGCCAATGTATGGAGGGGTGGAAAGGCTCTGTGCCTCACCCGATGGTACAGTAGCGGCCGGCTACGACAGCCATTTCATTCTCTTCTCAGGAACTCAAGTATTCTCTGCGGTCTCTGGAGCGGTTTGCCCCGTGGGTGCGGAAGGTGTACATTGTCACCAACGGCCAGATCCCCTCCTGGCTCAACCTGGACTGCCCCCGAGTGGCCATAGTCACCCACGAGGTATGCAGCACTCCCGACTGCTCTCTCATCTTTGCTTTAGGCAGTAACCGTTCACATTGGCTGTAAACAGCGGAGAGGCGCAACTGTCTGTCAAAGAGTCTTTGTTGTCAGCGTGTGCATTCTCAGCTAGTACAGTAGGCGCATGCTGGCTTTAACCCTTTCAGGTCCTTTGTATTGTGTACACAACAAACTCAAAGCTTTTAACGCGAGAGCATTAGTATCCCCGTGTTTGGCTTTGCCGTTGGAGACCGCAGACGGAGTGATGGGCCACTCCACCAAACTAGGTGGGCCACCCAGGTCCCATGACCTTGTGGTGCCATCCCAACCAGCCCACCGGATTGTGGGAAAACTTTCCATTGTGGCAGCTGGCAGTTAAATTAATAATTGGTCACAAGCGGTTGCCCGGGAAGAGTAGCCTGGGCCGCACAAGCTCCACCGCTGGGAGGATCTGCCCTCACAGGGCAGTGGCGCATCGCCTAACCACTGCACCACTGTGCCAGGAGGGGTATGAGGACTTCCACTGATATATGAATGTAAAGTTGAGAATGACCAATTGTGCAGTTATGTGCATTAACCCATCAGTGCTATCGTGCCATACTCTTAAGGTTTTTTTCTGAGAGTGTGCTACGCCTAGCAGTGACCTCATTGTTTCAGGTGGACTAAGCGCCCTCTTGTCCCAAATAACTTGTTTTTGTGCCATTTACGTTTCTCAAAACAGTGAGCTTGGTCGCATACTGGAGTGCAGCAGAGGCTAAAAGTATGGCGATAGCAAAGAGAGTGCAAGGGGGAAAGCGGAGAAGGAGGGTACAGTGGCAACCAGAAGATGGGCTCCACGGCTGCAACCTGCTAAGAGATGGCTTCAGAGTGGCGTGCGCCAAAAGTCCATTCGCACAAGGAGATGCTCAGCAGCGGCGGAGCGCTGTGCATTGCTGAAGCCAAAACCTAGAGCCGCCTTCGTTCAGCACTGCATGTTCCGTATGCAGTCGCCTATGGTTCATATACCACAACACATGCGTTGAAAACTGTTGTTACCGAGAAGCGTAATCATCAGCCAATTTTTTTAAAACTCTGGCGAACCTGGGCACATTTTGTCACTTCAAATTAACCAGCGTGAAAGACAAGGACAGATGCCAATCAACATGCATCCGCTGATTGAGCTCATGATTTCTAAAAGGCTGAAGGTAGCACTGTCAGACAGAGAACAATATTTCATCATTATTTCTGAGAGCTTGTACAACCAAAAAGCGTCCATGGACAAGAATTTTAGGCAGGTGACTAAAATCACCACTTGGTCGTGTATTTCATGCTGGTTAATTTAAAATGGCACCATACCAACTTGCCCAGTGTCTATTCTTGTGCATAATTTGTGCTTGCCCTTCTGCCGGCATGAGAAGTGTTTACTGTTAATGTTAATTTCTCCAGCTATAGCAAGACCCTTCTCGTGTTAGTATTACGTTTTCGATTTTGTGTACCTCTTGAGGAAGTACCACATCTCCACGATTACAGTGCGACTACGAATATAATGTGAGCTTGATTTGATGTGAAAACAAAAGTTTAGCCTGAACGCGGCTTCATTTTCCACATCCTCAGAGTCGTTTAAGAGGCAACAGTTATATGTGCGACACAGTCGAGGTGCGGCGGTACCGGTCATGCAGTGCCGTTGCAGCTCTGTTTCTTGCCGCCGCTTCCCTGTGCTTCGTGCTGCGAATATTCACCCGTTTCTTCCCTTCACTGCATTTTTACTGTCTTTCTTTTTTCAGCGACCTGCGCCTCCTTTCTGCGTTCATAACCCACCTTCATAGCCCGCTGCGTTCATAGCCGTGCGCGTGCTTTGCCTCACGACCCCAAGGACTTCAAGAAGTTTGCTTCTCCTCACAGCTACCGAGCTTCATGGTGAAGCTATCTAAAAAAAAAAAAAGCGCCGTTTTATCGTCTTTGGTATGCATTTACCTCCGAATGTCGGCCCCACGTGTGCCGCATTGTCATCATTCTGTGGGAGGTACGTCGCCACGGCCAGACCCTCTTTACTATAGCCATTTTATTTGAAAGAAATCTTTACTATAACCGAAAAAAAAAAAAAATGTACAGCCATATATGGGACGTGAAATGGGACCACAGTTTCACTTTGCTATATCCAAGTTTACTATAACGTGGTTTTGCTTTATCTGGTTTGTTAAAGGGACACTTTGGACAAATAGAAATCGGCCCTTATCGGCAGCGTACCACGTTCTAATCACAGAGAGACACCAAAATCGGAGCTTTTTTAAAGTAGAAAAGACCGAAAAAATGAAATATGGGTGCCACTATCAGTGGCCGATTTCGCCAGTCAAGTATGGCCGATTTCGCCAGTCAAGTGCATGCATCGAGAGCGATTTTTGGCGCAGGTCACAGAGGCCACACTACACTGCCATTCACTTCAAAAGCATGGCAAGTTTGAACAGACTCGTGAGAAGATTTCTAAAACCATCTTTCTAGCTGATAAATTCCTCTTCTGCAGCTGGACATGGTACGCGCTAACTTTTAACTTTGCAGGAAGAGCCAAACAAAAATGTTTACTGAGAAAAATTTTTATGTGGAATTTTCCTAATTGTCAGCTTAATGCAACGCTGAATAATCTTGCATGCCGCACCAGCAGGGCACGGCCAGGAACTGGAAGTTGGAACATTACACGTGATGTCATTTCTCAATGAAGCTCACTTTCATCGTTGTTGGCCTGGTGCCATGGATGGTGCCATGCGTGCACTTGTGGTGATTGAAGGTGTAGGCCGCAGCGTGGCCCTCATGGGGCATTTTTCTGGCCAATTTAACGGCATTGGCGGTGCCGGGGTGAAGTTTTACTGTCGGCGAACCCATTTGCACCAAAAAGCCAGTATCTCCTGAAACAGAAAAGGATGCTAACGCACTGGAGTGGGGAGCTGCAAATGGCCATTGAAAGTGGTGCTATGTTTGTCTCGAGTATGTAGTTTTTTTGCATTCTCGTCTTGGAGTTGGAGGTTTGAGCATGAGTGAGAGATGCACATTAAATAAAAAAAACTGGTTTCCAAAAACGAGAATCAAAAACACTTGCAAAAGTGAATGAAATGGTAAAAAAAGCATTCACAAGGCATTCACAAGCAACACCGACCGATTAGGACTCTTGCTTTTGCCTGCGAGCACAGACACGAAGTATGTGGGGTTCCTTGGCATGTATTGAAGGCTGTTGAGGGTTACATGGTTACACAGAAGCGTACTGGTGCGAAAAGACGCCAACAAAACACACAAGACAGAACCGGCGCCTACTTCTAGCTGAGTTTATTCATGGAAAAACCACTTAATAGCCACATGAGCAGGCAAAAGATGCAAGCAAGAATGATAAAAGGGTGACTTAAAAAAAAGCACATGTGCCATAAAGGACCAAAGCAATGATTACAACTTTGACAATGGCCCACTAAGAAAACTAATTTCTTCTGACAGCGACACAGATGGCTTGCTTATGCAGATATGACCCCTCTGCTAGATGTAATATGCTTCGATTATTTCACGTTCTTATCTGTCTTTTTACCTTACAATGAATTTTGTGTTTTCAAAGCAGGAACAGCATTTGCAGCTTTTGCAGTGAGTGGCCATGCAGCTGCCATAACCCTTTTTTATAGCAATCTTGTGCTGCCTCAATCTTTCGTTAATGTGCTGACCTGTTTCCGATATATTCCTGGCTGCAGCTTAGAGGCACAACGTATACAACGTCAGCCGTGCATTCAGTGGCAGGGATTTGGTGAGGCTTTTTGCACTGCCTAACCAGTCTTTCTTTGTTCAGGGTTCAAACGCGCCACATCTTTCAAGGAGCAGAAAGAACTACATTTATCCTATACCTGCTGGCCACTTGCTTCAGGTTTTGCGAAAGCCGGTGAATATAAGGAATCACAACCATGGGTTGTTTTTCTTTATCCTTGTTTTTTTTACCCTGATCGCCCTTTGACGTCGGCTTGCGCTTCATAAGAAGATTCTCACAAATACTCGTGATGGGGTGTTTTGGGTACCCGGCTTGGTGAATGCTTTTAGTTTGAGCATCAAAGCTCTGTGCCATCCCATGCTCACAAGATTTTTCCAAGGCTGCATTCAAGCATGTCGCAACGATTCCACACTGGATTATTTTGGAATGTGCACGACTGAAAGGCAGTAGCTCTTTACATGATCTGGGGTCGCAGGACCAACAAACATGTCTGTCCTGCTTAAACACAAGTCTCAGGTCAAGAAACTGCAGGCTGTTGTGTGGGGAACTTCTTGAGTGAAAAGAAGCCCCTTAGATTCACTGCTGAAAATGGTAATGTCTTCAAGGATGGTGCTTGGTTTTGAACCTACATGATTGGTTAGCACAATTAGATTGTCGTCATGCTACGACCAACTAGTTCAAATGAAAGTCTTGCTGTTGAGGGTTCTTTGAGACAAAAAATAGTTTGAGAACCCTTGTTCTAAATGGTGTGCTTGCAGGAGATCTTTCCTAACAAGAGCCACCTGCCAACATACAGTTCACCCGCCATTGAGACGCACCTGCACCGCATCCAAGGCCTGTCGCAGCGCTTCATCTACCTCAACGATGATGTTTTCTTTGGCAAGGAAGTGTGGCCTGAGGACTTCTACACGCATGCTGCTGGCTACAAGGTACAATCTAGGTTTTGGCACAGGCCGCCAGTGCTGCTGTGATCTTGTTTAGGAGTCCAAGCTTGTGACGCCTGTAGTGGAGAAGAGTTTGTGCTCCACCAGGTCAGTGTAGTTTTCAGAGATATGAGCCTTTTTCAAGTTTGCCATCACAGTATGGAAGCCATTCCTCTGGTCGCAGGGAGAGTGCAGCAGCCGACCGATTTTTGGACTCCAATATTGAATTTGGGCTTGCACAATATTTCAGACTTTATGAGGAACCATCACGCACCTCATAGGAATGTGTGCATATTCGCAACTAATACAGTCGACAACCGAAAATTCGGACGCCTGATTTTTCGGACATGCTTGATTATTTGGACTTTTTCACGGCACCGCGACATAGCCCGTAGAGCCAATGTATAAGAGTGCCTGAAATTTCAGGCACACTTGCCTGAAATTTCAGGCACACTGCAACTGACTGCTCGATTTTTCAGACCTGGTTCGCACTCGCAGCCAGTATCCAAGCCACCACATAATGCGTCAAACTGCAGAAGAGATCAAAAACTTGATCAAACAAAACGAAATTCAAGCTTAAAGCCTCTTAAATTTTTGAAAAATAGTTTTTTGTACTATATATACTTTATACTATATCTCCTCAAAATATCCATCCTTAAAGAAATGCCAAAGTACACAAAAAAATTAATATTTTGAAAGCCGTGCAGCTGAAAAACGAAGCGCAAGCTTCGAAATGACATTCCACTTCATACGATAATTCCGAAACTGCTGCCCAATCGCTGCTATTTTGCTATTTGTTGAAAGCTCATTTCCCCCCCTTTTGTTCAATACCTTTTAAGACGTCATCTGAGCTGTGCCAACGCTACAGCCGTTTTCCCACTACTCGATTTCCCGTGACTCGATAAGTGCACAGAGTCTTCGTCTCTTCATCTCCTTTCGTGATTTTAAAAAAAAGTCTCTGCCTTTTGGGCCTTTTCTCTGGTTTGCCTTGGGCAATTGAAATGAGCTTTGTATCAATTTATTCAGGAGGCATAGAGCTGTGCGGTGATGCTAATTTTATTGGTTTTTGCTTTATGCATTAAATTTAATTTGTTGCTTTCCCAAGTTATTAGTCAGATCAGTTTGTACGTATTAGTATTCATAATTTTTTTACCTGCATTTTCTCTGAAGCAAGTGTAAAAATAGCTTCACTGCACGAAATGTGTCTTGGGTGCAGCAATTCTGTAAATAATTTATAATAATTTATGAGAATTGTGACAATCAGCCGAATTAAACCCGCAGAACAGCTGCCATGGTGGCTCAGTGGTTGTGGCTCTCAGCTGCACACTCAAAAGACACGGGTTCGATCCCTGCCGCGGTGGTCGAATTTCGGTGCAGGTGAAATTCTAGAGGCTCATGTACTGTGCGATGTCAGACTCTCATCAATGTGAATTTTGCTGTTCTCTGACTAGTTTAGTTCAGGTGGGCTCCTGAAGGGGGGCTGTGTCAATTTATGGCCAGGATGGCTAAGGATCCCAAGGCTTGCAAACATGTTTGTGGAAGCCGTTGCCTTGTGCTTGTAGCTTGCACTGCAGTGTGACCAAGTCGTGCGATAGAATATATCCGTTTTTATACACCTCACTCATCTTACAGCAATGCCTTCGAAGCCATTTTCAAGCACTGTTACATTCGCTAGGGATCAGACCACGCTGTTTTTTTTTATCCGAAACAAATCTGTGCTGCCAACTCAGCAAGATGTCAGGCACAAGAAAGCATCTTTCCGAATGCGTGGGTGACACAAAACTTTTGCAGCACAGCCAAGCAACCACGTAATAAACAAACCAAACATAGTAGCTGAGACAAAATTCGAAAGAAGCACGATGCAACACCCGTCAGTGTGACTGGCATCACAGCTGGTCTCTGACGGATTGGATTGACATTTAGGTCGGTTACTCTACTGCGGCGCCTGGCAGGAGTTTTTATTTTTAGGCTTATGGAAGGCTGCAGGCCTTCTTGGGAATGTGGAAGGAAAAACACCATCGCATGTGGCATTATCAGCTCTGGCAACAAGAATTTATGTGATTATTTTAATTGAGATTCTTTCATATCAGCACCATATTCAAGTGACTTGACTCAGTATAGGCAATATGTTTATTACTTGTAGGAATGTGATGTGGTGAAGTTTGAAGCCTGCAAAAGAAAATTTCTTGTTTGAATTTTCTTGTGTCAGGACATGTCACCAGCCCCAAGTTTACATCCTTAAAAGAATAAGTACTGATATCCTTGGGATATCCACAGTAGATATCGCTAGCCATTCAGTAATGGATGACCCTCGGATGTCCAGTGCCAGCTATGGATGCCCCAGACATCGCATTCTGGCTGTGGAGATGTGGATATTACCTAAACGTACTAGGGATATTTGGGGTTGACGGCGAAGGTCCTTGTGTGCAGGTGCGGTTGGCTTGGCCTGTGCCAGACTGTGCGCTGGGCTGCCCCACCACTTGGGTGAAAGATGGCTATTGTGACAAGCCATGCAACAACTCCAAGTGCGAATGGGATGGTGGGGACTGCCTTGGGGCTGCTGCCTCAGTCACACCACGCCCCTTCCACCTGCTGCCTTTCCCAAGGCCGGACCTCTCCAAGCGTGAGTGGTTTCCATACATTCTTACAGGGATAACTCAGTCACAAAAACGTCCGAGATGAGCGGAGTTTCGGCATAAGCAAAAGCTGCAGTTTACTGCTGACGCATTTAAAAATTTTGGAAATTTAGGCATTCTGACTGGCTTCACTTTGCAGCACAAGCTCCTCTCTTGCAAACCCAGCACTTACAGTAAAACTTCGTTAATTTGGACTTTAAGAGAGTGGAAAAAACATCCGAATCATCTGAATGTCGAATTTTCTATGAAATGCTTTAATTCGTGAATGCAATCAGGAGTGCCAGAACCAGAACTACTTCGTAACGGCAAGGGTATCCATGGCGCCTTTCAGTGTGCAGTGCAGTCATCATCATCATCATCATCAGCCTTACTACACCCACTGCACGGCAAAGGCCTCTTCCATGTCTCTCCAATTAACCCTATCCTTTGCCAGCTGCATCCACCCTTTGCCTACAAACTTCTTAATCTCATCCGCCCACCTAACCTTCTGCCGCCCCCTGCTACGCTTACTTTCTCTTGGAACCCACTCCGTTACCCTTAAAGACCAGCGGTTATCTTGCCTTCGCATCACATGCCCTGCCCAAGCCCATTTCTTTCTCTTGATTTCGACTAGGATGTCATTAACCCGTGTTTGTTCCCTCACCCACTCTGCCCGCTTCCGATCTCTTAACGTTACACCTATCATTTTTCTTTCCATGGCTCGCTGCGTTGTCCTTAACTTAAGCTGAACTCTTTTCGTTAGCCTCCACGTTTCTGCCCCGTAGGTGAGTACCGGTAAGATTATGCTGTTGCACACTTTCCTCTTGAGGGAAATTGGTAAACTGCCACTCATGATCTGCGAGAATTTGCCATATGCGCTCCACCCCATTCTTATCCTTCTAGTTATCTCCCTCTCATGATCCGGATCAGCTGTCACTACCTGCCCTAAGTAGACGTATTCCGGCACAATTTCTAGGCTCTCGCTGCCAATTGTGAACTGTTGTTCCCTTGCTAGACTGTTGAACATTACCTTGGTTTTCTCCATGTTAATTTTTAGACCCATCGATCTGCTCTGCCTGTCTAACTCGTTGATCATGATTTGCAGTTCACCTCCTGAGTGACTCAGCAAAGCAATGTCATCAGCAAATGGCAGATTATTTAGGTATTCTCCATTTATTCTTATTCCCAACTGTTTCCAATTCAGGCCTCGAAATACCTCCTGTAAACATGCGGTGAACAGCATTGGCGAGATCGTGTCTCCTTGCCTGATGCCCTTCCTTATTGGAAATTTATTGCTGACTTTACGGAGGAGGAGGAAAAACTTTATTTATATTGACTATATTAGCTGTGCAGTTGCTATATATATCTTCCAGTATTTTGACATAAGGCTCTTCTACCCCCTGATAACGCAATGCCTGTATGACTGCTGAGGTTTCCACTGAGTCGAATGCTTTCTCGTAATCAATAAAAGCTATATATAGAGGTTGGTTATATTCTGCGCATTTCTCTATCACCTGATTGATAGTGTGAATATGATCTATTGTGGAATATCCTTTACGAAAGCCTGCCTGATCATTTGGTTGATTAAAGTCTAACGTTGCCCTGACTCTATTAGCGATTACCTTAGTAAATACTTTGTAGGCAACGGATAGTAAGCTGATCGGCCTGTAATTTTTCAAGTCCCTGGCGTCTCCCTTCTTATGAGTTAAGATAATGTTTGCATTCTTCCAAGCTTCTGGTACAGTCGAGGTCATAAGGCATTGCGTATACAGGGTGGCTAGTTTTTCTAGCACGATCTCCCCTCCATCCTTTAACAGATCTGCTGTTACCTGATCCTCCCCAGCTGCTTTTCTCCTTTTCATTGCTTCTAAGGCTTTCTTTACTTCATCTTTCGTTACTGGCGGGATGACGCATTGCTGTGCACTGCTGTCTTTCTCATTAACGCTCTGATTACATTGGCTACTGTACAGGTCTGTGTAGAACTCTTCGGCTACGTTAACTATCTTATCCATATAGGCATAGGTTTTTACCTATGCCTAGTTTCCTCTTCACTGTTTTTAGGCTACCTCCGTTCTTTATAGCATGCTCGATTTTCTCCATATTAAACTTCCTTATGTCAGCTACCTTGCGCTTATTTATTAGCTTTGATAGCTCCGTTAGTTCTATTCTATCGGCAGGGTTAGATGCCCTCATGTTTTGGCGCTTCTTAATCAGATCTTTCGTCACCTGAGATAGCTTCCCGGTATCTTTTCGAATTGTCCTGCCGCCTACTTCTACTGCGCACTCCGTAATCATTGATGTCAGATTATCGTGCATTGAATGAACATCAAGATCATCTTCCTCAGTTAATGCCGAATATCTGTTTTGCAGCACTATCCTAAACTCCAGTGCTTTCCCTCTTACGGCTAACTCGTTAATGGTCTTCTTCTTCGCTAGCTTCTTCCGTTCCCTCTTCAGGTCTAAGCTAATTCTAGACCTTACCATTCTGTGGTCGCTACAACGCACCTTTCCGAGGACGACCACATCCTGAATGATGCCAGGTTTAGCGCATAGTATGAAGTCGATTTCATTTTTAATCTCACCATTGGGGCTCTTCCAGGTCCGCTTCCTGTTTTCTCGTTTGCGGAAGAAGGTATTCATGATCCATAAATTATTTCTATCTGCGAATTCGACTAATAACTCTCCCCTGCTATTTCTAGAGCCTATCCCATAGTCACCTACCGCGTGGTCGTCAGCATGCTTCTTGCCCACCTTCGCATTGAAGTCGCCCATCAGTACAGTGTACTGCGATTTTACTTTATTCATTGCTGATTCTACGTCCTCATAGAAACTTTCAATGGTCTGGTCATCATGGCTGGATGTGGGTGCGTAGGCCTGCACCACTTTCAGCTTGTACCTCCTATTCACCCTAATTACTATAGCTGCTACCCCCCTCTCGTTAATACTGTAGAGCTCCTCTACGTTGCCAGCTATATCCTTATTAATGAGGAATCCCACACCTAGTTCTCGTCTATCCTCTAACCCGCGATAGCACAGTATGTGTCCGTCCTTTAGTACTGTATAAGCCTCACCTGTCCTCCTTACTTCGCTAAGCCCTATCACATCCCATTTAATTCCCGCTAGTTCCTCAAACAGCACTGCTAGGCTAGCCTCACTAGCTAAAGTTCTAGCGTTAAACGTTGCCAGGTTCAGATTCCAATGGCGGCCTGTCCGGAGCCAGAGATTCTTAGCACCCTCCGCTGCGTCACAGGTCTGACCGTCGCCGTGGTCAGTTGCTCTGCAGCCGCTGGGGACTGAGGGCCGAGGGTTAATTGGTATGATCATAGAAGGTTGTGGCCAAGTACTACACCAGGGTGGCCAAATCCTGCTCTGGTGAGAGAGTGCGTTGTCGGTTCTGGTTACCGAGATAAGGCCGCACTCCAGGCCTAGTTATGCAATTCCATCGACACGCGGATTTTTTTTTTTTTAAACCCGGTGGAGAATTGCGCGGCACCAGGATTTGAACCCCGGTCCTCTCGCACGCGAGGGGGATGTTCTACCTATATGCCATCGCTGCATGCATCGTGCAGTGCAGTACCACGCATTTTTGCATGTCACGTCACGCGTTAGGAGGCTTCACCGCACGAACTGTGAGCAGCACCTTGCAAGTGCAGTTTCGGCCTGCTGTGCGGAAATGGCTCGCAAATGGAAGCGAGGGAAGCGCACATTGATGCCTGAGTGGCAAGATGCCTTTGAAAAACAAAACAAAAATGAGTGAATTTTTGCCTAAATTATTTTATTCTGCGGAAACAGAATTACATTTATGTTGGCTTGTCTCGTTACTTTACTGTTGGCTTATCATGCTCTTTTTTATCTCATAAATGGTAGGGTTTTAACATAGTTAAACCAATTGGGACGAGTGAAAGCGATTGAGGCAGCACTGCCTCATGAAAAAAAAAACACCAGGAGCAGCGCGCGTCCATTGCCGTCGTGCGGTTGCCTGCGTGATTCCGAAGCTGATAGCTCTCGCGTGTTGGGAGCGGGGACGGTGGACAACTTAGGAGCCTAAGAAAAGGCGCATTGACATGGCCAAGGAATTCTGCCTGGCGCTTTCTACGCTGTTTGTGATCATCGGTCGGCGCGACCAAATTATGCAGAATGTGCAGCGCTTTGGTGTAAACTCCAAAGATGCAAAGACTGCACACCATATGAAGTTAGAAGATGTTCTCCTAACATGGTTTAAAGAAGTCACCATGGCCGGTGTCATTGATTGAAAAGTTCTTCATGAGAATGCTGCAGACATTGCACTCGCACTGGAAATCGAAGGTTTTTAGGCCTCTGGTGGCTGGGTTTACCGATTCAAGGAGCGGCATGACCTCTCCTACAAAACCGTTTGTGGTGAAGAAAAAAAGGTTGACGCCTCCGCCGTTGAAGATTGGATGGCAACCATGCTGCCTGTCTTTCATCGCGGGATATTACGCTCGCAATGTTTTTAACATAGACGAGGCAGGGCTATTTATGCAACCTTCAGCCTGAAAAGAGTCTGTGCTCCAAGGGCGAAGCCTTCCAGAGTGCACAAAAAAGCAAGCATTGCAGGGACCCCGGAACAGGGGGTGCAAAGGGGCGGTCACCCCCCCAACATTTTTCCAGAGAGAGAGAAACTTTATTGGGGTCTTTATTGGGGGCTGTCGACGCTTGACCTCTTTCAGCAAGGTTGGGCCCCTATTCCAGGGCTCCACTGAGCCTAGCTGCTTCGCTTGCGTGCTGCACTAGTGCCCTTTGGGCAGTGAGCTTGCAGCTGGTGAGCCGGCTCTCTCATTGCTCCGCACTTGGGCTTTTGTGCTGGTGGAATGCGTAGTTGCGTTCGCACTCCCAGGTGATATGGTATAGCGTGGGGGTTGCTCCGCACCACGGACATGTGTCCCTTAATTGTGTAGGATACATTTTGTGTAGGATGTTAAGACAGAACAGCCCCCCTATCCCCCAGTCTTGAACTGCTTGCACTTGGATCAGATTTTTGACAATTGAAACACTTCAGTTCTAGGACAGAGTGGGGCTGAGCTACTTGGCTTCGTAGCCAGATATAAAGCATTTCGCATATGAGTAACCTAAACCAGTCATGTCCCAACAGAAGTCGACTGTCTGTCCCGTGTACATGATCATGGTTAGCAGAATTTTAAAAAAACTATGCACAAACCTTTTTAATGCATTTCATCACTTGTCGTGCGTAAAGCTTCCCATCTATAAAGCTTTCCATTTCAATCCCTTTTATATTGCCATGAATCTCTGCACCGTTCTGCACCGTCCGTACTTTGCCGGCACGCGGCTGTATCATTTTGTTTTGTAATGCCAGATGCGACGAGACTTGTTTCCATTGATCGTGGCCACGTGCAAATGCGTCCAGATTTTTCAGGTTGTTGTAGTTGCTTTTGGTTCTTTACCTAGAAGGTTCCTTGCCAGCTTTAAATTGAGTGCGGCCAAGAACTGCAGGCATTCATTTCGATGACCGCCGAGCACGCTCGTGGCTATCGCCGCTGCCGAGTCATTCAGTTCTTAGTGGGCGCGAGTCTGCTCCTTAAACAGTTTCTTTTGGAAGCCTTTTGGTTGTCTTCCTGACTGCTGGACTGTCATCACCACAGCAGGACAGTTTGCATCAATCTATGAAGATTGAAAAATAAAAAAAATAATAAAGATATGAAAATTTATTATGCTAATGAGCACTAATTAAATGAATAACAAAATAAGCTCAAAGTCTTGCCTCCCCCACTCAAAAAAAATTTCCGAAGTCTGAAGCAGTGTGTTATGGTTTTGTTTTGCTGCAACGCAGAAAAGATGAAACTGACCGTCATTACCAAAAGCCCCATTGCTTTAAGGCATCTATAGGGCTAATAAAAAGGCACGGATGACCATAGGACGTTGGGCCAGAACAGAAATGCTGCTGGACCACCCACACAAGAGTGTCAACGTGGTGTTCCTGTCCCCGAATGCTGCAAGTCATTTGCAGCCACTGGAAGCTGGAATTGTCAGAAACGCCAAGCACCATTTCAAAGGTTTGTTGGTGCGCTGCCTCCTTGCAAAGAGTGAAAGGATGCTATGCATTTTATTGCAATGGCCTGGGATCGCGTTTCTCTTGCAACCATCGCCAATTGTTTCGCAAAGTGTGGGATTTTTAAATCCACAGTGGCCACCACCTCGCAAGTGCCAGGTCCGATCCTTATTGATGTCTGGAACCAGCTTGGCATTGACTGTAGTGCTCAAGATTTCGTCAGCATGGACGACAATCTCGCCACCTGTGGTCTGCACACAGTGGAAGACATCGTGACGGAAGTATCATTGCAGCCTGGAATTTCAGCCAGTGATAAAGAAGGAAATGAGTGCCAAAGTAGTGATGACCAACCGCCAACAGCAGCCAAAACTATGCATGCTCACAATATTCTGCGGCATGTCGTCAAGTCCAAGACTTTGTGAGAAGGCGACAGCCCAATTCTTCAGCTTCGAAAATTCTCTGCTGGCTGACCTCGTGGAGAAAATGACCCAGAAGGACATACGTGACTTCTTTCCACGTAAATAAATGTTTTGTGTGCGTCTCAAAGTTTGGGAACGGATTTCACTCGTTTTTTGGTGATATGAAATTTTGGGTAATACGAATATTTTTGACTCCCCTTGCTGTTCGTGTCACCGAGATTCTACTGTACCGTGGATTTCCAGGCTTCAGAGCTGGGACCAGAGCAGCACACATCAGCGGGAATTCAGCAAGTGGTGGTGAGGGGTGTGCATTGCAGCGTGCTAGGGCAAAATTTCCTTTGTGGCGTGACTTGCAGCATAACATACAGGTCAAGCAAACCACTGGCTGGTGGCCCTTTTGTGCTTTTTTTTACAGGCCAGGCTTTGAGATATAATCGAGCCCACTTATAACGGCCACAGGTATAACAAATGCTCACTTATTACGAACAAGTGTGGTGCCGCCCTCAAAATATGCATTAAGGCAATGGCAATTCATCTCAGATATAACGAACAACTGTGGCCGCAACAGTCGGTTATGACAAATGAGAAGGCGCCGTAAACTCCCCCCAGTGACTGAAAAACTTGCACTTCCAGCTTAGCGTGTAGACCGAAGAGTGTCTTTCAGTCACCGCGGCACCACCTGGGAAAAATGTCTCGACCCAGAAAAGCAAGAAAAAGGTGGCACTGACACTGCAGGTAACCGCTGCCCAATTGCACACCGATGGCCTGTAGGTGCACTGGCTGGGAAAAGCATCCCAAATGGAAGCAGAAGTGCGAGACAGCTGCAGAGTTGAAAGTAAAGCTAATGTCCATTGTCGTGGATCAGCATGTCTTGCTGGCAAGGAGGAAGGAAAACTCAGGAGAGGCCCTTTGTATTCTCAATGCATAGGCGAAAAGGTAGCAGAAGTGACGTCAGTGACGGAAACTACCCAGTGTGTAGTTACCCTGGAAGGACAAGGAGGGTTACCTAGAAGGAGGCTTTATGGCGAAAGTGTAGGAAGGCGAAACCGGAAGATGGTTACAGTGGTAGCCGTCTGGAATGTGGTTACCATGAAAGGGGGAGGGTATGGTGAGAGAGAGTATAGGAAGGTGTACTACGGTAACCATATATGGAAAACGGTTACCGTGGAAGGATTAGGAAGGCTATGGCGAAAGCGGAGATAGGTAGCACAGTCTATTTGCGACAACTGCTGTGAAGCGCGCCACTCGAGGAGAGAATCATTGGCAGCACTGCTCTTTTAGAACGCTGGACTGGAGAGCAGACTTAGACAAAGAATGTGTAGAAAACTCGAAAGAGCGCCCTCGAACTATACAAATGTTAGGTCGCTCTCATATTCTCTAGCACGACATATCGTAAAATGCAAATACATTAACTGCTGTCACTGAATCTCGCGCTAACCAGTGGTAACCTTCCTGTCAGTTTCTTTTACTTGAAAAAAAAAAAAATTCTTTTTAGCACATCGTATACATGGGCCACCATCCAAAAATTGGCCCTCGAATCGGGAAAAGAAAGTGCAGCCCTTACACACGTTTATATGGTGTTGCTTCAAATGGTCAGTGTCCAAGGTCCCAGATTCACACTTTCTCCAATAGCAAGAGCGAGACAAACATACTTGAAATGGGCGCATCATAAATAAATGACGCCATGATTAACTGTCTGTGAGAGAAGCTTGGAGGGATTCAGTTGTGTTGTGAATGCTGGCATTGGCTAATCGACTTCCCTTGCTTCTCTCCATTAGTGTACTGCAGCACGAGCTGTGCCAACAGCTGGCTGGCTGACAAGTTCTGTGACCAGGTGGGTGCGACATTTCTGTCTTAAGAACTGGATATCACATCCTGTGGGTTATGCCTTTGAGTCACCTTGAATCCCCCCCTTCTCTTTTTTATTCCTTTTCTACGCTTTTTCCAATTCCATTTCCATTCGTTATTGATGGAATTTGCAGCAGAGCTGAAAATAAGTAGACACACCTTTTCCTTGCATAGGAAGAGAGGAAATCATATTCATGAAGGCATTATTAAAGAAGTGCTGTTCTCAAGTCGCAAGTCTCAAGTTCTCAAGTTGTTGGTGTGGTGCACATATGTTGAAATGCAGTAGACTGCCCATAAGATGTACTTGAAGGGACCATGAAAATATATCAATTTCAGTTCAGTTCAATTAAATTTATTTCTCCCATGTGCGCATGGTGAGGGTCAATGAGAAAAAGCCAGAAATTGTGGCTTGACGTGCCCCTGTCTATAGATGTTTGCCTTATCAGAAGTTTTCCTCCAAAATAGATCTGGGAGCATGCTAGGTGCAACCCGTTATGTGTTCATTGTCGTCGTCTTCATCATCAGCAGCAGCAGCAGCAGCCTGGTTATGCCAAAGGCCTCTCTCATGTCTCTCCAATTAACCCTGCCCTGTCCTTTGCCAGCTGTGGCCACCGTATTCCCAAAAACTTCTTAATCTCATCCGCCTACCTCACTTTCTGCCACCTACATGCCCTGCCCAAGCCCATTTCTTCCACTTGATTTCGACTAGGATGTCATTAACCCACATTTGTTCCCTCACCCACTCTGCCCACTCCCGGTCTTCTAACGTTACACCTATCATTTTTCTTTTCATACCTCGCTGCGTTGTCCGTAACTTAAGCTGAACCCTTTTCGGTAGCCTCCAAGTTTCTGCTCCATAGGTGAGTACCTGTAAGATACAGCTGCGCGCTTTTACTTTTCTCTTGGGGATTTTGTTAAACTGCCATTTATCGCATGATAGTGCCTGCCAAATTCGCTCCAGCCCATTTCTATTCTCCTAGTGATTTCTCTCTCGCGGTCCGGATCTGCGGACACTACCTACTCTTAGTAGTTGTACTCCCGCACCACTTCCAATGCTCCACTGCCTATCTTAAACTGCTGTTCCCTTCCAGGCCTCTGAATACCTCTTGTAAACAGGTGGTGAATAGCATTGGCGAGATCATGTCTCGCTACCTGCCCTTCCTTATTCGAATTTTATTGCTGATGTTATGGAGAACTATGGTAGCTGTGCATTTGATATAGATATCTTCCAGTATTTTTACGTATGGGTCTTCTACACCCTTATTCCTCAATGCGTGCACGACTGCTGAGGTTTCGACTGAGTCAAATGCTTTTTCGTAATCTATAAAGGCTATATATAGGGGTTGATTATACTCTGCGCATTTCTTTATAACCAGATTGATGGTGTAAATATGGTCTATTGTCGAGTATCCTTTATGATAGCTTGCCTTATCATTTGGTTGATTGAAGTCAAATTTGACCTGACTCTAGTATCGATTACCATACTAAATACGTTGTAGGTAATGTGCAGTAAACTGATGGGTCTGTAATTTTCAAGTTCTTGACATCTCCTTTTTTATGAATTAAGATGATGTTTGTGTTCTTTCAAGATTCTGGTATGAGGCATTGCATATACAGGGTGGCTAATTTTTCTAGCACAATCTCCCCTCTGTCCTTCAACAAATCTGCTGTTACCTGGTCCTCACCAGCTGCTTTTCCCCTTTGCATTGCTACTAAGGCTTTCTTTACTTCCTCTTTTGCTACTGGTGGGATGTTCCATTGCTGTGCATTAGTGCCTCTCATTTACATCCTGATTACATTGGCTACTGTATAGATTTGTTTACAACTCTTCGGCTAATTTTAACTATCTTATCCATATTGCTAATGACATTGCCATCTTAGTCTCTTAACGTACACATCTGGTTTTTTCTTATGCCTAGTTTCCTCTTCACTGCCTTTAGGTGACATCCGCTCTTTAGAGCATGCTCGATTCTCTCCGTATTAAATTTCCTTATGTCGGCTACCTTGCGGTTATTAATTAACTTCGATAGTTCTGCTAGTTCTGTTCTGTCTGTAGGGTTGGGCGCATTCATGCTCTGACGTTTTTTAATCGTATCTTTCTTATCTTGAGATCGCTTGCCGGTATCCTGTCGAACAGTCCTGCCGCCTACTTCTGCTGTGCACTCCATAATGATAGCTGTCAGATTATCGTTGATTGTACCAACATTAAGGTCGTCTTCCTGAGTTAAAGTCGAATATCTGTTCTGCAGCGCAATTTGGAATTCCTCTACTTTTCCTCTTACGGCTAACTCGTTAATGGACTTGCTCTTCACTAGTTTGTTCCGTTCCCTCTTCAAGTCTAAGCTAATTCGAGACCTTACCACTCTGTGGTCGCTACAGCGCACCTTTCCGAGGACGGCCCCGTCATGAACGATGCCAGGTTGAGCGCATAGTATGAAGTCAATTTCATTTTTAGACTCACTATTGGGGCTCATCCAGGTCCACTTCCTGTTTTCTCGTTTGCGGAAAAAGGTGTTCATGATTCGTAAATTATTTCTATCTGCAAATTCGACTAATAACTCCCCTGCTATTTCTAGAACCTATCCCATAGTCACCTACCGCCTGGTCGCCAGCCTCCTTCTTTCTCACCTTCTCATTGAAGTCGCCCATCAGTAGAGTGTACTGTGATTTTACTTTGTTCATTGCCGATTCCACGTCTTCATAGAAACTTTCAACGGTCTGGTCATCATGGCTCGATGTAGGCGTGTAAGCCTGTACCACCTTCAGTTTATACATCTTGTTAAGCCTGATTGCGATAACTGCCACCCTCTTGTTAACATTATAGAACTCCTCTATGTGTCCAGCTATATCCTGTTGATAAGAAATCCTGCACCTAGTTCTCCTCTGTCTGCTAATCCACGACAGTACAATACATGCCCACCCCTTAGTACTGTATACGCCTCATCTGTCCTCCTACCTCACTAAGGCCTATGACGTCCCACTTAATTCTCACTAGTTCCTCGAGCAGCCCTGCTAGGCTAGCCTTACTGGATAAAGCTCTAGCATTGAACGTTGCCAGGTTCAGTTTTCAATGGCGACCTTTCTGGAGCCAGTGATTCTTAGCACCCTCAGCTGTTTCACAGGTCTGACCGCCACCTTGGTCAGTTGCTCCGCAGCCACTGGGGACTGAAGTCCGTGGGTTAAGGTGGCGGTTCCACTGCCTCCATCTTGCGAGTAGTTCAGATTCTGCCACCAGGCTATGACACTGATCCATGACTGAGAAAGTGTCTTCCCGTCTTGCCCCCAAGCGACCCGAAACAGGTTTTGGTTGAGATGTTGAGATATGTGTCCAGTCCTTTCTTGACCCGCGCTGCGTGAAGGCATTTCTTTTGTTGGTGCGCCTGCCTTCAGAGGGTTACGAACAAATCATGGCAAACCTGGCTGCTTGTCCCCATCGTGCGTGCGTTGAGGTATTGGCCGGGGTGGTTCGGCACGTTTCTTTCTCTGCCTGCCCCTTGCTCGGTTTTCCACATCCACGCACGGTAGCTCAACTGTGGCTTGCTAGCTTGTCTAATGCGCGTGACAGAAATAAAGGACGTGGATCACCAACTATAGTTGGGTACAACTCAAGAACAAAGCAGCATATTCCCCTCAAAAGCGACCCTCCAGCCCAGCGCGTCGACCGAACAGCTTTCTGCGGCTATGCAGCCAAGGCTAAGCTATAGAGGGAAGAAGGCCCTTTTGTCCTTGTCGTCACGAGTGGGGCTTCCTTTATTCGGGCTATGGTTGTGGAAGGGTGAAAGGAAAAAGAGAGTCGGGACAAAGAGGGTACCATCTTTGCCCAAACGGCATCAGAGGTGGGGTTATCTTTGTTCGGGATAAGGATGTTTGGCATGGGAACAAAGGACCGTTTACTTCCCTCTCTTGTTTAGCCTTGGCTGCATAGCCACAGAAAGCTGTACTGTCGACGTTACTGTCTGGAGGGCCTCCTTTGAGGGTATGTGCCACTTCTTGAGATCGTTCTTGAGTTGTACATATATTAGAGTGGGCAAAGAAAAAGCAAGAAAAATAACGCTGCACAGCCCGCACTGCCTAAGGCACAACTTCGATACAGTGGAAACTTGGGAGAGTCAGTGACACATTGTCGACATAATTGCACAGCGCAAATTACTACGCAAGCGAAAAGGGAAAGCGGACGGCAAAAAAAAATAGAAAGAGGTGTGATATCATGCAAATTATTTATGTTTTGTTTATGTCCCATGCATATATTTCTGGCGGTTTTCTTTTTTCAACAAACCTTATAGTTGAAATCAGTGCCTTCCTTCTGCGCTCGTCTTTTGCGCGTGCAATCACTTCGTCACTGCTGATGCAGTGTAATATTAGTAGTAGTCGGAACACTCCTGGTCTAGAGTGTAACCTACCAACTCTAGCGCTAAAAAAAATTATTTTTTTTTTATCAAATGATATTACATCTATGACAATACAAATATAACAAAGACCGCTTGACAACTTCAGCCAACACGCGACGGATGCCTGTCCAACCTTAGAAACTGGGGCAGGCCGACTCAGACTAACATTGTACGAAGAAGGGGGAGTTCAGGAACGCAGCCAAAAAAGGGGTCGGCTACAAAGGGATAGTTCTGTAGGCACTTAGGGCGTCTTCCTCCCCTCTCCCGCTTGGACCCTCAACTGCGTGCTTTTATTTATGTTAGACGTACGTCTTTCTTGCATCCAGTTTACATCATTAGGTTGCTTACTGCCTCTTGAATTTTCCATCGCATTCTGAAATGTTTATCTTACTCGCCTTGTGTCGATTTGCCCCGATTCGGATTGGATCAAGGGTGGAAAAAACGCGCGCGCGTGTGTGCGTGCGTGCGCGTTTGCCCGCGCGTACTTGGAAATTGAAGGAACAGCTGCTATTTTCACACCATCTGTTTTCAAGCAACTATAACATCCTTGTAATCATTTCCTGAGGTTTTTTTTTTCCCGTGGCATTTTATTCGACATTGAAGCGCGACGTCAAGAGTGGCACACTATGGAAGAACGTTGGCAGCTGCTCCCCTGTCTTGCTTCAGGTTCCTGTGATAATTCACACGCTAAAAGCAGAGTGCATGCCTTGGTAGTTTTCGAACCGATATATTGGGTGGACTACTGTTCATTATTTGAATGTAAGCAGAGTGTATTTTCTCATTTATTGCTTAGGGAACACGCAGGAAACTTGTGTACTTTCGTGTTGAGCCCGCCATTTGTTTTCATGGGTTGGCAGCAAATCATTTTGAGATGAGGCAGTTGCCATGCATTCACACATTCGCAGCAAAATAATTGGCTTCCGATTTTTATTCCATACAACACCATCCATTGCTTGCGAAGCAGTCTTTTTCTGTAAATACTAAATGATTAGATGCATCAACCAGATCACATTTTGTCGGATCTGGAGTGTGCCAATTTTTCAATGAATTTGTCCACACAAACGCAGTACAGCAGCTATGCATGCCGTATGCGGACAAACAGAAAACGAACATCCGCTAAGCTCTCGCATGTCAAGCCTTGCTAGCATGGTTAGATGACACCTTGCAGAACAGGGCAAGGCGACAAGTGAGATCAAACGACTACACAGAGGGGACACAGCGCTACTCGCAACTACAAGAAATTTTATTCAGAGGCTTCTATATATATTCAGAGGCTCTTAGTAGTATGTTCTTAGGCAGTGTTAACAAGAAGGTATTTCTGAATTCAGCTGGCCTGTTTTGGAACGCTTTTCGTTACGTTGACGACTACTTAATCATTCTGGACAACTGTGACAGCTCCGTACGCAGGATAATAGACATAGTAAAATTGTTTAAGGATAGTGGTATGGGCCTCAAGTTCACGCACGAGGTTCCAAATGAAGGAGAGTTGCAGTTCCTAGACCTTCGATTGATTAAAAACCCGGACCATGTTTGCTGGAGTTACAGTCCGCGTTCCCCGAAAGGCCTGTTAAATTATGCGTCAGCACACTCGAAGCTCATCAAGGATGGGATCACGGTCTCGTGTTTAAAGTCGGCTGCATCAAAGTCTTGTCACCATCGCATCAAGGAAAGCATCGAGTATCAGGTGGAAAGACTGAGTGATAGTGGTTATCCAGGTCACGTGATCGGCAGAGCCAGCGAGAAAGTTATTCGCTGGGTGAAAGGCCAGGGAAAGAACGACACAAAAGAAGAGCACAGCAAACCCGTTGTAGTACCGTACGTTCATCGCCTTTCACGCGGGATTAAGAAAGTGGCCAGCAGGTATGGAATCCCTGTCGTTCTCGGCTCCCAAAAAACTTTCAACGTTATGCCCTGCGATTGCAGCTAGGGTGGAGCAGAGTGCAAAGAAAAGACAAGGAGGATGTGCTGTTAAACATTCATCACCATACGTCGTTTGCAAAGTGGGCACAGTGTACGAATTCCCTTTGTCGTGCGGAAAGGTGTATATAGACCAGAGTGGTCGATGTTTGAATGTGCGGCTGATGGAGCATGCTGGAGCTTTGGAAAGAGGTGACACTTCAAATATTATGGTTATCCATTGTCGTGACTGCAGCAAGCGCAAGAAGAAATGTTCTCCCATTTTTTCCAAAACGTGTGTTCTTTTTCGTCACCGAGATCGTGTAACGCGGGAGATTGTTGAAGCCTATCATATCGCGGAAACGGGGCATACATGTGTCAGTGACCCTTCAGTTGGATTGTCTGAAGGAGAGATAAGTTATTTGAAAGAGCGATTGAAATCCGTGTGTTAATCTCTTCCTGTACATCGGTCGGCAAGTGGCGTGCGATTACTTTGGGTTGTTTTGGTTTTTGTTGTATATATAGAAGCCTCTGAATAAAATTTCTTGTAGTTGCGAGTAGCGCTGTGTCCCCTCTGTGTCGTCGTTTGATAGCGCCAGGTTTTTTCATAATGAACGTGTACCAACTAGCTCAACTTTCTGCCCTGTTGTGACAAGTGAGAGCAAGCTTCAAATGAAAGCAGAACAAAATGGGCGGTGACACAACGGATGAGTATTGCACCTGGATGGCAGGAAACCGTTCTTGGTTGAGATACGGGCCCGATTCATTCTCGAAACGCACCACCTCACGATCTCTTCGGTCGCTGCACGATAGAGATGAAACAGGCATCAAAAAGCAAGACGGTTCCAATCTGCCTTTTGTACCTGGCGTTACCAGTCTACCCAGCCTGCAGGAGGGACGCACAGCTCTTGGCTAAGCTGGAAAGGGAAGGAGACGGTCCTTTGTGCCAGTTCCGAGGGAGGGGACTTCTCAGCACTATAGTCGGTTACAACCACGTGGCTACAACCAGAGAACCAAGCGTCATGTGCAACTCAGAGGGAGCCCTCCAGCCAGTCACGTTGATTTCTGTGGCTATGCATACAGCCAAGTCTGCGAAAGAGAGGGAAGGAGACGGCGCTTCGTCCCGTCGAGAGTGGAATGTTCTTTGTTCTGGATAAATCTGCGCGTAGCCTTGGCTGCATAGCCAGTAGTAGTTTATTAAAAGAATAATAACACAAAAAGAAAGGAAAATATTTTTGATGCCCTGGCATCTGCCATCGTCTGTAGGAGCACCTAAGCTGGGGCAGCAGAAAGGAAAGGGACAGCAAGCTGACAGGTAGGAGGGAAATAAAAATGTGAAAAAGACAGGGAGAAAGGACAGGGTGGTAGTAGGTGTGGCGCCCCCATCTATTGTCTCAGCTGCACTGGCCACTGCAGGAGTGGGGGGGGGTCTCACCTTTCGCAGATGTTCGCGCGAGAGCGTCTTTTGCTCAAAAGCGCTGATTGTTCTTGATGGGGTCGTGTTCGGCATCAGTCGGTCATGGTGGCTTCAGTCTCCACCGGTGCTGTCGCGGCGCACGGGTGGAGACCGAACAGAAAACTTTTCGGTAGAGGTGTGCGAATATTCGAAATTTCGAATACGAATCGAATATGTTTGATATTCGATTCGTATTTGAAAATTGATATTCGTGAATTTCTGAATATTCGATAATTGCCGAATACTCGCCAGCGATCGTATACTGCGCATACATCATTAATTCGACCATGGCAAAACCGCAATATCTGGGCAGATTAGCCGATAATCGTGTTAAAAATTCCAGGAAAACAATACAGAGGTCCTATCCGCTTCCTTCTCTGCTGTTTATCACGCGGACCGACCACATCCCGACGCCGCAAGGCTTCACCTCGTGAGCTTTTCCCCAAGTGGGCTTTCCCACATATCATCTGTGCTGCGAACAAGATGGCCTACGGCCCGCTTCGAGCAATCGCAACGCGAAATCGCGTTTTTTTTTTAATCCTTCGGTAGTGCGTTACATATTTAATGCCCACATCCGAAGAATGCGTCCTGTCGCCTTCATAACTCCCCGAGCGTGACTTCTGCCATCCCGTTTTGTGAACTACGCTATGCGGGAAAGCCTACTTGCGGAATGCCGCTGGAGCCTCCTGAAGGGGCGCGTCGAGTAGTCGCAACAGGGCAAGCGATCCTGTAAAATCTTGCCTATTGTATAGTGCATTGTAACCCGCGCACCTCTTTAGTGGGCGTAACGGCAGGCGTGACAACGATCGGAAGGCCTCTGTCGCTAGGGAAAAAAAATAGCCTGGCTGCGTAGTTTCGGTTTCTGAGCTTCACCGCTGCCCCACGGCAACTTCAAATGTCGGACCGCGTATTCGCCGATAGTCCAATACCAGCTCCGTGCAGCTTATTTCTTTTTCCGTTTTAGAAACCGCCTCGCCGCTCTGACGCCAGTGTGTGTTCCCCAGCCCCTTGCTTCCATTTGTGTTGTTCTTCCAGCACTCCAAAACGGGGGGCTCGTCACGGGCTTACATGTGTAAGCGCGATGGAGCTGCCTCATAAGGCCTCACTGCATTTTCAGCATTTTCGGCAGCATTTTTTTTTCGGAGGGGCACGGGCAATTTTATTAACAAGAGGCCTTCGGATGAACCGGGCATTTGTTCCGGTCCCTTGAACTCCGAATGAATGAGGTTTAATAGTCATTATGTCATTTTTTTGTTGCCACTCTTTTTCATTTTATGGATTTTGTTTTGCATGACCTCATTATAGTTTGGATACTTTTATGCTGTCTAATCAAGTAGTATACATTTCTGTGCACATCATGGTTTTTATATGGTACTGAGGCAGTCTAGTTTTGTTTATTTTAGTTGCAAAGACCGTGCACTATTTTGAAAAAAATAAGGGCAACAATGTTTGCTTGCTCACCATTTTCTGAAAATTTTCTTGTACTGAACAGATATTCGATATTCGAAGCCATTTTTTCTTCATATTTGTATTCGATTCATATTCGAAAATTTCAATATTCACACACCCCTACTTTTCGGTCAACGTACTTGGCTGGGCGGCCTCCTTTGATGGGCATGTGCTGCTTCGTTCTTAGGCTGTACCCGACTTATAGGTCCATTCGATTTACCTGCACCACATGAACTGGTTCTCACGGCGCTGCACCTCACATGGATTCATTTCAGTGGTGGAACATGGCGCCCTCTGAACCGTGGCATTTGTTTGAAAGAAGTGCGAGTCTAGTTCAGAAAAATTGTGCACCTTCTCGGTGGTTAGTGCTGAAATAGTACAGCTGCAGCCGCCATGGAGGCATGATGGTTTGCACGTTGTGATAAACGGCGGAGACTGAAGTAATTGCACTCGTCAACAAGCTAAAACGCTGCTCGAGTTCCCCGATGAAATAGCTATACGTAAGTTACACCACTGTAAAAAGCAAAGACGTAACGAGGTGCACATGCTTGCATCGAGGCTGGTTCATGGCAACATTTTATGTATTGTGATGTGCTGTTTGAACATTTCTTCACGGGCTATGAGATGTTGGCAGCCACTGATGTGGGCTGTAAACAGCTGGCTGCAATTCATTGACTTTGCCAAGGCTAGCAGACAGTGCCAAACTGCGCTCCAACTGCTGGAACTAGCGCTACACACTCGTGGCACCGCCACAGAACTTTGCTGAACTGGTGCAGCGAGTACAGGCGAATCGAGCGCTCTCCAACTTCCCCTCCACACCGCTAGCGGGAACAACGAACAACCGGCGGCACAACCAACGGCACGAAGCAAAAGCCTGTCTCCTTCCCTTTCCTGTCTCTTTAGCAATGCCAAAGCTGTCCTCAAAAAATAAGACGACGCCCAGAATGCGTTTCGTAGCGTCAGGTGAAAAAGCAATCCAGCTCAGCAATATGGCGGAAATCTGCTTGGAAGTTCAAGACGTGTTCAACACACAGTACAGAGGGCAAAATGGAGGGTAACGTGCAAACATCGTAGAGACATTAGACGTTTTTAGCATACCGGAGACATACTAGCGGAGAAGTATACCGGTTTACCGGATGCCGGCTGCACACTCGCAGTGGCTCCGCCTCACCCCAACAATGCCACTGCGCATGCACAAGAGGGGTCCGGTAAACCGGTATACTTCTCCGCTAGTACGTCTCCGGTATGCTCAAGAACACCTCCCGATTTTAGCTAATTTTAGCTGCTTGGCAGCGCCACACTCGTCATTTTTCTGAACTGTGACCATTTAGTACATGTACACTAATTTAGTACATGTACACTAATGTAGATGGCACTACTTACTACATTTATCGCACTTCGTTGCGTTATTGCTATTATTGTTTGTATTTTGTGGACTTTGTAGTTGATAATTGTTACAAGTTGATTAAAAGAATGAGAGCCCGATATTTTTAGAGTGTATTTTCGAGAAAAAAAAAGAAGCCGCGGAACGTTTCAAGATCTTGTGCCCTTTATAAGCCCAACAAAAAAGGTAGCTAAAATCAACTAGACAGTGCACATTCCTCGAAAGCCATGGAGTAAAGGCGATGCTTACCCATGTAGAGCGAAGTATTAAGTTTCTTCACGCAAAATCTCAGAATTGTCAAGCGCTTGTTACCTGAACAATATAGCACTTTGTTTTAAGCTATTTCGAAAAAAAGCTAACTTTGATCAGGAATAACTTTTAAACTAAATGAGGCAGAGGGATGATATTTTCAGAAAGGAAGGACGATTACACGGTCTTAAACTGTGCAAAAAGTCGCGGCAGGACACTGCATACCCCAAAAGTTGTTGCAGATTGAATTGTGCTGTTTTTAACGTTTTTCAAACATGTGTGGCTAATAAACTAACCTATTTCTAAATGCTTAAACATGCTCATTAGCGTCAGATCCCAAAGTATCTGGAAAGATTTTTCTCTAGGTGCAATAGGTTTTTCACAACATTGCATTTCCTGAGACAAGTTGAGCCCAACTGCTATTTTTCATCTTTGCGTTTTCTTTTACAGTTGAAACAAATCTGCAGCTATCGTTAAACTACATGCATCTTTTGAAAACAGAACATTTGCTTTTTGGAAATATCTGAACTACATTTATGAAGCTAACAAGCGAGGTACAGTCGACGTACAAATATCACCAAAAATGTTTTCCGTTCACCGTCAGAGTGGGACCTCCAACTTAATTGGTTTATTCATATAGGACGTTGCATTCAGGTACTACACCAGAATGACCAGATCCTGTTCTGGTGAGGGAGTGCGTTGCCTGTTCTGGTCATTGAGATCAGGCCGCATCCCATGCCTGGTTACGCAATTCTATTGACAAGCGGAGTTTTCTTCTTTTTTTTTATCCAATGAAAAATTGCACGGCACCGAGATTCAGACCCCAGTCCTCTTGCACTCGAGCCGGATGCTGTACCTCTACATCATTGCTGTATCTGGTTATGTGTTGCTACATGACATGAGCTGCATGACATGTTGCATGAGTTATGTGTTAAATGACAGCAGAAATAGGCACAGACAATTATAAAGAGAACAATTATTGCACTTTGCATGAAATGAATTGAGGATGCTTGCTGGGTGGTCCTCTTGAAAACGACATTGGTTAAGTTACCACAACTCCCGTTAGTGTTATTTTTCTGCTTATTGCTTTCTGCTCTTCAATTGTGAGCATTCGAAGATGCCCAGCTGTCTAGGTGGGCAGTATAGCTTCTGAAACCACATGGTCAGCCAGTTCTTTTCCTCTCTGTCCTCCCTGACCCCTTCAGCAGCACAGCGGCGGTGCTGTACCATTCATGAAAATTTCCTTTTTTTAGGGAATTTGAGGGGTAAAATTTTGCTCTAAGGGAATCTGACTCTCTGTTTCAAGGGATTTTAACAAGTTTTACTTTTTCAAATTGGGAGTTTTCAAGCTGAAATTGGGAATTTCGAGTGTAATTGAGGGCATTTTCGAGGACTACACGGAAAGTCACTGCATGGTTGCTATCAGCTCTACAAGCACATGCACCGCACTCCTTAAGAACTTGTAACATACTTACTGGGAAATTCTGTTGTGCAGCAGGGATATTATAGCAGATAGAAATGGTGCAGCTGTGTCAGACATTTTCATTGTAGGAGAGCACATCTCCCAAGGAGTTGTGCGGGCCTGAAACGTATTAACAGGGGTCTGCTGTACAAACGCTTGACATCGTGGAAGACGTGGATCTCCTTGATGTGATGGGTGAGGTGATCGCAAAAAGTGGCTGGCTGCCATAGATCTGGCAGTGTGGTACAGAGACTTTGATATGACACATTGACTTGGTGATGGTGAAATGGAAAGCAGGGGCGGCATTGTGACGTGAATGTAGATGGAGGCATGCTGTACTGGTTCCTGCACAAGTTTTCAGAACACGCAGACTGCTAGCAGGCTCAGTTTTCTTGCCTTTGGCTTGGCATTGAAAGGTGTACTGTGCAAGTTGCGTAATTAAGGGGGCTGAGGGTACACCTTCAGTTTTCGACAGCAATCCTAGTCTGCCAACCATAGGCTTCCGTAGGCAGCTGTACGTTGCCTCTTCCACAGTAAAGAGGAATTTCATGCTTGTGCGTGGTTTGCTTGCTCTTCAAAATAATGCAGCTGTTTAAAGGCCCCTGACCATGTTTAGACATCTAAAATAACAAGCCACAGTGCATAAATTTAAAATTTGTCTTTATAAAGTGTTAGGACATGTACATTAAGGAAGGTAGTAAAGTTTGAGCTAAACCGTTCTTTTGCAGCATTGCACTGGAGTCTCCCCATCCATGCAGATTATGGACGAGGGATCTTTCTTTCATTGGAGCATTCTTTTCACATTGCGGATATAGTGTTCCAGCCTTGATTCCCAATCAGTGCACAGCTATGTAAAGGGGTCATGTAGGGACGTTGCTTCGGTCAGTTCATTAGTTCATTCCATTTGGTATCGGAGTTTTGCAGCCCTGGCACGCCGTCCATTAGAGAGAGTGCTAGTAGAGCGCCGCTTGAAATTTTCAGTACCCTGTCAGCATGTTTTACAGCTCTTCTGCTGCGATGGCCACGTTTTAGAATACCGCAACGAGCAGCCTGCTGTTGTGATCCCCTGCGTTCACATGGCAGGTGGATGTACAGCTTGCCACAGTTCAGAAGGGGCGTATATTCTGCTTGCTTTGTCCTCCCCATAGAGATAAGGGGAAAAAAAACAAAAAGGCCGCCACCGTCTGGAAGATGAAGTAACAATCAGAGCAGTTGACGCCTAGCGCCATCTGTCAGAAATATTACGATACACGTTGTCGAGTTACACCTCCCTCAAGATGTCTCCCAATAGGAATTTTCTTTGTTTGGAGGGTCAAGGTAGGCCTAGAATTCGGCTTGCGGTGCGATATGGTAACGCTTCAATTAGTAATTGCACGTATGCAGTGTTTACGTATTATTTAATTGTGGTTTTATTTCTATACCACAACCCATAGGGTTTTATTTGCCTACCAAATTCAGTACACAGCTGTCCGCGGATGGGTGCCCCTTGTTGTCGGAGTATATACAGGGGAACGAATGTATACATACATAGCGATCCTGTAAGGGGACAGTTTTTCAGTTTTCTGACCAGTTATGGGATATTTTTTGGGAGGAGGCCAGGGGTGAGTGGGAAAGGAATGGGTGGGCACAGCCAATTTTAATGGCTGCCCTCTTGGATTCGAGAAGCTGAAACTATGCCGTCATTTCGTCACCTTATGTCATACACACATAGTTCTGCCTCTGTCCACCATATCGGACCATGACGTCATCATTCGCATGCGGCAGGTGGTTGTTTCTACAATGCTATTGTAAATGGCACTACAAGTCTCAATGCGAGATGTGCTGTTTCGTAGTTGCTGCCACAGATGGCACTGTGACGTCAGGGTGATAGCAGACCCCACGAAATCTTTAAACGTGATGAGTAGTTGTTGCCACAGATGGCGCTGTGATCTGGGGGTGGTAGCAGACCCCATGAAATCCCGAAACGTGATGAGTAAGAGCTAACACTCTTAATAAATGATTAGCAGGGGAACTTGAGGAACTTATGTGCAAGTAATGCAAAAGCGTTGTAATTCTGTTTCAGCTCTATTCAAATTCCATTTAAATTTTATTTAATAAGTCGTAATGATAATGTTCTTGTCCTCCTCTATTTCCATGCATATATCTTCTACCGCACCTAAGAATTCCAATTCTATTCTTCTGTAGTTGGCACTGTTGGAAGTATTAGTAGGTACTGGCTATTACTAGTTAACGGTTTGATCAATCACGAGTTTTGTAGCGCTGCCACTTTATTTACAACACTGGGTTTTCGTGTCAATGAGCCAGCTGATGCTTTCACATTAGTGACACTTGTGTAGGCTAGTTTTGTGCAAAAGAAACTGCCTGGGAGACGGAGTGGCTGATTGAAACGTGTATGGCTTGATGGAGATAGCTGTAACTTGCTGCTAATGAGATCCCAAGAAAACTGAGCTCCTTAGACAGTGCCTTACAATCAATCGCCAGAGTACTACAGAATTTTTTACTGAGGAGGCTTAGCAGCGCAGGGATAGTTGGTCACTTTCTTTTTTTTTTTGTTTCGCATAGAAAAAGAATAGAAACAATATTCATTTGTTGTGGTTTTTCAGTTCAAGCTTGGTGACTGGTGCCCACAAAGTGAGCATATTTTTGACATATATAATGTCATACAATGTGATTTATTGGTAAAGGAGGCTTGCATGGGACACAGCCTCCTGGATGGTGCTGGCATTTCCTCCCTTTCCTTTAATTCTTTCTTTCTTTTTGTTGGGAACAGGTATTGAAGTTGAAGGCTGCGTTGGTGTCTGTATCTTTAGATGCACATGGCTTCAAGCATTTTATATTTCGAGCAGTTTTATAGAGCATTGATCGACTGCTGTCAAAGGTGTAAGCATGTGTAGTTAGGGCATTTCAACAGAGTTTCTAGCGAGACAGCACACAAAAATGGGACAGAGACTAGGAAAAACAAAGGCACGAGTGCTGACTAACAAATAAGAACTTATTGCAGCACTCGCAATACCGTACTCATTCGATTCTAACACGTGCTATTTTTTCGTAAAAAGATCACCTAAAAATGACATGTGCTTTAGAATTAAGTATGAAAATCAAACTACGCCAGCAACACCCCTATTGCCATTGGCATTACAACAATCAAGGCTAGGTATTTCTCATGCTTGGATATTATTGACATCGCCTATGGTAGTCTTGGATACTGAAAGGCCTTGCGAGCATCTGAAGTGTGCTGTCGGCATAGGTGCCGACTTGGACTTCGGCCAACATGGAAACGTCGATTGTGAAGATGCGTAGAGTTCGATGCGACACTGAGTAGAAAAGAAAAAAAAAGGCATCCTTGAATACGGAGGCTTTCTAAGCATATGCTTAGCCAGCATGCTGCCGTATCCCACGTCGATAGTAGCAGCTTGTCTGAATGTGACGGTACTCCACACCTTGAAGGCTGCAAGATTCTGCTGAGATAAAGCAGATTTACTCACGTAATTTGTGCGCTTTTTTCTTTACATAAAGGCTCCAAAAAGGGGGTGTGCAAATTACGAGTAAATACAGTAATCATTGGTACAGGCCGAGCTATATGAAGCCTACTGCATAGAAAAGAAAGGTGCAACTTGCGTAAGTACCCCATTGATGTTTTTGACCAGAAAAGAAATTGAAAATCTTGCAGACTAACAATGGCAAGAAGTGACAAAATTACCTATCTTTTCCCCTCCTTGTTACATGAGTAACATGCCACCAGTTTGGGCTTGTTGGTGTGAATGTTTGTTCCGGTATTTATTGCAAGCACTGCAATAAATCTTCAGTAGCTAGTCAGTGCATATGTCAGTCTCTGTTCTATTTTTGTGCACTGTTTCGCTAGAATCATGTACCAACTGGCCCGGCTATTTTCCGTAATGCTTGTTCAGCAGAGGTGCTTCAGTCGGCCTTCATGCTCTCCTTTTTCTTTTTCTGGGTTGAATTGAGGACTGGGATTCATAGCGGACCACAGCTGTGTGGTGCACGTGATGTTCACTTTTGCTTTTTGTTGCATGCATTGTGAAACTTTTCTCTTTATTTTCTTTTGTTACATGATCCTGCTGCCTCTTTGCAAAGGCGTGCAATGTCCTGCCCTGTGCTTTCGACGCTGGCGATTGTGGCACTACAAACTACAGGCAGCTGTATGCTCTGGACCTCTCATGGGATGAGCGCAACTACAGTCTTCCTTCAGGTGAGCTTGAATTCATAGCATGGATTCTATGATTTGCGTGCTGGGGGCGAGCCTGGGAATCATGTAGATAGTGATACAATGATGAAAAGCAGTGTTGAAGGGAAAGTGTGCCTTTCTTGGTTCTGTTTCTCACAGGATAGAAAAGCTTGACTTCTCTGGGCCAATGGTTTTCTGCTTTGAATGTGTCAGGCACCCTCTGAGCAGCAGTGATGGTGATTGTGCATCCCAGGGGATGGTGTGTGGCGATGTTATAATGGCCGTAAAACCATGACTTGTGACTTTGTGACCGTATATTAGGCATGTTTTATGCTTATATTAGGCATGTTTTATGGATACATAAATACAACAGTTCAAGAAATACTTTGCTGCAATATTATTTCGTTCACATGTGTGCTGTTTCACTACATTATCACAGTGGACAAGCAGAGTAATCATCCTTGAAATATGGAAGGTGCGATTTAATTTGCTTGTCACACTTCAGTAAGCATAGGCAAAAGTAGCTCTGTCAGTTTTTGTTTATACAAGCAGAAGAGTCTCTTTCGTAAGCAAGAGCCTAAAAGACCTTAAAAGAGCTTAAAAGTCTACAAGGAACTGAGGACCACAGTTTGTAAGCTGCTCCTCTACGGCATGGCATTGGATTTATGTTTCGAAAGATTTTGTGGGTTTTATTCTTGCTTTTTGCTCAGGACAGTGCACAGTTTCAATGACCATTTGGACTGTGTGGCAGCTTCTCATTCAACCAATGTCTTGTGATGGCATCTTCATCTGACTGGAACAGAATCGATGACAAGAATCTCATGGGGGTATGGAAAATATTCGTATCATCGGAAATTCATATCGTCCAAAAACAAATTGTTGTACAGAAGCACAGGAAATGCATTCACGCAGATCCCTTTATGGGATTTATTCACTGCTTACTACTCAGCGCATTCCACACAACTGGTGATCATGGTGTCGGCATGTATGGGCCACACTCACTGTGCATATTGCGCAACTGGCGATCGCAGCGTTTGCAGTGTGAGGGCACCACTTTGGTTGTGGCTGCCAAAATCGTACTGTTCTTAGTGGCGACGCGGGAGGATGCTTAGAACATTCTGCCCATTGCACACTTTGGCCAGGATTTTGTCTAGATTTGTATCAGCTGGAATCGCATCTTCAAGATTCGGCTGTTTGAGGCTAAATTGGGGACAAGCAGCTTGCCATCAGTGTGAACTGTACCTGTTATTGGCAGGTGACCAGGGTAATTTCTTGCTTTCAACTTGCTCAATCAAGAAAATGTCAGACATATTAGGCCTTCAAGGTGGGTTGGGGGACGAGGAAAAGCTGTATTAGTTCCAGGAGAAAAAAAAGAGAAACAACTTGAGGTCTACGCTAGGTGATCAGAAGGCGTTGCTTCGTGATGACCTTGGTGGCTTGCTCGGGGGGCTGGCATTGGACAGCCAGGTCTGAGCTGAGCAGCGCGCTCACAAGTACTGATTTGAGGGGGAAAAAAATTTCCAATATGAAAAGAAATGACTCTTCAGAATAGTGTGTCACAGTTTGGTGGTGATGCAGCATCAGTAGATCTGGCTCCCACATCAACAATCCTTTATTCCTGTGCCCTTCCATCCCATTGATTCTTCCCCATGCCTTTTTGCGCCTAGTGCCCTCTGTGTTAATTCTTGCAACTGCAAGCAAGGCACACTAGCACCGTCCTGTGACACTGTCTGCAACTAGGTCTGTTAAAGCAGACACCTTTGCTGCCGCACACTCCTAAGAAGAGGCGTGATATATGAGAGGACCCTGAAAAAAATTTTACACAAACTGGAGGGAAAGCCGTCAAAGGAGGCAGTGTTTTAGCTGAGTCGCAGGGACATCACTTGAGAGCTGTGCTCCCGGCTCATTTCCTGTCTTCAATGCAGGGCAGCTGCTGGCCTACTTCAACCTGTCCGGTTTCCTGGGGCCAGATGACACGATGACGGATGGCCACTATGAGGAGAACCCAGCCGTACGCCTGGTGGCCATCTCCCTGCTCTTCCCCAATAGCAGTGCCACCACGGTGGATATGACCATCAGGGGGCTTCGCAGTGCGGTCTCCTTCGAGGTAGGAGTCTACCAGGCCCATGCTAGGCTCTGCATGGATAGCAGAGCTACAGAAACATCAGGAAGTTTCAATATTGGAAAATACTAATAATATTGGAAAATAAGCATACCTTGGGAAAATAGACTGAACTATCGCCAAACTCCTGTTTATGTTTTTTTTACTGGTGTCTCTTCTGCGAGTTCTTTTAGTGACAATAACAATTTAAGGGTTGGTAAATTGTTTACATCTAACTTAAGAGTTCTTATGATGGCTGTTTTAGATATCTTAAGCCTCTAATGGTTCTGTGTTACTGCTCAAAAGTGCCATTTCTGGGTACGATTTCACTTCTCAATGCAATCAAACTTCATTAATTTGGCCCTTGTTAATTTGTATAATTCGGCCTCCCTGCTTCCTCTCGAGAAAAATGTGCACAAGTCAATGGCAGCACACACTGTCATTAATTCGGAGTGAAATCGCATGAGCAGTGGTGAATTCGGACTTAAAACATGGCAGAAGCGGTGCTGAAGTTAGATTTGACGACACGCATCGTTATTGTCATCATCCGGAAACCACCCTGCATTCTGAAACCGACAACGTATGAGGGGCAGCACTGCTGCAGGAAAGCCTCATTTATTCGGCCCCCATGAATTCAGAAATTCGAACTGATGCCGGAGTCCTGCCAAATGCCTGGCGTCGGAAGCTCATTTATTTGGCTGCCACTGAACTCGCATTGGTCGATTCAGACGGGCCCCCAAAGGGGCGCTGTGTTGAGATATCACGTGCTCGACTGAATTGCATATTACATTTTCTCCCACACTCCTCTGATGTGCGCGCAAAGGCAGGCGTGTGGACGGTCAGGAGGTTTCCCTCGACTGGCAGGGAAAGAGTCCGGCCGCATAGTTTTGTTTTTGGAGCTTCGCCACCAGCCCGTGGTGACGGTGGCTATCGGCTGCGCATATCAGCGAGCCAGCCAAGCTGCATACCATTTCGTCCGACGATTGCCTTGTGCCAGTCTTTTTTTGTTTATTTTTTTGAAGGCATCTTGTCACTCCGGCGCCAATGTGTGCTTCCTTCGCTTCCGTCCGCATGGTATTTCTGTTCTTCCAGTGTGCTGAAACTCCACGCTTGTCATGTGCTGTTTGCTCTTTGTGTGGTGAAGTCCCTCACATGCGATGCCACACGTGAAGAAGCTCCAGCTCTACCCTTTTGGATGCTGGAAAAAGCCGCGGAGACCCTTACCATTGTGCAGCAGTTCTGCTTCCGCCACTTTCGACAGCGTGCAAGAATTAAAACATTTGATGGAACTGCGAGAAATCACTGTTGTCGCACAGTTTTCGTCTCAAAAAAAGATGACAATTGCCCAGGTTCCCACCATATAAATTTCGCTTTCACACGAAAGGTTTTTGGCAGTTTTGGGGCGCCATTCCACTCCTTTGAAATCCGAATTAACAAGATTTCACTGTAATTGCATTTGCTTGCCGGTGGCCTTGAACACATCGAAACTGAAACACAGTGTCCTTTTTCTTTTTTTCATTTTTACACTTGCAGTTCAAGCTTACTCTGACCTCTGGTGTGGACATTCCAACTGAGGAGCTGACCACCTCTGCAGAGCCACGGTTGCCAAAAGTGACCTCAGCGCCGCAGCCTCCAGTGCTTGTTACCGAGGAAACTGTGAACTTTACAGGATATGCAGACCACCTGAGGTGTGTTTCCAGGCGTTCAAGCGAATTGCTGTCATTATGTTTTTGTTTGTTTGTTGGAATTGCCATACCTTCTCAAATGGAAGCAAAGCATGCAGTTTCAGAAAGCTGGCACCTGACTTGTATAGACTGACCCATGCTAGCTAGGGAAGTCTTGGCTGTTGCTATATAAAAGTGCTTTGCAGTGATGTGCGTTACTGCAAAATACTTTTAAGGGAAGAAAAGATAATAAGGAAAGACAATTGCTTTCATACTTAAACTTGCCAGTACTTATCTGTTAATATTTCTTGGTGGCAGGTCCGCTGGAGCTAATTAAATACAGTCAAAACTCGATCTAACGAAACCCGATTTAACGAAAATCTCGATTTAACGAAGGTATCCTAATTCCCCCTCAGACGCCCATAGGGTTCAATGCTTTGACTAACCCGAAATAACGAAACCGATTCCGTGATCTGTCCCGATTTAACGAACCTTTTTTTCGAGAAATAAAGGTGAAAAAGTGTTAATTTTTGGTCTATTTCGTAGACAGCACCCCAAAATTTATTGATTGCGAGTCAGCGGTAACAGCGCGGAGCATCTTCATCCCGTCGCTTTTTTCAAACTGCGCGGCGCAAAACGAGTTTTAATTTTGAGTCGAGCTCACGAGATGGCGCCAGCAGTAAAAAAGTTTCGTGCCACATTTCATAGATGGCGCTGTTGCAGTTCGAGTGTTTTTTTTGTGTGTGTTTGTGTGTTGTGCTCTGTGTTCGCTCTTGTGCGGATTTCCCCGTGCCTTTGAACGCACGTCTTTGTCAAGCTCAGCTTGTTAGGCCTCCATCAGTCTAGCCTTGCTATCGTGAACGCGGACGTGGTGTGTGTGAGCAAGCGCGCCGCTAACCCTCCTGACTAGCAGATGGAGCCCTGCAAGAAACGAAAAAGGCTTACCCTGGACGAGAAAGCGGACATAATTCGTGCTGTGGCAAGTGGACAGAAGAAATGTGACGTGGCTGCATCACATGGCATTCCAGCGAGTACTCTCTCCACAATATTGAAAGGGAAAGATGACATCCTCCGCGCCACTTCGTCGGGGAATCTCTCGCGCAAAAAAACGCTGAAGACCACTCCTCAAGGCAAAATGGAAGAGGCCCTCTTCGCCTGGTTTATGGATTTGCAGGCGAAGAATAGTATTCCCGTGAGTGGAGACCTGCTCCAACAAAAAGCTCGCTCTTTCGCGTGCTTGCTGGGCGACAACGAGTTCAAGGCAAGTCCTGGCTGGCTGTCGCGCTTCAAAGAACGACACGGCATCGTCGGGAAAGTGCTTAGCGGTGAAGCGAGCAGCGTAAGCATGGCTGTAGTCGGCGACTGGCAGTCTGAAAACGTGCCCGACATTCTGGGACATCTGCTGCGACATTTTGCCGGCGCACACGAGGGGACGGAAGACGCGCTGGACGCACTTCAGACCTACGAGAAATCGGTGCGGCCGTTGCTCACAAAGCGCACGCAGGCAAAGATCACGGACTTCTTTGGCGGAAAATAAATTTGTAGTCCCCTCAGGCCTTTCTTCGTCAGTAAAGCAGCTGAATGGGCTAGTTGGTTTTGCATCTTGGTGAAAAAACAGCGCACAAGCAGACACAGACAGAAAGAAGGGGACAAGCGCTGAACTAGCAACTGAGGTTTTATTGAGAAGCATGGCGAAATATATACAGCACAGCATACAGCATTCAAAAAACATATAAACAGCACATAAAAGGCGGATAGGAAGCCAGCATCCAAAATCATCGCTTAACGTTGCATATCCAAGAATTCCATCTCTTTTTTTGAAAGAAGGATAGACGGGGTGCTGACACATGAGTCCTCCGCTTTTGCTATCGCCCTGGCCTCGATAATTTCCCTTGTTATTGTGCACTTGTTTCGTGCCAGGATTTTGCAGCCGTGAAGGTCGGGTATGCAGGCAGGTTTATGATTGCAACGGTGACAGTGCTTAGCCAGAAAACCTGATGAAGCAATGGATCTTACATTGTTGTTATGCTCCAGTAATCTTTCATTAAGACACCGACCGGTCTGGCCGATGTATCTGCTTCCACACGGTAACTTAATTTCATAAACAACACCCTGATCACATGCAACAAAAGGATTCTGGTGGTTGATTTTGCATCCAGGACGAGGCTTTTTCATTGGATTTGTCGCTTTACACAGTTTTATTAGTTTTTCTGGGGCAGAAAACACAACCTTAACATCGGCCTTCTTGGCTATTTTCTTAAGGTTGTGCGAGATCTTATGCATATAAGGGATGACCACAACTTTTTGTTTATCATCTCTTTGTCCCTTTTGTTGATTGCATCCCGTCTGCCCTTCCGCTTTTTTCTCTTTTAGAACACCTTCCGCCACTGACACTAGCAATTCACTGGGGTAGCCAGCCGCACCTAGACGGGCAGTTTGTTTCAGTAGGCTTTCCTCAACTGTGTGAAAACACGACCTGTTTAATGCATTACGAAAGCAAAGCTTAGCTATACCCCTTTTCACCAATTTCGAGTGTGCCGAATCGTACGGAAGTATCGGCTTTTTTCCCCTAGGATCATAAATCCAACAGGCATGGTTGTTCGTAAACCGGAGGCTTAAGTCCAAGAAACGGATGCTTTCATCCAGAGGCAGTTCATTGGTCAAAGTTAGGGGGTTTAAACACTCCTCGAATATTCTTAGAATGCTCCCGAATGTTTCGTCAAGAGGTCGGTCTGTCCTTTCTATTATAATCAGAAAGTCGTCAACATATCGTGCCACGTTTAAAACTTGGCAGCCGTCCAGACGTGTTAACAACACATTGTCACACTCAGCCAGAAATAAATCGCTCAGCAAGGGCGCTATGCATGAGCCTATACACACACCTTGCTTTTGTAGATACGTGTTTTTTCCCCAGTCTACATATGTAGATACGTGCATTGATAAGGCAGGAGCTGTTGCATTCCAGAATGAGTCGGGTATAGATGTAGGGGGCTTTTTGGAACTATTGCATCTTTATCTGACATCTACATATGTAGACTGTGGAAAAAACACGTATCTACAAAAGCAAGGTGTGTGTATAGGCTCATGCATAGCGCCCTTGTTGAGCGATTTATTTCTGGCTGAGTGTGACAATGTGTTGTTAACACGTCTGGACGGCTGCCAAGTTTTAAACGTGGCACGATATGTTGACGACTTTCTGATTATAATAGAAAGGACAGACCGACCTCTTGACGAAACATTCGGGAGCATTCTAAGAATATTCGAGGAGTGTTTAAACCCCCTAACTTTGACCAATGAACTGCCTCTGGATGAAAGCATCCGTTTCTTGGACTTAAGCCTCCGGTTTACGAACAACCATGCCTGTTTGGATTTATGATCCTAGGGGAAAAAAGCCGATACTTCCGTACGATTCGGCACACTCGAAATTGGTGAAAAGGGGTATAGCTAAGCTTTGCTTTCGTAATGCATTAAACAAGTCGTGTTTTCACACAGTTGAGGAAAGCCTACTGAAACAAACTGCCCGTCTAGGTGCGGCTGGCTACCCCAGTGAATTGCTAGTGTCAGTGGCGGAAGGTGTTCTAAAAGAGAAAAAAGCGGAAGGGCAGACGGGATGCAATCAACAAAAGGGACAAAGAGATGATAAACAAAAAGTTGTGGTCATCCCTTATATGCATAAGATCTCGCACAACCTTAAGAAAATAGCCAAGAAGGCCGATGTTAAGGTTGTGTTTTCTGCCCCAGAAAAACTAATAAAACTGTGTAAAGCGACAAATCCAATGAAAAAGCCTCGTCCTGGATGCAAAATCAACCACCAGAATCCTTTTGTTGCATGTGATCAGGGTGTTGTTTATGAAATTAAGTTACCGTGTGGAAGCAGATACATCGGCCAGACCGGTCGGTGTCTTAATGAAAGATTACTGGAGCATAACAACAATGTAAGATCCATTGCTTCATCAGGTTTTCTGGCTAAGCACTGTCACCGTTGCAATCATAAACCTGCCTGCATACCCGACCTTCACGGCTGCAAAATCCTGGCACGAAACAAGTGCACAATAACAAGGGAAATTATCGAGGCCAGGGCGATAGCAAAAGCGGAGGACTCATGTGTCAGCACCCCGTCTATCCTTCTTTCAAAAAAAGAGATGGAATTCTTGGATATGCAACGTTAAGCGATGATTTTGGATGCTGGCTTCTTATCCGCCTTTTATGTGCTGTTTATATGATTTTTGAATGCTGTATGCTGTGCTGTATATATTTCGCCATGCTTCTCAATAAAACCTCAGTTGCTAGTTCAGCGCTTGTCCCCTTCTTTCTGTCTGTGTCTGCTTGTGCGCTGTTTTTTCACCAAGGCCTTTCTTGTCGAGTGAGAATTTTTGTTGTTTCTTTTCATACGCGCTAGCGGCGCCGGTCGTGGTGTTGGCGCTACCCACTCGAAAGTAGCGCGGGGGGTCATGACGATGACCATACGGACCCCCAAAGATTGCGCTAGTTGTATGATTACCAACTTTGGCGCCAATTTGTCATTAGCTGTGTGGCTTGCCGTCCCGTCGGCGGTATTTAGGGAAGATTGTTGCGCCGCTAGCCGAACCGTCCTTTGGGTCGGTGCTACCGGCGTGAATTCGTCACGCGCGAGTGCGACGAAAAGTGAAAATGGTACGTGCTAACTGATACGACCGCGATAAGCTGGTACGGTTTATGCGGATGCAAAATGCATTATGTTCAATGGGTGCTCAGTCGGGGACTTGACTTTACTACTTTTAAAACGAAAGTACTGTTTAAGCGGGTACGTTTTAACGAGGTTTTACTGTAATCGAATGTACTGAATTATGTGCCCAAGAAATGCCTCATTCAATTTAACGAAGTTCTCGATTTAACGAAATAATTCACGGCTCCCCTCAACTTCGTTAAATCGAGTTTTAACTGTAGTGGAAAAGGAGATATTAAAGGGCTCCGAAAGACTTTCTGAGGAGGGTGCACAAACTCGTTCAATCTTTACATTCTCTCTTCATGAACACCTGCGCCAAATAATACACTTTTACACGCAGCAGAGAACCCGCAGTCACGCGCGAAAGTAGGTGAGTCCTTTCGGCGACATTTTCATACTCTCCTCCGTTTCATGCTCCGCCATATGTCATTTAAGAGATGGCTATTGGTTAGTTTCTTCCGGAGTTCACATGGCTGCTGTGACCGTGGCCGGTCAGCTGCTCTGGCAGAATAGGAAGGCAATTCCCGCATGAATTGGCAGCCGGCGTTGAGGCCGAGCAGAGGAGTGCCAGTCTTTGAGCATGCAAAAAAAAGACAAGAGGAGAGCGAAAGGTGCATGCTGGACTTCAAATCTGGATAACTCGGAGGAAAAAAAAAAATGGAGAAAAAACGCTAAGGCGCGATGTCAGTGCACAGATCCCCAGGTGGTCGAAATTATTCCGCACCTTTCTTCCTTTCTTCTTTCACTCCCTCCCTTATCCCATTCCTTACGGCGGCGGTTCAAATGTCCAAGGATATAAGAGACAGATACTGCCCCATTTCCTTTCCCCCAAAACCAATTATTATTATTATTATTAACTCGGATTCTACAAAGCACATTGTTGCTGGAGGATGTTCGTGAAGTGGCATCCTGCAACATCCCAGGCGTACTACACCTTTGTTGGGAGCCTTTTTCAGAGCATTTTAAGAAAATGCTTTTACAAAGTTTCAAATGTATTAGTATTTTCCATTGCTGAGCCTAAGTTTAAGCCTGTTTTACTTTGTCTTGCTGAATGAAATCTCATGTACAGAATAGCAGCTATGAGTGGTGAAATTCACTCCAAGGTTCTTTTTTTTTTCTAACTGGAAGTCCACGTTGCCATAATAATTGCATCACAAAGAAGCAATGTGGACTATGGCAGCTAGCCAAAGATATGCCGAAGCCAAAGGCAGCTGAAAATGTTTCAGGTACTACTCACAACAGGGGTTTAGTTTAGTTTATGGGGGTTTAACGTCCCAAAGTGACTCAGGCTATGAGAGACGCCGTAGTGAAGGGCTCCAGAAATTTCGACCACCTGGGGTTCTTTAACGTGCACTGACATCGCACAGCACACAGGCCTCTAGAATTTCGCCTCCATCGAAATTCGACCTCCGCGGTCAGGATCGAACCTGCGCCTTTCGGGCCAGCAGCCGAGCGCCGTAACCACTCAGCCACCGCAGCGGCTGTACTACTCACAACAGTAGGTAGTTTCTGACCACTGGCACTATGAGCATCAGCCCAAAACACAAACTGTTACCATCAAAACAAGAACACAAAAGTATTAGCTGCTAGAGAAGGAATACATGCGGGGCCTATTAACCCTTTCTTTGGCCTTTGCACCATCAAAGTGAAAATGAAATGCACTGACAGTTAGTCTGCCACAGGTGAAATCTTTTTGTTTTGCTGCTTTCATTTCATCTTATCTTGTCCTCTTTTCATTCGATGCTGACAGTACAGTGTTAAGAGCTTTGTGAGGTATTGCCTCGGATAAGAGGCAGCATATAGTTTTGCCAAGCCAGTGGCTAACCTTGGTGGCTGGCACATCCGGACTGTCGCCAAGTCCCTCTGTAGTGTTCGGTACTGATAAAACTGATCGCATCATGGTTTACATCATGCCGTAAGCCATTTTCTCTCATTTATGTGGCGGTAACGGATGCATTTCCACAGCATTAATCCACCCTAGGTGTACTCGAACTGTGTTCTGCAGAGCCTTCAGTTCCTTGGGTGCTTTTTGTGTTCCCCAAGCAGCTAAATCCATCCACCTGTCAAATGCACCTTTCCTATACCCAATTTAGTTTGGGGCTAATACTGTAATTGCTTGTAGCAAACTATGTCAGTACACAGCTAGTCACTGTTTAAATAAGTTAGAGCATTATTGATGCATTAGCATCAGAAGAGTCTGTGCAAGCGAATATGGCAATCACTGGCACATAAAGGCCACATCAGATGCAACTAACTTTAGTATACTACCTCGGACATGTCAGACCTTAGTATGCCACCATTGAATATACCAAACTGTAGTGTGTTAACCTCGAATATAATGTGCCTAAGTATGCCACTTCAGATATAACAAACTCTTGTGTGTTAGCTCTGATATAACGAACCCAAGTACACCACGTGCTAATGCATTCAAACAAGGTACTGGAAATCAAGTTTCTTTTTTTTTAGGAACTGCATTCATTTGCATGCATGTGAGGCAGTAAGTAACAGGATGTGCGTTTCCTCAGCACCTTTGAATGGTTCACCCGAGGCTAAAAACGATGGGAATCTTTTATCTAGGCTCTGATGTTACTGACATTGAGTATAGTGAGCCCTGTAAGGTATCCACAGGGTTAAAGCCATGCTGGCATCATTTGCACAGGCACCCTCCGCTGCCAGCGCTGCTGCCAGATGGTGAAGAGCTGTACCGGTATGCAGATGTTGACGTAAGGCGTTCCGTACTGCCTGAAGAACTTGTGCGGCAGATTGTGGATTCCAGGGTTCTCTACACCTCAGGTTGGTGGGGCTGAATTGTGGGTCCTCTTTCATTTTTCATGCAAGGATTGTTTTTCTCATGCACAAGTCCTTTCTGTTGCATAGCTACTCTAGCTGACTGTACTCGCATGATGCAATGTCTTGGTTGAAGCTCCATTGAATCACACACCAGCCAAACCTCAGTAAAAGGTACCTTATTTGTGCGAAAACCGTATATACTTGCGTAATGAACCCACTTTTTTTTCCAGAAAAGTTGACATCAGTTTGGGAGGAGGGTTCATTACGCGGCAAAAAGAGTTTCAACAAATTTCTTTGGAAGGGTCAATATTTCATATCATTCCTTCCGTAATCAACAAAACAAACGCACGCGGTCAGATGCGTCTGTGCCCCTGGTGTTTAGCATCATTCACCTTGCGGGCGATCGGGCAATTTTGCTGCGCTGCCGGCCAATCGGAACATGCTGAACACTGGTACATGAGGTTAAAAAAAACACACAGAGGTTAAAAGAAACACAAACGCCAGTGACTAATGCCTAATGCCAATGACTATGCCTTAGCATGCAGCACACAACGTCTTGGCGCTCTGCCAAGTTCGTGGAGCACCACACTCTCCCCCCTCCCCTCCCCACACTCCTCTGGCAGGAGCTCTCCTCAAAAGACAAACAAGTACAAGTGGTGGTGTTATCAGGGGCAGCAGCATATCTTGGCATGCTGCTAGGCTGTGCACTGCACTGTGCCCCCCCCCCCCCCCTTCCTTCCTGCAGGAGCTCTCCTCAAAAGATAAACAAGTACAAGTGGTGGTGTTATCAGGGGCAGCAGCATATCTTGGCACGCTGCCAAGGTGTGCACTGCACTGTGCCCCCCCCCCCACCCCTTTCCTTCCTGCAGGAGCTCTCCTCAAAAGATAAACAAGTGGTGATTTTATCGGGCTTCTTGGGGCGCTGCCAAAGTCTGGGCTGCTGACGGCATGAAAATTGAGGTACCAGCTACAAAAAGTTAAAGGCTGAAAAAATAAAGTAAATCTGGCCAACAAAAGTGCGGGGGCGGGTTCATTATGCGAGTGGGTTCATTACACGAGTATATACAGTATATAAAATGAAGGGCGCGGGGGTTCCGAGTCTGTGAGAATGAAAAAAAAAAGATAGTATTGCAATTATAATCGGATCTCAGACAGCCCGCAGCAACCATAGCTGAGAGCTGTGTTGGAGACGGTGTTAGTGCAGTAAAACCTTTTTAATTCAACCCCTGTTAATCTGCAAATTTGGTTAATTCGAACTGCTGCTGTATTCCTGCCAAACGCCCCTGTAATTCTATGGCATCAGAAGATCGTTAATACGGGTGCCCTGAGGCTTGCGTCGGTTAATTCGGAAGGGCTTCTGAAGTGGCGCTTTGTCTGGTTAAAATTGCTCGACAAGCAGTCTTCCAAATACCATATAAACACATGTGAGGGCTGCACTCTTGTTTTTTCCTAGGAAATATTTAAAAAAATAATATCCATGTAAGGGCTGCACTTGTGTATGGGCTACACCCTGTTTTCCTGGAGGAAATATTAAAAAAAATAATATCCCTGTAAGGGCCACACCCAAACTTTCCACCACCTACACGGGAATAGCCTTCGAAATGCATGCGCCGTGGCCTCTGCGAAGCTCCGGCTGCGAGCAACGGTGCGCTTGATTGCGGAGACGGCGCATGCGCACAGCAGCTTTCAGGTGTGCCGCCCACAGATGGCGCCCGAGACCGTGGCTCCACATCATCATCGTCAATTTTTCTCCTCCGCCGCGAGCTCCCGCTCTCCGTATCGGCATCAAAATCACCAGCTCCAGCTTTTTGTGGCTGTCAAGGCACTGAAGCTCGGTAGCGTGTTAGTTCACCAAGCAAGCATGTGGTGGGCTGGAAATTTGACGTGGTCGAGAAGTGCGCCCGGCGATGGTGCAACCAAAAGGATGCATTGAGGAACACAAGCTGCAAAAAGCACACTTTCCGAGGCAAGTTATGCAAGTTTCCCGAACTGATAGAAGAGCTGCTCTGCTAAGTGATGGAAGCGCGTAACAATGGCTACGCATTGACAGCGGACATGCTGTGCGACTTCTTGTGGGATGAGCATGCACTAGAGCACAGCACCAGCTTGGAGTCTGAAGACTCCGCGAGTGACGATTGAACGTATAGTAAATGCCGCTCATTCCCTGATTGGTGTGTTTCTGCTTAAATTTTTTTTTTTTTCACACATTGCATGTATGGGCCGGGCCGCACAGTGAAATTGGCCCTCAAATTTGGAAGAAAAAAAAGGTGCAGCCCTTACACGCATTTATGCGGTATTCATCCTCTGGCCTGAACTGTGTGCATATCACGTTTTTACCCACGCCCTTCTGACATGCACGTAACAGCAGGTGGTATGATGTTCGCCAGGCCCCCCCCCCCCCCCCCCCAATCAGACATTAAAACCCTACCGTTTCTTATTTTGGAATTGCATCTCGCCGTTCTAATGCCTGCAGATATTTCCCTCGCTTGCATCCGCTTGCTTCTTCCGCTCTTCCAGTATGCTGAAACGAGCTGTTCGCACTCCGTGCAGTGAAGCATCCTGGAAACGCGACTGGGCTGTTGGTGAAGAGGCACCACTGCTACTGCGTCGCACTGCGAAGAAGGCCACTGAGGCTTTTGTGATTTTTGGAGCAATTCTTCGACATTCTCGACTGTGTGCGGGAAGCAAAGCACGAAAAATCGTCATTGTTGCTTGCTTTTCATCTGTAGTGTAGGCAGTAGGGGTGTGCGAATATTGAAATTTTCGAGTACGAATCGAATACGAATATGAAGAAAAGAAAAAACGGGCTTCAAATATCGAATATCTGGTCAGCACAAAAAATAAATTCAGAAAAGAAACAAGCAAACACTGTTGCTCATATTTATTTTATTTTTTTCAAAGTAGTGTATGGCCTTTGCAACTGAAATAAACAAAACTAGACTGCCGGAGCACCGTATAAAAAAAACAATGTGCGCAGAAATGTATACTACTTAATTGAACAACATAACAGTATCCAACCTGTAATGTGGTCAGGCCAACCTGTAATGTGGTCAGGCAAAATGAAATCCATAACATGACAAGACTGGAATTGCTTGCGATTTCGTCCAGCACGCCGAAACTCGGTGCTCGTCACAGAATTGCAGTTGTTTGCACGATAGAGCTCCCTCATAAGATTACCGTATTTTCGGTAGATTTTTTTTTTCGTGGCCACAGAGCATTTTGTAAATCGCCCCTCAAGTAACCCGGGGATTTCTGTCCGTTCTTTGAACTCCAAATTAATTCAAAGAACGGACAGAAATCTCTGGGTTATTTGAGAGTCGATTTATAAAATGCCCCGCGGCCCCGAAAAAAAAAACTACCGAAAATGCGGTAGTCTTATGAGGCAGCTCTATTGTGCAAACAACTACAATCCCGTGACGAGCACCGAGTTTCGGCGTGCTGGAAGAAATCGGAAACGTGAGCAAGATGAAAACGCACATTGGCGTCGGAATGGCGAGACTGCTTCTAAAAAGGAAAAAAAATGACCATTGACGCGTCAGTCAGCGTCTGAAAGCGGCACGGTGCTAAGATTGCACTACTGGCGAATGCGCGGGCAGACAGTTGCCATTGCCACGGGCGAGTGGCGAAGCTCAGAAACCAAAACTACGCGGCCAGGTTATCTTTGGGGCCCTCCGAACGGTGTCACGCCTGCCGTTTTATGCCCACTTAAGAGGTGCATGGGTTACAGTGCACCACGCAATAGGCGGGATTTTTACAGGATCGCTAGCCCTGTTGTGACACCTCGACTCGCCCCTTCTGGAGCCTCACGCAAAATTCCGCAAGCAGGCTTTCCCGCATAGCGTAGTTGTCCAAAACAAGATGGCGGTGGTCACACTCGGAGAGTTAAGGTGACAGAACGAATGCCATGGGTGTGGGCATCTAGTTATATAACATATTGCGGAAAGATAAAAAATAAACGCGCTTTCGCGTCCCCCATCTTGTTCGCAGCACGTGTGGTATGTGGGAAAGCCCACTTGCGGAATTCGCACAAGGTGAAGCCTATCGGCATCGGAATGCGATTGGTCCACGCGATAAACGATGGGGAAGAAAGAGAACAGGGCCTTTATATTGTTTTCCTGGAACTTTAAACTCAATATTCAGATAATTTGCTCAGATATTGAGCTTTTGCCACAACCAAATTTACGAAAGCCAGTGCGGTACACGATCGCTGCTGAGTATTCGAATATTCGGAAATTCACGAATATCATTTCTTGAACTCGAATATGAGCCGAATATGAAACATATTCGATTCGTATTCGAAATTTCGAATGTTCGCACACCCCTAGTAGGCAGTCATCGTCCAGGCATTTATTAGATATAATTCGATGCAAACAGTTTTCATCAGTTTTCTGAGGACCATTCGATAGACACACACACGATTGTAAGTTGAATCGTACCCTCCCCCACTTTGGATTTTGAAATTTCAAAAGTTAAGACTACTTACAGTCGTGTAAATACGGTACAACATGTGGCAGTGCATGGTTTTGTTAGCTGGCCCTGTGTGACTGGGCAGGGCTCGCTCACATCCGGTGGCGGCATATTTTTCATCATATTTCTCTGCACCAAATACATCTTTTCCTGCCAAACAAATGTCGGCAGAGCACAAAGATCAGAAGAACTGAGTTTTACTTGGGGCAGAAGTTAGACGGAGTTGTCCGCTGTGTCCCTTCAAGAACAGACCTTGCGCCGTGTTGTGCGCTGAAATTCTGCTTTTAAAACGTGGATGGTACAGTAGAATCTCGATGCTACAGATCTTTGGAGGTCACGAAAAATATTTGTCTTCTCAAAACAAACAGAACCTTTATGCCGAAGCCCGGGAAAGACATCCATGCCGATCAGTTTCCGGTTCACAGTTTATTTATAACCATGCACCACCGGTCAGTGGTTGTGGTGAGTACTGCATGACTGGCGATTACACATCAGCAATGTAAGGGCAGCACTTGGTCAGGGGGGGGATAAGCGCAAGCAGCTTTCGTCCCAGCTAATTCGAGAAACCTCCGCTGAAGCCGTAACTCGTGCACCATCCGTTGTGAATGTAACTGAAGGAGGAATTGGCACTAGCATGTGTAGTAAAGAACTAGATGTAACCGCAAGAAGGTTCTGAAAGGGGAAAATGTCTTGCGCACTCTCTTTACCTTTTCAAATTTCGACCTGCACGGCCATATGCAACTGCTGCTCATCCTTTGCGTGTTTTGCGAACTCCATCATTCGTGTTACTTCAAGCTCTCTTGCTTGCTTTGCTGTGCCAGTCACAGACACTTTGGCGTCGTCTTCCTTCATGCATTAGGGATGTCGGTGCTGCGACAACTACGGTGGTGTTTGGTTTTGTGCTCGTGATCTTCGAAATTGCGAACAGTGCAGCGAGACCTACACGGATACAACGGGAACCTCTACCTGCACTCGCTTTCTCAGGCGCCACCGCTCACTTCAGCGCGGTGGATCATTAACTATGATTTAGTCACTGCTGTTAACGAAGCAGTCATTGGGTTTGGTCCACAAGAGTCGGCACATCATGGGAACTGATTATGCAGCTGTATGTTAACTGAATTCTATTGGTGTCGCACATATTAGCATGGAAAGTGAAGGCCATTGCGTAATAGTGGTTTGCGTTCACGCATTTACACAAATGCTAAACAGTTTTTTACGATCCTGAGGTACATCGTGCATGTACAGTCGAGCCCGCTTATAACGAACATGAGCGTCACGTGGCATCTGTTCGTTATATTCCAAAGTTTGTAGTCAGTGGACCACAGCTTTAAAGACAGTTGCTTGTCAAAACATAAAATTTTTTCTTTGCGAGAAAGTCCGTGATGGACGTCCGTTTTTGCAGCGCAGATCCGATGAGGGAGGTTTCCAGATTATTTAAGGCAGAAGCGTGCGCTTTGCTGAGGCCCTTGGCATAGACAAGTTGTCTGAGGCTCTCTATGCAGCCGATTGCTACAGGTGCGCTTATGGGTGCTGGCTCCGAAGTTCCATCCTCATCCGATTCCTCCGCGTCACTCTCGTCCCGCACTTCAGAAACAATGCCCTAGTCCGTGCACGGTTCCGCGGTGTCGGTGTCGTCATCGACAGAAATAAAATCAGTCCAACCAATGTCATGACCCCCCATGTGTCGGAATCGACAACGCGCTGCCACAAATCGCCGCCGAGCTAGTCATCTTCCGAAGCATCAGGCTCGGAATCAGACACTGTGCCAACGAAGACGGCCTTGCGGAAGCAGTTCCGCTTGCCAGTGGCCGTCACCTCCGCCCATGCTGCTTTCATCATCTCTACCGCTGAATACAATGGAAATGGGCGCGGTGTTCCCAGTCCGCCATCCCAAATTACATCCAGGGCCCGAGATTTGAACGAAGCCAACGAAACTCCCGCACCCTCAACAAGAGTGACAAAAGCGTGCGATCGGGTAGACGCGCAGAGACGCGCATTGTGCACGGGCGGCAATCAAGCCAATCTTGCTAAAGATACAGATGCACAGCGCCAGCGGAGAGACCAATGAACGGCGTCCGTGAGCGTCAGTGCAGCCACCTCTAGGCTCCCACAGAAGGCCTGCTCCACGGATCATGGCCTCTGCGATCGGTACTGGCGGCTGGCTGCGGTGCGGTTGATCACAGATGCCACGCGCGGATTTGCAAGAGAGTGAGGAGAGGGGAGCGGAGTTGCGAGGAGGGGCAGGAGGGCGATCTTGGAAGGCGCGTCTGCGGGGAAAGGGTAGCGCGCTTGAGACCGGCACGAAACGGGGCGGGCAGTTCGCCTGCGATGAGGCTCGGGAAAACATACCTCGCGCCGGGCACACAAAGGGGTCAGAAGCAGGTTATCTCGCATCGCGGCGCCGGGTTTATGCCATCCGTTTGCTATAACTGATCAAGAGGGCTTAATGACATTCGTTATACGTGTGATTTTGTGCCATTGAAACAATGTATATTTTGACGGTCGCTCAGGTCTTGTTCGTTATAAGCAAAAGTTCGTCCTAAGTGGGGCCGTTATATGTGGTCTCGACTGTACTAAATTGCATGCACTCACTGTGCACAGAGTGACCCTTCTGTATTGCATGAACAGTATGCAGGAATGATCGCACATGTATTGTGTGAATGCATGAAATGATGCACTGAAAATGTCAGCTGTGCCGTTTGAGATAAACTTAACACCTCTGCTGCGTCGACGCACTTTATCTGTATTGTATCGAATGCTGTAATGTAGACGTATAATGTACTTTGAGAAATATCTCTTTTAGACTGAAAGTAACAGGAAGGTTATATCTATCAATAAAACCATATAAAATATGTTCTCTGTTCTCTATACATTGGGCCAGCTCTGCGGTTACCATTCTTGACGAGTAGCACAACCAATTTTGACATGCCACTACAGCAAAGAAAGGGTGTACGAAAACCGCAGTAAAGTACGGTGCGGCACGCAGATCAGGCGAACAAACGATACATCGGCCAACCTCCCCTAGGGGCCCGATTTTGGACCAGTCTGCTCGTGAAACAAATGCCATGCGAACACCCCCGCACCGCGTGTTTCAGTCGTCCATTCTAATGTAAATAATTCGTACGCTATTCACTATGAATGTAACTGAAGGAGGAATTGGTGCTGCTGTTCGTAATTGGGCCCACTAGAAGGTATAGGAAGTTTCACCCTCCGGACTTGGTGCTTGAGGGTGTGGTTCATAGCTTCCATGTTTGTATGATCTGTAGTGGGACAGGTAAGTGTTCAGAACACCTGAAATTCTACACATCGTACAGAGTGCATCTTGCGTAGGTAATGTTATAAATTTGTACCACCCCGAAAGACATACAGGCTGTGATCATATCATTGAGATTCTACTGCAGTACAGAAGAACTGGCAGAAGTAGTGCCAGAAATTTTGGTGAATCGATGCAAACAGAGCGACACAGGCCATACAGCTTCATTTGTTACAGCACTATGGTAATAAATGGTTCTTGGACAATTGGGGCATTGCTCAGAGACTGAAGCCCGAATTTGGTGCACTAACAATGAGCCGTGCTGGCCACTTGATTGTAAAAAATTATTTTATGGGCATTCCACCGATTAAATTTTGCTCTAAGCCAAATGTGCCATATGCCAAGCGTACGACCCCTTGCTCCGCCAGTCATTGTATAATGGAGGTATGATATTTCAGAAAAATCAGTTTACATGCAATGATACCTTTTATCAACAGCGAAATGCTAGGCGACTCCTCATCATCATCAGCCTGACTATGCCCATTGCAGGGCAAAGACCTTTCCCATGTCTCTTCAATTAACCCTGTCCTTTGCCAGTTGCGGCCACCGTATCCCCACAAACTTCTTTATCTCATTTGCCCACCTAACTTGCTGCGGCCTCCTGCTACACTTGCCTTCCCTTGGAATCCACTCCGTTACCCTTAAGGACTAGCTGTTACCTTGCTTTCACATTACGTGCCCTACCCAAGCCCATTTCTTCCTCCTCATTGCGACTAGGATGTAATTAACCCGTGTTTGTTCGCTCACCCACTCTGCCCGCTTCCAGTCTCTTAATGTTACACCTATAGCTAATTGCATATTTTTAGATTTCTACTTTCTGAATATGGACTTTTTTTGCATTCAGATGTCTGGGCTGTATGCATTTTTCTGTGGTCATTAATTGGTGCAATTCAATAGCTCACCCTGCTGAAGTGTTTGATGGAAGCCCAATTATTTTCTTTTTAGTTTTTTCTTAGTTTGGCAAGCATACAGTTTTCATTGCTGCTAGTAAGTCACCCTGCGTTACATGAAACAGCAGCTGAACTTGGGTGCACGATTCTAAAATGAAATGAACACAAGCACAGCAGTGGTAAACAGTGAAATTAAAAGCCAAGTGGTATTTGAGAGTGGTATCCTTGGCATGAACCTTTGAAATGCACTTCCCCCTTGCATCAACAGGCCTGCTGACACTGAAGGGCTTCCGCAAGCACAAGTCCCAGCTGATCGAGCAGTATGTGAGCAATGCCACCATGGTGGGAGACGAGGGAATCGAACTTGTCTTTCGACGAAGCAGGACGACAGATATCACAGTGATGAATGAAACCGCATCACGGCCGCCTCATCGAACCCTCCTTGGCCTCAGGGAGGGCTGGCTGCCTTGGGAGAAGCAGAACCTGTTTGGTGCCTTGATGAAGGTGGGTACATTGTAGGTTGTTCGTTCGGTTGCGTGCTGTTGGGCAATGTGCAGAGTGGATACTTTGAAGCTGTGCATGTAATAAAAAAACAGTGGGCATAAAATGTGTCATAGTTGCTGGTACACTTGTATTGAAACTGCAATGCATAGTATTATAAGCAGTTAAATAAATCACAAAGCTGAAATTCCTGGTATGAGTATCAGCTGAAGATGTGCAAAAGCAACATGAGATCTATGCAAGTGTCATACCTAAAAAAAAAAAAACTGTACAGCTATACTCAAGCATCATATATTACCTCTTCGTGTTATGAAGAAAAGGAAATTCGGTGTCAGTTGAATTAATAGGTGGCTGGCTTGTTCACTTGCTTGGGTTCTTTTCCATGTAATAGGCTTTTGTGATAGTTGTTGAGTAGACATATTTATGGTTGGCATGTTTGCTCATTGTCCTGATTGCCTTGGCCAGCTCAAAAGTTTATGATAATGTGATGGCTTTTGCCCTGCATAGCAATGGCTGAGGGTGATGACCATATCAAAATATAGGTGTAGTTTATTGAGTGGCTCCCAACAAGTGGAGATTGACAGGAGGCAGTGAAGTAATCTCCCGAGCAACTTCACTTTGAAGGAGCAACTTGGAGGCAGCCAGCAAGAGGAGCTGCAGTGCTGAACAGTCTTCCTAATTTGTTGCTTGCAAAACTGGTGCTGCATATTGATTGCCACTGGTACATCAGTCGACAACGTGAAAGATGCTGGCGTAGAAGGAGAGGCAATCAAGGCACCGACTCCTTCTCCCGTGTCCCTTCTCTGGGTCTGCCGGTCATCATCTTTCTGAAAAATCCGAGCCTCCAGTATTGCTTTGGAGAAACCGCGCATCCTGGCTGTGTTTTCTAAGCTTTGAAGCAGAGGCAGCATGTGCATGGAAATCAGTGCGACATTATAATTGTGCAAAGCACAGGACAGTAGACCACGCATTGTGGCATGCAAGTGCAGACTCTCTCGTTTACTCACATCTTGGTTTGCGGCATGATCTGCCAGCTGTGCAGACCCAGCTGATTGCCCTTTTTTAGAGTTTTCATTAGCCAGGTTTCATTGTACTATTTTTATTTTGCCTTTTGATGTAAGCAGTGACAAACACGCAGTGCCCATATAGTTCGTTATGCAACATGCAAAGCCTTTTTGTTTCTGAGTGACATTGTATTTCAAGGTATGGAGTTTAAGTTATAATTACTGGGGTACTTAAGGAACTTACGTGAGAGTAATGCAGTCCAGTTCTATTAAAATTTCATCCTATTTCTATTATATTTATATTCAAAGTCTGTTCTAATTCTATTTTATTCCTTTGCAGTTTATGTAGTGGTAAGTACTAGTACTGACTATTACTCATTAACATTTCATGTTTTCTCGCTTTTTGTGACATCACACCATTTTGACCAATTGCAAGTTTTTGGGTGATGCCAGGTCTTTGTGCCGATTAGTGATCTAATGCTTTTGCATTAATAATGAGTTACTGTGGATGGTGTTTCACTTTTGTTTTAGTTGTTCAAAAGAAACAACAATTTAATGTTCCTAGGTTCACCTAAACTTGCTTCAATTGTATGGAGTTCTATGGGAAAGGAGGACACATTACCGTATAAACATGTGTAAGAGCCTCATCCATGTATGGGCCGCACCCTGTTTTCTCAAAGGAAATATTAAAAAAAACGATTCATATAAGGGTCACAACCAAACTTGCCACGATCCACGTGGGAATAGCCTTCGAAATGCACGCGCACAAGAGCTTCCAGGTGCCACCCACTAATGGCACCCAAGGCCTCGGGTCATCATCATCATCATCAACTTTTTCCTCCACCATGAGCTCCCGCTATCCATATCGGCATCATTATCACCAGCTCCAGCTTTTTGTGGCTGTCAAAGGCACGAGAGTTGCGGTAGCATAGTAGTTCACTGTAGTTGTGGCTTTCATGTGCTGCTGCCGAGCGTTGCAATTTTAGCACGATGGCCAAGCACCTTAATAGCTACATGGCTGGGAGTTTGCTCTCGAATATGCAAGTGTGCGGCAGCCAGGAAATTCGATGTGGACGAGAAGTGCATGTAACGATGGTGCAACCAAAAGGATGAATTGAGGAACAGAAGCTGCACAAAGCGCACTTTCCGAGTCAACCCGTGCCAGTTTCCCAAACTGGAAGAAGAGGTGCTCTGCTAAGTGATGGAAGTGCATAACAACGGCTACATGCTGACAATTGACGTGTTGCGCGTCTTGTGGGATGAGCATGCACCAGAGCACAGCACCAGCTCAGAGTCTGAAGGCTCTGCGAGTGACGATTGAACATAGAATAATTGCTGCTCATTCCCTGATTGGTGTGTATTCACTTAAAAAAAATTTTTTTCACACATTGTTCACTGTCACAATCAAAATGTTATGGGACGCATGTTCTCAAGAAAACGTTCATTGCAGCTCAACCTTGCTACCCAGTTGCGCTGCAATGCTACCAGCTTATAGAACATGCATGTCCCCTCAGAGCTTGATACATTTCAGGTGTCTGGATCACGTGACTGCTCTGAAATAAAATTTTTTCCACGCACTTGCGACCCTTTGATCGCGATAGTACATGGGCCACACCCTGAAAATTGGCCCTCGAATCTGAAAAAAAAATAGTGTGGCCCTTACACATGTTTTTGTGATATTTCCTTTTTAATTGAGGACAGGCATCTTGTTTGCTTTTGTTTTGCATGGCTAAAAAGAAACGGCTAGAGGTTCCAACAGAGACCACCAGGTGGCGCCGTCGACGCCTGCTGGACACATTTGGGGACTCGCTACGTCACGTGAACCGGCTGTTCAACGCTGCGTTTGGCTATGAGACACGCAAGGTCCCATCGCACATGGCACACATGATTGACATCAGAGTCATGAAACGGCTGCAGCAAAGGTGAGTGTGGAAATTCAGACACTTGTCAGAGAAGTAGAGGCTTTGAACTTTTAGCTCAGAATAATAGAATTATCACAGATAGCAGTTCTGAAACAGCATTTCACCTTTCCAACCATAATCTAGATTTTTTTAGCCAAAAAAGCATTTCCTGCTTAGTGGTGTCACCCTCACTGGCTCTTATTCTGGTGCCTAGTATATTGATGTAGCAGATACAGCGGCACATGTGTGTAGTGTGTTGAGCTGCTGGTTACAGAAAGTGGTGACGTCTCACTCACTGCGTATCGCCATTAGCTTTCCCAGCTGTTACCGTATTTACTGGCATATTTCCCGCACTTTATTTTTTAAATTAAGGCTTGAAAAAGGGGGTGCGCAAATTACACAAAAATTTTTAGAACAAATCCTAAAAACTGAATAATAGCAGGGAGTGGGCGAGTTGGTTTTCAATTCTGACAGTGAAAGCGCTCAAAAAGACAAGGATGACAGAATGAGAGAGACATAATAAGAGCACTTACTTGCAACTGATTTAATTTCATGCGAAAAACACTTTTATACTCTTGGCAATCACCTGCGGATGTTTACAAGACTATTACCAACAAGTGATGACTATCACATGTTATCGGGCTACCCACGTGCCCGATGTAAGATATGACGATCTCTCTTCCGGACAACAAAATTTAAGGAGCGCTTACGCAATTATCGCCTGCTTTTTCTGTCTCCAAAACCTCCAGAATCACTCGCATTTTTTAACATTTACTTTTAAGAAGTATTTTACATCTGCGAAAAAACAGGACGACAGCCTTCCTTGCTTTTCTCGCTTTTGCCGTTGCACTTGAGACAGTGGATAACCATGTGCCCACCTCTTTTGTTTTCCACGTTGTAATCATGCTCTCCTAACCTCTTATTTAGGCATCTTCCTGTCTGCCCCTATATAAAATTTCATCATCACCATCATCAGCCTGACTGCACCCACTGCAGGGCAAAGGCCTCTCCCATATCTCTCCAATTAACCTGGTCCTTTGCCAGCTGCGCCCACCTACCCTTCTGTCACCCCCTGCTATGCTTGCCTTCTCTTGGAATCCACTCCATTACCTTTAAGGACCAGTGCAGGCATCACATGCCCTGCCCAAGCCCATTTCTTCCTCTTGATTTCGATTAGGATGTCATTAACCTGCGTTTGTTCAATCACCCACTCTGCCCGCTTCCGGTCTCTTAACGTTACATTTATCATTTTTCTTTCCATGGCTCTCTGCGTTGTCCTTAACTTAAGCTGAACCTTTTTCGTTAGCCTTCATGTTTCTGCCCCATAGTTGAGTACCGGCAAGATACAGCTGTTGGACAATTTGGCACATGTCAAGGGCACCTTGTACACAACGCCTTGTGCACATCTTACAAACGGCTTTTGGTGCCAGATTGTGCAAGCGGCCTTTCCCTGATTTGCAGAAGTGCTTTTCCTGCACAGGGCACTCAACTTATTCGGGGCAGAAAACAAAACGTTTATGTTTACCCTGTTGCCAATTTTTCTCGGGTTATTAAATGGCCTATGCTTATATGGAATAACCGCAAATTTTCTTTTGTCAGTTGTCTTATCGCAGTTTTCCTTTCTTTCTTTCTGACAAGTCCTTCGGCCACTGATATCAGCAAGTGGTGCGAATAACCCGCGTCTTACAACCTTTTTGACTGCAGAAACAAGCTCTCCTTAATAAATGTAACATAAAATGTATACTGTATATTGCTGCCTACACATTGACGCCCCCATCTCGCACCTTTTGCTGGGAAAAAAAAAAAGAAGTTGAAATATAAAACGCATAGCCCCTCCCGCTCAGCCCCACGTTGAGCAGTTCTCCGCGGGTTGGCGTGATGGGCTGTCCGCAGCTCAAAGTATACGCACAATGGTACAATTGTGAAGCCAGCGGTGGGAGGAAGAGGTGATAACGGGCGATAAAGCAGCGCCCTCATGTGTGGTCTGGCTGACTAGCGGCAAACCGAACAGCAAACGGTTTAAATAGTTTCGGATTTAGGCACTTGCACAAATCTGTCCGGGAAAGCAGGGAAGAGACAGGGAAAGCGACCGGGAATTCTTCTGGGAATTCGTCCGAAACAGCGACCGTCAGCGTGAGCGAGTCAGGTAAATGGTGCAGTGTGTGCTCTTGCCATTCGCACCTTTCACAACCGCACACGGCGACGTGGCCGCACCAATCTTCCCAAGCCTACTTTGTGTGCCTGGCACAGCAGAGAGCGTAGAATATACATGTAAAAGTTATAGAGCACAGCCTTTATGTGCCTGTTCTTGCGTTCCGCGTCGTCCTCAGAGTAACTGGTTGTTCACGTAGTAGAGTGCACGGCCACCTGGAAAGTGGCCGTCACCTTCCAGGCGACAGGTGGCAGGTAGTTGCAGAGTGAAATGCGACCTGCTTGAGCGAGAGCGGTGGAATGGACAACCGGAAGGTGGCCGCTACGGGAAGATAACGGAGGGTGACTAGCAGTGTGACACGCCATGTGCGTGTGTGAAGAGCTCTGTTCATATCTCGCATTACCGACTATCGTAATCGTCTGTCAAATTTTGTAGTGAGAGCTACACTGGGCTACCAGTCGAGCATTTCGCAGTGGCTGGGAGAGGTCAGTTGTGCGCATGCGCGTTGCCATGGCAACCAGAGAGGAGCAGCAGGTGCAGTGTGCGCTTCGCCGTCTCCAAGGCCGCGCTCCCGCTCCACCGTCGGAACCTCGCCGCATGCCGCTCTATCACCCGAACTGCGCGCCGCATGCGCAGCATTGCGTATAAAAGATGGAGATGTAATGGGCGGCTATATCACAACGTTTGACATGGATGCAGAGAAGGAGAGTCCCGCCGCTGCTAATCGGCAGTATAGACAAGAGAAGATTAACTCTTTCGATCCTGAGGTTGTCGCCTGGCAGTTGGCTACTCAACAAAGAGAGATTGAGCATAAGAAGGTGAAGAGAGCAGTGGAGACGCCCGAACAGAGAGAGGAACGCCTTGCCAAACAGAGATGCCAGACTGAGCGTAACAAACGGCGCATAGCCGCCGAGATGGAGCCTATGGAAGATGTCAGTCAACGGGAGCCATCAGAAGAGAATGTGAAAACAAGCTCAGCCAGTGAAACATACCTCTTGTTACGTATATCCTGGTATAGCGGAGCTAAGCCACTGCCCATTTTTTTTTCAAAAATCCGGTAAACACATTTTACAAATACGGTATTATACATTATCATCAGTTTTAGTGATGCTGACTTGAATACCATATTTACTCGAGTAATGAACTCGCTCGCATAATGAATCCACCCACCACTTTTGTTGTCGCGAATTTACTTCATTTCTAAAACCGTTAACTTTTCTTAGTGCGGTCCTCAGTTTTGTGTCGTCCGAAATAATACCTTGTCAGCATCAAGATGCTGCACGTCGATAACATCATGGCATCTTTATCTTTTGACGAGAGCTCCTGTAGGGGTGGCACGCTTGGTGAACTTCTTGGCAGAGCGCAAAGATGCTGCGCACCCTCAACAGGAGCGCCATCTGCAGTGGCTTGCTGGGCACACTACAATGCACCCAGCAGGGCTACTGTATGCTCACATAGCCGGCGGGTGCTCGAGTATCGGAAAGGTGTGTAGCAATTTAAGCCACAACTCTGTACAGTAAAACCTTGTTAATATGGACTTCAAGGGAGTGGAAAAACATGTGCGAATCATCCGAACGTTGAATTATCAAATGGCACTTCAAAACAGCCAAAAACCATTCTCGTGAAATCGGAATTTATTTGGTGGGAACCTGGGCAGTTATCTTTTTTTGAGATGAAAACTTCATGAAAAGATTGATTTCTCGCAGTTCCGTTAAATGTTTTAATTCCTGCACGCTGTCGAGAGTGGCGGAAGCAGAACTGCTGCACAGTAGTAAGGGTCTCCGTGGCTACATTCTGTGCACTGAATGGTAGCACTGGAGCTTCACATGTGGTGTCGCATGTGAGGAGGCTTCGGCACATAAACGGTGAATAGCACTTGATGAAAGGGGAGTTTCGGGGCACTGGAAGAACGGAATAATGATGCAGACAGAAGTGAGGGAAGCATGCATTGGCACCGCAGCAGCAAGACGCCTTCGAAAAACGAACGAAAAATTTGAGGGGGCACTTATAAGTTCCGCTTTAAAGGTACGTGGGGGGGGGGGGGTCGACTTTTAATCGAAACGAAACCTTGAACTGCCAATAAAAGCAAGAAAAACAATCTATCAGGGATGCTACTGCGATGTTAGAAGTTTTTGTTTGCTCTACGGCAAGCGTAGCATTCAGGTATTCCGCGGGCTTTCTGGCCAGGATTTTTCATTTTTTATTTTTACTGCGCACACCGTTACCCACCGCGATGGTTCAGTGCTACTGAACAGGATACCCGTAGAACCCGACTGCGGCGGCAGCGTTTCGATGGAAGCGAAACGCAAAGGCGCCCGTGTGCTGTGCGATGTCAGTACAGCAGGTTAAAGATCCCCAGGTGGTCGAAATTATTCGGGAGCCCTTCACTACGGCACCTCGTTCTTCCTTTCTTCTTTCACTCCCTCCTTTATCTCTTCCCTTACAACTGGGTTTCCGCCGATATTTGAGACAAATACTGCGCCACTTCCTTTCCCCCAAAACCAATTTCATTTCATTTCACTCGCGGGAAGGGCCGCTGTCCCGCCGTTCCAATCACGGAGTCTGCGCCAGCGCCCGGGTGTGTCGCTAGCTGATGGAAGAGCCGCTATTTCAGTTAGTTGCGCAATATGTAACAGCGGCGCTTCTGGGGAATGCCGATGTTTGCTGGAAGAGCCGACGCCCCGACACCGATCACTCTTAGTTTGGTGGTGCTTGGAGTTGGTGCTTTCGACTCGACTGCCGACCGCGTGCTTTGCCATGAGCTCTCCAGGTTCGAAAAGCGTTCGGCGCTCATTCACTGCAGCGTTCAAGAGGGAAGCCATCATTTACGCCGAAGAAACCAACAACTGCGCGGCGGGCCGCAAGTTCAACGTTTCTGAATGGTTGGTGCGGGAGTGGCGGAAGCAGCGAGACAAAATTTTCGATTGCGACTCCAAGCTAAGAGGTTTCCGCGGGCCGAAGTCGGACGCTTTCTGGAGCTGGAGGTCAAGCTTGCAGCGTATGTCACCGAAATACGTGATCGGTCCCTTCCAGTGACATGCGAAATGATCACGTAACAAGGCCGGGTCTTTGCTGCAGAAGCTGGAATACTCCGAACAGACTTCAAAGCCAGCAGGGCTTGGGCTTCGAAATTTATGAAGAGGGCTGGCTTCTCTCTTCGTCGGCGTACTAGTGTATGCCAGAAGCTGCCTTCTGCTTACGAGGAGAAAGTTCTCGCCTTCCATAGGCACTACCTCAAGCTCTGCGACTTGCGGCGATACCTGCTCGGCCAAATCGGCAATGCGGACCAGACTCCCGTCTACTTCGACATGACGAGCAACACAACAGTGAGCGTGAGGGGAGCTCGCGAGGTTAAGCTTCTCACGACAGGAAACGAGAAACTTCGGTTCACTGTTATGCTATCATGCTTGGCAGATGGCACAAAGCTCTGACCGTACATCGTCTTCAAAAGAAAAACTATGCCAAAGGAAATGTTCCTGAAAGGTGTGATTGTGCGAGTGAACGAAAAAGGCTTTATGACGGACGACTTAGTTATTGATTGGTACCGTCGGGTGTGGCTTTTGAGGCCAGGGGCATCCCTCAAAAATCGCAATCCGAACCTCCTTGTGCTGGACTCATTTCGCGGCCACCTTACCGCGGAAATGAAGGCAGAGCTCCGAAAAGAAGATACAGATATGCTGGTGATTCCCGGCGGTCTGACGGGGCAGCTGCAGCCGCTAGACGTTGGCATTAACAAGCCATTGAAGGACTTGCTCCGGCGTGAGTACGAGTGGCTGGCGGCAGAAGGGCGGGAACTTACGCCAACAGGGCGCGTGAAGAGAGCCTCCCTGGTGGCTGTGTGCGGGTGGGTGATTTCCGCTTGGGCGGCCATTCCACGCCATGTTGTGGTGCGGTCATTTAGGAAGTGCGGGCTTTCCATGGAGGACGATGTGCTGTGGGATCGCAGCGGCGACGACGACGATGACAGCAGTACCACTGAAGATGACTCAAGTGAGGACGAATAGCCCATCTATGCAATAAATTTTCGTTTTTGAAGTGCTCCACCGGTGTTTTTTTTTTTTCGGACATGCGATTTGGGGGGGTCGACTTACATTCTAGTCGAATTACAATCGTGTAAATACTGTACTCCTCCTGGTGCAGTAGTGCACCGGTTAAGTGATGTGCCACTTCCCTGAGATGGCAGGTGCTCTCAGCAGTGGGCTTTGTGTGAGCCAGGTTGAGCTTCTCGAATGACCAATCATTAATTTAACTGCCACCTGCCAAGGTGGGGAGTTTGCTCACAATCCAAGTGGGCAGGTTGTGTTGCCGCCACAACGTCACGTGACCTAGGTGGCCCACTGCCTCCTAGGTTGCCAGAGTCATAGTCGTGATTTTTCGCTCGCAACGCTGACAAGACCGATGCTTGATTCTCTGCGTAGTGGAGCCTTTACCGCTATCGCATTAACAAACGATCAGCAACAAGGCAATTGTCATATCAAACGGTGTGCGGCTTGGCTGGCTTGCTGATGTGTGCAGCAAAATGCCACCGTCGCCACGACCCAGTGGCAAAGTTTCGAAAAACGAAACTGTGCAGCCGGATTCACTCTCTGCTCATCAACTGGAACCAGCAGACCGCCAACACGCCTGCCTTTGCGCGCCCATCAGAGGGCTGCGGGAAACAATGGTAATATGCAATTCAGGCCTGTGGACGAATATCTAGACGATTGCCTGTCAAACACATCATATCTTCACATGGCACCCCTTTAGCAGATGTGAGACCCACGGCGTCCAAATAAATGAGCTTCTGATGCCATAGACTTGCATGGGCGTCTGGCGGGACTGCAGCGGCAGTCCGAATCATCCGAATTCCCGAATTAACTGGTGCCGAAATAATGAGGTTTTACTGTCAAACACCCGCTACACTGAAATGTTATGGAGGCAGCAGGACCTTCAGACCCCCCAAGCAATTTGGCGAGCTCGAGATCAGAAGTGAAATACTTAACCCCACTCACACCACAGCTAATGCTTAAGCATTCACATTACACTCCATAACCGCCCTGTGAGCTTTTTAACCTCGCTTAAAAAATGTGAAACTAACCTTCAGGGCTGGTGTTCAGCTGGTTCACTTTATCTTGTCGTGACTGGCCAGTGCCGTCGACTATCACAAAATTGTCAGGTCACACCACGGTACAGCAAACACCTTTTGAAGTGAACAATGCTTAACACCGGCGGCACACATACGGCTGACTGCATGATTTTGTTTTGATGGGCAAACTCTTGCAAAAAATTCTGTTAAACCTTTTTTTTTTCTCGTGTATTGAACCTTCCTCCCAAATTGATGTCAACATTTTTGGGAAAAAAGTGGGTTCATTATGCGAGTAAGAAGGAAAGTTGTGTAGTCACGAATGAGCAGTTGAGTGAGTCGTAAATGTTGCATTCAGAGCATACAAGCGTGGGAGGACCGCCTGCATGATTGGTGTGCTTCGCTAAACTGTAAACGTCATTGTGCATTGGTATTTTAGCATCACACTGTGGTTGATTGCAGGAGCTCGAAGAGCTTAATAAAGCAAAATTCAAGTTGAAGACATTTTTTTTTTTCTTTGCGGGAATTTTCGCTTCCTCGTGTTATGTTTTTTTGTGGCCAATAATCAGTGATGAAGTTCCTTTATCATGGGAAGGAAAGTGCGTTCAAAATATTGCTGCGTTCACATTTTAAAGGACCACTGAAGGAAATTTCGGTTATGGCCTGGCATTGTAGAATAAGTGCACAACATGAGGCCATTTGTGGTCCAGAGTGCTCATTGTGAAGTGAAGAAAGATAGCCAGCGGGTTTTTTGTGTCATTGGTGGTTGCATTAATTGCTTTAATGGGGGTTACGGGCCTTAGAGCTGAAAAAAAATCTCAAAAAATTGATTTTTGGAAAAGAGCATTTTTTTTTATCTACAACTGTCGTTGTCCTCATCTGCCAAGTTTCTCATCCATCATATCAATATTTGAGGCATTATAGTAGTTTTTAACACGTTAAGTGTCGGGTGGCTCATTTTAAACCAGAATTCGCAGTGAAGTGTTGCATTTTCAAAAATGTACATCTGCTGTACCGCAGCCATACTCATGGCGATCTTGGTCTTGTTTGAAAGAGCGGCTTTTCGACTTGAAATTTCATTTGTCAGCACCTCATTCCACTCTTGGCTCAATGAAAAATTGACAGATTATTACGATAGCAATGCGAAGTTTGACCACAGCTCTTCACGTATTTTACCCGTGGTTAGCCACCTTCATGTTAATTCCTTTACTTTTGGCGTGGCAGGTCACCTGACAGGTGACAGGATGACCTGTGACCTTCAGGTGACATGTTACACCAACTGCAGTAGAACCCCTCTATAGTAAAGTAGCTCAGACCAGCAAAAATCTTTACTATATCAGGGTCTGTACTATATCAGTTGTTGGTGATGGCATGGCGCTGACCATGCTCTCTGGCTACTTACTAAGCACAAAGTGTTGATTTATAAAACAAACACTCAGAAATAACTTGCATCCTGCTCGTATCGTCCTTTTATATGGAAATTATTTTTTACCAGTGATCACATGTTATACGTAGGTATTCGACATTGTTCACGTCTTTTGGAGGAACCGCATTTACATGAATACAACATGGCTACAAAAATGAAGCAAGTTTGGTTCCATGTGAAAACCAAAGATTTCCATGATCACAGTGTCATCTCCTGCGGCTTCAGCGTCATTTAAGAGGCAGTAAAGAAACGCGCAACAAAGTCAAGCGTGGCAAAACTTCCTACGCAGTTCCACTGCACCTCCACTTCTTGCCGCTGCTTCCTCATGCTTCGTGCTACGAACACACGCTCTTTTCTTCTCTTTTCTACTCCTCACTGCATTTTTACTGGTTTTCTTTTCGCAGCGACCCCGCCTTCTTCCTACGTTCTTAGCCAGCTTTACATTTTTCGTGCGTGCCGCGCGCTTTGTTTCACGTTCTCGGGGCTTTGAAAAGTGGGGTTCTCTTTGCCGCTCTCTAGCTCGATGGTCAGGCCACCTCAAAGAATACATTCGGTATTTATTTGCCTCGCGGTCGTAGACTTCACGCTTGCCTCGATGTCATCATTCCGCGGGAAGCACATGGCCACAGCTAGACGCTCTTTACTATAGCTGTTTCTTCAAAAAGAAATCTTTGCTATAAGTGAAAAAAAAAAGGTACAGTCCTCTGTGGAAGGCGAAACGGGACCGCAGCTTCTATTTACTATATCCCAGTTTTTACTACAACCTATAGTGGGGTTCTAATGTACACCTATGTGTAGTGGCAGATGGCGTGTTACGCTGCTAGCCACTCTGCGGGATCTTCCCGCAGCATTTAAATTTGCTTTGCTACTTGGACACCTGGTTACACCAGCAATGCCTACAAGTACAACTATTACGATGCAGGATGCGAGAACGGTCACCAAAGAGCTGCGCCCTCAAACCAATGGAAATAAAGAAGCACTACACACGTTCCTATTCGCTGCTCGGTGCCCATGAAGAAGAGAGACCGCTGTGATTGGCCCTGCCCATCTCATTGTCTGCTGCGCCATCGGAACCGTGCCCGAGATGCCGTATTGTCCAGTACGGTCGTCTGCGGACACCTCGGATAGCCCACTGCACTGTATACAGTGACGCAAAAGTTTATGTTGAAGCTTAGATACGGCAAAAAAAAGAAGAAATAACTGATTGCCAATGTTCTTCAGTGTTGTCAGTCATTGAAAACAAGAGAATTCCGTTGTCAGGCAACGAGGTTGGTGAACCTGTAGACTGTGCAGGCCTAGCTGGCCTATAAAATGTAAACAGTCTGAATATCAACTGTGTTTGTTGCGATACAACAACGCTAACGTCTTGTGGTCTGCAGCAAGCTCAGAGAAGAGTGGATGCAAAACTGTAAGGGTTATTATCTACTCTAGCAACAAAATGCGAAACTGATTTGATTGCCAATGATCCGCGATTTCTCTGATCGATCAGGCCAATTTCACTGTGGTCTGCCGCTATTCATTCAGCAGCCTTCTAAATGAAGCGAAACGGAAGATGTGAGGCAGCATTGTAAGAATCAGCCGAGGCGATCGAGAATGCAATCTCGTCTCACCATCAGGCTTTTCCTGACATGTTTGAACTGCGGCAACTAGGCATTGGCATGAAGTTCATTCCATGTCAAAGGGCAACAAAAGTTGAGTTCTTTTGAACATTCTCGCTGTGCGCACGATGCAGGGCACCAGCGTCCGACAAACTGCACTAAACAATATTTTTGCCCGATGAATATATCGCACTGCGCGCTGCACACGGCAATATGGCAAAGTTGCTTGCAAATTAAGCTCACGTCGGCCGCGACTGGTGCAGCCGAGAAAGTGACAGCCCGATGCACATAGTCAGTCCGGTAACATAGCCAAGTCCTATGACGGTCGTGGATGATTTGTGAACACTCGTCCCCCATTGGAGTTTGTGCTGCCTTTGAAAATTGTACGGGGCTCAAGTTGGACTTTTTTGTCCTAGGTAACTTTGTTGCTAGTTCCGACCGAAGGTGGATGACCCTTCCTGCTAGGAACAGAGAGCCAGCTATGTCTCTCATGAAACGGAAGTGGAAGCAGCCCTCTTTCTATATATGGGGAGCTTGAGCTACGCTTGAGGCAACAGCTGCTCTTTCTTTGCCCTGAAATAGGACGAGGTGTGTGGCTACATTGAGGTGAAAAAAAGAAGACTGCGCAAGTCATGTGCAGAAGTTAATGGGAAGTGCTACTGTGTGGAACCTGCTGTCAAAACAAAGTGGGTCTGCCTGATAACCACTCGGTGGTAATGTAAGATTGACTTGATGCTGATGATGGTCAGCCGCGTCAAGACAGAGGGGGAAACAGGTTTTCCACTAGGTGGTACAGTCAGAGCTCGTTGTTAATTCGTACTTCAAGGAACTGGAAAAAATGTTTGATTTATCAAATGACCTTGAAAAAAATTACATCCGATTTGCGTATGTGGTTGAATCTGAAGTAGGTGCGCTGGCTCTGCTTACCCCTGCTATACTTTTATAAGCAAATGGCGAAATGGCGAAATTATGGCGAAATTTATGGCGAAATTTATTTGCGCCAGGGCATCAATGATGGGAGAAGGTGTGATGAATGATGTAGTAGAGATTAATTGAATGAAAAAGGTTAGCTGACTTGATGAAGTCCAGTAGAGAACGATTGTACGGTCCCTGCGTCCAGGCAATGTATGAAGCAGGGTTGCTTGGTGAAAGACCTGCTACCATCAGGTGCCGGATCCTTTAGGCTTGAGAGCTGAGCAGTCCCACAGTAAGTGATGAACGTTGGTCTTCTCTGTATCCAGAAAACTTGCATTGCTGTGTCCTAAGATTGTGAATGAAAATGCCAAGTCCACAGAATGCCAAACTAAGCATGCAAATCCTTTTCTGAAATGTGCTGTGTGGGTAGTTTATAGAATCCCGCTGACTTGTGGAATGGTGTGCATCGTCCAGACAGGCCAATGTATTAATGAACGCCTAACGGAGCATAAACGCTCGCTAAGAACTGGTACCGGGTCACCTTTGCCGCATAATTGCAAGGACTGCGGCAAACAAGAACAGAAAATGTGCGAAGCAAAGCTCCAAGAAACTCGGAAATAATGTAGAAGTAAAGATAAGACTACCCGTGAACAGCTAGAAGCCCACCGGATTAGAAAAAGCGGGAGTTCCTGTGTCAGCACCCCACCGCTGGTCATTCATAAGAATGAAAGTATGTTTTTAGGGAAGTTCAAAAGGTTTGGATCACTTTTGTTCGAGGCGGCTGCGTTTTTATGGAGGCAAAATCCTAAGGCGCCCGTGTGCTGTGCGATGTCCCCCCTCTCGTAACCTTCCCTTCGCACTAGTCATTTACGCGTTGTTTGTTATATTGTTTTCGTCTCCCTTTCCACCACACCTTCCTCTTGGCTATAAATAAGCCGTTCTTGAATTCAATAAACAGTTTCAAGTACCGCCTGTCTCGTGTCTTTCTTTCCCTGTGTGCTCTGCGCTTCATCTACTCAAGCTATGAACCAACTTGCCCAAGAACGTGCTCTACTGAAATACCTTTCTTCTACAGTGGGCCCTTTTTTATGTGTCTCTTCAAGACTACCACAACCTACTCTGGATGCCGCCGAAGAGCTTCAGAAGATCAGGAGGGAGCACCTTGCGCCGGATGTCGGCCATGCTACACGCCTGTGCAAAATCTTGCGTTCAAAATGGCAGCACCTGGCGAGCCTCCATAGAGAACATCTGCGGTTAATGGTGTTCGCATCGTCGCCAGCGCCAGCAGCAGCAAGAAAACGGCGTGAGGTTGTGACTCAAGCCAGCCGAACGACAGAGTGCCTCTGGCAGCAGGTACTCCCGGGTCTGCGTGCTCTCGTGCCTCCAAAGAAGAAAAATACCGGAAATCCCGTCCATCTCGTGGAAGGTGTCAGGAGCATCCCAGAGGAGGTCCAGCGTTTTCTAGGTCACGGCCCCAAGTTCGCTGTGGAACCGAGGAGGACTGCGCCGGAATTGTTGACCATGGTCAGGCAAGTTTCTCTCTTAGCCCCAGCGGCGGAAGCGGTTCGATGTTCAGCGCTCTGTACTATCTTCTCCTTCTTCCTTTTGGTGTTCGCGCTGCTGATACATATCAATTTTGCACAATATGCTTATGGTTGAGCACAACTGCATGTATACACAAACAATAGAGGCACAAAAACACCGTGCCTTGAAAAAGCAGCTGCACAGCGACGTTGATCAATTGTAACGATCCAATGACAGCTTTACCAAAGAGTGCCATGGCAAAGGATGTTTGTTTGCATAAAGTGAGGTAGAAGACCCGTTCGCCTACCATTTCGTCTCAGATGCCAAGCACCAGGCCAAAGGAAGCTTGCAAATATAAGATAACTAATAGTTACCCGAAGACACTGGGGATCGAACCTCTCATCTCTGTCATATGGGGTAGATGCTTTAACCACTAGGCCACCAATGCTACTGCATTACGATTTTAGTTCATTAGTTTCATAGCACAAAGCTTTAGACGAGCATGCTTACTATATATTAAGGTTCCATTAAAGTGACACTGAGGACAACTCCGTTCTAACTTTGGCTTTGAATATATAGCTTTCACATGACAACATGACATCACGAACACTACGATGGTAAGTCACGCTTAGCTTCCAAGGGGCAGGTCAACGCAGAGAGTAATATACAGAATACTGAAAGAGGCTAGGGTCCTACTATTCTCTTGGTTTGCTTACATGGTGGCTCCTCTCACGTCGGCACAAGGTATCTACAGAAAGCTACTCTGTGCCTTTTTCTGCCTGTTGACGTTTGTACTGCAGTAAAAGATGCACTTATTGTGATGAATATTGGATTTGAAGATTTCGTTACTTGATTTAAACTCTTGATCTCAAAACCGAGAATGACTGTGTGATAACTGTCTGACAGTGGCGTAGGCTTGATTCAGCGATCTGTATAAAAAAAATCATTTCAAAAAGTTTGATTACGAAAATTGTCTTTTTCTAGCACATAATAGCTGCTATTAGTGAAAGTAGACTCTTTTTCAGCAGATTGTGGTAATCTAATCAGTACAGGCTAACTTCCATTTGACGTCGGTGTCCCTTGCGCACTGTATATTTATTCAGGTATCTACACCGCCCCTTTAGGGCACAAAATACTACACACAGGACGCCCCCCCCCCCCCCCCCAAACAGTGCCTCATTTGTACTATATTTCCTTCTACACTTCGCCGCTGCAACACATTTTTTAGCAAATTCCTACACTTAACGCATTTACCTCTGTCATGGTACCGTCCCTCGGAGGTTCTGTCCAATTGGCAGGTGATGCCATACGGTCACTTCAACTTTTCGACGTGGCATCTTTTGTGTCCTAAAAAGTAGTCTTCTTCTTCACCTTTTCGGCGGAAAATCCCCCGGGCGGTTCAATCGATGAAGGCCCAACAATTGTCCAGCACCGCATCCTCGGTGCACACCGTCTGCGGAAAAGCAACATGAATTATTGGAAACATAGATCGCTGCTATTAGCTGGAAGAGTTTTAATGGTCAACAGAAAGATGAGTCAAGGTCCATCCCTTTTTGTCGGAAGGAGGCGAAGAGGTCGTCCTCGTTACTTTGTTTACTGCAGATAGGAAGCAACCACTGCTGCTTTACCTCTTCATGCCATTTGGCAAGTTTAGTAAAGAGGATACAAAAACTGCGCAATGTCTTTGCATTCTCACCTGGGAAAAGCGCTTGATGCTCATCAGGTCCTGCCACTTTTGAGTCTTCAAGTCCGGAAGCAGGTGGCCGAAGTGGCACTCGATGTGAGATAGTACAAATGAAACTACGCTCGATATCACTGAACTGTGTCGGCGAAACAGCATATCTAAGTCACACAGGCAATTCGGATAGACGAGGCGACGAAGCGTCATCCCGATTACTTTATCGCCGGGAACCATCACTCGCTGAGGGCTTACGAATTCGTCTGGGACCCTCAGTGCCGACAGTGAAAGAAAGGCCGCATTAGAGCCATGCTTTCGAAAAAACTCATCACAGAAACATCCCTTTACAATCTAAACTGCTCAGTTCATTTTTCATTGTGTTCAGGAGTGGAGGCTAATGCGTAGTTACCTATTCCTCCAGTAGACTGGACCGCCGCGGTGGCTCAGTTATGGCGCTCGGCTGCTGACTCGAAAGACGCGGGATTGATCGGGGCCGTGGCCGTCGAATCTCGATGGAGTCGAAATTATAGAGGTCAGCATACTGTACAATGTCAGTGCACGTTAAAGAACCCCAGGTGGTCGAAATTTTTTTTGTCCTTCACTACGGCATTCCTCATAGCCTGGGTCGTTCCGGGACGTTAAACACCCGTAAAACCAAAACAAAACCTCCAGTAGATTGCATAAATATGGTTTACAATGCCTTTGATACTTTTCTCAGAGCTGTTACACACTTTTACCACATAACACTTCAAATGGGAAATGACATTCAATGCACTGATTGTACTCGTAATTTTATTAAAATGACACCAAACTTTCCAGTGCGCCATTACCTCAGCTGCACTTCAGTGGAATGGTTCTGTTATTTTTAATCACCGTTTCGTTGACCAAAGGTATTAAAACAATTAGCACTTGATATAACTGCGGCGTGGAACGAGAAATGTTTCCAGCCCCAAATCGTGTAAACACTCAGGCTGTAGAATCTATAGTCGCACGGCGCTGCAAGCACTTTTCGTTCCAGTGGTTCACTTTTCACGCGCTGCTCCTCTTCAGTCACAATAATGAATCAAGCGAGACCTCATATTTCTCTGCGAGCAGCCAAATTGTATCACATAACTTCTTCGCAATGTCGTTGATTCAAAGAGAGCAAGGGGCCGGGTTTCAAAGTTGCATGTTGGCACGCGAGCGTGTTAGACCACCTCTCTGCAAACGATCGCGTCGTGCCCCCATTTAGCACCTCACAGCAAACAACACGTCATAACTAGGCCTAAATGCATTCGAAGCCCTCATTCATCCACCCTACACATCAAGGAAGTCATTTTCCAGTTCTGTATCTACATTCGTTAGTAGTCATGACAAGCCGTTTCTTGTATCGGGTGCCGGGCGCCTACCACTCGGGATGTTTATTGCAGTACGACAGACCAGTTGTTGAGAACTTCGTTAACGTAAGAACGCCTCCCACAGCGTAGGAGCCATCTGTCACCTAGCTTCCGAGTTCAGTCTTTCTACCACCACAGTAACGATGCCGCAAACATAAAAAAAATCTGAAGAAAGCCGCAATAGCTACAACCGCTACAATCGTCGAAACGCGGCAAAACGACTACGTTCCACTGTATTAAAATAAACGGTACTGTAGCGCGCGGCCGATAGCATGCATGGGGCACTCAACCCAGGCACCGGCGAGCGAAAAGGCAGGGCTAAAGTCGACTAACGTTAAACTCTTTGAAAGAGAATTTGTGATGTTATTTGTGCCGCGTGCCTAGTGTATCTAACGGCTAAATATGTTGTTTCAACTACGCAGCCAGTGGACCGATAATGATTTAAGTGGAAAAATGTGACTACTCAACGCTACCTTGTTTCTGACAGCGCTGCGAACGAAAGCATTGGAAAGCGGGCAGCTACAGGCGGCGGAGCTGGGGTCATACAGAAAGCAGCGCCCGCTGCATGGCTGCACTATCTACTTATTGGGCGTTGCCTATTTCTCCGTAACTGCGTCGCATAATCAGGGTTTATGATATTGGCTGACTCCGCTGATTTCGATTTTAATTTTTCGCACATTGTGTGGCTTACTGTACTCTGCACAGCTTGGCTCATGCCATTTACTGTACGTGCTTTGTGTGTATATTCGCCGAAAGTAACCACGCAGCCGCGACGTAAGTGGGAGCGGGCTCTGAGCCGGAAGGCGGGGCTGCAGTGCCCAGCGCCGGCCGCTGCTCCCGGCTGCGATGTAAACTGGCGGACGTAAGCCCGTAATCTCGCCCTCCTTCCTTGGTTGATAAAAAGTATGGTTTATGGTTTATGGGGGTTTAACGTCCCAAAGCGACTCAGACTATGAGGGACGCCGTAGTGAAGGGCTCCGGAAATTTCGACCACCTGGGGTTCTTTTACGTGCACTGACATCGCACAGCACACGGGCCTCCGGAATTTCGCCTCCATAGAAATTCGACCGCCGCGGCCGGGATCGAACCCGCGTCTTGATAAAAAGGAGGCAGGAAGCATGTGCGGCGAGCAATTTCGCGCCTTCGGAGCGCAGCCATACTGAGTGAGGGCGCAAGTTTGCGTCAGCCAGTTTGCACTCGAAGCTGGGGAGCACCGGCCAGCGCCGAAGATAGCAGCGCCGTCTCCTGGCTTCAAGCTCGCCCTGGTCGCCAGCGCGGCTGCTTGGTTACTTTCGGGAAAGACGGCAAATCACGCTATTGCACACCTTGCACTATATTCGCCCGTGCACGGCCCGCTGGCAGTCGCGCTACTGCAGTCATTCCTTGCAAAAATGAACATTGAGAAGCAATTAACTGTTTAATGAGTATTTATAGAGTCTATAGAAAGTCTACTATTTCTCAAACCCTAATGCGTTTGGTCTTTAAAAAGTCAATATGTTCTTGACTGATATGACCCAATACAAAGTTAATTGACTAGAAGTGAATTAAAACTCAAGCAACAAAAACAAATTTAAAGCCGATTTCACACATGTCACTAAAAAGTCCATATGTTCTTGACTGATATGACCCCATATAAAGTCATCATAAATATAAAGTGCTCCAAAAAACGTCTATTTGAAAATTTTGGAAGGCTTCTCTGAAACACCTGGCATGATGGCATCATCTTCATTGGTGGATGGTGTATAAATATACATAATGTTAAAATGCCTTGAGAGACCAATATTCAGCACACCAATTGAGCGACCAATATGCAGCATGCCTACTGCAACATGTACCCCGCTCCCGCACCTCGCGGAATTCCTAACGCCACTTACGCCGTTCAAATCAAGCGCGCAGGCTGGCGGCTCACGCGGCAGGACACGTCTCATCCGAGTACTACGCGACCACGCCGTCCGTTCAGGCGTGCTGCCGTGCCGTTTCTGTTCTGACGTTCTGAGGTGGTTTTGTGTTATTGATTTCAAAATCGCTGCTTTAAACTCGTGTTTGGGTTGACTGGTGATTGTAATTTTCGGCGCCGCATGTGGAGCAATCTCCAGCCCTTCGTGCACTTCATGAAAAAGTGGCTGCGCCAGGAAGCATGCTGGCTTTTTGTCTTGACTGGACTTCAACAATGGAATTCGCTGCGTGTTTTGTCTTACCGGAACCACATTACAAAAGAAGAAAGCGGGAACTGGAAGGCGTTGAGTCTTCGTTTTCAGGTAAGTCCCGTAATGATGCGCGGGAATGCGCGCAAATTAACCAAGGAGAGAACGGAAGGGCTGAGGAGCTGTCGCGATTGCAAACCTGACGACATTGTGCACGGTTATTTCTGCGGTAGCAAAATGCGCTCTACACTGAATCACTAACTACCTGGCCCGTCTGTGTTCATAATTTATCCGTTTCGACGAGAACGCCGTGTAAATAACCTAAAATCATTGTTCGACGTGGTTGTGCACTGCTGTCTGCATGCATGTTTTTCTTCATTATCTGCTCGCAGCGTTTTGCCCATAGCGCACGCCGCTTGGCCTGTTTACCGTTGCATTATGTGCTGCGCGTATACGCGTCAATATAGTTTCATGATGTGGCTTATAGTGAGCTTTGAACACACCTTTGCGAGATGATTACACCGGCTGTCGAGCTGAGCTAACCGCCCGGCTTGGTTGCCGGTGGCGCGCGCCATTCGGTCTCTGACGCTTCTTAAGTACGCGTCAGGGCTCGATATCAGATGTACTCTGCTGGATACGACTTCGACTCGTGTTCCCTGCAGCGGGTTGTGCAACACCAGGCCAAGCGACATGGCACTGTGGCGTGCGGTTAATCGCGTTGAAGTGAAAAGCAGAATGAACACATCGTCCCCCAAAGCTGGACAGTCAGTGCAATAGCCTCGCAGTGGTGTGTTACAAGCTCAAGAAGCCGCTGACAGTAACATGCTGTATGTAGACGTATTAGCGTAAATGGAGGAGTGATGCGGCTTCACCAACGAGAAAACTGCCTATTCGATCATCAGTGTAGCTGTAAAACGCTAGTGTCAGGTGACCGTGAAGAAAAAAAATTTCTTGGACGTTGAAGAATAACCAGCCCGAAAATAGGTGCGCATTGTAGCCTTTTCATACAGCCCTTTCAGGTTAATTATTTTTGAAGAACCCTAAACACTGCAGAGCTTATTCTGGAGACAAGTGTGGGCAAGTGAACTCTCGTCTGTTTAAAATTTGCCTTGTGTTTTTGTTCAACGGTGAAGAGGCATGAAAAGAGCTGTCATTGAAGAAAGAGGATGTCTCGAAGTAAGTACTGTCTGCTGTCGCACAGTCTATGCGCAGAAAAGCTACAAGTGGTAAATAGAAAATGGTGCATGCTAAGTAGTCATATTTGCATCACTCTTCGTGTTCACCTCAAAACGTTCGCTCAGTGAGGTTTGGTGCTCTTTTTACTCTTTCAGTGAGTATACTTGTTCTAATACTCATATATTCCACAAGAAGCCTGTAGTGCCCTGTTTGCTGAGCTTTTTGGCATGCTACCTGATGGCATGGTTAAACAAAACTCGAAAAGAACAGAGTCAAAGGCATGAATGCACGCTGCACTCACAACTGTTTACATTGTCAGTTTTCCCTAACATATGATTTGTATTGCTCATACTCAGAAATAGAGCCAAGTACAAAGAAAAGCAAACCGAAAAGCAACAAGCTAACATATTACCCGTTTTTCTCATGCACCTAGCGGCAATGGTCGTAGTGAAAAAAGGAGTAGCGATAACGAAGTACTTGACTAGTAACATGCACACGTTTTTAGAAATACGAATATCTAGGTGTGCTTCTGCCACACTAAGAAACTGCCTTGTCTTGCTTGCTCTGCATCTTGATCTCAGAAGAGCCAGAGCTAAAAGGACAACAGACAAGATGGCAGAAGGGCCGACGCGATGGCTGAGTGGGCATGGCGCTTGGCTGCTGGCTCGAAAGATTCGGGTTCGATCCCGGCCGCAGATGTCAGATTTCGATGGAGGCAAAATTTTAGAGGCCCGTGTACTATGCGATGCCAGTGCACGTTAGAGAACCCCAGGTGGTCGACATTTCCGGAGCCCTTCATGAACTACGGCATCCCTCATAGCCTGAGTCGCTTTGGGACGCTAAACCCCCATAAATCAAACCAGACAAGATAGAAGGAGGACGACATGGAAATAGGCGCTAAACTTTCAACTTTGAAAATTGAGTCCAGCGCCTCTGTAGGTATCGTCCATCTCTCATTATAGTTTTAGGTGTCCTTTTTGTGATGGTTCTTCTGAGATCATGGCTTACCAACTAGCCCAACAAGTTCTGCACCTTGACGTGGCTAAGGCCATCGTGTTTTGTTCTGATGTCCAATGCGTTGCAGTGCTCGTTACTGTATTACTATTTATACTTCCTCTGCCTAATAGTATGTCATTGGTGTTACAGTTCCTGCTTTATCATATTTATTTTTTTAGGTATTCCATATTTCAGTGTTATCAATTTACAAAATCAGCAGTGTTTATTGCTGCTTGCTGTCTTTATGTTGGTCACTTTTAATCCATTATTTGTGTCCTGCTTTCATGTGTGTTTTTTTATTGCGTTGCATAGTGCACCAATCCACTTTTCCATTTCAGTGTTCTTTTTCTCTTTTTTCCACAAATATTCTCAAGTGGCTAGCATTTTGAGGACATGTTACGTTACTGCAGGTTAAGCAGCATTCGTGCCTTCCTTGATAAGGGCATCTGGAAGAGCTGGAATTGCAGAATTGCTGTTAGCAGGCCCAGCCTCTTGTGTGAAACACAGGCAGTGCTCCTGCTGTTGCACACTATTTTTATTTTTGAGTGTTTGCTATACACACGCTAATCTGGGATTTTTCATAAGCATGAAGTCATTTTCTAAATGATTTGTACAGTTAAAGTTGCAAACATAAAAAGGCAAAGCACGCAGTTACCTTCTGCATTTCTCTCTTCTACCAGAGCGTACCACTATTCCATGACACCATTGGTATCAAGGTGTAAGTTTAGTGTTGATATAAAATTACGAAATGTTTTTTTACTTCTGTTCTCCAACTGGCATTAAAGAGTAGTTCCATATGACACTATGCAATCAACAAATGCAATTAACGTTTCATTCCTGACTGTGAATATAGCATCGAATTTTTGTGTACGTGTTCTTTCACCTGTAGGAGTGCATTTGTTATTTTGAGATTGAGAAGCCTATATACACAGCCTGGACGGAATCCCAAAAGATGCAGTAGTTCTCAAGAGGGCCAACACAACGGTCTGGTCAAAAGAAGCAGTGGCGCAACGCAGCTTCGTGGCCAACTGCTCAGGAGGGTGACATTGGAAGACAAGGAAGAGGCTGTCCAGAAGGCACTCACTCAAGTGAATGTGAATGCACTCACAGGTGATTACTGGTTTTAGCTGTATATAGCACAGAAGTATATATTCACTCCTTCAATGTATTCGGGCGTTGCAACTCAGGTTTTGTTGGTGGTTTATTAGGAAGCACAAGACAAAGGATGAGAAGCATACTGGGCAGGAGCTTGTGACTAATTCATTGTAGGTATGCAACATGTGAAGGTTTGTGCGCAGGAGGTTAATTGATGGGCACAATTGGTGGCTCATGTGAAAGATAATATAAACAGCTTAAGTGATGAGGCTCAGAGCAATTGGGCAGTGATTAGCAGTGGAATTATCCAGAAATAAGAACTTTTCATGAACACTTAGCTGTCATGCTGTAGAAAGAAGACTTGCCAGTCATGTTCTGTGAAGCTTGGGATTTTATAAGCATTGAGACCTAAGGGATTCTCATTCTGTGTGGGCATTCATAGGTGTTGTCACATTGACCATCTTCCTTTAGTGCTCCAGTAGCTTCCACTTAATCTGTGACAAAAATTATTAACCCGTACAACTTGTAGCTATCACTAAGAGCATTTTCCAAGAAATTAGCTTGAAATGGATGTTGGCTGACCTATTATCTAGCTCTTATGCATGCATTGTTGCAATTCATGTTCTATTTACCTTGGGCCAAACAATTTGCGGCTAGGTTTTACTCAAGCATAGGTGTGATCTAGCCAATGCTTGCTATACTTCAGGACAGCTTTTTGTGGCTAGCAGGCAAGGAGAGGGACGGGGCTTTGTTCCATTGTCATGGGGAGTGGCCTATCTCAGCTTTGGTCACATTCTCTCCCCCCCACAGTAGGTGTACAAAGGTGCGCCTCCTTTCCTTTCCGGCCTACTTTGGCTGCATACCCACAAAAAGCTGTCCGCGAGTATAGCTAGTTCTGCTGCGCGCTTTGTAAAATAGTTTATGCCATTAAATATGACAGCATATCTTGGCCACTTTGTGCTACACTTAGCAGGGACGTCCGAGCGTGGTTCTGTAGAGAATCAGCTGGAAGCGCTTGGGATACCTCATCTATAAGGTGGGAGAGATAATGCTACTTTTGCGTCATGTACTTCGCATGAAAGTAAAAACGGCTGCCTTGGAAAAGGTGCCTGTCTGCCGTACTAAGTCTACACAAGTTGAAGAACCATCAATGGTCAAAATTAATCCATAGCCTTCCACTGCGCGGTCTCAAAGCGACAAAATTCGCCGTTTTACTATCAGCCTTTCTGCAGGATGTGCCTCCTGCAAGTGATCTGCCTGCTCAGAACCAGTCAGTCACCTTGTTAAGGTTATTCATATAAGTTTAGTCCACTCAGACATTCTTTATAGCTCAAGCATTAACACATGGATGGACCAACAGAGGTTCATCTTGCCGCAAGGCAGGGAGTGCCAGGCACGATAGCGGATAGTGCCCAGTAAGCGTACTCTGTTAGGTTTTGTATGTGTGCAAGTGCCTGCAAGTACTGTGCAATGAACTGCCCAAGATGCTCTTGTTCTGTACAACAGGCTCTACCTGAACAAAACTGGAGTGCTCAGACAGCTTTGGTTTGAATATAATCATCGTAAAAAATAATCTGCCAGCTTTGGTTCGTACATCTGCTGTGGTTTTCCGCGTGGTAGGGTTCAGAGCAGCTTGTTCAATGTGCATTTAGTTGCGTAGAAGGAAGGTTTACTTTTCACTGCGTAACATTCTAGCCTTGTTGCTTTGAGCGTGGCATAATTCTTGGTGTAAATTTGCACAACTTTACTTCCACGTTACTCTAGTCAACCTTTTATGCTTTTCTGCCAAAATAGCAATAAAGAAAAATGGTCTTTAATAGAAGCAGCCTGCCAGAGCTTTACTGTTCAGCAACCTGTGCAGATGCAAAAAGTGTCAGTTCATAGATTTTCTCGCCATCAAATCTACTCATATCAAATCTGTCTTAACATTAACTACAGCATATATCGATTTGTCAACATCTTTATGAGCTTGTAATAATTATTTCTGTAATTTCTCAGAAATTTAATGTTCTGCAGCTGTTTTTTCATGTTGTCAGTTTATTTCTGCAGGTTACAAAGCATTAGAACCTGTGGGCCTGGTAGTGAATGAAATTATATAATATGCTAGAATGTTTTCTATTGTCTCAAAAACCTTAAAATATGAGTTAAAACATCATAAATATGGCAGAAGCTCAGTTCTCGGAGCAGGGAGAGCCCATGTATATATGAAATTAGCTGGGAATGCAAATAAAAAGGCACACTGAAATTAAGTTGCGTGCATTACGTGAGAAGCATTGATTTACTATAAAGCAGAAGGCTCAATCTGTTCATACTCATATTTAATCGGTTCAGTCATACTGATTGTGCAGTACATGTTTTCATCACTGAGCTAAATTTAATGGTAGCACTCGCTTTTTACCTTTGCACTGAGATCACTATAGAGGTGTATTTCATAATATAATTGTTGTTTCTTAATCTTCAGGCATTGTGGCTACACACAGCTGGATTCAAGCTGCCATCAAGACAGTGAAAGATATTTCACTTTCTAGGAAAAGATGCACGCTATGACACAAGGAGCCTCCAGCGTGACTCAGCCACTGCTTTCGTCTACCAATAAAGCTAAGGGTGCATTTGGGCAAATATGAGCGTTTTTCTTCTTTCAATACATGCTTACTCTTCATGCTTCTCAAGAACACGAATCACGTAATTATGTGCATGCTCCTATCTACTACTGTGCTCAAAATTAAGAGACCCCTGTGAGCGCGTACCGAACTGTGTCAAACTGCATGCGGGTGCCGCCTGACGAAGCAGTCCTGTTGGCGAAACCGAAGCCCGTATGCAATTTGGCACGTTGCAGCCTACACTTGTGGTGGTCTCTTAATTTTGCTCACGATGGTATGTCCAAACATTGAGCATCACTATAAAGACATATTAGGTAACAAATGTATTTCCCGATGCTTCCTTCCTTTGGCATCATCACCGAAATGGTACACCGACCACACCAAGAAACCGTAAACAAAAGCGCGCCAGAGCTTGTATGAGCCGGCCGGGTCACGGTCACGCCAGATGAGAAGACACTACACCACGTCACAGAACCCATGTCTGAAATTCAGGTCTTCGACACTGGACACGATAAATGCCAATTTTCTTTTGTGCAACAGTATCCCAGTATTTTAATTTTAAGATCACCACGCGCACATAGTGGATGCACTATTTATATAGCTCGTAACACTGTGGCAAGGCAATAAACACCCAATAAACTCTCGACTGGATGTATTTAGACCTTTCAATAAACAGTCAATTGAATGTGAACTGTAGATCAAATAAATAAAAAGGGCAAGTAATAAACTGGGAAATAAATGTTAACTTATAGGTAATATAACATGAATTGAGGGTTAATAGTCATGCCATTAAATGTGAACTGCAGGTTTATAAACAGTCAGTTAAATTCGTATTGCCAATCGATAAAATCTCGATGTGGATCAATCGATTTGAGTTATTAAACAGTCAAATGGAATACGGTGGCCAATTTTAAATTTAACTCAACAAAAAAAAAGTCTATAAGTTCTGAATTGTATCGCAAAAGAATTTACTGCAAAAGAAAGTACATGAGTGTTTAATAAAAACTAGATATAAATTTTTGTAAGAGATATGTGTGCTATCGTGAGTAAACCTTGCGTCTGCCTTGCGCAGTGCACGACCCTGCCTCACGTCCGCCCCACAATATATTTCTTGCTATTCGAGGGCTTACAATCATGAATCAAGGGGAAGAAATCGGTTATTTATTTACGTAACGCTGCTTACCCCGTTGGACGAGCGGAAAAGGGCACAAAGTTAAACACACAAGCACGCGCAGACAAACGCGCGCACATAGGCGCCCTCAGTGCTCCTAAGACACTGTGAGCGATTGGTTGGAAGCCCGTGTTGTAGCCATTACGGTGCCAAAGATTTGTTGACCAAAACGGACAGTTGGCCGCGGAATGGGAGTTATGGCCGAGAATGACGTCGGGGAATGCAGGAGTGCTTGGTAATCGTTGGGAGATGTCTTCTTGTATGTGGTGCATCAATGTTCCAAATGCGGTGTTCGTAAAAGCATGTTGTCTTTGTTCGTATCTTCGCTGCTTTCGCGCGTTTCGCCTGTTCGCACAGTTTTTGCTCGAGGTTTATCAGTGACACCTGGTCGTTATTTACATTTTTCAGCTGATAGTGCCCGGTGGGAGCGATAACCACTGCTGTGAACAGTGCTGGCGTAGCAATGGACGCACAAGAAGCGCCAGATAAGCTTAGTGATGTGCCAAATGTCAACGGCAACTGTATCGGTTTGCTTTTGTATTTATATGGAGCAAATTCATTTCACAAAGCCCCTGGCGTCTTTTCTGGATTGACCCTGTTCGACAAAGACCTTGACGCAGCTGCGTTGATGTCCGGTCGAGAGCGCCGGGAATGTAAATTTCGATTTTTCTGGACCGAAAATAGGTATTAGGAGACCGTACAGAACAGCAATAACGTGCCATAAGAGCGTGGCATGCCGCAGCGCATGTTACCACTCAAACTGCACGCCTGAAGCCGAAACCTGGAGTTTCTCACCTCGCCGCTTGGTGCACTACAGTCAATTGGGCCCTATGGGAGTGTCCGCTCTTTATCAATACCTTTCTATTTGGCCTGTAAGTCGCTGCATCAAATGATGGTGGCCGGTCGAGCGCGAAGCAGCGAGGAGAGGACGACCCAAAACGCGAACGCGTCCGCATTCCCGTGCGACCTTCGTTGTGCGTCTGGAAGCATCGCTGCGCAACTCGACTCTAGCACTCGAGCTCAAAGCGCACGCTTTGCCACCCGCAGCGGTCTGAATGGTGCTTGGTTTGGTGTTGAAGTTCACAACATAAAAGACAAAATATCCATATTATCAGAAAGACCGCCTGCTATACACAAGCAGCGACAAAGCATGCTTGCGCTAGTAGCGAGCTTTCGGCAACGGCGCCGCCCAAGGTCGCGCCAGGCAACGAACTGCGCTGTTGCCTGGCGCAGCGGACGCCGCTTCGCAAGTACCCTGCGCTATAGTATATATTAATATCACTTTGCTGTTAAAAGAATAATCTTACCATAAACTAAAATTATGTTCAATTTCAGCGACACCTTCGGCTGCGGAGCTAGTGGACCGCTGCGGGCGCCAGGCGAGCGGGACCGCAACGCCGGGCCAGCGGCAGCTTGCGAGGCTATTCTGGCGAGAAATTTTGCTCGTATCAAATTTGTTGCTTTCACCAGCAACTCAGTGTTGATCAACGATCCTCAGAAATGATACATTTGGCACATTTCTGTGTCTCAGTGTTTATTGCTTACGTTAAAAACAATCTTAAGCTGATTTTTATTACGGCGGCGGACGGGATCTTTTCCTCGGTTTCCTTCACGTTCGCACCAAAAAATACAAAACAGCAAAAGAAGACAAATTCGAGCAATGACATTAAGCCTGCGCAACAGCCGCGCTTGCGGCCACGGCGCCGCCTGCGGGAGCGCCAGCGCAATGAACTGCGCTGCTTCCCGGCTGCCGTGCTCGTCCCCAAGCAGCACAGTTAATTGACCCAATACTGGAACCGTATTGGCAAAAGCCGGCCCTACAAAGGACCAGGATGGGACCATCCTTTTGCAATATTGGGCCGATTACCTCTGTTGCTTGGGTCGCTAAGCCTAGCTGGTTTCGCATCGATGCCGCAGCTCAGGGTGCTTTGGAACTAGCCAGCGCCGTAATATAGAAACTTCTACAGTCACCCCTTTACTACCAACCGGTCCCGTAATAAAATAAAGTTATGCTCGATTTCCGCGACGCTCTCAGCAGCGGATCTAGCAGACGTCGGGCGAGCCGCACGAAGAAGCAGCAGCAGCCGGTTATAGCATGAAGTTTGCTTGTATCATAGTTATCACTTCAACCAGCACCTTGGCATTTGCCAACGATCCTCAGTAATGATACCTTTTAGGACACTCATCTATCCCAGAGCTTGTTATGAACGTAAACAAACAGTACTCTAGCGGAATCGTGTTGGTGTCTGGTGAATGTTTTAGCTCGGCGACCGATCTCGCGACGACACGGTCGGCAGACTGGCTTTGTCGGCGTCGCGGGCGTCAAAGCATGTTACACTACGAAGACATCTGGTTGTCGGACGCGTTGGTGTTGGTGTCGGTCTAGTGTAACAGCTTGGTCTGCCACTGACAAGCCCTGCTGACCCGGTCGGCCAATCATCGGTGTCGTTGTCGTGTCTGCGTCGGCGTCGTGCCGGGCTAGTGTGACAGGCCCTTTAGCGGTCATTTCGCTAGCCGCTGAGTGATTAGGAAGAGATAAGAAAAAAATAAGCGGACCTAAACTTAGCGCAATAGTAAGCGAAAGCCGCGGCCGGTCTCGAGGGGAGCGCGCGCTCTTTCGTACGGCCTCCGAACTGAGCGCGCCGACAATGGGGGATCGTCTATGCGAGTCGGGCCCTCCGCCGCCGCTAGGGGCGCGGCGACCTTATGTAGCTGCGCTGGTTTCGCCTGCGGCGCTGATGAAGACGAAGCTCGGAGCGCGACCTGGCTCGCGCAGTTCCGAACGCCAGCAGCAACCAGCCAGCCACGTCAACAGCCCGCTCCGCCGGCTCAACAGCCGCGGCTACCGGGACTCCAATAAATGTGGACTTCCCACCACATCTGGGGACACCGGACGACAGCCCCGACGCACGCAACGCCGCTCCCACCGGCTCACCGCTCCTGCCCGTCCTGTCCCTTCACTTGACCTTGCCGCTGCACGCCCCCTGTTCGCACCAGGCTTTCGGCAGTTTTTCGCCGCCACGTACGCATCTACCATCACATCCTGTGAGCTCCTTCAGCCATATCAGCGCCCCTTCCTTCCTCGTCTGCCCGGGCTGCCCGCTTTTTATGCCTAGGACCCCGTTTTGTGGTTGGCGCTGCTGGACTCGCACTTTCGAGTCAACAACGTGTCCAGCCAGCTGCTGCGCTATCAGCACACCAGCCGCGAACTCCCACTCGGTCTCCTGGCACAGCTGCAGTTGCCGCCTCCTGGCGCCGACATATACGCCGAATTCAAGAAGGGCCTGACGGTTTATTTTGGCTTGGAGCTCCCGCCGATTCTCTGCGCTCCTGTTCCGGACTCAGAAGCTGCGGCGTCACTTGACTCACCGTCCCTGGCCGCATCGCCTACCCGAGTTGTTTCGGTTTTCTCTCCGCCAGTTTATACGCCGGAGCCGATCCTCACACCGGTGTGTCCACTTGCCGCCACCGAATCAGCTCCCACCCATGGTTGGGCAAGTGCCACGCGAGTACGCGTCGGTCTCTTGCCACCCTTCCCAATCAGCTGCCTCACCCTACACCGTGGTCTCTCCCAAGCTTGCTCCACCCGCTCCTTCAAGCGCCTCTACCACTGCCTCCAGGGATGCCCCACGCCCCGTGCGCCCCAGCGTCGACTCGGCGCTTCCGTTTGCTTCCACGCCTCCGAACCTCCGGGCGCCGATCATGCCACTGGAGGTCACTGGCGGCCGGCCGATGCCAAGAGCGCTGTGTCGACCTCAGTTATCCCACCGACCTGTGTTGTGCATTCCGGCACACATACTCCAGCACAGACCTCTTGTGAGCTCGACACACAGCACCCTTCTGCCCTCGGTCCCACATCCGCTTTCCCTGCGCTTGGACACCTGAGAGGCCGCAGGAGCGCAGTTCAGCACTCTGGCCTTCTGCAAGCCCAGACGCTTCGACTTCATCCGAGCTGTGCTTCCCATCACCCGTGCTCTGTGCCTCAAGTCTAGCTCAGCGCTGCCCCTTTCACCTGAAACTTTTGCGCACAACAGTGTCTCCTTCCCGTCTCCCAAAACCTCCTGCCACCGAGACACTTCAGCTTTCAACAGTGATTCTTTATTGGTCACCTCCCAGCGCGCCATTCCTCACGTGAGCAGTGTGCGGTTCGCCTGCGCCTACTGGGACACCTATATTATGATTTCATCCTACTGCCCCGTGGCCCTTCCTCGGCCACCGCCCTTCAGCCATGTCCACCCTCGTGATGCCTGAACTCAACGCCGGCGCCCCCACTCGGAACTTCGACCTTCGCTTCTCCCTGGACATTATGTGCTCCCCCAGATCTCCAGGCCCTCCACGGGCCTTGTACATAATTATCTTCGTTTTTTTTCCTTTATCGCGCATCGCGCTAGGGGGAGAGCATCTGCAGCAGCGCTGGTTTCGCCTGCGGCGCTGATGAAGACGAAGCTCGGAGCGCGACCTGGCCCGCGCAGTTCAGAACGCTGGCAACAGCCAGCCAGCCACGTCAACAGCCCTCTACACCGTCTTAGCCGCCGCGGCTACCGGGACGTCACATAAATGTGGTTCACCCTCCACACCTACTGCTCGGCATTGGGGTTTAAGGACGATGAGGGGAAAGTAGATTAAGTGGGTAGAAGTAACCAAGCGAACGTTATATGTTTGGTGGCAAAAATCAAGACAAGAGTAAAATTTCATGTCATGGCTAGGTGGCTTGAGCCACCGCCCGATTGAAAGGGTTCGGCCGTATCCATCCATCCATCCATTCCATTCCATCCATTCCATTCCTTCCATTCCATTCCATCCATCATTCCATCCATCATTCCATCCATCATTACATCCATCCATCATTCCATCCATCCATCCATCCATCATTCCATCCATCCCATCCCATTCCATTCTATTCATCCATCCATCCATCGTAAAGCACCCAAATGAAGTAAAAGTAACACAAAGCTTTGAACTCGCCGGCTTCCCTCCTCTCCTAGCGCGCCGCCGGATAATCGAGCCTCCCATTGACCGAGGTGCCGTGGTCACGTGTTAGCGCGCGCTTTTTAGCTCCGCAGCAGACGCCGGCGCCATTGCCGGGGTAGGTGTCGCGCTTCGTTTTCTTTTTGTGCAACAGTTTTGGCGGGAAGTGTTTTTCCATCTTTGACGGCGTCTACGCGTTGCGGCAATGCCGAGCTTCTGTTGCGCGTATGAATGCAACAACCGAGGAGGCAGTGGGAAAAGATTTTGTTTTGTAATTCTGTTCGGAAAAGCAAAACGGCTACCGAAAGGATTGGATGCACAGGATCAGACGGGCAAACTTCGATAAAGAGCTAGATCCGCCACTTAGTGAGGTCAGTGGCCGTTCCTCAGTTGTCAGTCGTTTTTTTTTTCTGGTAATTTGGTGTGAAGCGGAAGCTACTGCTCTCTTTCTTCGTAGTAAATGCTGTTTGGCATAGTTGAAGATGGACTTGTTCGCTCGTAGGCTACGAAAGCTGTGCTTCTTGCTGTCTTATGCCCACCGTGCCAGCTCTGCTAGATTCTGCAGGTGTAGCTTTGATGCTGCGAGCATTTCGTGGCGTGTCGACGTAGTTGCAGTGAGGCTCGTTCGCAGGCTCGACTCGAAAGTTACGCTTCATATTGTTTGAGCCTCCATGTTTACGTTGCTCGCGTTGGAGGTCTAGCTTTCACCTTGCGCACTGCTGCAGGAATTTTAGTCGCAGTTGGACTCCTTCGCTTACGAACCCCATACTAAAGAGGCGGTTCTCGCTGTTTGATACCCGTTGTACATGCTACTCGCAATATATATCTAGCTTTTATGTTGCGCGCATTACGTGCGTCTTTGGGTCGTTACAGATGGGCTCCTTCGCTCACGAGTTCGATAGTAAAAGGGTGGTTCTTGCCGTTTGAGCCTACTACGCTGTTCATGCTGCTCGCGGTGCAGGTCTATATTTCATGTTTGGCGCATCCCTGGACGTATTTGTTTTGTTGCAGTTGGGCTATCACTCACGAAGTCAACGCTAAAGGGGTGGTTATCGCTGTTGAAGGTCCCGCTGTTCGTGCTACTCGCGATTCCTAAACGAACCAACGTGTTTGCTTCAGAGAGAACAGAGTAAATTCTAGTTTTGTATTTTCAGCATTCGAGTTTTTTCTGTTGCACGCTACTTCGACCGAAAGAAATTAACTGCGGCAGTCCAGGCTACTGCGCGTTAGGCATGGAGATTACAAGAGGGAAGGCAATGTTCTCTTACAAGCCATTATTGCATATGGTGACCTAAGATAATACTCACCTAAAGAAGCAGCATTCGAATGACTCATGACTCATGCGGCGCTGTAGTTGCTCACGAAACAGTTTAAATGCTTTTTTTGTTGATGTAAATCAACACAAAATATTAACCCTACAGCAAAATTCTGATCACAACCGTGTTACAGTGCGCAACTCTAGGGCTTCGTATTCGCCTTTTTAAAAAAAATATTACGTGGCTACCCTCAGTCGGATATTTTTAACGGTAGCCTGCGAGGTGTCCGAGGTATATAGAATCTCCAAAAAATTCCTACACTAATATAATTGAAAATCGGACGAGTAATCACCTACTCATTGAACAGCACAGCCTGTTGCACAAGCAAACACCCCTTTGAGAGAATATATTATAGGAGCATTAAGCCGCCATCAGTTCAAATAAAGCATAGGCCGCACATCTAGTCGCATGTCTGTCCAATTCCTCTTAGCGGAGTTAAATTTTTAATAAGATTGGGCAAAAGACGCCGGTTGAAAAACACGAGGGCGAGACATTCAGTACAGTGCCCCGAGCTCGCTCGCTCACTCCACGTCCACCGTGTGCACCGCGATCAAAGCGATCACAGTACGAAAAATTCCGATAAAGCCGTGCAACGTGGGCCGGGGCAGTTATTTGGGTAAGAAATTGTTGTATCTCCCATGCCATGCGGCCGAATAAGAGGCAGAAAATGCAACAAAAAATTCATTCGGGCGCGCGGTTCGCTGCGCGCCAAAGCGCGAGCGTTGGGAACACAACGCGCTGAGTATATTCACTATAGTGCCGCGAACTAGCTCGCGCACGCCACTTCCAACGCATGCTCCGCAATCAAAGCGATCGCAGAACAAAAAGTTTCGATAAAGCAGCACAGCGTTGGTCGCATCAGTTATTTCAGCAACATATTTTTCGATCTTCCATGTCATCATGTCAATTAGACTAAAGGCAAGGCAAAAACGCAACACAAAATTCGTTCGGTTGCGCGGTCTTCTGCGCGTCAAAAGGTGAACGTTGGGAGCGTCTGCTAGCATCCCCTGCCTAGGTGCCGCCACCGTCGGCGGCCGGGAAGAGCCGTGAGGAGGAGCGCCGGCATAGGAGGAGGAGGGAGATGATGTCGTTACCTTTAGTCCAATGAGGGATTTAACCGTTCGCGGGCCGCTCAGGTCTGTGGCGGCTGGTAGTGCGCGCCCAGTTTAGCACTTGAGAGTGCTGATTGACCACAATCGGCGCCTCGGAAAAAAAAGCAGACAAGCAGACGAACAACACATGCATGTACGTTATGAAGACAGAGCCACCGAGGATAATTGTTCATACAGCGCAGGCTGTTAAAAAATACTGGCAAGTCACCCTCCCATTTCAGGTATCAAAACGACTATAGGGCAGGTAGTGCGGAGATCAATGCACGATTTATACTGAGACCAATTTCGTTCCCGCCGTAATCACTTGTCGCGCGTACTCAGTAGCAGCTAATCACAGGTGATGGTTGCAGCCAAAGTAAACAACTCGGGAAGTACGCACGGAAGAACATAGGTGGTTGTTCACTCAAACCGGAAGAAATCTTGGCCTCTTATTGAATAATATAGGTATATCAACTTTCCGAAACACTATGCAGCGCCAATACATTCAAATATTACCGACGGATGCCTAAGCAAAACACTAATTTCGCTACAAAACATACATTGTGCAACAGATCGGCCGTAAATAATTTCTTAAAGCGGGCGATTTTCATAGGCTGATGATGTTAGGTCAGTGATGTCACATTTAATCACATTGAAGATTCAGAAGATAAATTGGTTAAAGCCACGATTCACGCTCTGGCAAATTTATTTCGCACGGTTATTACTTGACGCGCATTACAAATAAAAGGGTACTACGGATGGTGGTTCATGGCGGAGTGGATGTAAGCACGCGATAATTGGTGGGTGGACACTCATCATGGCGAAATTCTAGGTTATTTTCCAGCTGAATCACATGTACGACCTTTTTCAAAATGTTGTGGCGTCGGAAGCTATTAAGCTATTCCATTACTTAGTACCTTACCGTTTTAAAATATTCAGAATGTTTGTTCAAGAATCTTGGACGTGGATACTCGTGCATAAATTTAGCTAACATAACTTTATATTGAAATAAGAAAGGACGGGCGTGGGCTGTGAAACTGATTCCAGCTACGTGCGTTATTGTCTTTTTCTGTAACACAAATAGTTTATTGAGGTTTCTTGATGTTGTTCCCAAAACCAAATGGCAGTATATTAATTAGTAACTTAAGTTCGAATTAAGTATGAGTGCATTCCTAGGAGTAAAGTTTAAGAAGAGTAAAATAAAGGGTTAGTTTTAATAAGGTTGCTCAAAAGTAGGCGATGTTATATCACTTGGGAAGGCGTAATTGTTTGATCGCAAAGTCTCTTAGCTAATATTCCTGTACGAGAACAGAACTTCTTGTTTGAGTCGTGTTCATGATTGCATATCTCACTCTGCCAGCTAGCATCAATTAGTATTCGAGCGGGCAGTGTACATACAGCCTTTGTGAATGGCGATAATGGTCGGTTGCGATCATAAAATAAAGGAGTGTAGTTGAGATATGCGGCAGAATATTATACGGTAGAGATTCACATCACCTTTGGCCATTAACAATATGCAACTCGAATACATCAATGCGCAATGTATGTGCAGGCCTGCGGATTGAGTATATACTAGCCGGAATGTATTCAAAATTGTTTGCAGTGCTTCAAAAGCGCGATCAGCGAGCGAAAGCGTTCACGCGCCGCAGCATTTCAAACGCGAGCGGCCAGTCCGCCGGCTGAGGAGCGGTAGGACCGCAGCGCCACGATCGCGCAGCGTAGGCAGGCAGGAAACACCCCATTGCACAGGCCGTACAAGCGCGTGCCGCCACAGCTACTCGACCCCGGCCATGCGAAAGCTTACTGGCATTAGTGACCGATGGACCTGCAGGCCCGGTTTTATGTTTCACAGGCGACTGTCCGGTTGGGCGTCTCTACGCTCACGTGCACACACAGCCCTCTTCCGCTGTCGGTTTCGGTTCGAGATCATTGCCTGCACACTTCACGGACCCGAGGAGCTGCTTTCACGAAGCAAGTAAGATTGTCCAGTTGCCAGTCTAACCTTATTCGCAGCCGAGACCCTATCCTGGATTTGAGTGAATGAAACGCGCATAACTGGCTGATTTTTTTCTTCGGTGGAAACCTGAGCGCACGCAGTGAGAAAGAAGACGGGAAGTTCGAAACGCGGTCGCTCTGAAATATCTTTGCGGGTGGAGCGCAGGACGAGACCAGAAAGCGCTCGGCACGACCAGGAATGCATGCGTCATTCAGAGCGTTGTTCTGCATCATGAACTGCCCCTTTTTAATTCATACCGGCACAGTACAGGGCCCGCTTGATTGAAGCAAATTAGGCAGCCTAGTTCCTAGTATAGCCTTATTGGCAGTTTAGTCAACAGGGCCGGAAGGCATCTTCCGCTGGAGTAAAGGAAAGGCAAGGCGAATGACAGGTTCCCTTTCTCTGCGGACACCTCAAGCGTGCCGTCATAAAAAACGCGAACGCTAGCTCACAATAAGCTTGTAGTCGGCGTTCGTGTTTCTCACGGCGTGGTTGAGTCGTCCGCCGGCAATGTTAGTCCGTTACGCGTCTTTCCTTTCCTCGAATCCAGCGGAGCGCCTAGAATACGAATAACGCTAGACTGGGGACCTTATTCGCGCTCTAAACACTCCTTGTTTTGAGGAAAGAATAGGCGCCTTCCTGGCTCAATTTTTTGATGAACACTTGCACCAGGCAGTGAGGAAATGCAAAAGCAGCCAGCGTAACGTTACGTCTTACGGCTGTCGTTGTATGCCGCAAATGGCTGACAACAAAGCTACACCAGCTTTTGCTGTGAAAAAAAAGACAGTCGTCTGTACGCAGCGGCAGGGGAAAACGACATAGAGCTTCATTACTGCAGGAATACAGCCGTACAGAATTGTGTAGTCATGGATACCTCGGTATAAGCCAATGCAACACTCTTACTTTCCATTTTCAACGTGCTTCAGTGAAACGCATAGAACAATGTCGACGCGCGCTCGCATGTCCTCTGAAGTAAAGTCTTCAGAGCTGCAGCTGCGTGAAGAACTGTGGAGTCCGTTTCAAACTACATCGTCTCTCTGAAGTCACAGGGACGAAGATGGAGTGATGGATTCATTCTGGACCATTCCGTCCAACGGGTGCACTTAGGGAAGTCACGAGAGAGCGGTAAAAGCATAAGCAGCTCCACGTCAGGCACGAAAGCTGGGAAACACGGCATGCATATCAACTGCGGCTTTGAAGAGCAGTCAGGCGAAAGGGGGCGTCGCTCTTCTTGATGTGTCAGCATAGGCTCACTGGAAGGCATGAACCTAGCTATCTTGGCGGATCAAGCGGGTAATTCTGGCTGATTCTATGTTCAGCCAGACCAAGGTGAGGATACCGGCAACGAAGAGGCAAATCGCCACAGCGATGCACAGATCCTTGGCCGATATTCCACGGAATGTGAACAGTCGTGCCAGAAACCTCGTCGGGCGCTGGTTGTCCTCCATGATGCGGCCGGAAAAGCTTAGACGTTCAAGGAGCTTGGAACACTGCCTGGGCTTTTGGGCGAGCGGTGAGGCGGTCTTCGTCCTCTTCACCGTTCGAACGCAGCAGCTTGTAACTGCGAGTGACTGCCGATGACGCAAAAACATTTTCTAGGAAGAAGATGCAGTTACACTGCGCCTTGACATGTGCCTTGTGTGCATCTCAGGCGCACGTCCGACATTTTTCGCCGGAGTTAGACTTCCAAATAACACCTAAAAGATGAGCAGGAGGTTACATAAAAGAGTCGCGCCATAATAGGCGATATGCGAAATAGCTTACAAGTGCGGCAACGCTGTGCGTTCGGTTTTCGTTTACCATTTTCGTGGAGTCGGACTGGCACGATAGTAGAACATCCAAACAACCCTGATTGTGGTGTTTAGACACCGTGTTATAGATATCAGCGTTATCGCAAGCCCTCCAATATTTCTGACAACGCCACGAACTTAAACGTGTTCTAGAGGTCCTTCGCTCGCCTCATGCCATCTAGACATTTTAAAGTCATCTGCTACGCGTGCTCTCTTGATATCATCGAAAGTATTCCTCCAAACGTGAAGACCCGCCTCGGTGGCCCAGTGGTTAGGGCGCTCGGCTACTGATCCGGAGTTCCTGGGTGCGAACCCGACCGTGGAGGCTGCGTTTTTATGGAGGCGAAACGCTAAGGCGCCCGTGTGCTGTTTGATGTCAGTGCACTTTAATGATCCCCAGGTGATCGAAATTATTCCGCAGTCCTCCACTACGGGCACATTTTCCTTCCTTTATCTTCCACTTCCTCTTTTACCCTTCCCTTACGGCGTGGTTCAGGTGTCCAACGATATATGAGACAGATACTGCGCCATTTCCTTTCCCCAAAAAACCAACCAACCAACCAAATGTGAAGCCTTAACCGTATGCTCTGCTTCTGCTGTCCGTTGTTTACCAAATGTAGCTCCTCTGTTGTTCAACCAGCGCCAGTGGTGCTAACAGTAATTGTTTCTCGCGGGTCTTCGGCTTCATTTGATGTGGCCACCGGAGTAGCAACAGCAACATGGCCTACATTCCGTCTCTCTGCACTTCGCAGGCGTTCCTTACGTTTTTTTTTTTGCTCTGGTCTGCGCTTGCTACCGCCCCTTCACCAAGCCGTTCAGATCGTGTGGGCATCGCCGAATCACCCCGCCGGCACTGACATCTACGCCCCGCTGCATCCACCCAGACAGATGCGTCCATCCTATGGCGCATATACGTCACCTACGATGACGTCGACACCCAGCGCCTATTTAAATTTCTGGCCGTGCGACACCATCTTCAGTGGGCACCGGAGTAGGAACAGGAACATGGCCTACATTCCGTCTCTCTGCACTTCGCAGGTGTGTAAGCCCATTTCCTTGTACGCTAAGAGAAGCGATGATAACTTCGTGTTGTTGCTCCCGTGCCCACAAGTGTTTTCTGAAGTTATTTGCGAGTGTTTTCATAAGTCCGGGCTCTAACTTTGCTGTGGCGACATCGAATCCAATCCTGGACCTAACACCCGCTCAGAATCTCACCTTGAAACACTGACATTACCTGATGAACCCTCAGAACAGATGGCTGTTCTTTTCAAAATTCTTAAAGATATTCAAATGCGATCTGTTCAGTACTCTAAGTGCCAAACAGAATTGGTTGTCGATGTTAAAGCAATCAAAAAAACAGTGTTTTGATGACTTCGAAGAGAAGGTTGCAGGTTTCCAGAAATCTTTGGAATCCTGCAACGCTCAGCTTGATTTTGTGAAATCTCGCTTTAATGACCTGGAGGACAGATCGCGAATAAATAATGTAATTTTTCACGGTTTCCCTCATTCTCGGGAATCATGGGAGGAATATGAAGCCCTTATCGTCAAAATGCTAACAAGTCTTCAAGTCAACTTACTTGATATGGCAATTGAACGCGCTCATCGTCTCGGTTCGTACTCGCCTTACAAATGCCGCCCCATCATTGCGAAATTCAGCCACTACAAAATAAAAGAAAAAGTTTTCCGTACGTAATGAACTAAAAGGATAAGGCATAGCAATATCTGATGACTACTCATCCGCCACTCGACATGCTCGAAGTAAATTGATAGCCTTTGCAAAGAGTTCGCCTGGAATACCCTTCTTTAACCTGCGCTACTACAAATTATCCGTGAACAAGAAACTGTTATGTACGATCATGTGAACGACAGCGTGACAGAATGTGCCTCTCAAACAATACATGTTCATGCGCAATAGTGCCCTTCATCCCCTGGCAGTGCGTAGCGAGGCACGAGGGGCAGTGGTAGTCTTTCGTCCCCCGTATCTGTCCTGTTTACTAACATTCGAAGCATTAAAACCAAACACGACTTGTTCACTTCTGCAACAGACACCTGTAACCCAGATGTCGTTGTACTTACTGAAACTTGGCTGCATGCGCATGTTCGTGACCACGAAATTTTCTTAACCGCTCATCACTTCTTTGTTTATCGCTGCGACCGCACGATAAAAGAAGGTGATGGTGTTGTTCTGGCTATTAACAAACACTTGAACTCTCAGCATATTAGTATTACTACTAGCTTGGAGATAGTATGGGGAATTATTGAAATTTTCAAAAAATTATAACTGACGCATGCTATCATTCTCCATCTCACTCTGCCTCCTTTGCTGACGAATTACAAGATGTGATCAACATCGCCCTAACACGCCATCCTTTTTTGCCCCTGTTTTTGCTTGCCGGTTTGAATATTCCAAACATCGCATGGAATAACGAACCCATTATCATACGTCCTTTTTCTACATTGGCAAAAGACTTTCTCGACTTTGTGTTATTCTCTTTCAGTCAACTCGTAACACAGCCTACGAGAGACACAACACATGCTGCTAATAATCTTGATCTACTGCTAACAACTCAGCCCGACTTTTTGTGCAACATTAGTTATTTACCTCCCCTGAGCGACCATTCTCTTATTAATTTCAACATCAATATTTCACGGCCAAAAATCTGAAAGAAAATCAAGGCCATTCGCGACTACAAGAAAGCAGATTTCGATTCTATTAACAAAGAGCTGTGTATATTTCTTGACACTTTCCTCACAGATTTTGACGACCGCAGTTTGCAAGCGAACTAGAACATGTTTGTTTCTAAAATCAGTGAATTAACAGAAAAGTTTATCCCTACATGCACTGTTTCCTCTAACGGTCATGCTCCCTTGTACAACACTCACACCAAGCGCTTATCTAACAGACAAAAAACGTTTATATAAATTAGCTAAACATCTGCTAACAGGGCAAAATGGACAGCCTATAAACGTACATCTAACGTCTACATCGCAGCCCTTAAGGATGCAAAAGATAAATTTTTAAGGAACACATTGCCATATAAGCTATCTACTGAAACGAAAAAGTTTTGGCGCACCATAAACCCAAACAAAGCATGACGTTATAATAACCCTTGAGATGACGATGAAAACGTCATCCCGCCGGCCGATGCTGCATCCATCTTTATGAGTTTTTTACACGAACTTTTCGAAACATGCCCATGCCACTCATCAAACAACACATTCTTACGACTTTGCTGTTATGCACCCCTTATCTATTAAACCAGTCGGCGTAGAAAAAGTAATCACATCACTGAAACTTTCATCTGCTCCTGGCTGTGACCTAGTTTATCCAAAGTTTCTGAAGAACAGTAACTCATATTGTTCGCTTATAATGTCAAAGATTTTTGAGCAATCACTTGACAAAGGTCACTGCCTGCTGAATGGAAGGTTGGGAAGGGGATTCCACTTCACAAATCAGGTACTAGACATTGCTCACTTAACTATCGGCCCATTTGTTTAACCAGTATACCATGCAAAATTCTTGAACATATTCTCTTTTCTCAGATTGCGAACTTTTTAGAAGCGAACTCATTCATTTTCACAATTTCAGCACGGCTTTCACAAAGCATGCTCATGTGAAACCAAACTAGCATCGTTCACGCATAAACTGCACCTAATTCTTGATCACTCGTCAGTAGCTGACTTAAACTTTTTAGATTTTTCAAAAGCATTTGATAAGGTGTGTTATAGTTTATTAATCTACAAACTGCATCAGCTAAAACTTGATACCAAAATTCTGTACTTGCTTGAGGTCTTCCTTACTAACCGCTAACAGTTTGTCTCAGTTAATGAAGTAACCTCGAAGCAAAGTCCAGTGCAATCGGGTGTACCACAAGGCTCTGTGCTTGGGCCTCTTTTATTTCTCATCAACATTGTCGACTTACCTTCCTGTGTCTCCTCGCAATTCATTTATTTGCTGATGACTAATTTTCACCGAAATAACCATTGATGACGACATAACCAGGCTCCAAACAGACCTTAATGCTATTTCTACATAATGTAAAGTATCGTTAATGGAACTGAATGCTAATAAATGCAAATTTATGCGGTTGTCAGAAAACGATAACGAACTTCCTGTGTATTCTCTTAACGCACTGTTAGATCCGGTAACTACTTACAAGTATCTCGGCCTTCACATCACCTCTGATCTAACTTGGAACGTTCACATCGCGCATATAACATCCAGCACTCACCGAATGTTTGGATACTTTCGACGCAACTTTTCCAAAGCACCTTCCTCTTTAAAATTACTCCTTTATAAAACTCTAATATGGCCGAAGCTCGAGTACGCCGCGTGTATTTGGGATCCAGGTCAAACAAATCTAACACAGGCATCGGAAATGCTTCAAAATAATTCTACTCGCTTCATTCTTTCTAACTATACCAGAACAGCACTTATCAGTGCCATGAAATCTAGCCTTAACTTACCATCCCTGTCATCACGTCGCAAAATTTTTCGTCTGTGTCTTTTTCACAAGTCATTCTAACACCCGCAGTTTCGTACCGAACTCATCTCACCACCTGAGTATGTAGCCGACAATTGACCACATTTATAAGGTTGGCATCCCTTTCTGCAGAACAAAAAATTTTTCAGTCAATCGTACCACGCACATCGAATGAGTGGAATCACCTTTCTTCTTCGACGGCCACCATCACCAATCATCAATTATTCAAGAACGTTCTCGCTAACATTTTATAGCTAGGATACATTTTATATTTTGTTATTTTTATTTTGTCATCAGTGCTTTAGCTAACAATGCATATGTGAAGTCAGGTTTGTACCTTGTCTGTTTCATTAACCCCAGTCAGTTGAATTTATTTCTTTTTTGCAACCACCTCCCTGTATAATGTTGTAGTGGCCCTGAGGCTTTATTAAATAAATAAATAAATAAATAAATAAATAAATAAATAAATGTTTGGCTCTACCTGAACATGGCAAGGATCGGCACCGCGGAGTGAGTTGGAAGGTTTGGATTTGTGAAGTGAAAAAGTGGTCATTTCATCTTAAAGGGGCTCGGTGTGATGATGTGGATTGTGTCACCGAGTCGTCCCGGGCGGACAACGACAAAGTGTGGCCGCGTAGGGTGCGAGCCGGTACACGTGGAGGATCGAACGTCGGAGCTTGAATGTTCACAAGTGCGCTGTCCTTACTTTTCCTCAACAGGATCCTGCAGGGGTCTCTCTTACATGTCATTCACAACCGATACCTCAGTTAATTCGATCCCTCAAATATCTAGGCGTCATTAATAACGACAAACTCACCTGTGGGCCCCACGTTAACCATGTCGTGGTGAAGGGGATCGTGCCATGGGCATGTTGGGCAGGTTGTGCAGAGAGAAGCTATTAATGATTTACATTATTTATGCGTCAGGCCTATTTTAGAATTTCAATATGTGTTGTTTTCAGGCTCGACTACATAAAAACTTCGTCCTCTCGTCCTTGTCGAGAGGTAAGCGCTTCGGATGTGCCTTGGCTTCCCCAAATTTGTGCCTACCATTGTGCTGTACCTTGAAGCCCGCATTCCCCCACTCTTATCACGACTTCACTTTCTAACCGTGCAGGCTTACCTCAGAATATATGAGCCACATTTCTACCGTTCGCAAAGTATTTTCTGTTGCCAGTCGTCCTCTTTTTTTGGTACCCACTGGTCTCGTTTTTCCTACCCCACAGGAAGTGTTTGTGCAAAGACGACATGAGCCTTTAGGCGTTCAAATCTGTATCATAGTTGAGAGAAATGTTACCCCATCCAATATTTTATCTTTGCCCAATGTTTCGGGACCAACTCCGTCCCTTATTCAAGGGTGAGTAGACTGTGCCAGCAGCAGCGGGGTGCTGCCTACGCCCACCCTTTGTTAGCACGTGGCGCAGCCAACTAACGTACACGGAAGGGAGTGTTCCTGGAGTCCTATTCATCGCCGTCTTTGTGAGCCGGATGTGCCATGACTGCACAGTCGCCTCTTGAACAAGTTTGGCACCACAGCCAGAACGCTCGCCTCCTCGAAGAATATTCGGTATTCGGCGCGTTCGCAGTGTTCGGCGAGGGAGTTAGATTCGAAAACTTGGTCATTTTTTAACGCGGAAGCCTTTATTGCCTGATGCTCGCGTCCGTCCGTCCGCCCGTTACACTCTTGAACTCTACTACAAAGAATATCTTTGTTCACGGTGGGAATCGAACCCCTATTCTTCTGTTCCGCAGCCGAGCATGCTAACGACTACGCTACTTGATGCCTTTTTTTCTTCATTGCCTGACTTCGGCAAGAACCACAATACACAAATACACTTACACGGCACAATGAACAATACTTAACCCTATCCGCCTGTTGGGTTGTGGCTTCGTCATATTAAAACTAAAAACTCTCTAAGTGCCACCAAAGGCTCTACTCTTTCGAGCCACTCGGGAGCTTCAGGAGCGAGTTTCTGAATTTCAGTATACTTATGCATACACTCCTGAAAATACATCCGTGCTGTCCTTGCATCAGGATCGCTATGATGTCCTGCCATTCTGGAGCGCCAAATGCAGTGGAGGCACATTTGCATAATAAGGTCGAATGGTGTCCCATCCTCACTCTCTACAGGCAAGTACCGTATTTCATGAGCGTCTAGAGGAAATTCCTTTTTTAAAGTCCTTTGCAAGACGTCCCAGAAGTATAGCCTCTCCCAACAATGCAAAAAATGTGGTCTATTGTCTCCGGTTGTTTACAGATTAAACAATGTGATCCCGAAGGTAGAAATAAATGCCTGCCCTCCAAAAATTTCTTTACTGGTAGTGTTGCGGTATGTAACCTAAAGAATGTTTTTGCACTTGGCGGCACCTGCATCGCCTTTACACGCTTAATTACGTCGCGTCCCAGGCGTCCACAGTATACGGCCCTGTACATAGGTTGTGGAAGAACTACATCGCACAATTCCCTATACAACTTCTTCCTCCTAACAGAAGACAAATACTGATACGAAAACCGAACAGATAGGAATCGAACACTCGCGACAACCTCTCTAAAGTAACCAAAAATACGTCCCGATAAACTTTCGGTGGAGACAAGAAAATCTGCCAGTGAATTTCCAAGCCTTAATTGGCACACAGTGCGCAAGAACGGATCACATACATTACGCACAAAAAAAATCTGCTCACGACCTGATGCAGAAATAAGTGCCCCAGACTCAGACCACCGTCCTTGACCCGCCTAAACAAATTCGTCCGGCTGCATCGTTCCCAACCCGCAGCCCACACAAAAACGGCAAAGATCCGGTGCAGTCTCTGTAGGTTCATCCTTGCACAATGCAACACTTGCCTCACGTACCACAGCCTAGACATAAAAAACAGATTACACACTGTGGCCCTTGCGAAAATTGAACGATGTGGCCCTTTCCACCTCTCCACCTTTTTACGCGTGGCTTGCGTCTGCCTCTCCAGTACGGTTCGCTATCGCGATAACCGTCTATAGTGGGACGCCCAAGTACTTTACTGGGGTCGTCACCCAGGACATGTTTGCAGAACTGTTGGGCTTCGTTGGCCATTCTCCGTGCCAAAGGCCCAAGGACCCTGACCAATTCACTTTACTGCCTGTGCCTTCGGTGAATTATTTTACACAAGCCACGGCCTCGGTTACACCTTCCCGATTAACTGTGAACACTGCGACATCATCCACATAGGCCAGCAGCTTAACATCTGCCGCTTGAAGCTGGAAGCCACGAATTTTTTCATTTTCCATGATATTCAAACACAACGCTTCGATGCAAATGCAGAATAGAAGGGGGCTAAGGGGACAACCCTGGCGCACCGAACGCTGCAGGACGATGGTGGCCCCCAAACTCTTATTTACAATTAACCTTGTCGTGCAGCTCCGGTACGCCAAGGCCACTCCCTCACGAATAATGGACCCTGCATTTACATGGTCGAGTATGCAGAACAGGATTTCGTGCGGAACACCATCGAAAGCTTTCTCAAGATCTAGCTGAAGTATGGCTACACCGCTATTTGTATGATCCCAACATTCAAGCACACACCTCGCTCTATGAATATTGGTAAGAATGGAGCGTCCCTTGATCCCACACGTCTGGTGAGGATCGACTATATCTTAAATAACTGACTGTAGTCTACGGGCTAAAATCTTCGTGAAAACTTAATCTACGTTTGTGAGTGCGATAGGACGATATGCTGTGACCTGTTGTAACTTTTCTGCTTCAACATATTTAGGAATTAACACTGTGTGGGATTTGGTGTAAGACGGAGGCAATTCATTTATTTTGTAGGCTTCATTATACACTGCTTTCAGGACTTGCACTATTTCGTGTTTATATGCTTTATAAAAAGCCGCACTTAATCTATCAGGTCCAGGAGGATTTCCGAGGTTCAAATTTTCTATCGCATGCTCGACCTGTGACGCAGTTATCGATAGCTCCAACCTTTCTTTCTGTTCGTCATCTAATTTCGGTAAAGCGCCAAGCAACTTTTCCTTGAATGCGCTCACATCCACTTCTTGCTTTGCAAACTGCACCTGATAATATTCAAGAAATGCCTGCTGGATATGACCGCTTTCTCCAGATAACGCCCCACCCCAATCTATCTTTTCAAAGTGGTTTCGCTGAGAATGCGTTTTTTCAATTCCTAGCGCTCGTTTTGACGGTGTCTCCCCAGCTGTTACATCTTGCGCCCTAGCCCGCACAAGCGAGCCACGATAGCGTTCTTCTTCGAAGAGTTCAATCTTGTTTTTTATTTTTCTAATGTCGTCCATCCATTTTTCAGGCTCTTTGCTTTCTTTTTCGACAAGTCCAGTCAGTAAAGATCTGAAGTTTTCTTCCTCACGCTTCTCCTCTTGTCGTATATAGCTTGACCTTTCGATCGCTGCTATCTTTATTTGTTGTTTGCAGAGTTCCCACCGCTGCCATACTTTCAGTTCACCGCTCGTCTCTAATTTGCCGATTTCTGCATTTACTATACTGCTAAAGATGTCGTCTGTAATGAGCTTATTAATTAATGTCCACATCTCCCAAGAAAACTGATTTCCTCTTTTCTTTGTCCCTATACCAAACTCCACTAAACAATGATTAGAAAATGATACCGGTACCACACTGTAGCTACTGCATTTTGAAATAACGTCCGGTGACACATAAATGCGATCTAGCCGTGCATGGCTTGACCGCTGAAAATGTGTGAACCACACACAACGCTCGCCTTCTAAACATTCCGCCACATCATCGAGGTTGCACGTCGCTATAACTTCTGAGAGTGCCTCAGTGCTTCTGTCCCTAAACGCCCATGCACTGGTTTTATCACAACCTCTCAGGACGCAATTGAAGTCCCCAATGACGATCAGGGATTTCTAACATATTAAGTACTTTTGTAGGTTTTGAAAAAAAAAACTGTCCTTTCATCCACCGCATTTGGAGCGTGCACACAAATGATGAGCCAATATGTTTTGTTGTACACGAAGTCAACCAAAACACACCTACCCGATGGACACGCCATATATCCTTGAACCTCAAGTCCCGGTAAATTCTTAACAAAAATGACACAGCCCGCAGACGTGCCTATAGCGTGGGACACTACTGCAAAAACCTAGATGTGAAACGTCGCACCATGTTCTCGGTCTCATCTTCCCCGTCAATTTTCGTTTCCGGCACTGCCAGGACGTCAATGTCATGCTCAGCTAAAATGCGGTATACCTGGCTCTGCTCCTTCTTCCTTGCCAGTCCCCTGACGATAAGTGTACCGACTTTTATGGGGGACGCAGGAGCCATTTTAATACAGAAGAGAGAGGCCGGGAACATGGTGCTTACCTTTCCCGTCTAGCGCGCGGCTAGACGAAGTCTTTGACACCAGAGCCATCCGGTGCGGGTCCCAGGCCTGGCTGCGAGGGCGGTTTGTCGAGGGCTCTCCTCTCCGTCGACACATTAGGTCGTTGTGTGGATGGCCGCCGTCCTTGGGTCGTTTTTGCCGGCGGCTCCTTGACACTGGGTGCTGCCGTCTTGTCTCCATCGGTTCCGGTCTGGGCGTGTGGTCGCTTCGCTGGGGAGGACCACTGGTAGTACGGGCGCCGCTCTTGTCATGGTTCTCGTTCTGAGTCGCTGGCTCGTTTTCTTGGAGCGCTGGGTCGGTTTCTTGGAGCGCCGGCGCGCTTATTTCATCACTCGACGCCTCCATCCCATTTGTCGAATATTCTGCCCCTTCAGGCTTCCGCCCACCATCGCTGCTGGAGGGTCCCGAAGAGTCCGACGCGCATGCGCGCTGTTCGGGTTCTCCTATGCATTTTGCACATTCCTCGGCCTCGGCTACGTCCATCAGAAGTTCTGCAGAGTCGTCTTTCGACACAGCGCCCGTAGCGATCGCATAAGTGCGGACACAGGCGGTATCCGCGTGAGCGTACCGCCAACATTTCGTACAGCGGAGAACTTTACATTAACGCCGCAGGTGGCCCGTACTGTGGCAGCGCAGGCACTGCATTGGACGTCCAGGCGCCACGACAAGAGCCAACTCTCCGGCGACGCGTAACCGGTGTGGTAGGTCATCCACTTTCAGACCGGGCTTCAACTTAAGTAGGACAGTTCTTGTCGTTGAGCTCTTGTCATTGACGCCTTGGATCCGCCACCGCTCTCGCGTACCGTCGGTCACTTTGCCAAACGCCGCTAATGCTGTCCGGATGTCGTCGTCGGCCACACCATGAAGCATCCAGTGTAGCCGCAGCTTTACCTGCTGGTCTTCCGGCTTGATGATGAGGCCGTGGCGTCTCAACTTGCAGCTCATTGAAGGCGAGCAACTTCTTTGCTGCCTCCGTGCTCCGCAGCGTGACCGCCCACACATGGTTGATTTGGTACGCCCCCAACGCGACCACGTCGAGGAGCATACCGGTTTCGGCCAGGGCATCACGGAAATCCTCGACCCGAAACAGCCTCGCTCGCACGTCTGCGTGAAGAAATACCGTGTTGAAAACAACACATCCTGTTGGCAGTGTCGGCAAAATGATCTGGTACTCCTTATCTTCACAGTCATCAATCCGGTTCCCGCTGCCGTCGAAGGCCGCTCCGCTGGAGCCCATGATACGGCGATCCGATCAGCTCGGCTGCCGGAAGCAGAATACGCTACTTGATGCCTACGCATGTGTTTTTCTCCTTCTCCAGGGCGTTAGAGAGCGTTTGCGGAAGGGCATCGAATCAGACGGCTGCCTTCCAAACGCCCTCCAGTGTCTTAAGCATTTAAGACGCCCAAGCAAATTTTTTATTCATTAACATTGTAACCACACATCAGTGACCCAAGCAGCAACACGCTAAAAGCTTTCGCCTCACCGCACTTTAGGTCAACAAAGTGCCCCCCTGAATATTTTGCCTCATTTGTCGCCGTTTCACCTCTTTGAGAAGAAGGCTGCTGGAGGAGCCCTTGCAGCACCTTGGCCTTAGCTTAAGCAACCCTCTCTTGCTATGATTTCGCGCCAAGACAACTGGGTTCAGCCAGAGATTTGTTTGTACCGCTGTCGAAAATTCATTTCTTGAATCGCATTGACTGCTTTGCCAAATGTTGAATTATTTTCTTTTCTATGAATTCTTCTATTTTGACTTCATTAATTATTCTGTTTTTTAATCCGCCTCATTCTTTTTTCTTTTTAGATCCAAACTCTTATTCCTTTTCATTCTATGCCTTTCTTGTTGCAATCACGCATGCTTTTCTTTTGCCTTTACTAAGTGCAGGTGAATAGCAACCTCTGCCTCCCGTTTCTTGGCCGACCCCCAGTGTGGGTATGTGCATCTATTGAAAGGCTAACAGCAACGTCGGAGCTCGGCGTCAAGACAGTCGTGGCAGTGTGTGACTGAGAGGTGGGTCTCGGCGTATTCCAAGGCCAGCTGGCCATCACCAGCCGGACACCGAAGTCCGGGGTCATGGCTGCACGCGCAGCGCCACGCTATCCTGCTGCAGACTCAGGCCTGCCTTTCTGTAGCCAGGCGGTCTCCCGACACGCACCTGCCTGCTGATGCTGGTTTCCCGTTAATCAGACTTTTTCTGCCGCCCGGATGCCTGCTGGTACCGCCTCCTGGTAGATAGGACGCTACCGCCAGGTGGTTGCTTGCGGATACCTGACTGGTGACCGGGCCGTACTCGCCTGTTGTGTGCTTCTTCATCGACAACGTTCGCCACGACGTCCCTCTACATTCGTCCACCCGCAGCACACGGCGACAGGACGAGGGAGTAACACGCACCGGAATCTACAGTAGGACATTGCGTTCCTCTTGGTTATCTATTCGAGGCTGTGTTAAGTGCCCCGTAGTGGGTGTGTGTGTCTGTGTGTTGGGTTTGGTTTATGATGGTTTAATGTTCCAAATGACTCAGGCTATGACAGACGCCGTAGTGAAGTGTTCCGGAAATTTCGACCACCTGGGGTTCTTTAAAATGCACTGACGTCACACAGTAAACGAAACTCTCGAAATTTGCCTCCATCGAAATTCGACCATCGCTGCCGGCGTCGAACCCGCGTCATTGGGGCCAGCAGCCGCATGCCATAACCACTCAGCCAACGCAGCGGCTTTTTTTGTGTGTGCGTGGGCGTGTTTGTGCGTGCATGTGTGTTTGTGTGTGTGAAGGAGGAGGCAAGGCAGGGAGGTTAACCAGAAGAATAGGCAGTTTGAAACCCTGCGCGGGGGGAAAAGGGTGAGGGGAGAAAAAGATGAAGGAGGAAAATGTGTTGTTGTAATTTAAAGTCACTATGCAAAGTCACAGCTTTCAGCAGTCACAGCCTATCTGCAGGCCAGAAGTCCTCAAAAAGCGGAGAAGTGCCTTGAAGGGTTTCACCGCCGACGATTGCCGCGGTCAGTGGCGAGAATCTTCGCTTCCGTCAGTGGGTGAATGTTTAGATTCTCTAGTGCACGGCAGAGAGACTGTATTTTGGTGCTGTAGGCAGGGCATTCACAATGAATATGGGCTATTGTCTTATCACACCCGTAGATGGCACATGCAGGGCTGTCAGCCATGCCTATTAAGAAGGAGTAGTGCTTGGTCAAAGCTACAACAAGCCACAGGCGAAACAACAAAGTTGCTTCACGTCATGATAGGCCGGATGGAACCCGAAGCTTCAGATCTGGGTTCAAGGTTTTTAAACGCGAATGCGAGAATTGCTCTTAATTCCATGCGGCAAGCGTGATGTCCCGCGACAGCGGTCTAAGCCTACCGCTGCGTCCGCTCTCGAGATGGGGATGGACACACAAAAAAAATCGCCCCCATGTTGAGCAGTTCGCGCGGCCTCGACTGTGCGGTTTTTGCCTGCGATGCCGCTGTGTCCTGGCAGCCATTGATAAACAATATCGTGCCCTTTGTTGATGGCTGTGTGATGGAGCTCTCGGATTTGCGCGACAGGTTGTTCATAGGAACCATGACGAAGAGCAGATTGTAACGCTTGGAGGGCTGCCTTTGAATCAGGGAAAACAGACCTTTGCTGGGGTGGTTCTTTACTGATATGCTCAATGGCGACACGAATAGCGGTAAGTTTTGCACCAGTCGATGAAGTCCGGTGTGATGTTTTCCCTTTCTTAGCTATGGTTCTTACGGGGATGACTACGGAGCCCGAGGAAGTGGAACGGGTCACTTGTATATGTAAGTGTGCTATGTAAACGTTTCTTGTGCTTACCCAGTAAAATGGTGAAACTCTTCGAAAATGAATGGTTTAATAATATTGCCTTCCAAGCGAAAAAAGTTGTTTTCTTCAAGTGCTGCGAAAATTGATGTTTCCAGATAATTCACTTCGCCGCGAAAAAAGACCACTATATAACTACAACAAATGCAGGTCACCTGTGTAGCCCATTTCGCAAAGTGAAGAAACCTCCGGCCAGCTTCAGATAACTCATGTGTAGAGTCCTCGCTAAACACCCAACAACCTGTAAATGTCGGCTCCGGCAATCCTGCCACCCTTACAAGTAAGAATCGCATATTGGATGTTTTCAGTGTATGAAGACCCTGCAGCTTGCTCCAAACAAAACTGCTGACGATTCAACTGCCGTTAGGGAGAATTTTGAAGAACAATAACTTGTGATAAACCCAGAGCCCTAAGTCGGGCGTATTAGCCAAAATTCATCACCCTGATAGTGAACCCGTAGAACAGATCCCTCCAGCACTTCTTCAGCGTTGTTACCCGCGAAAAAATTCATATCGCAAATATTACCATACCCAGTTCCTGGTTGAGTCTATCGAACGAGCAATGGCTAACTCGAAAGGTCACTGCCGTATGTGTTGTGATTTGCCGTTTGCAGATATGGCTATGATAGTTCAGCTGTCCCTTAGCTTTGCACCGTACACAGCTGAGCTGTTTTGCCGTCATGTTGTTTATTCCCTGTGCTCTTCTGTTGTCGCGCTATTTTTTCGCTGCGCTGTTCTGTCGCTGTGCCATTTTGTCCGGAGTTCTGTTTTTACGCGTGCTGTTTGTTCATTCTGCTGTTCTGTCGCCATGCTGTTTTTTCCCTGTGCTGTTTTGTCACTGCCGTTTTTTTTCCTTGTGCTCTTTTATGTGCGCTATTCTGACGCATTCTGTTGTGTCGCGTGCTGTTCTTTAATAGCGCCGTATTACATTCTCTCGCCACTTGCGAGATAAATGAACAACGAAAGGTTTGAGTATGACTTTATACCCTATTAAAAGCTGTGAATGTTTTTTTTTTCATGGTATTTCTCCCCGTAACCGATTCTATCAGTCCATAAACACCAGCGTTTCCCGAATAATTCCTCTGAATCATAGTAAGCTATATCTGACCCACTACCGAAATGTTTAAGCACCCTACTGGATAGAATAATAAACACTTGAAACTTATCGCTGCGCTCACCTACTACTGCGTGTAACAGGCTTTGCGGTTTTCGCCCGCGCCCTGATAGCACGGAAAACCCAAGCATTACAAGAAAATTATTAGCCTGTGTGAGGGCTGAAAGCTGCTATATTCGACATGAATGCGAGCATGCGCCGCAGTTAGACATTGTTACTCCTGTCATGTGCTGATCTACAAAGATTTAGGCGTTGTCTTCTGTAGATGGCTAACAGCGCGTGTCTTGTCGTTCACGTGTCAGCGAATCCACCATTTATTACTAGTAAACTCCATCATGACATATTTACTCGGAAGTAAGTTATGTACCGATAGCTACATTACGCTAGTATTCCAAGCCTTCGGCGTGGTGGCGCCATGGCGGCGCCGCCACGTGGTTGGTCAAGCAGGGCGTGGTCGGTCACGTGGTGCGGAGCAGCTGCCGGCGTAGCGGTGCGCCGGCGAAACCAAGTGTGGGGGGGGGGAGTGGAGGGGGCCGAGGGGGAGAGAGTGAAACCACGTCCAGGGACGAAGGTGCAGAAGGATCGCCCAGTCAAACTGAGCGGCGAAGGACTGACTACGCTATTCGACTGAGCGAGTTCCACTCGGCGAGCTGTAGCTGTCGTGACACTCCAGATTTAACCGGAGGTAAACCACAGCCAATTTTGTTTTCTTGCAATACTGTTCCCTTACACAAACATGAACAAACAAAGTTTGTTAACACTTTGCAGTTATAAAATCTCAAGTGAGAACGTCACTGTTTCCCAACACTCCGTGCCTGTTCTCGTTACACTCTGTTCCTATTTTATTGCCCGAACCTTCACAAACAATGAAGTTACCATAGCGCATAGATGATAAATAAACCGCAATATCGCTTTTTTCTTGTACATAGGCCTCCTTGATAGAGTCTCTGGCATGATGCAGAGCCGACACAGGAAAGTCCCAAACATCAATGTAATACATTATATTAATTATTAAAGCAAATTATTCTGCGTCTGAAGCACACAAAAACTGGGGTTTCCATGCTGCATGCACTGTAGACATAGTTGCGCAAGAGCAACTTAACATTGCTGCTTACCAAAATTTAAAAAAAAATGTCTGGAGCTTGCTCCAATGGCAAGGTGATTGATCAGGGCTAGTTGGTTCAGAAATGAGTGATGGAATGATAGTGTTATGTATAATGACTTTCGAGATGGCTGCTCTGATGGTGAGAGTGAGTTGCTGAACGGCTGGCTATCAGATGACTAACTTGCATGTTATAAGATCGGTCGCAGCGTATATTGGCTCAGTTCATGTTCTGTGTCTTATATTTTGAATATATATGCGTTGTGCTCAGGGAGATGCGTGCATGTAGGCGTTAGCGCTCTTACACTGCAGCACCTGCTGAAGTGCAGAGCACTGCACGTTTTTCGCGCTGTCGAATGCGTCGGATTACTGCTAAGGTCCACGTCCTCTGATGCGATGTTGACGACGAACTGTTTGTGCTCCGTGACGTGACAATTGCAATCTTTGCTTTGTGCAGGAGTGAGTGCACAGAACTGGTGCTATCGAACGAACAGGCATGGTTGGTTTCGAGCCTTGTATTCCGAAGCTAAACACATGCTGGGCGACCGAATGAGACCAGAATGTTCTATACAGGCGGCTCATGGCTGCTGAGAGAGAGAGAGTCGGCACTTGCCTCTTCTGAGGAGACATCCAAGTCGAAATTGTCAGTATCCCTGTGCGTGGCTTCGGCCTCGGCCCGAGAAGGCTGCTGTACGATCGGCAGCGATGCGGAGCTCTGCGGGTCTATGTCCTTCGTGTTCTGTGGAGATGAGCGCACGACTAGCAGCTTCGGAATGGCCAGCGAGGTAGATAGGGAGGACGAATGGCGGCACGTGAACGCCACGAGCAAACGACAGCAGCGGTGAGCGGCACGTGGATGATACGATATGTAGCTGGATAAAAAGAAAGAAGAAACTTGACATAAGAGAGGCGGAAGTTATCGCGCCCAAGCTAACGTCCGCAAAACGACCTATAATCGTCATTTTTGCTTGGTTAACAAGCGTTTAGTGTTACTAGCTGTGGGCTAGTTGGTGCATATTTACGTAAAAAGATTTCGAGCCAAAACAGACTGCTCACAGTAAAAGGTACGAGACATGCGCAACTTGCAACTGTTTATTCACAGCGGATGCGAGTGAATGAGAGGGAGGGGAAGAACTATACATCATTGTATGGTATACCATTTGTCGCATCTCTGTAAAGCCTGCGGTGAAAAAGGCAAGGACATGTGTGAAGGGAGGCTGTGAGGAACTAAGATATTAAACAGGAATAACTACAAGGTAGCCCGTACCTGGTCGAGATGTGCCATATCAGAAGAAACGGAAGTGAGTGCATAAGCACCCCATCACTTACGATTTATAATAATGAAAGTGCATTTTTAGACTATGTGCGATGAGACACATGTGTGGCTACCTTCTCTGCTCTGATCTGCATACCCCTCGCTCTCATCTATGGTTCCTCCTCACCCTTTTGATATTTCGTCTCATATTCACTCGCATCCGCTGTGAATAAACACTTGGAAATTGCGGTTGTCCCGTCTCTCTTACTGTGCGCTGTCTTTTTGGCACTATGTCTTTTAACATAAATTTAAAAGCGTTGTACATTTCTACTACCGCGAAGAGTCGAAAGATACGTTAAGTGCGATTCTGAAACGTTCGGTGTTCAGAAAGTTGCTACCACCATGCACTCATGCATGCATGCCTGTCGAAACGTTGAACCTGCGCTGCCGAAGCAGTTTTCCAACCCTAGTTTTCTTGTTAAGCTCACGGGCAAGCAAAGCGAGCCGAGGCGATGTTTTCGTTACACTGCAAAATTTTCCCCATATGCACCGAGCCTCATGCGATGCGAGCATCGTTCGCATTTCGAGATTTTTTTACGCCTTTTCCCGCGAATTTAAGCGGGCGCTTCTCGCTAGTAACTAGTCGCATGCACCGGTAACAGAATCCTGCGTACGATACGAGTTCACTCCGCCATATTCGTAGGGCCATTTTCCAGCACCGTTTAATACGTCAAGCTCGGTAATGCGCGCATGAATATTTATTTCATGCTAGCACATGTCTGTGAAAGAATCCTGAGAATTTAAAAAAAAGAAATGATCCAGTTCTTTTTTTCACCGAACAGAGGGATACAAAATTACACTCGTTGCTAGACCACTTCTGCCCCCTGATCTGGACTGTGCCTTTTGCTGGACGATGTGCGCGGACCGTAAGAGTAAAAAAAACGTTAGAGATCACTGCGGTAATTCGCATTGCAGGAATGCGACAGCACTGATGCCTCCTCGCCCCTCTTCGCCTCTCTGCTATCAATTGCCCATTTTGAGTTTTCAAACTTCGCGCCAGGCTTTATTTTCAAATTTCGCGCCACGCTTTGCTCTGGCCACACTTCCGGTTTTTCAGATTTGGTGCCACGCTTGGCTCCGCCCACTTCCGGTGTTTTTAAATGTGGTGCGACTTTTGTCCGGCCACGCCCACTTTTTGTACATTTTTGGCTCTAATTCCTTAATTACCCCACATGAACCTCTTGATTTTCCCTGCGAGATTTTTGATGCTCTATCTCATGCAATCATTCTTTTTACTATAATACCCCTGTCACACGGGCACTTTCGATCCTCATTGAGTCAATGCTCATCGAACTCAATGCAGATCGACGGTTGTCACACGGCCACTTTCAAGCGCAATCGAGTTCGATCCTGCTTGACTCGATGCCGATTCCTCAAGAGTACTTGAGGTTCCAAGCACAATCGAAAACACTCTCGCTCTCATGAAGCTATAAAAATAAACACAAGCTAACAAAACCAAACCACAATTGTTGTAGTTGTAATTGATTAAAATGTAATACAGAACATTTTTCAGGTACTATGCCTGCTTATATGCAAACATTTGAAAATATTCTCTACACCACGCTCCAAGCTTCGCCGTCAGTGTAAACAAAGATGGCGTCCTCCTGCTCGTTGGCGCGGAAACTATGGAGCGAGCGCGAGACAGCCGCTCTCATCGACTGCTGGCAGGACCGCCTAAATAATTTGCGGCGCCAGAAGAGAAACGCCGCAGTCTATGCAGAAATCGCGGAGGCGTTGCGGGCCCTCGGGTTGCATCGCACAGCAGCAGAGGTGCGCCACAAAAACCTGGCGCAGATGCGCAATGTACCGATTTGGCTACGGATTTGGCTGCCGCTGCCCCCGACTGCACAGTGTTGCCGGACATCGCCATGTTATGGCTGTCGGCGGAACATTTGGCGCCACCTAACACACATGAGGGAAACTTCTCAATGAGCATTGCAAATGCCCGTGTAGCACCGGATGTTTCGAGCGTGCTCGAAAATCTCGATGCAGATCGAGCTCAATGAGGATCGAAAGTGCCCGTGTGACAGGGGTATAACTCACTTCGTTCGAACCTTATCATGATGACAATCTCGTGATGACACGAAACCGCAAACACAGCCATACAATGCTTTCGCATTAATAACCCAAATGAACAGAGTTCCCTGGTTCCATTGATGACTTTTTTATTTTGAGGGGGCTTAAGGCGAGCGAAACAAGGACTTACTAACTGGCCCCAACTTCCACGTTGGTCCAACGATGACACGCGTTTATTCCAACGCCATATCGCGCCAGCGCACCGGACGTTTAACATATGAACACATCTCGAATCCCGTATCCCCTTCCAGCTAGCACTGCTAGCGTAATTGATGGAAAGACACAGAAGTCCTCGCTGAAAGAGATGGTCATGCTGCAGCCTCGCCGAGGTCCATATGAAGCCAGTTTTCACACAGGGTGGCTGCTGAGTTCTGGCGCTGTGGTGAACGAGGTTGTGGTTTCCCTCACGCGTGTACTGGCGCACTCCGTGACGCTTTCGCCGCACAGGCGCTCACAGAATGGCCCGCTGAATCATGGCCATCGCCTTCACCGACATGCATTGTTTCCCACTCTGTTGACACAGCAGCGTTATGGTCCAGCCAGTGGTGGTGGTGGTGGTCTGCGAAACAAGCATGAGTCGAACGCGAGGAAAAGAAAGAGAACTATTATTTTTCTCGCTCTTCTGAGTCGTCCGTTTGCGTTGTCTCCTCCGTTACATTTGCGAAGAACTTTCAGAGCAGGCAAAATGACCACCTGCTTTCTGAGAGAGCTTCCAGCTTCGTTGCGGTGGCTCAGTGGTTATGGTGCTCGGCTGCTACCACGAAAGACGCGGGTTCGATTTCGGCTGCGCCAATCGCTTTTCGATGGAGGAGAAATGCTAGGGGCCTGAGCACTGTCCGATGTCAGTGCACGTTAATGATCCTCAGGTGATCGAAATGAACCGGAGCCCTCCTCTACGGTATCTCTCACAGCCTGAGTCGTTTTAGACGCTGATTAAACCCCATAAAACCGAAACTATTGGTCTCTTAGAAAAAAATGTCGGAGAATTCAGTAAGCAACTATTAAACAGGTACTAGATTCAAAAACCACTACGTTCGTAATAACTGGCTTCCATAGTTCGCACAACATTTTGAGTGATACCTTCATTGATCACGACTGTGTCCGCGTGTCCGAAGACACTTGTCCGCCTGAACGTAGAACTGCGAATCAAAACCTAGTTGCATCCTATTGACATCGCGAGATTAGAAGGCGGTGGCGCTGATTCTGAAATGAAACTCCATGGTTCATCGAAGTTTTTTTTTCGTGTTCTGGGAATTCCTGAGCAGTTATTTGGTACATGGGCTTTTTGGGGAGGATTCGCACGCCAGAGAAATAAATGCTAGCACTAAATCACGCCTACTCGTGCTTTTTGACATAGCAGTGACGGCGACGTAGGGAAAACTATTTTTTCTTCTCGCTTTTTGGCTACAATCTAGAAATCTACTATAGTACGGCGCCCACTAGAAAAGCCTTAGCCGCCATCCCCATCATCAGCGTTAGGCGATGCAAGACAACGTAATCCATGGTGATCCACGGCTCACTGCCGCCATTCTAACCGAATTGAAAGTTCAAAATAGGTGGACTTTCATATTCTGATCGTTTCTACAAGCCTGGCATTATTTGAGCCCAAAAAATCAAACTTGATGAGAGAAATAACCGACGACCTCACTATGTAAACATGATGACAGGTCCTTTCTGCACCGATCTTGTCTTTTCTTGGAGAATTGAATTCCTGTCAACAATATTGTATCTGTCTTCGTGGATGACTGTTCGGCGCCTGAAACGAGATTGTTGCCAGGACCAGGGCGCCACCGAGCGCGTGCTCAAAAAGAGATTAGGAATATGTCACATGGCGTTCCTGTCCTTTCGACCTCTTCAAGTACCAGCGAAGCCCCGAAGATTGAGCATATTGCCTGAGACTGAAGTCTTGACGCCGTCCCTGTGGAAGGCGCGGAAGTCTACGAGCAATAGGCTCATGGCGCTCACAGTCAGCGGCGCGACTTATCAGAGGCTGCCCAACGCTGAGCAAAGGCCGAAGGTTATAACAAAGGGGGATTGTGAACTTGCGTGGGGGCCAAACGTTTGAACCAGACTCTTCAGCGCAGAGCATCTTCATCGAGAGGGTACAGGTGCCATGCGCGCAGTCCCACGTCGACTGCGAGCTGCTGCAGCAAATCATGGACGCCTCAGCTTCGGCGCTCAACTTCATTTTGACGTCAGGGTAGTCCGACAATGGCGGTGCCGGGTGCAGTAGCGGAAGCGCCGCAGCGGAGCAGCGCGAAATGCTGGTAACTGGTATTTGCACACAACTATGTTCAAAAAGGAATTGAAATGCAGAGCAGCGTTATGGTGGCTCGCTGCACGTTGACGAGCTGTACAAAATGGTGCGAGATGGGAGTGAGTTGGCTGGGAATGAAGAGATTTTATTCGTGCTGCTGATAACACAAGCTTATCTACATACAAACTCGCACAATATACAAATCGAACTGTCGACTCTACCTTCTATCGACGCTACCTTCTGGTACTATTCCGAAATGCAGACGCACATTCTCATGTTTTCTTACACTGCACTCCACCTACACATAAAAACTGCGGAGGACGTAAGCACGCATCAAGAACCGGCAACCATTCAGACAGCCAGTCCTGGGCAGCATAAACCCCCTACACTAAGGCGCACTGTTCATTGAACAGAGACAGATGAACGAGGTGGTTCGGCGTGTCGATCCATCATACGAGTCTTTCACATGCTAAAAAGTCCAGTCAGAATCAAAAGATCACTGGAAATTCAGCAGTGAGGGTGTGGCTTCTTGCCAAGGGCACTTTTGTGTCATAGTTGGTGAACTGTCGCCTGTGCGACCAACCAGAGACGACCGATGAATGCTTTGTGTGGTGCCGTGATGCAGTCTTTTTCTGGGACATACTTCAGAGGTCCATCAAAGAGGACACCTAGATGTCGCCGTACAGTATAAGGTTTTTGCCTATTCTGAGAGCCCATGAAGGGATCTTGGTTCAAGTTAAAGTAACTTGAAAATTTGAATGTACCGCCACTCTTAGAACTTCGCCACCGCCACGCGACCTCCTCGCTTCCTCCTCGTCTCCGCGCTGCCGGGCCGCAGGCATTGGCTGCACGTCGAGTTTTGCTTCACTCCGACAGGGCTCCCTGCTGTTGCCCATGCAAACGCGAGCAGCTTGTGTTTTCGATTGTGATTTTCTTTCCACCTCGCACCATTTTTCGCCTAGCCTTGGCGCAGCGGACGTAGGATGCGTTTTAAGGCAAAACCCTTTAAAGTATCAGACTCCGTCCGTCCGTTCGTCCGTCTATTACTATCTTGCCCCCACGACCTCCATGCGCCATGTTACACCATTGGTAGTTCACTGCGCATGGGCGAGGCGGCGCCACGCCAGACGCCTCGAAGCTGCCGATTAAGTCGGCAGCCGCGCCACCTTTCTCCTAGCGCTCGCTTCAATGGAGTCTCAGAATGCGGGCATACTAAAGTGCTTAATTATTATATTAACCACACATCAGTGACACAAGCAGCAACACCGCGCTAAAGGCTTTCGCCTCACCGCACCTTAGGTTAACAATGTGCCCTCTTGAATTTTTTTTTCTGTGCTGTGCGCTCGCGTTATACCGCGGTGCTGTGCATTTTAGTGCAGTAAAAGGCTTGAGGATGGCTTCGCCGCTTTTATAATCCTGCATGGAAAGCGTGATGGCTTGCGGAGGAAGCAGTGACTTCACAACACTCGCAGGAAGGACTTCGTTCCGACAATGAACAGCGTACCAGCACCGTTGATACTGATTGGTACTGTGACCAGCATGCTTTTGAATACATGAGCTTGAGCATACCTTTCCTGAACATATTAGTAGCCGTATTTTTTTTACTGAAACCCAAACAGTACCTTACAGATGGGTTATTTCAAGCTTTTTCTCTGATATCTGCATCCCTTACGTGAAGGGATGATCAACCCTGGCTATTCCACGTTGTACTTGTATTGTTACATCTTCTTTGTATGCCGCGGCCATGCATTAGTGAGTGGTGATTGCAGTTTGGTTTCGGTTGAGTTACATGCTCTGTTGACAGGGCTGCTAAGTGATCGCGGATGCTTTAAATTGATATCTACCACTATGCAGTGGCCGGGAGCCTTCCGCTCAAGTTGTGAAAGCATTTCTGTCCTTTATTTTTTCGGTGCGAGAGCCCTCATCCGGAGGCTGCCACCCCGAGCAAAGTCTTCTCTTGCTTACTTGTAAAGCTGCGGCACAGCAACAGTTGCATAGAAACAGCTTTAACATTTAGCCAAACATAGTGTTGACACTTTGCCTATTCATGATAGACACAACCAGGGTCAGTCATGACCCGACCATGACTTGAACTTGGACTTTGGTAGCACGAACCACTCCTAAAATTCGGTACGGTTCACCGAAAAGTTGATCTTGGCCAAATTGTGCCAAAATTGATATAGACGTATGATAAAACACGCTCAGTTGGATGGTTGCGCCGAAATTAGAACCGCACCGTCCCCAGAATTTGGCACCGGACACCCGAAAGTTGACTTCGGCAAAATTGGACCAAAAGTGATATTGAAGTATAATGGACCACGCGCAGTTGTGCCACGGTCGCACCCAAATTTGGGCTGGGCCACTCCCAAAATTCAATCAGTGCACGGTGGCCTGCACTGCAAGTTCGCTCATTCATTAGTTACTTTTCAATAATAAGGGGTCGGTAATTAGATTTAACTAATTAGTCCTTTACTCCACCAGCTCAAATACTGTTAATTGGATTACATTCGGATAATTTTGGTTGTCAGTAATTACTACCCACTTTTTGGCGGTCACTAGTTAGGTGCTATTATTTGGTCATTTATAACGTCGAGCTCAAATACTGTTAACTTTGACTACATCTGGAGCGTTTAGTAATTTTATTCACTACTTACTTCTCACTAATTAGATGTCGGTAATGAGGTATCACTATCAAGTCGTTTACTACCTCAAGTTTACATACTGTCCATTTAATTACATTCAGAGCATTTTAATTGTTTTATTCAATTATTACTCAGAACTAATTAGGGCCGGTAATTAGGTGTTACTATTTCGTCTCTTACAACCTTCAGTTAAGGTACTATTCATTTGATTACACTCGGAGAATTTTGGATGTTTATTTCAGTAATAGCTCCTCACTAATTAGGTGTCAGTAATTAGGTACTAGCATTTGGTTCTTTATTGCGTAGCATTTTTAGCCGTTTTATTCACTAATTAGGGGTCACAACTTTGAATTCTACAACTCAAGTACTAACAATTCATTTACATTCAGTGCATTGGCGTTCTGGCCGTTTTTATTCCTCAGTTGCACTTAAGAAATTAACGCCCACTAAATAGCAGTCACTACACAATCACTAATTATCTATGCACTGTTAATCAGTACTGCTTTTAAGCTTCTCTTGTCTTCCTCACATCACACACGACATGGTACCACCGCACTCAACGAACGCCATCAAACGCGCGGTGCCGGTTCTTCCACTCAACGGTCCATAAAAAGATTTCACAATAAAAATCAGCAGGTCAGTTGTGCCAGCTACTATTATTAAGGCGAAAACCTTAATGGGTTCATGAGTGGCGCAGACGGTAATTGTGGACGGAAGTTGTCCGTACGAAAGTTGTTTAAGCAGCAGTACTTAAGCAACGAATACGTAATCAAATACCAGAAATGAAAAAAAATGAGGACAAAAAGAAAAAAATATAAAAATAAAAATATATTAAATTAACAGTAAAAAAATTACGGCCACAATAAGTTTAATACAAGCGCTTCAACTTCTTATTTCGTGGCACAGAAAGTTCATGAAGCTTCAAATGCACAAAAAAAATTGTTCCGCGTGAGAACGTCTATTCAGACGGCATAAACAGAAACCAAAACTGCCCACAAAGTAACTTTCAGCGTTACCAATGCTATTACCACACTCTATGAAGATTTGCTAACTCAGTGAGGACCCCAGCCAGCCCCAAAGCCCGCGCCAGCATTCAGTGCTGCGTATCGCCCACGGGCGCCTGGACGAAAAAGCGTGCCATGTGCTGCCTTGGCAGCCGGCGCGGGGCGAAACGAGGAGGAAAGCGCCGCGCAGATGAGTGTTGATTTTTTGTATTATCACGGGGCTTTAGGGTCAAGTGTGTTATAGGGCCACCTAGTGAACGCGTTGTGATGTGTGTAACTTAAGAACGTACATTTGGGATCTCTACTCATCTTGGAATAATTGCAAAAATCAGATAAATTATTGCAAACAGGCCTTACATAATGCGTGGAATAAAAAGGCGGTGGTCCGGCGCTTCACTGTGTACGAGTTCGTTTTGGCGTACTATGTCGTGCTGTGTAAACTAGAGAGTGATCGGTGTCTGGTGATCGATATTTGTGATTCCTGATTGGTAATCTAGAATGAGATTGGTAATTGTGATTGTAATCGTTGACTGTGATCGGTACTGGGATTGTGGATTGGTAATCGGTAAGCAATGAGGAGAAAGAATGAAAAGAGGAAATAGGAGGACAAGGCGATATCGCGTCTTCTCTTAAGGCGGAGCTTATAGCGTCCTCCTAATTTTTTACCACAATTATTACAAAATTAAGGAAGTAGAAATCGGGGCAGTTGCTTTTTTCAGAATCAAAATATACTGTGCTTGACGCAGTGGAAATAAGCAAGGAAAGGCGGAATGGGGCAGCGGTAGACATACTTAAGCAGAAATAATTAAATAGTGACTATCAAAATGTGGAAATGCGCGCGCTCAAGACATGCGAGAATGATCACACGAAGATCGTGCTGCAATGAAATTATTTTGTGCTACGCCGATGGGCTGAAATTGTTTTGCTCATAAAAAATGAAAATAGATGACAATCGCTGGTTGGCGGCTTCGTCATGTTCGTATCACACTGCTGGGTCTCGAATTCTAGCTCTGTCGGGCGGCTTATATCTGATTCTTGCTGTTGCACTTCAGGTTCTTGGTGTCTGAGACAAGAGGCTTATGCTTGTTGGCATTCTTTCCTAAAACACTTTGGAGACATCATACTTCGAGCATTCACATCAATCCGCCTCAGCTACAGCGGCTACAAGTTGGGATAGGGTGAAGGGGGCGGTGATGGTTGATGGTGCCGGGATGTGCGCCCACCGGAGTGTGCACATCAAAGGCGGAAGCTGCACACGCATAGGCGCACGGACGCACATACGCACAAAGATTATATTCGGGAAAGCAGATTATACCGCTCACGCAGTAAAAATAACAACAGCCATCACGTGTGGTATTTCGTACCAGTGGTGGCGCAACAAAGAACCTTCATTTACCGATGTCTGAGGCTACTCGGCCATCTCACTCTCCTTTTACTTTCTCTTTCCCTATTCCCCAGTGCGGAGTAGCAAGCCAGCGTCACTTATCGCAGGCCGACCTCTCCCCTTTCCTTTCAATAGATGACTTTCTCTTTCTCTTCTTGCATGGAATATCCCGAATGTCCTTGATAAACCTCGTGTGTCACTTGACTGCGTCGAATTCAGTGATCTCGGCACACGGCTTCATGTCACCATCACTCCCTTGCTCCGCCCGCACATCAAATTCCGGCAGGCAAGCTCATGACGAAATGGCAATCAGTCGTTAGGTTGAACGTGCGCAGCCTAAACCTGATGCGCTAAAAAGAACTCTTACCTGAACAGTGACCTCGTTGAACGCGGTGGTTCTGCATGGTCATCCAGCATGCGGCTTTTGCATATGCTTAACTGTCCTTTGGACACAAAGAGTTCGCACAGACTTGCGGAGTCTTTCATCACAGGCAGAAATCTTACAATGTGAGGAGTAATCTCAACGCCTTTTTTAAGAGCCTGCTGAAGTATGTTCGAAAAGAACACAGCATCACGACACACACAAAAAACTTTTTATTGATCAATAGTTTCTCGTTGCTCACATTGGTAGTAATTCACTGATCGCTACACAAGCGTCTCCTTGAGGCGAAGGCATGTCCTAGCACGTAAGATCCATGTTTGAGGTGTAAGAAAGGTTTTTACTGCGGATTGAATCTACATCCGCTGAATTTCTTTTCATACACTGGTGTGAATAGCGGCTAGGAAAGGCTGAAGATATATGTGTAGAGGAAGTAATGACCGATCAGAATGTTTATCATCTGCCTTCTGGAGATGCCTTACGTGTAATGTAAGAAAAAGTGAATACAGAGGAAACCGAATGCATCAGCGCAGAAGTCTCTCCCGGCCATGTCTGGTTAAGATAGACGAGCACTTAGTCGCCTATTGAGCAACGCTTACTGGAAGGTATGGTGTGTAGTTTTAAAAAATAAAACCCCTGAAACAAGTTGGTATACGAAGGTGACCGACATATTTACCAGACTCAATATACAATGAGCGAAAAGTTCTGTCGACGCAAAGACTTCCTTTGATAGCGCACCAGAAAAGTATCAAAAATTTGATGTAGCGAAAGTATATCTACATTTTTCCATGCGCAATGCTACACTTGTAATAGCGCAACGTCGCAACAAAGATGTTGCAAATTTGTGTCCGTGCAGAAAAGAAGTGCTCCCAAAACATCCAACCAATCTGTGGTTATCGTACTCCTTTTATAAGACCAAAATAGGGCGACGTCATCAACATACCGTAGTCTTAATTTTACACTGTATTAATGACAAGCCACGATTAGCTGTGTTTTCGAGAATACTGAGTTATAGCAGGATGATATACTATATAACGCGAGTTATAAAGGCGATGTGGAACATGTTTTTTCACAAAAATATGTTTGGTAAGCTCTTGACTGTTAGGGAGAGTCTGTGTTACCACAAGGCTATCGTTTGGTGAATTATGGGTGGTGAAGGGATCCTCGCATATTCTCATACCGTGTAAAGTGTCGGGGCGGGGGGCAGAGGGGGCTACTGAAAAGTTAAATGTTGGAGCTACGCCAAGGGGGGAGGGGGGTGAATGGTAAGTTAGTTTTGAGGCGGCGGAAAGGCGTCTGTCTACATTGTCGCAAGGTGCTCGTTTAAGTACCCTGCACTCTAAAAAATGAGTGTGATTTTAGTCTTTTTGTGGGTAAACCACTTGTCGCTGAGCTAACACCTTTAGGAGGGTATTATTACGCTATTTGCGCGAGACTAAAGTTTTAGCCCACGACAGACAGAATAAACGTTACTATCTCTAGCATAACGTTGCACCTTGAAACGCAGTGCAAGTTTACGCTGCCGAAGACTATAGTTGTACCTTTCCAGGAAGACTATGTTTTAGTCTACGACAGTGTAAACGTTACACTCTCTCTAGTGCAAAGTTACACCTTGAAAGGCAGTGCAAGTTTACACTGCCGAAGACTATAGTTGCACCTTTCCAGGAAGGCTATGTTTTAGTCTGGGACAGTGTAAACGTCACACTCTCTATAGAGTAAATTTACACATTTTAAAGGCAGTGTAAGTTTATGCTGCCCAAGACTATAGTTACATCTTTTCAAAAGACTATGTTTTAGTCCATGACAAACAGTATATACGTTACACTCTCTCTAGTGTAAAGTTATGTCTTGAAAGGCAGTGTAAGTTTATGCTGCCCAAGATTATAGTTACACCTTTCCAGGAAGACTATATTTTAGTCCAAAGGGGTTAACTGCTATGGGTTAATATTTCTCTCCAGAATGCAATGGCTGGCCTTCTAATCATGCAGAGTAGTGGTGCAATGTGTACACAAGAAGCAGGAATGTAATGTGTACGAGTTGCGTGTTTCGGTTAGGCACAGTGCAATAACAGAACAAGATTTTTCACAACTGAAAAGAAAACGTACCACATATGGCCTTTATTTTAAATAAGGTTACAGCCAAACTGCTCACAAGTCCACCTATTTCTTATCCTGGAGGACCAGGCAGCAGGAGAGACCTGGGCAGCAGATAAAAATACACACGCACTTAATAAACTTAGACAACACATAAAGAGGTATAGAAGGACGAGAGATTTTGTAGTACAGTATTTTAAATGAACTGAAGTTTTTCAGTTACAAAATTCATGAAACAATCTGTGCTCAAGTGTTTATATGAAAACAAGAAAGAAATCAACCGGCGCAAAAAAAAATTTAGTTCTCCAATTCTTTGTTTCCAGAAAACGTAAGGCAGATAGGTCCATGTGCCACAACATTGTGTCAAATTAAGGTTTCATCACAAAATGGCATCAACCGCTATAAGTAGGTGAAAACCATTTCATGCTCTGAGGCTACTAGATGTGTGCACCAAAAACCTAACTAGGGCTATATAATGTAGGAATGGCACTGCCTCGAGAAGAGCATTTTCCGATGCCTCTATATACCATAACCTCCTTGCAATAGCTACATAGAATTTAATTTATTCATTTACGATGACAGCTAAATGGGGGCTTCTGCATTGCAAATATAATATGGTGCATGAGCATGTGTGCCACGAAAACACAAAAGTGACATGAGTTCCATCACAGCATGCTACAGTCAGAAACAACTCAAGAACAAAGCAGCAGTTGCCTCAAAAAAGACCCTTCAACCAATGGCACTGACTGCTTCTGATGTCACGGTTAGTCTGACTTAAGCCCTGGTTTATCCCGCTTCATCTGCCGCCCCATGGCGAGGTCACACTAGCAGGTCTAAGGAGATTAACCAGAACACTGTGAGAATCGATCGAATCCATTGGTTGGAGGGCATTCTTTAACAAGCATTTGCCGCCTCGTTCTCGGGTTACATCCAACTAGAGGCAGCAAAAAAAGGAGGTAGTGACGAGCCAGATCACGATAAATCAGCATCAAATGGCACTCAATCAGCAGCCTTCTTTTTGTGTGCTTGCCACACTAAAGAACATCTGCATATGGCTGGGCCGCCATCAGCAGTGAAATGACTGCACAAGGGGTTTTACCCCATCTTAGTGCCACCACAGAGCTAGTTTACTTTGATGTTGCAGTGCTGTGTTACTTCAGTTTTGTACACCACACAAAAAATCAGGATTATGATGAATTTTTTGTAGTGCACTTTCTTGCTCAGTGAGCCCACACTTGGAACTCCACCTCAACTAGGGTTAAGGCCTTCAGTTGATAATGCCTGCACTGACCTACTGTCCAATGTTAGTTCAAAGCACATGGGTCTAAGCTATATGCAGTCGGGGGAGCTTTAGCAAATGTGACAGGGTGGGTGCACTCAATGAGGGTAGGCTATACAAAGCTACTGCTCTCATTTTTTATTTTTTGTAACTTCGACTGCAATATTTATTATTCTCTGGCACTTGCAGTCAGTCGCACTTGTCACTGTCACAACCAAGGTACTATGTGTCTCCTTACAGTGATGACTTTAGAGTAACAGTGCGAAAGCTTTGGTTAACCAGAAACACAGAGCTTTTTTGGGGGAAAAATTTATGACTGGTGTTATGACTGAGCAGAAATAAAATTCAAACGCAAATAACAACGTCAAGAGATAGGAGCACTGTGGGAACCTTGGTCACAATCAGGAAAGCTAAGTGTGAAAGAAGTCACAGTTCACCCAAAACATCATCCCTCGACTCTGTCAATGATGGGTCATTCTAAGCCAAACATCCCAGAGTTGAGCAACCATATCCGATTTGTTCAAAAAATAATGTAAAATTTTTGCATTGTATGAAATCTAAGCCAGATGTCAAAAAAGTGAGCAGTTTGAACAATTAGAAAACGTGTAAAACCGGCATCGCTCTATTCTCGACCGAAAATCCAGATTTTTAGAAGATACACGACAAATGTTATAATGAGATTTGCAAAGATTCTGGCTTGTGATATGATTCAGATCTTGAATATTTGAACGGTAAAATTATTTTTTTTTTAAATTTAAATAAATGTAAAAATTCCACTATGAATCTTTAAAAATATCAACTCCTTTTTGTAAATTAAGAAAAAACCATCCTGCTTCCCTAGATGCAACTGAATGAGACGAAGTGAAATAAAATGCTGAATTTGCAGAAAAGTGCGTTTGGGACCACAAAAATTCATTCATTTCACTCTGAGGTGGTCAAAATAGAAATACTACCAGCGAAGGCAAGTTTAGTAGAACAATTTATTGCATTTCATTTCTGAAGTTTTAATCGAGGTGTCTTTTGTTCAAAGCGAGAAAAAAAACTTTTGAAGTAGAGCTCGCCCACCGCGAGCTGCGTCGTCTCTTTGCGCCTATTCAACAGAAAGCACAGCACAGCCCTCAGAACATTGTGTACATGAACTGATAATTGTGGGAAAAGATATTCTTTGTGCTGACGGGGTGGCACTTGCACCAGTGAGATTGTTATTCAGTTTGTTCATGTCACACTAAGTCACTGTTGTCAGAGACATGACAGGCATAACAGGCAACGCTGCGAATGTAGTGTGTTCGCAAAACCATTTTACTCCACAACATATCATCTGTTCTCAAAGCCTCGCTGAGTGTTTGAATAAAAACAAAGCGGTATAGAATGAACTGGTATCACTGAAAATCGTGCTAAAAGCAGTGAGGCGCTTAGTGTTCAGTACTTCTGTATATAATTTTCACTGAGCGAGGACTACTTTTTAGGCACAGATGGTGTATATGCGATTCACCCTATGAGATGCATATCATATCAGAACATGTCATTTTTACTTCTCGAAGTCTCGATGAGCCGCAGGACAAAAATGTGGCAAGAGGAAAAACGAAGGCCAGGAGGCAGTAACTCACTGTAATTGAGATTTAATGCACAAAACATGCATGGGGTCACTGTTCTTGAATGGTGAACTACATTTTGGGCATGGACTTGACATTTGCAAAAAGGCGTGCTAGCTTTGGCAGCGTTGCCTGCTAAGCAAGAAAAAGAGTAAACAGAATTCAAGGAGGAGGCGACTGCATGCCGGTGCCGTGGTCGCAGTATGTTTGACCGCTCGAGAGCAAGGCAGCACCACTCGATCGGACCGTGCCAGCGCCAGCGTGTGTGGCGTTGCCAGAATCCATGGTGAGGACTTCGTACCGTCACGTGCTCTCCGGGGCACATGCTTTCCATGATCTTATTCGGACATTAAAATGACTGGTGTTACGATAGTGCCAGGTCGTCATTCCTTCCTTGGGGCTCAAGCGGGACAGCACACTGAAAGCCATAGTTTTGCTGCTCTTGGCTGCCTTATGCCTCAGCGGGTTCGTTTGAACTTCAAAAGCGAAAACAAGCTCGCATATTGCATACCACCCGCCGAATGTCATGCGATACCTCCCTTCGCTCCAGCCCTAAACATGCACTACAGTGAGTGAGGGTAAACTGAAGTGGTTATGTGGCCATAAATGTGTCATGACTGGTGCAGTGTTACTCGATGAAGCGTTAAAAGATGACACAACTTGCAGCACGAGAGCTCTACTTTAAAAATCGTTTTCTCGCTTTGAATAAAAACCACCTCAATTAAAACTTCCGAAATGAAAACCAATAAATTGTTCTACTTAACCCGCCATCGTCTGTACAGTAAAAGCTCGTTAATTCGAATTCCACGGGGCCGCCAGGCCAGTTCCAATTAACCAAAATTCGAAATAATGAAAGTGAGCAAAAATGGATGCGTTTGATGGCCAGAGGGCCCAAAAACATTTATTTGGCAAAACAAGCTGTTATCATCTTCTACTTCTTCTCCCTGAGGGCTACCGTAGTCACTCGGTCTTCTAGCGCGCGAATGCGACGCAGGGAGTCTTCTTCCCCCTCTTCAAAGCTGAAGAAAAGGCGCGCGACATTCAGCGCTCCCATAACTTATGCCGCGCACGGTCGTACGGGCTCTTGCTCCTCGTCGTCGTCCTCGTCTTCTGCCTCTTCTGGAACAGATTGCTCCCCAACAATTTGAGCGACAATGTCCTCATCACTTCGGGCACCGCACACTGCTGCATCGCTGTCTACTTCAACGTAATCATCAAAATTAACTTCCTGCAGCACAGCACGCACAGCCGCAGGCAGAGGCTCTGGACTCCCATCGTCGCCACTTTCTTCCATACTTCCGGCAGCAAAGCCACAGTGGTGGAAGCAGTTTGCAATTGTGGACGGCGTGACCTGCTCCCATGCACGCACCAATATGTGCATTGCTGTGAGCAATGTGATGATGCTGGTCTTCTGGTTTCCAGTTGCACAAAATCTTGCGCTCGATCATGTGGCGCCTATAGAAACATTTATAATTTCTGATCACCCCCTGATTCATTGGATGCAAGGCCGCAGTCGTGTTGGCGGGCATAAATACTAGCCGTGTGGCTTTCTGCTCGGCGTCGACTTTGTGTGCCGAGCAGTTATACACAATGAGGAGAACTTGACGCTTCCCTAGCTCCATCCTCCGATCGAGTTTCAGGAGCCATTTTTTTAAACAATTCGCCCGTCATCCACGCCTTGCTGTTGGCGGCGTAATCTGTCGGCAGTGTCCTAATGTTCTTGAAACACCGAGGCTTCTGTGCCTTTCCGACAACAAAAAGAGGGACCTTCTCCATCCCGGTCATAATAGCGACGACCAGACCAGTAATCCGCTCTTTGCTTCGCTTGCCGCCAGCGCAGCTCTCCCCTTTAAATATTACTGTTCTGCCGGGCTGGAGCTTATAAAACAAAACCATCTCATCAGCATTGAATATGTCTTGTGCCGAGTAGCTTTCTAAGTACTGCTGCAGAGCACCGCTTCGCCACGTGGCACAAGTTTTTGCATCCACTTCTTTGCCTTCTCCGGACAACACCCGGAAGTCAAGATTGTCTGTCTCGAAAGCGGTGAAACCATCCTTCGGAGGCGACAAAATCTTCCACATTCATGCGCAGGGCGAAATCGGCCGCCTTTGCCATGATAATTGGGCCGCTCAGTGGAATGTCTGCGCTTCTCATTTCCTTCACCCACGTGATCACAGCGGTCTCAATTTCCGGATACTTGGCTAATCGGAGACTTTTTCTGTTGCTGGCGAAATCTTCGGCTTCGTAGGCATCCTCGATGGCCTCCCTATTTCGGACGTAGGTCGACAACGTGCTTGGTGGAATCCTGTGCTTTTTCGCGATTTCCACTTTGCTGGCCTTCCGTTCGTCCAGCTCGCGTAAAATCGCCACATTCTTCTTCACCGTCTTGGCGCAGTATTTCCCACGCGAACACATTTCGCGGACACAAGCTCACAGCAAGCGGCGTGCAAAACGAGGGCTAAAAAACTAAAACATCGTTCCTCGAAGCAGTCGCGGCAAGAAAGACTGGTTAGTACTTGTTCGAGCACACTAGCGGCGCCCCGATGGTTGTGCCAGCTATCGTATTGCCGTGAAAGCTTCCAACGATGGTTTTAAACAGCGGTGCTTCGCGGCGCGCAGTTCGAATTGTGGATGGCGGCACCAATTTTTCAGTGAATTAACAAGCTGTTACGCGCATAGACTTCTATGCATTGCGGACCGGACCACGATGACTATTTCGAATTATCCAAAAATTTCGAATTAACGAGTTGTGAATTAACGAGCTTTCACTGTATTTTGACTTCGACTACCTCAAGGTGAAATAAAAAAGGTGCTTACTTATGTTCTGAAACACTTTTCTCCAACTTCAGTATTTTAATTCACATCGACGCGTTCAGTTTCATCAGCTGTAACAACTTTTATTAGTAATAGAAATCTAGGTAGGCAAAAAGACCATTCTGAGAGGAAGTTGATATTTTTTAAATGTCAAAATAGTAAATTTTTAAATTTTATTTAAACTTAAAACTACTTATACCGTACAAAAATACAAGTTCTGAATCATATCAAAAACCAGAATATGTGCAAATGTCATTAGAACATTTGTGCAGTGTTTTATAAAAATTTACATTTTTGATCATTATTGCGCAGTGCCTGGTTTCACGAATTTCAGGAATGTTCACTGACAACACCTCACAAACTTTTTTGACAAAATTATTTTAGCTTAGATAACGCATGCTGGGACCAGCTTGATTGAATTTTCATCAACAAACTGGAGATGGTATAGCACATTATGTGGGGCATTTGGAGTGCAGTGATGGATTTATAAATCTAACTTCTACCCAGTCATGCTAATTAGAATCAAATTAGTGTTCTTGGTACACTCTCTGGCTCTTTCTTGGCACATTTGTGTTTCTATGGCAGCCAAAACCAATTTAGGAGTGAGGTAATTGAATTTTGATATTTCCTAATGCTTGATTCAGACTTTTGATCCAAATACTCGAATCAGACTCCTGACGTACACACCCAAAGACTGGTTGCCACCATTCTCAAGTGAATAACAGTGTAGCAAAGCCGCCGCTGCTATCCCTGCCAAAAATTAACTGTAGACAAGCGCAGTTGCTCACCCGGGTGGCCACGGTAACACTTGTATTTTGTTGTTTGGTCATCGCTATTTTACAAAAGCTTCACTTGTGGTGAGAGTGGTCTCGTTGTGTTTAGAATTACATAGACTAGATACATGTAAACTTCAGTCCATTGTAAGTGTCCCTATAATGCTTAAGGGAACATTTTCACAATCACAAAGGGATGAGAAGCAGCAGAATCCAATATTCATAAACTGTGAATGACAGAACACAAACACTTTTTAGTCTCTATGTGCAGAATAATATTTCACACTGCTATGAGTTCATATCATCCGACCACGGTATTATGGGAGTACATTACAGTACCGCAAAAATTACAGAGAATAAGTAACTGGTACTGCTACTGCGAATTTTCCATCAGCAGTTACAAGCTGGTAATACAAGACCATGCTCTAACGCTTATTCTGCTGACATAGCGACAACAGAAACAATAGTTTTTCAGTCACTCTGACCAAAGGGAAGCAGGAGTGCTGGGTTGTGTAGTTCAGTGAGCATTTCACAGAGGCATCTTCGACAATAAATGCGCAAGCACAAGTCTTCATATATAAACATCTGAACATTGCTCATTTCAAAAGGAAACTGTTGAATGTGTTAATGACATCTTACATGTTCAGAAATCTGTAAGAAAGTTCTAAATGATGCACTCACTGAAGAAATCCCAGCTTTCGCTGCTTTTCAAAGCGCAAAAAAGGGCAGGCCTGGACCAGTGGTGGCAGTGGCATTGCTTGTAGGGCGAGCAGCAAAACCAGCTGCTGGCAACCTGCATTAAATAAGAGCACGATGATGTAGGTCATCCTCTGAAAAATGCATACCATTTTTTATCACGATAAATGTCTTATGCCATAGCGGGTTCGTTTCAACTTCAAAAGCGAAAATAAACTCGCTTATCGCATACCACCCGCCAAATCTCATGCGATACCTGCCTTCGCTCCAGCCATAAACATGCACTACAGTCAGTGAGGGTAAACGAAAGTGGTTATGTGGCCATAAATGAGTCATGAGAGGTGCTGACTTACTCGATGAAGCATTAAGAGAGGCACAACTTGCAACACGAGAGCTCGACTTTTAAAAATCTTTTTCTCGCTTTGAACAAAAACCGCCTCAAATAAACTTATGAAATGAAAGCCAATAAATTGCTCTACTAAACCCGCCATCGTCTGTATCTTGACTTGGACCACCTCAGAGTTAAATAAGAAAAGTTTTTACTTATGTTCCGAAACACACTTTTCTGCAACTTCAGTATTTTAATTCACTTCTACGCACTCAGTTTCATCAGCTGTAACATTTTTTATTGGTAATAGAAATCTAGGTAGGCAAGCACACCATTCTGAGAGGAAGTTGATATTTTTTTTAAATGTAGAAAGAGTAAAATTTTTATTTTTTAAAGCTTAAAATTACTTATACCATCCAAAAATACAAGATCTCAATCATCAAAAACCAGAATATGTGCAAATGTCATTAAAACATTTTTGCAGTGTTTTCTAAAAATTTACATATTTGATCACTATTGAGGAGTGCCTGGTTTCACACCTTTCAGAAATGTTCAAATTGACATCACCTCACAATTTTTTTTTCGCAAAATTATTTATCTTAGATAACGCACACTGGGACCAGCTAGAATGAATTTTGATCAACAAACTGGAGATGGTTGAGCGCAATATGTGGGGAATTTGGAGTGGTGTGACGAATTCATAAATCTCACTTTTACCCAGTCATGCTAATTATAATCTAATTAGTGTTCTTGGTACACTCTCTGGCTCTTTCTTGGCACAATAATGTTTGTATGGCAGCCAGAACATATTTAAGACTGAGGTAATTGAATTTTAATATTTCCTAATGCTTAATTAAAACTCGTGATCCAAATACTCGATTCAAACTCCTGACATACACACCCAGAGGCTGGTTGCCACCATTCTCAAGTGAATAACAGTGTAGCAAAGCCGCTGCTATCCCTGCCAAAAATTAACTGTAGACAAGCGCAGTTGCTCACCCGGCTGGCCATGGTAACACTTGTATTCTGTTGTTTGGTCATCGCTAGTTTACAAAAGCTTCACTTTTGGTGAGAGTGGTCTCGTTGTGTTTAGAATTACACAGACTTGATACACGTAAACTTCAATCCATTGTAAGTGTCCCTATAATGCCTAAGTGAACATTTTCACAATCACAAAGGGATAAGAAGCAGCACAATCCAATATTCATAAACTGTGAATGACAGAACACAAACAGGTTTTAGTCTCTATGTGCAGAATACTAGTTCACACTGCTATGAGTTCATATCCTCCATCAGACCACTGTATTACGGGAGTGAATTACAGGACCGAAAAAATTACAGGGAATAAGTAACTGGTACTGCTACTGTGAACTTTCCATCAGCTGTTACAAGCTGGCAATGTAAGCCTGTGCTCTAATGCTTATTCTGCTGACATAGCAACAACAGTAACAATAGTTTTTCAGTCACTTTGACCAAAGGGAAGGACTGCTGGGCTGTGTAGTCCAATGAGCATTTCACGAAGGCATCTTCTACAATAAATCGGCAAGCAGAAGTCTTCACATACGAACATCCGAACATTGCTCATTTCAAAAGCAAAGTGTTGAATATGTTAATGACATCTTATATGTTCATAAATCTTTAACAAAGTTCTAAATGATGCACTCACTGAACAAATTCCAGCTTTCGCGGTTTTTCAAAGCGCAAAAAAGGGCAGGGCGTGGACCAGTGGTGGCAGTGGCTCTGCTTGTAGGGCAAGCAGAAAAAACCAGTTGCTGTCAACCTGCATTAAATATGAACACGGTGATGTAGGTCATCCTCTGAAAAATGCATACCATCTTTTTATCACCATAAATAAGCAAGAAATTAATGCAAAGAAGCCTGCTCATATACATGCACTGCACAGAAGTAATCTCTAGGAAGCCACGGCATTTTATTTCACAGGCAGCATTGTAACAGTTAGAATGACATCATTTTAATGAACTAGAATATATTACAGCGGCTCGATCGGGAGGGCGCGTCTACATTTCCGGCAGCACGTTACGCTCTGGAAAGCCACCAGAAGCGCTGCTGCTCTTTCATACTACAGCGCGGCAGCTGAGCCCACTAGGCATCACAGAGCAGTGTACTTCATATCCTGTACTTCATATCCTGGGCCACATTAAAAGGGAGCAGAAGATATAGCCTGGATGCCAAGAACACTGCGAGCAAGTTGCAGCTGGGGTTGCAGCATTTATTGGCACAGCACACTTGTATTTTTTTACGAAAAGCTTAAGCAACGCTAGCACCCAAATTCGTGAATATGCACAGCTTAAATTTTGCCAGTGTTAAACACTGCTTAATGCACTTTTAACAACCCAGAATTCAGCCGTTTTTTAATTTCCTTGATTTTTTGGGCGTACCTTGTGGAGAACACTGCATTTAAATTGAACTGCATGTGAAAAATTATAGTACAATCACACATCTGATTCGACAATTAAGCGAAGGTAGTTGGATTTACCCTCAATGATTACTTAGATGCTTTTACTCTAAGGAATGTTTTTACTACACACTGAGGCATCATACACAACAAATGATTGCCGCAAGGGGAGGAGTGATGCTAGCACTGCTTTAGCAGCAAAATGTGCTAAACTTACCTAATGCTCCACATTTTGAAAGATAGACTGTCTGCATCATCAGGCATAAAATTAACATGCAGAGTGTTCAAAATTTAGTTTTACAGACTTCTAAAATTATATATGTTCTCAGTGCTGAGTGGTGCGTGCGTGTACTGCGTGATGTCCGTGCATGTTAAAGAACCCAAGGTGGTCGAAATTTCCAGAGCCTTCTACTACGGTGTCCCTCATAGCCCGAGTCAATTTGGAACGTCAAGTCCCATGAAGCATAAACCATAAGGTTCAAATAAAAGAACAATGTTTCCGCTAGTAAAACTAACCATACAAAACAAAGAACATACTTTTAACTTCACAAAAAACCTGGCTGATTACAAAAGTACATGATGCCAAATAAAAATGAGAGGCAGTACTCACGCTTTCTCGGTTCCAGGTTATGGCAGCGAGTACGGTCGATAATTAATCACTGCGCTGTAAGGGTGATATATTTATAACTTTAGATGCACATCTTATCGCTTCTGACAGCTGGGTGATTCCATGAGAGATCAAACTGCCTAAATATTTCGTTTTTAAATTTTCTCAATTATTTTACTTATTATGCGCACATTATTCAGTAGGCCAACTGCTAATTTTGTGTTGTGAAAATGCTAATATTTGAGGAGAAAAAAATTATAAACGATATCAAGGCAGAGGCAGCATATTCACGCAGAGCTCAATTTCGCTAATTTGCCATGACGTAAGTATCTAGATATGAAAGCATGATGTGTATAATATTCGTGCTAAATGCACAGGTGAGAAGGAATATGTGGGCTTATTTCCGCCATTTTGAGGAAGTTGTCGCTTGCTGGAAAAAATTTCGATAACGACACAAGTCTGAAACGACGTTATTTTCATTTTTTTCTCCACAATTATATAACACGTATATTTCAAATTTGCACAATTAATAACCATTGAGGTGCTGGAAAATTAAATCAGCTTTCATTAATACATAAAATTGGGAAGTGCAAGAAGTATTGCCGTAAATCTGGCATTTTTTAATACAGTAGTGTTTTTCAAAAATCAAAGGAAAAAACGCCCCATCTCAAATTTTTCTTAAAACTGATGAAGAAAGCCTCTAGAAGAAGGAAGAAAGTGAATGAAAGAACTTGTTGCATTATTTTGTTTCGAACAAAAAAGAAACCAAAATGCATTTTTTTAAATCAAACGCGAATTAGAAAAGAAAATTAGCCACAGTATGCCTGCAGTCAAACGACAAAGCGAGGGCCTGGGGGCACACACAGCTTCATAGGTGCACTGTACAGGAATAAAATTACATAACAAACTTTTCTTTAGATCCATTCCTATGGGCCACATTCCAAGTTGTTACCTGCACCCGGCCATAACGGCACTACCGAATCCTTCTTACATCACAGATCAGTGTCTGTCCTCAAAAATTATTAGATATGCTCTCTCTTGATGGAAAAGGTCTCACTGTTGGGATCTGGAGAAAGTTTAGATCAGCGGAGGGCGTGTTTGCAGCTTCCGCCCCCTTATTTAGGCGCTCCTGCTGATGCTAAAAAAATTACAAGTTTGAGCTAGGATAACATTGTTGGAAACAAAAAAATGCAACATGATCTTTCATACACTTTTTTAACCTCCTTCTCAAGACTTGTTTCCAGAGTTTAAAAAAAAATTTGGGATGCAGTTTTTTGTTGAAAACATTTTTGAAAAACACTACTATGTTCAGAAATGCCAAATTTAGGGCAATATTTCTTGCACTTCCCTGTACTATATAACAATGAAAGCCGGAACTCCCTTTTTAGCACATCAATGTTTATCGATTGTACAAATTTGAAGAAAACGTGCTTAATATTTGCGCCGAAAAAAATTCCTGAAATTAGTCTCGTTTTGAGATGTCTCGTTTTCGAAATATTTTCCAGCAAACAACTTCCTCAAAAATGCGGAAATAAGCCTGACATATTCCTTCTCACCTGTACATTTAGCACGAGAAATATATCCACCATGGCATTCACATCTAGATTCTTACGTCATAACAAATTTGCGAAAATGAGCTGTGCTTGAAAACACTGCCTCTGCCACGGCGTCGTTTATAATTTTTTTTCTTCTGAAATATTAGCACTTTCCAAAACGAAATTCACTGTTGGCCTAATGAATCAAGAAAACCTAAAATATCAAATATTTAGGCACTTTGATCTTGCGTGTAATCACCCAGCTTTGTCATGGTAACTGCGGGAAAAACGCGACGAGAAATAAACATAATTTTTGCTCACAGCGCAAAAAGAACGGGGCACGAGACGAAAGACAAACACAAACAAGCGCTGACTATTCACTGGTTTTTTATTGAAGAACGAAAGGCGTACATATATACATTATCCAAAAGAGAATTGAGTTATCTGACCTCCCACGTGCCTTCCAGATAACTTTTCTTGTCTTGATAAGTATTTCATTGTCTGTATATATACGCAATTCATGGTTTGGTTTGTGAGGGTTTAACGTCCCAAAGCGACTCAGGCTAAGAGAGACGCCGTAGTGAAGGCCTCCGGGGATTTCGACCACCTGGGGTTCTTTAACGTGCACTGACATCGCACAGTACACGGGCCTCTAGAATTTCGCCTCCACCTAAATTCGACCGCCGCGGCCGGGATCGAACCCGCGTCTTTCGGGCCAGCGGCGGAGTGCCATAACCACTCAGCCACCGCGGCGGCTTTATACGCATTTCGTTCAATAAAAAAACAGCTGATAGTCAGCGCTTGTTTGTGTTTGTCTGTAGCCTCGTGTCCCGTTGTTGCGCTGTGAGCAAAATGATGAATACTTATCAACTCGCCCAAATTTGCGCCTTGCTGAACGGGACGAGAAAGACGGAAGCTCTCGTGTCGTCCATCTTAAGTGCTGTTTTCAAGACGAACGCACGGCAACAAGCCCAACTTTCTGCGCGTGTGCATGCACTCCTTGATGACTTACATGTATCGACGCAAAGTCAAGATGGAAGCAACTCTCCACTCTTCTCGCGTGCTCGACCCGCCCTCGCTGGTGGCCTCACGAAGTCGCACACGCCAAGTCGTTGCAACCCAAATCCGTCTTCGTAGCAAGCATCCTGAACTGAACACGTTCGCCACAGAGGGAACAGTGGAAAAAGACACGATAGGACTCGAAGCAACTACAGGCAGCAGAAAGACGTCCGTGCAAACGCCTAATTGTGCCTGGCATGCAGGAAAATTGTGCCCAACATCCTAATGTACCGCGGCCATGCTGGAAATTCCGCCGGCAAAGATTGCCTTCGGCTTTGGCTTCGGCTTCCAATGCCGCCAAAATCCAGCTTCTTCGGTCACGTGAAGAGAAAAAATTTTATTTTCTTTTTTTTCAAGCAGGGCCCGCAGCTGTCCACGCGCACGTGGCGAAAGAAAAAGAGAGGAGAAGGAAACGCTGTTCGGGCCGGCATGCCGGGTTGTTTTCGAGGCCATGTCGGCACGTCGGCGCTCCCTCCCCGAAGTCTTTGCACAGGGGCAGAAAGTAACGGCGCCAAATATGCCTACTTATTTTGTGTGTGTGATTTAGTGAATTCCGCCAGCAACTGAGCACAGGCTTTTGGGTGTCTTCGCATCAGATGTCATATCATTTTTTTGCCGCGACGGCTGGCTTTTTTAAATTGTCCCTAATTAGAGTCGTCCATATCAACGGGGGTCGTATAATCGAGTCACGACTTTTTTTCTTCACATCTTTCGGCTGAATTGTATTTTACAGGTAAACGCAGCTTTACTTAAACCACGTGGCTGGCTAAACCATGTTTACATGTTTCGAAGAGACTCATGCAGGCTCCGATCTTGTTTTTGTTTTTTGGGGGGAGGTGTGAAGGGTCAGTGTGCGTGTGCTGTGTGTGTGCCTGAAAAAGAAAAAAAAACGCTTGCAAGCCCCCTTCAAACCGAAATACTGGCACCGAGGTTGCTCCGAAAGAAAAGGTTGCACTTCTGTTGCGCAACACCCACAGGGCAAGAATAGGGAGTCCGCGTTTGTTTTGCGACACAGGCGGTGGCATAGTCCCGAGAGAATTTTCAGCCCGAGGCGCATGCGGCTAAGCATGTGAAAGCGCCTCAAGCAGAGCTGTCAAATGGGTCCTAGCACTAAACGCCAAAGAGAGAGAAAAAGTACCCGAAATGTAGCCAAATGTGAAAATGACATGTATCACGAAAATAGCCCAAAATATTTTTTAATGAGCACAACAAAATAATCACGAACAGGAGGGCTCCCATAACTGGTTTCTAGAGCTTCTAGCGCTCATTTTGTATTTCCGTTTTCTTCTGAAAATCGCAGTCTCCATAATTCTCTTCATCTCGGTGCTGAAAGCGGGTGATTTCGGTCCTAGCGCTTCGCCGCTGCGATGGGCTTACCTTCTCTATCTATTAATTAATCACTCTTCCTCCGACTCCTACCTTTCTTTGCTTCAAACTTTGCCTCTGTGCAACGGTGCGCTGCTTATGTTGTTTTTGAACAATTGACCGACACTGGCGGCTCGGTACTACTTCTAGGAAAGCGCCGGCTCGATATCATATGAGGAATTACAGTGAAACAAAATTTAAGCGACAATTTTATTCTTATTGCAAAACGCATGCATAGTCCCCCCCCCCCCGCCCTCGAAACACATATGTACAGAACATACAGTCGGGGACAAAAGTCTGGAGACCACGTGTTCCTGAAACGAAGCCGATAGTTCTATTATTAGCCAGCGGCTGGAGACCGCACTTATTTATTTGTGGAGATGAAAGAACAAAATTTTGACATTCACCTACACAAGTGTGGCCTCCAGCCGCCGGCTAATAGCAGAGCTATTGGCTTCGTTTGAGGAACATGTGGTCTCCAGACTTCTGTCCCCGACTGAACATCCACAAAAGGAACATGGACCAGAAAACGAGAAACAGGTAAAACGCAATTACAACAACTGCAGTTCAATTGCAGAGCCATAGGGGCCCGAGGTTCTAAAGCAAATAACGCAACGCTTATATGCACTGATCACGTGGGCGAGTGAAACTGCGTGGAAGATAGCTAGCTTTTAAGTAATTTTTAACTAGCTCCAGTCTAACTTAACTTAGTATTTCAGTTTATTTCGCATATTAGTCTGCCGTAAGCTTGAATAATCTAACAGGGCTTAGGCTATCTGCCGCCGTTTTTGTTTTGTGACAAAAGTAGCAAATAGATTTATTTGGTGTAGTTGCGATCGTTTTAGTAAATGAAGTTCGGTTCAATATCCGAATTCTATGATATATATGTGATTCGATGAAACGATGTCCAAGGTATACTTTTGGAATTTACTAGGCGCCGCAAAGCCACGGTCGGAACTGGCTTTTAACGCTCTACCACAAGAAAACTACCAATCTGCGCTATTAACAGCTTTAGCTTTGCTCCATTAACCTATGATGTTCACAGCGTGCTCCGGCCAATAAAGATTGCAGCGTCAGGAAAATTGCTTAAATATTACCATTTTCGGACATTATACTATATAGCTGCTTATAAAAATAGGTGTAGAAAAGTACTCATCATTTTTAAATACCCTGAAATATATCATTTAAAACCGTACTACGTGACGGTCTGGCTCATCGTTGCTAAAGAAGGTTTCCGATATAATTTTATGTGAAATAAGTTATCGCCCAGCATATTGCAGAGGGCGCCTGGAAGCTGGTTGCGTGTGCCGAAGTTGGGAGAGGTGCTGCTGCGTTAAAATTGATTCCATGTTATTTCATGGCTTGTACTTCAGCTGGGAAAATGCATGTGGGGATTCGAGAACTGGTGTTTAAAACGCTGTTTTAAATACAAAGACATCAGCCCGAAATTTTATGCAATTAAAAAACGCACCCGCGGGCTTGCACGTAATAACACTGCCATTACTGGAAACGGTCCGTGCGTGTTTGAACGTGATTTAATTGTGCCTATGGAGTCCGTCTCAATTCCGGCTGCCTTGCTTCAGAAGAGTGCACCAATATTACGCGTGACGAACCACAAAGCGTTCTCAGAGTGAAGGTTTGACGCAGCTGTGCCAAAAAAAAGCGTGGCTGTTCTAAACAGCTGCATGCCATTGTGCAGAACCTGAAAGTATACATAGCGGATACTGTATGTCTGGAAAAGGTGTCCAGATTGCCGCGTTATTTAAAACACTCACATGGACATCTTTGTTTTCCACATTTCAATCTGAAGCCTTTTTGATAACGTTGAAGTTTTTGATCGATGTGTGGCAAGATTTGTTTCCAGGTCTGGACATAACCTTATAGTGCCTGTCAGTGCTCTCCAGCTCCCTCATTCATATTCTCCTAGCGATTTCATACCTGTGGTCCGGACCTGCGGCCGTTATCCTATTTTGCGATTCCCGGCCAGTTGATAATAACTTTTATTCTCGTCTAGTTTTGTTCCGAAACTTCTGTACTCAGTGCTTATACTGGCGTTACACCATGGCCCATTCTTCCCTATAGGCCCTGAGTTATGTCCTCAGCAGATCGGAGGCTACTCAGTGTCACGATTCAACTCTATCTCCTGCCCTTATCCGAATCCATCGCTCTGAAGGCATCTCGCAAACGCGATGGACAGCAACGAAAAAAATTGCGTCGAGTCGATCTACTATTCATTCGTGTTCACAACTTTTATAAAGATAAGGCAGTTTCTGCAACCAGGCCCAGCTCTGTTGAATGACGTTTTGATACGCTTGAACAGCGACTCAATGTGTTGGGGACGCTCTCGTGATGTAGTTCCTTGTAAAGTGGTTTCCACTGGCATCAGCTTGGACGAGATCATGAAAAGCAAGAAAATATGCTTGAATATTCGTAGGAACAATCATTACAAGACTACAGGCGTTAACAAGACAGAAAACAGTCAATTACACGAAAACAAAAAGTGCCTCAATTTGTTTTTCTATGAAGCCGTGACGTCACGGGAGTCATTTTTGGTCGCACAGGCTACCTTCCGCTGCGTACGAGGAAAAAGGTTGGCGATGAGCGGATTACGGAAAACGTATTGCCTTTCACCGCCGTAATCTAGCCCCATAGGTGGCGGCCGCTAGGACGTTGGTGAAAACTGTGTTGTGAAGAATATAGGGATGTAGGAACTGGAAGCTAATGAAACATGCAGCGAGACACAGGACGAAGCCGCTAAGCAGGTACCAACTCCTCTGTTACCCCCCGGAGAGGAGTACAGTGTGAAAAGATCGGGAAAGGAGCTTCCATAAAAGCAGCACTTTTCAAAAGGGCTGCATTCCAGGGGGATTCCAAGTCAGCATGTCAGCAATAGGGGCGGTGTTTTTCAGAGGCAAGGATGGGTGCACTTCTTATTAATGATTTTTCTCTCCTCCTAAAGCCCTTCTTTCTCTTTTCCTTCTTGCTATACACGTTTCCACGTACCGCCATATTGCTGGCTGGATTGTTTTTGTACCTGGCGCTAAAATTCATCGCGCCTGCGCTTTAACTTCCGGCGCTCTAACTTTCTCCATTCAACCCTCTGCACCTGTTGCCCGGACAATGAACAACCCCCACACCACGGAACAGCGACGAAGGCATTTTCCTCTCCCTGCCTAGCCACTGCCGCAGATAGCGTGCGACCATCCCGAGTTTTACTTCTAAAGAAGAATGTGAGTGTGTCGTTTGGGTTCGAGACCTTTTAGTTGGAAAACAAGCTTTCCGGGAAATATGATTTACTGGTAACCGCAAGTGGTCAGTTGACAACTTGCAGAATTTATAGTAACACCCTCTGCAATATAGCTCATATTTTTCAAACGAAATCCCTTCTTCACATTTCGGCATGCATGTTCGAAAAGGAAGACGGAAGATGCTTTTTTATCTGTATGAGAGGGGAGTTGTTGTAAGGACACAATGAGTAGCGAAACATTCCGGTGAATCCAAAATTTCCACTGACTCTGTAGGGCGACAAGTTCCGTCCCTGTACCAGCACTAGTCTCCAGCTTATCCGCAATAAATACTCCCTCTCTCTTCTTTTGTGTGCAAAGCATGGCTACGAACGCGAGGAGCAGGTCGAAACAGGTACAAAGGTGCAACAGAGTACCCTCCGGCGACTTCCCTTTTCACATGTAAGCTAACCGCTCGCGAATCCCGCCGCCGCGGCGCATGCACCCACTCTCAAGTGGCGAAGGATTCTCCAGCGGCTGGAGCGGCGAGGTTCGGGCAGGTTGGAAATTTTCGCGGCGGCGATGCGGCAGCACCGCATCTCAACCAATGACGGCTCTGCGTTGCCACGTGACCAGTAAAGGGATCGTGTAAGAAAGCATGCGCACAGACCAGTGTTTGTGTTTGTACGCCGCACGTACAAAATTTTGTTTAAAAAAAGAAATTATATAAAGTGGTGTTGAATGCTTAAAACGCAAGATCTATATTTATTCAAATAAACAATGAAAATAAACGACAAACTTTTTTTGCACGGCACCAAATCCGGTTGCAAGCGCATATCATTTGTCAGCAACATAGGTTTTCGCAGCGGTTGTACAACAGTCCAACTTCTGGTTCACTGTAGTTGTGCTGTGGCTGGATGTCTAGCCACTGTAGCGGTAGGAAACGCGCAGTTGCGACGAATTTGAACCAAAAGCTCGCGAAACACTTCGCAGCGCTGCGCCGCTGTTCGCTCTATTCGCCGAATCGCTTGCATGGGAACCACCCTTTACACTCGATCTCGAAAGTTGGTGGTAACCTGTGGGGCTTCAGGTTCACTGAGATTAAGGGCCGTCACTTTCTCTCCTTTTATAAAAAGAATAAAATGGAAGGCGATTGACTCACCTTCCCTCTTTTGGCAGAGCTGGAAATAAAAGGCTGTATTCACGTGAAGAATTTTCGGTTTCAACTTTCAAAATTCACTGACTTAAAAGAAGTTGCTTTCCGACAGACACCCTCGTTCACAAACTGGTTTTCACTTCTTGCTCTACCCAGAGCCGGAGTAGTGTGAAGAGAGATGAGTCAGTCGCCCTGCATTGTAACTGTTCAGAATTGAAGAGGAGTATTCACCTCAATCTGTGGAAACCTGAACTCCAGACGGTTCCCATAATTTCTGAAAAACGGTAAAATGCCGCCTCGACGAGAGGCTTCCGGGAACCGGTCTGGCCGGGCCGGCGGAGGCTGACGCGCTCGGAGCGAAATCGAAACACACTCCAAGTTGCCGCTGGTGTGGTAGAGGTGCGCCGAACCCGCCGTACGCGTCGGCGGTCAAAGGCCGTTGGAGTCTAGAGGGTCTCGCTGTGGCCAACGTGACGTCGCCGTGCCGCGCGTGCGCGTTAAGGCGCGCTCACATCAGCGGGAAAACGCGCAACGCAGGACGTTTTCCGCGTGCCGCTTCCGGCGCAAGCCGGTTTTTCTCCCGCGGACAGCCTGCTGTGCCGTCCCGCACAGCGATGGGTCCGGTACCTATTTTTCCCGTGCCGCTGACGAGAACAGCCAATGGGCGCCGACCGTGAACCGTGACGTCGGTCCCAGTTCAGTGACGCCGTCGGCGGAGGCGGAGGCTGCGCGCGTCCGGCCGGCCGGCCGGCCGGGCACTCGGCGGCTTCTTTGCCAGCATGAACATGCGACTTGAGACGGTGCACAAGCGACGGTGCAGAAGCAGTGAACAAACAAGTATAAGTACGTTTACCGTAGCCAACAGCTTATCGCTCGAACCAGCCATCCTCGAGACAAAAAGGGTAACGGGAGGGGAGCTAGCAGACGATCAAGACGACGACGCGAGAAAAAGGTGCGCTTTCCAGTCTTCTCTGGTGTCACGTGACTATCCCCTTCTCTTTCTGCTCGTTCAGGTCCTCCCTCAGCGCCTCCTCCCTCCACATTCCAAGACAACCGCAGCGAGAAAACGCGCGCAGTGTGAGCGTCATTCTGAGGAGCTGCGAGGCAGCGTCGACGTTGACGCTGTGCCGGTGCAGGAAGCTTCCCGCTAGTGTGAGCGCGCCTTTACATCGGAGTATAAACGCGTCCCGCGTACTACCACGAGGGTCCAATTTTACATCGCTGAGGGTGCCCACCGCTAAGAACAACTTGCTTCAAGGACGCGTTCATGCAACTGCCCTCATCCGGCGGGCTTTACAAACAACGTTTGTAAAGGCACCATCTTAAAGCTATAAGTAAAACAATGTGCTGCCTCGTATTTGAGAAATGAAGAAATACCAAAAACCTTGATCCATGCATGTTTAAAAAACGACGGTTGCGAAATCAGTCCTGACCTCACATACATGTATTTCTTCTGGCTGCCTCTTTGAGCATTGCACCATAAAAAAAGATTCGTAATAATAATAATAATAATAATTGATTTTTTGGGGAAAGGAAATGGCGCAGTATCTGTCTCATATATCGTTGGACACCTGAACCGCGCCGTAAGGGAAGTGATAAGGGAGGGAGTGAAAGAAGAAAGGAAGAATGAGGTGGTGTAGTGGAGGGCTCCGAAATAATTTCGACCACCTGGGGATCTTCAACGTGCACTGACATCGCACAGCAGACGGGCGCCTTAGCGTTTCTCCTCCATAAAAACGCAGCCGCCGCGGTCGGGTTCGATCCCGGGAACTCCGGATTAGTAGTCGAGCGCCCTAACCACTGAGCCACCGCGGCGGGTCATTGTCATTGTTTTCAGTTTTGTTGCTAAAGGAAAAATTACACCTAGAGTGGTAAGTTATGATCAGCAACTCTCGGAGGATAAAAAGCAGCAAATCTTCTATGCAAAGCTTTTTCTTCTTATAAGACATCTTGCTCTAACTTCAACATAGAAAAAAGATGTGTTTTTGATCAACTAGAACTGCCGCGGTTCAAAGTTTACTTCTTAAGAAAAAAGAAAACTGCGCTTTTCAGTAAAAAGAACCTGCTAGCATGTAGATACTGCGCAAGTGCAAACAATGCCGTAGTATTGCTTTCGCCTCCAACGTTTCAGTAACTAAACCCAAAGTGCCCTCTAGGAGAAATCCCAGGTAGCATTTTTTCCGCCATATTTGGCATAAAAACGAAACACAGTTCTCAACACTGACAAAAAGGGATAAAAAAGGTGCAACTTTCACGGAACAGAATAAATATCTCGCAGCAGGTATTTAAAGGCTGCAAAGTTATTCCATGCCGGCCGAGAACGGGTAAAATTCGAAATTACCCCTTTCTTACCCCTTTTTTACATCTCTTCTTTTTAGAGTGTGCGAAGGGGAAATTCGACAGACACGAACTTTATAGACCTCTTTATCGCGTGTCGGGATCTCGGAAACTCCTCAAGCTGGAGTGTTTTTGTTGATGCAAAATCTATCAGCTATGCAAAATCCACCGGCCTTCTGTACCTGATACGCATGGATTCTAGAGTGTACATGGGTGATATAAAAATAATTCGAAATCATTCGATTTTGCCTCTCTTGACGCAAATTCCTACCTTTTGTCCACGGACAACAAATTAAAGTGGGTAAACTGCTAACATATCGCAGTAAGCAAATTTTACATTTTTTAATTTGTATAGCGATGTCCCAAGAGAAAAATGCAGCGTAACAAGGATGATTGTAACCCATCTACGTTCTAAATTTGTTCCTGAACTCGTTTCAACTCATTCCGGCTAGAACCAAAACGCAGTGCAGCTCCGGAGAGGAACCCGTAACTGAACCCGAAAGACTCGATCCCGAACCCGATGCGAATCCGAAGAAATTCCGCTTCGACACCATGCCTAAAGCGCAGTCTAAAAACCCCTCGATCGTTGGGGCGCTGCCAACGCCAGCATTCCAGGGGCAAATCGCGGCGAGGGCGCGTTCCGTCGATTCATGACTGCACCGCAGTGGTCGCTGCGGCGCTGCAGTCAGCAATTCGATGCGCATGATTTTGACAGCCGTGCGCTGCAGACGCATGTTTCGGTGCTCTTCGAATACGCGTGGTGACCGGGACCGGACGGACTGACGACTGCGCGATCGCCGTGACTACGTCAAACAAAGGAGTTCTTTCCTCTAATATTTTTAGAGTTTAAATTTAGGCTAGTTAGGAGAAGTGCAGTCGGAAGAAAACGTTAGTTATCTGGCGTCCGGGTCTTTTCTGGACGGCAGCTATAGATTTTGAGCGCTCATTTGTGCGTTAACTAGCTTAGAATGGTAGTTATTCCTGTTCTAGGTGATCGGCTTTTGCGGTAGGCAGAATTTTATTAGAGCATGTGCTTGCTTGCAAGTGTTTTTTTTAGCCTGTAGATATTCCATCGTTTTGTGGTAGCAATAATCAAGTGCTAAGATATTTAAGCAACTGACGGTTAAATGCAAGGAAATGTGAGTTGTCAGTGAATTTAAAGGAAACGCGGGTTTAATCTGTAGAGGATACCAAAGGCGCGGATTTTATATGCGAATGCTGCGTATTAAGTGTACGCCTGGACAGGACTGACCAAGCGAACACAAATCTAGCGTTACGTATGGATGCTCTAGAAAGAGAGCTACAGGTGGAGAGGGCAGAGAAGCGCTAACTCCAAGAATAGCTTAGTCAAATGTTAGACGCGAAAATGGCTCACGTCGCCATAGGAGGGGCCATGGATGCAGCCTCACTGGTATGGACAGCTATGGGAAAGTAAGTCAGGCAAGTAGAGATAGCAACAGCTACGGACAGGTGGCAGCTAGGAAGTATGAAGGGGATGGAGTGAAGAAGAACAAGCAAACCACAACGAATGAGGTTATAGTCGCTGATAAGAGGTAGCAAAATCCAGAATTTAGGAGGGAGAGACAGACTGTCCTAGTGCTTATCGCTGGTGACTCGAACACGAGGAGGTTCAAAAGAACTATAATGGAGCGTGTTAAAGCTGATTAGGTCGTAGCAGTCGGGGTATTCCCAGGGAGGACAATGCGCATGGTACTGATACAGAAAAAAAGCGAACTTTCTGAAAGTGTTGCAGGGCGCAATTTGGTAGTGGTAGCGGCGAGGCTAAATGATGCCCTGAATGGTGGCGCCGCACAAGTAGTGGAATGATCAGGGAAAGATTTGACGATATAAGAACGATAGCACAGGAAGTGCAGATCGTGGTGTGCACAGTGCCGGAGGTGGAATGGAAGTACGGAACGGAGAAGTTGCCAAGGACGTTGTGGCTGTAAAACGAGAGATAAGGAAGTTAGGCAGGCCAGGAAAAAGGCTTTGAAGTTGCAAACCGGGAAGTGCATAGAGCAACGTTTGGAAGAGGCTTTACACGAGATGGCATCCGTTTTAGTGGAAGGCTAGGAGCAGAGATCGGCTGGCGCCTGGCAGGCCAGGCAGTAGGTTTCTTAGGGGTACATGGTGGCTCAGGGCGTAGGGGTATGTAGAAGCGAAGTAGAAAGTGTAACAATGGCAGCTGACCCCAACAAAATGGAAACTTGGAGGTCCAGGAAGAAAACTACTTGAAAAAAAATTTAGCATCAGGATCAGTTAAATAAACATGCTAGAGGGTAGAAAGAGAGCGAAATGGTTAGAAATAGAACAGCTGTTAAAGGCCAAATAAGTAGGTGTGTACGCGCTTTGCGAGATATCTCAAGGATCTAGGAAACAAACCGTTTATTGATGGCTACGTCTGGAAAGGGAGCAACAGGACAGCAACAGAGAAGAAGGGAGGATGGGTAGGTACGCTGATACATAAAGGAAAAACTTGGCAACGATTAAAGTCAACTTCCATTGAACATGTCTGGGTATGAGGTACATTTGCCGGTAAAGGCACATGACATAGGGTAGTTTATTTAGAGACAGATGAGAAACGCAGGCAAGAAAACAAGGATCTGGTTAAGTCTATCAATGACGGTAGAAAGCAGTTTGGAGACGGTGCCGATATTATTCTGCTGGGTGACATGAATAGCCGCATCGACGATCTGGATGGATACACAGATTGTAACGGGAAATTAATGCTAGACTTCTGTGAGCGACACAACCTAGTTATTGTAAACAGAGAAACTAAATGTCAGGGACTTCACGTAGGAGCCCCGTAACAGGCAGACGGCCATTGACTACCCCCTAATGTCGCAGGGGTTCTAGAGCAAGCTCGCAATAATGGCAATAGACGAAAAGGGGACGTACAGTCTGGGAAGTGATCATAATCGTACTAGTATACCGTTGGGAGCCCTGATCGAAAGAGAAAGGCAGAGAAGTCAAAAAGACGACAATGAAAAACGACGAACAAAGAGCGCTAATAGCAGCCGGCATAAAGGAAGGAATAGAGAAACGCCCCATAACTATCCCCCTTTCAGCACTCTCCTCCTTTCAGCACGCGGCAGCGAGCGTGGCTCGGCTGGAGCCAGCAGGCAGGCCTGTGCACTTTCCTTTTCTTTCTTCCGATCAGCAACAGCAGTAGCAGCAGGTGTTCCGCCGCTCCGATGCGCCGTGCCTTTCTCAAACTTTTTTTTTCAATTTTCAATTTCCTCTTTCTTGCTTTCTTCTTTCCCTCCCTTGTTTATCTGTTTCCTTACAGTGCGGTCCGGGTGTCCACCGAGATGTGTCAGACAGTTGCTGTGCTATTTCCTTTCTTAAAAACCAAACAAAACAAGTGAGCTGCTGGCGTTCATTGGGTTCATTGGCGTTGACAAGTTTGAAGAGGCCGTTCATTTTCACGAAAGGAAAGGCGCACAAATCGCTTTGTGGCTCAGTGGGCACCTGAATCTCGCATTGATGTATGTGGCGTTGGCTTCCATGCAGCTGCAAGATCTTGCTTTGATTGCGTTTCGCCCAGTGCAGGGATTGGCATCGCGTCCACCCTGCCGCCCTGGCAGTTGGTTAATCGCGTGTGGTTGATCACCAAATTAACGCTGCGGCCTATTGTTGACGTGCCGCGTGCCAACCGCAACGTTGTCACTGCTAATACATGCAGCCCAAATTTCTCTGTCACCTCCGCCACGTACATCAAAGCGCGAAAGGAGCTAGTTATGCGCCCTTTCTCAAAATCATTGCCATCGAGAGCGCTGCCAACGCCAGCGCCAAAGAACACAACGAGCGCCGACAGCTTCCGCTTTGTATATCCTTAATTAGCTGAGCTAATCAACATTCATGTTTTTTCTACAACGTGAGGATAATTAACGTGCACAGAGGGCGAACAGAACACGCGCGGAAAATTGGTTGGTTTTGGGGGAAAGGAAATGGCCTAGTATCTGTCTCGCATATCAGCTGACACTTGAACCGCTCACACCTGACACCTGAAGAGGAGGGATAAACGAGGAAGTAAAAGAAAAAATGAAGAGGAGCCGTAGTGGAGGGCTCCGGAATAATTTCGACCACCTGGGTTCTTTAACGTGCACTAACATCGCAAAGCACAGGGGTGCCATAGCGTTTCGCCTCCCCCGAAACGCAGCCGCCGCTGTCTCCTTACAAATATTTTTATAGCGCTCTTTTGAAAGTCTTTTGACAAATGTTAATAGAACCTATCAACATTGAATAGGAAGTCTTTCGAATGTCCTTATACTTTGTAGTGACAAGCTATCAACCGTCTTCCGACTATTGACCACCGATATCCAAAAGACTCAAGTATGTAGAAAGTCTTTATACTTCCTATCATCCCCTTATCGACAATTTCTACATACTTCCTATCGACCATTTACCAACAATGTCTATCAACAATCTATCATCAGTCTTCCGACAATTGGCCACCGTTATTCAAAAGCCTCAAGTACATAGAAAGTCTATATACTTCCTATCATCCACTTATCGACAGTTCCTACATACTTCGTATCGACCACTTACCAACAATGTCTATCAACAGTCTTCCGACAATTGGCCACCGATATTCAAAAGACTCAAGAACGTAAAAAGTCTTTATACCTCCTATTATTCCCTTACCAACCATTTCTATATACTTCCTACCGACGACTTAATGACTTTAAACAGTCTTCCGACAATTGGCCACCAATATTCAAAGCACTGATGTTCAAGATAGTGATTATATTTCCTATTATCAATTTATCAACATTGTATATTTTATCAACTCTTTAAACGCTTCAAAACCATTTTGTGAACAGTGTACCACATACTAGTTTAAAAAATGATGGAAGCAAAATGTAAATGAGTACATATATTTATTGCAAGCTCTTAACTGGTACCTTAAAATGACTAGTTCTTCACACTAGCATCAAAATTTTTGACGATGTATATGCATGGCGCCTAAAATGAATACTGCCTTCGGGACCGCACAAAAGGAAACTAGAAAAAAAGGAAACACTTCTGGCTGCGGCGTAGTGCGACTCCCAGGGGTTCGAGGAAACGGCTATACCAAGCACGTCGAGTGGAGTGAGGTCATGCAGGGCATGGTGGAAGTTGACACTCTCTGCAAGCCAGAGCCCCTGCTCCTCAATAACCTCTTGCTAGCAGTGATGACAGTGTGTTTTTGACGTGTAAGGCACTGACTTCGAAATTTTTGTTGGTGTACCCTAGAATAAAAGAATATTTGATTACACACAGAAACTGTTTAGCAATTTTATATGCTTTATGCAAAGCCGTCATGCAGCTTTAGGAGGAAATGTCATTGCCAGTTGGCATTATTGGAGATGTACTTGGCTTTTTCATATCAATATAAAATCTATGTTATATAGATGTACATAAATATGCACCTTTGCTGTGCAACCCAGAACTCTTTTCTTTTGTAGTACGAAGTGTCCATGAGCCACATACCAAACCTTTAAAAGAAACTTTTTGTGTGCACTGGCACCCACTGTGTGGTACTGTTGGATAAAAAGCTAATCAAGCCAGATTCTTTTATAACTTCCTGACAAGGCAAACAGTCTAGAACAGTCCAGGCGGCCAAATAACCCATTGATGACATGGAAGATATGAATGTCCTGCTAGAACGCATGCTTGAAGCGAAAACTTGAAGCGGAAGGAAAGCCGCTTAGAAGCACAGACCGGATGTGATAAGCTTAACGTGGCTGGACATGGATTTTTGCCTTTGACAGGCATCCCAGCTGCATGCTTATTTTTAACAGCTGACCGCACACTTTGACATTAATCTGTGATTGAGATCTAGAATCCCTTGTGTCCCTCTAAGGCACTTCATTAGTTAACATGAACAAATGAAAGCAATTATATCTGCTGTGGGTGCATCGAAATCATGAATATTGGTATCTAACAGGAGAAGGAAATCATGAACAGATTAAAATAATTGTAGTACCTTGACCCTTTTGATTGACTTCTGAGCCTTGTATTCTTTTGCACTGATAACAATTTAATAATTATGGGTGTTATGCATTTGCTTGCAAAAAGAAAGGGTCTGCACTCTGTCATGCACAGCACCCATGCTTCGCAATCTGATATCACAAAAGGACAGAATTAAGGTTAAATAGTCAATTAGCAAGCTCAAAGGCTCTACAATGCTTTCAATTTGTTGATTACTTTGTGTAGCATGCCAATGTTTACAATTTCAAATAAATCATGCCACAGAACCAAGATCATTTAAGTAATTATGTACATCTGCTAAATTGGCTTGTGAAATGCCTCAGAATGACGTGATCAGATTTGTGAACTTGAATCGCAGCGTCGTCATGCGGCTGCTTCACGGAATGCTTTTCTTCATGCAGATAACGGCAATGCTTCAACACAGCGCGGGACCTATGGCACCAGCTGATACCATTCCGACTACGCCTGTGACTGTCGACGTTCAAGTAGGCAGTGTGGAAATTGGAGAACTCTGGCAACCCTGCTACACTATGGCTCCATCGTACAAGTCCTGCGCATCGTCCACGACATCCCCTTTCCATCTGGATAAAAACGGGCTGCAGCGACCTGCGCCTTTCAGTGGGCGTGGGTACAGCGTCGTCATGCGGCTGCTTCACGGAATGCGTTTCTTCATGCAGATAACGGCAATGCTTCAACTCAGCGCGGCACCTATGGCACCAGCTGATGCCATTCCGACTACGCCTGTGGCTGTCGACGTTCAAGTAGGCAGCGTGGAAATTGGAGAACTCTGGCAACCCTGCTACACTATGGCTTCATCGTACAAGTCCTGCGCATCGTCCACGACATCACCTTTCCATCTGGTTAAAAACGGGCTGCAGCGGCCTGCGCCTTTCAGTGGGCGTGGGGACAGCGTCGTCATGCGGCTGCTTCACGGAATGCGTTTCTTCATGCAGATAACGGCAATGCTTCAACTCAGCGCGGGACCTATGGCACCAGCTGATGCCATTCCGACTACGCCTGTGACTGCCGACGTTCAAGTAGGCAGCGTGGAAATTGGAGAACTCTGGCAACCCTGCTACACTATGGCTTCATCGTACAAGTCCTGCGCATCGTCCACGACATCCCCTTTCCATCTGGATAAAAACGGGCTGCAGCGACCTGCGCCTTTCAGTGGGCGTGGGGACAGCGTCGTCATGCGGCTGCTTCACGGAATGCGTTTCTTCATGCAGATAACGGCAATGCTTCAACTCAGCGCGGGACCTATGGCACCAGCTGATGCCATTCCGGCTACGCCTGCGACTGTCGACGTTCAAGTAGGCAGCGTGGAAATTGGAGAACTCTGGCAACCCTGCTACACTATGGCTCCATCGTACAAGTCCTGCGCATCGTCCACGACATCCCCTTTCCATCTGGATAAAAACGGGCTGCAGCGGCCTGCGCCTTTCAGTGGGCGTGGGGACAGCGTCGTCATGCGGCTGCTTCACGGAATGCGTTTCTTCATGCAGGTTGGTAATAGGGAATCCATGTTTGCTTAGAAATCGAGCAATATGTGCCTGCTCCTGTTCCCACGCCCGGGAGTGCTGCTAATTGTGCTCGTCCAGTGCTTCGATGTTTCTCGTCAACTACTTCTGGTGTCGGGGGATGTTGAGCTTAACCCTGGCCCTGGGGCAGCCTCTGGCGCTTCCACGCTGTCCAAAGACAGCGCTGTTGATATTTCTCTGCTGGAACAGCTTAACGACATGTTGTCTCTGTTAGAAGGCGTTAATTCAAGGACCGCTAAAATGGAGTTAGAGCAGTCACACTTAATAGCCTCTATAAGTGAAATGAAACTAAATCAGGACTCTATGATTAGAAACATTGGCGATATTGACGTGAGGCTGTCGGCAGTCGAATCTAAATCATCCGCCAGCGATGCGGCGCATGGGGAATTGCGGATTTTGCGTGAGCTAACCGATCAGCTTGTCAATGAAAATAACAAGTTACGTCTTGGACAGACTGAGCTGGAAGACCGGCAGCGCAGGGACAATCTTCTGTTCTTCGGCGTACCCGACAGTTTGTCCGAAACGTGGGATGAAACGGAAGAACAATTATTGAACCTTGTTTCAGGCTGCTTTGATCCTGCTCTTACGAATGACATGTTTGAACGAACACACAGGATTGGTGCGTTCTCGGATCAAAAGTGTCGTACGATTGTTGTGAAGTTCCGGTCTTTCAAAACAAAACAACAAATCCTAGTGCAGTCTGCCAAACCTATATATAAAAATGTCACTGTAAGTGAACATTATTATTTGCAGACACGTGTCGCTAGAAAGAAGCTTGTGCAGTTCGCGAAGGATGCTGACTTTAAGTGTAAGTTGAGGTATAACAAATTGTATTGTAACAACAAAAGCTACGCCTTTGACCCTATTCGCGATAGCATTTTCGAGCTAGCTGGCCCACCGGGATCTTTAGTGGCCCCTTATCGCACTGCTTCTGCTTCTGGCTCCCCACACGCTTCGCCGTAGAGATACGGGAGGGGCAGTGGATGGGCGACTGGAGATAAGACCGCTTTCAATTCTTTTCACAAACATCAGAAGCATAATACCAAAGCGGAAAGATCTAAACTCTGTCATCGACTCATGTGATGCCGATGTTGTATTGCTGACCGAAACGTGGCTCTCTGCAAAGATAGAGAGCAAGGAACTGTTCGATTGCAAGAAGCGCTACAATGTTTATCGTTCTGATAGAGGTCACAGAAGTGGAGGATGTGTTTTAATAGCCATCGCCGATAATAATGTGTCTTCACCGATAAGTCTTTCTAACACCTTGGAGTTGGTTTGGGTTGAACTCTGTGTTCATTTCAGGAAACTGATTCTGGGCATATGCTACCGTTCCCCGTCTTCGTGTGCAACTTTCGTTGAAGATTTGCATGATGCTCTTAACATGATCTCAGTACGTTATTCGGGTGCGGCAATCCTTCTTGCTGGTGACCAATTATCCCAGCATCGTGTGGACTAATACACCGCCGTATCCTCGCCCCTTTTCTACCGAATGCGATAACTTTTTGCGAACCTGTTTGGATTTCAACCTTTCGCAGCTAGTTACTAAACCAACTCGAGTCATGCCATCATCTTCCAATATATTAGGCCTTGCGTTAACCAACGCGCCATATCTTATCCCTTCAATCTCCTACTTACCTGGTCTTAGTGATCACTCCTTGCTTCATTTCGATGTAAAAATTAAAATTCCTAATCGCCGGAGCATCTTCAAGCCTATTAGAGATTACAAACGGGCAGACTATTATGCCATTAATCGTGAATTGGCTCTTCTCTTAAACAGTTATTTACCAGAATTTTCACAGCGTTCTGTCCACACTAACTGGGAATTGTTCAGGGACACTGTTGAACGTCTCACTAATACATTTGTGCCACTAAGACTTTTGTGGTGTAATAGACAATCACCATGGTTTAATGACATTTTAAAAAAGCTATCCAATAAGAAAAAGCGTTTGTTTCGCTCGGCCAAAATTATCGAATTCGCAACAACGGTGGGACGGTTACCTTTCTGCGGCCGCTGAGTACAAATTAGCTCTGAAAAATGCTAAGGACTCCTTTAACAATACTTTGCCTGCTCTGCTGATTAATAACCCTAGACAGTTTTGGAACACTGTGAACCAGAAAGATAGTTCGCCAATACTACTTACATCTTCTGACGGCGTTGCATATTCACCTAATGAATGCGCTAGTGTTCTTAATAGTGTTTTTGTTGCTGCTTTTTCTGGCAATGTTTGCCTTACCAATCAGGAGTGTCCGGTCTTGGACGCTTTTCCCACGGATCCAATTCTTTTTGACACAACTGGCATCCTGAGAATAATTGAAAACATTAAAATTTCTTCCTCCTGTGGCGTCGATAACATTAATTCGAAATTTCTGGTTAATACAAAGATGTACAGTTCAATGATCCTTACCAAACTGTTTGACCAGTCTCTGGAAACAGGCTGTATTCCCAATGACTGGAAGGTTGGGAGGGTGATTCCGCTGCACAAGTCTGGCGATAAACATTGCCCTGATAACTTTCGCCCTGTGTCGCTCACCAGCATTCCATTTAAAATCATGGAACATGTCCTCTACTCTCCTCTTGCTACCTTTTTAGATTCCAATTGCTTTTTCAGTAATGCCGAACACGGCTTCCGTAAATCATTTTCATCCGAAACGCAACTCACATGCTTCTAGATCACGGATTCTAGATCACAGATCCCATGCTGATTCTATATTTATGGATTTTTCTAAAAGCATTTGACAAGGTTTCACATGAGCTTCTTTTTCTTAAACTAAACAGCCTTAACATCGTTTCCACATTCAAACCGAAGACAGTTCGTAACAGCAAATAACGTCAATTCAGATTCCTCGCCTGTTGGCTCTGGTGTGCCTCAGGGGTCCGTTCTTGGGCCCCTCCTCTTTCTCATTTATATAAACGACTTACCAACTACTATATCGTTTTCCGTTTGTCTTTTTGCCGATGACTGTGTTATTTACCGCGAAATTAATGACGATAATGATACATCTGTTTTTCAGTCAGATATTAACAAGGTACTGGATTGGTGTAACCTGTGGAATATGAAGCTAAACATTACTAAATGCAAGCATTTGCCCATTTCTCGTCTTTCTACTACACACTCTACCTACTGCATTAATGGCATCACTCTTGAAACTGTGTCGTCTTATAAATATCTGGGTGTTCATGTCTCTTCTAACCTGTCTTGGAAACCTCATGTTGACTACATTATAAATAACGCTAACCGCATCCTTGGATACCTTCGCAGAAATTTTTCATGTGCACCAAGTTCATTAAAACTACTACTTTACAAAACTTTGGTCCGCTCTAAATTGGAATATGCTTCATCGGTGTGGAACCCTGGGGTCCAATCTCTCATTTCTGACTTAGAATCAGTTCAAAACCGGGGTTGTCGTTTCATACTTTCCAACTATCATCGTACTAGTAGTGTAACTGCCATGAAAGCTAACCTTTCCCTCCCGCTTCTTTCCCATCGCAGGTCAATAGCTTCATTATGTACTTTTCACAAAATTTATCATAATCCTTATCTTAGAGAGGTTGTTAAAAAGACCATCGTATATTTCAGCACGCATTGATCACCGCCACAAAGTTTGGGTCCCTCCTTGTCGCACGAGATGTTTTCACGTTTCATCCATGCCCAGAACTTGTGTCAGCTGGAATCACCTTCCCCACGATATTGCTGAAATTACTGATAATGTTTCCTTTCGTAATGCTGTTACTTATTTTATATAAGTATCTATCTATATCTATGTTTTATTTTATTAGCTGCTGTTTTCTTTTGTGGTTTTTTGTGTAATGCTGCCTTTTGCTAGTGCCATTGACATTAAACCAGTGTGTGCTGTAACTATATTCAAATTTTGTAGCTGCTGTTTTGTTTTTTGTACTTGTATGTTATTCCCACTCCCCTCTGTAACGCCTAACGGCCCTGAGGGTAAATAAATGAAATGAAATGAAAATATCATAATACTTGTTGGGATTATGAGCCATGAAGCATTAAGCTATTGCTTCTGTTTGTGTCATCGCATTCTAAACTGGTTAAACCTGCCGCCGCTTGGACGTGTTGCGACAACACACTAAGAAATCCTGTATTCACTCCATGCAAGATGGTTGCAGCCACCAAATCAAACACCTTTTGAAGGTAGGATAGCCCAAGCAGCTGCTTGTCTGTAGAATCAAGCATTCTATTGTACAAAGTTGCAGAGAACAAGCCAAAACAACAATAAGTTATTGGCCATACCGATGAAGAGAAAAAGGAAAAGTTAATTGCAGTTCCTTATATTAACCTCTTGCACATAGACTCAAATCAATACGCATTTTTATACACAATAAAGTACTATTCTCAGCCCCCAAAAAGGTAGACAAGATCTGTAAAATAATGCTCAGCACAGTGCACAAGAGGGTACCATAAACCACGACAATCATTTTGTGACATCTCGACAAGATGCTGTGCACATAACCGTACTATCTTGCACAAGCAAGATGTGTGCCACAGAAAAAGATGCTTAAACAAACATTTGAATGAACACCACAATATGCACATGGTAAAGGGCACATCAGAATGCAGTGCACAAAGTGGGAAAGTTAATCTTCCAATCCCTGCTTCACACAAACAAAAATTAAAAGAAAAAACAGCAATAAGGTAATGCCGGAAATCACTGAAACCACAAAATTCGCATGGCTAAAGGATGCATGCATTAGCAACCCCACTTTAGAAATGTCAGCAAAGGAACTGGGATTTTTAGACACTGCTGCTGTCATCATCAGATTATTTGCATGTATGCTCAAATGTGATCCACGATGCTTTCATTTTGTTGTTTGAAACCATACCTATTTATTTCCACAGTCCAATAAATAAAAATTTTTGTTGAAAGTCGGCACTAAAAGCTTTTGACCCCAAGTAATATCTTCGGGGACTTCTAGCATCCTTTATATGCTAGGCACAGGCAGCTGCAATGGTAAAGAGAATGGTCAGTTTAGACCCAAGAAGGAATTCAGGGTTGGTGCCTGTGCACTCAATGTGAAAATCTCGCCTGAGCATTATCCCCACAAAAAAAATAAACTATTTAAAACTAGTAAAAGTGGACTTTGTAGTTACATTTATGAAGTAACTATTTCTTGAATATCGAATATGTTCCTTTCATACTGGCACCACCTATGTGTCCATAGAGAACAGCAAAGAGAAACCTGAAAGCATACCTATGATGGCATTGACCCTCACCGGGTCAAGTGCCTCTTTCAACTCCATGTTTTTTTGGGCATTCGACTTCCTCCCAAACAGATATTTCTCTGTATATTATTCATGCACACACTAGCCCCAGTGGTATGTAACGATAGACCTACACTAGACCAACACAACTGACATATCAGAAAACGTACATGCCCAGAGCACTGCATAATGACTCTCAGTACAAGTCTCATTCAAAACAGCAATAATGAATTCACAATATCAACCATTATGCTCAGACTGTCAATGTTCCATTCAAAATTGGTGCAAAAATAGAGCACGTGACTTGAAGATAGGCAGGCAGCACCCCTGAGCCTATGTTATTAATTCTCTCAAAACATATTTCATTGTGAGTGCAACAGAAAAGGAATTTTCGGCAATGAAGCATCAAGTTGCTTCTGACAGCTCTGTAGACATCATAATAGCGCTGCTTAAACCTCTCCTTGGACCATTTCCCAGATCAGCCGATGTAAACAGTGCCACATGCCGGGGGAACTGAGCAAACAATGCCCTCCGTACATTCCATGAAGCAATCTTGATGGTTTATTGTATAACCTAGTGCCTTCTGCAGGTTCTAAGAAAAAAACATCTATGCCAGCTCGACTACGAATTTTCTTTAGCTGATGTTATAAATTGTATTATATGGAACAGCAGCCGTTGAGTTGAGTTGTATGCTACAGGTGGGATTAGCCTTGCTTATTCTGCTGGCAATTGATCCATCATAGCGTCACTTACATGTTAGTAATGATCTAAAGGTTCACAGACGGCGACATATTACTAGCGTTAATAAACACAAAGGACAGAGAGCAGAAACACACAGGACAGACGATAGACTTCAACTGCCGTTTATTACACACGCATGAGAAGATATACTATGCGCTTCTGCGCATGGTCGAAATACAAGACAAATCTGATTGACAAGAATGCTGGCTATCGCTGGCATATAGAGTACTAAAAAAGAGAGAGAGAGAGAAAAAAACAATGTAAATTCACAATAGATTGAATCGCGTGCTTTTTGCCAGGTATGCAACTTCTTTACTCGTGAGGGCTATTGAAGGGGTGCTCACGCATTCATCTCCTGCCTTATCAATACAAAAGGCCTCAAATATTTCACTATCAACCTGCTTGTCGAACCGCATCAGCACGCGAGTGCTGTGAAAAAGAGGGGTGCACTCTTCCTCCTCTATTTCGCCGTGTTTCTTTGTCTTGCACTTGCGGCAATGGGTCGCCAAATGCGCCACCTCCCATTAGCGCTGCGACAGTTGTGCGATGCTTCCCCAATCTTTCGTTGAGGTACTGGCCCGTCTGGCCTATGTAGCACTTGCCACAAGACAGTGGTATCAAGTAGACCACCCCAATGATGCAGTTAACAAACTGCGTGGCGTGCTTGGTTCCACAGGCTACGGGTTCCCTGGTGGTGTTCACCATGCGGCACATCCTGGACAAGAAACAAGGTATGCATGCATTGCACCAGTTTTAAGTGACCTATTTTTAGCCGCCAGCCTAAGCACCCATGCACGGCCAACCTCGACAACATCTCAATCGTTGGAAGAAAAAAAGATAGGCTGGCCAGGGAAATCATCGAAGCTGTAGCCATCTACAAGAAAGGGAAGGACTGCGTAAGCACCCCGTCAATTGCACTCTCAACCAAAGAAAAACCGTTCCTCCATGATGTTTGCCCTGTCCCATGAACCGGCCAAATTATACGCCCGTCCTGTTCGGCACCGTGTTTGTGCTTTTTGTTTTTTATCTCCCACATCATGTTTTAGGTTTCTAGCCCTGTTTTAGTCGTGTCACTGTTGGCATTTTGGTTTAAATTCAACTTCAGGCTTTTAGCTCTGTTTTAGCCGTGTTAGTGTTGGCTTTTTTGGTTTTTTCAACTCTCGTCTCACCTGTAGGCGAAGGAGCTTTCATGATTTCACAGCCTCATGTCCATCTTCATGTTAAACTTCTAGATTTGTTTTGGCGTGAATTCTTGCGGGTTTTTCATTCATATATTCTTTCAGTTGTTTCGTGTTTTGTTTTTATGACGGGGCTTTTGCTCTTTCACTGTCTTTGTTGTGGCCTAGATCTTATCCTGTGACTACTCTTAGAACTGATTCTCGATCTTGCTTTGGTTCTCATCACGTGCGCACAGTTTTGCAACGCGGCCAAAATTGTGGGGGGCTCAGTGATTTCGCTTTCCCGGTAACGGCTGTTTCGTGTTTTGTTCTAAGGATTGTATTCCATTTGCTTTGGGTGCGGCCTTCTTTCGCCATGCCCTTTGCCTTCTCTCCATCCTTCTCTCTACCTTTACCACTGTATATATTTCCGCGTGTTCTGCGCCTTTTCAATAAAGTTGTTAGCAGTGTGTTCCGTGTTCCATGTGTCTCTCTTCGTTTGCGTCCCAAAGTTCATGCTGGCCCAAATCATGCACAATAACAACATGGGGCTCCTTCAAGACTCAGTTTTTGCAGGCTTTTACCACCGTCCTCAGGAAAGAACGTTCCGAGCTGCTCCTCCAGACACGCGTCCAACTACCAAACGAGACAGTCCTCGTTTACTCCCAGGACATGGCGAAGCTCTTCCGCCGGGCTGATCCCAACATGTCCGAAGAGAAGAAGCTGCGTTTTCTTATGAGGGGCTTCAAGGAGCAGATCTTCGCTGGGTTAGCTCGAAGCCCGCCCAAAACGGTCACCGAATTTGTTTCCGAAGCCACTACGATGGAAAAGATGCTCGACATGAGATTCAGACAGTACGAGCGTCCGCCGTCGCTGATGTCTACCAGCGGTGTCGATGCTTCTAGCCACGACATCCTTTTGAAAACTATCCGGACCGTCGTACGCGAAGAGCTTCAAAAGCTCTTTCCAGCCCCGGAGTCGCCGCAAGTTTCTTCCATTTCGGACATTATTCATGAAGAGGTCCAACAGGCGCTCACGCCGCCAGCCCCTCTTCACCCGAACACAACACCCCAGATGATGACATACGCCGCAGCCGTTCACCGACCACCGCCCCCTCCAAGTCGCCCGGATACACCTGGCCACATTCACCGCCAACCACACCCAACTCACCCTTCTCAGGTTCTCCCTCGGAAGAGCGACGTCTGGCGCACCGCCGATTATCGCCCTCTGTGCTATTACTGCGGCGGGCCCGGTCACGTCTACCGCAACTGTCGTTAGCGATGTATGCGTCTGCAGGGATATCTTGTCGATGCGCCCCGACCACAGCGTGGTCAATGGCCTCCAGAAATAAGCGATTACCTGGCGCGACACCCGAAGCTCCACACTGCTATGCCCGGTCGCCGTCTCCACGTCGTTTCTCGTCTCCGCGACGTTTTTCAGCCGACATTTCGCGTGGAAGGTCTCCTAGTCCCCGTCGGGAAAACTAGAAGCGGCAACCTTTGGGGGAAAGGTTGCTCACAGGCGACATGTCCAAGATCCTCCACTGCTGCACAAACATTACCGACCGCTTATACGACGCACCGATGATCACCAGACCGATAACACGCAACGAAACCGCTTGGTGCCGCACTGCCGCCGCGAGCGGACTCCGCGACGTTCCCGTACACCTACGACTACAACTGCTGATCTGAAAATTTCAATCGACAGTACCGACGTCACCGCACTTGTGGACACCGGCGCCGACTACTGGGTAATCAGTGGACCTTTTGCCGCGAATCTGAAAAAGGTGACCACACCTTGGACGGGCCCACAGCTTCGTACTGCCGGGGGTCATTTGATCACCCCAGCTGGCACGTGCACATCACGATTAACCATCGAAGAGGACACGTACCTGGCCACCTTCGTCGTACTCGACCATTGTTCCCGGGACGTAATCCTCGGAATGAATTTTATGACAGAAAATGGCGCGGTCATTGACCTTAAATCGAAGTCAGTGACATTCTCCACCGAGAACGCAATCCACATTGCTTTCGAACGTCCCGCGGCTCTTTCCATCCTTGATGACGTCACCATTCCACCCCGTTCGAGCGTTGTGGTCTCTGTCGGCGCGAAGACGCTGCGAAAGTTTAAGGTGTTGTCGACAGCAAACCATTTATGCTTTTCGACCGCTGCCTTGCTGTCGCCAGAGGGGTGGTTTACCTCGAAAACGGAAAAACCGAAGTCCCGCTTACGAATTTTGGCAGTGAGCACCAACATCTTAGCCTTGGGACTACTGTGGCCCACGTTCATGGTATCGCCGACATTCGACGAGCGCCCAGTCTTGCCATGGTGTCGTCAGCAGAAGTTCACACCGGTGTTCCCGACTTCCAGTACGACATTAACCCCGCACTTTCGCCGCAGCAGAGAGGCCAAGTAGAAAACCTCCTACAGCGCTCGCGCCTCTCGCGTGCCCCTGTAGAATCCCCAACGGAGGACGGAAACTACGACGACGACATCACCTTAAATGCGATCAGTGCAACGAGCCTTGCTGACAAACAATACGCCGACCCAGAACTTCGGGACCTCATTGAGTTTCTTAACGGGACCCGCCCGACTGTCCCGAAGGCTTTCAAGCGCTCGGTAGCGTCTCTCTGCGTTCGCCATGGTGTCCTCGTAAACAAAAATTTCGCCGCAAACAATCAGCAATACTTTATTGTTATACCGACGAGCCTAAGGGACGAAATCCTTCAAGCTTCACATGATGAACCAACTTCTGGACATTTGGGTGTAGCCCGCACACTTGCAAGAATCAAAGAGAAGTATCACTGGCCCCGCCTTTAGTCAGACGGTGCACACTACGTCAGAACGTGCCGAGGCTGTCAGTGTCGCAAAGTGCCCTGAACAAAACCTGCTGGATTCTTGAAGCCTATAGCACCACCATCGCGGCCTTTCCAGCAGATCGGGATGGACATGCTGGGCCCATTTCCTCTTTCTCATTCGGGAAACAAGTGGGTCATCGTGGCAACTGACTATCTGACCCGATACGCAGAAACATCAGCTCTGCCAAGTGCCACAGCCCTTGACGTAGCAAAATTTTTCATCCATCAGATCGTTTTGCGTCACGGTGCCCCGGAGACCCTAATCACCGACAGGGGTACAGCTTTCATGGCTGACCTCCTACAGCAGATTTTACTCCACAGTCATACACACAACCGAAGGACGACATCCTACCACCCTCAGACGAACGGTTTAACGGAACGCTTAAACAAAACGCTAGGTGACATGCTGTCCATGTATGTCGACGTTCAGCACAAAACTTGGGACGAAGTGCTCCCATACGTCACATTTGCATACAATACGGCCGTTCAGGAAACGACAAACATGCCACCGTTCCGTCTCGTTTATGGCCGCGACGTGACCACGATGCTAGACGCCATGTTACCGCATGTGGACGACATCAACCCGAATGCGGATCTTCACACCTTCCTGCACCTCGCTGAAGAGGCTCGTCAGCTGGCCAGGGTGAGGATTCTCGACCAACAATGCCGAGATGCCCAACACTATAACCTCCGACGCCATGATGCTCGGTACTCATCAGGAGACCGTGTGTGGGCCTGATTTCCCATTCACCGACGCGGACTTAGCGAAAAGCTCCTCTGCCGGTATTTTGGACCTTAAAAAGTCATCAGGCCACTTGGAGACCTGAACTATGAGGTCGTTCCTGACGGCTTTCAGAAGACTCGGCACTCCCAGCACCCTGAGGTGGTACACGTTGTCCACCTCAAGCCTTACTACGAGCGGTAGCGCTAGAGCTGAACTTACGGCCGCACAACACGTGAACTTCCCTTGGTGAACTTTTTTTTTCAACACACCGGCTACGCATCGGGACGAAGCTCTTTTTTTTCCGGGGCCAGTGACACAGTGCATTCCGCATTTTCGCTTAGCGCTGACCTGAAGCACGCGCCGTCTCGAAGAAGAGGAAGCGGAGGTGTCAGCGATCTTGAGCTGTGGTGCAGACGTTCGTCGGATCCTGCGTTCCTGTGTTCAGTGATCACCGCCCTCACGCGTGACAATATCTAGATTCTTACGCCATGGCAAATTTGAGAAATTGAGCCGTGCTTGAAACTGCTGCCTTTGCCACAACATCACGTATAATTTTTTTCTCCTCAAATATTAGCATTTTCACAAAACAACATTCACTTTCGTCCTACTGAATAATGTGTGCTTAATATAGAAAATAATCTAGGAACTTGAAAATTTGATATATTTATGTAGTTTGATCTTGTGGAATCAATCAACTGCTATTTATAGCCTTATAGATTAAAAAAGCATATGATTCAGTCAGAACATCAGCAGTCATATGGGAATTGCATAAAAAGGGTGTTGTAGAAGCATATGTAAAGGTGTTGGAAAAATTTGTAAGGACTGCACAGCGACCATAACCTTGAACAAAGAAAGTGATAAAGTGTAGCCAGAGAGAGTGACAGGCCTGGAGACACGACCTCTCTCCTACTATTCACGACGTGTTTACAGGAGATATTCTGGGAGACTACCTTAAAAAACTCCTAATTGGTGATGATATCGCCCTGCTAACTAACACAATCAGGGAACAAGCTTTAGAAGATGAGTAAGGACCTAAACAGGAAAAAGCAATATGATGGATCTGATTAATATGAAGAAAGCTAAACCTTTGTTCAAAAGTCTGGGAGAACAAAAGTTTGTCATAGGTCACGAAGGAAATGGTAAGCAAACACAGCTACTTAGGGCAGGTAGTGACTGCAGATCTGGTCAGTGAGAGAGAAATAGTTAAGGCAATAAAATGAGGTGGAGTGGATTTGGCCAGTACACTCTGTCATGAATAATAACAACTTGCTAGTACCGCTCAAGATGAAATTACAAAACGCTCATAGCCTGCCAGGACTCGTATATATGAAAGAAACTTGGAAGGCTGAAAGAGCCCAGTGAGCTATGGAAAGGAACTTGATACGAAGCCAAACGAAAAGAGCAGAGTGGGTCAGGGAACAAGCATGAATTATTGATATCCTAGCTGAAATCAATAAAAAGAATGAGCACTGGCAAAGTGTGTAACATGAAGGAAAAATACTAATGGTCACTTAGGGTAATAGAGCGGATTCTAAGAGAAGGCAAATGTATTAGGCGGTGGCAGAGATGAAGTGGGTGGATTAAATTGTGAGGTATGTAGGGGCTAAAGTGACAGCAGTAAGTCTAGGACAACAGCAAATATAGGCCACTGGGGAAGACCTTTGTCCTTTAGTGGATGTAGTAGGGCTGATGATGATGAATCAGCACAATGTCTGCAGAAGCACAGGAACTGTGATTTGACGGTGATGTTCAGCACTGTCGTATAAACGCATATCACCTCTCCTGTTCTCGTCGCACCATCTCTTCATAGTCTCCTTACCTAACAAGGCTCTACCATTCGCTCTCACCCTACCATATGCTAGCCTTCCGGGTTTGGTCAGTTGGTAAAGCAACGTACTGCTCTGGTGCAGCAGTGGTTCCAGGTTTGAAACCTGGGACAAATTTTCCTTTAACTACGAAGTTTCTGAGAAAGTTGTACAGCTTTCCTCTGTAGCCATATGGCTGCGCGTGGGTGGATGGCAATGAGTAAGTACTCCCTTATTACAAATCTACTCCACCTTGGGCCAACATTTGGCTAAACATTTGGCCAACAAGGCCCCCACAGCTAATGCCACCTATACAAGGCAAACCGAGCCCAATTCTGAAAAAACGTCAGTTTTTTTACCATTCACAACTGGGCTATTCCATGTCATCAGTCTCCTCCGCAACAAATAGACATAACAAGGTTCACGCTTATAGAAGTATAACATCACAACCAAGAATGAGGTATGATATAATTGTGCAGAAATCTTTTTAAGGGAAGTTATGATTTCAAACACATTAATGATGCTTTCAAGTTAAATAACTGTAAACAACAAAATAAGTGATAAGAGTCAAGAAGTCTCATCTATGCTGACAGATTTATTTACTTCTTTTTGTGTCAAGCAGGTCGCTTTCACATGCCAGAGGAGATATTTATTGCTATGTCAAAGTGAAAAAACAGTCAAAAATTGGAGGCGCGAAAGCTGCAAGTCCCCAGCAATTATTTCAACGTACAACATGTGATATGAAAAATTAGGAGTTCAGTAGAGAATGTCACTGTGTGAGAGGCGACATATGTAACATTTCTGTCGCACTAATTCAATTCTTAAACTTGCGAAGTCCAGGCATTTTCCTCAGAAACAGAAATGAAAACCGTGGTTACCTGTTGTTCACTGCCCACAGCTGGATAATCTTCATTTGCTTTAGCTGCATCTGCTAAGAGTGTTCGTTTCCTCTACATTGATGGACGGCTCCCTGGAATATGCCTAGCATCAGGTGAGGGCCCATGCTACAAATAAATATTGTACTAACATAAAACGGTGCGCACACGGGACATTAGAATTAGATGACCAGGAGCTGATGAGTAACTGCGTTTTGTTTGTGGACAGTAGACATACGCAGACAACCCTAAGCAACTGAAACTCAGTGCTGTTCAGCGTTGTGCAGCCTAACTAGTCTGCAGTAGTTTTTCATTCTGCATTGTTAGTTAATTGTTTAAGGCTATCTGGCAAGCGGTTTAAATATTGGCGTCAGAAAAAAAAGTGCAAATCCTAAAAATACTGATTGCAATGTTTGCACCAAAGTACTATTTTTCTTTATCAGCCCTAAAATAAGCTCATAAAATTCATAATCTAAAATCCAAGATTCATGATATGATAGGTCTGTGCGGGTTTAATGTTCCAAAGCGATTCAGGTTATGACGGACGCCATAGTGAAGCTCTCTGGAAATTCCGACCACCTGGGGTTCTTTAATATGCGCTGACATCGCACAGTACACCAGCCTCTAGAATTTCGCCTCCATCAAAATTTTACCACTGCGGCCGAGATCGACTTAACCCGCTTCTGTCTGGTCAGCAGCTGAGCACCATAACCAAGGAGCCACCGTGGCGGCTCAAAATATGAAAAATATTGTCATATGACAATGCAGTGTTGCATGCCTATATATATCCACACTGTGCACAAATAAAAATCAGTTGCTCATACGCCCCTTTGTGCCTTTCTTGTGTCCCGCTTGGAGCTCTTTTATGCAAGTTAGTGTGAAGCAGCCGACTGGTTAAACCTGCCGCCGCTTGGACGTGTTGCGACAACAAACTAAGAAATCCTGTATTCACTCCATGCAAGATGGTTGCAGCCACCAAATCAAACACCTTTTGAAGGTAGGATAGCCCAAGCAGCTGCTTGTCTGTAGAATCAAGCATTCTATTGTAAAAAGTTGCAGAGAACAAGCCAAAACTACAATAAGTTATTGGCCATACCGATGAAGAGAAAAAGGAAAAGTTAATTGCAGTTCCTTATATTAACCTCTTGCACATAGACTCAAATCAATACGCATTTTTATACACAATAAAGTACTATTCTCAGCCCCCAAAAAGGTAGACAAGATCTGTAAAATAATGCTCAGCACAGTGCACAAGAGGGTACCATAAACCACGACAATCATTTTGTGACATCTCGACAAGATGCTGTGCACATAACCGTACTATCTTGCACAAGCAAGATGTGTGCCACAGAAAAAGATGCTTAAACAAACATTTGAATGAACACCACAATATGCACATGGTAAAGGGCACATCAGAATGCAGTGCACAAAGTGGGAAAGTTAATCTTCCAATCCCTGCTTCACACAAACAAAAATTAAAAGAAAAAACAGCAATAAGGTAATGCCGGAAATCACTGAAACCACAAAATTCGCATGGCTAAAGGATGCATGCATTAGCAACCCCACTTTAGAAATGTCAGCAAAGGAACTGGGATTTTTAGACACTGCTGCTGTCATCATCAGATTATTTGCATGTATGCTCAAATGTGATCCACGATGCTTTCATTTTGTTGTTTGAAACCATACCTATTTATTTCCACAGTCCAATAAATAAAAATTTTTGTTGAAAGTCGGCACTAAAAGCTTTTGACCCCAAGTAATATCTTCGGGGACTTCTAGCATCCTTTATATGCTAGGCACAGGCAGCTGCAATGGTAAAGAGAATGGTCAGTTTAGACCCAAGAAGGAATTCAGGGTTGGTGCCTGTGCACTCAATGTGAAAATCTCGCCTGAGCATTATCCCCACAAAAAAAATAAACTATTTAAAACTAGTAAAAGTGGACTTTGTAGTTACATTTATGAAGTAACTATTTCTTGAATATCGAATATGTTCCTTTCATACTGGCACCACCTATGTGTCCATAGAGAACAGCAAAGAGAAACCTGAAAGCATACCTATGATGGCATTGACCCTCACCGGGTCAAGTGCCTCTTTCAACTCCATGTTTTTTTGGGCATTCGACTTCCTCCCAAACAGATATTTCTCTGTATATTATTCATGCACACACTAGCCCCAGTGGTATGTAACGATAGACCTACACTAGACCAACACAACTGACATATCAGAAAACGTACATGCCCAGAGCACTGCATAATGTCTCTCAGTACAAGTCTCATTCAAAACAGCAATAATGAATTCACAATATCAACCATTATGCTCAGACTGTCAATGTTCCATTCAAAATTGGTGCAAAAATAGAGCACGTGACTTGAAGATAGGCAGGCAGCACCCCTGAGCCTATGTTATTAATTCTCTCAAAACATATTTCATTGTGAGTGCAACAGAAAAGGAATTTTCGGCAATGAAGCATCAAGTTGCTTCTGACAGCTCTGTAGACATCATAATAGCGCTGCTTAAACCTCTCCTTGGACCATTTCCCAGATCAGCCGATGTAAACAGTGCCACATGCCGGGGGAACTGAGCAAACAATGCCCTCCGTACATTCCATGAAGCAATCTTGATGGTTTATTGTATAACCTAGTGCCTTCTGCAGGTTCTAAGAAAAAAACATCTATGCCAGCTCGACTACGAATTTTCTTTAGCTGATGTTATAAATTGTATTATATGGAACAGCAGCCGTTGAGTTGAGTTGTATGCTACAGGTGGGATTAGCCTTGCTTATTCTGCTGGCAATTGATCCATCATAGCGTCACTTACATGTTAGTAATGATCTAAAGGTTCACAGACGGCGACATATTACTAGCGTTAATAAACACAAAGGACAGAGAGCAGAAACACACAGGACAGACGATAGACTTCAACTGCCGTTTATTACACACGCATGAGAAGATATACTATGCGCTTCTGCGCATGGTCGAAATACAAGACAAATCTGATTGACAAGAATGCTGGCTATCGCTGGCATATAGAGTACTAAAAAAGAGAGAGAGAGAGAAAAAAAACAATGTAAATTCACAATAGATTGAATCGCGTGCTTTTTGCCAGGTATGCAACTTCTTTACTCGTGAGGGCTATTGAAGGGGTGCTCACGCATTCATCTCCTGCCTTATCAATACAAAAGGCCTCAAATATTTCACTATCAACCTGCTTGTCGAACCGCATCAGCACGCGAGTGCTGTGAAAAAGAGGGGTGCACTTTTCCTCCTCTATTTCGCCGTGTTTCTTTGTCTTGCACTTGCGGCAATGGGTCGCCAAATGCGCCACCTCCCATTAGCGCTGCGACAGTTGTGCGATGCTTCCCCAATCTTTCGTTGAGGCACTGGCCCGTCTGGCCTATGTAGCACTTGCCACAAGACAGTGGTATCAAGTAGACCACCCCAATGATGCAGTTAACAAACTGCGTGGCGTGCTTGGTTCCACAGGCTACGGGTTCCCTGGTGGTGTTCACCATGCGGCACATCCTGGACAAGAAACAAGGTATGCATGCATTGCACCAGTTTTAAGTGACCTATTTTTAGCCGCCAGCCTAAGCACCCATGCACGGCCAACCTCGACAACATCTCAATCCTTGGAAGAAAAAAAGATAGGCTGGCCAGGGAAATCATCGAAGCTGTAGCCATCTACAAGAAAGGGAAGGACTGCGTAAGCACCCCGTCAATTGCACTCTCAACCAAAGAAAAACCGTTCCTCCATGATGTTTGCCCTGTCCCATGAACCGGCCAAATTATACGCCCGTCCTGTTCGGCACCGTGTTTGTGCTTTTTGTTTTTTATCTCCCACATCATGTTTTAGGTTTCTAGCCCTGTTTTAGTCGTGTCACTGTTGGCATTTTGGTTTAAATTCAACTTCAGGCTTTTAGCTCTGTTTTAGCCGTGTTAGTGTTGGCTTTTTTGGTTTTTTCAACTCTCGTCTCACCTGTAGGCGAAGGAGCTTTCATGATTTCACAGCCTCATGTCCATCTTCATGTTAAACTTCTAGATTTGTTTTGGCGTGAATTCTTGCGGGTTTTTCATTCATATATTCTTTCAGTTGTTTCGTGTTTTGTTTTTATGACGGGGCTTTTGCTCTTTCACTGTCTTTGTTGTGGCCTAGATCTTATCCTGTGACTACTCTTAGAACTGATTCTCGATCTTGCTTTGGTTCTCATCACGTGCGCACAGTTTTGCAACGCGGCCTAAGATTGTGGGGGGCTCAGTGATTTCGCTTTCCCGGTAACGGCTGTTTCGTGTTTTGTTCTAAGGATTGTATTACATTTGCTTTGGGTGCGGCCTTCTTTCGCCATGCCCTTTGCCTTCTCTCCATCCTTCTCTCTACCTTTACCACTGTATATATTTCCGCGTGTTCTGCGCCTTTTCATTAAATTTGTTAGCAGTGTGTTCCGTGTTCCATGTGTCTCTCTTCGTTTGCGTCCCAAAGTTCATGCTGGCCCAAATCATGCACAATAACAACATGGGGCTCCTTCAAGACTCAGTTTTTGCAGGCTTTTACCACCGTCCTCAGGAAAGAACGTTCCGAGCTGCTCCTCCAGACACGCGTCCAACTACCAAACGAGACAGTCCTCGTTTACTCCCAGGACATGGCGAAACTCTTCCGCCGGGCTGATCCCAACATGTCCGAAGAGAAGAAGCTGCGTTTTCTTATGAGGGGCTTCAAGGAGCAGATCTTCGCTGGGTTAGCTCGAAGCCCGCCCAAAACGGTCACCGAATTTGTTTCCGAAGCCACTACGATGGAAAAGATGCTCGACATGAGATTCAGACAGTACGAGCGTCCGCCGTCGCTGATGTCTACCAGCGGTGTCGATGCTTCTAGCCACGACATCCTTTTGAAAACTATCCGGACCGTCGTACGCGAAGAGCTTCAAAAGCTCTTTCCAGCCCCGGAGTCGCCGCAAGTTTCTTCCATTTCGGACATTATTCATGAAGAGGTCCAACAGGCGCTCACGCCGCCAGCCCCTCTTCACCCGAACACAACACCCCAGATGATGACATACGCCGCAGCCGTTCACCGACCACCGCCCCCTCGAAGTCGCCCGGATACACCTGGCCACATTCACCGCCAACCACACCCACCTCACCCTTCTCAGGTTCTCCCTCGGAAGAGCGACGTCTGGCGCACCGCCGATTATCGCCCTCTGTGCTATCACTGCGGCGGGCCCGGTCACGTCTACCGCAACTGTCGTTACCGATGTATGCGTCTGCAGGGATATCTGGTCGATGCGCCCCGACCACAGCGTGGTCAATGGCCTCCAGAAATAAGCGATTACCTGGCGCGACACCCGAAGCTCCACACTGCTATGCCCGGTCGCCGTCTCCACGTCGTTTCTCGTCTCCGCGACGTTTTTCCGCCGACATTTCGCGTGGAAGGTCTCCTAGTCCCCGTCGGGAAAACTAGAAGCGGCAACCTTTGGGGGAAAGGTTGCTCACAGGCGACATGTCCAAGATCCTCCACTGCTGCACAAACATTACCGACCGCTTATACGACGCACCGATGATCACCAGACCGATAACACGCAACGAAACCGCTTGGTGCCGCACTGCCGCCGTGAGCGGACTCCGCGACGTTCCCGTACACCTACGACTACAACTGCTGACCTGAAAATTTCAATCGACAGTACCGACGTCACCGCACTTGTGGACACCGGCGACGACTACTGGGTAATCAGTGGACCTTTTGCCGCGAATCTGAAAAAGGTGACCACACCTTGGACGGGCCCACAGCTTCGTACTGCCGGGGGTCATTTGATCACCCCAGCTGGCACGTGCACATCACGATTAACCATCGAAGAGGACACGTACCTGGCCACCTTCGTCGTACTCGACCATTGTTCCCGGGACGTAATCCTCGGAATGAATTTTATGACAGAAAATGGCGCGGTCATTGACCTTAAATCGAAGTCAGTGACATTCTCCACCGAGAACGCAATCCACATTTCTTTCGAACGTCCCGCGGCTCTTTCCATCCTTGATGACGTCACCATTCCACCCCGTTCGAGCGTTGTGGTCTCTGTCGGCGCGAAGACGCTGCGAAAGTTTAAGGTGTTGTCGATAGCCAACCAATTATGCTTTTCGACCGCTGCCTTGCTGTCGCCAGAGGGGTCGTTTACCTCGAAAACGGAAAAACCGAAGTCCTGCTTACGAATTTTGGCAGTGAGCACCAACATCTTAGCCTTGGGACTACTGTGGCCCACGTTCATGGTATCGCCGACATTCGACGAGCGCCCAGTCATGCCATGGTGTCGTCAGCAGAAGTTCACACCGGTGTTCCCGACTTCCAGTACGACATTAACCCCGCACTTTCGCCGCAGCAGAGAGGCCAAGTAGAAAACCTCCTACAGCGCTCGCGCCTCTCGCGTGCCCCTGTAGAATCCCCAACGGAGGACGGAAACTACGACGACGACATCACCTTAAATGCGATCAGTGCAACGAGCCTTGCTGACAAACAATACGCCGACCCAGAACTTCGGGACCTCATTGAGTTTCTTAACGGGACCCGCCCGACTGTCCCGAAGGCTTTCAAGCGCTCGGTAGCGTCTCTCTGCGTTCGCCATGGTGTCCTCGTAAACAAAAATTTCGCCGCAAACAATCAGCAATACTTTATTGTTATACCGACGAGCCTAAGGGACGAAATCCTTCAAGCTTCACATGATGAACCAACTTCTGGACATTTGGGTGTAGCCCGCACACTTGCAAGAATCAAAGAGAAGTATTACTGGCCCCGCCTTTAGTCAGACGGTGCACACTACGTCAGAACGTGCCGAGGCTGTCAGTGTCGCAAAGTGCCCTGAACAAAACCTGCTGGATTCTTGAAGCCTATAGCACCACCATCGCGGCCTTTCCAGCAGATCGGGATGGACATGCTGGGCCCATTTCCTCTTTCTCATTCGGGAAACAAGTGGGTCATCGTGGCAACTGACTATCTGACCCGATACGCAGAAACATCAGCTCTGCCAAGTGCCACAGCCCTTGACGTAGCAAAATTTTTCATCCATCAGATCGTTTTGCGTCACGGTGCCCCGGAGACCCTAATCACCGACAGGGGTACAGCTTTCATGGCTGACCTCCTACAGCAGATTTTACTCCACAGTCATACACACAACCGAAGGACGACATCCTACCACCCTCAGACGAACGGTTTAACGGAACGCTTAAACAAAACGCTAGGTGACATGCTGTCCATGTATGTCGACGTTCAGCACAAGACTTGGGACGAAGTGCTCCCATACGTCACATTTGCATACAATACGGCCGTTCAGGAAACGACAAACATGCCACCGTTCCGTCTCGTTTATGGCCGCGACGTGACCACGATGCTAGACGCCATGTTACCGCATGTGGACGACATCAACCCGAATGCGGATCTTCACACCTTCCTGCACCTCGCTGAAGAGGCTCGTCAGCTGGCCAGGGTGAGGATTCTCGACCAACAATGCCGAGATGCCCAACACTATAACCTCCGACGCCATGATGCTCGGTACTCATCAGGAGACCGTGTGTGGGCCTGATTTCCCATTCACCGACGCGGACTTAGCGAAAAGCTCCTCTGCCGGTATTTTGGACCTTAAAAAGTCATCAGGCCACTTGGAGACCTGAACTATGAGGTCGTTCCTGACGGCTTTCAGAAGACTCGGCACTCCCAGCACCCTGAGGTGGTACACGTTGTCCACCTCAAGCCTTGCTACGAGCGGTAGCGCTAGAGCTGAACTTACGGCCGCACAACACGTGAACTTCCCTTGGTGAACTTTTTTTTTCAACACACCGGCTACGCATCGGGACGAAGCTCTTTTTTTTCCGGGGCCAGTGACACAGTGCATTCCGCATTTTCGCTTAGCGCTGACCTGAAGCACGCGCCGTCTCGAAGAAGAGGAAGCGGAGGTGTCAGCGATCTTGAGCTGTGGTGCAGACGTTCGTCGGATCCTGCGTTCCTGTGTTCAGTGATCACCGCCCTCACGCGTGACAATATCTAGATTCTTACGCCATGGCAAATTTGAGAAATTGAGCCGTGCTTGAAACTGCTGCCTTTGCCACAACATCACGTATAATTTTTTTCTCCTCAAATATTAGCATTTTCACAAAACAACATTCACTTTCGTCCTACTGAATAATGTGTGCTTAATATAGAAAATAATCTAGGAACTTGAAAATTTGATATATTTATGTAGTTTGATCTTGTGGAATCAATCAACTGCTATTTATAGCCTTATAGATTAAAAAAGCATATGATTCAGTCAGAACATCAGCAGTCATATGGGAATTGCATAAAAAGGGTGTTGTAGAAGCATATGTAAAGGTGTTGGAAAAATTTGTAAGGACTGCACAGCGACCATAACCTTGAACAAAGAAAGTGATAAAGTGTAGCCAGAGAGAGTGACAGGCCTGGAGACACGACCTCTCTCCTACTATTCACGACGTGTTTACAGGAGATATTCTGGGAGACTACCTTAAAAAACTCCTAATTGGTGATGATATCGCCCTGCTAACTAACACAATCAGGGAACAAGCTTTAGAAGATGAGTAAGGACCTAAACAGGAAAAAGCAATATGATGGATCTGATTAATATGAAGAAAGCTAAACCTTTGTTCAAAAGTCTGGGAGAACAAAAGTTTGTCATAGGTCACGAAGGAAATGGTAAGCAAACACAGCTACTTAGGGCAGGTAGTGACTGCAGATCTGGTCAGTGAGAGAGAAATAGTTAAGGCAATAAAATGAGGTGGAGTGGATTTGGCCAGTACACTGTGTCATGAATAATAACAACTTGCTAGTACCGCTCAAGATGAAATTACAAAACGCTCATAGCCTGCCAGGACTCGTATATATGAAAGAAACTTGGAAGGCTGAAAGAGCCCAGTGAGCTATGGAAAGGAACTTGATACGAAGCCAAACGAAAAGAGCAGAGTGGGTCAGGGAACAAGCATGAATTATTGATATCCTAGCTGAAATCAATAAAAAGAATGAGCACTGGCAAAGTGTGTAACATGAAGGAAAAATACTAATGGTCACTTAGGGTAATAGAGCGGATTCTAAGAGAAGGCAAATGTATTAGGCGGTGGCAGAGATGAAGTGGGTGGATTAAATTGTGAGGTATGTAGGGGCTAATGTGACAGCAGTAAGTCTAGGACAACAGCAAATATAGGCCACTGGGGAAGACCTTTGTCCTTTAGTGGATGTAGTAGGGCTGATGATGATGAATCAGCACAATGTCTGCAGAAGCACAGGAACTGTGATTTGACGGTGATGTTCAGCACTGTCGTATAAACGCATATCACCTCTCCTGTTCTCGTCGCACCATCTCTTCATAGTCTCCTTACCTAACAAGGCTCTACCATTCGCTCTCACCCTACCATATGCTAGCCTTCCGGGTTTGGTCAGTTGGTAAAGCAACGTACTGCTCTGGTGCAGCAGTGGTTCCAGGTTTGAAACCTGGGACAAATTTTCCTTTAACTACGAAGTTTCTGAGAAAGTTGTACAGCTTTCCTCTGTAGCCATATGGCTGCGCGTGGGTGGATGGCAATGAGTAAGTACTCCCTTTTTACAAATCTACTCCACCTTGGGCCAACATTTGGCTAAACATTTGGCCAACAAGGCCCCCACAGCTAATGCCACCTATACAAGGCAAACCGAGCCCAATTCTGAAAAAACGTCAGTTTTTTTACCATTCACAACTGGGCTATTCCATGTCATCAGTCTCCTCCGCAACAAATAGACATAACAAGGTTCACGCTTATAGAAGTATAACATCACAACCAAGAATGAGGTATGATATAATTGTGCAGAAATCTTTTTAAGGGAAGGTATGATTTCAAACACATTAATGATGCTTTCAAGTTAAATAACTGTAAACAACAAAATAAGTGATAAGAGTCAAGAAGTCTCATCTATGCTGACAGATTTATTTACTTCTTTTTGTGTCAAGCAGGTCGCTTTCACATGCCAGAGGAGATATTTATTGCTATGTCAAAGTGAAAAAACAGTCAAAAATTGGAGGCGCGAAAGCTGCAAGTCCCCAGCAATTATTTCAACGTACAACATGTGATATGAAAAATTAGGAGTTCAGTAGAGAATGTCACTGTGTGAGAGGCGACATATGTAACATTTCTGTCGCACTAATTCAATTCTTAAACTTGCGAAGTCCAGGCATTTTCCTCAGAAACAGAAATGAAAACCGTGGTTACCTGTTGTTCACTGCCCACAGCTGAATAATCTTCATTTGCTTTAGCTGCATCTGCTAAGAGTGTTCGTTTCCTCTACATTGATGGACGGCTCCCTGGAATATGCCTAGCATCAGGTGAGGGCCCATGCTACAAATAAATATTGTACTAACATAAAACGGTGCGCACACGGGACATTAGAATTAGATGACCAGGAGCTGATGAGTAACTGCGTTTTGTTTGTGGACAGTAGACATACGCAGACAACCCTAAGCAACTGAAACTCAGTGCTGTTCAGCGTTGTGCAGCCTAACTAGTCTGCAGTAGTTTTTCATTCTGCATTGTTAGTTAATTGGTTAAGACTATCTGGCAAGCGGTTTAAATATTGGCGTCAGAAAAAAAGTGCAAATCCTAAAAATACTGATTGCAATGTTTGCACCAAAGTACTATTTTTCTTTATCAGCCCTAAAATAAGCTCATAAAATTCATAATCTAAAATCCAAGATTCATGATATGATTGGTCTGTGCGGGTTTAATGTTCCAAAGCGATTCAGGTTATGACGGACGCCATAGTGAAGCTCTCTGGAAATTCCGACCACCTGGGGTTCTTTAATATGCGCTGACATCGCACAGTACACCAGCCTCTAGAATTTCGCCTCCATCAAAATTTTACCACTGCGGCCGAGATCGACTTAACCCGCTTCTGTCTGGTCAGCAGCTGAGCACCATAACCAAGGAGCCACCGTGGCGGCTCAAAATATGAAAAATATTGTCATATGACAATGCAGTGTTGCATGCCTATATATATCCACACTGTGCACAAATAAAAATCAGTTGCTCATACGCCCCTTTGTGCCTTTCTTGTGTCCCGCTTGGAGCTCTTTTATGCAAGTGAGTGTGAAGCAGCCGACCCAACAAAGTATCTTAACACTATTCTATGCTACAAAACATGAACTATCGAACAGTAGCAATTGCATAATTCTGACATTTAGGCTCAACGACCTAAGTTACATCCTAACAATGTTAACTGCATGCATTAAGAAGCAGCTAGCCATTTCCACTTGGTGTGGTTCTCATTTTGTGCCTTCACGAAACATTTATGCACTAAATGCATGCTTAGCACTGTGTCAACATGATTGGGCTGTTCACAGCAGTGCATTACATTTACATCATGAAAGTCAAGGAATATGATGATACACAACAAGGAGGCTGCGGCTACACCACAGGTACAGTCATGGACAAGCGTTTAGTAAAATTCGAGTAAAAAAGTTTCTTCCTGTGCTGCCTCGCTAACCAATCAATTGATATTTGTTCCAGCGCATGAACCACTTTTGACCCCATACTTTCTAGGCTTTTATTGACCTGCAGTGCCCAACTACACAGAAAGAATTTTTTTTTCTGTTAGCATACTGCCCGCAAACTTTTGACTAAGACTGCATGTACATGTGCACAACTAATAAAGGGGCTCGAAAACAAAAGAAAATAAAGATATGCCCCGCCTGTAGCCAATAAGAGCTAGAGGTAGTCACAAGAACAAAGTACATAAAAAGTGTTGCTTGTATTAATGTTGCGACTGCTGGCTTTTTATTGTGTTGAGTACTGGCAATATAATTAAGTGCCAAAAGAAAGTTTTAGGAACATCAAGGTTGAAGCCTCGCGGGGAACTTTATGCGCTGTAAATGAAGTTTGTGAAGAGACGATCGTGCCTATTTCTGCTTTGTTTATGCATTAAAAATTCCAGCCCAAATCAGTTGCACAATCGCACGTAGTTCGAGCGAGTGGACGATACAACGACTCTAAAACCGACTCAATTCGTCTTTTGTATTTCCCGCCTTATGTCATTGGGGGGCCCCTCACGAATCCGGCCCCAGAAAGTGCATATCGGCGCTCCTACGGCCGCAGGGCAGTGTGCGCCCCCGTGAGCGAACTCTGCTTAACCTCTGCGTATACTTCGAACAGACTGGGCCTGTTCCGCGCCAGGTAGTTAAGCGCAGCGACAGAACGTTCCGCGCATATGCTACAGGTGGGCACCCCTATGTGTACAGTGTACCACGCGTTTTTGGTTTGTTTTTCTCTCCCGTGACAGGACACGGCACGCGCGCGGCATGTAAACATTTACATTTGCATTGAGCGGCCAGCGCGCGCTACGGCCAAGTGAGAAAGTGTGTGTGTGCTGGTGACCCCGCGGAATATTTTGACTGGCGCAGGATAACCAGTCAGTGCCGACGTAAAAGGAGTATAGACACTTAACCTTTGGTTGCATGTTTTCTTGTTGGTAATGATGCATAAAGCATTAATATACATGGATTACCACCAGGTATTCTCCTAGGACTGGCAAATAATTTATAATCGCATTTCGTTCTCCTGTTGTTTCGGTTTCAAAAGCCGAATGAGGACTGTGCCGTCAACGTTTGCTTACATAGGGGACGTGAGACATGAAAAAAAACTGTAATATAATCGCTGCTTCCACATTCGTTATCCTTCTGGCACTTGTGGAAGGCTGGCTTCAGCACATGCAGTAAACTAAAACGAAGAAGCAGCGATTATATGTACGTTTTCCATGCATCACGTGACCCAAGAGCAATATAGCGTCACAGCCATCGTTCGGCTGTTGAAACCGAAATAACATGACAGCAAAAAAAATGATTTTAAATTATTTAGCGGTCGCAGGCGAATACCACATGGCGATTCATGCGTAGTAGTGACTTCCGCATTACTGTAGAGAAGAAAACATGCTACCAAAATACGTGTTTATAACTCTAAAGTCATACGTACTGATTACAGTACGAAATGAGCGGCGCGCAGCCCATTCATAATTCTCACTTGGTGCTCATACACTCCTCCGAGGTGCGCGTGAATTAACACAAGTATACAGTGCATGAAAAGGCATCGGATTTGCAACACTGCGCACGCAACATGGCTGCATGCTCTGGAGCACTTCCTCGATCTGTATGTATTTAATATGCGTCTGTTTGACGGAGAGCCAGTACCAGTCGAAGCACGTAAAACAATGATCTCAAAAACATACAAAAACACGGTCATGCAAACCAGCTAAGAGCGTAAAGGACGGTTTTGTGAAGAACGGTCAATCGTACTCACCCACGGCTAGTATTTTGGCGGGCGCGGGAGTTTCTCCCGCCTTCCACACCACATCCACAGCGACGTCGTGCAGTCTTCGCAGCGCGCCGAGAGGATCATTGGACAGCTGTATTCCTATAGCCGGGTCGGTAATGTGCCTCAGAGGATAAACATCGCATGAGTTTTCGTTGGACCATTTAACCAAAACGTGCAACATAGCACCGTTTACAAGTTCGCACCTTCACACTACGCAACTACCAGATTATTTTACCCTCCCACACAGACTGCCGGAGCCGGAGCGCTCGCATACTCTCAACACCAGTCGCCATCTCTCGGCGCCCGTGGCACGTTGAACAGCTGGCACTACGGGCGGTTCGCGCCGGCGGCACGTAGGATGCGTGTTTACATGTTCTTCGCTTCCGTCGCTGATGCGCTTTGTCACCTAACGTATGTGGGTGCGTGCGTGCATCACTACTCGCATTTTACCAGGCCGTTCTACGGTTATCTGACACACATTGTTACACTCATATTCGAGAGTAGTCGACCAGGTAGGGTGCGGATTGGAAACGGGTACATTTCTGCGCACATTTCTGCCCATTTCTGCGCTGGCGTGTCGTTTGTTGCTGTCTTTTACGTACGCTACCCTGTATGATAATTTTATGCATCAGATTGTATATTTATTGATTCGACTCGATAGTGCAGTGATGTGCAAGCGGTAACAGGATCGGCCAGCTGCAGACCAAAGTTTGTCCAGGCGAAGCGCGTGTTTTCAATCATCAGTAGCTCTACGACATCCGTGCGCTGAGCTTGCTATTGTTCCCGTTAAATATATTTCGTGCGCGGGAATGTAAGCATGACCGCTACCAATTTAAATTGCTCTTTCCGCATGTATCTCAGAGGGATCGGCGGGGTAAAGGGCTGACCGTAGTATCTCTCTGCTATTGGTACCTGCCTGAATCACAGCATTATGTGCACGCTTTTATTACATTCTATGACACTTGGCCAATCGGCTGTCACATGCGCCGAGAGCAACATTCCCTCCTCAGTAGGCATTAAGCAAGCCAGGGGAGGAAATAAGTGCATGGTTGGTTGGTTGGAAGCACAGGTGGGTCCCCTCGGAGGTGTTAGGTCATGGCGCCGAAGAAGGGCCGATAGGTTGACGACCTAAGCCTCTACTGGCTGGATCACACCACATACTTCCGGTGTCTGAAAAACCGCGAAAAGCACTCGAAGGCTAGTAGCTGGCAGGTCCGAAACGGACCCTTAAAGTCGTGGAGGAGCCTGAGGTAGCTGAACCCGGGTTAGGTTTTCCTGTCTCCGGCGGTCGAAGCCCGTTGCGTTTGTGGATGGTCGGGCATCCCGTGAGTGCAGCCGCACCAATGGGCAATCTCGATGTTCTCTCCCTGTCCTTGCCAGACAGGCCAGCAAAGGAGTCGAGACAAATGAAGGATCAGAGCTAAAACTTGCTGTCCCCATTCCCATCCCAAATCATCAGGGGAGTCTTCCCGGGCCCGCCACCACCCCGGCTGTGGGTCGCTATGTAGCTTTTTACCCCCCCCCCGCCCCTCATTTTTTTTTATTTTCCCCACCTACGGGTGGCAAAAGTATACTATTGCCTTCAGGCTTTTTCATTTAAGATTCGATTCAGCCTGTTATACATCAGTGGTGCCGACAGGGGCTTGTTGTTTTTCATTCTTTTTAGGTTGCCCAACCCTAATATTTGTGAACGTAATGCTTGATACTGAACAAAAACTTTTCTCTGTGATGGAGCACCAAGACGGTAGCGATATAAGCGCGAGCGCGTGCTATAAGCGCTGGCACAATTAAGGTGAATGCCGAACTAAATGTCATGATTAACATATCAATTTTATCCTTTTGATAACGTAAAGACTTTGTTCCTGCACCACAACCACGCTGTGGAAGTATGCTGGACGACGTTTTTTTAGCGGCCGCAGGGCAGTAATTAAAGGCTATATGCAGGCGCCATAGAGTTTCTTACTATTAACTAGAGGGAAAGCTGGCGCCCGCCTATGGGGGTTTGCATGGAGCTTCCTCGAGACCACCTGAGACTTCATGGGCGCTCTAAGCATCATGGGGCGGAGAGCTACCGACTGAACAACCACAACTTTTGGCCAAAAAATAATACAAAAACAAACGTTGTTCGATAATAAAGAATGCCCTACCATTCAATATCATGTCTTTAAATTGCAGCAAACAAGAAGATAAGCATATAAATATAAAATATGTCAAAAATAAGTGATGGCTTGCTCTCCCATTGGCCAAGTATTGCAGACAACAAAAGTCATTATTTCGTGATTAACAGGCACTTCCTTAAAAACAAATATGTTTGTGAAAAAAATTTTGTCGCTCCAACATTTTTAGAGGTTTTTTATGGCACTGCAGAAACCAAAAACCTTTTATTGGCGTTGTTGCTGCTGTGTTTTTGCTACTATGGCTTTTGCGCACTACGTTTTCGCCAAATTCGTCTGCGCCATGGACGGAACGGAACATCTCAGTAACGTTACTCTTTGTTCCCGAATAAAAAAACGACTGTCTCGCACCGGCTTGAGAACATGCCGGATACGGTTTGGTTTGGGTTGTTTTCGTTTCCGTGACCGACGTACAAGTACGCGTACCACACATAAAACATTTCTTGTTAAAAACATTAGCCCCGCAAGCGTCCAAGTGATAATTTTACGCGCATTTCAGTTACTGTATGCTGTATATTGCAAAGGCCAAGTTGAGTGCAGTAGAAGTATTTGTGTTAGCCATTTTGTGAAACCGAAAATGCAACTGTCATATGGCTGCTTTTTCGCTACATGTTGCGCGGGCGTGAGTCAACAAATTAGCAAGGTAGTCCAGACTAAGGGCGTCACCTGGGGGACTTCATTTCTAATCAGTAAACATATTTTTACTGCTACTTAGTCTGCGTAGCTTCATGCAGACGAAGCATCTCCAGACGAGGGATGCCCCTCCAAGTATATGCTCACCGCCAACGCGCGTACGTATCCCGTCGCACATCAGTACTATATATGGTTTGGACTTTGCTCGGAGGCGTGCGCTCTCCGCGCGCCGTTTGTGCGAAGAATGAGCGCCGCTGCAGTTTTTTATTTTTGAAATTGTTTTTTTGGGGAAAGGAAATGGCGCAGTATCTGTCTCACGTATCGGCAGAGGCAATTTCCACATCTCCGAACAGCCACTATATCTCCGATCACTCCATACCCGGGACGGCGTCTCCGGGTCGTCCCTCTCCTGCTGGCGCTCGAGAGACAACGCCTGTAGACGGGACGCTGAGGAGCCACCGAACGCTTGCCTTGTGTCTCTATGGTTGCCGCGCGTGCAGGCTGGTCGCCAGTTCCTCCCGGTCCACGCGAGACGCGACATCCGCGGACATGCCGAAAAGGATGAAGTATAAGCGATATCTTTACGATACAACTAGTGATGTGCCGGTGTGGACAAGGCATAGGCAAAAACGCGAGGAAGCGGAAAGCAGTGCTCTTGCAGGGGCACAGTTCAGCTCCGATACTTCATCTGAATCGGAATGCGAGGAAAACGTGCCGACACCTTACCCTCTGAAGATAAGTGAACCAAGCGCGCATGCGGCTGCAGTGACAGAAGAAGCTAGCGGCTCGCAAGCCCTCCGAAGCTCCAGTGCAGCAACGCTTCCGGTCTACGAGAGCCGGACTGCTGCGAGTGAAGATCCTGACGACAGCTCCTCGTGGGATTCTTCAATGACAACCGATGACTCCGACCCCAGAGCCGTTGAAATATCGGAAACAAGAAACGAACTGGTGAGGCTTGTAAATGTACAAACCGCGGTTGTTTGAGATTGCCTGGCAATTCCGTGTCGTCGTGTTGAATGCAGGATCCCCATGCAGTCCTCGCAGTTTTCTTTCCCTTGTTTTTTTGTCTTTTTGCTAACTTTCTGCCCTTTCAGCAGGCTTGCACTTACTGAATGAACTTTATGAATAAACGAATAAAGTGTGGCTGGGCTATATATCGTTAGTTATTTGTAAAACTTTTGCAGTGCAGAAATTATAATATCAACCTCTCACAATTCAGATATGTTGACCCGCTGCGGTGGCTCAATTGTCAGGGCACTCGGCTACTGACCCGGGCTACCTGGGTTTGAACCCAACCGTGACGGCCTCGTTTCAATGGAGGCGTAACGCGAAGGGCTCATTCACACTTGAGAGTCGCAGAGGTCGCGCGACTGTTTTTTGATCGAAAAGCGACAGTCGCGGGCCAGTCGCTCGCTGCTCGATTTTGCAGCCCCGCGACTGCGAGTCACAAACCGCTGAACCAATCAGCGAGCGAGCCGAGCTTTCGGCAACGACGCCGCTCGCGTGTGCGCCGAGCGACGAACTGCGCTAACTGCTCCTTGGCTGCCGTAGTCGTCGCGAAGCCTAGCCGGTTTCACATCGATGCCGCTGCTGAGGGTGTTTCGGAACTGCCCAGCGCTGTAACCGAGATGCTACTTTCGTCACGGCTTTATTGTGAACACCGTCTCATGATAGTATAAAAGTATGCTCGATTTCCGCGACGCAGCGGAGAAAGCAGACGCCAGGCGATCGAGCCGCTTTAATTGGGCAACAGCAGCTAAGCGGCTATGACAAGAAATTTGCTTGTATCCAGCAGCTCGGTATTGGCCAACGACCCTCAAAACTGATTCATTTTTGAATTTCAACTTTCCAGAGCATGCTATGAACGCGAGCAAACAACATACTAGCGCATTTTTCTGGCGCTGGCGGCCGGCATCCAGGCTGGCTGGCAGGCCGCTTGTACGGCCGCGGTGCACATTGCCGCTATATATTTCTCTTCGCTCAGGTCATCGCAGTACATTGGTGTCATCAAGAGACCAGATCACTTTCGAGTGCCAAGCGCGAGCGCAGGAGACGCGGCCAAAGCAGACGAAATTCTCGAAAGCGCGCGAACGGCGTCATAACCAAGAGTTCTCATTTCAAACGAGAATCGAACAAGGCGACCCGCAGGTCGCCTTTGCAAGTGTGAACATTGGTGTTGTCGAACTGCGGTGTAGTCACAGGCGACTGCTGGTCGCGCGACCTCTGCGACTCTCAAGTCTGAATGGGCCCTAAGGCGCCCGTGTGCTGTGCGATGTCAGTACACGTTAATGATCCCCAGGTGGTCGAAATTATTCCGGAGCCCTCCACTACGTCACCTAGCTCTTTCTTCCTTTCTTCTTTCATTCCCTCCTTTATCCCTTCCCTTACGGCGTGGTGCGCTTCAGGTGTCCGCCGATATCTGAGACAGATACTGCGCCATTTCCTTTCCCCGAAATACAGTTTTCAATTTACCTCAACTTCAAGTTGGATAAAGAGCTGAACTTGCAACTAAATTTACGAATAAGACTTGAGGGTATTGCACTCACAGACATGAAAAAAGTGGTAGAGATTAGTATATTTTTTATAGCTAGCTTAAATTACAATTGTTCTCATTATGCATGTTCTCAAGGCTGTGTGCTTTCGGCTGATAACGCACTCGTATAAAGCAAAATTAAATGTGCTTTCGGTAGTGAATGTGCAAGTGTCCATTTTGGATGCGCTTACAATTGCATCAACTCTAGCGTGGCATTACGGTGGAAAAAACATGCATTGCTTTGACCTACGTAGCACATATGATCAGGTGAGAGGCGCAGCGTAGACGGGTACCTTCTGTGCAGCAGGCACTCAGGGCGACTGGAATATGCAGGTGATATTTGCATTTTGTTTACTTTTGTCTGGTAGTAAATAATGTATTAGCAAATTCTGCTCGAATGTATTTCATTCCCAATTTTACCTACCTGTATAGCACTTATTTTCTGTGCAGAGAAAAGACGATATTGAAATAAACAATGCACGTGCATTGCTAATTCTGCTGTCACTGGGCATCGCATATGTGATTTGTGCATATCAGGTTAATTTGTCCACACATCTCTGTTAAACCTTATATGAGGCATTAGGTTCCTTATTACTGTATAGCATAACTGACAGTGTTGAACCATATAATAATCATCTGAGATTAAGGTTGAGGGACAGGCATGTGAACAGTGAACTAAGTTATGTTTTATGTGAGCAGTTTGATCACTCTTCCAGGAGGAACCAGTCTACCCCACAGCAAAGCTGTCAAGAGGCCAGAGCACTGTGATGGTCATGGCACATTCACTGAGACACCAAACTTCAATAGGACTGCAAAGCTTACTTACACTGCTTGAAGCCCACATGCCACAAGGTGCTGACTTGGCAAAGACAAAATATTTGTTCTTCAAGAATTTTTCATCGCTATTGGAGTCCAGGCGCGTAACACACATCTATTGCCCAAAGTGTTCTGAGTACTTGGATATGCTTCCCTGTGCAAGTGCTGAAATACGTTGTGCTCAGTGCACTTTTGTGCACAAGGTTTCTGAGCTCTTTAAGACTGGGTCATTTTTTAACTCTAGATATTGAAGCTCAGATCAAGGAAGTGTTTTTAAGTGGCAAGCTGATGCAGAAATGCAGTGGTCCTGTTTATGATATTGGTGACATCACACAAAGTCCTGCATATTGTAGCCTGCCATTGAAAGAGGATGATATCTCTGTTACTTAGAACACAGATGGTGTTCCACTGTTTGAGTATTCAGGGCACAGTGTGTGGCCATTGTTATTACAAGTGAATGAGCTTTCATATAAAGATAGAGTACAGAAGCAGCTGCTGTTTGGTTTGTGGTTTGGTGTAGGAAAACCGAACATGAACACATATATCAGGCCATTTGCAAAAACAATGAACACCCTCTCAACGGAAGGCATTGCATGGACAACTGATGATGGGCTGAGCAAGGTGTGCAAAGTTTACCAAGGGCCATGCACGGTGGACACTGTCGCGCGGTGCATGGTAATGAACATCAGCCAGTTTAATGCAGTATATGGATGTGAGTGGTGCAAGCAAATGGGTGAAGTGGTCGATGAAGGCAAGGGTAATAGCCGTGTTTATCCAGTAGTGGAGCCTGGACCAAGGCTAAGGACTCAAGAAAGTTTTGTAAGTCAAGCAGAACAGGCACAGAAGAAAGGGGGACCTCATCGGGGTATAAAGGGCCCTAGAGTTCTGTTTTTAATGATGTTTTTCAGCTTTCCAGATTCATTTGTTGTTGACTACATGCACGCTGTATGCAATGGGTTTGTGAGGACCACAGCATTCATGTGGGTCAGCAGAAAACGCAATTTACAGTATCAACTTCGAAGCCGCATTCATGAGATAGATGAAGGATTGCATCAGCTGACTCCCATTTGGGAAATGACACGTCTACCACAATCACTTTCTGAAATAAAGTATTGGAAAGCATCTGAGCGGAGAGATTGGTTACTCTTTTTTTCTCTAGTTTTTTAAAGGATTTTTTGCCTGGAAGATATTACAAAAATTGGCAAAAGTTTGTGCAGGTCATGCACTTCTGTTTGCAGTCTTCTATTCCTGTTGACAGGATTAGAGAAATCAAGAAACTGTTACCCGATTTTTTAAAAGAATATCAAGATCTATACGGAATCCAACGCATGACATACAATGCTCACATTCTCCTTCACATGGTGGACCATGTCAAGCTGTGGGGAGCACTGTGGGGATTCTCAGCATTTCCATTTGAAGCTGTCAATGGCAAGCTTGTACGATTAGTGAAAGGAACACGGTATGCCCATTCACAGATCATTGAGAAGTTTTCAATCTTGCAGAGTCCACCACGAATATTGTCTGCGACCACAAATTGGCAAAACAATAAACTTAGGCTATTTGTTCGTTCCCTACTGAAGGGCTACAGTTTGAGGAAGGCCAAATTGCACAGTGGAAATATAGTTCTTTATGGAAAGGGACAGGTAGAACACGACCGCATACGGTACAAGAAGGCAGCAGTTGGTGCATTCATTTACTGCATTAGTTCTCTGGACAAGTCATGCCGAAGAAATTGCTTTGTTCTTTTTCATGACAATTAATTTGGACGAGTGACTGACATTTTAACTGCCAACAATACTGGCTCTGACACTTTTGGAAATAATGTGCTGTTCAAGATCCAAAAGCTTCATATTGTGAACGTCTTTCTAGGCTGTGGAGTTGGCTGCAGCTCCGTTCGGTTTTTACTGTTCAAGAAAGAAATGAACACTCCACAGTGAGAGCTTCGGAAGTGAGGAAATGCATAGGTCTCTGTTGCTCATGAAGAACGATCTTGTGCCATATCCCTGACAAATATAATTTGGAATCTGGCTAAGAAACATAGGTTATATTTTATTTTAAGGCAAGGGCCATCGGATGTTCCAGCCGTGTAGCACTGTACCCACCTAATTTGTCTTTTGTATGTATCTATATATACTGTGGAACTAGAGGCAGGTTGCAAAGATGTGAGGGGAGTTTTCACAGCTCATTTACAGAGTCAGTACAGCATAAATATACTTAATGTTAGTGATTTATTTTTGTTTCCATGTGACAAGTGTGTTTATCATGATTATTAAGTATACGAAAGAGTTCAAGTTTCGTGCTTTCCACATGTATTCTCACAGACAGCATAAGGCATTCGGGACCAGAATTTCACGTACTTCTATATTCTTTGAGCACAACATTTTGTTATCTAACGCTGCTACTCAGATTAATTTGTGAGCATATTAAATGCCCAAAAAGAAGTTGTTTTGCTAGTGGCTTGCGATACGTGTGTATGCAATATGACATATATGATGACCGACCTGTATATACTCGTATCTTTTGTTGTTTGTAAATGCGTTCAGCAGCCACCATTTGAACATCATGAATTTTATGTATGTGTTTTATTCGTGTTACACATCTCCATTGAAAGATTAGAAAACTGCCAGCCAGAATATAAAACTGGTATCCATAATTATATCATAACTTATGACATATATGAGGCTTACTTTGTTGCATATAACTGCATACCTGCGCATATTGTTTACATTGTTTAGCCAGATAGCTTATTTTGATTGTTCCCATGCAGGTTTCATACTAATATGCTGCCTTGTTTGTGAACGTGCTCAAGAAGTATTGTTTGCACCTCATGAATTATGTGTCTTTTTATATTTTGCATACATGCCCTGAAAAATTACACGATTAGATGTGTAGCTGCCATTCATACATATGTGTTCTGTACATGTGCATTGTCTTATCAGTAGCATGGCCATTAATCTTGCGTAAATCACATGGGGGAATTCCTAGCAGGATTTTGACGAATAACAACAAGGGCAAAGACTGAGTTGTACAAGCGTTTACTATAGATGATCAACATCTATGTTCAGATTTAAAGATGTCCTTTCAAACCAGGGTTATACTGGCCTCATTTTAAAAAGCTAATTTTGAATTTAACTTTGTCTCCCTAAAAGAAGTCCAGAATGTCTGTGTGTGGAGCTTCCGTGCTTGGGTTTTGAAATGATATTGTCATGGAGTGAAAGAAAGCTTTTCTGGACAAGTAGTGTGGATGAAGGGTCCAGCTACCCACATCAGATTGTTTCTTGGGTATGTGAAAAACTGCTTGGTCGAAGCCGCAGTCTAGGTGGAGAACACAACCAGCTAGATACCAGATAGCGAAGAAGACTAGTGATTCATACGTGCACAGAGTTTCACTCACTGACGAGTGTTATCGGAACATATGCCATGAAAGCAGTGTCTTTTGCACCAAAAAAATAAATGAGTGTGTGTTGCGTGCTGCAAAAAAGTAGCGCTGAGACAATGCAACTGATGAGCAGTGATTGCAGTGAAACGTGAATTGCTAAGTAGGTTATAACACCACTGTTGTTTACTTTCTGCTTTTATCTTGTGATGCCTCCGTCAGACAGACCCCCAGGTCTGTTAATGTGTACCTAAAGCATGTGTCGATAATATCAGGACTTCTTCAGATTAGGGGTGGCCATTCACTTCTACTCCTGCAAGTGCAAGCCCATGTTTGACAAAACATGTTTTATGTAGGTGCACAAATAGGTTGATGCAGAAGATCATAGTGGCATTCTACATTAATAGAATTTCCATAATCTCCTTAAGCTCTGTTTGCCTTTTCCATAAAGTAAATTGCTTACCTAGATTCCGATGATGGTGATGATGCATTTTTCTGGCACGAGGGCATCTGTGGCCGAAGAGCGCCATTGCACAAGGTTGTTTTTTCTACTCAAGGTGGGGTCAAACACCCACTTCCCAAGCATTTCACCCTAAATAAGCCGAGTACCAGGCAGGGGAAAGCTTGTACATATTTTTCACTGGTGGGTACTTGGCAGCACTGGGAATCCAACCTCGCAACTACCGCATGCCAGGCGGATGCTCGAACGACTAGGCCACCACTGCGGTGCTTATCTAGATTCTATGAGGTCTGTGCATATTTAGTTTTTTTTAGTTCCTTGCGGTTTCTGGAAATATGTTTTTGTTGCAGTTCTTTCCTCTTATAGAAGTATATGCTTTTCAATAAAAAATTTATTTGCAGTTAGCACTTGCACCAATGTCATCTTTCTCTAACCATGCATGTTGCATTTCAAAATTCTGCTATGAATATCCACTAACTTGCACAGTTATCTTTCCTTGTATATGTGAACACAGCCATAAGTTTGTATACTGCCAACTGAATGTTGAAAAATGTTGAACTTTAGTCAGCTTAACAGAAATTTGAATGTTCCATGGAACAGTTTTGTTTTCCTTTGTCATAATTTACAGCTTAACACAACTGAGTAGTAACAGCTAAAATTATTTCAGCTAGAATAATTCAGTAAACATGAGCAATTGCACTTATGGCCTGCCTTCTACTGTCAAAAAGGATATCGTAAAAAAGTTGTATCTGTGCTGATTTAACTGATGAAGTGAAAATGAAGCAACCATTCCTTGCTGTCATGTAGTAAATCGAACCTGACTTTTAACTGGAGCTGCACTTTCCAACTGCTCTTGTTTTATTTATGCACACTTGTCGCTTTAGTAAATGCACTGGACATAGTTGCAAGGATATCACGAAGCGACAACTGTACGATTGTATACTGTATGACACACAAATTAGTTGTCTCGTGTCATTTTTTAACGATGCGCTTAGCACATTCAAGCTACATATAGCAATTCAATACCAACTATAGGCTCCTTAATTGTTCCTTCATAACAGCAACTCAGTCAATGGTTAATTTGGTGTAAATGGCCAATATGCCCAATTAACACTATTTGATTTTTCTTATTCATAACTACCAATGCAAGCTATATGCATGGATTTAAATAATAAAATGAAATTGCTGTAACAAACTACCTTGCGTTCTGGTAATAGAATGTCCCTGCTAAACTTTGTTGTTCAAGCAGGGCTGCTTTGTTTCGAAATTCAAACTAATAATCTGAGCACTTTGATACCTCTTTGCTCTGCATTCAATACTCTGCATTGATATGCTTTGCTGCTTTCTAGTAACTTTCTGTTAACAAAAGTAAATACCAGGAAGTAAGAAAGCTTGCCAACTTTGTAGAAACAAGTGTTGAATAAAAAATCTGCTGTTATTTCGTGGTCATCATTTGTATGCCTTAATTAGATGAATGCCCACCATATCAATAAAGTTGGAGGTTTTTGAACTTTCGGTGCACTCAGGCAATATTGTCACTGCCCTACAAGTAAATTGTGGTCTGATGATATAAAAGGCTGCCACTGTATTCATTATGCACCAGCTTAATCAATAATTTAGTGTAAAAGTACAAGATGCACTATTGTTAATGCTGTTTTTATATACTTGCCAGTGAATATGGGATAGGCTTGGTATCACTGAAATCAAATGGTATAAAAAATTTGATTCCACTGTGGTAACAGATTGTTGATACTGAAATTTGTTCTACACAGTGCTGCTTGAATTTTCTTGAGATGCATACTAACATTGTTTACCATTCTGGCACCTCTTCTTTCTGTGTCGAGATACTTCATTGCTTTGTAACTACTGTCTATTAACAAAAGCAGATACCATAAAGTAAGGAAAGATTTAACAACTTTTTATAGACAGATGTCGATAAAAAATGGCACTGCTATACTCTAATTTGGATATTTTTTGTATTCCTTAATTAGATGAATGCCTACCGTATGATTAGAGTTGGAGGCTTTTTAACTTCACTATATGCACTCATGTAATATGTTATCACTGTTATACTAATGAGTGGTCTGGTTTTGGTCATATTAAAATAGGCTACCACTGGGGATTCAATCTTTATGCAGCTTAATCAATGGTTAATTAGCTGCAACAGGCAAAGTACATTAATGTTAATGCTGTTGGGTTTTATACCCACCAATGCATATAGGAATGCTTGGAGTAATTAATAACTCGACGCCCCACTCCAGTTGTAACCAAAAGAGTGCTGTGCGCGTGTGTGATTTAATTCCTCTAAAATGAACTAATCACGCGCACAACCTGGACACATTTCTTATTGTATAAATAGTTTGTACATATTAGTTCTCCCCCTATCCTCTCTTCCTGTCCCCTCACCTCTTTCATTTCATTTCTTCATTCTGCCTGCTGTCCTTTATTTCCGATGCCCTGGCTCAGGTGCTTCAGTATCGATGGCAGATGCAGGGGCTAGCAAAAATCTTTTCCTTCCTTTTTACTATTATTTTTAATAAAACCACTACCACCACCTATATGCACTCATGTTATAGGTTATCACTGTTATGCTAATGAGTGGTCTGGTTTTGGTCATATTAAAATAGGCTACCACTGGGGATTCAATCTTTAAGCAGTTTAATCAATGGTTAATTAGCTGCAACAGGCTAAGTACATTATTGTTTATGCTGTTTGGTTTTATACCCTCCAATGTATATAGGAATGTTTGGAGTAATTAATATGAAATGGTATAACTTTGATTCCACTGCTGTAATATATACAGCGTCATAGTTTTGAGGTACAAGCTTGTAATTTTTTAGCATTTTGGCACCTCTTTGTGTTGCGTTGAAATGCTTAATTGCTTTCTAGTAACCTTTTATTACTGAAAGTAAATACCAAGAAGTAAAGAAATATTTACCAACTCGGTATCAACAAATGAAAATAAAAACTTCTGCTGTTATAATTTGGTTAATTCGTTTATATGCCAATTTGTTGAATGCCTGCTATATGACTGAAGTTGGAGGTTTTTTAAATTGTTCTTGCGCTTGGGTAATATGTTTACAGCTAGCTGAAACGAATTTCACCGTGCACTCAGGTAAGGTCATCTTTGTTACATGAACAAGGCAGTTTTAATCATATTCAACAGCATGCACTTTTGGTCATTCATTTCTCTTGATATGACAAAATGCTTCAATATTTCCTAATAACTTTTTATTAACCGAAGTATATACAAGGAAGTAACTTCTAGCAACCTTGTATTAACAAGTGTGAATAGAATGTAAGGGTTCGATTCTAGTAACCTTCTATCAACAAAAGTATATACAAGGAAGTCACTTCTGCCGACTTTGTATTAACAATAGTTTTTAAATTGTAAAAGTTGGTACAGTGCTGATAGAGTCAATAGAATGTTGATACAAATTCTAAAGAATGTTGATAGCCATTTTTGTAAGGGTCGGTTTTTGAAACCGGGAATAATAATAATAATAATTGGTTTTGGGGGAAAGGAAATGGCGCAGTATCTGTCTCATATATCTTTGGACACCTGAACCGCGCCGTAAGGAAAGGGTAAAGGAGGGAGTGAAAGAAGAAAGGAAGAGAGAGGTGCCGTAGTGGAGGGCTCCGGAACAATTTCGACCTCCGGGGGGAACTCCGCGGCTTTTGCATAATTCATTTGCCGGAAGGAAGGTTGAATGGAGTTTGAGGAAATAAAACAGCGCAGAAACTGCCTGAGTTCTCTGTGGACACTTAGACCGCGCCGTAGGAAGGGGACAATACCAGTTGTTGGGCGAGTTGGTGCTGACGATGATCCATAACAGCGCGACAGACGGGACAAAGAAGAGGAGACACAACACACAGCGCTCCTCTTCTTTGTCCCGTCTGTCGCGCTGTTATGGATCATCGTAGGAAGGGGAGGAAGTTGGGAGTGAAAGAAGAAGGAGGGAAAGAGGTGTCGTTCTGGATGAAAGAGGGAGGCACAAGCCGGAAATAGGCGCCGTTCTGGAGGGCTCTGAGTTTTTTCTGTGGACCCTGTCTTTAAAAGGACGCGGGAGGTTTTTGCTGGCGTGTTTCAATAGATTACCGCTTTTGAATGGCAAAGAGGCTAGTTGCACTAAAGGCGAAGTTTTTATGAGCTAGAACAATAGCAGTTCATAAGCAAAGAAGCAGAATGTGACCAGCAACAAGTGGTCTAAGATTTAGAAACCTTATTTACTGACAGCAATGGAACTGGCGGGAAGAGTTCCGCCCTCCAACGTGGTGTTCATACAGGGTGAGTGATGCAGGGGGCGTAGAGCATATGTAAGCAATAAATGGATTGGTGGAAAGGCGTTCCGCATTCTAGGATGGTGGTAGCCGCACTTGTCTTCCTGGGCCTCGGTGAGAAGCCGCTAGGTAACTGGAATTTCTCTTTTTGAGGAATGGAAGTCTGCGATTTTATGGAGGCAAAACGCTAAGGCGCCCGTGTGCTGTGCGATGCCAGTGCACGTTAAAGACCCCCAGGTGGTCGAAATTATTCCGGAGGCCTCCACTACGGCACCTCTTTCTTTCTTTCTTGTTTTACTCCCTCCTTTATCCCTTTCCTTACGGCGCGGTTCAGGTGACCAACGATATATGAGACGGATACCGCGCCATATCCTTTCCCCAAAAACCAATTATTATTATTTTACCGCCACTACACGCGCACCATTCCCTCCCCTATTTAATCTGCCACTCCCACCCGGGATAATACACATCTTCCTGTATACAATGCATGCACACCCATCGCTACTGCCACCCACATTCTCATTGAATGCTCGACTCACCCTCTCCCGCGGGGCCCGCAGAGCTCCCGATCACCTGCGAGGAATGGGACACCCTATTCCACTCGAAGGACCAACCCGCCGCAGTGGCAGGCGCCCTTGTGCTGTGCGATGTCAGTGCACGTTAAATACCCCCAGGTGGTCGAAATTATTCCGGAGCCCTCCACTACGGCACCTCTTTCTTCCTTTCTTGTTTTACTCCCTCCTTTATTCCTTCCTCTACGGCGCGGTTCAGGTGACCAACGATATATGAGACGGATACTGGGCCATTTCCTTTCCCCAAAAAAACATTTATTAGGAAAAGAAGTTGGCGCAGCAACTTTCTCCCATGTCAGTGTACACTCGAACGATGCTCTAAGGGAATGGAAAAAGGAGGGAGTGAAAGCAGAAAAAATGTTCTGGCAGACGCTCCAACCGCGTCCATCGAAGCGGCGTCGCGAATCCCTCCTTTATCCCTCCCCTTAAGGCCGCTTTACGATCGATTATTTTCCGCATGTGCACGCGTCTTTGCGACAGTGCGCAGGGGCTGCGCAAGGGCCGAATAATGGGGGCATGAACGCATCCGCCTGGGCGCACGAAGTTATAATAATAATAATTGGTTTTCGGGGAAAGGAGTTGGCGCAGTATCTGTCACATATATCGGCGACACCCGTAAGAGAAGTAATAAAAGAGAGAGTGAAAGAAGAAAGGAAGAAAGAGGTGTCGTAGTGGAGGGCTCCGGAAAAATTTCGACTACCTGGGGATCTTTAACGTGCACTTACATCGCACAGCACATCGCGCCTTAGCGTTTTGCCTCCATATAAACGCAGCCGCCGCGGTTGGGTTCGAACCCGGGAACTCCGGATCAGCAGCCGAGTGCCCTAAGCAGTGAGCCACCACGGCGGATACAAGGATTTGGTCAACATCAACTTTTTGCGGCACGAGCGGATGGTCTCATCATGCTATTGGCTGTATTTTCGGGACGTAGCAGCGCGGCGGTGTCAGGCCGCGCGTCCTCAGTAAGATGGCCGCGCTCGAAGCGGAGTGAGAAACCAGGCCTTGGTGGTAGCTGTGCCGAGAAACGCATAATACTGGCAGCATGTAACTATTACGAGTGTTGACAGCGACTTCGAACTTCACTGTGTGCAACAGCGGCAAGCGGCAGTTTCCCCCAAGTTGTTTTGTTGCCGTCTACACTGAGGTGACCGAGCGGCCTACAAACCTACGCTCTCTACGCCAGACGTAACAGTGCCGGTGTCGCGAAGTGTTTATTTAGAACCGTTTGTGACAATTACAAGTGTTCGTTATTCGCACGAGGATCTTCACGAACAGCAGCGAGAAACACCTCCCCAGGGCGAATTTCCTGTGCATACAGCAAGCTTCACAGCGCAGTGGCGTCATTGAAGAGAAAGTAATTGCAGTCGGAACGAGAGCTTTTGTGTCACTCAGTGATTTCGCCCGATAGTGTAATTACGTTTGAAAAGCTTACTACGCATGCCTCGTTTTCCGAATGCCGAAATGAACTTAGAGCTGTGCAGCAGATCCTGGTTCGGGTGCACGTTTGTGTACTGAGTTTGATAACTGCCGTGAGTGCGACGTAACGAAATCAACTTCGTGCTCTGCAGCGAGTCGCATTCGTTGCAGCGGTCGCAGTGATGGCGAGCACAAGTCGTCGTGCTGCGGCGTAGCCATCACCGATATCGAGCGTAGTTCGCGTGTGCTGTGTTAGACAACCACCGTGAGTGCGACGAGACCATTCTTAAATTTGTGTTTTACGTAGGCGACACCACCTCGGCTGCATGGCATGTTGAGCTGTTTTCTGCCTGGAGTACTGAAGCACCGCCAGCATTCTGTGGCATCGTGCTCCATAAAGTACAATTTGCGGCACTGAGTGACTGGATTACGGTGGTATGCCGGCGGCACTGTGAAATCTGTGTGAAAACATCTGTTTGCATGGCAGCTCTCACATCTGGAGCGTTTTTTTATTTTCTGCCGGGCTGTGGGGGCCTTATGTGCAATAAAATTTTATCGACAAATTGAACGATTCCAATTGCTCCTGCATGTGATCATGGTCTGAGCCAAAGCAGTAGTGTTAAGTTTGGGTTGTAACACGTTATGACCAGATCACAAATACTTTTGTACGAACAAAAACATTGTCGCAACCCGTTCGACGGTGTTTTACGATGCACAAGTATGTAATATGTGCCGACTAGTGCAGCTCTTTTTTATGAGCATTCCATTTCATTTGATGCAAAAAAAGAAAAAAGACCACTGCAGGTGCTTGTGCTTCTCAAATCAAACAAGCCATATACAATTGTGCCGTGTTAATAGGAACACTTTGGTTCTGCATCCGAATTGTACATACCGAGTTTTCGATAATAGCGAATCTTGATTAAAAATGAAAATCATTTTCACGAAACTGCTGTGATTAAAATGTATTTTTTTCTGAGCAGCATGGGGTGAAGTTAGATTTTGGGCAAATGCTTGCAATATTAAGTGCATGTCTTGGTTGCCATGGCCATCGGTAAAATGCAGCGATCTTGAAGTGCTCCGTTAGCCATGGCAGTTGCGGTTGAAACTACTCTTTGAATCAGCACCTCATCCCATTCATTTAAGCTGCGAACTGGGCGAGTTGGTATTGATTCATATATGAACAGCGCAATAAAACCACGGTACACAACGTAGAAAGTACACCACAAGAATTCAAGGAGGAGGCGTCTGCATGCCGGTGCCGTGGTCGCAGTATGTTTGACCACTCGAGAGCAAGGCAGCTCCACTCGATCGAACCGTGCCAGCGCCAGCGTCACTCGCGTTACCAGAAGCCGTGGTGAGGACTTTGTACCGTCACGTGCGCTCCGGGGCACATGCTTTCCGTGACCTTATTCGGACATTAAAATCACTGGTGTTACGATAGTGCCAGGTGGTCGTTCCTTACTTGTGGCTCAAGCCAGACAGCACACTGAAAGCCATAGTCTTGGTGCTCTTGGCTGCCTTATGCCATAGCGGGTTCGTTTGAACTTCAAAAGCAAAAACAAACTCGCATATTGCATACCACCCGCCGAATGTCATGTGATACCTGCCTTCGCTCCAGCCCTAAACATGCACTACAGTGAGTGAGGGTAAACTGAAGTTGTTTTGTGGCCATAAATGTGTCATGGCTGGTGCTGTGCTACTCGAAGAAGCGTTAAGAGATGACGCAACTTGCAGCAGGAGAGCTCGACTTTAAAAATATTTTTCTCGCTTTGAACAAAAACCACCTCGATTAAAACTTCAAAAATAGAATCCTATAAATTGTCCTACTAAACCCGCCATCGTCTGTATTTTGACTTGGAACACCTCAGGGTGAAATAAAAAACTGTTTACTTCTATTCCGAAACACGCTTTTCTCCAAATTCAGTATTTTAATTCACTTCGACGTATTCAGTTTCATCAGCTGTAACATCTTTTATTGGTAATAGAAATCTAGGTAGGCAATCAGGCCATTCTGAGAGGAAGTTGATGTTTTTTAAATGTCAAAATAGTTAATTTTTAACTTTTACTTAAACTTAAAACTGCTTATACTATCCAAAAATACGCGATCTGAATCATATCGAAAACCAGAATAAGTGCAAATGTATTAAAAAATTGGTGCAGTGTTCTCTACAAATTTGGATTTATGATCATTATTGAGCAGTGCCCTGATTCACGCCTTTCATAAATGTTCAAACTGACATCACCTCACAAACTTTTTTTCGCAAATTTATTTTAGCTTAGATAACGCACGCTGGGACCAGCTTGAATAAATTTTCATCAACAAAGTGGAGATGGTCGAGCGCAAAATGTGGAGAATTTGGAGTGGAGTGACGGATTCATAAATCTCACTTCTACCAGTCATGCTAATTAGAATCTAATTAGTGTTCTTGATACACTCTCTGGCTCTTTCTTGGCGCATTAATGTTTGTATGGCAGCCAGAGCCAATTTAGAACTGAGGTATTTGAAATTTAATATTTTCTAATGATTGATTCAGACTTTTGATCCAAATACTCGAATCAGACTCCTGACGTACACACCCAAAGACTGGTTGCCATCGTTCTCAAGTGAATAACAGTGTAGCAAAGCCTCTGCTATCCCTGCCAAAAAATTAACTGTAGACACGCGCAGTTGCTAACCCGGCTGTCCATGGTAACGCTTGTATTTTGTTGTTTGGTCATCGCTAGATTACAAAAGCTTCACTTTTGGTGAGACTGGTCTCGTTGTGTTTAGAATCCCACAGACTGGATAGAGGTAAATTTCAATCCATTGTAGGTGTCCCTATAATGCTTAAGTGAAAATTTTCACAATCACAAAGGCATAAAAAGCAGCAGAATCCAATATCCATAAACATTGAATGACAGAACACAAACAGCTTTTAGTCTTTATGTGCAGAATATTAGTTCACACTACTATGAGTTCATATCCTCCATCAGACAGGAGTATTATGGGAGTACACTAGAGTACCGCAAAAATTACAGGAAATAAGTAACTGGTACTGCTACTGCGAATTTTTCATCAGCAGTTACAAGTTGGTGATGCAAGACCATGGTCTAATGCTTATTCTGCTGAAATAGCGACAACAGAAACAATAGTTTTTCAGTCGCTCAGACCAAAAGGAAACAGGACTGCTGGGTTGTGTAGTCCAGTGAGCATTTCAGAGGCATCTTCTACAATACATTTGCAAGCACAAGTGTTCACATACAAACATCTGAACATTGCTCATTTCAAAAGCAAAGTGTTGAATGTGTTAATGATATCTTACATGTTCAGAAATCAGTAAGAAAGTTCTGAATGATGCACTCACAGAAGAAATCCTAGCTTTTGCAGCTTTTTAAAGCGCAAATATGGGCAGGACCTGGACCAGTGGTGGCATTGGCACTGCTTGTAGGGCGAGCGGCAAACCAAGCTGCAGGCAACCTGCTTTAAATATGAGCACGATGATGTAGGTCATCCTCTGAAAAATGCATACTATCTTTTTATCACCATGAATGTCTTTAGCCATAGCGGGTCCGTTTGACCTTCAAAAGCGAAAATAAACTCGCTTATCGCATACCACCCGCCGAATGTCATGCAATACCTGCCTTCGCTCCAGCCCTAAACATGCACTACAGTGAGTGAGTGTTAACGAAAGGGGTTATGTGGCAATATATGTGTTATGGCAGGTGCTGTGTTACTCGATGAAGCGTTAAAAGATGCACAATTTGCAGCACGAGAGCTCGATTTAAAAATTTTTTTTCTCGTTTTGAACAAACCCACCTCAATAAAACTTCAGAAATGAAAGCCAATAAATTGTTCTACTAAAACCGCGATCGTCTGTATTTTCACTTGGACCAACTTAGAGTGAAATAAAAAAGTTTTTACATAAGTTCTCAAACATACTTTTCTGCAACTTCAATATTTTATTTCACTTCTACGCATTCAGTTTCATCAGTTGTAACATTTTTTATTGGTAATAGAAAGCTAGGTAGGCAAGCAGGCCATTCTGAGAGGAAGTTGATATTTTTTGAAATGTCAAAGTAGTAAATTTTTTAATTTTATTTAAACTTAAAACTACCTATGCCGTCCAAAAATACACGATCTGAATCATACCAAAAGACAAAATATGTGCAAATGTCATTAAAACATTTGTTGAGTGTTTTCTAAAAATTTCGATTTTTGATCATTATTGATGAGTGCCTGGTTTGACACCTTTCAGAAATGTTCAATCTGACATGCGGTCACAAACGTTTTTGGCAACATTATTTTAGCTTAGATAATGCATGCTGGGACCAGCTTGAATGAATTTTCTTCAACAAAATGGAGATGGTCGAGCACAATATGTGGGGCATTTGGAGTGGAGTGACGATTTCGTAGATCTCGCTTCTACCTAGTCATGCTAATTATAATCTAATTAGTGTTCTTGGTACACTCTCTGGCTCTTTCTTGGCACAATAATGTTTGTATGGCAGCCAGAACATATTTAAGACTGAGGTAATTGAATTTTAATATTTCCTAATGCTTAATTAAAACTCGTGATCCAAATACTCGATTCAAACTCCTGACATACACACCCAGAGGCTGGTTGCCACCATTCTCAAGTGAATAACAGTGTAGCAAAGCCGCTGCTATCCCTGCCAAAAATTAACTGTAGACAAGCGCAGTTGCTCACCCGGCTGGCCATGGTAACACTTGTATTCTGTTGTTTGGTCATCGCTAGTTTACAAAAGCTTCACTTTTGGTGAGAGTGGTCTCGTTGTGTTTAGAATTACATATACTTGATACACGTAAACTTCAATCTATTGTGTCTCAATAATGCTTAAGTGAACATTATCACAATCACAAAGGCATAAAAAGCAGCAGAATCCAGTATTCATAAATTGTGAATGACAGAACACAAACAGTTTTAGTCTCTATGTGAAGAATATTAGATCACACTGATATGAGTTCATATCCTTCTTCAGACCACGGTATTAAGGAAATAGATTACAGTACTGCAAAAATTACAGAGCATAAGCAACTGGTACTGCTACTGCGAACTTTCCATCAGCTGTTACAAGCTGGTAATGCTAGACCATGCTCTAATGCTTATTCTGCTGACATAGCAACAGCAGTAACAATAGTTTTTCAGTCATTCTGACCAAAGGGATGCAGGAATGCTAGGTTGTGTAGTCCAATGAGCATTTCACAAAGGCATCTTCTACTATAAATCGGCAAGCAGAAGTCTTCACATAAAAACATCCGAACATTGCTCATTTCAAAAGCAAAGTATTGAATGTCTTAATGACATCTTATATGTTCAGAAATGTGTAAGAAAGTTCTAAACGATGCAATCACTGAAGAAATCCCAGCTTGAGCAGCTTTTCAAAGCGCAAAAAAGGTAGGGTTTTGGACCAGTGGTGGGAGTGGCACTGCTTTGTAGGGCGAGCAGCAAAACCAGCTGCTGGAAACCTGCATTAAATATGAACACGATGATGTAGGTCATCCTCTGGAAAATGCACACCATCTTTTTAACACCATAAATATGTAACACAATTTAATGTAAACAGACCTGCTCATATAAATTTACTGCACAGAAGTACTGTCTAGGAAGCCACAGCATTTTATTTCATAGGCAGCATTGCAACAGTTAGAATGAAATCATTATTGTGAAATAGAATATATTATAGTGGCTCGACTGGGAGCACGAGTCTATATTTCCGGCAGCCCGTTATGCTCTTTAAAGCCACCAGAAGCGCTGCTGCTCTATTTTAAACTACAGCGCGGCAGCTGAGCCCACTAGGCATCACAGAGCGCAGATAGGCAATAGTCTTTAATGAATGCTTTCGCCTTTTGCAAATGCATTTTAATAGTGTACTTCAAATCCTGGGCCACATTAAAAGAGAGTAGAAGATAGAGCCTGGATGCCAAGAACACTGCGAGCAAGTTGAAGCTGGGGTTGCAGCATTTGATGCCACAGCACGCTTGTATTTTTTTTACGAAAACCATAAGCCACGCTAACACCCAAATTCGTGAAGATGCACAGCTTAAATTTTGCCAGGGTTAAACACTGCTTAGTCGACTTTTAACTAACCAGAATTCAGCCCTTTGTTTATTTGATTTCTTGGGCGTACCTTGTGTAGAGCACTGCATTTAAATTGAACTGCATGTGAAAATTTGTGGTACATTCAGACATCTGATTCGACCATTAGCGAAAGCAATTGGATTTACCCTCGATGATTACTTAGATGCTTTTACTCTAATGAATGTTTTTACTACATGCTGAGGCATCACACACAACAAATAATTGCCATGGGGGGAGGAGTGATGCTAGCACTGCTTTAGCAGCAAAAGGTGCTACCTTTACCTAATGCTCCACATTTAGAAAGACAGACTGCATCATCAGGCATAATTTTTAATATGCAGAGTGTACAGAATTTAGTTTTGCAGACTTCTAAGAATATATGTGCACTCAGTGCTGAGTGGTGCGTGCGTGTGCTGTGTGATATCCGTGCACGTTAAAGAACCCGAGGCGGTCGAAGTTTTTAGAGCCTTCCGCTACGATGTCCCTCATAGCCTGAGTCGCTCTGGAACGTCACGCCCCATGAAGCATAAATCATAAAGTTCAAATTAAAGAAAAATGTAGCCACTAGTAAAACTAACCGTACAAAACAAAGAACAAACTTTTAACTTCACAGTACTTCACAAAATAACTTGCCTGATATCAAGCGCGCATGATGCCAAAAAACATGAGAGGCAGTACTCACGCTTTCTCGGTTCCAGGTTATGGCAGCGAGTACAGTAGATGCTTAATCACTGCGCTGTAAGGGTGATATATTTATAACTTTAGATGCACATCTTATCGCTTCTGACAGCTGGGTGATTCCATGAGATCAAACTGCTTAAATATTTCGTTTTTAATTTTCTAAATTATTTTACCTATTATGCGCACATTATTGAGTAGGTCAACTGTGAATTTTGTTTTGTGAACATGATAATATTTGAGGAGAAAAAAATTATAAACATTATCAATGCAGAGGCAGCATTTTCAAGCCGAGCTCAATTTCGCTAATGTGCCATGACGTAAGTATCTAGATAAGAAAGCATAATGTGTATAATATTCGTGCAAAATGTGCAGGTGAGAAGGAATATGTGGGCTTATTTCTGCCGTATTGAGGAAGTTGTCGCTTGCAGGAAAAAATTTCGAAAACAACAAAGTGTGAAACGACGTTACTTTCATTTTTTCTCCACAAATATATAATACGTATCCTTCAAATTTGCACAATTAATAACCATTGAGGTGCTAAAAAGTACACCGGCTTTCATTGTTACATAAATTGGGAATTGCAAGAAGTATTGCCGTAAATCTGGCATTTTTGAATACAGTAGTGTTTTTCAAAGATCAAAGAAAAAAACGCCCCATCTCTAATTTTTATTAAAACTTATCAAACAAGCCTCTAGAAGAAGAAAAAAAGTGTATAAAAGAACTTGTTGCATTATTTTGTTTCCAACAATGTTATCTAAGCTCAAAATTGTAGTTTTTAGAGCATCACACAGAGCGCCTCAGTGAGGAGGCAGAAGCAGCAAACGCTCTTCGCTGCTCTAAATTTTTCCCAAATCTCAAGACTGAGACTTTTTTCATCAAGAGAGAGCATACCTAATACTTTTTATGGATTGACACTGATCTGTAAATTAAACAAAATTCAGTAGCACCGCTATCGCTGAGTGCAGGTAAACAAAAGTTCTCAATGTAAATTTCTGACTGCACAGTGCACCAATAAGGTTGTCTTTCATTAAAAAAAGCCAACTACATAATAGAAATGAACGTGGAGGTAAACATCATCATTTCAAAGTCAATGTTTTAAAAAACATCCCAATATGTTCTTGCCAGAGGTGCTTTACAAATCCCCATTCTTTACCATAGCTTTTACCATAGGTATTTTGGAGGCTCTGTAATAAGAAAAGCTTAAAGAAAATTGTACATAAGTTGAAGGAATGCCTACTGCAGCATAGCTATCATCAATCTAGGATATACCAGCATTACCAATCCAAAGAAATCAACAGCGGCTAAAAAAGAAACCAAAATGTATATTTAAATCAAACGCGAATTAGAAAAGAAAATTAGCCACAGTACGCCTGCAGTCAAACGACAAAGTGAGGGCCTGGGGACACACACAGCTCCATAGGTGCACTGTGCAGCAATAGAAATACATAAAAACTTTTCGTTAGAGGCATTCCTATGGGCCGCCCTCCAAGTTGTTACCTGCACCCGGCCATAACGGCACTACAGAACCCTTCTTACATCAAAGATCAGTGTCTGTCCTCAAAAAGTATTACGTATGCTCTCTCTTGATGGAAAAGGTCTCAGTGTTGGGATGTGGAGAAAATTTAGAGCAGCGGAGGGCGTGTTTGCAGCTTCCATCCCCTTATCTAATTAGGCGCTCCTGCTGAGGCTAAAAAAATTACAAGTTTGAGCTTGAATAACATTGTTGGAAACAAAATAATGCAACATGTTCTTTCTTACATTTTTTTCACCTCCTTCTCGAGATTTGTTTCCAGAGTTTTATGAAAAATTCGAAATGCGGTTTTTTGTTAAAAACAATTTTGAAAAACACTACTATGATCAGAAATGCCAAATTTAGGGCAATATTTCTTGCACGTCTCTATATTGTATAACAATGAAAGTCGGTACACCTTCTATCTATTGCAGAAATTTGAAGGAAACGTGCTTAATATTTGCGGAGAAAAAAATTCTTGAATATAGTCTCGTTTTGAGCGTCTCTTTTTACGAAATTTTTCCAGGAAACAACTTCCTCAAAAATGCGGAAGTAAGCCTGACATACTCTTTCTCACCTGTACATTTAGCACGAGAAATATATTCATTATGGCTTCCACATCTAGGTTCTTACGTCCTGGAAAATTTGCGAAAGCGAGCTTTGCTTGAAAACGCTGCCTCTGCCACGGCGTAGTTTATAATTTTTTTAATGTGAAATATTAGCACTTTCACGAATAAAATTTACTGTTGGCCTACTGAATCAAGAAAGCTTAAAATATGAAATATTTAGTCACTTTGATCTCGCGTGGAATCACCCAGCTTAGTCTTGATAACTGCGGGAAAGACGGGAGGAGAAATATTCATCAATTTTGCTCACAGCGCAACGAGAACGGGGCACGAGACGAAATATAAACAGAAACAAGCGCTGACTATTCACTGGTTTTTTATTGAACAACAAAAGGCGTATATATATATATATATATATATATATATATATATATATATATATATATATATATATATATATATATATATATATACATTATCCCAGAAGGAATTGACTTATCGGACCTCCCACGTGCCTTCCAGATAACTTTTGTTGTCTTGATAAGTCTTTCATTGTCTGTATCTATATGCATTTCAGGGGTTGGCTTATGGGGGTTTAACGTCCGAAAGCGACTCAGCCTATGAGAGAGGCCGTGGTGAAAGCCTCCGGAAATTTGCACCACCTGGGGTTCTTTAACATGCACTGACATCACACAGTGCTCGGGCCTCTGGAATTTTGCCCCCACCGAAATTCGACCGCCGCGGCCGGGACCGAACCTGCGTTTTTTGGGCCAGCAGCCGAGCGCCAAAACCACTCAGCCACCGCGGCGGCTTTATACGCATTTCGTTCAATAAAAAAACAGTTGATAGTCACCGCTTGTTTGTGTTTGTCTTTAGCCTCGTGTCCAGTTCTTGTTGCGCTGTGAGCGAAAATCATGAATACTTACCAACTCGCCCAAATTTCCGCCTTGCTGAACGTAACGAGAAAGGCGGAGGCGCTCGTGTTGTTCATCTTAAGCACTGTTTTCAAGACGAACTCACGTCAACAAGCTCAACTTTCTATGCTTGTGCATGCACTGCTTGATGACTTGCATGTATCGACGCAAAGTCAAGATGGAAGCAACCCTCCACTCTTCTCGCGTGCTCGATCCGCCCTCGCTGGTAGCCTCACGAAGTCGCACACGCCAAGTCGTTGAAACCCAAATCTGTCTTCGTAGCAAGCATCCAGAAGTGAACACGCTCGCCACAGTGGGAACAGTGGAAAAGGACGCGATAGGACTCGAAGCAGCTACAGGCAGCAGACAAACGCCCGTGCAAACGCCGAATTGTGCCTGACATGAAGGAAAATTGTGCCCAACATCCTAACGTACCGCGGCCAGGCAGGCCATGCCGCCGGCAGAGATTGCCTTCGGCTTCGGCTTCCAATGCCGCCAAAATCCAGCTTCTTCGGTCGCGTGACGAAAAAAGTTTCTATTTTCTTCCCTTTTTTTCTAGCAGTGCCCGCCGGTGTCCGCGCCCACGCGGCAAAATAGAAAGATCGGAGAAAGAAACGCTGTTCGGGCCGGCTTGCCGGGTTGTTTTCAAGGCCACGTCGGCTCGTCGGCGCTCCCTTCCCGCAGTCTTTGCACAGCGGCATAAAGGAACGACGCCAAATATGCCTTCTTTTTTGTGTGTGTGATTTAGCAAATTCCACCAGCAGCTGAACACAGGCCCGTGGGTGCCTTCCCGTCAGATGTCATAACATTGTTTTGCCGCGACGGCTAGCTATTTCAAATGGTCCCTAATTCGAGTCGTCCATATTAACGGGGGTCGTATAAACGAGTCACGACTTATTTTCTTCACACGTTTCGGCTGAATTGTATTTTTCAGGTAAACGCAGCTTTACTCAACCCACGTGGCTGGCTAAACCTGGCTTACGTGTTTCGAAGAGACTCAAGCAGCTCCGGTCTTGTTTTTTTTTCTTTTTTGGGGGGCAGGGGATTGTTAAGGGTCAGTGCGCGTGTGCTGTGTGTGTGCCTGAAAAGTAAAAAAAAACACTTCCTTGCAAGCCCCCTTCAAATCCAAATACTGGCACCGAGCTTGCTCCGAAAGAAAAGGTTGCACTTCCGCTGTGCAACACCCACAGGGTAAGAATAGGGAGTCCACGTTTGTTTTGCGGCACAGGCGGTGGTATAGTCCCGAGAGAATTTTCAGCCCGAGGCGCACGCGACTAAGCATGTGGATGCGCCTCAAGCAGAGCTGTCAAATGGGTTCTAGCACTAAACGCCAAAGAGAGAGAAAAAGTAGCAGAAATGTAGCCAAATGTTAAAATGACATGTATCACGAAAATAGCCCAAAATAATTTTTTTAATGAGCACAACAAAATATCAAGTACAGGAGGGCTCACGTGACTGGTTCCTAGAGCTTCTAGCGCTCATTTTGTATTTCCGTTTTCTTCTGAAAATCGCTGTCTACATCATTCTCTTCACCTCGGTGCTGAAAGTGGACCATTTTGGTCCTAGCGCTTCGCCGCTGCGATGAGCTTACCTCCTCTATTAATTAATCACTCGTCCTCCTATTCCTTCTTTTCTTTCGTTTAAACTTTGCCTCTGTGAAACGGTGCGCTGCTTATGGTGCTTTTGAACAATTGAGCGACGCTGGTGGCTCGGTACTACTTCTAGGAAAGCGGCAGCTTGATGTCACATGAGGAATTACAGTGAAAGAAAATTTCAGCGACAGTTCTATTCTTATTGCAAAACGCATTCATACTCCCCCCCGCCCTCGAAACACATGTACAGAACATACAATCGGGGACAAAAGTCTGAAGACCACGTGTTCCTGAAACGAAGCCGATGGTTCTATTATTTGCCAGCGGCTGGAGACCGCACCTATTTATTTTTGGAGATGAAAGAACAAAATTTTGGCATTCACATTCACAAGTGTGGCCTCCAGCCGCCGGCTAATAGCAGATCTATTGGCTTCGTTTGCGCAACATGTGGTCTCCAGACTGTTGTCCCGGACTGTACATCCACAGAAGGAACATGGACCAGAAAACGAGAAACACAGGTAAAACGCAATTACAACTGCAGTTCAATTGCATTTGCCATAGGGGGCCCGAGGTTCTAAAGCAAATAACGCAAAGCTTGTATGCACTGATCACGTGGGAGAGTGAGAATGCGTGGAAGCTAGCTAGCTTCTATGTCCTTTATGACTAGCTCGAGTCTAACTTAAGTTAGTTTTTCAGTTTATTTTGCATATTAGCCTGTCATAAGCTTGACTAACCTGACGTGGCTTAGGCTATTTGCCACCGGTCTGTGTTTTGTGACAAAAGTAGCAAATAGATTTATTTGTTGTAGTTGCGATCATTCCAGTAAATGAAGTTCGGTTTGATATCCAAATTCTATGATATATAAGTGATACGATGAAACGATGTCCAAGGTATACTTTTGGAATTTACTAGGCTCCGCAAAGCCACGGTCGGAACTGGCTTTTAACGCTCCACCACAAGAAAACTACCAATCTGCGCTATTAACAGCTTTAGCTTTGCGCCATTAACCTATGATGTTCACAGCGTGCTCCGGCCAATAAAGATAGCAGCGTCAGGAAAATTGCTTAAATATTACCATTTTCGGACATTATACTATATAGCTGCTTACAAAAATAGGTGTAGAAAAGTACTCATCATTTTAAGTAGCCTGAAATATATCATTTAAAATAGTACTAAGTGACGGTCTGGCTCATCGTTGCTAAAATGGTTTCCGATTTATTTTTATGTGAAACTAGTTATCGCCCACCATATTTCAGAGGGCGTCTGGAAGCTGGTTGCGTGTACCGCAGTTAGGAGAGGTGCTGCTAAGGTGGTGTTAAAATTGATTCCATGCTATTTGATCGCTTGTGCTTCAGCTTAAAGAATGCATGTGGGGATTCGAAAACTGTTGTTTAAAACGCTGTTTTAAATACAAAGACATCAGCCCGAAATTTTACGCAGTTAAAAACGCACCCGCGGGCTTCCACGTAATAACACTGCCATTACTGGCAACGGTCTGTGCGTGTTTGAACGTGATATAATGGTGCCTAGAGAGCCCGTCTCAATTCCGGCTGCCTTGCTTCAGAAGAGTGCACCAATATTACGCGTGACGAACCACAAAGCGTTCACATATTGACGGTTTGACGCAGCTGTGCTAAAAAAAACGCGTGGCTATTCTAACCAGCTGCATGCCACTGTGCTGAACCTGAATGCATGCATAGCGGATACTGTATGTCTGATAAAGGTGTCCAGATTGCCGCGTCATTTAAAATACTAAAACGTACATCTTTGTTTTCCACATTTTAATTTGAAGCCTCTTCGTTAACGTTGAAAGTTTTGATCAATGTATGGCGTGATATGTTTCCAGGTCTGGACATAACCTTAGAGTGCCAGCAGGTGCTCTCCAGCTCCCTCATTCATATTCTCCTAGCGATTTCATGCATGTGGTCCAGACCTGCGGCCGTTATCCTATTTTGCGATTCCCGGCCAGTTGATAATTACTTCTATTCTCATCTAGTCTTGCTCCGAACATTCTGTGCTCAGTGCTTATACTGGTGTTACACCGTGGCCCATTCTTCCCTAGGCCGTGAGTTATGTCCTCACCAAATCGCAGGCTACTTAATGTCACGATTGAACTGTATCTCCGGCTCTTATCCGAATCCATCGCTCTGAAGGCATCTCGCAAACGCGATGTACATCAACGAAAAAAAATTGCGTCGCGCGGATCTACTTTTAATTCGTGTTCACAACTTTTATGAAGATAAAGCAGTTTCTGCAACAAGGGCCAGATGTGTTGAATGACGTTTTGATACACTTGAACAGCGACTCAATGCGTTGGGGACGCTCTCGTGATGTAGTTCCTTGTAAAGTGGTTTCCACTGACATCAGCTTGGACGAGATCATGAAAAGCAAGGAAATATGCTTCAATATTAGTGGAAATAATCGTTCCAAGACTACAGGTGCTAACAAGACAAAAAGAAGTTAATTACACGAACAAAAGTGCCTCATTTTGTTTTTCTAAGAAGCCGTGACGTCACGGGAGTCATTCTCGGTCCTGCCTTCCGCTGCGTACGCGGAAAAAGGTTGGCGATAAGCGGATCACGAAAAACGTATTGCCTTTCACCGCTGTAATCTAGCCGCCTCAGAGGTGGCGCCGCGAGGTCGTTGGTGAAAACTGTGTTGTGAAGAATATAGGAATGTAGGAACTGGAAGCTAATGAAACATGCAGCGAGACACAGGACGAAGCCGCTAAGCAGGTACCAACTCGTCTGTTACCCCCCCGGAGAGGAGAACAGTGTGAAAAGATCGGGAAAGGAGCTTCCATAAAAGCAGCACTTATCAAAAGCGCTGCCTTCCAAGGGATTCCAAGTCAGCATGTCAGCAATAAGAGCGGTGTTTTTCAGAGGCAAGGATGGGTGCACTTCTTATTAATGATTTTTCTCTCCTCCTAAAGCCCTTCTTTCTCTTTTCCTTCTTGCTATACACGTTTCCACGTACCGCCATATTGCTGGCTGGATTGTTTTTTGTACCTGGCGCTAAAATTCATCGCGCCTGCGCTTTAACTTCCGGTGCTGTAACTGCCTCCATTCACCCCTCTGCAACAACCCAGACACCACGGAACGGCGACGAAGGCATTTCTCTCTCCCTGCCTAGCCCCTGCTGCAGACAGCGCGCGACCATCCGGAGTTTTACTTCTCAAGAAGAATGTGAGTGTGTCGTTTGGGTTCGAGACCTTTTAGTTGGAAAACAAGCTTTCCGCAAAAGATGACTTACTGGTATCCGCAACTGGTCACTTGACAACTTGCAGGTTATGTAGTAGCACCCTCTGCAATATAGCACATATTTTTCAAACCAAAACCCTTGTTCACATTTCTGCATTCTTGTTCGAAAAGGAAGACGGAAGATGCTTTTTTATCTGTATGAGAGGGGAGTAGCCAAAAGCTTCAGTGAATCTAAAATTTCCACTGTCTCTATAGGCCGACAAGTTCCGTTCCTGTACCAGCACTGGTCTCTAGCTTATCCACAATAAATACTAGCTCTCTCTTCTTTTGTGTGCAAAGCATGGCTGCGAACGCGAGGAACAGGAGAAAAACAGGTACAAAGGTGCAACAGATTACCCTTCGGTAACTGCCCTTTTCGCATGTAAGCGAACCGCTCACGAATCTCGCCGCCGTGGCGAATACACCCTCTCTCAAGCGGCGAAGGAAGCTCCAGCAGCTGGAGCGGCGAGGTTCGGGCAAGTTGGCAATTTTCGCGGTGGAGACGCGGCAGCACCGCATCTCAACTAATGACGGCTCGGGGTTGCCACGTGACCAGTAGAGGCATCGTGCAAGAAAGCATGCGGATAGACCAGTGTTTGTGTTTGTACGCCGCACGTACAACATTTTGTTATATAAAGTGGTGTTGAATGCTTAAAACGCAAGATTTATATTTATTCAAATAGACTATGAAAAGAAACGACTAAATTGTGGTGATATATTACGCTTTTACGCTTTTTTGTGTTTCAAGGCCACCACAAACAGTGTCAAGCGCATATCTTTTGCCAGTAACATTGCTTTTCGCAGCGGTTGTACTACAGTTAAACTTCTAGTTCACTGTATTTATACAGTGGCTGGAATTCTAGCCACTGTAGCGGTGGGAAATGCGCAGTGGCGACGATTGTGAACCGAAAGCTAGCGATACGCTTCGCAGCGCCGCGTCGCTGTTCGCTCTATTCGCCGAATCGCTTCCATGTGAACCACCCTTAACACTCGATCTCGAAAGTTGGGGGTAACCTTTGGGGCTTCATGTTAACTGAGATTAAAGACCGCCACTCTCTCTTCTATTGTGAAAAGAATAAAATGGAAGGCGGCTTACTCACATTCCCTCTGTTGGCTGAGCAGGAAATTAAAAGGCTGTATTCACGTGAAGGAGAATTTTCGGTTTCAACTTCTAAATTCCAAAAAACTGACATAAAAGAAGTTGCTTTCCGATAAACACTCTGGTTCACAGATTGGTTTTCACATCCTGCTCTACCCAGAACCAGGGTAGTGTGAAGAGAGATGAGTCAGTCGCCCTCCATTGTAATCTTTGCAGAAATGAAGAGGAGTATTCACGTTAATCTGTGCAATCCTGAACTCCAGACGGTTGCCATCAGTTTTGGAAAACGGGAAAACGCCACCCCGACGAGAGGCGGAACCGGTCTGGCCAGGCCGGCGGAGGCTGACGCGCTCGGAGCGAAATCGAAACACACTCCAAGTTGCCGGTTGTGTGGTCGAGGTGCGCCGAACCCGCCGAACGCGTCGGCGGTCAAGCGCCGTTGGAGTGTAGAGGGTCTTGCTGTGGCGAACGTGACGTCGCCGTGCCGCGTGTGCGCGTTGCGTCGGAGTATAAACGCTTCCCGTATACTAACACGAGGGTCCAGGTTTACATCGCTGAAGGTACTCACCGCTTAAGAACAACTCGTTTCTAAGACGCCTTCATGCAACTGCCCTCATCCGACGTGCTTTACAAACAACGTTGGTGACGGCACCATCTTAAAGCTATATATAATATAATGTGCTACCTCGTATTTGAGGAATGAAGAAATACAAAAACTTGATCCATGCAAGTTTAAAAAACAAACGTTGCGGAAATCAATCCTGACCTCACTTACATGCATTTATTCTTTCTGCCTCTTTGAGCATTGCACCATAAAAAAGGTTCGTCATTGTCATTGTTTTCAGTTTCGTTGCTAAAGGGAAAATTACACCTAGAGTGGGAAGGTATGATCAGCAACTCTGGGAGGGGAAAAGACAGAAAAGCTTCTATACAAAGCTTTTCCTTCTTATAAGACATCTTGCTCTAACTTCGACATAGACAAAAGATGTGTATTTGATCAACTAGAACTGCCGCGCTTCAAAGTTTACTTCTTAAGAAAAAAGAAAACTGCGCTTTTGAGTAAAAAGAAACCGCTAGTATGGAGATACTGCGAGAGTGCAAACAATGCCGTAGTTTTGCTTTCGCCTCCAACATTTCAGTCACTAAGCCCAAAGTGCGCTCTAGGAGAAATCCGAGGAAGCATTTTTTCCGCCATATTTTGCATAAAAAACGATACACAGTTCTCAACACAAACAAGGGATAAAAAAGGTGCAACTTTCACGAAACAGACTAAACGTCTCACCGCAGGTATTTCAAAGGTGAAAAGTTATTCCGTGCCTGCCGAGAACGAGTAAAATTCGATGTTACCCCTTTCTAACCCCTTTTTTACACCTCTTTTTTTAGAGTGTAGGGTGCCTCGATGCCAGCGCCGCCGGTCAGGGAGTTGCCATCCTCGGTGCCAGCAGCTGTGCTTGCGTTGTTCGAGGCACAGTTGCTACGGACGACTCGCTGGTAGTTCAACTTGTTGAGAGTGTTCGACAGCATGACTGACGAGCTTGTCAAGTCCACCGAGCCATCTTGCCGGGCGGTTGTGTCGCAATGTGCACCTGGTCAACGCTTAAAGGCCTGCGCTGTGTTCGCCTCGCCCGGCACTCGGAGCAGTAATGAAGCTCAATTTTTATGTAGCAGTTATTTTCCGAAGGCCTATCCCATCACCACCCGATTTTGCAGGCAGAATAGTAATTGCACGGATAGGCATCACCCGCCGCGGTGGCTCAGTGGTTACGGCGCTCGGCTACTGATCTGGAGTACCCCCGTTCAAACTCAACCGCGGCGGCAGCGTTTCGATGCAGTAGAAACGAAAATGCACCCGTGCGCTGTGTGATGCCAGTGCATGTTAAACATCCGCAGGTGGTCGAAATTATCCTGTAGCCCTCTACTACTGCACCTCTTTCTTCCTTTCGTCTCTCACTCCCTCTTTTATTCCTTCCATTACGGCGCGGTTCTGGTGTCCGTCGAGATATGAGACAAATACTGCGCCATTTACTTTCCCCAAAAATCAATTTTCATTTTTTTTTCAAGTTTCACAGGCATCTTTAAAAATTCAGTTTTTTTAACTAAACCGTTTCTGACTGATTCTTTTTCACAAAACATGACATTTCAAAGTCGATTACTTTTATTTTAGATTTAAAATTTTAATATTGGTATTACAGTAGGTATTTAATGACCTCAAATTCACCTTTTTTGTGCAGATTTATATAGAAGGTTTATTTCTGAGCGCAGATAGGCTTGAATAACAAAATACAATGAAAAATATATGCAGAATTGGGGTTCAGAAACTAAGGAATCGCAGCAGAGCAGCTGGTGGGCATGTTCATGGCACAAGCGAAGTCTGCATATGAACGCACGCAAGAGCACTAGCTCGGTGTTTACACACCTGTCAGAAAAATTAAATGAGAGAGAAACTTGCAGTAATCCTTTATCCTATCGCCAACGATTGGCAATCAGTTTTGGTGGGCCTCGAAAAAGAAAACGCAGGCGGAGTGGCAACGCTGGTATACGGTGGCATCATTTCTATATACCAGGGCCCTGCCTGTAAACAGATGCAATGCACCCCTGTGAGCAATAAACAGGCGAGCAACTCACAGTTACTCTTTGAAAGAATAAAACGCAGACAGGCGTCAGTTTTGTGAGCACAACAAATGGAACCAGCCTGCACGACGAAACCGAGAACCGCAGCGCGCAAGCCGCTCATCACGCGCGGCTCTTATTTAAACGGCGGACATAAAAAACCAAAAAGCACGCTATGGCTGAGTTGTTAGGACGCTCGGCAACTGATCAGAGTTCCCTGGTTCGAACCCGACCGCGGCTGCTGCGTTTCGATGGAGGCGAAACGCTAAGGCGCCCGTGTGCTCTGCGATGACAGTGCATGTTAAAGATCCCCAGGTGGTCGAAATTATTCCGGAGCACTCCACTACGGCACCTCCTTCTCCCTTTCTTCTTTCACACCCTCCTTTATACCTTCCCTTACGGCGCCGTTCAGGTGTCCGCCAATATGTGAAACAGATACAGCGCCATTTTCTTTCCCCAAAAACTCATTTTCTCAATTTTCATGAAAAAAAAGAAAATTTCTTCCACTCGCCCGGAACGGAGCCACCTGCTGGGCAGTGGATCTTCAATATAATAGCGCATTTTTCGAACCAACAGACGACTGAATTATTGCTCAGCCTCAACCACGGGGCACTAAAATAGAGAAGTTCAAATACCTCTTAGACCCTCGGATGCGAAAATGGCTGTTATGAGAAAAAAGATGCACAGTACGATAGGGATCAAAAAGGCTGTTCTAGTCAAATCACTCTGAAGGGCGCCCAGAGTATGAACGGCACCATAACAAACGCTAGCGCAGTTCATCCAGTGTCATTCAATGTGGTGGCGCCGTTAGTTGTCACCACCCTGAAGGGTGGTGCTGGCATCTAGGCACCCTATTTACTTCTGTACGCACCTGAACATGACTGGGTCAGCAGGTACACCTGCAGCGTGCAGGCTTATGATTAGCTGCAACAATACAGTGCCGAGGCCAGGTGCATCAGAAGGACATGCGCCGTGTCTTTAGACAGTGTTGCCTGCCGTAACTATTTTCTTAAACTCCCAGTTTTAAGTGGTTGTGACATGAAAAATTTGTAGTTTTATAGGAAAGGAAATCGCGCAGTTATTTTCTCACTTCTCGATGTACATGTCAACCAGGCTGTCAATGAAGAGATGACAGAGCAAAAGGGGCCGTAGTGGAAGGTTACAAATTAATTTCGACCACCCGGAAATCTTTGATGTGCACTGTCTTCGCAAAGCACTCGGGCGCCTTTTCGTTTCTCGTTCATCGAAACGTGGCCGCCACGGCAGCCGAGTGCCCAGCCAATCTGAAACCGCGGCGGGCTGTAGCCGCTTTGTGAAGGGATGAAGGAAAGGGTACAAGGAGGAAGAACGCGCACTGACATTGCACACCGTACGGGCATCGCCTGTTCTTAAAGGGGCTGTGAAGTGGGCTCTAATAAAGTTGCGACATGCCCAAGATTCTGAAGGACGCCGCTTCACGAATAGTGTTCAGCAAAGGGTTTTTAGATGCGCTTTGTAGAAGCTGAGTTATCTGTAGTTAAAATTTGAATATCAGCGTCTTCGCGCCTTTCCCTCTCCTCTCGCCCCTTTTTGCATGCTGGAAGGTAGGCGCTCCTTCGCCGACTGTTGAGCGGAGCTTCCCGTCCCGCCGGAATTAAGCGACTTATAGGCCGCGGCCAATGTAGCTGCCTGACGTCTGAAAGAATATAACCAATGGCCACCTCTCACCCTGTCTACATAGATGCGGGGGGCGGAGGAGGGTGGGAGCATACAAAAGATGCCGGGAAGGGCTCGCCAACGATTACGCGTGATTGTGAGTCGTCTGCTGCGTGTAGAAGAGTATTATTTTGCTCTGGATTTGTGGGTTTTTCAGTAGGCACTGGCCACTACCCACCGCGGGTTCGAGCTTCGCGCGAGCCTAGGGCCCCGATCAGCCGTCACTACACGCACCCTGGGGCACCGCTGCGGCGGCGTTCAACCTCTGCAGAGAGGAGAGCGGCTCGCCGCAAGAAACAGGCCTCCAAGTTCACAAAGGAGACGTTTATTGACGCCGTCCTCCAGCGGTACATACACACACTCAACAGTCACCCCGTCTCGCGGCGCGCTCAGAGCAAGGCTCCGGTGCGCGCTCGGGGCAACAAGAGAAATGCGCGCCGCAAGCACGCCGCTGCAGGATATTGTCCCCGCGGCAGTGCTGTGATCTCTCTCGTGTCGGCCGTTGGGCCGTTTGCGCGAGAGAGTGGGCAGTCAACGCAAGGTGCGCCTGTCAGAGGTCGTTGGACCCCTGGACAGGCTCGAGCCGCGGCGGATCGAGGACCCACGCTGGCGAGCTCGAGTATGAACTGGTCCGAACGGCAGAGGCCGGCCCTGACGAACAGTAACGTACGCACCTTACGCTGTCTCGGAGGGGTCTCTCGCTCTCTGGGCCCCGCTCGGACGGTCGCGCGCCGCGCGACCACCCAAAACGTGTTCCGAATTCCCGCCAAAAGTCACCAATGACAAAGGCCCTTGGGAAGCCGGGGGAGGAGCTGCGGCCGAATGACAGCGATTAGCCACCAGCCGTCTCTCCGCCGCTCGAGGCGGGAGAAAGGGAAAGAGAGCGACGCGGGATGCCGCGCAGACACCACGGCGGGAATCTAACAGGCCTCCCACATCCTCCTCTCCTTAAATGCTCTCCTACCCATCGCCGAAAGCATGCGGCAAAAAAAAAAATTAATCCATATAAAACTACCACACTTCAGTTCCAGCCGTAAACTCAAAATACAAACAAACAAGAACAAAAAACAAACAACACTTGCATACGTTTGAAGGAGACAAAACTAACTACACTGTGCACTGTACACAAGGCCAGCTGGCAGGTGGCCTGCAGCCTCATAATGTTCGGTGGCGTGGCCCATTGGGCCTGTCGGCGGCCAACTCACGCTTTTGCTGCCTTCAGGGTCCCGGTGGACGATTTATTGGCGGCGGTCCCATGTCCTCCACAAGGTCATCAAAGTTGAGCATGAGGACGTTGACGACGCTCGACGATCCCGAAGAGGACCCGCACGGGAAAGGGTGCTGTCCTTCCTGCCCCCCTCTGGGCGTTGCCTTTGATCTTGGGAACACGCACATAATCCCAGGCACGCACCGGCACAGAAGCGGACATTCATCAGTGACAACGACCCGCTTGTCGGAATCTTCTGAGGCGCCGTGTCAGGGGTCAAAGGACACACAGACGCACTCTTCACGCTCCCCATAGCCACACAAAAACTATGCCGCGAGACACTCGCTCCTTAACGAGCAAACCACTCCCCAGCCGGAAGGGGAGACATTCGCCGACCCCTCCGCGAACCAGCCGGTCCCGTGTTCGCGAGGAAGGCCGCACCCGTGGGGTCAGAACGTAAATGAAAAGAAGGCGCGCTGTACAAAAGAAGGCCACAAGAAAAGTGCAATCGCGAGTGGGCTGAAGTTTACATATGTACAAGACTGGTTTAAAAAAAACAACGCCAACGCAAACGCAAACGTATATTACATATGTACAGATCTTGGAACGTTAGAAGAAACAACGAATAAACTGGGAACAAAAACATGCTACAGACTGACTAAAACAAACAAACGACTAAATAACTGCACAAGGTTGGAACTGAGCATGCGGCAAACAAAAAAAAAGAAACCGCCGTGCTTCACCTGGGGTAGGGCCCGACGAGAAAGCTCGCCAGCTAGCTGAGGCTGCGTGCCTTCGATTGCGGAAGAGTCCGCCATCCGGCATCAATCACATCGGTGACCGTCACCTCAGATTGTACCGGTGCTCGGTACGGTTGCGTTCCGCAGCACCAGTTGTGCCTTTGCGCTTGCTTGTGATACCAATGGGTACCGACGCAAACTTGTCAGACCGTGACGCATAGGCCTTCAGGTCTGCGATGTGGGCACGGCTGGTTTTCCCCGTAAGGGGATCCTCCAACAGGTACGCGAGCGGCGACCAGACTCTGACCACTCGGTACGGACCAAGCCACTTAGGAGCGAGCGAGGCTGAGAACCCCTTGCTCGCATCACTAAGAACGTGGTTGCGCTTCAGTACAAGATCACCCGCCTGAAAAGTCAGTCTGCGGTGCTTGCGGTCATACTGAGCCTTCTGTTGGGCTCTGGCCGCCGCCAAACTTTGCCTTGCTCTGTTGAGAGCCCGACGAAGCCGGTCCCGAAGCGTCGACGCATAAGGAGAGCAGTCTTCCCGCGTCTGCTCATCCCCGAGCTGGCTCTGCACGACGTTTGACATCGGATTCGCCAGCTCCCTCCCGAAGTTGAGGAAGGCGGGAGAGAAACCAGTTGAGCGATTCTCAGCTGTTCGAATGGCGAACGCAAATTCGCTCAAATGGTCTGCCCAGTCCTTTTGACACTCGGCAAAGGCCGCCAGCATTGGCTTGAACGTTCGGTTGATTCGCTCGGTCAAGTTGGAGAGGGGATGGTAGGGTGAAGTGGTGTAGTGCTCGATTCCGAGGGAACGGCACGTTTTACCGAACACCCGAGCGGTGAAATAGGACGCATTGTCCGTGATCAGTCTTTCCGGAAAGCCGAACCGACAGAACACTTCCTGGAGTTTATCCAGCACCGCTCGTGCTGACACTTTCCGAAGCGGGTACAACTCGACCCATTTGGAAAAATGGTCAGCTACTACCATCAGGTGAATGAACCCCTGCTTACTCCTGGGGAAAGGCCCCATCAGATCGCAGGTGGCCATCTGCCACAGACGCACACTGTCAATTGGTTTCATCATTCCGGGCGGCTTGCCGCCCCTTGACTTCATCGCCTGACAGACATGGCAGGAATGGCAATAGCGAAAAATGTCACGCTTCATGCCGGGCCACGCCACCGATTGACTCAGTTTTGCAAAAACTTTGGAGCCACTCAGGTGACCGGACAGTGGTTCGTCATGAGAAAGTCGCAACAGTGCGCCTCTCAGACTTTTGGGGATAACCACCTTGAACGGGTCAAAGGTCTCATCATCGGTGGCTATGTATTTCAGCACGAGCTCGTCATGGTCCAGCAAATATGAATCCCCCGGGGCTCGCCGCGACACACGCTGGCTTTTACCCCCTGCGCCCGCTACAATACAAGTAGCGTCCCGGCGCTCCGTCTCCCTGAGACCGTCGCTCATCTCGCGACACATGGAGCCATTTTGCTGGGCTTTCAGCAGCTCTTTCCGGCTGAAAACGATTCCAGTTACCCTAGAGGGGGGCCTGGTCTCGTCCCCCTTCAGGTTTGCAGCCAAAATTTCCGCTCGCGACGGCGTCTCCGAGGCGCTCACGAGGAGCTCTGCCTCTCGAACACTTTGCGAAGCGCTGCTTGCCTGGTTAGCGGAATGGGTCGCTCGCGACGGCGTCTCCGAGGCGCTCACGAGGAGCTCTGCCTCTCGCCCACTTTGCGAAGCGCTGCTTGCCTGGTTAGCGGAATGGGTTAGCCCGTTTGCGGGCTCCCCCTCCTTGCCGCCCGGCGGCTCGTCCGCTTTTTCGCCCGCTCCGCCTGCTGGCGTCAAGGCGCCGCTGGCAAGTGGGGCACGGGCAGGTGTTGTTGCTTGAAAGGGATGGCGAGGGAAAGTTGATGTCCAAGTGGACGGGGTGCTTGGCGTCCCTCGGCCGGCGGTCCAGAAAACGATGCAGCGCAGGCTGTCTGTCTCCTGTAGGAGTAGGGATCGAGAGCTCGTTCGCAGAACTCCCATACTTCGTTTTGCCCGCTAACGGCTGCAGAGGCAGCGTGTGCGGGTGGTCGCCGGTTGGGTAGGGGCATGGCCCCTCTCCATGCACAGCGTGGCTCGAGGGCCTCGCTTTCCGGCGGTGGCGGACGATAGGCGCGCGCGGCGAGAATGTCGCCTTGAATGCGCTTTGCCTCGGCGACCAGCTCCTCAAAATATCGAAACCGGCCTCCGCGCAGGTATGCCGAAAAAGTCGGATGTGCCTGCCTGATCGTCCTTTCCACACGTTCCTCGTTCGAGGCTCTGGGCTCGGCGATTGAGAAAAGGTCCTCCATCGCACCTACGTACTCCAGGAGTGACTCATCCGGAGCCTGTGTACAGAGCTCCAACTCTCGCCGCATCCTACTCTCGTAGTCAGCGGGCAGGAATTCGCGCAAGAATGCTGCACGGAACTCCTCGAGAGTCGCTGCCCGGTGGCTGGAAAGCCGATGCCACCTAGCTGCCGTGTCAGTCAGTGCTGCGGGGATGATGTGTGCAAGCACAACCTGATCAGTGAGACCCATAGCTCTCTGGTAATGGGTGAGGGAGTCAAGGAAATCCCGGGCACTGAGGAGGTCATCATACCCGCGGTATGTTGGCATGGGCTACTTGACCGCGGGGTGAGACACCTTCGGCGCGGCCAAAAGCGTCTCAACCGTCCCTGACAGCGACTGAATCATCTGGGCAGCACTTCTTAGCAGCGACTTCGCCCCGGCCTCAGAGGAGGCTTGGGCGGGCTGCACTAACACAGGGGGCAAGGCGCCCAGTTCGATGAGTGGCGCGGTTTCCACAGGGAGCCGGGCCAGCGCCTCACCGTTCCCAGAGCAGAATTGACTGCTTGCGGGGCACGGCTGCTGCTGTGCAGGACGGCCGGTTGCGGCAGCGTCGCACGCACCGCTTTCGCACGGGGTGCAAAGCACGCACAGCGGAGGCATGTGATTGACGGGTGCACCGCAGGGTGCTCCCGATACAGCTCCAATGGGAGCTGCGTGATCGACGTTGGGGGTTGTAGCGCCGTATGCCCCAATGGGGGCCGCGGCCAACAACGGTGTTTGGCTATTCGAAGAAACAGCCGCCAACGGATCAAAGGACGCTACGACTCCTAAGGGAGCCGACACGTAGCTGCCGAGTGCCCCGATGGGGGTGGCAGACATGGTTCGCAAGCGTGATCGTCAAGGCGACCTGCTCGGCAAAAGTGCTATCAAAGGCTAAGAGCCGGTGACTTAGCACGTTGGGCGCCAGTTGTGGGTTTCTCAGTAGGCACAGGCCACTACCCACCGCGGGTTCGAGCTTCGCGCGAGCCAAGGGCCCCGATCAGCCGTCACCACACGCACCCTGGGGCACCGCTGCGGCGGCGTTCAACCTCTGCAGAGAGGAGAGCGGCTCGCCGCAAGAAACAGGCCTCCAAGTTCACAAAGGAGACGTTTATTGACGCCGTCCTCCAGCGGTACATACACACACTCAACAGTCACCCCGTCCCGGGGCGCGCTCAGAGCAAGGCTCCGGTGCGCGCTCGGGGCAACAAGAGAAATGCGCGCCGCTAGCACGCCGCTGCAGGAGATTGTCCCCGCGGCAGTGCTGTGATCTCTCTCTTGTCGGTCGTTGGGCCGTTTGCGAGAGAGAGTGGGCAGTCAACGCAAGGTGCGCCTGTCAGAGGTCGTTGGACCCCTGGACAGGCTCGAGCCGGGGCGGATCGAGGACCCACGCAGGCGAGCTCGAGTATCAACTGGTCCGAACGGCAGAGGCCGGCCCGGACGAACAGCAACATACGCGCCTTACGCTGTCTCGGAGGTGGTCTCTCTCTCTCTGGGCCCCGCTCGGACGGTCGCGCGCCGCGCGACCACCCAAAACGGGTCCCGAATTCCCGCCAAAAGTCACCAATGGCAAAGGCCCTTGGGAAGCCGGGGGCGGAGCTGCGGCCGAATGACAGCGATGCGGATGCCGGGCAGACACCACGGCGGGAATCTAGCAGGCCTCCCACAGTTTTCATGGCAACACAGTGCAGTGATTATGTGAGTTAATGTGCTCTCCACGGAAGCCGTTTCAGAGCCCCTCTAAGCTCCAACCGATACGCAGCCTCCTGAGCCGGGATGGCATAGTGCGTTGTAGTAGTCAGCGGCCGAACGCTGAAATATATGGTTGTTCAGGAAGGCAAATCGCGCAGTAAATTTGGCAGACGATTTAGAATTGCTGGGCTCGAATTATTTTGCGGAAGCACCAATTTTTACTGTTGGAAATGACAACAACGTACCTGAAAGCACGACTGAGGCACGCACTGACTCATGTAGCCAGTAATGCGCCATTTCTTTCCACAAAACCGACGGAGTCGAGAACGTTGTCAACTCCAACGCAAATGAAGCCAACGAACTCCTGCTGTAGCCCAATGCTCCACTGCCGTGTTTCTACCACAGCGTTTTATAATGGGTTTGCTGTCCAGATGCTAATCGGTTAGGTCGCCGCCAGGGGTCCGGGAAGTGAGTGCGCGTGCGCCTGCGTCTGCAGCCTCATTTCCTTGTAGGCCTTGGTGGCCCGGAGTCCAGACTATGTAGCGGAGCGTGGGATCTCGGTACAGTACCGCGTTGCGAAGCATTCAATACGCTTTCAGGGAGCCCGCCATATGGAGCTGATCTGGATGCATTCACACTCTTGGAAACTAGTCAACAAAGACGCCCATGAGCAAGCCCTAGTTCCCATCAATCGGCTCTTCCCTGGACGGCATGCACTTATTCTGCGAGCTGACGCAGGCATATCCATTTAGCTGAAGCGCACAAACAGACGAGGACGCAGAAAAAAGAGGTGACGCACGGACCCTACTCTAAACCCTCTGCGTACTCTAAAGAAACCTGCAACACACGACATCAGACTCGATCAGGGCAATCATCTCAATAGAAGCCGAAGAAGCGTTAGCGATATCGTGTTTCACTGCCACTCGTATCCTGAGCGATTCCAAAACCCCAATTCAAAATTTTGAGCGCGGGAAGGTACATGCAGCCGCCTATAAAATTCTCTTCTCCAACACCCAAGCACCTCGCCCCATCCAAATAGCCTAGGTACCGGCCCATTCGGAAAATCTCGGTAACGAAGCGGCCCATTCCGGTGATCGAGCGTTCGTGAACCGAGCGGCGCCTACCAAAGACACAGGGAGCGCGAGAGACCGGTTGGTCACATATCACGACAGCAAGCTACACTACTGTGAAAAACGTCTACTTTACCCCCCGCCACACACATCGCTGACAAAACAATAGATGACCTGGCGACAGCTCCAGGCTCGCACATTCCTCTCCCCAACGATAATTGCGCTTTTCTCCCCTTCTACTCACCCCCCCCCCCTCAATGTTCCGTCTGTGGAGCCCCGATAGCCCCATTCGAACACATTATGCTCATCTGCCGTCAACTGCAACCACCGGCAACGAGACGGCTTATTGCATCACTCGCGAATCGATTGACCAAGCAAGCCCGCTCCGCCGGGAATGGATACGCGCGACGCGGGCCTCACGTACCATGACATTACCTTGCACTACCGCTTGTCTCGGCTCACTTTTCCCGCTCCGCACAAATCCCTTTTCCAACATCGCCAATGCTTGTGGCGCCACCTTCAGGACCACACATTTCATACTCGCCCAAGTGTTGACCTCCTCTACCAAGGAACGTACTCGACTACCTGCCGCTTATTTGACAGCCCAAGAGCCGACTGCGCTCATATCTTATTCACCTGCCCTGCACACTTGCCCGCTGCCTCTTCGTGCCTAACCGGTCCGCAGCAGTGGGAGGCTGCTTTGTGCAGCACCTAGCCGGATCTCCAAGATCGGCTGGTGACCTGGACAGAGGAAGCCGCGACAAGGCACCGCCTGGATGCCGCAGCCAGCAGCCTGAAGGACGCCCGCAATGCTGCGGCGGATTTTTCCTCATTAGGCTTTCACTTCAAAAAAAGATTTCTCACCACCAACACCGGCCCAATGGGCCCTCGCCGACGCGGATCGGTGGGAGGACGTGGTCTCTAGCTCCTACCCGGTCTCGCAACTGAGGCTGGTGCAGCGGGCGGAGAAGGTCACCGTCAGGCACGTGATGCCGGCCACCACCCACAAACAGGAGCCAGCCCACCTCTGAAATTCTTAACTATAAGGGCTCCGCCAAATATTAAGTTTTTCACCGCCACCAACCATTTGCGGTGTATCAGTGGTTAGAGCGCTCGCTTACCTACCGCGGCGGCTACGTTTTTGTGGAGGCAAAACCCTAAGGCGCGCGTGTGCTGTGCGATGTCCGTGCACATTAAAGATCCCCAGGTGGTCGAAATTATTCCGGAGCCCTCCACTACGGCACCTCTTTTTTTCTTTCTTCTTTCACTCCCTCTTTTATTCCTTTCTTTACGGTGCGGTTCAGTTGACCAACGATATATGAGACAGATACTGCGCCATATCCTTTCCCCAAAAACCAATTGTTATTATTTTACCGCCACCACACGCGCACCCTTCCCTCCCCTATTTAATCTGCCACTCCCGCCCGGGATAATACACATCTTGCTGTATACAATGCATGCACACCCATCGCTACTGTCACCCACATTCTCATTGAATGCTCGACGCACCCTCCCCCGTGGGGCCCGCAGAGCTCCCGATCACCTGCCTGCGAATAATGGGACACCCTATTCCGTTCGAAGGACCAACCCGCCGCAGTGGCTGAGTGGTCAGCGCGCTCGGCTACTGAGCCGTAGAACCCGGGTTCGAGAGAGCGAGTGAGAGAACAACTTTATTGGCCACTTGAGGGTTGGGATTTAGGGCAGGTGGGCTGAGTGTGGCCCCAGGTGAGGGCGACGTCTTGAGCCCACGAGACGGGTGCGAGTTGTGTCTCGTCTGATGTTGGAATTCAGGTGGCGTGACTGGGCCGGAGAAGAGACGAGGACAATCGGAGGAAGAAAAGTTGGAAATCTTTATACAAAGACTACTTAATTAATGTACAAGTAAGGGCAACTGAGAGTGCCTCTCAGTAAAGGGAGCATCTTAGCAGTTGGGAGTCTCTCCCAGCAAAGGGTATTACTCAATAGAGGGGCTCTCCTCTGGTACGAAACAGCAGCTCGTTACATGCTCTATGTATTCCCCAGATCCCTAGCTGGGGAATACAGTTCGAAGAATGATGTCCAATCAAACAATGACACTTGTGGTACCACCCACGGAGAGGCGGTCCTGATGTTCTCTCGTAACTCGGTCGATGGAAAGGGAACAGGACCCGGTCACGCTGTCGTCCACACGGCATCCAGTGGGCGCGCACGTTGGTCCGGACTGCGCCCATGTGGAACAGGAAGGCGCCTGCGTGACGGGCTGTCTCCCAGCAGGGATTGAAAGATCTTGTACTTCGTCGTCTGATGACCGGAACGTGGAACCTCTGTCGAAGGCGCAGCTCTCGGGCAATTGTTCAACCCCAGCGTGACTGAAGAGGACAACACTGATCTTGTACTTCGTTGTCTGATGACCGGAACGTGAGAGATGTGTCGAAGGCCCAGCTCTCGGGCAATTGTTCAACCCCTGCGAGACTGAAGAGGACAACACTGGTCTTGTACTTCGTCGTCTGATGACCTGTTCGATCAGACGGGGTTGCTATTATCGTCATTGCTTCCGACATTCCTGCAGCCACGTTTCTTCCAGAGGGCTCATTCACATTCGCGGTGGTTTTCAGGGAATCCTCCTCATGTCCAAATTCGCCGAACTCATCAGCAGGAAGGGAGCGCGAGCACAGCACTAGTCTTGCAAAAAGCTGGAGGCAACCCTGCAAGGAGAGAGCTGGCAGTAATGTTTGTGGGCGCATGTTACCCTCGCATCCCCAGAGGATGTGTGCTTGAGTGACGAACAGTGCGTGGCCGCATTTAGGACAGACTGGGTCATATTCCCCGTTACTCAGGTCAGGGTTGGGAGGCGGATACACGAGTCTTGTCTTCTGGTAGAAGTCGGTGATTTTCGTTTAGGATAGGGGGCCTTGGTGAGAGCATCCGGGCTCGAGGCGTTGGCTGTCCGCTTGGTCAGGCCTCAGGCTAAACGGTCGAACCCTTCGTTCCTGAGTTTCCCGCGTGCGCAGGTACCCACACTAAGCTTACAGTGCGGTCGAAAGTGCAGCCACCCGTGCAGACCATCCGTGTGTTAAGTATGCTGGTACAGAACAACACCAAGAACTCTGAAACCATCCAACGCGTACGAACCACCGCCAACCATTCCAGAGGCCTCATCCGCCTCATCAACACTCGCCGCAGAAGCATGCGGGAGACGACCTCTGCCGCCTCACACGAGCCTTCCTTCTTAGTACGATTGTCTACTTATTCCTCTAATACCACCTGCGCCGCCAATATGAAGAGGTGGTAAACAGCGTCATCCGCTCGGCGTATAAGGCGGCAATGGTACTGCTCCAGTTCGCCAGCACGCAGCGTCTGCTCCAGCTCGGGGTATATAACACGCTCACAGAGCTTATCGAAGCACGCAAGACTGCCCAGATACACCGCATTTCTCGCACCAAACGCGGTCGGTACATTCTTGACCGTCTTATCATCAACCCTACAGGTGATTCCCACCCCACTTGTTCTCTTCCAACTGAAGTATTGAGTCGGCTGATCGTCAAACCCATCACCGAGGACATTTTGCCCGGACGCCACGATACGCGCCTTCAACTCAAGGCCCGGGCTCTGGAAACACGTACTCCACCGACGAACACGCCATGTACGTGGACGTGCCGAAATCTGACTCCAACAAGTACGTGGCCTGCGTAGCCACGCCAACCACGACCCTCATCAACGCTCCAGCAATGCGCACACACTCCCCCACCACTGCCGAAGAGTTCGCGATTGCGCTGGCCATCGCAGATCCCCGCACACGCACGATTCTAAGGGACTCTAAACGAGCAATTCAAAATTTCTCTACGAAATCAATTTTTCTACCCGCTCCACACATCCTTCGCGGCTTCACTCTCAACCCGGGTTCGAACCTTACCGCGGACTCTGCGTTGCGTTTAAGGCGAAACGCAAAAGGCCCCGTGTGGTGTACGATGTCAGTGTACGTTAAAGACCCCCAGGTGATCGGAGGCCACATCTTATCCAGGTTGAATGCAAAAATTCCCCTCTGGTGTGCAATGTGAGTGCAGGTTAAAAATCCCTAGTAGGTCTGAGTAGCAGGGTGCTCTCACCTGAGGCATCTCTCTTAGCGCTTGTGCAGGTGCATGGGACATCAAACCTCACGTACCTTTATTATTATGTAATTCTGGAGTCCTCCACTCTGGCACCTCTTTCTCTCTTATTGGACAGCCGGACAGCGTGGTTCGGGTGCCAACAGGGATGTGAAACAATTAATGATTCATTTTCTTTCTTCAAAAGCCTTTTTTTATAAGCTCCCTCCTCACCTGGTGATGCCCGCGGCACGTAGGACAGAATCGCGGGTCTGTGTCGATGGAGGCGGCCGAGTTTCGATGGAGGCGAAACGCAAAAGGCGCCCGTGAGCTCTACGATGTCAATGCACGTTAAAGATCCCCTGGTGGTCATTGTAATTCCGCAGCCCTCCACTACGCACCCCTATCGTGCTTTCTTCTTTCACTCCTTCCTTTATCTCTTTCCTTACGGCGCGCTTCGAGTATCCATCGAGAAGTGTGACAGTTACTTTCGCCATTACATTTCCTGAAAGCCAATTTTCCTTTTTTTACCTAACTCGGGATATGGACCGAGATGGAGCGTGTTTGAGACGACAACCTTCAATGCAACAGCCTATATTGCAGCGAAGCTGTATACTTCTACCGTGCAAAGTTTTCGTGTCGTCGGCGTCGTCATCAAAAAACGCCAGGCTAAAAATGGAATGCTACTGCGAATGGAAAATTACCCAACAGCATACAGCTCGTATATCATACTGATCATAAAGCAGTCGTGATGTAAATGAAATTTAAAAAAAAGAAATAAACAGATAAAAATGGTAAACCTCCTTTGAAAACAGGCATATGGCATACAGCTCAGTACTCGTTTTCATTATGAAAAAAACATAAAACAAGCACCAAAACAACATGACGGATGATAAGGCGCGTGAGAAGAATAGAAACACCGCTTCATCAATGCAGCTCAATCACCTACCATTCATGGTTCATACATTTATTTAACCTTAGAACACAATATCTTTACATTTCGAACTGAAAATCTCAGTGTATATCATACGGATTCAAAAGCAGTCATGAATGTCGTGAAGTAATAAAGGGTAATATAAGGCCATGTCACTTGGTTTTGGTTTCTCTTTTTGTAGAGCCGCATGTGTGAGTTTTCAAGTGACGTCACGGTGGGTAATTGAGTGCAGCTTAGAGCTTCGCTGTCGAACCCCCTTCACAGCGTGAATTGCAGCTATAATTTTTTTTCTTTTAAGGACCTTTTAAAGAGACTAAAGCGTTCGTTTACAAGCGATTCTGTTAAACCTGCGGTATAAACGGTCTATTTTAATTACCATCCGTTGTTGCACTCAACCTACGCTGGAATTCAGTGCGGTGTTGCGCCTTGTACAGATTGGGATGCCGGAGGGACTGCAGCAGCAGGTCTGATTTAGCCGATAATATCAAGCTCTATCTTCCCCACTTGGTGGAAGAGTATACGCCAAGCCTTTTTAAGACGAACGTTTTGTACGTCAATTCTGCGGGGCAGTCACACGTCCCGAATTCAGATGAATTTTCCCATCATGAAAACATCAAACTGCGTTGCGAATTCCTCGTGGTAGATAGGATCTGCTGAGTAACGTTGGCGTTACATCAGGTCCACTCGCGCCGCGTGTATATACTGCCGGACAGGAAACTTTAGCGTAGTTCACGGCAGCAGTGCCTATTCTTTTGTGGTATGTAGGCTTAAATTCTTTTGCAATACGAGTTTGGCAGCAAGGGTTTATCTTAGAACTCTCCTGAGGTGTTCGAACAGTCGTAACCATAAAATTTACGGACGGCACTTAATGCTACTTGCGCGAATTGAATGCGAAACTATTTTTTATTGTATTTACTTTCTCTCATTTAATTATTTTTTCCTTCGAATGAGATCTCACTCCTTGCCGCACAGTCTGAGTTTCAGCTGTGTCCGTCCTCGTGATGCATCTGAGTACCTAGTGTAACTGGTTCAGTGGACACCTTAATCGCTCTATGAGGCCGCGCCCAGCTACAAATCTAAGCTGCCGCCAATCTGAGCGAAATCTATGTGGTTAGCCTCGGAGTTAATTGTTCCCTAGAGGCGTATGAGCAGCTCTGTATTCGTCCCGTGAACCCAACCTCCGCCCTCCCCCATCGCGCCTGCTCTACATCTTCATTTCCCACGTCAGCTATGCCTTCAATCGAACAAGTCACATAGCAATCCACAGGCAACGCTTTGGCGCAAATTGCGCACCATCTCCCATCTCCACTACTTTTCAACATCACTCATTCCCAAGGCTCGCAAACTAGAGCACATCCCAAACCTCTCCCACTACTTCTATGCATACTACATTGCCTTATGGACCACCATAGACAATATATGGACCATGGAAGAAACCCTTCAAGCAGGTGCCGACGCGGTAGGGGAGTGCACAGCCTCTATATGCCTCGCATGCTCCTCTGCTAAGTCTGAACTCTTGCTACTCCACCCGACCGCGAACCGCCACAGGAAGGAAAACACCTCCATACACGTCGAGGTCAATGGTCTACCAGTGTCAGAGGTTGACAAAAACGCATTCTAGGCATGTTCTCACAAAACAATGGACGCAACATGTAGACCATTTCGACACTAACTATCACTACATATCAAACCATCTGACTGATTAGAAAAAAATCCAACAAACACCCAGGCGTGCGTGATGATGACCTGAGCCGGCTAGTGCAGGCATTCGTGATTAGTCGGATGGTTTACTCCCTTCCCTACCTCTACCTCACAAAGGCTGAAGAGAAGGCAGATGCAGTAATAAGGCAGGCATACAAGTCAGCCTTAAATCTCTCACAACGAACTCTCTCCACCCATCTCTCACGCATGGGAGTACACAATGCACTACAAGAACTAACTGAAGCTCATCGCTTGGCTCCGATTGACAGACTCTCCTACACGAATATAGGTAGACACATTCTCGCCTCTCTCAATATTCAGCCAACAGATCCACCCACCACAACACCCACACCATCCCAACACACATCAAGGGAAAGACTCATAGTTCACCCTGTGCCCAAAAATATACACCCAGTTCACAACCAGGCCACACGCGAAGCTCGTGTCAGGGCTTTACCCAAAGCTCACACAAACGACAAAGACGCGGTCTACGTGGACGTGGCAGAGTACACCCGCAATTCGGCCTACGCCATCACTGTAGCATCGCATGACCTCGAACACATAACCTCGTTCGCGCTTAAGGCAACAACCTCACTTGAATCCGAAGAAGCAGCCATTCCGTTTGCCATTTCATCCTGCGCTGCCACACACATTCTGAGTGACTCTAAAACAGCAATCACGAATTTTGCACTGGGACAGATTCATTCTACCACCGGAAAACTTCTCAATTCTGGCTCTACAGAACACCGATCACTTCAAATTTTTTGAGTGCCAGCCCACGCAGGCAACCCCGGCAACGAAGTGCCCCACTCTCTTGCTCGAGCGTACGTCAACTGAGCAGGGCAAACCGTAGACCGGAGTAGCGCTAGGGACCGGCTCGTCACCTATCATGAAATAACCATCCATTACAAGGAGTAGAGACTCGTCTATCCCCCACCACACATCTTCCTCTCTAAAGAACAACAAACTACCTGGAGACAGCTCCAGGCTCGCACATTCCGTTCACCGGCTCTTTTAGCCCTTATCCACCCAAGCCAATACAGACCCGAATGCTCTCTTTGTGGGGCTCCGAGAGCGAACTTTGACCACATTTTATATCTCTGCCGAGAATTACAACCACCATCTCGCTGGAACCTCCCGGACAAAGAGGGTTGGGAGATCGCGGTCTCCAGGTCCGAACCAGCCTCACAAAGGCGGCTGGTAGAGTAGGCTGGAGAGGTCGCCGCACGGCATCGACTGTTGGCCACCATCTGGGATCAAGAGCTAGACCAACCCTAGGCAGTTACTCATCCATAAGGCTCATCAATAAAGTTTTCACCTACCTACCTGAGTCCCCTCTCCTTTCATATTTTCTCACTATCAACGCCTTTTCCTCAATTCGTCTTGTGCACTCCGTCGCCAGCCTCTTATTTCTGCTCTACATCTCTTTTTTGCTCGGTGGACCCTTCGCCGCGAGGCCCAGAGCATGATAAACCTAGGAGGACTGGGAGATTCTGCTGCGCACCGTCGACCCGGTCGAGAAACCATCGATATCCCGACCGGGATGCCAGTATTGTGGCCCGAAGGAACATAAACACTTTACTGCAGTGGGGTTGTTCAGGGACCCAGGGGCTTGAGCGCCCCGAAGTCCTAGGTTTTCGAAATTACCAGAGCCCTTCGCTACGGCACCCCTCATATCTTGAGCGCTCTGGGCTGTCTCTCAATGATAATGAAGTTTTTATGATTATGAAGACTCCGTTTGCCACCTGCGTTCTGAATGCACTAAAGGCAGAAGTAACACGCCCATTGACTTGTGAAATGGAGACGTACAGAAAGCGCTGCAACACGGTTCAGTCGCCCCTGTTGCTGCTGTTGTTGCGACTGAAGGAAGACAGTGCACGAGCCTGCCCACTGGCTCAAGCTGAGCCACAGTCGCTGCACGTTTATCTTGGATTATTTGAGCTAATCCACATTCATTTTTTTCATCCAAACACACACCAGAGTTTCAAGAAGAACGTGTGACACGTAGCGGTCTAGTGTGGTTTCGCGGACGCACTAGTTTCGCAACCTCCGCTTCGTTGCCTGTTATAGGTCGTTCCCTTCGCCAAAAGAATTTTTTATTGCGTAGCACTTTTAGCCACAAACACGGAGTTTGCTGATGCAGTCAGAATCTTGGGCCGGGCGGTTTAAATGAAAACTGAAAATTGGTTTTTGAGGAAAGGAATTGATGCAATGACTGATTACTTACCTCGGAGGACACCAAAACCACGCCGTAAGGGAAGGAATAAAAACAGAGAAAGAAAGGAAGAAATATGTGCCTTAGTGGTGGTCTCCAATATAATTTCGACCAAGGGGTAGATTACGTAACTGTCAATTAGGAAAATTGTCAAAAACTTCTCACAAAGGTTTCAATAAGCCTCGCTTCTATTGGTCGGTTGTGGCCAGCTATTTGTGTCATGGGTGGCTGCTGATAACGTCGCGGATATGACAGAAGTGATGACGTTGCACACCTAATTATGCAGGCGCTTATTGACAGTTTTTTGTCACAGTTTCGAGGCTGTCAATTTGACCGTTGTGTTTGTGACAGAAAATGGCGGCGGTGTACTGCAGCGATACGACTGAGGCGGATGCGCTGGCGCGATCAACGGCGAAGGAGGGCGCACGAAGACGCGTTTGACTTCCCGGACGAGCTATTTCGATGCCTTTTTCGACTGGAGAAGCAGAATGTGGAGTGTTTGTGCGTCGAACTCACCGCTGAACTGGGAGGTTTGCGTGAGAGTGCGCTGTCGGTGCGGCGGCAGGTGCTGTGTGCATTGCGCTTCTTTGCCACGGGCGGCTTTCAGGCTGCCGTTGGTAGCGAGGCGCACGTCGGCATCGCACAACCGACGTTGAGATAATGCGTGCGGCAGGTCTTGAAGGTAATTTGTAAAGTTAGTGTGCAGAAGGGTTGGGTTCCGTCGTCACCTCTATGACACACAGCTACATATAAATAAGACACGCTTATAAACTGGCAAAGCACTTTATTTTTCCCAGCAAATGGCACTTCGTGGCCGTCTTCTCTCTCCCAGGGGAAAGAAACAAACAACCACTCGTCACATACTGCAACGCCTCACCTTCTGGCATTTTTGTCATCGATCGAAGGAGCCGAACAACACAGACTTCAACAAGTTGACTTCGTCGATTTTGTACCAAGCGCTTCTTGCAAGTTCGCTCGGTAGTCACGTAGCCTTCACTGCATTCGTTGAAATTTTTCTGTGCTCTTAAGTCAACCGCACAGTACCTCGATTCCAGATGCCGCGCAAAAAAAAAACAATAACACGGCGTGAAACAGCTGCTTCTGTGCAAAGCGCCCTTTTTACTGCCGTCAGCACACCCCCGCGGCACCGAAAGTTACCCACCAGTCAAATTAATGGCACAACCTTGAGCGCTTTTTTTTGCTTCATATTTTCGAACATTAAACACAATGTTTTGACAAAATAAAATAAGTTATTTTCATCGTTGCTTATTTCTTATTTCATTTTACAAAAATTAAGCCGACGATCCCTCGAATGCTCTCGGGATCCCGCCCAGCGGTAATTGGCTGATTCCTCGTTGCGTCACGTGATGACGTCTCATCATGACGGCATTTTGACGTCACTATCAATAACTTTTGACAGAATTTGTCACAGTTGCGTAATCTAGCCCCAAACTACGATATTAACCATGCATTGAGATCGCACAGCACAGGGGCGAACAAGGCAACCGTGTGCCACGCGTGTCATACGCCGACTAAAAGCCTGATAACTGAAGTGTTCCATTCGCCGTTTGCGGCTCGCTTCAGGCGTCCAGAGACAAAGTGAACTAGCTATGCGCCGTTCCTCTACTCAGAACTGAGATAAATTTTACGCGACAGGGTATAAAACTGTCTGTCTGTCTGTTGTTGCCAGGAAGAAAGAAAAGGAAAGTGCACAGGCCTGCCCACTGGCTCAAGCCGAGCCACAATCGCTACCACGTGGAGATAGTAGGAGAGTTGAAAGATGGGATAGAAAGACAGGATAGTAAAGACGCGTGGTATAAAGACCCAGGCCGATCACGGAGGCAGTGCAATACCAGGACAACCGGTGGCGGAAGTGAAGCAACCCTCAAACTCTCCTCCACATTTCTAAAAATAAGTCCAATTGGGACCCGTATCAGATAAAACTCGTTCGGTGGAAAAACCATCAGTGTAGTCGGCACCACGTGCCGAAAATAATCTGGGGCTGCGTTAAAAAAATCGTTTCATGCTAACTGTTTGCCGCATAGTGTTTCGGATGGTGTCATACGATTTAGCGTTTCGTGCAGCATAAACTTATTAGTCAGGTTAGAGCCTAGCTTGCGAAAGGGACTTGAACCTGCACCGTGTAATCGGGGACTGAGTAAAAAAATTGCATGGTGGTAATTTGTGGTCTGAGGAAGGGACAGGCGCATATCTCCCTCCCAGGGTCAGTTGATAACTCAATCGCGCTTTGAGGTATGTGGGGTGGTGAGAGAGATGTGCGCTGCCTGCCTTGGCGCTGACAATGTTGTGGCAGAAACGCCGCACTGAAGCGATAGGCCGCCTGTGTTCGTAGGGCTTATTGACGTTTGTGTTGACAACGTTGTAGGCTTAGAATGGAATGCATAACCAACTACTATCGCATAATACACTTACGGCGAAGATTATGTGTCCTCTATATTTTTTTATTTCATTTTTATGACAAGACGCGGATTACGTACTGACAAAGATGCGTGACAGTTATTGTGCCTTTTCTTCAGATAAAAGCATATTGTGTCACAAATAGAATTATGCGTCCAGGCCGGAACCCGCTGGAGTGGCTCTGTGGTGAGGATGCTCGGCTACTGAGCCAGAGTTTCCTTGTTCGAATATCAGCCGCGGGGGCCACGTTTCGATAGAGACGAAATGCAAAGGCGCCTGTTTTCTGTGCGATGTCAGTGCAGGTTAAAGTTTTACAGGTGGTCGAAGTTATTCCGGAGCACTCCACTACGGCACCTCATTCTCTGTATCGTATCGAAAAACCGAACAGTGCGGTTCGGTAGTCGACCGGGATGTGACAAAATTAATTCGCAATTTACATTCCACAAAAGTCATTTTTTATATAAGCTCCCTCCCCAGCTGGCGATGCCCGCGGAAAGCAGGACCGAATCGCGGGTCTATGTCGATGGAGGCGGCCACGTTTCGATTGAGGCCATCCATCGGTCTATGGCCTCTACCAAAGCCTCCTCGAATTTTTTAAGGCCTCCGCACTTTCCTCCTCGCACCCTTTGACGTCACCCCACCTTGACCGGTCGGGCGGTAGGGTGACCGGTCAAACAAGTTGGTGCACTACCGCCTAGGCTTGTCAGTACACACGTGCTGCGTGCAGTGTCCTGTCACGGCAGCTTGACTCTGAAGCTAAGCACGTGTTTCTTTTCGTAGCGTGGTCTGATTTCCTTCTGCAAACGTGTGTTGTGTGCTGCATATCTGCGTCGTGAAAGTGTCAGTGAAAGTTCCGGCAGTCCAGGATGGGCCGCTGTTGCGTGCCGAACTGCCGTGGAAATTATGACGGCGGTCCGAAGGTCCGTGTCTTCTCGTTCCCAAAAGACGACCGGAGGATAAAATGGAAGCAGGCCATCCGGCGTGATGATTTGGACATCGACACACAGCGGGATCCAAAGGTAATATAATTTTCCCATATGTCAATCACTGTTAATGTCAAATGATAATATACATTCGGATGCATTAAGCATACGGCATGCAACCAGTTCGATACACGGCGTGCTGCAGTTGATGGCAGTTAACTGACATACAGCAGCACTTATAAGCAGCACCAATAGCAGTAATTAGCCAATCTGTGGTAGTAACAATAGCACTTACATCGCAAAAGAAAAAAAGAAAACAGGACGTAGAAAAATTTCATATACTCAAAGGGAACATTCCTCTTTTATGCAGGTGTGCGAGCTCCATTTTAAGCCCGAATACCTCCGGTCTACAACACCGTACACAGATGCTGATGGAAAGACAATAGAAGTTGCGATGAACCTCACCCGACTCACTCCTGACGCGGTACCTACGATACTGCCAAATTGCGCATCATACTTGTCTAATTCTGCACCGATTCGCGAGGAGCCCGATGCAAAACGGAGACGACGCGAAGCAACTCGTCTGCAAGACGCCATCGAGATGTCACTTGCGACACATGAAGAAGAGGAGCGCAGGAACAAAGTCTCGTCGTATGGGCAACTTCTGTCTCTCCTTGAAGGTCTTCACGTCTCAGACTTCTGGGTGATGCGAAAAACTGACGCCGCCGTAGCATTCTTTCACGTCAACGAGAATTCAGCGCCCCCAGAAATCGAACGCTCCGTGGTAGTAAATAATTCGTTGAAGGTGTCAGCCTTTTGGAGAAAAGTTGAGCTGCGCGGTGGTGAAATGACAGTTCCCGACAGACTTGAAGACATGCGCAGTTTGGAATCCGTCCTAAAAAGTGTGCAGCAGTTCAAAGCACCCGACCGTTGCGAGAAAGGCGAAAAACTGAAAGCCTGCTTTCAATTACTTTTTTCTCTTCTTGATGATCTTTCAAGTGATGACCTTCTGCCAGTGGAAAAGATGGAAACCCTAAGATTTCTAAAAGAACAGCTTCATCTGCTCAACAGAGAACGGACTGCATTTAGATATTCTTCAGAGCTTGTCATCTTGTCAAGCGTATTTTTCACAATTTCCCCACATGCGTACAAATTTGTTCGTAGCTCTGGAAAATTTATCTTGCCTCATCCCTGTACAATCACCAGACTCTGTAACAAATACAACGTTAGCCCTGCGGCAGAGCAAAGTGATCAGGGTTTTTAAAGTTATATAACAAAAAAAGCAAATCTTCTGAAACCCCATGAGAGGACGGTAACACTTATGATGGATGAGCTCCATATACAGCAATATTTTGAGTATAAGGGAGGTTCCCTCACGGGAACAGCATCCAACTCCTCTGAAGCTGCCAAAACTGCGCACGTATTTATGACGCAGTCGTTGCTTTCTGGACACAACGATGTGGCATATATCTTGCCAGTTTTCAGCATTGAGGCAAGTGGCTTGCATGAAGTCCTCAAAAAGGTTATTTTAGGGCTTGAAAAAGCCGGTCTCAAGGTTATTGCGGTTGTAAGCGATAACAATTCTATAAACGGAAAAGTAATGTCATTATTTTCCAAAAAAAAAGCAATTGACATAGTGTATCCTCATCCGGCAGACAATGCACGGCCGTTGTTTTTTGCGGTGGATCCTGTGCACCTGTTAAAGTGCATTAGGAACAATTGGCTCAATCAAAAAAATCCAGATAAATCTTTTCTTTATCCAGAGTTTAAAAGCACAGAATCAAAGCTTGACATAAAAAAAGCTTCGTTTCAGACGCTTCGGGACCTGTATACTTCAGAGCGACACAACCTGTCTAAATTTGCCTATGGACTAACATACAAGGCCTTGCACCCAACAAATATTGAGCGTCAAAATGTGAAACTTGCGCTCAAAGTAATCAATCCTTTTGTAGCACAAGCTCTGAAGACTCCCGGTACGAAACCCGGCTTTCCTTATGCCGCTGATACTGCGGAGTTCATTGATTTAATACACAGGTGGTGGTGCATCGTGAACACAAAAACACCATCAAAAGGCCGACACCTCAGAGATCCTTATCAGGAGCCTGTCAGAAACATGACTGGTGTGCAGCTGCAATTTCTTGGTGAATTTGTAGACTGGTTGGACACATGGAATGACCTGAAGATGAGTGGCAGCCGTTCTGGTTCACTGACTCCAGAAACTCATGCAGCACTCCAGCTGACATCATATGCGTTGATAGAACTGAGCAGGTACTGTCTCGAAGAGCTTAATTTTGAATATGTCTTGCTGGGGAAATTTCAAACAGATAGTTTGGAGAGCAGGTTTGGACGTTACCGCCGGCTTCCTGGATCCAATTATCATATTTCTGTTCAGCAAATATTTGAGTCGGAAACCAAACTGCGTCTTCAAGACTCACTGGTATTTCCAGATATGAAAGAACTCTCAGAGTCCAGCACCATCACATTTGAAGGCAGAAAATTGCAAGACCAATACAACATCACGGTTACATGGGATGACATCAATTCAAAGAAACAAAGTTTGCCCGCAATAATTTACATAGCTGGTTTCTGCGCCCACGCCGCCTTGAACAAACTTCCTTGCGAAGCTTGTGCAAGAAACCTGACTAGAGAGGACAGGGACATTCCACCGGACGAGAACTGTCTAATTCAAGGGCTCACTAGAGGAGCGCTCAAATTTCCGCAGCCTGTCGTTGTGAACGCTGTTCTGCACACAGAAATTGTGCTTGAAAAATTGACGACAAAAGAAAACGCCGCGCAGTTCCATTCCACACGCCATCAGAGAGAGCAGCTCCTTTGCTTACTGAAGCACTTGTTGAGCGATGACGAAGATTTGGATGTTTGCTGCAACGGACATCACCCGGACAAAGTGATTTCCAACATTTTGTGGGCTGCCACGAACACCTACATGAAAATATACGTCCAGATGAAGACGGACCTGCTAACGGCTAAGAAGGCCGCAGCTCAAGAGAGAAAATTAAAAAAGTTTAGATGTTTAGATGTTTAGATGTTTAGAGCTATGCGTGCCGCATGCACTGCGCGCGACGCCGGCAGATGCTTTCCCGCACTGCTCGGTCAAGGTGCGTGACGTCACGGAGAGAGTGCGCAGGCCTGAAAATATTCTAGGAGGCTTTGCCTCTACCCGCCTATCCGTCCGTACGTCCTCCCGCCCGCCCGATCGTCCGTCTGTCAATCAATCAATCAATCAATCAAATAATCAATTAATTATAAATAATTAATAATATTTTGATCCAATAGCGTTTCACCCCGCACTCCCCATGTGTGCGCGTGTGTGCCTGTCGTCTGCTCGGCTCGACGTTTTACGTATCTGCTTTTCGTGGCGATTGCTGTGCGGTGTAAGTGTGCTTGTAACCGCGCATGTTTAAGTTCCGCACTATGCACAAGTCTAATAAATCCTCGGGTAAATAATGCGAGGCAGACTCTCTACATTAAGCCCCGTTCTACGTACATATGCGTCCAGAATAACATATAGACCACGCTTCCGCGTTCAGCCTTTTCACTCGCGTCGTGCAACAGAAATGTATATGCTTGCAGCCTTTATGTGAAAAGATAAAAGTTAATATTACTTACATATGCATTAAAAATCAATTTTTGTTTATTAGATAACGCATCAGAGGAATTTGGCCACCGACGCGTGGTCCATAATCTGTCCGCGACCGGACGCCGGGTTCCATATCGTGAAGGAAGCCATATCAGTGTGCTAGATTCTTTTCTGTTCCAAAGTACCCCTAACGTTTTGAAACGTGGTCGAGCCGTCCTACAGGCAGACATAGTTCTCAACGTGAAATCAGCACTCTGTTAACTTTACTCTGACGTATATTGTCCGGCACTTCAGTGACCTGTGTTCAGCGGCGCAACAGTCAGTATTCTCCGTGATAGACCCGCTCTTACCAGCGACGTGGTGCCAGCAGTTTACGGAAATGTTTCGGCGTACCACTACAATATAAAGTACCCTAGAAAAGGCAGTCTACATTAAATGGAGATATGCAGCCACCCCCTGAAACTGGAGCGTTGCGAAGTGAGTGCCTCTTCATGTGATGATCTTACAGACCACACAGGATGAAGGGGTTGTTTCAGACCACTTTGTCTCTTCCGTCTGAACTTTATGCTGTTTCTTATGTTCAAAGGTGCGAATTTCTAAGCGGCTATTGGTCCAGAAAACGAATCGTTGCGTATGATCACATCACAGCCTTCACTGTGTTTCCATTGAAGTATCATAATCTCTGGCTTGAAAAAATAGCCGTCAATACGTCGACAACACGCGGGTTTCTGCGACGGAATTAGTGCAAGCGATCCAAATGAAAAGGATCGATCGATAGAATTCAACCAATGAACAAAAAGTTTCGAAGACCTTCCAGAGGTAGATTCTGTTCTCCCATACAAAGGATTTTGGGAAAAATGGAAGGATCTAAGGAAACTAGAAGCGTCTTGAGAACAAGTGCGGCATTAAACGTTTAAGTGCGCCCTGTACTGGAAAAGAGGCACACTAAACAGCACGTCCAAAGCGTAGGTACCTCAGCAAGCTACTAATAATTTAGGCGTCTTCTGAAAGGAGATGTAACACTTCCAGAGATGTACCACTTCCTGCAAGCTCAAGCTATAGTATACCAACGGTACAACGGAAGCGTAGCTGTTGACGCTCTAGGTTAAGTCCACGTTTAAAAGTTTGAAATACGGAGAATGTTTACTACATTCGAATCAGTACGAAGGTACGAAGTTGTGCTACGTAGAAGGCGACGATAAGCGGGCCACTGTGCTTTCTGATTGCCTTTCTCTCCTGACTGCGCTCGTCGGCTCGAGGGGCCGCCCTGCTCATCCGTTCACTAGGATTTTTCATTCCACCACATATTAAAGAAGTGCGTTTTCATTGGCATCCAGTCATTGCGGCATTTACGCTAATGTGATGTCTGTTTTTTACAAACTGAGCCATTTGCGAGCATGTGGTGCCAATAAATACAAACGCTGTGCAATTGGCAGTAACCCGATTTCAATGTTTCCAGCAACTGCATTCTTAGAGTCATCAGCCTCTTTTTGCTACAGCGGATTTTCAGCGCTTGCCATTCCCAAGGAGTGTCCGCTTATACCGGTCAAGGCAATGCGGGGTGCGCATGACCCCCTTCCGGTCCAGAATACCAGAATTATTCTTTATTTGTGCCTATCAGGATACTCACGCTGGAACGACTGTGAATCACGTGGTGAAATTGAATAACTTGATCAACTTCTCTCCTGTCTACTGTTTGCTACCCTACGAAGTGTGATCTGGAGATTCCCTACACCCGATTAGGAATTCCACTTTCTATTCCGGCTATTCTCTCACGTGGGAGAAGCGCCAGGGGATAGGTTCAAAAACCAGTGTGCAGTTATGTTCATAGTTGCATAATTACGTCAGAGAGATTGCTTTGTTACTTACAATTTCCTAAGTTTTTTTCTCTACTGCAAACTTTCTACCACGTCAAACTTAAATGTGTCGATGAGTTCCTAATATTTGAATATGCAAAATACGTTCGCCGATCTCCCACTATGGGTGTGCCATTCCAGCAGAGGCCAACAAAAAAAGTGATGGAGCAATCGCCCTACACCAGCTGCGGGCTCGAGAGAGACGATGTGGATCGCGTCAGAACCACGAGATTAGTGCCACGTAGAAGGCGAAGTTGATCGGGCAGTGGCGCGGGAAAGAGCACTCGCACTACACCAGTTGCGAACAACCTCAGGATTGGCCAATGGACAAATCTGCTAAAAAATGCACCCATCGCATTAGCGCTTGCATCCTAAAATAAAGATCGAGTCATCAATGCTTGAGGTCGCAATCAGGGTCCTACCGTTGATGCAGCGACAGCAGATCAGAGCGTGTTCTGCTGCTTCAAAAAGCTGGGCCATCGCATGCGAATGGCGACATTCCTTCCGAACGATTGTGTTTCGTTAACATTTTGGCAACAAGTTCTCGCTTCCACTTATTACTTATTGGCGCTGAAACACGCACCAGGAGTTTTGATTAATAAATGCAACCCTTTAACACGCGAGGCCTAGCCTGAATCTGCCACGTGGCCAGCCTGGCCCAGCGCCTGGCGCGCTCACTACTTCGCACTACAGAGAACAGCGCCACCTACGAGAGGCATGAAACGGACGAGCACCCCTCGCGTTCCGTACGAGTCACCTATGCCTTTTTAGGCACCATAATCTTTACTTCGCGCAGACATCCCAATCCCGTGCTCATTTGGTCGTTGACTACCTCTCCCTAAAAGACAGGTAACATTCCCAGTGCTCACCTTTCAAGTTTTTTGCACTCGAGCAGAATGTTTATTGTCCGTTCGTGTCCGGATGACTTTCCACTGTTTACCTCCTCATGCCTGAACGTCAACAATCGATGGCTGAAAAGCCGTGCCAAACCGAGGGAGGCATCTTTATACAAAGAAGCCCACTTTTTTATTTACACACGCTGCTTTTGCTGAATGTTCCAAGCTTCGAGGGCTCTCGGACGCGCTTTCGTGTGTGGCCATCGCTGGCCTAGAAGCTGGTCGCAGAGCGCTGACGCTTCAGCTGGCGGAGGTGTTCCAGGCGGCAGTGGTCGTCCCTCTTGCTTTTCAGCGCGAAGAGCTTCCTACAGAAGCCGCACTGGAAATTACCGCGGTTGCGTTGGAGGCGCTTGTGACCACAGGCAGAGGTGGCGCTGGCGAACTCAGCGCCGCACTTGAAGCCCCGCCGTTCGCCAATGTGGGTTCCCAAGTGCAGGCCCATGATAGACTCGTTCCTGCACAAGCGGTAGCATATGAGACATGGCACTTTGGTGGGCCGGGGCTCGCCGTCAAAGTCAGGCTGGTATATCTGGAGGGAGATTAGACGGCTCGGAAGGTGGAATCTTCTGTCGCAGAGCCAGCACCAGTGTATGGTGTCCTCTCCTGCGGGCCTGATGTTCAGCAGGCGACGCCTCTGGTCCGACATGTGACGCTGCTGCAGAGAAAAGAAAGCGGGATGGTCGCTCAAGGCACCTTTACGAATCGCACTCTCGCTGCCGCTTAAGTTCGCTTACCGCAATTGTTCTGGAGAGTATTTTTGTCACATGTATTGGTTGAAGTGCATGAATATCACAAATTCAATATCGCAAACACACGCTCGGTATTGATCAACTGACTGGACCACTTTAAGCTAGATTTAAAACGAAACCATAATATATGACTAGAAACTCGTAATGGTCAGTTTCCGTGGTGTCTCCATTTATTTATTTATTTGTTTCCTTGAAATACCATCAGGGCTATATGACATTATAGAGGGGAGTGTTTATACAATGTAGTAAAACATAGAAACATGAGCCCAATATTACAGATGGTTGCTAGTTATACAGTGTTAGCTGAGGCATCTTGAAATAAACGGTGATCATTGATTAGTGCCAGTGGTGCGGGAAGGTGATTCCACTCGTCGGATGTCCGGGGTAAGAAGGAATGAAAGTAGGTTTTCGTTCTGCAGAATGATATTCCAACCTTGTGGACGTGATCCATGCGCGATGACAGGTACTGTGGGGGTGAAATAAGTTCTTCGCGTAGATAAGAATGGAGAAAAAGTTTATGAAAAAGGCAAAGACGAAGTGTTCGACGACGGGACGCAAGGGATGGCAGACCGAGACTAGATTTCATGCTGGTTATGCTTGCAGTTCTGTTGTAGTTAGAGAGAATGAATCAAGCAGCTGTATTTTGGACCATCTCAAGTGAATGCGTTAAGTTCTGGTGATAAGGATCCCATATCGATGCAGCGTATTCGAGTTTAGGTAAAACTAGTGTTTTTTTACAGTAAAAGCGTCAGCGATGATGGTGCTTTAGCAAAGGTACGACGAAGGTATACAAGTGTTTTGTTGGTGTTGTTAACGACATGTGTGACATGAGCTGTCCAGGTAAGGTCATTAGTAATGTGAGCACCGAGGTATTTATTAGAGTGTACGGGGATGATAAGAGGGCAAGTTATTAGTCACTCGAGACACACGCATGAATTTGCACTGGTTAACATTAAGGTCCATTAGCCAAGTTTTACACGAGGTTGAGATGGAGTCGAGGTCGGATTGTAGCATTAGTACGCCGCTATCGCATGTTATTTCCCTGAATATTACGCAGTCGTCTGCGAATAGGTGACTGTGAGATGAAATGCAGGAGGGTAGGGCGTTAATGTAAATAAAGAAAAGAAGCGGACCGAGCAGAGAGCCTTGTGGAACACCGGAGTGAACCATACTCGAATCTGAGGTGAGGTCATTAATAGAAACAAACTGTTGACAGTTTGTAAGAAAAGCTTCAAGCCAGGTTAGAATCGTTGGGTCCAGGTTAAGTAGCTGCAGTTTTTATAGTAGTAAGTTATGACACACTTTATCAAAAGCTTTCGCGAAATCTATGAACACGCAGTCAGTGAGTTACGATCAAGGATAACATGCAACTTATTAGTAAAGGATACAAGTTGGGTTTCGCATGAATATCATTTTCGGAATCCGTGTTGGAACCGCGAGTAGAAAGAGTTCGGTTCTAGAAAGTTAGCTAGGTGAGAAAACAAGATGTGTTCGAGAAGATTACAAGGAATGCTGGTGAGAGAAATTGGCCGGTAGTTTAGTGGAGAATGCTTGTTACCTGATTTGTGGAGTGGAATCACCTTCCCCACATTCCATGCAGCAGGTAGTGAACCCTGGTCAAGTAACTGCTGAAAAATTTTTGTTAGTATGACAAAAGAATAAACACTTGTATTTTTTAATAATTTGGCATTGATTAGGCCGCAGCCTGGAGCAGCGGATAATTTTAGAGTTTATCTGGTTTGAAACACCATTTGAAACGCATTTTTAGTACCGTCCTTACAAGCATAATTTATTCAAGACAATTTTATCTTTTAATGGGGTAGAGCACCTCTTCAGCCTGTATCTTGCATGAAGGAGCGTGCCTAGTTTGATAAAAAAATAACTCCTGCGGTTCAATCGAACCAAAGACGCTCGGGTTATAAGATGACCGCTCTATCCTCTACACCATCTAAAGACGGTTGCCAGAGCCCATGCTGAAGCGTGTTAGGTGATAGACACCTGAATTGTGTTGTATGAACTGTAAATGTTTGAGCAACAAAACAAGGAATGAAGTTGAGCAAAGGAAAGGCATGCGTCTCTGTCGTGCTGTTGACTCTCGAACCACGCTTTAAGGAATGCTTACCTGATTTCCACTGTATACTGGGAAGGGGTGATGAAATTTAACATGATGATATATCAACTAGCCACAGTGATTGCTCTTCCTGTGTTGAATGTAGCTGTTCACTTGCCTCGCGTTTCAAGCTCAACAGTTCCGCTGTTGTAAGTTGTTGTTAGTGCAGTTGCCTGCACCGATTGGGGATAGCAGGATGTAGCCAACTGGGGACTGCAGGTTGTAGCCATCTGAGGACTCAATCAATCAAAGGAAGCTTTATTTCATAATTCAAAAAAAAATTGTACAAAATATTTGGACCGATAGCCTACATGGCTAGTGTCCGGTCCAATACAAATCAAGTCATTTAGGCAACCACATAAATATGTAAAGTGAGAATTAAACGAAAACAGCGAATTAACACAGCAAAAGCATCCAGTGTCCGATCGCATGCAAAACAAGGCATTTTGGCAAACGTACAAGGAAGGTATACACCGGCATTTTAAGAAACACAGAAACACAAAAAGGGAAATCACATGATTACTTGATTAAGCAAGAAATACAATTTAGAAGATAGTTTAAAATTTCTGGCAAGCTTTATTTCCAATGGCAATGTATTCCAGACTTTCGTCCCAATGAACTCAATTAATCTCTCACCGTATGTGTTGTGATGGATCGGAAGATTAAAATTACCATTGGCAGCATGTGTTGTGTTGCGAACAGGCAAAGTGAATAAGCTCATCGGGAGTGGAGAGTTAGTTGTTAACATGCAGTTTACTAGAAGGGAGATTTTGTAGTCGCGTAGGGCGGAAAATTTTAGTACTCGAACTTCTTCAAACAGATTGTTAGTAGGATGATGCAATGGAGAATATGTTATAATCCTTAGTGCTCGCTTCTGTAACCGTTGCAGAGGTGTGAGATAAGTTGAGTATGTGTGGCCCCATGATTCGCAGCAATAACTCATATGACAATGAACGAATGAGAAGTACAAGCTTCGTAATATGTTGCGAGGAAAGTATTTTCTAGCCTTAATAAGGACGTAGCAACCAAACGCAGCTTTATTACAAACGCTGTTCACTTGATTCTTCCAGTTAAGGTTATTGTCAAAGATAACACCAAGATATTTAAATGAAGGAACTGATTCGATTATACAATTGTTCAAGGAAATCCTAATATGGTTAAAATCAACGTTTCTTCTTCTTGTATGGAAGACGACATATTTAGTTTTCGCAACGTTCAATGTTAATCTATTGTTACTGAACCAGTTGGAAACAGTCATTAAATCCTGCTTCATGTCGTCTTGCATCGCAGAAACCGATTTACCTGTGAATATGAGGGCCGTGTCGTCTGCATACATGAGAACCTGCGAAAGCGAGACTGAACCTGGAAGATCATTTATATAAATGGAAAACAGTAGAGGCCCCAGGACAGATCCTTGGGGTACTCCGCATTTTATATAGCTATATGTAGATTCAAGGTTGTTAATTACCACTTTCTGTTGTCGACCTGATAAGTAACTGGTGAAAAATTGCAGTGTGTCATCAACAATCCCGTAGGCGGCTAGTTTCCTCAGTAATATTGGATGTGATACAGTGTCGAACGCCTTCTTCAGGTCTAAAAATATACCAATTGCGATTTCGTTTTTATTAAGAGCTGAATTTATCAACTGGGAAAGCGTTAGAACGGCTGTAGAGGTCGACCTGTTTGGGACGAAACCGTGCTGCTGGTGACAGATGATGTTATACTGACTAAGGAATATTTTTAGTTGAATGGCAATTAGTTTCTCAAAAAGAGTATTTAGAATGCTTAGTACAGATATTGGACGATAACTACTTGGGTTGTTTTCGTCTCCAGATTTATAAATAGGCACAACTTTCGCGATTTTTAGAATGTTTGGATAGCAACTAGTCTCTATAGCATGGTTAAATATATGGCATAGTGGGTTGGACAGAATGTCAATATTATGCTTTAAAACTGCAGTCTGAATACTGTCGTGCCCAGCCGCTTTATTAACTGGCAGTGCGCTTATTACAGATGTAATTTCCTCGACAGTGACTGCATTTAGATTAAAATCGGTGTGGACAACTCTGGGTAGGGTAGTAGAGGCGGACTGAAAAGAGAACTGGTTTGCAAGAGATTCACCAACATTGGAGAAGTAGCTATTAAAGTCATTGACTACCTGTACGGAGGGGTCGTTAGGGGTAACGCGTTTCTTTGGTCCAAGTCCTGTGACGTCCTTAACAATTTTCCAAACTTGTTTCGAGTCAAGGCCAGGTTTCGTGACTAATTTACTGTAATACATTTTTTTCGCTCTCCTCATCATCGTAACAGACTTATTCCTATAAAGCTTGAATTGACCGTGATAATAATTGTTTGTTTTGTTTTGCTTCCATTTGTGATAGAAGGAGTCTTTTTTCTTTAGAACCGCAAGTATATGATCAGTTATCCACGGGCACACAGCTTCTTCGTAGTTACGTCGTGTGCATTCGCGCTTGGATTTCATTACGGCATTTGATACGCAGCGGATAAAATTTTCACACTCTATATTCACATCACTGTCGTACAATTTCACAAAATCAATGCTCTGCAAGAAGTTTCGAACGCAGGCGTAATTTACTCAAGTTCTTTGGTCTCTAGAATACGTTTTGCAATGCGGATATAAGTAAGTGCGTGGTAAACACATGAAAGTCGGACAGTGATCAGCAATAGCTATATCACAAACGCCAGCGCGTACAGTCATTTCATTGTTGCAGAACATATGATCTATAAGGGATGCAGATGTCTGTGTTATACGAGTAGGTGAGGAAATAACGTTTTTAAGGTTAAATGACTGCATGAGAAGCAGGTAGTCGCACTCGGAACATCCATCTTTTAAAAGATCGATGTTGAAATCACCGCATATAACAAGTGGAGTATTGGTTGTCATTAGTGGGTTGAAGATAGTTTCCATATCCGAGAGAAAGTCCTTTACGCTTGCGTTGGGAGGCCGGTATACCACACCAATGTTAAGACCACAGCCGAGGTGTACAAAAAGAGATTCGACAGACTGCTTACTACATGAGCTATCTTTTACAACCTGGTAATCAACACTATTCTTTATGAAAAGCGATACACCCCCACCGCGTGATTGGCGGCACCTTGGTAAAGATATCATGGCATATCCGGGTATTTCAGCGGTTTCATTTTCCTTTAACCATGTTTCTGTAATTGCAATAATGTCATAATGAAAGGAGAATTGTGATAAATAGGAAAGAAGAAGGTCTAAATTTTTATGTATGCTGCGGATATTACAATGCAAAATAGATATGTTTTCCCTTTCTATCCAGGTTTGCTCGATTTGCTTTACACAAACAGCCATTGTGTTAGAGAACTTGTCGCAAGTCTTCTGCACTTGTCACGTGAAGAACATGTGAGTTTTCAACTTTGCGCATCAAAATTTTTCCGTCTGACACCCACGTGAACTTCCATTTTTTCTCTTTCTTTGCTTTCACCGCCATTCCCAGCAATACTTTATTAGCAGGACATAAGTGCTCATTCACAAAAACGGGCGTATTGCCTTCAAAACCCAACTGAGAAACATTAAGCCTTTGCTTCTTTGCAACTTTCAGAATTTTATCCCGCACTGTACGGGAAAAAAAATTGACAATTATGTTCTGTTCATCTTTTTTCTTTGTAGGTACACGATGAATAACTTCAATGTCAGACTCGACCACTTCAGTGTTCAGGCATCCAGAAATCGTTTTCATGGTGGAGATGAGGTTCTCGTCCGCAACCACAGGAACACCCTTTATCTCCAGGTTATTTCGGCGACTGTATTGTTGCATATCAGTCAACTCTCTCCTGACTTTCTTTAATTCTGATGTCAAATGGGCGTTAGTACTCCTTATTGCCTCATTTTCTGCTTTAGTGACAGCAAGTTCTTTCCTCATCTCCACCATTTCTGATCTGAAACCCTCGAACTTTTCATTGATCAAGCTCATAGATTCTTTCAGCGATTGTAACTCTGTTTCAATCACCGTTTTCACCGTATCTTTCAGTTCTACATGCTTGGCATCAAAAAGAGCGGATAACTCATTCAGGGCCTTTGCTAGTTCCTTGATCGTTGACGGCGCTTTATCAGACATGATTCTCGCCAAAAGTGGAGCAATCCAGCAGCCAGAGATACGCTCTTTAACTTAACAGGAAAAGACTTCCAGCACGTACCTGCACAGAAGGAACGGGGGGTTAACCGCTGCCCAGTCTCGCGGCTGCCTGGATTGCTCCAAAATGACGACCCCCGTCGACCAACGCAGTCTTTTATAGCTGAGCGGTGACGTCAGACCAGGCCAGACGCGTCAAGGGGGAGTTTCCGCAGGAACATCTTGCGCCGACACGTGTGTACCACCGCAACAGCACAGTGATGTGGCAGGGATGAGGTGACGATGGTCCGGCCGCAAAAACACTTGATCGCCGTCGAAGCTCTGCACAGAAGGAACGGGGGGTTAACCGCTGCCCAGTCTCGCGGCTGCCTGGATTGCTCCAAAATGACGACCCCCGTCGACCAACGCAGTCTTTTATAGCTGAGCGGTGACGTCAGACCAGGCCAGACGCGTCAAGGGGGAGTTTCCGCAGGAACATCTTGCGCCGACACGTGTGTACCACCGCAACAGCACAGTGATGTGGCAGGGATGAGGTGACGATGGTCCGGCCGCAAAAACACTTGATCGCCGTCGAAGCTCTGCACAGAAGGAACGGGGGGTTAACCGCTGCCCAGTCTCGCGGCTGCCTGGATTGCTCCAAAATGACTGCTGGCTCTAGCTAACTGGGGGCTGCTATCTGTAGGCACCTGTAAGTTGTAGCTGGGCGCACCAGTGGAACTAATGTCTGTAGGTGGCGGTGATTGCAAATTTTGGGCAGTCTCTCCATTGCTGATCCTTTTAAAATTTCTGCGGCACACTCTTCCCCCGAGCTCCCTGAAGAAGCAAAAAACAGATTATAGCAATGATGTATTGAACCATCAGTGCTTTGATTTACACAAAGGTGGTAAGTTGGACTCTTGTTATTCAATCACTATGACTGCTATGAAACAATCCGAAGACCTGACGAACTTGAGTGCTGTTTCATTGTGGTTTTTCGTAATTTTATGGTATTGTTTGTGCATCAATATCATGTATAAAACGCATTTTTCTGCCGTATTTTCTTTGTTTCAATACAGATAAAGACGCAGCACGTTTGTTCGTTCGATAAAATTTCTGGAAGTTGTGTAGTAAGGATTTCATGATCAGCCAAAAACACAATTCTCTCCACCTGCAGTTACCCGCCGCGGTGGCTCAGCGGTTAGGGCGCTCGACTACTGATCCGGAGTTCTCGGGTTCGAACTCGACCTCGGCTGCTGCGTTTTTATGGAGGAAAAACGCTAAGGCGCCCGTGTGCTGTGCGATGTCAGTGCACGTTAAAGATCCCCAGGTGGTCGAAATTATTCCGGAGCCCTCCACTATGGTACCTCTTTCTTGCTTGCTTCTTTCACTCCCTCCTTTTTCCCTTCCCTTAAGGCGCGGTTCAGCTGTCCAACGATATATGAAACAGATACTGCGCCATTTCCTTCCCCCAAAACGAATTATTATCTCCTCCTGCTGTCTGTGCCAGCTGCGGCTGTCCTACAATTTCAAACTTTCCAATCTCATCAGGTTACATGACTTACCCTCTCGTATGTCTACTTTTTCATAATCTGTGGCACTGTTATAAAAGAGTTATCCACAGTATGTATTTACCTGTGTCATAGTGGTCACTATTTGATGTTTCAGGAAGTAGACTGAAAGGTAGAATGTACATGTAATTGGCTTGTTTTTTCTGGCTTGCGCAGTGGAAGCTGCGAGCTACACCACGAAATAACAACTGTGATGTGAAGGTGTCCTGCATTTTATATACCCTGAATATGTCCATTTCAAATTTTCCCAATGATATCCGGAACAATCGCAAAGAAACAGAGTCTATCGCCAAAGAAGGCAGTTAGTTCTGTTAACGAGGGGAAATTAATGGTGTCACATGCTTACAAGTTGGCAGTTAGCTACAAGCAAAGAAGGAAAAGAGCCATGCCTCTGGTCGGATAAGAACTCTGGACTTCTGAAGATTGCGGGTTGGATACCAGCAGATGTTATGTGTTTGGTGGAATGTTTTCTTCTTCTATATTATTTGTATCTAATGGACAGTTTATAAACATGTGGAATAAATTATTTTCTAAGATTATCAATAGTAATAAAAAATTACCTTCGCTTGCCATGGTGTTCGTCAGTTTATTTGTGACGGTGTTGCAGCCAGTCCTTCAACTCCCTACTTGTGTCTGCACATAGACTCGTGCCAGTTTTCCAAACTTCTCTTTTTCTGTATTAATTCGTAAAATTGCTGCAGTCAATTTAATTTCAGTTCTTTGCTTTATTCAAATTTGAGGTCTCGAAAGTGCCATTCAAGTCATGAGGACACCTGTGCAATGCATTTTACTACATTCTCAAGGCCATTTAACCTCGGGGGCTTTTGTCCAAGACTATGTATATCACTGCCTCGTGGTTTTTCTTCAACCGCGTGCAGTGACCCCTCTACATTTCCTCTTTCCGCTCTCCACCCTATTGAAAAATCTCGTATATATGTGTTAAATGTGTCTCATATATGCGCAATTATTGGATATGTGTCCACATATATGCTCGTATGGCATACGCGTTCCTCTTCACGTATGGCGAAACACATATATACGTGTGATACTTGCCTCATATATACGTTATTGGATACGTGTCACACCCGTCCCTTGTATATACGAGGGCCACGTAACCTCCGTAGAGATACGAGGGCCTCGTCATGGGGATACAATGGCCTTGAAACACGTACTCTGGTGTACAGTTAATAGCTCTGAATATGTAGGCTACCTGAATGAACCTGTAACCATTCAGTGCAGCAAATGCTGCATCCCAACACTAAATACCCAGCTGCAGTCAATGAAATAATTTTTCTTGCTGCCTTTATTTTATCATTTTTATCTGATTACAGTCAATGACTACATGGGCAGGTGCAGGCGATGATTACTTGATGTCCCTCAGCATGTCCGCCAGGTAGCAATTCAACTGCTCTCCATATTTTCTCATCCTCGGCAGCTCGTGCAGCTTTGATATATGCATCAAATGCATCTAAAAGAGTACTAATGATGACAAAATTGAAGACATGCAGGTGCTGTAAAATAAAGGTATTTAAGTCATGCACATTTAAAGAAACAAATGCCTTTGTCAGTCAGGAAATGTGCCTAAACAAAAGAGGCTTACTGCCCACAGCTGCTGCTTTTTTTGAGCTCATCCGAGGCTTCTGCATGGCACCAGCCTTAAAGAATTGCCGGCATACTGAGCCGGTGATGCTCCTTCCCCGAACGTTCTTTCCCCTAAGGCTCCTCGGGGAAGGAGCATCACCAGGAAGGAGCGTAACTTTTGTGGGGAACCCCACAAAAGTTTTGTGGCGTCCTTGCAAAACAAAAACTCTCGAACTCGGGAAAGAAGCCAGCGCCACCGCTCTGCACTGACAATTTCCGCTCCCTAGGTGGACCTGCAATAAAACAGCTGCACATATGCTTTGTATAAAGGCCTTTAACAGATTGGGGAGAGAGTTATATTTGCCACATTACAACTGCTAAAATCCTATTCCTCAGGACTCCTATATGTAACATTACGAAAATGGCAATTTTCCTTGCAAACGAATCTAATGATAAAACATGACACATCGCTCTCTTCTTTGGAGTGAGCAGCGCGATGGGCCACCAGGTCACGTTCGTGTGCAATCATATCAAGCTGCCTTTGACAACATAGATGAACCTTTTTATCTCTACTTCAGGCTCCACTGCACCCTGCCAACAGTAATCTTGCCAAATATTCAGAATCACAGAACTAGCAGATGAAAGATTATGAATATTTTAAACACAGAAATTAAATCTTAGCACAAGAGGCTGTGCTAATTAGAATATGAAAGGTGAAAGGTTGTGGTCATGGTCTAGTGATCTAAGCCTTCATTAAGCAAAGCTGCCCTGAGCTGTCAAAGGTTCAAATTGTGCCTGAGGCTCCTGTGCAGGCAATATTTTTCCGCTCCATGCCATTTGGATGAAAAATTTCACGTGTCCGAGAGGTGTGCACTGATCCTCAGCCCTATACGTTTCACAGTTTCTAGATTGTTTGCCTGCAGTTACCAAGCACGAGAGCTAAAAGCATTTCAAGCTTACAAACTAGTTCTAAATATGAGAAGCCATCGTACCTGGCCATTGACCTCAGCAAGAACACCTGAATTACGTGGAAATGTTCACACAATGAAGAGGGCATGTAAGGCCCACTTTTCTTTTTGTCATTTCCTATCCATATTCAGTTCTTTAATTGTCACGTCACAGTTGTTTGGAGGGACATTTATTCACTCCATTGTGGCCTATGCCCAAGGTAGCTGAGTCAAATCCAGGTGAGGGCAGCCACATGATGATATAGGTGAAGTGAAAAACACGCCCCTTTGCTGTGCTTTGTCAGCGCACATGCGGTTGAAATTCATCTGGAGCCCTCCACCATGGCGTCTACAATAGCTCATCAGAGACATTGTCATTCATATTTTTGCTAATCTCATTGTGGCAGTGCTCGACGTGCTCGGCTTGTATACGCAGATGTTTAATGAATCACATTGGCCTGTTAACGGGCTCGCATCTCATCGTCATCATCAAAACTCGCATGCAATGCTGGTTGTGTTCTCCTCCTTCATTCCCGTTACAAAGCCTGGTCCTTTTATAGGCATCTGCCACTTCATTCTTAGGTTGTATTTGAGTATAGTAAATAAGGAGAAATTTAACTAATATTGTGTGTCACTTGCTGGTGTGTTGTTCGTGTGCTCTTTGTACAAAACTGACTCTTGTGCAATGATATATTATGTAGTGTTTTTGTGTATTATGTAGGGTTGTTTCATGAAACAGATGGCATTGGCGGATTCTGTTCATACGAGAGGTGATCAGTATATTTTTTACCTCGTGGTCTGTAACACATTTATTACCCCCTGAAAGGGAAAGACGTTACAATGAAAAGAAATTTTGATGTTCCCACTTTTCATGATATTTTCATTTTGCACATGGCACTACTGATATTGAAGTAGTCACAAGGAAAATGTTACTATACATCAGTGTATGTTTATAACAGTTACTCGAAACCAAATTTTGGATGGTGGCTCAGTGATTAGGGCGCTCGACTACTGATCCGGAGTTCCCGGGTTTGATCCCGACCACGGCGGCTGCGTTTTTATGGAGGAAAAACGCTGAGGCGCCCGTGTGCTGTGCGATGTCAATGCACGTTAAAGATCCCCAGGTGGTCGAAATTATTCCGGAGCCCTCCACTACGGCACCTATTTCTCTCTTTCTTCTTTCACCCCTTCCTTTATCCCTTCCCTTACGGCGCGGTTCAGGTGCCCAACGATATATGAGACAGATACTGCGCCATTTCCTTTCCACCAAAAACCAATTATTATTATTATGGCAGAAGGTGTTCTACTTATCATTATCCACCATCGAATGAGTCCAATTTATGGTAATGGGTATGTTATTTTCCAGTCAGATGGCGGGTACAAACTGTGGTACATTTAAGATCCAGCTGTGTTGAGTGTGAAAGACGAGGAGTGCAGTGGATGCCCGCTGTCTGCACCTCGCATCTGAGGTCGTGGTACATGTGGTTGAGTGTATTTGTGATGATTGTCACATTAAGCAGACGGTTATTGCGGGCATTCTTGAACTTGAGGATGCTCAAGGACCATGCACTTTTGCATGCAATAACGAAGGACCATGCAATAACGCCGTTTTGTATAAGCTGCAGTTTCGGGATGTTCTGCATCACCCACCAATAGTTCTGACCTAGCGCCTTGTAGCTACTGGCTATTCCGTAGCTGAAGAAACATTTGAAGACCATTAGTGCCCCGTTGGGGCCATCAGCCTCATTCTTCTCTGAGGGCATGTAAACAATAGTGCATCGATGACGCAAGGGCATCAGTGTAAGTGGGGGACTATATCAAAAATGAATTACACCTCAGAAAAAAGACATCTGAAGCTTTATGTTTATAATAATATCTTTCACTTTCAGTAATTACCATGTTATAGACAAGGAGGCAAATTATTCAACACACCTCTCAAGCTTGGGATCTATGTATGGGAAATTTTTGCATCTGTATAGTCACTTCGTTATTATTGGAAGCTACTTGAGTCATTTATCCCACGGACCAATGTTTTGTGGCCTCATTATCTATTTTGATTTAGATGGTGGCCTTGGCTTAATTTTTAGTTCTTTTCCTAAGAGATTTCTAAATCTTTTTTTCGAATGTGTGCTTCAACGGAGATGTAGCTTTGAAACAGGCCAGTATTGGAATGCCATATTCTTGTTCATACATGTGCTAAGCTGATGAAGTGTAAAATGGTACTATACTTGGGATTTCACAACCCACCACGTTAGAAGGATCTACTTTGATTACCTGTGTTCTTTATGAGCTCAAGTGCGCCGCGTGAAATACAAGATGACATGTAATCCATTTAGTTTCATATGAGCCATATAAAGGGCACAAATATTGTTACGCGAGGCAAGCTGATGAAGAGTACTGCATAACAGATGGCGATGGAATGATTTAATGGCGGCGGGCCTAGCGCGAGCGTTCCGTGCCGCGCCACTGACCACTTTGTGGTCTTCAAGTCCTTGACTCTACCCGGGGCTGCCGAGCGATCGTGCCGATCGCGCGAACTTAAAGACCGGCAGTGAAGAAGAAGCGCAGGGTGTGACGATGACCGTGACAGGACGGATGAGCACAGAAGAGAAGAAGATGCAGGGTTTGCAGTCACGATGAAAGAGATGAACAGATTATGATCAGATGAGCGCTGGCCCAGGAAGCTTATGGGCCGTAGCTAGCTAGGTCACCTTGAGCCGACGGCCGAGGCCCATGAACACACCGAACGGCATGGGCAGGGGCTGTGTTGGAATGTGTTGGCGGCTTCTAGGGTCGGGGGGTCGTAGGTTCGAGTAGCGGCGACGTCGTCATGTTGTCTTGTCTTCTGGTCGGGGCAGGGGACGGGGCTGGGGTGAACGACATGGTCTGTTCTGGTCTGGCGGGCTGGGGCACAACCGGGCGGTGCGAGAAGGAACACGCGACCGACGACCAAGCACACGCAGGACTCTGAAGCTCCAGGACCAGGATGTGGATGAACTCCGCACCTCACGTCAAATCTTACGTGACGGCAAGCAGGTGAAGACAGTACTACATAACAGATGGCGATGGAATGATTTAATGGCGGTGGGCCTAGCGCGAGTGCTCCGCGCCGCGCCACTGCCAACTTTGTCGTCTTCGAGTCCGTGACAATATGAGCTTACTGAGAGACGCAGTTCACCCATATGAGTGATACGAGAGCTGCATATTGGCTCAAATGAGTGTTACAAAAGGCACATATCGGCCCATTCGTGTGATACGAGATCCATATTTCTGCCCAAACAACTGATACGATAGACACGTATCAGCTCATACGAGGCATACGAGGGACACATATTAGCCCTTAAGAGGGATACGAAGGATACATATGCCCATACGAGGCATACGAAGGACACAAATCAGCCCATACGAGGGATGTGAAGGACACATATCAGCCCATAAAAGGAATACGAGGGACACATATTGCCTTATGCGAGACACTATTGGACACATATCATCTTGTATGACCACATACTAGACACATATCATCTCGTATGACCACAAACCACACTAAATAAATTCATACGAGACACATATGCATCCTAATGAGATTTTTCGTTAGGGCATATAAGGATGCTGTGCTAAATGCTCACTCAACTGACCAGCTGAAGCTTACCACCAAGGTCAGTTGGGTCTTAAACCTACAAGAGGCCCCGAGGCACAATAGCAGATACTCACACCTATATTATTAAGGTTACTTCCTCCTTTAGCGGCGTTATCTGCCTCAGATAAGTGTATTATTTTACCATTTTAAAACCAATTCCACGGCAACCCTTACAAACAGCTGCTTCCTTCACATATTTTGTATCCTGTATTTCATTTGATTGATATTATTTAGTTCCAACATCATTATTTGTGCGTCTGCAATTCGCCGCTAAGTTTATCACCACAACTTATCATCAGCACTTCTGAGAGGGCTAAATTGTTCCTCCTCAATGTCCTCAGTGTCCCTTTAATTCAAATTGTTCTTTACATAGCAAAAAGGTTCAACGAAATGAGACAATAACAACTGTCAGAAGATTTTGACATACACTGGTCTCCTCGCGTTTGGAGTGTTGTTGAAACAGACCAGTGAAACAAAACTCACTGTTTAATGGTAGGACAAAATTGGCTCACATTATTTTATAATTTGTCTTGTTTTCAAGAAATGTGTGAAACGGTCAATTTTGTTGAATCTGCTACTGCGTGGTGTTCGTTCGTAATCTACAATTAACTTGTGCGTGTGTATTATTCAGTTGGCACAAGAACATGATAGCTATAACCACTGCTTATTGCGACATGACACGCACACTTTTCCACTACCACCTTGGCTTAGCATGTTTCCAGCATTCCCCGCCGCGTTTATCTTCCCGATTAGAGACAGCTCGGTACAAAATGCACCTTCTACCCCACTTTTTCGGAACTCACTTTTTCAGACCCCCCTCCCCCCTCTCTCCCCATCTACTTCTTGGAGACAGTTGACCCCGAATATCCCGGCGCCGTACCTACATTAAGCGCGTCAGTAAGCAAGAGAGCATGCGTGACGAATTACACTGTCGTCAAGAGGCGCCTTATTTTTGGCATCGCTGTTCAGTAAATCCCTTCTGGGGAAAATATGCTACTTTGGTTGCCGTCACGTATAGCCACGAGATAAGTAAAATTCGTCACGCGTGCTTCTGGGCAGGCATGTCCTGGAGCTTACTTTTTCTTTTTCTTGATGACCGCAGCGGGGATGAGAGCTTGCCTGCCGCGCGTCTTTGTGCTCAACGTGAGTCAAACCCTCTCCTCCTGTCCCTTCACCTCTTTAATTTCATTTCTCCAGTCTGTCTGGTATCCTTTATTTCCGCTGCCCGAGCTCAGGTGCTTCCGTATCGATGGCAGATTCCGGGGCTAGCACAAATCTTTTCCTTCCTTTTTATTATTTTCATAAAACCACTTACTACAACTAGGCCGTACCAGTACCTGTTGAGAGGTCTACTGCCTTGGCCAGCGACTTTGGAGTAAGGCGGCTAGCCAGCGTCTTTTAGCAACTGGAGCAGACTATTCCGCTGCAGCGAGAAAGGCGGCGTGTGTTGCTCCTACTCCCCTTAGTCGAGTTTGGCATGAATAGTAGCACTGAAATGAAGCCTTAATCTAGAGCTGAATTTTTCAAGTTTCTTTGTGAATCGGTCGCTATTATTATTTTTCCTTCACTTTTCGAACAGAAGGAAAAACTTACGTTTTTTATACTTAGCAGCTGAAATTTGTTGTTGCTATGTTGCCTTATTCAATTACGAATATCACTGAACCGTTTAATTTTAATTCTTTCCAAGAAAAACCAATAAAAATGACAGATGTCTTCCTAAATAATCAGCAAGTTGTCGCATGGTACTATCAATCAACGTCTATTCAACACTATTCAGAGGGAAACTCTGACCATGGGCATAATTTTTTTGCGGAACGAGCCTCCAGCAAACGGGAAAATATGAACGTATTGTTTCAGACATGTCCTCAGTTGTCCATCCCAGAAGAGTGTGGCGAAGCATCGTATGGAAAAGAAATTTCCTATTAGTGCTTCGAATTCTTTACATATAGCGGAGCAATAAGACAGTCATCCCAGTTAATGTTGGACAAGCGCGTGTTATCCACGCAAAATATAGTTATGTTCGGCAGATCATCCTCAGCTGTCGCACCGGCTGACACAAGTTGGAAAGGAGTGAGGCATGGACGTGTTGTTCACTGCCCCCGAAAAGCTGGTGCGCATGTGCAAAGCCGTAAATGAAAAGAAAAAGCCGGTCTGCACCATAAAGCACGAATGCAAGTTTGTACCTTGCACTGTTGGTATCGTATACCGCATACCTATCTCCTGCGGTAGATGCTAACTGGGGCAGTCTGGCCGCTGCCTAAACGAACGACTACGAGAGCACCGCACGCTGGTAGATTCATTGGCGGGGGCGGCCGTTTGACCAAGCATTGTAAGCAGTGCGGATGCGTACCGGTGTTTGATGCCACGTGTGTGCTTGGTAGGGGAGGCACAAGGTTGGGGCGTGAGAGTTGTGAGGCTTATCACATTAACAGGGAAGGAGATAACTGTGTAAGCACAACATCACTTGCCTTGTCCAAAAAAGAAAAATGTACCTAAGGAATAGTTTGCCCCAATTTGATTACAATGCGCTTCTACTGTTTCTGCCCAGTGTGCACATGCTCCACTCAAAATGTATCTAAGGGATAGTTTTGCCCCGATTTGATTAGATTGTGCGTGTACTGTCTCAGCCCAGTGTGCGCATGCACCACTCAAAATGAATTTATGTACGTTTTTCTCGCAGTAAAACCTCAGTTGATGCTTAGCGCTCGTCCTGTCTTCTCTGTCTGCGTCCCAGTTTTATGCGCTAGTCTTTTAATTAATGATGACATACCAACTAGCCCAGCTTTCCGCACTGTTTGTGGCTACATCATTTCTGAAAATTTCTTTAAATTTTTAAATATTTTCTAAACATTAACAATTTTCTACACCTCTTTTCCTTCATCTTTGCCTTTCTTATTCTCTTCCTCTCTGAGTAGCAGGTCAGTCGTTTTGAACGCCAGCTAAATATCCGGTTTTCATTTCATTAGAAAAACTCTCTCTTGCAGTATTGCTTTGTTAGTTGTATCTGGAGCATATTATTATGCAGGAATATGTGAAGCTTAGATCCAAAAGTTATGGCCTGGATAGTATGTTCTACTTTGATGGATAGTCAGTTTTGTATTCAACCATACTTAAATTACTTATTACGCTATCTATGCAGACTTCTTTTGTAACGGGCTACCTGGCACAGAAATGATGTGACCTGCAGTGGTAAACATCTTATGAAGGCAAATTTCTCAGTTACATGCATAAATAGATTGGCCGAGCTGATGCACTTGTGAAGCTCATAAACTTGCATTTGTTTTCATATCCTTCGCTGTGACGCACTGACTCACTGGAATACATGACAAATCTTCACTCAAATTAGATGTGCCTAATATAGTGAGACATTCATGTACTCAAGTTTGGCTTGAGGGAAAGCCCACTGTGCTCAAATGAGTGCGCGGCAGCTTGTCTATATGAAGCAAAGTATTTGCAGATGATTTATGGAGTTTATTAGCTGGCAAAGACAAAGCAAGGGTGAGAGTTTTTAGTAATGTCCACGGGGTATTCCTGCAAACTCCAGTATGCATGTCATTCCTTTCTTTTCGTGCAACATAAACAGTCTTTCTCATGTTTTAAACAAAATGCTGCACACTTCACTACTAAAACTGAAGGCCATTGTGCTGCTTCAAAAATGATATATGGCTGCAGCTGTAGTTGCGGCATGTAAAATTGGCTAGACTATATTTACACCAATTCGTCATGATACAAGCCGCTTGCACGCCACACAAACGTGTTGATAGTACAATATCGAGCAGTTTTGTTTTGGAGAGTGCAGTGCTAAAATGAGAATAATGATGGAGAAAGCAGACAATAAATTTTGGCAGAGGCATCAAGAATGCTAAATTTGTTGGAAAGGAATTTTTGGGATGCTCCTCAGAAGGTTAAGGAACTTTTATACTTCACTTACATCAGACCAATTATGGAGTATGCGTATGCAGTCTGGGACCCTCTCGTCAGAACCTATTGTGATATGCTGCAACGGGTTCAGAATTGTGCGGCGTGGTTTGTCACCAACAATTATATATTTAATTATAGAACTAATAGTATCAAGCAGGACATGAACTTTGACTCTCTGGAGGAGCACCGTTTACGAATAAAGGTAGAATTGCTTTCCCGCATTTCTTTCAAGGAAACTCGTATTAACTCCGAAACTTATTTGCTGCCACCTCATTTTGTATCAAGTAGGCACAACCACAACTAGAAAATACATGAAATAAAATTCTATACTAATGTGTTCAAACCGTTTTTCTTTCCGCATGCCATCAATGAATGTTATAAGCTGCCTCAATGTATCGTTGAATGCCAGTCAGAGGCAAAGTTCCGAGCACTGTTTTCGGAATTGTGATGTGCACGCATGCACAGCTGCTATTTTTCTGTCGCTCCTCGCCTTGTCCTTCCCTGAACAATTGAGTGATGTGGATGCGCTGTTGACACACTTTTTATCATCTGCCATAGATTCTTTCCCATCCTGTACAAAAGCTTGACACTTACTGTAGGATTGATTCTGTATGTATGTATGTATGTATTCAACCTGCAGTTATGCCTTCGTGCCACTGCACAGATGTAAATAAATAAACAGCTAATGATCTGTAGGGGTGCAGGATTCCAAGAGTGAGAACAGCAGTGGGAGCCCTGAGCCAGGTAGAATTCTGAAATTTGACTAGTAGCAGACAGGGATCATGCAGCTTGTGGAGGAAAGGAAAATTGGAGACTGGAAGAGGTGACTCAAGTGCACTATCTGGGCTTGCGATGCAATGTGTAGGGCCCTTCGTTTTTGGGTTAAACCTGGTTTCTCCCTACTGTTGCAGCCAAAAAAGATTCTTAAAGATCAGGTTCAACCCAATTTCTGTGCAAATGTGCCTGTAAGAAAGTGTGGTTTGAAGGTGCGCAAAACTGAAGAACTGCTGGAATGCAGTGGATGTTATTTTATTTGCCTTTTATTTTTTATTGTTTGTCGGTTGCTTATAATTTTTGTATAAATTGAGAACTACATGTACTGACTGGTATTTCATTGCAATAATTATACCCATAATTATGAAGCTTTGTTGGAAGATAGGTGTGCATCTAGTATGCGTGCATTGAATTTCAGTGATTGTTTCTGAAATGCAAAATGGAGGACAGGTCTCACTGTGCGAGTTTTTTGCAATGAAGTGAAAGTAACAGGAGCAGCATTTGTTACTGTCACCCATTCAAAAGTTCTCCCACAGGACCACTGAGCTTCTGAATACGTATGGCTTAAAGCTCGAAGCACTGGATGCCGGTTCCGAGGTTTTCAGCGTTAACCAGTGCAAGCCCAAGGGCTCAGAGTTAACAAGCACTTGAAACCATAGAGCTATACAAAGTAGGGCTCGGACCGTGAATCAAGTCAGTGTTAATGAGGTCGCAATAAACGTGGTTTACTGTAGAATGCTAGTGTGAAAAAATAGTTGCCCTCAGAGAAAACGCCGTTTTTTCTTAGTCGGTCATTCAAACAAACCAATGCATATAAAATTTGATATCTCGCTGATCCCTGAATTTTTTTTCAACTAAAGACCAAGAGTTGCATAGAAGTTGTGCAATCCACGAAGTTGCGTGTGATTTGTGCCAGGGACCTGGAGCAGGCTGGGAAATTAGTGGATGACCAGTGGTATTCAGTCAGTAAGGCAAGCCTTTTCTTGAAGTACTGTTTTTGGCGTGGCATTGCTTAGGGATGCATGCATTAAACTAACTACTCTGCACCTGCCCATGCTTCAAGAACAATGTACATGAAAAAAATTTCAGAAAAAAATTGCCGCTTCTGTTTTTTTCACGAACGTATTTCCCATTTAAAGGGCTCAGTGAGCTGTAAAAGCCATAAAATTATTATCTGTTTGTTGTGGCTTTTTTAATTTCTCCTTCCACATCATTGTTGTCCTGACCTTGTAGCTTTTCTGCATGAGATTGAATAAGTTTGGCTGCTACCTACAGTTCGCTTTTTTGTTGCTTTTTTATTGGTTGTCACATTCTTTGAGTGGCAGTGTCATGCGGTTTGGGAAGTAATCGGATCTGATTTCTGCATTGGCCTGGAGTGCAAGCTTTTGCATGTGGGGCAAGTTTATGGTGTCCCCTTGTTTGCTGTAACTGCCGTTTGGCCATGAGGGTTAGTCCTTTTCTATTTTGATGCAGTTTCATTTACTTCATGCATAAATTAATGAAGTAAGCACTATTGTTTGTAATAAATGAACATTCATTATAGGTGCGGCCATTATAAGTGCGCTTGACTATAAAATGGCTGTCTTCCGGTATTCAGTACTACATCTTAAAACCAGCCAGAAGACACAACACAGAAGAGATGAGCACAAGACGAGGCTCGTCTAACAACTGAAATTTTATTCAAGAAAAACGGCAAAAGAAGACCTGCAAAGATATTCACGCGCGGAAAGCCCCAAAGCAGTGAGAGGGCGAAATACAATCGGAATGCACTGGCGAACTAGTAAACCATCTAAACAATTAATTCCTTACAGTGAAGGTTCACCGACGGTTTAGCCAGGCACATGCCCTTAGCCTTACCGATGCAGTAAGCCTCAACAACCTCAAGAGAGATTTATCACTTCCCTAAACCACAGATGTGCCGCGCAAATCAGGCGTGCAAAGAGACAGGTCGTCCTCCGATTGCATTCACGAGATTGAACGTGCAGTGTCAGGTATGAATTCGCCTTCCCTACTGTACAGTGAAAGTGCTCTCAGCCAGGCGCACATTCAGACATCTGCCTGTCTGCCCATAGTACTTTCAGCTACAAGGCAGTATAACGCAAAAAACGTTTTTACTTTTGCAAGTAGTGAACATTTTTTATCTGCCACTGTGCATAGCGGACGATTACCCGTAGTTGTATAAAGCTTAGTTTGAACGATGGCGCAAAGGGCTCCTACCTCGCTTTTAGCTGTCAAGACCACAGCAACATCATACTTTGGTGCACATTTCTAGGAACGGTGCGAAACGGCGTGGAGGTAAGGTATAGAGGCCGCCTTTTTGTGCTGCTAAACTACGTTAGCACCATGCAAGTGGTGTTCCTTTCCCTCGAGCGAGTAAAAACACACTCTGGTAGGTGCGCGAGATGGGCAAGTGGGAACCCAGGTGCCATTGGCTTGGAAACCTGCTCTGAGAATGCATTCTCAACACTGTGAAGGCATGACTGCCATAAAGCTGTCGTGATGCATGCGATTTCCAACCCATCCTTCACCACACTCGAGTGGTTCGACTCCTACCTAAGAGGCTTTTCTGATCTTGGGCTGTGGCGCCAACATATGGGGTCGTCCGCAAAGCGCACGTCTAAATCCAGAAACTGCAAACAGTTATGATTTGTGAAATTCATTCGTAAAAGAAAGGCTTTGACCGCATGCCTTAAATATTTCCAAAACGTCTTGTGCCAACTTATCTGAGCCCTCCTTGTGCAAGAAAATTAGGTACCTATCAACATAACGAAATGCTACTATGCCGAGGTCTTCCAAACAGGGCTGTGATGCGGTATCGACTCTGGACAGAAGAATGTCGCGGAGGAACGGTGCAACCTGAGACCCTCTTCATACGCCTGATTTCTGATGTAAATACCACCCTGCCAACTCAAAAAAGTGGAGTTCTGCGGAGTTCTAGTTTCTTATGGACAGCAACCTGGGCAGGCGCTCTGTACTGAGCATCGACATGGAGAGCCTGTACTATTCATTTTCACATGATAGACCTCTGAGGTGTGTGCAAGACTGCATCAGGGAGAACAATGAACATGCTTTTACAGGTGGGTGCGTGATTTTGGTTGCTAGCATCATGGGGCTGTTGTCCTTTTATTGCAAATTCGCATTTTTCAGTTGGCAGGGCGCTGTTTACCCCAGGTCGTACCTTTGCTCAGCAACATTTTCTTGTCTAAAGTCGATAAGGCATTAGAGCCCTCTTTGGAAGACCTTGGCATAGTAGCATTTCGTTATATTCATTACTACCTAATTTTTCTGGACATGGAAGGCTCAGATAAGTTGGCAACGGACGTTTTAGGAGTCTTTAAGGCGTGCGGTCAAGGCCTGTCTTTTACATCAGGACTGTCTAAGCAGAACCGTTGGGAGTTTCTTGATTCAGACCTGCGCTTTGTGGACGACCACATTTGTAGGAGCTACAGCCAATGATCGGGGAAGGCTCTTTTTAGCGACGAGTAGGACCACTCGTGGCTGGGGAAGGATGGTAAAGAAGTGTACTTGTCGCTGGTTAAGGGCAGTAAAGATAAAAACACTTGATGGGTGTTCAATCGCGTGCATGACAACAGCTTTACATAAGTCATGCCATCACTGTGCTGAGGACGCATTCTTGTAGCAGGTTTCCAAGCTAATGGCAGCTGGTTTCTCACTTCCCATCTGACTAACCTGTCATAGCGTGTGTTCACTCGCTCGAGGGTAAGGAACACATACTCGGATGATGCTGGTATACCTTACCTCAACAGTATTTCACAGTGTCAAGAGCGTCGCAGCAAAGCGTAATGCTGCGGTTGTCCTAACAGAGAAGAGGAAGACAGGAGGCCTTTGCGCCGCCATTAAAAAAGGCTTGATATAACTATAGGTAAATGTCCACAATGGACTGTGTCACATAAAAAATTTTCACCACTTTCAAAAGTAATGGAGTTTATTTTTGTTCCAATGCCTTATGGCGGCAACTACTATGCGCAGACAGGCAGATATCTGAATTTGCACCTGACTGAGCACTTTCACTCTATAGGGGGAAGACAAATTCTAATCTGGCACTGCACGCTCAATCTTGTAAATGCAAATCTGAGGATGACCTGTCTCTGCACGCCTCATTTCCATGACACATCAGTGGTTTACGGAAGGGATAAATCTGTCGGTAGATAGTTGAGGCTTACTACATCGGTAAGGCTAAGGACACATGTGGCTAAGCAGTCGGTAAATCTTCACCGTAAGGTATTTGGTTTTTTAGATGATTCATTACTATGCCAGTGACTTTTGATTGCACTTCACCGTTTCACTGCTTTGGGTTATTGTGCGCCCGTATCTCTTCGCGGGTCTTCTTTTGGGGCTTTCCTTCAATGATGCCACCGCGGTGGCTCAGTGGTTATGGCGCTTGGCTGCTGTCCCGAAAGACGCGGGTTCGATCCTGGCCGCGGCAGTCGAATTTCGATGGAGGCGAAATTTTAGCGGCTCATGTACTGTGCGTTGTCAGTGCGCGCTAAAGAACCCCAGGTGGTTGAAATTTCTGGAGCCCTCTATTATGGCATCCCTCATAGCCTGAGTCACTTTGGGACATTAAATCCTCACAAATCAAATCAAATAATCACTACCTTCAATGAAATTTTTGTTAGTCCAGCCTCTTGAGCTCATGTCTTCTCGTGTGTTGTGTTTTCTGGCTGGTTTTAAGGTGAGTCAGTACCAACTAACCCAGTCGTGAACCATGTTCAGTATTACATTTTAAATAAAGTGAATACTTTACTAGGCTATGTTGCAGGGGATCGTGTCCGCAACAGTTGTGGGCAACTCAGAAGAGATAGCGTCATACAAGTGGTTGTTATTGGAAGGGTAATTGTAATTGTGAGGATTCTGCGCGAAAAAAAATCGTAATCAGATAAATATTTACAGCAAAAAATGTCCAAAAAATGGCCGGGCCAGAGCAAAAGTGTGAAATTTGAAAACGCTGAAAGTAGGTGTAGCTACATCGTAGCGCCAAATTTGAAAATGGAAGTATGGGCAAAGCCATAGCTTGGCGCCAAATTTGAAAACTCGAAATGAGCAATCACGTGTCCAGTGATAAGTGATCGATACGTACCCGGAAGATAGAAAAAAGAATGATAATTAAGAGGCAATTAGGTAATTAACGAGAGGCAAAAAGCAATTAACGGGTGATTAGACTGGGCGGGTATTTAGTGAGTGGGCGGGAACGACGCATGGCGCAAAATTTGAAAAGCAGAAATGGTTGCTGGGATGAAATGAAGGTAAAGTAAGAGTTAATCGATAATCAATCAAGTGAACGAGAAAACAACCATGGAGCCAAATTTGAAAGCCAACCAGTGTCGAAAAGGCATCAACACTTTCACATTCTTTTCGAGCAGGTAGATGCGATGACCTCTATTTTTTCTTTTTTTCAGCCAAGACAGAGACCACTGTTCTTGGTTCATGGGCCATGTATCTAGGAACCTGCGGCAAGGACAACGCTGAACAGCGTGCATCAGCAAGCTCGAAAAAAGCACGAAACAGTAAATAAAAATGGATCAATTTCATTTCAATTCTAATGGTTTTGTGCATGAATAACTCATGAATGCACAAAGCTTGTGTTAATTGACAGGCGACCATTAACAAGCTGTACATTTTTATCTGTTGCCGACTCCAGAACACACAAATCCTGTGTTAATTGACAGGCGACAGAGTAACTACTGGGACACAGTGTAACAGCACTACACAAGACACACTACAGAAGACAAGGCAAACTACAAAAGGCAAGACAGACTACAGAAATCAAGACAGACTACACAAGACACACTATAATGGACAAGACAGACAACAAAAAACAAGACAGAATACACAAGACATACCCAAAAAACGACAAGACTGCAGACTACAGTAATTTTCTGCCTTAGAATTCTGTAGTGTGTTTGACTGGGACCTATACCGTGCAAAGAAGTTATCGTGTCGTCGGCGTCGTCAGCAAAAAATGCCAGGCTAAAAATGGAATGCTACTCCGAATGAAAAAGTACCCAACAGTGTAGAGCTCGTATAACATACTGATCATAAAGCAGTCGTGGCGTAAAAGAAAACTAAAAATCAAATAAAAACATAGAAATATTAAATCTCCTTTGAAAACAGGCATATGGCATACAGCTCAGTACTCGTTTCATTATGAAAAAAATGAATAAAACAAGCACCAAAACAACATGATGGATGATAAGGCGCGTGAAAAGAATGGGAACACCGCTTCACCAATGCAGCTCAATCAACAACAATTCATGGTTCATACATTGATTTTACCTTAGAAAATAATATATTTGCAGTTCGAACTGAAAACCTCAGTCAATATCATACGGATCCAACAGCAGTCATGAATATCCTGAAGTAATAAAGGGTAATATAAGTACATTTCACTCGTCTCTGGTTTCTTATTTTGTAAAGCCACATGTGTGAGTTTTCATGTGACGCCGCAGTAGGTAATTGAGTGCCGTTTAGAGCTTCGCTGTCAAACCCCCTTCACAGCGTGGATTGGAGCCATAATTTTTTTTATTTTGTTTCCTTTTAAGAAACTTTTAATGAGACTAAGGCGTTAGTTTACAAGCGATTCCGTTAAACCTGCGGTATAATATGTTTATATTAATTACCGTTCGTAGTTGCACTCAACCTACGCTGGAATTCAGTGCGGCGTTGCGCCTTCTACAGATTGGGATAGCGGAGCGACTGCAGCAGCAGGTCTGACTTAGCCGAAAGTACCAAGCTCTATCTTCCCCACCTGATGAAAGAGTATACGCGCAGCCTTTTTAAGATGAACGTCTTGTACGTACATTCTGCGGGGTAGTCGTACATCACGAATTCAGACGACTTTTTCCATCATGAAAACATCAAACTGCGTTGCGAATTCCTCGCGGTAGCTACGATCTACTGAGTAACGTTGGCTTTACATCAGGTACACTCGCGCCGCATATATGTACTACCGGACAATAAACTGCAGCGTAGTTCAGGGCAGCAATGTCCATTCTTTGGTGGGGTGTAGGCCTAAATTCTTTTGCATTACGCGTTTGGTCAGCAAGGGTTTACCTTAGAACTTTGCTGACGGGTTTGAACAGCCGTAATTACTACTTACGCGGATTGAATGCGAAACCATTTTTTATTGTATTTACTTTCTCTCATTTCTTTATTTTTGCCTTCGAATTCTTGCCTCCTTGCCGCACTGTCTGAGTTTCAGCGGTGTCCGTCAGCATAATGCCTCTGAGTACCTAGTGTATATGGTTCTGTGGACACTTAAATCGCGCTACGAGGCCGCGTCCAGCTACAAATCTAAGCAGCCGCCATTCTGAGCCAAACTTATGCGGGTAGCCTTAAAGTTAATTATTCCCCTGAGGAGATGAACTGCTCTGTATTCGTCCCATGGACCCTACCTCCGCCCACCCTCATCACGCCTGCTATACATCTTCATATCCCTCGGCAGCTATGCCTTCAATCAAACAATTCCCATAGCAATCGACACGCAACGCTTTGGCGCAAATTACGCATCATCTCTCATCTCCCCTACTTTTCAACATCACTCTCATTCCCATGGCTCGCAAGCTAGAGCGCATCCCAAACCTCTCCCACTTCTTCTATGCAGACTACGTTGCCTTACTCACCACCATGAACAGTGTTGGGACCATGGAAGAAACACTTCAAGCAGGTGCGGACGCGGTAGTGGAGGCCGCAGGCTCTATAGGCCTCGCATGCTCTTCTGCTCAGTCTACACTATTGCTTCTCCACACGGCCCCGAACCGCAAGAGGGAAGGAAAACACCTCCATACTCGTCGCGGTCAATGGTCTACCAGTGCCAGAGGTTGAAAAGATGCACATCCTAGGTATGTTCTCACAAAACGATGAATGCAAAACGGAGACTACCTCGAAACTAACAATTACGACATATCAAACCATCCGACAGATTAGAAGAATAGCCAACAAGTACCGAGGGGTACGTGAACATGACCAGAGGAGGCTAGTGCAGGCATTCGTGATTAGCGGATGGTTTACTCCCTTCCTTACCTCTACATCACACAGGCGGAAGAGGAGAAGGTAGGTGCACTAATAAGGCACGCATACAAGTCAGCCTTAAATCTCTCACAACGAATTCTCACCACCCATCTCCTACGTATCGGAGTACACAATGCACAAGAACTAACTGATGCTCATCGTACGGCTGCGATTGACAGACTCTCCTCCACAATTAGAGGTAGACACATTCTCGCTTCTCTAAAGATTGAGCCCACCGGTCCACCCCCAAAAACACCCACGCCATCCCAACACACATAACGGACTGACTCATAGTTCATCCTCTGCCCAAAAACATACACCCAGTTCACAACCAGGCCAGACGCGAAGCTCGTGGCAAGGCTTTACACAAAGCTCAAGCAAACGACAAAGACGCGGTCTGCGTGGACGTGACCTACGCCATCACATTAGCCTCGCATGACCTCAAACACATAGCCTCGTGTTTTGTTAAGGCAACAACCTCACTTAAAGCCGAAGAAGCAGCCATACCGTTTGCCATTTCCTCCCCCGCTGCCACACTCATTCTGAGTGACTCTAAAACAGCAGTCACGACTTCTGCACGGCGAGAGATTCATTGTACTACCAAAAAATTCTCAATTCTCGCTCCACAGAACCCCGACCAGTTCAACTTGTTTGGGTACCAGCCCACGCAGGCAACCCCGGCAACAAAGTGGCCCACTCTCTTCCTCGAGCTTACGTCAACCGAGCAGGGCACACCGTAGACCGGGGTAGCGCTAGGGACCGGCTCTTCACCTATCATGAAATAACCCTCCATTACAGGGAGCAAAGGCTCGTCTATCCCCCACCACACATCTCCCTCTCGAAAGAACAACAAACTACCTGGAGACAGCTCCAGGCTCGCACATTCCCTTCACCGGCTCTTTTAGCCCTTATCCACCCAGGCCAATACAGACCCGAATGCTCTCTTTGTGGGGCTCCGAGAGCCAACTTTGCCCACATTTTATATCTCTGACGAGAATTCAAACCACCATCTCGCTGGAACCTCCCGGACAAAGAGGGTTGGGAGATCACAGTCTCCAGCTCCGAACTAGCCTCACAAAGGTGGCTGGTAGAGAGAGCTGGAGAGATCGTCGCACGTCATGGACTGTTGGCCTCCACCCGGGATCAAGAGCGAGACCTAAAATAGGCAGTTACTCATCCATAAGGCTCATCAATAAAGTTTTCACCTGCCTACCTACCTCTCTAATTTCACATAATCTCAGTATCAACGCCTTTTTCTCAATTCGTCTTGTGCACTCCGTCGCCAGCCTCTTATTTCTGCTCTACATCTCTTTTTTTGCTCGGTGGACCCTTCGCCGCGAGGCCCAGAGCATGATAAACCTAGGAGGACTGGGAGATTCTGCTGCGCACCGTCGACCCGGTCGAGAAACCATCGCTATGCCGACCAGGATGTCATTTTGGTGGTCCGAAGGAGCACAAACACACTACTGCAGTGGGGTTGTGTAGAGACCGAGGGGCCTTAGCGCACCTGAAGTCCTAGGTCCTCGAAATTATCAGAGCACTTCACTACAGTACCCCTCATAACCTAAGCGCTTTAGGACGTTAATCTCGGATAAAGCAAAAAAAAACCTTCATTCTAATAATTTTTTTCTAATGCAGTCTCTCAATGATAATGAAGTTTTTATGATGATGTACACTCCGTTTTCTACCTGCATTCTGAAAGCACGAAAGGCAGAAGTAACACACCCATTTAGTAGTGGAATTGAAAAGCTCTACAGAAAGCGCTGCAACACGGTTAAATCGCCCCGGTTGCTACTGTTATCGCGACTGAAGGAAGAATGAAAAAGAAAGCGCGCAAGCCTGCCCACTGGCTCAAGTTGAGCCACAGTCGCTGCCACGTTTGTCTTGGATTACCTGAGCTAATCCACATTCATTTTTTTCATGCAAACACACACCGGAGTTTCAAGAACGAATGACACGTAGCGGACTAGTGTGGTTTCGCCGACGCACTAGTTCCGCTGCCTCGGCTTCTTTGCCTGTTATATATCGTTTCCTTCATCAACAGAACTGTTTCTTGCGTAGCACTTTTAGCCACAATCACGGATTTTTCCGATGCAGTCAACCCGCCCCGGTGGCTCAGTGGTTACGGCGCTCGACTACAACTCAAGAGTTCCCAGGATCGAACCCAAATGCGGCGGCTGCGTATTTATGGAGGAAACACGCTAAGGTGCCCGTGTGCTGTGCGATGTCAGTGCACATTAAAGATCCCCAGGTGGTCGAAATTATTCTGGAGCCCTCCACTACGGCACATCTTTCTTACTTTCTTCTTTGACTCTCTCCTTTATCTCTTCTCTTACGGCGCTGTTCAGGTGTCAACGATATATGAGACAGATACTGCGCCATTTCCCTCAAAAACCAATTAGTATTATTATTATTACGATGCAGTCACAAGACTGGGCCGGGCGCTTTAAATGAAAACAGGAAATTGGTTTTTGAGGAAAGGAAATGACGCAGTATCTGATTACTCACCTCGGAGAACGCAAAGCCACGCCTTAAGGGAACGAATAAAAGAAAGAGAGAGAAAGAAGAAAGGAAGATAGATGTGCCTTAGTGGAGGTCTGTGGGATAATTTCTACCAAATAGGGATATTTACCATGCACTGATATCGCACAGCACAGGGGCGAACAAGGCAACCATGTGCCACACGTGTCATACGCCGACTAAAAGCTTGATAACTGAAGTGCTTCATTCGCCGTTTGCGGCTCATTTCAAACGTCCAGCGACAGTGATTTAGCTATGCGCCATCCCTCCACTGAGAAGTGAGATAAATTTACGCGACACCGTATACAACTCGTTCGGTGGAAGAACCATGTGTGTAGTCGCCACCACGTGTCGAAAATAATCTGGGGCTGCGTAAAAAAATTGTATCATGCTAACCGTTTGGCGCATAGTGTTTTGAATGGTGTCATACGACTCAGCGTTTCATGCAGCATAAATTTGTTAGTCAGGTTATAGCCTAGTTCTCGAAAGGGACTCGAACCTGCACCGTGTAATTGGGGACTGAGTAAAAAAATTGCATCGTGGTAATTTGTGTTCTGAGGAATGGAGAGGCGCATATCTGCCTCCCGTGGTCAGTTGACAACTCACTCGCGCTCAGAGGTATGTGGGGCAGTGAGAGAGATGTGCACTGCCTGCCTTGGCGCTGGCAATGTTCGGCAGAGACGCCACACTGGAGCGATAGGCCGCCTGTGTTCGAAGGTCTCATTGACGTTGGTGTTGACAAAGTTGTAGGCTTAGAATGGAAAGCATAATCAACTACTATCGCATCATATGCTTAAGGCGAAGATTAAGTGTCCTCTACAATTTTTATTTCATTTTTGTGACAAGACACGGATTAGCTGCTGACAAAGAAGCGCGACAGTTATTGTGCTTTTTCTTCAGATAAAAGCATATTTTGTCACAAAGAGGATTATGCGTCCAGGCAGGCACCCGCTGCAGTGGCTCTGTGGTGAGGATGCTCAGCTACTGAGCCAGAGTTCCCTTGTTGAAATATCAGCCGCGGGGGCCGCGTTTCGATAGAGGCGAAATGCAAAGGCGCCTGTTTTCTGTGCGATGTCAGTACAGGTTAAAGATTTACAGGTGGTCGAAGTTATTCCGGAGCACTCCACTACGGCACCTCATTCTCTGTATCGTATCGAAAAGCCGAGCAGTGCGGTTCGGGAGTCGACCGGGATGTGTCAAAACTAATTCGTAATATACATTCCACAAAAGCTATTTTTTTATAAGCTCCCTCTCCAGCTGGCGATGCCCGCTGAACGCAAGACCGAATCGCGGATCTATGTCGATGGAGGCGGCCGCGTTTCAATTGAGGCCATCCATCGATGCATCTGTCTATCTGTCCATCACAGGCAGGGGCATATTGGTTTATATTCTTTTTCTGGCTGCCCCACCATACTTTTTGTCTATCTGTCCATCCGTCCATACGTCCGCCCGCCCGATCGTGTGTCTGTCAATAAATATATCAATCATTCAAATAATCAAATAACATATAATTTTAAATTAATTAATTCGATAGGTTTTCACACCGCGCTTTCCGTGCATATGCGTGTGTGCCTGTCGCCTGCTCGGCTCGACGTTTTACGTATCTGGTTTTCGTGGCGTTTGTTGTGTGGTGGAGGGGTGCTTGTAACCACGCATGTTTGACTTCCGCACAATGCACAAGACTAATAGACCCTCGGGTAAATAATGAGAGCCAGACTCTACATTACGCCCCGTTCTATGTACAGATGCGCAAAAAATAACATACAGACCACGCTTCCGCGTTCCGCCTTTTCAGTCGCGTTATACCACACAAATGTATATGCTTGCAGCCATTATGTGGAAAATAAAACTTTATATTACTTACATATGCATGAAAAATCAATTTTTGTTTATTAGATAACGCATCAGAGGAATTTGGCCACCGAAGCGTGGTCCATATTCTATCCTCGACCGCACGCCGGGTTGCATATCGTGAAGGAAGCCATATCAGCGTGCTAGATTTTTTTTCTGTTCCAAAGTACCCCAAACGTTTTGAAACGTGGTCGAGCCGTACTACAGGCAGACAAAGTTCTCAGCGAGAAATCAGCTCTCTGTGAGCTTCATTTCGACGTATATTTTCCGGCACTTCAGGGACCTGTGATCAGCGGCGCAACAGTCAGTATTCTCCGTGATAGTCCCGCGCTTACCAGCGACGCGGTGCCAGGAGTTTACGGAAATGTTTCGGAGTACCACTACAACATAAAGCACCCTAGAAAAGGTAGTCTAAATTTAACGCAGATATGCGACCGCCCCCTGAAACTGGAGCGTTGCGAACTGAGTGCCTCTTCATGTGATGATCTTACAGACCACACAGGATGACGGGGTTCTTTCAGACCACTTTGTCTCTTCTCTCTGAACTTTCTGTTGCTTCTTATGTTCAGAGGTCGAAATTCAAAGCGGCTATTGGTCCAGAAAGCAAATCGCTGCGTATGATTACATCACAGCCTTCACTGTGTGTCCGTTGAAGTATCTCTGGCTTGAGCAAATTGCCCTCAATACGGCGAGAACACAGGGATTTCTTTGACGGTTTTAGTACAAGCGACCCAAATAAGAAGGATCGATCGATAGAGTTTAACCAATGAAAGAGAAATTTCGAAGACCTTTGAAAGGTAGGTTCTCTTCTCCCATACAAAGGACTTTGGGAAAAATGGAGGCATCTAAGGAATCTACAAGCGTCCTGAGAAAAACTGCGGCATGAAAAGTTTCAGTGCGTCCTGTACTAGAATAGCACACGCAACAGCACGTCCAAAGCGTAGGTACCTCAGCAAGCTACTAATTAGGCAGTCGTCTTGCGAAAGGAGACCTGCGGAAACCAGAGATGCAACACTTCCTGCAAGCTCAAGCTATAGTATATGAATGGTACAACAGAAGCGTAGCTGGTGACGCTTTCATTTAAGGCCACGTTTAAAAGATTGAAATACCGAGAATGTTTACTACATTCGAATCATACGAAGGCACGGAGTTGTGCTACATAGAGGGCGACAATGAGCGGGCCACTGTGCTTTCTGATAGCCTTTCTGTTCTGACTGCGCTCGACGGCTCGAGGGGCCGCCTTGCTGATTCGTTCCCTAGGATATTTCATTCCACCGCATATTAAAGAAGTCCCTTTTCAATGGCATCCAGTCATTGCGGTATTTGCGCTAATTTTATGTCTGTTTTTTACCAAACTCTGCCATTTGCGAGCATGTGGTGCCATTAAATACAAACACTGTGCATTTGGCAGTAACCCGATTTCATTACATCAGGCTATTCTGCTTTCTGATTGTATTTCTGTCCTGACTGCGCTCGACGGCTTGAGGGGCCGCCCTGCTGATCCGTTACCTAAGATTTTTCATTGCACCCCATAATAAAGAAGTGCATTTTCAATGACATCTATTCATTGCGGCATTTACGCTACTGTTATGTCTGTTTTTTACCATACTCTGCCATTTGCGAGCATGTGGTGTCATTAAATACAAACACTGCATTTGGCAGTAACCACATTTCAATGTTTCTGCAACTGCATTCCTAGAGTCATCAGCCTCTTTTTTCTACAGCGGAATTTCAGCACTTGGTATTCCCCAGGAGTGTGCGTTTATGCCGGTCAAGGCAATGCAGGGTGCCCATGACCCTCTTGCGGTCCAGAATACCAGAATTAAATCTTTATTTGTGCCGATCGGGATTCTCACGCTGGAACGACTGTGAATCACGCGGTGAGATTGAATAACTTGATCAACTTCTCTCCTGTCTACGGTTTGCTACCCTACGAAGTGTGATCTGGAGATTCTCTACACCCGATTAGGAATTCCACTTTCTATTCCGGCTATTCTCTCACGTGGGAGAAGCGCCAGGGGATAGGTTCAAAAACCAGTGTGCAGTTATGTTCATAGCTGTATAATTATGTCAGAGAGATTACTTTGTTAGTTAGAATTTCCTAAGTTTTTTGATCTACTGCAAACTTTCTCTCATGTCAAACTTAAATGCGTCGATGCGTTCCTAATATTTGAATATGCAAAATACGTTCGCCGATCTCCCACTATGGGTGTGCCATTCCAGCAGCGGCCAACAAAAAAGTGATGGAGCAATCGCCCTACACGAGCTTCGGGCTCGAGAGAGACGATGTGGATGGCGTCAGAACCACGAGATTAGTGCCACGTAGAAGGAGAAGTTGATCGGGCGGTGGCGCGGGAAAGAGCACTCGCACTAGGCCAGTTGCGAACAACCTCAGGATTGGCCAATGGACGATTTTGGTGAAAAATGGCACCCATCGCATTACTGCAAAGATCGAATCATCAGTGCCTGGGGTCGCAATCAGGGTCCTACCGTTGAAGCAGCGACAGCAGATCAGAGCTTGTTCTGCTGCTTCAAAAAGCTGGGCAATCGCATGCGAATGGCGACATTCCTTCCGAACGATTGTTTGCGTTAACAATGGGGCAACAAGTTCTCACTCCTCTCATTACTTATTGGCGCTGAAACACACACCAGGAGCTTTATTTTATAAATTCAACCCTTTACCACGCGCGGCGTAGCCTGAATCTGCCACGCGGCCAGCCTGGCCGAGCGCCTGGCACGCTCACTACTTCGCACTACAGAGAACAGCACCACCTACGAGAGGCACGAACGGAAGGAGCACCCCTCGCGTTCCGTACGAGTCACCTATCCCGTTTTAGGCACCATAATCTTTACTTCGCGCCGACATCCCTATCCCGAGCTCATTTGGGCTTTGACTACATCTCCCTAAAAGACAGCTAACATTCCCAGTGCTCGCCTTTCATGTTTTTTCGCGCGAGCAGAGTTTCCTGTCCGTTCGTGTCGGGATGACTTTCCACTGTTTACCTCATCATGCCTGAACGTCAGAAATCGATTTGGTTAAAAGCCATGCCTAACCGACGCAGGCATTTTCATGCAAAGAAGCCCACTTTTTTATTTACACCCCCTACTTTCGCTGAATGCCCCAAGCCTCGAAGGGTCTTCCACGCGCTTTCGTGTCTGGTCATCGCTGGCCTAGAAGTTGGTCGCTGAGCGCTGACGGTTCAGATGGCGGAGGTGTTCCAGGCGGCAGTGGTCGTCCCTCTTGCTCTTGAGCGCGAAGAGCTTCCTACAAAAGCCGCACTGGAAATTACCGCGGTTGTGGTGGAGGCGCTTGTGGGCATGGGCAGAGGTGGCGCTCGCGAACTCAGCGCCGCACTTGAAGCTCCGCCGTTCGCCAATGTGGGTTCCCAAGCGCAGGGCGATGATGGACTTGTTACTACACAAGCAATAGCAGATTGGACATGGCACTTTGATGGGCCGGGGCTCACCGTCAAAGTGATGCTGTTATATCTGGCGGGCGATTAGAACGCTCGAAATGTGGAATCGTCTGTCGCAGAGCCAGCACCAGTGTATGGTGTCCTCTCCTTCGAGCCTGATGTTCAGCAGGCGACGCCTCTGGTCCGACATGTGACGCTGCTGCAGGGAAAATAAAGCGGGACGGTCGCTCAACGCACCCTTACGAATCGCACTCACGCTGCCGCTTAAGTTCGCTTACTGCGATTGTTCTGGAGAGTATTTTGGTCACATGTACTGGTTGAAGGGCATGAATATCACAAATTCAATGTCTCAAACGCACGCTCGGTATTTATCCACTGACTGAACCACTTTAAACTAGATTTCAAATGAAGCCATAATATATGGCAGGAAACTCGTAATGGTCAGTGTCCGTGGTGTCTCCATTAGTTGTTTATTGGCTCGCGTTAGCGAGTTTCCCTGTATACGTGAGCACATATAGTGGGCAGGGTACTATTTATTGCCGCAGCTTTTTTTCACGTTGACTAGGGTGATGGTCTCGTATGAAGTGTGCCGCCTATGGAGAGTGTGATCGATATGTCAGTACTTCCAGTAAATAGAACCCTGTACACAGTATGCGTCCACATAGACGAGATACCCGCTACCTGTGAGCCATACAACCAATGGAGACACCATGGACACTTACCATTACGTCTTTCCAACCAGATAATAAGGTTCCCTTTTAAATACAACTATCAGGTTCCAGTAGGCGGATAAGTACCGCTCAGCCCCTCGAGTTATTGTCTCTACGATATTGTCTTCTAAAGAACCCGATCATCATAGCCTACATAAAAAATATGCGAGCAAAGTCCTCCCGTTGCTGGAGCTGTTACAGGCTTTCCTCTGCCCCTCGTGGCTCAGGAAGACTTTGATGAGCGACCTCTATCGAAGTCGTAGATTCGTCCTGGAGTAGCTTGGTCTTAGACGTGAACATGACGTTTCTGATCTCGAACTGCCTGGGTGCATGCCTAAGATGCGATATCGTTGACGCCACAGGGGTAATAACACGTCTGGTATCCTACACAAAACTAACTACCTTGGTATTTTGCAGAAACCGCGGCCATTCAAAAAAAGCGAGCTCTGGTAAAAACACAGTATCACCTTGTGAATGCTGCTTTTAACCAGCATAAAACAGTGGTCATTGCAATCCTCTCAAAATTACTTCCGGCATTACAGTAGCTTTTTCTCTCTGAGTAAGAGAACGAGCCGAAGCTCGCACATATTTTCAACAAGAGTATACCTGAACTAAATATTGTGGAATAGAATCCCCAGGCAGAACAGCAACTGAAATATTTTACTTATTCATTGCAGCCAGTAATTATAAACCTCAAAACAAATACAGGCCCACGTGAGCCTACGGAATGTAAGCATAGTTTACCAAAAGTTTCCAGGTTAATCCTTTATAGAAAAACTTCGATCTGCATGTTAGCCTTGAACACAGTGAGAGTTGAGCCGCTAATTACAAGGGAGTGATATGAGCAGCCATGGATAGTATTGAAATAAATGGTTATAGATGGGGTACTCACTCATGGGCAGTGACGGGAGCATGTGCGTCGGATATATGCAGTTTTTTTTCGCTTCGTCCTTATTTGCAAGTGTTGTTCACACATCATGAGGTCCCTCTAAATAGAGAAAACTTAAATGATCTGGCAGAAATGTAAAGCATGCACATTGCTAGGTAGTACATTGAGTTCATCTGCCCTTTCTTAACAGTGAAAGTGTCTCCCTTATGTTAACACAGCTAAAATCTTTGATTCGGGTGGAATGCTTGCACACAGCTATCGCTCACAAAATAGCAGGGGAGACTGATTCGGTATTTTTGCCGTCTGCGGTTAAACGCCCACTCTGTGACCAACAGAGACCACCACAGCCACTGAGGATGCCGATGGTTGTCGCAATAAAGACGGGGCTTACCTCTTCTGGTGGTACATCGGAATCGCAGCTTTCATTGGCGGCCTTTCGCTAGGCTTCCATCTCGGCCAGCGAGGGGAACCTGATGGTAAGCAGCCGCGCGATGGTCTCCCGGTCCATGGCACCGGTCTCCTTGCAAAGCAGTGTAAGTCAGAGGAACAGAGGAGGCAGAGCTGCAACCGGCCAGACACAGAGGTAAGCGGAGCCGGCGCAGCGGTTGGATGGCGCGGAGCAACACGTCAACGATGCGACATAACTCATGAGCCAAGCTAAGAAGAAAGAAGCGCCACGAAAGCGAAGAGGAAGAGACCGTGCTAAAATAAATGGGCAGAAAATGTTGTCGGTATTCGCGTTTGCTAGCTGAAAAGCGCCGTAAATTCCAAATGCTTCTTGAAATCGAAGGATTCGTTGGAGATCAGTTTAAAACTCGGGGGTCTTCATATTTTAGGGTAGCAGCGCGACATAACAATTGCTGCTTTTGCTGCATCGGTAGCTCTATAAAACCCATCGATGCGTGGGAAACAACCTGCCGACTAGTTTATACACCACCGACGCTTGTAGTAAACCTCACGAATTATCGCTCATACCAATCGCATACTCTCTGTGAATAAATATTCATGAAAATTCCAGAAACGCCAAGCTTCACGAAAAGGTTCTACGCTGAAGAAAACAAAGATTACAGCTGCAGCTGCGCCACTAGGCGATCCGTCTTTACACTTCAGTCAGCCGTGAAAAAGAACTCATTCAATCTGGTAGAATGAACACTTTGAAAAAAACCTATAATCAGAGGAAAGTCGCAGAGAAGAGCCTAGCGCATAACTAGTGTCATAAGAAAAAGATAAATTACAAATTCGTTGCAGCATCTTTTAAAAGAGTGATATCTAAGGCTAATTAGGAATACAATGCAAATCTGAACACCTATTTTTCTAAGCCAGTCAACCAGAAGTCTCTCTATCGATATATGAAACGTACTAATGTGCTTCCCTCTTCTCATATCATTCAGTCCACACTGTTGCCCCCTCGAGGAGAAAAAGACCAACAGTAGTCTATAGCTCAAAGCCTGGCTGGCCGTTTTCATGTTCACACTGCCATTCCTTCAACCCTGTTTCATTTGGGTGCAGACTTCACTAGCGTCTCTATATCTCATTTTGCGTTTCTATTAAATTGTCATCAATATGCTGCCCCTGGTATTGACGGAGTAACACTTGGCATGCTTCAAAATACTAATGCAACACTTTGGCCCGGACCTCTTACAGATTGTCAGATGGTCTTTTGAAAAAGCCTGTGTCCCAAGAAAATGAAAAACAGCGAAAATAACGTATTTTAATGCCAAAAGACATGAAATGTTTTGATCTCCACAATATTCAGCCGATTGCTCTCATTTCAAATTTCGTTAAGCTTCTAGAATGGGTACTCTTCCGCTGCCTCACGAATACTGTTCTTCCTCTTCAAGGCTTCAGCGAGGCTCAGATTGGTTCGCCCCGTGGGCGTTCTATTCAGACCACGCACATAGACTTCGAACGCCGTACTAGGGCTCCTATGGAGCAAAACGAGGTATCAGCTTTGGTTACGTTGGATATTGCAAAGACGTATGGCAGCGTTGAACACAGCATTCTGCTTTAAAAAGTGTCTGGTGCACAACCTCCTTGGGACCTCTTCGCGTGGATAAGAGAGTTCTTAAGGAACAGATAATTTGGTTGCACTAAGCCTAGGTCCTGGCATTCTTTCGCCATTGTTTAATATACTAATGTGTGGAAACGCTATTCACCCGGTCGTCAAAGTTTATGTGTAGCGGATGATAGTGATTTTTTCGCTTGTGCGAAAAAATATTCATATCCTTTATCAACTGTTGAAAGAGTAGTTAAATACTCTGGAAGTTTGGCTGGACAGCCTGATGTTAAGTATAAATGTCAAGAAATGTGCCGTGCTTGTTTTCCTACAGTCATCCTCTCTTTATATTTCTTTGTCGCATCCCACTATCCTGGCACCGCAGGATGATTGCGTTAACTACTAGGGTATACATTATGACCCACAGTTAAAATGGCGGCCGCAAATTAGACTCTTTGTACTTAAAGGTGAGGGTGCCCTAGGACGGTTGGTGAGGTTCAGTAACAAAGAATTATGTTGGCATCAGGATAGTCTGCTCTTTCTTTACAAGACTCATGTAGACCACTACTTGAGTTCGTCTCTGTTCTCTTTACTGGATGCCAGAAGTACAAGCCTGAACCCCTGTTTGTTATGGAGCAACGCACTCTGCTGATACTGTAGAAGCTTGGGCAAATTGGTGTGACATGGTTTTTCAGCAGCGCTGGGGACAAAGGACGAGACCGATGCCGTGTCTGTGCACTTGTCTCGACCTTTGTCCCCTGCGCTGCTGAAAAGCAACGCACTGTGCGCCTTTGCTTAGGTCTCCCTAAATTTGTGGCCAATGCTGTACTGTACTTAGAGGCGCGGGTACCTGAATTAAATTGGCGGTTTCAGCCTTTCATTGTGCGGGCTTTTATAAGGTCTTAGGAGCCTGTTCCTGGATTGGCTAGCCCCATATTTACAACGAACCCACCTGTATTCTTTCGTACTTCTTGGCCTACGTATAAGCTTCCTCACATTGTGTTCACTAATTCCCTGCTGTCAAAGATCTCTGTATCAATAAATTCTGTAGTACCAGTTAAGCACTGCCGGGCTGATACTGTAAATCTCCTTTAAAGACACCTTCCCAGGGAATGCTAAGAATCTGCCTGCCAATGTATCAAATCTGCTTATTGAGGAGTATATGGATAATTTTACTAATCATATTACCGTTTTCAAGTGGTAGGTTCACTACTATAAGTAACAGGCTGATATCTCCGTCTACTTCCCATGACCTTTAAGGCTCAGCCAAGGTTAAGCCTTCAGTTTATAATTTTGGAGAACCAGTGTATCGTCAATGGTCAGACAAAAGGTCAAGTCATTGCAAAGGTCCAAGGTCGAGGTCAGAGTGAAACGTCAAGGTCATTTCGGTGTCAAGTAAATGGCACCACTGTCGTCAAGGTCGCGTCAAGGTCACGTCAAGGACAACCAAAATATGGTCACGTGAACGACTCTTGGCTTGCCGAGGAACCTAAGCGGGGCGTTTACGCGGGGCGTAACATACGTGCTAGTCAACGGCATGGTCGGCTCCCTGCAAGAAATCGAATATTACGTGGACTCGAAGGTGTCAATAGTTTCGCTCAGTTGCCCGCTGAAGGTGGTTTTACCTGCAAAGACCAAAGAATCAACCAAAGCATAACATAACAAGATTTTGAAAGGCAAAACCATCGTGAAGTCATCGCTTCTCCCTCGGTTTAACCAAAGCTAAACCACCGTTTCTTTACACACGCCTCCCAGCAAATTGAAAAGACAGCCTTTGACACTTACTGAAGGGCTCTTGATTGGAGTTATTAATTTCGGGCCCCTGACTATACCCCAATTTTCGTCGGCGTGGTTCTGGCCATCGAGTTGCATTAATAAGGATTCTCTGCAGTATCTCGCAGGTTATTATATTTCAGGCAGCCTTTCCGTCTTTACAGCGCTCGAAAATTTGAGGCATACTTCTTTGAGCCGTTAACTTCGATTTTTCATTCCACCACACATTACAGAAATACGTTTTCACTGCTCTTCCTGGGTAGCGTGGCATTGCTTCTGATTAGAGTGCTGATTTGTTATCAAAGCCCGGCCTTCGGTGATCTATTGACCCGTTCGTGCCTAATACTGTCTACTTGACTGTGCCACGCTTCCAACGATTCCAGTGTTTCCACTACTTGAGCCATGAGCCTATCCTTTCAGCAGCGGATTTTCAACACCTGGCATTTCCTTCGAGTGAGTGGATGCGCAGTTCAAGGCAATATGAAGGGTCCATGATAATCCTGCACTGCAGAATACCGCGGCTAAATTTCTATTTATGCCTATAAGGGTTTTCTCTGATCAACCTCCGTGAGTGTTGCGGCGAAATTGGGTCCATAGATCACTTTTTCCTCGTTAGTCGGGGTTTTTATTCTGTCCGCAAAACTTACTTGGAGATCCCCTCGCTCGACTGGGGCTTCCTCTATTCCGGTTCTCCTTTCCTTCGAGGCAGGCGCCAACGGATATGTCTTGAAACCAGTGTGCGAATTAATGCACGGATATATAACTGCAGTAGGTAGATTCGTCTGGCAGAGGGAGAATTCAATGCGTTTTATTTCCTTTTTAAACTCATTTTCTGTTATGAAGGATTTGGTGCGAGGCTCCACCTTCATGATTTATCGCGATCACGCCTATTTACTGCGTCCTCTCCTGATGCTGGCATATGGCGCCGCCACACTAAGAGAGCAGCAACACATATTCAACCGAGGAATGAGCACTGTTCCGCAGGCTAAGGAGTTCGGGTTTTGAATAAAAATTGGCTTTTGAATTTCTTGATTATAAGAAAGATTAAAAATTCTTGCTTCAGTATGTAGTACAAATGTACAAGGTTGCAACCATTCTGACTAACTGTCACACATGCCTGTATGGTATCCAAGTAAAAATGCTCTATGGTTTGCGGCCACCATCTCTGCATGAATATCTAAGGCCAGAGACCTGAGCTCTGCCACTGTGATCAACTTTTGCTGCCTTATTTCCTTTGCATTGTATGGGATTGAAAGAATACTCTGTTCTTAAAACTTTCAGATAGATCCTTGTCTAAGTGATTGTCTAAGTGTGTTGAAAAGGTGTCATAATTCAGAATTTTTAGTACTGTCCTTACGAACATAATTTAATGATGCCAATTTTATCTTTCATGGGGTAGAGCACCTCTTCAGTCTGTATCTTGAATAAAGGAGCGTGCCCAGTTTGATAAAAAACTCCTGCGGTTCAACCGAACCAAAGAGGCTCGGGTTATAAGATGACCGCTCTACCCAGTACACCATCCAAAGACGCTTGCCAGAGCCCATGCTGAAGCGTTTTTGGCGATAGACATCTGAATTGCAGTGTATGGACTGTATATTTTTGAGACACAAAAAAACAGAATGAAGTTGAGCAAAGGAAAGGCATGTGCATCTGTCGTGCTGTTGACTCTCGAACCACGCTTTAAGGAATGGTTACCTGATTTGCACTGTATTTGGGTACTGCTAATAAAATTTAACATGATGATATACCAGCTAGCCACACCTATTGCCTTCCTTTGTTGAATGTAGCCGTTCACTTTCCTCGCGTTTCAAGCTCAGCAGTTCCGCTGTTCTAAGTTGTTAGCGCAGTTGCCTGCACCGACTGGGGACTGCAGGCTGTAGCAAACTGAGGGCTGCAGGTTGTAGCCACCTGAGAACTGCAGGCTCTAGCCAACTGGGGGCTGTTATCTGTAGCCACCTGTGAGTTTTACGTGGGCGCATCGCTGGAACTAATGTCTGGAGATGGCGGTGATTTGAAATATTGGAATGTCTCTCCATTGCTGATCCTTTTAAAATTTCTGCGGCAGAATCTTCTCCCTAGCTCCCTGAAGAAGCAAAATTACAGATTATAGCAATGATGTATGGAACCATCAGTGATTTGATTGACACAAGGAGGTGAGTTGGACTCTTCTTATTCAATCACTATCACTGCTATGAAACAATCCGAAGACTGGACGAACTGGAGTGTGGTTTTAGTGCGGTTTCTGTCGTGATATTTATGATGATATTTGTGCATCAATCTAATGTATACAATGCACTTTTCTGCCTAATTTTTTCTTTGTTTCAATGCGGTTTAAGATGCACCACGTTTGTCTGTGCAATAAAAGTTCTGGAACTTGTGCAGTGAGGGTTTCATGATCATCCAAAAACACAATTCTCTCCTGCTGTATCTGCCAACGGCGGCTATCCTACAATTTCAAACTTTCCAATCTCATCAGGCTACATGACTTACCCTCTCTTGTTTACTTTTTAATAATCTGTCGCACTGTTATAAAAGAGTTATCTATAGTAAGTATTCACCTGTGTGATAGTGGTCGCTATTTTATGTTTCAGGAATAGACTGCAAGTTAGAATGTACATGTAATTGGCTTATTTTTTCTGACTTGCGCAGTAGAAGCTGCGAGCTACACCACGAAATGACAACTGTGATGTGAAGATCTGCTGCATGTTATATGCCCTGAACATGTACATTTCAAATTTTACCGATGATATCCTGAACAATCGCAAAGAAACGGAGTCTATCGCCAAAGAAGGCGCTCATTAGTTTTTATGTTTTGTTAAATAATTGATGTCACATGGTTAGAAGTTGGCAGTTAGCTACAAACAAAGAAGGAAAAGACCCGTGCCTTTGGTCGGATAAGAACTCTGGACTTCTGGAGATTTCCGGTTGGATACCATCAGATCTTATGTGTTTGGTGGCATGTTTTCTTCTATATTATTTATATCTAATAGACAGTTTCTAATCATGTGACATAAACTATTTCCTCTGATTAACTATAGTAATAAAAATCACCATTGCTTGCCATGGTGTCAGTCAGTATATTTGTGACTGTCCCGCCGCCACTTATTGAACTCTCTACTTGTTTCTGCACATCGACTCGTGTTAGTTTTCCAAACTAGTCTTTTTTGTATCAATTCTTGAAATTGGATGCAATCAATCTAATTTCAGTTCTTTGCTTTAGTCAAAGTTGAGGTCCCAAAAGTGCCATTCAAGTCATGAGGACACCTGTGCAATGCATTTTACTACATTCTCAAGGCCATGTTTCCTCCGGGGCATTTTTCTAAGACTGTATATCACTGCCTCATCGCTTTTCTTCAACCGCATACAGTGACCCCTATACATTCCCTCTTCCCGCTGTCAATATGAGGATGCAGGGCTAAATGCTCACCCAACTGAGCAGCTGAAGCTTACCACCAAGTTAAGTCGGGTTCTAATTCTACAGAGGCCCTCCCAGACACAAGAGCAGATACTCACGCCTATATTATTAAGTTTACTTCCTACTTTAGCAGCGTTATCTGCCTCAGATAAGTTTAACATTTTACCATTCTAAACCAAATTCCGCGGCAACCCTTACAAACCGCTGCTTCCTTAACATATTTTGTATCCTGAATTTCATCTGATCGATATTATTTAGTTCCAACATCATAATTTGTGAGTCTAAAATTCGCCGCTAAGTTTATCACCACAACTTGCCATCAGCACTTCTGAGATGGCTAAAATGTTCCTCCTCAATGTCCACAGTGTCCTTTTAGTTCAAAGTGTTCTTTACATAGTAAGAGGTTCAATGAAATGGAGACAATGGTTCTGATTTGCAATACCATTTGCAGCATTTGCCACATTTCACCAAACATAAAAGGCTATAAGTTTAAGGTGTGCAAATATAATGTGTTGAAATAAATTATGTGTTGAAATTGAATTAAGGGCACAAAGGTGTTCATTGCTCCAAAAAAATCATGTGTCAAAATTCAGCCTTCCATAGTATTCCTTATGGCAAAATGCACAGTTACTGAAAAAATCTGTGCTTCTTTGCAGCATGCCCGTTTCCGAGCTACGACAATAGACATGAAATCTGCACGTTCACCTTAAAACAGGTTTTCCACCATACCATACAGGATGTGGTAACTGCTTGCAAACACAAGTGTTGAAATATTCCGCTTGCTTTTTTAGTGAAAGAAACACAAGAAAAGAACGTGCGAAGAGACAGAGAGCTAATTATCAACTCACGTTTTATTGAAAGACCGCTTGGTTAAATACAGCCGGTACTCTTATCAACAAAAACAGAGACGACACACATTGTTGTTTTTTCTCTCACGCTTGTAGAAGAGCTTCCGAAGGCATGAGGTAAGAGATATCGGGCGATGGTTTTGTAGTGTAAGTTAAAGCACAGCTACACATACCACATACGCTGAGATGCGTGCTTTCAAATCGTGTGAGGGTGTGTCCAGCACCGAAAACTTTCAAACAAGAATTTAAGGGCTATAGGTACCGACATTTGCTTGCGAGTTTTCTTCTTTGGAATGATGAATTAAATATTGTATACTCATAGATCAGCCTGAATACGACTGGTTAGGCGCTCCTCAGTTGCCAGTCACTGTGAACACAAGTGCTGATATGGTGGTGTTCGGTCTTGCTCTCTGCCAGCACATTATCGAAGACAACGCCCGTAACTGGACCCCATTTCACTGTTATGAGTGCCCATGTCCTTCTATTGCTGGTCGGGCGAAGAAGGGACCATAGAGGTATTTATCTCATGTACGTATTACAGTTGCCCGATAATTTATGGAAATAGTGGGGGCAGAAATGAGTATTTAAGCATGCACTTTACGCTCATTAAGCATTAGGCAAGTAATTTTGCGGAGCATTAAGGACACAGCAAGATGGGAGAGCTTCAGGTGCCCACATTTTATACGGACACCTGAACCAAACCGTTTCAGAAGAAATAAATTCAGGATGAGGGAAGGTAGAGTGCAACTTGAGGCGCCCTAGTGGAGAGCTGCGTTTGAATTTCGACCAACTTATCTTATTTAAAGTGCTCGAATAGAGAACACACACGGTTCTCGTTTCGCCTACATTGATACACACCCACGATTCGGTCCTGCGTCTTGCGGGCAGCGTTTTCCCACCCCTGAGAAATCACGAGGTGGGAGGGAGCTTGTGAGAAAAAAAATAGATTTCGAGGAAAGCGTATTGTGCTGTATTTGTCTCACATCTCGGTCGACACTCGAAGCGCACCGTTCGGGCGTCCAAGCAAAAAGAGAGTAAAAAATTTACGAGACATTTTGGCAACTAAAGTGTTGAGAGCTGAAAGCCGCTTACAGATTATTCCACTGCACCACAGCGCGGCAAGGGGGCATCATGACACACCGCCTGCCCAAGGACGACTGCTGACGTTTTTTGCAGAGCACGAGGCGTGGCCATAGATGGTTTTTGCTTTTTTTTCTCCAACTCTCGATAACACACACTGCAGCACATGTCAATCAATGCCAGATTTCCAGAACGTTCCACCGCTTGCCGCACGTCACACCGTCCCCGTGGCTATATCGATACCCAAATTATACATCTTTAGAGGGTATTAAGTGTTAATTACGCTTAATTACACATTTTTACATCTAATTTAACACAAATCTGACGTTTTACCGACTATTTTGTGAAAATTTTCAATATGCCATGAGGACTTTCTGTGGATGTGGCACCGCACCGTTCCTGTGACTATATCGACGTTCGCGCTATTTGGACGCAACTTGGGCATCTCTGCCAATAATTATTTAACAAATTACTCTACCGTTACCAAAATTGGCTTCTAGATTCATTTTTTCCTCCTCTATCTGAACCAAGCGCACGCAAGAGCAAAAGCTCGACGTTTGTGCGCCTGTCAGAACAGTGAAATGAGAGAAAAAACTTGTCGTAATCCTTTATCCTATTGCCAACGATGGGCAATCAGTTTTTGTGGGCCTCGAAAAAGGAAGTGCAGGCAAAGTGGCAACGCTGGTATACGGTGGCTTCTTTTTCATACACCAGTGCTCTGTCTGTAAACAGATATAATGCACCCCTCATGAGTAATAAAGAGGCGAGAAACTCACAGTTACACTTTGAAAAACTAAAATGCAGACAGACGTAAGCCTTTGCGAGCACAACAAACGGAACCAGCCTGCACGACGACACCGAGAATAACCACAGCGCGCGAGCCGCTCATCACGCGCGGCCCTTATTAAACCGCAGGACATGGTGGTGGTAGTGGTTTTATTAAAAATAATAGTAAAAAGGACATAAAAAACCAAAAAAGCACGCTATAGCTCACTTGTTAGGGCGCTCGGCTACTGATCTGGAGTTCCCGTGTTCGAACCCACCGCGGCTGCTGCGTTTCGATGGAGGCGAAACGCTAATGCGCCCGTGTCCTGGGCGATGTCAGTGCATGTTAAAGACCCCAGGTGGTCGAAATTATTCCTGGTCACTCCACTAAGGCACCTTCTTCCTTTCTTCTTTCACACCCTCTTTTATACATTCTCTTACGGTGCGGTTCAGGTGTTCGACAATACGTGAGACAGATACTGTGCCAGTTCCTTTCCCTAAAAACCCATTTTCTCAATTTTCATGAAAAAAAAGAAACTTACTTACACTCGCCCGGAGCGAAGCCACCTGCTCGGCAATATATATTTAAAATATTAGCGCATATTTCAAACCAACAGACGACAGAATTATTGTTAAGCCTTGATTACGGGGCCCTAAAATTGAGAAGTACAAATACCTCTTCGACCCTCGGATGTGAAAATGGCTATTTTGAGTAATAAGATGCTGAGTGCGATAGGAATCAAAAAGGCTGTTCTAGTCAAAGAACTCTGAAGCGCACCCAGAGTATGAACGGCACCGTAACAAACGTCAGCGCAGTTCATCCCCTGACATTCAATGTGGAGGCGCCGTTCAAGTTGTCTCCACCCCGATGGGCGGTGCTGGCACCTAGGCACCCTATTTACTTCTGTCCGCAGCTGTACATGACTGGGTCGGGAGGTACACCTGCAGCGTGCAGGCTTATGATTAGCTGCAACAATACAGTGCCCAGGCCAAGTGCATCAGAAGGACATACGCCGCATCTTTAGACAGTGTTGCCTGCCGTAGCTATTGTGTTAAACTCCCAGTTCGAAGTGGTTGTCACATGAAAAATTTGTAGCTTTATAGGAAAGGAAATGGCGCAGTTATTGTCTCACTTCTCGATGGACATCTCAACCAGGCTGTCACTGAAGAGATGACAGAGAGCAAAAGGGGCCGTAGTGGTAGGGTACAAATTGATTTCGACCACCGGAGAATCTTTAACGTGCACTGTCTTCGCAAAGCACACGGGCGCCTTTTGCGTTTCTCGTTCATCGAAACGTAGCCGCCACTGCAGCCGAGCGCCCAGCCCATGGGTAACAGTGGCGGGTTGTAGCCGCTTTGTTAAGGGGTGAAGGAAAGAGCCCAAGAAGGAACATCGTGCAGAGTTGAGTTGAGTTGAGGTCTTGAATGCTACAGGTGGTGTTAGCCTTGCTTTACCTGCCGGCAATTGCTCGACCGTAGCGTCCCTTCTATATTAACAATGTCCTGAAGCCTCTCGCATCTACACCGCTATGCGCACAGTCTCTTATAATAGCACACATTCTCTCCCGTAGTCACCATCTATGCACACAATCAATCCACACTCACCACATCTCAGTCCACTCCAGAAGTCACCATCTATGCACATATTCAGACACAGTAGAGTATAGGCCCTTGTAATGCCACAAACCATACACACATGCACTCACAGTATAACGTAGTCCACTCCGGAAGACACCATGTACGCAAACATTCCATCACAGTAGGCCATGGTCCCTTCCTGCTGTCACCATTTAGAAACAAGATCCGTGTCCTGCAGAAATGTTAAAAGAAGGCGTGCAGCCTCCCTTCTGCATGTCTGGTTTTTACTCGGGTAGACAATGTCCTGAACTGTGCTGTGATGGGTTCCTGTCTTCTTGAAGGAAGCGAACATCACATGCCTTTCCGCGTTGTACTCTGGGCATTACATAATATAATGTTCGATATCCCCACACACACCACATAAAGAGCACAGCGGAGACGATGCTATGCCGGTCTTATGCATCCATGCAGGAGTACGAGCAGAGGCCGTGCGAATTCGATGTAGAAGGGTCGCCTGAGATCTTTTCAGTCCCTTGGTCACACATGGTTTGTGGGATGCACTCCACAGGGTACTGAAGTGATCGAGCACCGTTTTCATGCAGACGTTTTTCATCTTCAGGTACTTTTTTTGATGGAATCCTTGAGAGAGCTTTATGGGCGATGTTTTCTGCCACCTGATTACGGTTTTGACTCCTATGTCAGAGGGCACCCATTGGAATAGTATAGTAAAGCCTCTGCTGTGCAGATTTTGCACCAAGTGCCGAGAGCTTATAGACAGGGCGTCACTTGGAAATCCGCGCTCTAACCTCTGAAGGGTAGATTTTGAATCAATTAGGATGACAAAAGGTTGAGCCGAACAAGACCCTAACTTCCGTAAAGCCACCTCAATAGCAACACTTTCAGCCGTTGTGGAGGATACGACAGCAGTACAGCGTACGGACCACTTACAGTCCAAAGAAGGAATGTAAAAAGCCGCTGCGCTAGCTTGTTTGACCTTGTCCAAAGAACCATCCGTGAAAATGTGAAGATGGCAGGCATACTCTGTTTTCTAGTGCTCAAGTACAAACGAACCCGTTGCTGCCAAAGGAGAGCTGCGCTTTGCGCTCACATGGGGAATTGTGACCTTACAGTCGAGGTTCGGAAAAGACCAGGGGGGTTTCAACCGTTTCCTTTGCCTTCGGACGTTAATGCCTATAGGACTAAGAGTATTGAGTGCCAAGTAAGCCTTCGACTCATACCTCTTGCAGAGCCGCTGGAGAAGGGATCGCATAGCTACGGTCTTTCCTATGCGGTCAAGATGCATTACTAGCCTCTGAGAAGCGATAAGGCTAAGAGGTTTCGATAGGGACCCATGAAGTACTGCCTTATTCGCAGCCTCCTGGGGAACTCCAATGGCTCTTCTTAGGCCCTTTCTGTGGACAACTTCGAGACGTTCAAGTTGTGTTGCCGAGGGACAAATTAAAGGTAACTGATACATTATGCGACTGACCACCAGCGCTTCATGAAGTTTGACAATTGAAGAAGGATGGTTTCCCCATTGCTCACGTGCAATTCTACGGATCACATTGAGACGAGAAGATATAGATGAAACAATCGCGTCTACAGCTTTTCGCCACTGTATTCGGGAGTCAATAATGACGCCAAAGAAACGCGTGTGGTTGAATTGACGGATGCAAGAGTGACCGAGGTCCATCTTCAACCGCGTTTGACGTCTTCCTACGCCTGGAAATAGAACAAAGCCAGATTTTTTCACTGACAGCGACAACCCCACACATTGAAGGTAAGCTTGTGCCGAAAGTAGGGCCTGTCGAGCTATCAGGGCTAATCCCTTGTGTTGGTAGCCAGTAATCGAAATACTGATGTCGTCAGCATAAAGTGACATACGCACTTGCCTGCAACTCTTTCATCGAATCGGGAAGGCCAGCCATTACGACGTTAAAGAGCAGGGGAGAAAGAACATTTCCTTGAGGCACACCTCGTGATAGAAACCTTTCGGTGCTTAACGTACTCCCGAAACGTACACGAACCACGCGATCAGTTATAAACTTGTAAATGAATCTTAACGTATGGCACTGTATGCCCATGTCTTGCAAACTGTTTAGAATTGAGCTCTGAAGCACGCTCTCGTAAGCTTTCGCAACGTCAAGAAAAAAGGCTAAGGTAGAAAGGCCGTAAGCTCTCTTGTGTTCAGTGTGACTGAGCAAGTCTAAGACGCTATCTTGGACACTAAGACCTCGGCGAAATCCTGTCATACATGTTGGCAGTGCCTTGCTGTCCTCAAGCCACCACGATAATCGTTCATTTACCACCTTCTGCATCAACTTATCTACACAGGAGGTCAGTGACACAGGGCGATACGAGGCAAGGTCTGTAATGTCTTTGCCAGGCTTCAGTACTGGAACTACATGTGCCAACTTCCATGATGGAGGAACATCGCCAGTCTCCCAAACTCGATTGAGAAGTTGAGGAGCTCCTTTCGGAGTTGCAAGGGCGGATAATTCAGAATTTGATTGGAGATGCCGTTGGGACCTGGTGCACACCGGCGCCGCCGGCCACTGAGCGCAGTCTGAAGCTCACGAAAGGTGAACGGGACGTCCATGATAGACCTGAATGAAGCAGGTGGTGTATATATATATATATATATATATATATATATATATATATATATATATATATATATATATATATATTCCAGATTCAGCGCGTAACAGTGCATCTGCTAATTGCTCTGCCAAGCACGCGATATGTTTTTCCTTGCGTATTGCAAGACCTTCAAAAGGCTACGAAGGGCGAGATTCTCCAGCAAGGCTGCCAAAAACTCGCCATATTCTCGTCATCGGTGAGAACACAGTCAAACAAGCGCAGAATGAGTCCCATTGCGACCTGTAAAGCTTGTTCGTGTGCCGTCTAATAGCAGAATTAAGCCTATTGAAGGTCGTCTTCAGTTGCCTGTCGTTCGTCTTCAGCACGAGTTGGCGCTCCGCCCTTCTCGCTGCGCAAAGGTTCCTCAGTTTTAAATCCGGGGCCGGAAAATGATCAGGTAACTTGACCGCCGTAGTTGCTGCTAGCTTACTAGAAATCATTTTGTCAACAACATCCCCAGAAACACGTTATAGGTGCTTTCTGTGCTTGTCCCAGTTGCCCACAGTGCTAATTTAAGGACCATGCATACGAAAGTCGGCAGCAAACACAAAAGTCTGATAGTGATCACTTCGCATGCGGTCAAGCGCTGTTGACCAACTCACGCGGACGTCAGATGAATGAGGTGTCAGGTCAATAACTGTCGCTGAGGCTGGAGGCCGGAAGAAAGTGGGACTTCCGTCATTGGCAACACACGGGTTCAAACTGTCAATAACCACTACGAGTTTGCGTCCACGAGAATCCGTGTTCCTGTCACCCCAGATGGCATTATGGGCGTTGAAATCACCACCGATGATTCTAGTTGATGGGCAGCGGTCGCAGAGATGCTGTAGAAACAAATCCAATGCTGCCTTCTTCCGCGGAAACACGTACGCGGATGCAATAGAAAGGGTTCGAGAGCCGAGCTGTATTCTCACAGCCGCTACCTCAATGTCATCCGTGAAAAGATCTGCAACGCTTAGAGAAACATGTGGAATTTCTCTTCTTATGTAACGCGCAGCACTCCCTGCAGGAAATGGCTTTATGCTGCAGTTTTTATAGGCGACATATCCAGTCATACATCTCCCACTTGGCAGGCCAGCTTCTGACAGGGCCAATACTGGAACACAAGTCTATTTCAAGAATTGTTTTAGTTCAGCTAACCGACTTGAAATCGCAGCGCAGTTCCGCTGCAATATATACGACACTTTTCGGTGCACATGAGATCCACGAGGTTTAACACCATCCATTTTAGATCACAAGGAAGTTTGCTGCGAAGGTTGTAATTAGGGACTCAAAAGAAAGCACCAGCTGTAGGAAGTTCTTCAGGTTACCAGGCGCCATCACTGGAACATGTGAACGGAGGGCCCCAAACAAGACGTGAAGAAGGTCAGACATACCTTGATTTTTGAGCTCCGTATTTTGCGCAACGCACTCACTTACTACATCGACAAAAGATGCCGACGGGGACACACTCTTGGCCGAAGTAGCTTGTTCTTTTGTTACTTGTGCATTTAAGGGTCCCCCTTGCCGTGGAGTCTGGCTGTGATCCGGCCGCTCAGGAACATTTACACGTTTTGCTAGAGATCAAACAGCCGACTCGCTCGCACTCGGCTTTGGCGTCTTTCTGGGCTCAGGTCTCTTAGGGACATTGTTGGGCAACGCAACAACATCAGACTCCAACACTGGGAACTCGTGTAGTCCTGGGACAGGCGTCTCAGTCGGTGGGGTTTTTGGACCAGCAATAAAGGATATTCGACGGTGCAGAGCGCTCACACGGAAGGGGCAGCCTTTGAAACTCGCTGGATGATCACCACCACAATTGGCGCAAGCCAAATCTGCCTTGCAGTTTTTAAAGTCGCCGTCACCTCCACACCGCTTACAGCGTCGATCCTTTGTGCAAACTTTGGCCACGTGCCCAAACCGTTGGCATCTAAAACACCATGGAGGAGCTTCAGTGAAATCTGCAACTGCGTGTTTTGTGAATCCCAGATCAATTTTTTCAGGGCGCTCTGAGTTTGGAGCGAATGTCAACGCGATAGAGTTGGTAGGTTTCGCAGCCCATTCTTTTCCTGGAGACTCCACACGACGCACAAGTCGTTTCACGTGCAGTACACCTTGTGGTTTCAGATAATCAAGTAGGTCACGTTCTGAATACCACTTTGGTACACCCTTAATAACACAGGTGTTCTTCATGTAGGAATGGGGCAACCGCACGTTAACTGTGATCCCAAACATCTGAGAGCTATGCAGGAGCTTGTTAACCTGCTCTTCCGTCGAGACATCCAGCTGAAGAGCCTCGTGCATGGTGAACCGACTTTGAATCGGAGCTGATCGTAGCAGTTATTGAATGGCCGCGAAGAGTAAGATGGGATTCTTCTCTCTTAAATCAACCCCATTTTCAGTGGGCTCAACCATTACCGGGATCCCTACCGTTCGTTGCTTCCCATGACTCACCAACTTGAAACCCTCGTTGTCCACGTCAGCCATATCGGCCACTGACTCGTCACCGTCCACGATCGTTGACTCAGCCCCACTAAGCGATGAGGTCTCGCTGGACGGGTGGTCGTGTCTATCTTCTGGTCGCTCCACAGCCTAGGAAGCCATGGCCGCCTCTTCCGAGCCAGCCTCCTTTGATTGGCGTGGTCCCTTTAGGCTTGCCGGCGCCGTAACAGCCGTACTCTTCCCATAGTGACAGTACAGCCTTGAAGATGCTGCCATCCTCGAATATTCAAATCAAACTAGGTAAATTAGGAAAAATTAGGTAAATAAACAGAGCTGAGGCGACAGGAGATCGAACAACGTCTGCGCATTCTTCTTCCCAGAAGATCGTGCACTCACATCGCACACTGCACTGGCATCATTTGTACTTAAAGGGGCTGTGAAGCGGGCTTTAATAAAGTTGCGACATGCCTGGGATACTGAAGCACGTCGCTTCACGAATAGTATCCAGCAAGAATTTTTTAAATGCGCTTTGTAGAGGCTGAGCTATCTGTATTTAAAATTTGAATTTCAGCGTCTTCGTGCCTTTTCCTCTCCTCTGGTCACTTTTTGCGCGCTGGAAGGTAGGCGCTCCATCGCCGAACCCGTCTAGGAGCGGAGCTTCTCGTCCCGCCGGAGATAAGCGGCTTATAGGCCACGGCCAAAGCAGCTGCCTGACATCTGAAACAATCTAACCAATGGCTTCCTATTACACTCCCTACGCAAATGCGGGGGACAGAGGAAGGTGCGAGCATAAAAAGTCCCCGGGAAGTGCTCGCCAACTATGACGCGTGATTGTGAGTCGTGTGCTGCGTGTAGAAGAGTATTATTTTGCTCTGGTTTTGATGGCAACACTTTGCAGTGATTAAGTGAGTTAATGTGCTCTCCGCCGAAGACGTTCCAGAGCCCCCCTGAGCTCCAATCGATACGCAGGCTCCTGAGCCGGGAAGGGATACTGCGTGGTAGTAGTCAGCGGCCGAACGCTGAAATATATGGTTGTTCAGGAAAGCAAATCGCGCAGTAAAATTAGCAGACAATTTAGCATTGCTCGGCACAGATTATTTTGCGGAAGCACCAATTTTTAAAGTTGGAAATGACAACCACGTACCTGAAAGCACGACAGAGGCATCCACTGACCCAGGTAGCCAGTTATGCGCCTTTTTTTCCACGAAATTAACGGACTCTAGAACGTTGTCAACTCCAACGCCAATAAAGCCAATGAACTCCTGCTGTAGCAAAATGCTCCACTGCCATGTTTCTACCACAGCGATTTATAATGGGTTGGTTGTACAGATGCGAATCGGTTAGGTCGCCGAATGGGCCCGGGAAGAGGGTGCGCGGGCGCCAGCGTCTGCAGCCTCATTTCCTGGTAGGCCTTGGTGGCCGGGAGTCCAGACTATGTAGCGGAGCGTAGGATCTCGGTACAGTGCCGCGTTGCGAAACATTCCATAAGCTTTGAGGGAGCCCGCCATATGGCGTTGACCTGGGTGCCTTCGCACTCATGGAACGCAGTCAACGAAGACGCCCATGAGCACGCCCTAGTTCCCATCAATCGGGCGGCGACGGGATCGGGAGTAGGCTCTTCCCGGGACGGCATGCACTTATTTGGCGAGCTGACGCAGGCGTATAAAAAAGTTGAAGCGCACAAACAGACGAGGACGCAGGAAAAAGACGTGACGCATGGACCCTACTCCCAACCCTCTGCGTACTCTCCAAAAACCTACCACACACGACATCAGGCTCGATCAGGGCAAACACCACAATAGAAGCCGAAGAAGCGTTACCGATATTGTGTTCCACTGCCAGTCTTATCATAAGCGATTCCAAAACCTCCATTCAAAATTTTGCACGCGAGAAGGTACATGCTACCGTCTATAAAATTCTCTTCTCTAACCCCCAAGCACCTCGTCCCATCCAACTAGCCTGGGTACCGGTCCATTCGGTCAATCACGATAACGAAGGGGCCCATTCCGCTGATCGAGCGTAGGTGAACCGAGTGGGGCCTACCGAAGACACAGGGAGCGCGAGAGACCGGTTGATCACATATCACATCACGCTACACTACTGTGAAAAACGTCTACTTTGCTTCCCACCCACACATCGTTGACAAAACAACAGATGAGCCGGCGACAGCTCCAGGCTCGCACATTCCTCTTCCCAGCGATAATTGCGCTTTTCTCCCATTCTACTCACCCCCCATGTTCCGCCTTTGGAGCCCCGAGGGCCCCATTCAAACACATCATGCTCATCTGCCGACAACTGCAACTACCGGCAACGAGGCGGCTTATTCCATCACTCGGGAATCGAGTGACCAAGCAAGCCCGCTCCGCCGGGAATGGATACGCGCGACGCGCGCCTCACATACCATGATGTTACCTTGCGCTACCGCCTCTCTCGGCTCACTTTTCCCGTTCCGAACAAATCCCTTTTCCAACACCGCCAACGCTTCTGGCGCCACTTTCAGGCCCATACCTTTCTTACTCGCGCACGTCTTGACCTCCTCCACCCCGGAACGTACTCGCCTCCCTCAAGCTTATATGACAGCCCAAGAGCCGACTGCGCTCATATCTCATTCTCCTGCTCAGCACACTTCCCCCGGCCTCTTCGTGCCTAACCAGTCCGCAGCAGTGGGAGGCTGCTTTGTCCAGCACCTAGCCGCATCTCCAAATTCGGCTGGTGACCAGGACAGAGGAAGCCACGACAAGGCACTGCCTGGATGCCCTAACCAGCAGCCTGAAGGACACCCGCAATGCTGCTGCGTATTTTTTCCTCAGCCCAATGCGCCCTCACAGACTCGTATCGGTGGGAGGACGTGGTCTCCAGCTAATACCCAGTTTCGCAACTGAGGCTGATGCAGCGGGCGCAGAAGGTCACCGTCAGGCACGGGCTGACGGCCAACACCCACAACCAGTAGCCAGCCCACCTCTGAAATTTTTAACTTCAGAGGCGGGCTGGCTGCCACCTCTGAAGTGGGCTGGCTCCCACCTATGAAATTAAGTTTTTCACCGCCAACAGCCCGTCGCGGTGAGTCAGTGGCTAGAGCGCTCGGGTAATGATATGGAGTTCGAACCCCACCGCGGCATCTGCGTTTTTATGGAGACAAAACGCTAAGGGGCCCGTCTGCTGTGCGATGTCCGTGCACGTTAAAGATTCCCAGGTGGTCGAAATTATTCCGGAGGCCTCCACTACGGCACCTCTTTTTTCCTTTCTTCTTTCACTCCCTCTTTTATCCCTTTTCTTACGGTGCGGTTTAGGTGACCAACGATATATGAGGCAGATACAGCGCCATTTCGTTCCCCAAAAGCCAAATATTATTAATATCACCGCCACCACACACGCAACCTTCCCTCCCCTATTTAATCTACGACTAACGCCCGGGATAATACACATCTTCCTGTATACGTTGCATGTACGCTCATCGCTACTGTCACCCACATTCTCATTGAATGCTCGACGCACCCTCCCCGTGGGGCCTCCCGATCACCTGCGAGGAATGGGACAACCTATTCCGCTCGATGGACCAACCCCCCGTGGTGGCTGAGTGGTTAGCGCGCTCGGCTACTGAGCCGGAGAACCCGGGTTCGAGAGAGCGAGAGAGAGAACAACTTTATCAGCCACTTGAGGATTGGGAGTTAGGGCAGGTGGGCTAAGTGTGGCCACAGGTGGGGCTGCGTCTTGAGCCCACGAGACGAGTGCGAGTTGTGTCTTGTCTGGTCTTGCAAGAAGCTGGATGCAACGCTGCAAGGACAGAGCTGGCGGTAATGTTTTCGGGGGCGGGTTACCCTCGCATCCCCAGAAGGATGTGTGCCTGAGTGGCGAACAGTGCGTGGCCGCAATTAGGACAAACGGGGTCATATTCCCCGTTACTAATGACATATAGTCTTGAATGACTGAGAATCGAATTCGTCTGCAGTCTGCGAAGCATGGTGGCCTGAGCTCGGTCGAGGTTAGGTTTTGGAGGCGGGAACACGCGTCTTGTCTCCTTGTAGAAGTTGGTGATTTCCGCTTAGGATAGGGGGCCTCGGTGAGAGCATCCGGGTTCGAGGAATTGGCTACCTGATTGTTTAGGCCTCGGGCTAAACGGTCGAACGCTTCGTTCCAGAGTTCGCGCGTGCGCAAGTGCCCACATTAAGCTTACAGTGCGGTCGAAAGTGCAGCCACCCATGCAGGCCATCCGTGTGTTAAGTATGCTGGTACAGAACAACACCAAGAACTCTGAAACCATCCAACGCGTACGAACCACCGCCAACCATATCAAAGGCCTCATCCGCCGCATCAACACTCGCCGCAGAAGAATGCGGGAGACGACCTCTGCCGCCTCACACGAGCCTTCCTTCTTAGTACGATTGTCTACTTATTCCTCTAATACCACCTGCGCCGCCAATATGAAGAGGCTGTAAACAGCGCCATCCGCTCGGCATAGAAGGCGGCAAAGGGAATGCTCCAGTTCGCCAGCACGCAGCGTCTGCTCCAGCTCGGATATACAACACCCTCACAGAGCTTATCGAAGCATGCAAGACTGCACAGATACACCACCTTTCTCGCACCAAACGCGGTTGTTACATTCTCGACCGTCTTAACATCAACCTTAAAGGTTATTCGCACCCCACTTGTCCTCTTCAAACTGGAGTTTAGAGTCGGCTGATCGCAAAATCCTTGACCAAGGACTAGTTGCCCGGCCGCCACGATACGCGCCACCAACTCAAGGCCCATGCTGTGGACACACGTACTCCACCGACGAACACGCCATGTACGTGGACGTAGCGAAATGTGACTCCAACACATACGTGGCCTGCATAGCCACGCCAACCCCCACCCTAATCAACGCTCCCACAGTGCATACACACTCCCACAGTGCATACACACTCCCCCACCACTGCCGAAGAGTTCGCGATCGTGCTGGTCATGGCAGCGGAGTCCGCGTCTCAGTGGAGGCGAAACGCAAAAGGCCCCACGTGGTGTACGATGTCAGAGCACGTTAAAGATCCCCAGGTGGTTGGAGGCCACATCTCATCCAGGTTGAATGCAAAAGCGCCCCTGCGGTGTTTGATGTGAGTGCAGGTTAAAAATCATTAGTAGGTCTGAGTAGTAGGGTGCTCTCACCTGCGCCATCTCTCTTAGTGCTTGTGCAGCTTCAGGGGACATCAAACGTCACGTACCTTTACTATGATGTAATTCCGGAGCCCTCCACTACGGCACCTCTTTTTCTCTTTCTTCTCGGACAGCCGAACAGTGCGGTTCGGGTGTCGACCTCTATGTGAGACAATGCTCCATCTTCTTTCATCAATAGCCTTTTTATAAGCTCCCTCCCCACCTACCGATGCCCGCGGGACGTAGTACCGAATCGCATGTCTTTGTCGATGGAGGCGGCCGAGTTTCGATGGAGGCGAAACGCAAAAGGTGCCCATGAGCTCTACAATATCAATGCACGTTAAAGATCCCCAGCTGGTTATTGTAATTCCGCAGCCCTCTACTATGGCACCACTTTAGTGCTTTCTTCTTTCACTGCCTCCTTTATCCCTTCCCTTAAATCGCGCTTCGAGTATCCAGCGAGAAGTGTGACACAGATACTGCGCCATTACCTTTACTGAAAGCCAAGTTTAGTTCCTTACGTGGCGCGGGCTATGGAAAGAGATGGAGCCTGTTTGAGACGTCAACCTACAATGTATTGGGAAAGCAACAACCTATATTACAGCGAAGCTGTATACCTCTACCGTGAAAAGAAGTTTTCGTGTCGTCAGCGTCGTCAGTAAAAAACGCCAGGGTAAAAATGAAATGCTACTCCGAATGGAAAAGTACCAATTTGCATATAGCCCGTATATCGTTTTGATCATAAAGCAGTCGTAATGTAAAAGAGAATAAAAAAACACACAGCAATAAAAAAACAAAAATGGTAAACTTTAAAAACAGACATATGGCATAAAGCTCAATACTCGCTTTCATTATGAAAAAACTGAAAACAAGCACATAAACAACTTGACGAATGATAAGGCGCGTGAGAAGAATGGGAACACCGCTTCACCAATGCAGCTCAATCAACTACCATTCATGGTTCATACTTTGATGTAGCCTTAGAAAATATCTTTACAGGTCGAAGTGAAAATCTCAGTGTATATCATACGGATCCAAAACAAGTCATGAATGTCGTGAAGTATTAAAGGGTAATATAAGTACATTTTACTTTTATATGGTTTGTATTTTTGTAGAGCCACGCGTGTGAGTGTTAAAGTGATGTCGCTGTGGGTAATTGTGCTGTTTAGAACTTCTCTGTCGAACCCCCTTCAGAGCGTGGATTGGAGCCATTATTTTTTATTTTGTTTCCTTTTAAGGACCTTTTAAAGATACTATGGCGTTCGTTTACAAGTGATTCCGTTAAGCCTGCTGTATAATATGTCTGCTTTAATTACCATCCGTAGTGACACTCAACCTACGCTGGAATTCAGTGCTGCTTTGCGCCTTCTACAGATTGGGATGGCGGAGCTACTGCAGCAGCAGGCCTGACTTAGCCGAAAGTATCAAGCTCTATCTTCCCCACTTTTTGGAAGAGTATACGCGCAGCCTTTTTAAGACGATCGTGTTGTACACCAATTCTGCGGGGCATTCATACGTCCCGAATTCAGGTGACTTTTTCCATCATGAAAACATCAAACTGCGTTGCGAGTTCCCCGCTGTCGATAGGATCTGCTGAGTAACGTTGGCATTACATCAGGTCCACTCGCGCCGCGTGTATATACTGCCGGACAGGAAACTGTAGCGTAGTTCACGGCAGCAATGTTCATTCTTTGGTGGTGTGTAGGCTAAAATTCTTTTGGAATAAGCGTTTGGTCAGCAAGGGTTTATCATAGAACTCTGCAGACGTGTTCGAACAGCAGTAATCATAAAATTTACAGACGGCACCTAATACTACTTACGTGATTTGAATTCGAAACCTTTTTTTATTGCATTTGCTTTCTCTCATTTCTTTATTTTTGCCTTCGAAAGAGATGTCACTCCTTGCCTCACTGCCTGAGTTTCAGCGGTGTCCGTCAGAGTGATGTCTGTGAGTACCGAGTGTAACTGGTTCAGTGGACACCTTAATCGCTCTATGAGGCCGCGTCCGGCTACAAATCTAAGCTGCCGCCAATCTTAGCCAAATTTATGCAGTCAGCCTCGGAGTTCATTGTTCCGCAGAGGACTATGAAAAGCTCTGTATTCGTCTCAAGAACCCAACCTCCGCTCTCCCCCATTGCGCCTGCTATACATCTTCATATCCCGCCTCAGCTATGCCTTCAATCGAACAAGTCACATAGCAGCCCACAGGCAACGCTTTGGCGCAAATTGCGCGACATCTCCCAGCTCCCCTACTTTCCAACATCACTCTCATTCGCATGGCTCGCAAGATAGAGCGCATCCCAAACCTCTTCCACTACTCCTATGCAGACTGTATTGCCTTATGGACCACCATGGGGGATGTTGGGACCATGGAAGAAACCCTTCAAGCAGGTGCGGACGCAGTAGTGGAGTGCGCAGCATCTATAGGCCTCGCATGCTCTACTGTTAAGTCTGAACTCTTGCTACTCCACCCGACCCCGATACGCAACAGAAAGGAAAACACCTTCATACATGTCAAGGTCATTGGTCGACCAGTGGCAGAGGTTGAAAAGATACGCATTCTTGGCATGTTCTCACAAAACAATGGACGCAACATGTAGACCATTTCGACACTAACAATCACTACATATCAAACCCTCCGACTGATTAGAAGAAAAGCCAACAAGCCCCCAGGCGTGCGTGAAGATGACCTGAGGCGGCTAGGGCAGGCATTCGTGTTTAGTCGGATGGTTACCTTCCTTCCCTACCTCTACCTCACTAGGGCGGAGATGGAGAAGGTAGATGCACTGATAAGGCTGGCGTACAAGTCAGCCTTAAATCTGCTACAACGAGCTCCCACCACCCATCTCCTACGCATGGGAATACACAACGCACTACAAGACCTAACTGAAGCTCATCGCATGGCTCCGATTGACAGACCCTCCTTCACAAATGGATGTAGACACATTCTCGCCTCTCCAAAAATTCAGCCAACAGGTTCTTCCCCATCAACGCCCACGCCATCCCAACAGACATCAGGGAAAGACTCATAGTTCACCCTCTGCCCAAAAACGTACACACAGTTCACATCCAGGCCGGATGCGAAGCTCGGGCCAAGGCTTTACACAAAGCTCATGCAAACGACAAAGACGCGTTCTACGTGGACGTGCCAGAGTACACCCACAATTCGGCCTTGTCATCACTGTAGCATCAAGTGACCTCAAACAAATAGCCTCGTGCTCGATTAAGGCAACAACCTCACTTGAAGCCGAAGAAGCAGCCATAGCGTTTCCTCTTCCGCTGCCACACTCAATCTGAGTGACTCTAAAACAGCAATCACGAATTTTACACGGCGACAGATTCATTCTTCCACCTGAAAAATTCTCAATTGTCGCTCCACAGAACACCAACCAGTTCAAATTTTGTGGGTGCCAGCCCACCCAGGACACCCCGGTAACGAAGTGGCCCACTCTCTTGCTGGAGCATACGTCAACCGAGGAGGGCACACCGTAGACCAGTGTAGCGCTAGGGACCGGCTCCTGACCTATTATGAAATAACCCTACATTACAGGGAGCAAAGACTCGTCTATCCTCCATCACACATCTGCCTCTCGAAAGAGCAACAAACTATCTGAAGACGGCTCTAGGCTCGCACATTCCCTTCACCGGCTCTAAGCAATTATCCACCAAGCCAATACAGACCCGAATGCTCTCTTTGTGGGGCTCCGAGAGCACACTTTGACCACATTTTATACCTCTGTCGAGAATTACAACCAGCATCTCGCTGGTACCTCCCGGACAAAGGGGGTTGGGAGATCACGGTCTCCAGCTCCAAACCAGCCTCACAAAGGCGGCTGGTAGAGTGGGCTGGAGAGGTCGCCGAACGTCATCGACTGTTGGCCGCCACCCGGGATCAAGAGCCAGACCAACCCTAGGCTTTACTCATCCATCAAGTTTTCACCTGCCTACCTGCCTCTCCTCTCCTTTCATATTTTCTCATTATCAACGCCTTTTCCTCAATTAGTCCTGTGCACTCTGTCGCTAACCTCTTAATTCTGCTCTGCATTATTTTCCTCGGCTGACCCTTGCCGCGAGGCCCAGAACATGGTAAACCTGGGTGCACTAGGACATTCTGCTGCGCTCCGTTGACCCGGTCGTGGAAACAATCGCTATACCGACCGGGATGCCTGTACTGCGGTCTGAAGGAGCATAAACACTTTACTGCTGTGGGGTTGTGCAGAGACCCAGGAGCCTGAGAGCCCGGAAGTCTGAGGTATTCTATATTACCAGAGCTCTTCACAACAGCACCCCTCATATCCTGAGCGCTTTGGGATGTTAAACCCGGATAAATCAAACAAACCTTCGTTCTAATAAAGTTTTTCTAACGCTGTCTCTCAATGATAATGAAGTTTTTATGATGACGAACACTCCGTTTACCACCTGCATTGTGAAAGCACGAAAGGTAGAAGTAACACACCCACTGACTAAAATAGAAGAGCCCTACAGAAAGCGCTGTAACACGGTTAAATCGCCCCCATTGCTCCTGTTGTTGCGACTGAAAGAAGAATGAAAAGGACAGTGCACGAGCCTGCCCACTGGCTCAAGCTGAGCCACAGTCACTGCCACGTTTACCTTGGATTACCTGAGCTAATCCACATTCATTTTTTTTCTTCCAAACACACACCTGAGTTTCAAGAAGAACGAATGACACGTAGCGGACTACTGTGGTTTCGCGGTCGCACTAGTTCCGCAGCCTCCGCTTCGTTGGCGGTTATATGTCGTTCCCTTCACCAAAAGAACTTTTTATTGCCTAGTACTTTAAGCCACAGTCGCAGATTTGGCCGATGCAGTCAGAGCTCTGGGCCGGGGGCGGTTTAAATGGAAACTCAAAATTGGTTTTTGAGGAAAGGAATTGACGCAGTAACTGATTACTTACCTCGGAGGACACCAAAACTACGCCTTAAGGGAATGAATAAAAGAGAGAGAGAAAGAAGAAAGGAAGATAGATGTGCCTTATTGGAGGTCTCTGGGATAATTCCGGCTAAATAGGGGCCCCGCCGCGGTGGCTCAATGGTTAGGGCGCTCGACTACTGATCCGGAGTTCCCGGGTTCGAACCCGACCGCGGCGGCTGCGTTTTTATGGAGGAAAAACGGTAAGGCGCCCGTGTGCTGTGCGATGTCAGTGCACGTTAAAGATCCCCAGGTGGTCGAAATTATTCCGGAGCCCTCCACTACGGCACCTCTCTTCCTTTCTTCTTTCACTCCCTCCTTTATCCCTTCCCTTACGGCGCGGTTCAGGTGTCCAAAGATACATGAGACAGATACTGCGTCATTTCCTTTCCCCCAAAAACCAATTATAATAATAATATAAATAGGGATATTTACCATGCACTGATATCAGCACAGGGGCGAACAAGGCAACCGCGTGCCACACGTGTCATACGCCGACTAAAAGATTGATAACTGAAGTGTCATTCGCCGTTTGCGGCTCGCTTCAGGCGTCCGGCGAGAAAGTGAACAAGCTATGCGCCTCTCCTCCACTCAGAACTGAGATAAATTTTACGCTACAGCGTATACAACTCTTTCGAGGCAAAAACCATCCGTGTTGTCGGCACCACGTGTCGAAAATATCTGGGGATGCCTAAAAGTCGTATCATGCTAACCGTTTGCCGCATAGTGTTTCGAATGGTGTCATACGATTCAGTGTTTCGTGCAGCATAAATTTATTTGTTAGGTTAGAGCCTAGCTTGCGAAAGGGACTCGAACCTGCACCGTGTAATCGGGGACTGAGTAAAAAAAAATGCATCGTGGTAATTAGTGGTCTGAGGAAGGGAGAGGCGCACATCTGCCTACCAGGGTCAGTTGACAACTCAATCGTGCTTTGAGGTATGTGGGGCCTGAGAGAGATGTGCGCTGCCTGCCTTGTCGCTGACAATGTTGCGGCAGAAACGCCGCACTGGAGCGATAGGCCGCCTGTGTTCGTAGGGCTCATTGACGTTGGTGTTGACAACATTGTAGGCTTAGAATAGAAAGCATAACCATCTACTATCGCATCATACGCTTAAGGCGAAGATTAAGTGTCCTCTACACTTTTTTATTTCATTTTTTGAAAAGGCGCGGATTAGGTGCTGGCAAAGAATCGTGACAGTTATTGTGAGTTTCCTTCAGATAAAAGCATATTTTTTCGTAAAGCGGAGTATGTGTCCAGGCTGGCACGAGCTGCAGTGGCTCAGTGGTGAGGATGCTCGGCTACTGAGCCAGAGTTTCCTTGTTCGAATATCACTCGCGGGGGCCGCGTTTCGATAGAGACGAAATGCAAAGCCGCCCGTGCGCTGTGCGTTGTCAGTGCAGGTTAAAGATTTACAGGTGGTCGAAATTATTCCAGAGCCCTCCACTACGGCCCCTCATTCTCTCTATCTTCTCGAAAAGCCGAACAGTGCGGTTCGAGTGTCGACCGGGTTGTGAGAAAATTCATTCGCGATGCCCATTCCGCAATAGCCTTTTTTTAAGCTCCCTCCCCAGCTGGCGATGCCCGCGGAACGCCGTGCCGAATAGCGGGTCTGTGTGGATGGAGATGGCCGCGTTTCGATTGAGGCCATCCATCGATCCATTCGTCTATCTGTCCATCCGTCCGTACGTCAGCCCGCCAGCCCGCCCGATCGTCCGTCTGTTAATCATTCAGTCAATCAATCAATCATTATAATAGTATTTAATCAATTAAGGAATAAATAATTTCTAATCCAATAGCTTTCGACACCGCGCTCGCCATGCGTGCGCGTGTGGGCCTGTCGTCTACTCGGCTCGACGATTTACGCATCTGCTTTTCGCGGCGTTTGTTGGGGGTGGAGGGGAGCTTTTAACCACGCATGTTTGTGGTCCGCACAATGCACAAGACCAATTGATCATCGGGTAAATAATGCGAGGCAGACTCTCTACATTACGCCCCGTTCTACGTACAGATGCGCCAAGAACATATAGACCACGCTTCTGCGTTCAGCTTGTTCAGTCGCGTTGTAGAACAGAAATGTATATGCTTGCAACCTTTATGTGGACACATAAAAGTTAATATTACTTACATATGCATGAAAAATCAATTTCTATTTATTAAGTAATTCATCAGAGGAATTTGACCGCCGAAGCGTGGTCCATATTCTGTCCACGACCGTACGCCGTGTTGCATATCGTGAAGGAAGCCATATCAACGCGCTATTTTCTTTTCTGTTACAAAGTTCCCCAGACGTTTTGAAACGTGGTCGAGCTGTCCTACAGGCAGACAAAGTTCTAAACGAGAAATCAGCTCTCTGTGAGCGTTACTTACGGCACTTCAGGGACCTGTGAACAGCGGCGCAACAGTCAGTGTTCTCCGTGATAGACCGGCGCTTACCAGCGACGCGGTGCCAGGAGTTTACGGAAATATTTCGGCGTACCACTAGAAGATAAAGCATCCAAGAAAAGGTAGTGTACATTAAACGCAGATATGGGGCCGCCCCCTGAAACTGGAGCGTTTCGAAGTAAGTGCCTCTTCACGTGATGATCTTACAGACCACAAAGGATGAAGGGGCTGTTTCAGACCACTTTGTCTCTTCTGTTTGAACTTTCTGTTGTTTCTTAAGTTCAAAGGTGCGAATTTCAAAACGGGTTATTGGTCCAGAAAGCAAATCGCTGCGTATGATTACATCGCAGCCTTCACTGTGTGTCCGTTGAAGTATCTCTGTCTTGAACAAAATGCACTCAATACGGCGAGAACACGCGGATATCTGCGACGGTTTCAGTGCAAGCGACCAAAATAAGAAGGATCGATCGATCGAGTTTAACCAATGAAAAAAAAATTTCGAAGACCTTTCAGAGGTAGGTTCTCTTCTCTCATACAAAGGACTTTGGGAAAAATGGAGGCATTTAAGGAATCTACAAGCGTCCTGAGAAAAACTGCGGCATGAAAAGTTTCAGTGCGTCCTGTACTAGAATAGCACACGCAACAGCACGTCCAAAGCGTAGGTACCTCAGCAAGCTACTAATTAGTCAGTCGTCTTGCGAAAGGAGACCTGCGGAAACCAGAGATGTAACACTTCCTGCAAGCTCAAGCTATTGTATATGAATCGCACAACGGAAGCGTAGCTGGTGACGCTCTAGGTTAAGTTCACGTTTAAAAGTTTGAAATACCGAGAATGTTTACTACATTCGAATCAGTACGAAGGCACGGAGTTGTGCTACGTAGAAGTCGACGATGAGCGGCCATTACATCCGGCCATTGTTCTTTCAGATTGCCCTTCTGTCCTGACTGAGCTCTTTGGCTCGAGTAGCCACCCTGCTGATCCGTTCCCTAGGATTTTTCATTCCACCACATATTAAAGAAGTGCCTTTTCAATGGCATCCATTCATTGCGGCATTTACGATAATGTGATTGCTATTTTTTAGAAAATTCTGCATTTGCGAGCATGTGGTGCCATTAAATACAAACACTGTGCATTTCGCAGTCACCCGATTTCAATGTTTCCTGCAACTGCATTCCTAGAGTCATCAGCCTCTTTTTGCTACAGCGGATTTTCAGCACTTGGCATTCCCAAGGAGTGTCCGCTTATGCCGGTCAAGGCAATGCGGGGTGCCCATGACCCCCTTCTGGTCCAGAATACCAGAATTATTCTTTATTTGTGCCTATCACGATTCTCACGCTGGAACGACTGTGAATCACAAGGTGAAATTGAATAACTTGATCAACTTCTCTCCTGTCAGCGGTTTGCTACACTACGAAGTGTGATCTGGAGATTCCCCTCTCCCGATTAGGAATTCCTCATTCTATTCCGGTTATTCTCTCATGTGGGACAAGCGCCAGAGGATAGGTTTAAAAACCAGTGTGCATTTACGTTCATAGCTACATAATTAAGTCAGGGAGATTGCTTTGTTAGATACAATTTATTATGTTTTTCCTCTACTGCAAACTTTCTCCCATGTCTCCCATGTCAATGCGTTACTAATGTTTAAATGTGCAAAATACGATCGCCGATCCCCCACTGTCAGTGTGTGCCATTCCACCAGAGGCCGACAACAAAAGTGACGGAACAATCTTCCTACGCCAGCTGCGGGCTCGATAGAGACGATTTTGATCGCTTCAGAACCACCGGATTAGTCTCACGTAGGAGGCGACGATGATCGGGAAGTGGCGCGGGACAGAGCGCTCGCACTAGGCCAGTTGCGAACAACCTCAGGGTTGGCCAATGGACAATTTCGCTTAAAAAATGGCGCCCATCGCATTAGTGCTTGCGCCCGAAAAATAAATAACGACTCATCAGTGCTTGAGGTCGCAGTCAGGGTCCTTCCGTTGAAGCAGCTAGAGCAGATGAGAGCTTGTTCTGCTGCTTCAAAAAGCTGGGCCATCGCTTGCGAATGACGACATTCCTTCCGAACGAATGTGTTGCGTTAACAGTGGGGCAACAAGTTCTCACTCTCACTTATTACTTATCGGCGCTGAAACACACACCAGGAGCTTTATTTAAAAAATGCAAGCCTTTAGCACGCGCCGCTTAGCCTGAATCTGCCACGCGGCCAGCCTGGCTCAGCGCTTGGCGCGCTCACTACTTCACACTACAGAGAACAGCGCCACCTACGAGTGGCATGAAACGGAGAAGCTCCCCTCGCGTTCCGTACGTGTCACCTATCCCTTCTTAGGCATCATAATCTTTAACTCACGTAGACATCCTAATCCCGAGCTCATTTGGTCGTTGACTACATCTTCCTAAAAGACAGGTAACATTCCCACTGCTCACCTTTCAAGTTTTTGCACGCAAGCAGACATTTTCCTGTCCGCTCGTGTCCGGATGACTTTCCACTGCTTACCACCTCATGCCTGAACGTCAAAAATCGATAGATGAAAAGCCATGCCAAACCGACGGAGGCATCTTCACGCAAAGAAGCCCACTTTTTTATTTGCACCCGCACCTTTTGCCTAATTTCCCAAGCTTCGAAGGGTCTCGGACGCACTTTCGTGTCTGGCCATTGCTGGCCTAGAAGCTGGTCGCTGAGCGCTGACGCTTCAGCTGTCGGAGGTGTTCCAGGCGGCAGTGGTCGTCCCTCTTGCTCTTGAGCGCGAAGAGCTTCCTACAAAAGCGGCACTGGAAATTACCGCGGTTGTGGTGGAGGCGCTTGTGGGCATGGGCAGAAGTGGCGCTGGCGAACTCAGCGCCGCACTTGAAGCACCGCCGTTCGCCAATGTGGGTTCCCAAGTGCAGGCCCATGATGAACTCGTTCCTGCACAAGCGGTAGCAGATAGGACATGGCACTTTGATGGGCCGGGGCTCGCCGCCAAAATCATGCTGGTATATCTGGTGGGCGATTAGACGGCTCGGAAGGTGGAATCTTCTGTCGCAGAGCCAGCACCAGTGTATGGTGTCCTCTCCTGCGGGCCTGATGTTCAGCAGGCGACGCCTCTGGTCCGACATGTGACGCTGCTGCAGAGAAAAGAAAGCGGGATGGTCGCTCAAGGCACCTTTACGAATCGCACTCTCGCTGTCAATAAGGTTCGCTTACCGCAATTGTTCTGGAGAGTATTTTTGTCACATGTATTGGTTGAAGTGCATGAATATCACAAATTCAATGTCGCAAACACACGTACGGTATTTATCAACTGACTGGACCACTTTAAACTATATTAAAAAATATGTACGAACATATGCCTGGAAATTTGTAATGGTCATTGTCAGTGGTGTCTCCATTAGTTGTTTATTGGCTCACCGGTGCGGGTTTCCCTGTCTACGTTGGACATATACTAGGCAGGGTAATATTTACTGCCACAGTTTTTTTTCACGCTGACTAGCGTGATGATCTCGTATGCAGTGTGCCGCGCATGGAGAGTCTGATTGATATCTCAGTACTTCCAGTAAATAGAACCCTGTACAGTGTATGCGTTCACATAGACGAGAAACCGTTACCTGTGAGCCAAACAACCAATGGACACACCATGGACACTTACTATTACAACTTTTCAACCAGTTAATATGGTTCCCTTTTAAAATCAACTACCAGGCTCCAGAAAGTTCATGAGTACCGGTCACCCTCTGAAGTTATTGTCTCTACGAAATTATCTCCTAAAGAAAGCGATGATCATAGCCTTCATAAAAATTGTGCGAACAAAATCCTCCCGTCGCTGGAGCTGTTACAGGCCTTCCTCTGCCCTCGTGGCGAAGAAAGCCTTTGATGAGCTGCCTCTTTCGAAGTCTTAGATTGGTCCTGGCATAGCTTGGTCTGAGTCGTGAACGTGACTTTTCTGATCTCTGTCTGGGTGCACGCCTAAGGTGAGATATCGTAATAACACGTCTGGTATCCTACACAAAACTAACTACCTTGGTATTTTGCAGAAACCGCGGTAGTTCAACAAAAGCGAGCTCTGGCAGAACCCAGTATCACCTTGTGAATGTTGCTTTTAACCAGCATAAAACAATGGTCATTGCAATCCTCTCAAAATTACTTCCGGCATTACGGTCGCTTTTTCTCTCTTTCGCACATATTTTCAACAAGAGTATACCTGAACTAAATATTGTGGAATAGAATCCCCAGGCAGAACAGCAACTGAAATATTTTACTTATTTAATACAGCCAGTAATTATAAACCTCAATACAAATACAGGCCTACGTGAGCCTACGGAATGTAAGCATAGTTTACCAAAAGTTTCCAGGTTAATCCTTTATAGAAAAACTTCGATCTGCATTTTAGCCTTGAACACAGTGAGAGTTGAGCTGCTAAATTACAAGGGAGTGATATGAGCAGCCATGAATAGTATTGAAATAAATGGTTATATATGGGGTACTCATGGGCAGTGACGGGAGCATGCGCGTCGGATATATGCAGTTTTTTTCGCTTCGTCCTTATTTGCAAGTGTTGTTCACACATCATGAGGACCCTCTAAATAGAGAAAACTTAAATGATCTGGCAGAAATGTAAAGCATGCACATTGCTAGATTGTACATTGAGTTCATCTGCCCTTTCTTAACAGTGAAAGGGTCTCCCTTATGTTAACACTGCTAAAATCTTTGATTCGGGTGGAATGCTTGCACACAGCTATCGCTCACAAAATAGCAGGGGAGACTGATTCGGTATTTTTGCCATCTGCGGTTAAACGCCCACTCTGTGACCAACAGAGACCACCACAGCCACTGAGGATGCCGATGGTTGTCGCAATAAAGACGGGGCTTACCTCTTCTGGTGGTACATCGGAATCGTAGCTTTCATTGGAGGCCTTTCGCTAGGCTTCCATCTCGGCCAGCGAGGGGAACCTGATGGTAAGCAGCCGCGCGATGGTCTCCCGGTCCATGGCACCGGTCTCCTTACGAGGCAGTGTAAGTCAGAGGAACAGACGAGGCAGAGCTGCAACCGCCCAGACCCAGAGGTAAGCGGAGCCGGCGCAGCGGTTGGACGGCGCGGAGCAACACGTCAACGATGCGACATAACTCGTGAGCCAAGCTAAGAAGAAAGAAGCGCCACGAAAGCGAAGAGGAAGAGACCGTGCTAAAATAAATGGGCAGAAAATGTTGTCGGTATTCGCGTTTGCTAGCTGAAAAGCGCCGTAAATTCCTAATGCGTCTTGAAATCGAAGGATTCGCTGGATATCAGTTTAAAACTCGGGGGTCTTCATATTTTAGGGTAGCAGTGCGACATGTCAATTGCTGCTTTTTCTGCATCGGTAGCTCTGAAACCCATCGACGCGTGGGAACCAACCTGCCGACTAGTTTGTACACCACCGACGCTTGTAGTAAACCTCACGAATTATCGCTCATACCAATCGCACACTCTCTGTGAATAAATATTCGTGAAAATTCCACAAACGCCAAGCTTAATAATAATAATAATAATTGGTTTTTGGGGGGAAAATGTTCTACGCTGAAGAAAACAAAGATTACAGCTGCAGCTGCGCCACTAGGCGATCCGTCTCTACACTTCAGTCAGCTGTGAAAAAGAACTCCTTCAATCTTGTAGAATGAAGACTGAAATAAGCCTATAATAAGAGGAAATTCGCAGGGAAGAGCCTAGCGCATAAATAGTGCCATAAGAAAAAGATAAATTACAAATTCGTTGCAGCATCTTTTAAAAGAATGATATCTAAGGCTAATTAGGAATACATTGCAAATCTGAACACCTATTTTTCTAAACCAGTCAACCAGAAGTCTCTCTATAGATACATGAAACGTACTAACGTGCTTCCCTTTTCTCATATCGTTCAGTCCACAGTGTTGCCCCCTCGAGGAGAAAAAGACCAACAGTAGTCTATAGCTCAAGGCCTGGCTGGCCGTTTTCATGTTCGCACTGCCATTCCTTCAACCCTGTTTCATTTGGGTGCAGACTTCACTAGGGTCTCTATATCTCATTTTGCGTTTCTAGTAAATTGTCATCAATATGCTGCCAATGGTATTGACAGAGTAACATTTGGCATGCTTGAAATACTAATGCAACACTGGCCCGGACCTCTTGCAGATTGTCAGATGGTCTTTTGAAAAAGCCCGGATTCCAAGAAAATGAAAAACAGCGAAAATAACGTATTTTAATGCCAAAAGACATGAAGTGTTTTGATCTCGACAATATTCGGCCGACTGCTCTCACTTCAAATTTGGTTAAGCTTCTAGAATGGGTACTCTTCCGCTGCCTCACGAATACTGTTCTTCCACTTCAAGGCTTCAGCGAGGCCCAGATTTGTTTGCCCCGTGGGCGTTCTATTCAGACCACGCACATAGACTTCGAGAGCCGTACTAGGGTTCCTATGGAGCAAAACGAGGTATCAGCTTTGGTTACGTTGGATATTGCAAAGACGTATGACAGCGTTGAACACAGCATTCTGCTTTAAAAAGTGTCTGGTGCACAACCTCCTTGGGACCTCTTCGCGTGGATAAGAGAGTTCTTAAGGAACAGATAATTTGGTTGCACTAAGCCTAGGGCCTGGCATTCTTTCGCCGTTGTTTAATATACTAATGTGTGGAAACGCTATACACCCGGTCGTCAAAGTTTATGTGTATACGGATGGCAGTGATTTTTTCGCTTGTGCGAAAAAATATTCATCTCCTTTATCAACCGTTGAAACAGTAGTTAAATGCTCTGGAAGTTTGGCTGGACAGCTTGATGTTAAGTTTAAATGTCAAGAAATGTGCCGTGCTTGTTTTCCTACAGTCATCCTCTCTTTATATTTCTTTGTCGTATCCCACTATCCTGGCACCGCAGGATGATTGTGTTAAATACTAGGGTATACAATATGACCCACAGTTAGAATGGCGGCCGCAAATTAGACTCTTTGTACTTAAAGGTGAGCGTGCCCTACGGCGGTTGGTGATGTTCAGTAACAAAAAATTATGTTGGCATCAGGATAGCCTGCTCTTTCTTTACAAGACCCATGTACGGCCACTACTTGAGTTCGTCTCTGTTCTCTTTACTGGATGAGAGAGGTACAAGCCCGAACCCCTGTTTGTTATGGAGCAACGCACTCTGCTGATACTGTAGAAGCTTGGGCAAGTGTGTGTGACATGGTTTTTCAGCAGCGCTGGGGACAAAGGACGAGACCGATGCCGCGTCTGTGCACTTGTCTCGACCTTTGTCCCCTGCGCTGCTGAAAAGCAACGCACTGTGCGCCTTTGCTTAGGTCTGCCTAAATTAGTGGCTAATGCTGTGCTGTACTTAGAGGCGTGGGTACCTGAATTAAATTGACGGTTTCAGCCTTTCATTGTGCGGGCGTTTATAAGGTCTTTGGAGCTTGTTCCTGGATTGGCTAGCCCCATATTTACAACGAACCCACCTGTATTCTTTGGTACTTTTTGGCCTACGTATAAGCTTCCTCACATTGTGTTCACTAATTCCCTGCTGTCAAAGATCTCCTTATCAATAAATTCTGTAGTACCAGTTAACCACTGCCGGGCTGATACTGTAAATCTCCTTTGAAGACACCTTCCCAGGGAATGCTAAGAATCTGCCTGCCAATGTATCAAATCTGCTTATTCAGGAGTATATGGATAATTTTACTAATCATATTACCGTTTTCAAGTGGTAGGTTCACTACTAGAAGTAACAGGCTGATATCTCCGTCTACTTCCCATGACCTTCAAGGCTCAGCCAAGGTTAAGCCTTCAGTTTATAATTTTGGAGAACCAGTGAATCGTCAATGGTCAGACAAAAGGTCCAGTCATTGCAAAGGTCCAAGGTCGAGGTCAAAGTGAAATGTCAAGGTCATTTCGGTGTCAAGTAAATGGCACCACTGTCGCCAAGGTCGCGTCAAGGTCAAGTCAAGGACAGCCAAAATCTGCTCACGTGAACGACTCTTGGCTTGCCGAGGAACCTAAGCGGGGCGTTTACGCGGGGCGTAACATACGGGCTAGTCGACAGCATGGTCGGCTCCCTGGAAGAAATCGAATATTACATGGACTCGAAGGTGTCAATAGTTTCGCTCAGTTGCCCGCTGAAGGTGGTTTTACCTTAAAAGACCAAAGACTCGACCAAAGCATAGCATAACAAGATTTTCAAAGGCAAAACCATCGTGAAGTCATCGCTTCTCCCTCGATTTACCCAAAGCTAAACCACCGTTTTTTTACACACGCCTCCCAGCAAATTGAAAAGACAGCCTTTGACACTTACTGAAGGGCTCTTGATTGGAGTTATTAATTTCGAGCCCCTGACTATACCCCAGTTTTCGTCGGCGTGGTTCTGGCCATCGAGTTGCATTAATAAGGATTCTCTGCAGTATCTCGCAGGTTATTATATTTCAGGCAGCCTTTCCGTCTTTACTGCGCTCGAAAATTTGAGGCATACTTCTTTGAGCCGTTAACTTCGATTTTTCATTCCACCACACATTACAGAAGTACGTTTTCAGTGCTCATCCTGGGTAGCGTGGCATTGCTTCTGATTAAAGTGCTGATTTGTTATCAAAGCCCGGCCTTGGGTGATCTATTGATCCGTTCGTCCCTAATACTGTCTACGTGACTGTGCCACGCTTCCAACGATTCCAGTGTTTCCACTACTTGAACCATGAGCCTATCCTTTCAGCAGTAGATTTTCAACACCTGGCATTTACTTCGAGTGAGTGGATGCGCAGTTCAAGGCAATATGAAGGGTCCATGATAATCCTGCACTGCAGAATGCCGTTGCTAAATTTCTATTTATGCCTATAAGGGTTATCTCTGATCTACGTCTGTGAGTGTTGCGGCGAAATTGGGTCCATAGATCACTTTTTCCTCGTTAGTCGGGGGTTGGATTCTGTCCGCAAAACTTACTTGGAGATCCCCTCGCTCGACTGGGGCTTCCTCTATCTATTCCGGTTCTCCTTTCCTTCGAGGCAGGCGCCAACGGATATGCCTTGAAACCAGTGTGCGAATTAATTCACGGATATATAATTGCATTAGGTAGATTCGTCTGGCAGAGGGAGAATTTAATGCGTTTCATTTCCTTTTTAAACTCCATTTTCTGTTATGAAGGATTTGGTGCGGGGCTCCACCTTCACGATTTATCGCGATCACGCCTATCTACTGCGTCCTCTCCTGATGCTGGCATATGGCGGCGCCACACTAAGCCAGCAGCAACACACATTCAACCGAGGAATGAGCACTGTTCCGCAGGCTAAGGAGTTCGGGTTTTGAATAAAAATTGGCTTTTGAATTTCTTGATTATAAGAAAGATTAAAAATTCTTGCTTCAGTATGTAGTACAAATGTACAAGGTTGCAACCATTCTGACTAACTGTCACACATGCCTGTATGGTATCAAAGTAAAAATGCTCTTTGGTTTGCGGCCACCATCTCTGCATGAATATCTAAGGCCAGAGACCTGCACACTGCCACTGTGATACTCTTTTGCGGCCTTTTTTCATTGCATTCTATCGGATTGAAAGAATACTCTGTTCTTAAAACTTTCAGATAGATCTTTGTCTAAGTGGTTGTCTAAGTGTGTTGAAAAGTTGTCATAATTCAGCATTTTTAGTATTGTCCTTACAAGCATAATTTAATGATGACAATTTTATCTTTCATGGGGTAGAGCACCTCTGCAGTCGGTATCTTGCATGAAGGAGCGTGCCCTGTTTGATAAAAAAACTCCTGCGGTTCAATCGAACCAAAGACGCTCGGGATATAAGATGACCGCTCTACCCAGTACACCATCCAAAGACGGTTGCCAGAGCCCATGCTGAAACGTTTTTGGCGATAGACACCTGAATTGCACTGTATGGACTGTATATTTTTGAGCAACAAAAAAAAAGAATGAAGTTGAGCAAAGGAAAGGCATGTGTCTCTGTCGTGCTGTTGAATCTCGAACGACGCTTTAAGGAATGGTTACCTAATTTGCACTGTATATTGGGTGCTGCTAATAAAATTTAACACGATGATATACCAACTAGCCACACCTATTGCCTTCCTTTGTTGAATGTAGCTGTTCACTTTCCTCGCGTTTCAAGCTCAGCAGTTACGCTCTTGTAAGTTGTTAGCGCAGTTGCCTGCACCGACTGGGGACTGCAGGCTATAGCCAACTGAGGGCGGCAGGTTGTAGCCACCTGAGAACTGCAGGCTCTAGCCAACTGGGGGCTGTTATCTGTAGCCACCTGTGAGTTTTACGTGGGCGCACCGCTGGAACTAATGTCTGGAGATGGCGGTGATTTGAAATATTGGAAAGTCTCTCCATTTCTGATCCTTTTAAAATTTCTGCGGCAGAATCTTCTCCCTAGCTCCCTGAAGAAGCAAAATTACAGATTATAGCAATGATGTATCGAACCATCAGTGATTTAATTTACACAAGGAGGTGAGTTGGACTCTTGTTCAATCACTATCACTGCTATGAAACAATCCGAAGACTGGACGAACTGGAGTGTGGTTTTAGTGCGGTTTCTGTCGTGATATTTATGGTGATATTTTTGCATCAATATAATGTATACAATGCATTTTTCTGCCTAATTCATTCTTTGTTTCAATGCGGATTAAGATGCAGCACGTTTGTCTGTGCAATAAAATTTCCGGAACTTGTGTGGTGAGCGTTTCATGATCATCCAAAAACACAATTTTCTCCTGCTGTATCTGCCAACGGCGGCTGTCCTACAATTTCAAACTTTCCAATCTCATCAGGCTACATGACTTACCCTCTCTTGTTTACTTTTTCACAATCCGTTGCACTGTTATAAAAGAGTTATCTATAGTAAGTATTCACCTGTGTGATAGTGGTCGCTATTTTATGTTCCAGGAATAGACTGCAAGTTAGAATGTACATGTAATTGGCTTATTTTTTCTGACTTGCGCAGTAGAAGCTGCCAGCTACGCCACGAAATGACAACTGTGATGTGAAGATCTGCGGCATTTCATATGCCCTGAACATGTACATTTCAAATTTTACCGATGATATCCTGAACAATCGCAAAGATACGGAGTCTATCGCCAAAGAAGGCGTTCATTAGTTTTTATGTTTTGGTAAATAATTGATGTCACATGGTTAGAAGTTGGCAGTTAGCTACAAACAAAGAAGGAAAAGACCCGTGCCTTTGGTCGGATAAAAACTCTGGACTTCTGGAGATTTCGGGTTGGATACCATCAGATCTTATGTGTTTGTTGGCATGTTTTCTTCTATATTATTTATATCTAGTAGACAGTTTATAAACATATGACATAAATTATTTCCTCTGATTAACTTTAGTAATAAAAATCACCTTTGCTTGTCATGTTGTCAGTCACTTTATTTGTGACTGTGAAGCCGCCACTTAATGAACTCTCTACGTGTTTCTGCACATCGACTCGTGTTATTTTTCCAAACTACTCTTTTTTGTATCAATTCTTGGAATTGGATGCAATCAATCTAATTTCAGTTCTTTGCTTTAGTCAAAGTTGAGGTCCCAAAAGTGCCGTTCAAGTCATGAGGACACCTGTGCAACGCATTTTACTACATTCTCAAGGCCATTTTTCCTCCGGGGCATTTGTCTAAGACTATGTATATCACTGCCTCATCGCTTTTCTTCAACCGCATACAGTGACCCCTATACATTCCCTCTTCCCGCTGTCAATATGAGGATGCAGGGCTAAATGCTCACCCAAGTGAGCAGCTGAAGCTTACCACCAAGTTAAGTGGGGTTCTAATTCTACAGAGGCCCTCCCAGGCACAAGAGCAGATACTCACGCCTATATTATTAAGTTTACTTCCTACTTAAGCGGCGTCATCTGCCTCAGATAAGTTTAACATTTTACCATTTTAAACCAAATTCCACGGCAACCCTTACAAACCGCTGCTTCCTTAACATATTTTGTATCCTGAATTTCATCTGATCGATATTATTTAGTTCCAACATCATAATTTGTGCGTCTAAAATTCGCCGCTAAGTTTATCACCACAACTTGCCATCAGCACTTCTGAGATGGCTAAAATGTTCCTCCTCAATGTCCACAGTGTCCCTTTAGTTCAAAGTGTTCTTTACATAGTAAGAGGTTCATCGAAAGGGAGACAATGGTTCTGATTTGCAATACCTTTTGCAGCATTTTCCACATTTCACCAAATATAAAAGGCTATAAGTTGAAGGTGTGCAAATATAATATTTAGAAATAAATTGTGTTGAAATCGAATAAAGGGCACAAAGGTGCTCATTGCTCCGAAAAAATCATGTGTCAAAATTCAGCCTTCCATAGTATTCCTTATGGCAAAATGCACAGTTACTGAAAAAATCTGTGCTTCTTTGCAGCATGCCCGTTTTCGAGCTACGACAATAGACATGAAATCTGCACGTTCACTTTAAAACAGGTTTTCCACCATACGATACAAGATGTGGTAACTGCTTGCAAACGCAAGTGTTGAAATATTCTGCTTGCTTTTTTAGTGAAAGAAACACAAGAAAAGAACGTTTGACAAGACAAAGAGCTAATTATCAACTCACGTTTTATTGAAAGACCGCTTGGTTAAATACAGCCGGTACTCTTATCAACAAAAACAGAGAGACGACACACATTGTTGTTTTTTCTCTCACGCTTGTAGTAGAGCTTCCGAAGGCATGAGGTAAGAGATATCGGGCGATGGTTTTGTAGTGTAAGTGAAAGCACAGCTACACATACCACGTACGCTCAGATGCGAGCTTTCAAATCGTGTTAGGGTGTGTCCAGCACCGAAAACTCTCAAGCAAGAATTTAAGGGTTATAGATACGGACATTTGCTTGCGAGTTTTCTTCTTTGGAATGATGAATTAAACATTGTATACTCATAGATCAGCCTGCATACGACTGGTGAGGCGCTCTTCAGTTGCCAGTCACGGTGAACACAAGTGCTAATATGGTTGTGTTCGGTCTTGCGCTCTGCCAGCACATTATCGAAGACAACGCCCGTAACTGCACCCCTTTCACTGTTATGCGTGCTCATGTCCATCTATTGCTGGTCGGGCAAAGAAGGGACCATAGAGGTATTTATCTCATGTACGTATTACAGTTGCCCGTTAATTTATGGAAATAGTGGGCGCAGAAATGAATATTTATGCCTGCACTTTACGCTCATTAAGCATTAGGCAGGTCATTCAGCGGAGCACTAAGGGCACAGAAAGATGGCAGAGCTTCAGGTGTCCACACTTTATATGGACACCTGACCGTACCGTTTGAGAAGAAATAATTTCAGGAGGAGGGAAGGTAGAGTGTAACTTGAGGCGACCTGGAGTAGAGCTCCGTTTGAATTTCGACCATTTTGTCTTATTTAAAGAGCCCAAATAGAGAACACACACGCTTCGCATTTCGCCGTCCTTGATACACACCCGCGATTCGGTCCTGCGTCCCGCGGGCAGCATTTTCCCACCCCTGAGAAATCACGAGGTGGGAGGGAGCTTGTGAGAAAAAAAATGAATTTCGAGGAAAGCATAATGTGCTGTATTTGTCTCACATCTCGGTCTACACTCGAAGCGCACCGCTCGGCCGTCCAAGCAAAAAGAGAGTAAGAAAGTTACGAGACATTTTGGCAACTAAAGTGTTGAGAGCTGAAAGCCGCTTACAGAATATTCCACTGCACACACAGCGCGGCGAGGGGGCATCATGACACACCGCCTGCCCAAGGACGACTGCTGACGTTTTTGCAGAGCACGAGGCGTGGCCATAGATGGTTTTTGCTTTTTTTTTCTCCGACTCTCGATGACACACACTGCAGCACATGTCAATCAATGCCAGATTTCCAGAACATTCCACCGCTTGCCGCATGTCACACCGTCCCGTGACTATATCGATATCCAAATTATACATCTTTAGAGGGTATTAAGTGTTAATTACGCCTAATTACACATTTTACATCTAATTTTACACATATCCCACGTTTTACCGACTATTCTGAGAGAATTTTTAATATGCCATGACGACTTTCTGTGGATGTGGCACCGCACTGTTGCTGTGACTGTATCGACGTTCGCGCTATTTGGACGCAACTTGGGCATCTCTGCCTATAATTATTTAACAAATTACTCTACCGTTACCAAAATTGGCTTCTAGATTCATTTTTTCCTCCTCTATTTGAACCAAGCCCACTCAAGAGCAAAAGCTCGGTATTTGTGCACCTGTCAGAACAATGAAATGAGAGAAAAAACTTGCAGTAATCCTTTATCCTATCGCCAACGATGGGCAATCAGTTTTCGTGGGCCTCGAAAAAGGAAGTGTAGGCAGAGTGGCAACGCTGGTATACGGTGGCTTCTTTTTTATACACCAGTGCTCTGTCTGTAAACAGATATAATGCACCCCTCATGAGTAATAAAGAGGCGAGAAACTCACAGTTACACATTGAAAAACTAAAATGCAGACAGACGTAAGCCTTTGCGAGCACAACAAACGGAACCAGCCTGCACGACGACACCGAGAATAACCACAGCGCGCGAGCCGCTCATCACGCGCGGCCCTTATTAAACCGCAGGACATGGTGGTGGTAGTGGTTTTATTAAAAAAATTGTAAAAAGGACATAAAAACCAAAAAAGCACGCTATAGCTCAGTTGTCAGGGCGCTCGGCTACTGATCTGGAGTTCCCGGGTTCGAACCCGACCGCGGCTGCTGCGTTTCGATGGAGGCGAAACGCTAATGCGCCCGAGTCCTGTGCGATGTCAGTGCATGTTAAAGACCCCAGGTGGTCGAAATTATTCCGGATCACTCCACTACGGCACCTCCTTCTTCCTTTTTTCTTTCACACCCTCTTTTATACATACCCTTACGGTGCGGTTCAGGTGTTCGACAATACGTGAGAAAGATACTGTGCCAGTTCCTTTCCCTAAAAACCCATTTTCTCAATTTTCATGAAAAAAAATCTTCCACTCGCCCGCAGCGGAGCCACCTGCTGGGCTATGGATCTGTAAAATAATAGCACATTTTTCGAACATACAGACGACAGAAATATTTTTCAGCCTCGACGACGGGGCCCTAAAATTGATAAGTACAAATACCTCTTCACCCTCGGATGTGAAAATGGCTATTATGAGTGAAAAAGATGCTGAGTGCGATAGGGATCAAAAAGACTGTTCTAGTTAAAGAACTCTGAAGCGCGCCCAGAGTATGAACGGCGCAGTAACAAACGTCAGCGCAGTTCATCCCCTGACATTCAATGTGGCGGCGCCGTTGAAGTTGGCTCCACCCCGATGGGCGGTGCTGGCATCTAGGCACCCTATTTACTTCTGTCCGCAGCTGTACATGACTGGGTCGGGAGGTACACCTGCAGCGTGCAGGCTTATGATTAGCTGCAACAATCCAGTGCCGAGGCCAAGTGCATCACAAGGACATACGCCGTATCTTTAGACAGTGTTGCCTGCCGTAGCTATTGTGTTAAACTCCCAGTTCGAAGTGGTTGTCACATGAAAAATTTGTCGTTTTGTAGGAAAGGAAATGGCGCAGTTATTGTCTCACTTCTCGATGGACATCTCAACCAGGCTGTCACTGAAGAAATGACAGAGAGCAAAAGGGGCCGTAGTGGAAGGGTACAAATTAATTTCGACCACCGGAGAATCTTTAACGTGCACTGTCTTCGCAAAGCACTCGAGCGCCTTTTGGGTTTCTCGTTCATCGAAATGTAGCCGCCACTGCAGCCGAGCGCCCAGCCAATGGGAAACCGTGGCGGGTTGTAGGCGCTTTGTTAAGGGGTGAAGGAAAGAGCCCAAGAAGGAACATCGTGCAGAGTTGAGTTGAGTTGAGGTGTTGAATGCTACAGGTGGTGTTAGCCTTGCTTTATCTGCCGGCAATTGCTCCACCGTAGCGTCCCTTCTATATTAACAATGTCCTGAAGCCTCTCGCATCTACACCGCTATGCGCACAGTCTCTTATAATAGCACACATTCTCTCCCGTAGTCACCATCTATGCACACAATCAATCCACACAGTCCACATCACAGTCCACGTCACCATCTATGCACATATTCAGACACTGTAGAATATAGGCCCTTGTAATGCCACAACCCATACACACATGCACTCAAAGTATAACGTAGTTCACTCCGGAAGACACCATGAACGCACACATTCCATCAGAGTAGTCCATAGTCCCTTCCTGCTGTCACCATTTAGAAACAAGATCCGTGTCCTGCAGAAATGTTAAAAGAAGGCGTGCAGCCTCCCTTCTGCATGTCTGGTTTCCACTCGGGTAGATAATGTCCTGAACTGTGATGTGACGGGTTCCTGCCTTCTTGAAGGAAGCGAACATCACATGCCTTTCCGCGTTGTACTCTGGGCATTACATAATATAATATTCGATATCCCCACACACACCACATAAAGAGCACAGCGGAGACGATGTTATGCCGGTCTTATGCATCCATGCAGGAGTACGAGCAGATGCCGTGCGAATTCGATGTAGAAGGGTCGCCTGAGATCTTTTCAGTCCCTTGGTCACACATGGTTTGTGGGATGCACTCCACAGGGTACTGAAGTGATGGAGCACCGTTTTCCTGCAGAGACTTTTTCCATCTTCAGGTACTTCTTTGATGGAATCCTTGAGAGAGCTTTATGGGCGGTATTGTCTGCCACCTCATTACGGTTTTGACTCCTATGTCAGAGGGCACCCGTTGGAATAGTATAGTAAAGCCTCTGCTGTGCAGATTCTGCACCAAGCGCCGAGAGCTTATAGACGGGGCGTCAGTGGGGAATCCGCGCTCTAACCTCTGAAGGGTAGATTTTGAATCAGTTAGGATGACAAAAGGTTGAGCCGGACAAGACCCTAACTTCCGTAAAGCCGCCTCAATAGCAACACTTTCAGCCGTTGTGGAGAATACGACAGCAGTACAGCGTACGGACCACTTACAGTCCAAAGAAGGAATGGAAAAAGCCGCTGCGCTAGCTTGTTTGACCTTGTCCACAGAACCATCCGTGAAAATGTGAAGATGGCAGGCATACTCTGTTTCCAAGTGTTCAAGTACAAGCGAACGCGCTGCTGCCAAAGGAGAGCTGCACTTTGCGCTCACATGGGAAATTGTGACCTTACAGTCGAGGTTCGGAAAAGACCGGGGGATTTCAACCGTTTCCTTTGCCTTCGGACGTTAATGCCTAAAGGACTAAGAGTATTGAGTGCCAAGTAAGCCTTCAACTCATACCTCTTGCAGAGCCGCTGGAGAAGGGATCGCCCAGCGACGGTCTCTCCTAGGCGGTCAAGATGCATTAGTAGCCTCTGAGAAGCGATAAGGCTAAGAGGTTTCGATAGGGACCCATGAAGTACTGCCTTATTCGCAGCCGCCTGGGGAACTGCAATGGCTCTTCTTAGGCCCTTCCTGTGGACAACTTCGAGACGTTCAAGTTGTGTTGCCGAGGGAGAAATTAAAGGTAATTGATACATTGTGCGACTGACCACCAGGGCTTCATGAAGTTTGACCATTGAAGAAGGATGGTTTCCCCATTGCTCACGTGCAATTCTACTGATCACATTGAGACGAGAAGATATAGATGAAAGAATCGCGTCTACAGCTTTTCGCCACTGTAGACGGGAGTCAATAATGACGCCAAAGAAACGCGTGTGGTTGAATTGACGGATGCAAGAATGACCGAGGTCTATCTTCAACCGCGTTTGACGTCTTCTTACGCCTGTAAACAGAACAAAGCCGCATTTTTTCACTGACAGCGACAACCCCACACCTTGAAGGTAAGCTTGTGCCGAAAGTAGGGCCTGGCGAGCTATCAGGGCTAATCGCTTGTGTTGGTAGCCACTAATCCAAATACTGATGTCGTGAGCATAAAGTGACATACGCACTTGCCTGCAACTCTTTTTCATCGAATTGGGAAGGCCAGCCATTACGACGTTAAAGAGCGGGGGAGAAAGAACATTTCCTTGAGGCACACCTCGTGATAGAACCCTTTCGGTGCTTAACGTACTCCCGAACCGTACACGAACCACGCGATCACTTATAAACTTGTAAATGAATCTTAACATATGGCACTGTATGCCCATGTCTTACAAACTGTTTAGAATTGAGCTCTGAAGCACGCTGTCGTATGCTTTCGCAACGTCAAGAAAAATGGCTAAGGTGGAAAGGCCGTAAGCTCTCTTGTGTTCAGTGTGACTGAGCAAGTCTAAGACGCTATCTTGGACACTAAGACCTCGGAGAAATCCTGTCACACATGTTGGCAGTGCCTTGCTGTCCTCAAGCCACCACGATAAGAGTTCATTTACCAGCTTCTGCATCAACTTAGCTACACAGGAGGTCAATAACGCAGGGCGATTCGAGGCAAGGTCTGTCATGTCTTTGCCAGGCTTCAGTACTGGAACTACATGTGCCACCTTCCATGATGGAGGAACATCGCCAGTTTCCCAAACTCGATTGATGAAGTTGAGGAGCTCCTTTCTGAGCTGCAGGGGCAGATTATTCAGCATTTGATTGGAGATGCCGTCGGGACCTGGTGCACACCGGTGCCGCAGGCCACTGAGCGCAGTCTGAAGCTCACGAAAGGTGAACGGGACGTCCATGATAGACCTGGATGAAGCATGTGGTGTATATATATATATATATATATATATATATATATATATATATATATATATATATATATATATATATATATATATATATATATATATATATATATATTCCAGAATCAGCGCGTACGAGTGCGTCTGAAAATTGCTTTGCCAAGCACGCGATAGGTTTTTCCTTGCGTATTGCAAGACCTTCAAATGGCTTCGAAACCGAGATTCTCCAGCAAGGCTGCCAATAACTCGCCATATTCTCGTCATCGGTGAGAACACAGTCAAACAATCGCAGAATGAGGCATGAAAATAGAGCAGCGCGTAACAAAACGCGCTGCTCTATTTTCATGGATCACCAACTCGCCCAACAAGCAACACTTCTGGCAGAATGATGCCCATTGCGACCTTTAAAGCTTGTTCGTGTGCCGTCTAATATATAGAATTCAGCCTATTCAAGGTCATCTTCAGTTGCCTGTCGCTCTTCTTCAGCACGAGTTGGCGCTCCGCCCTTCTCGCTGCGCAAAGGTTCCTCAGTTTTAAATCCGGGGCCGGAAAATGATCAGGTAACTTGACAGCCGTAGTTGCTGCTAGCTTACTAGAAATCATTTTGTCAACTACAACACCAGAAACACGTTTTAGGTGCTCTCTGTACTTGTCCCAGTTGACCACAGTGCTAATCTTAGGACCATGCATACGAAAGTCGGTAGCAAACACAAAAATCGTATAGTGATCACTTCGCATGCGGTCAAGCGCTGTTGAACAACTCACGTGGACGTCAGATGAATGTAGTGTCAGGTCTATAGCTGTCGCTGAGGCTGGAGGCCGGAAGAAAGTGGAGCTTCTGTCATTGGCAACACACAGGTTCAAACTGTCAATAACCTCTACGAGTTTGCGTCCACAAGAATTCGTGTTCCTCTCACCCCAGATGGCATTATGGGCGTTGAAATCACCCCGGATGATTCTAGTAGGTGGGCAGTGGTCGCAGAGATGGTGTAGAAACAAATCCAATGCTGCATTCTTCCGCGGAAACACATACACGCATGCAATAGAAAGGGTTCGAGAGCCGAGCTGTATTCTCACAGCCGCTACCTCAATGTCATCCGTGCAAAGATCGGCAACGCTTAGAGAAACATGTGGAATTTCTCTTCTTATGTAACGCGCAGCACTTCCTGCAGGAAACTGCTTTATGCTGCAGTTTTTATGGGCGACATATCCAGTCATACATCTACCGCTTATAATAATAATAATAATAATTGGTTTTTGGGGAAAGGAAATGGCGCAGTATCTGTCTCATATATCGTTGGACACCTGAACCGCGCCGTAAGGGAAGGGACAAGGGAGGGAGTGAAAGAAGAAAGGAAGAAATAGGTGCCGTAGTGGAGGGCTCCGGAATAATTTCAACCACCTGGGGATCTTTAACGTGCACTGACATCGCACAGCACACGGGCGCCTTAGCGTTTTTCCTCCATAAAAACGCAGCCGCCGCGGTCGGGTTCGAACCCGACCGCGGCGGCTGCGTTTTTATAGAGGGCCGTCTGCTGAGCGATGTCCGTGCACGTTAAAGATCCCCAGGTGGTCCAAATTATTCCGGAGGCCTCCACTACGGCACCTCTTTTTTCTTTTCTTCTTTCACTCCCTCTTTTATCCCTTTTCTTACCGTGCGGTTCAGGTGACCAACGGTATATGAGAGAGATACTGCGCCATTTCCTTCCCCAAAAACCAAATATTGTTAATATCACCGCCACCACACACGCAGCCTTCCCTCCCGTATTTAATCTACGACTAACGCCCGGGATAATACACATCTTCCAGTATACATTGCATGTACGCCCATCGCTACTGTCACCCACATTCTCATTGAATGCTCGACGCACCCTCCCCGTGGGGCACGCGGAGCTCCCGATCAGCTGCGAGGAATGGGACAACCTATTCCGCTCGACGGACCAACCCGCCGTGGTGGCTTAGTGGTTAGCGCGCTGGGCTACTAGGCCGGAGAACCCGGGTTCGAGAGAGCGAGAGAGAGAACAACTTTATCAGCCACTTGAGGGTTGGGAGTTAGGGCAGGTGGGCTAAGTGTGGCCACAGGTGGGGGCGGCTTCTTGAGCCCACGAGACGAGTGCGAGTTGTGTCTTGTCTGGTCTTGCAAAAAGCTGGATGCAACACTGCAAGGACACAGCTGGCGGTAATGTTTTCGGGGGCGGGTTACCCTCGCATCCCCAGAAGAATGTGTGCCTGAGTGGCGAACAGTACGTGGCCGCAATCAGGACAAACGGGGTCATATTCCCCGTTACTGATGACATATAGTCTTCAATGACTGAGAATCGAATTTTTCTGCAGTCTGCGAAGCACGGTGGCCTGAGCTCGGTCGAGGTTAGGTTTTGGAGGCGGGAACACGCGTCTTGTCTCCTTGTAGAAGTTGGTGATTTCCGCTTACGATAGGGGGCCTCGGTGAGAGCATCCGGGTTCGAGGAATTGGCTACCTGGTTGTTTAGGTCTCGGGCTAAACGGTCGAACGCTTCGTTCCAGAGTTCGCGCATGCGCAAGTGCCCACATTAAGCTTACAGTGCGGTCGAAAGTGCAGCCACCCGTGCAGGCCATCCGTGTGTTAAGTATGCTGGTACAGAACAACACCAAGAACTCTGAAACCATTCAACGCGTACGAACCACCGCCAACCATACCAGAGGCCTCATCCGCCTCATCAACACTCGCCGCAGAAGCATGCGGGAGACGACCTCTGCCGCCTCACACGAGCCTTCCTTCTTAGTACGATTGTCTACTGATTCCTCTAATACCACCTGCGCCGCCAATATGAAGAGGCTGTAAACAGCGCCATCCGCTCGGCGTAGAAGGCGGCAAAGGGACCGCTCCAGTTCGCCAGCACGCAGCGTCTGCTCCAGCTCGGATATACAACACCCTCACAGAGCTTATCGAAGCACGCAAGACTGCACAGATACACCGCCTTTCTCGCACCAAACGCGGTTGTTACATTCTCGACTGTCCTAACATCAACTTTAAAGGTTATTCGCACCCCACTTGTGCTCTTCAAACTGGAATTTAGAGTCGGCTGATCGCAAAATCCATGGCCAAGGACAAGTTGCCCGGCCGCCACGATAAGCGCCTCCAACTCAAGGCCCATGCTGTGGACACACATACTCCACCGACGAACACGCCATGTACGTGGACGTAGCGAAATGTGACTCCAACACATACGTGGCCTGCGTAGCCACGCCAACTCCCACCCTAATCAACTCTCCCGCAGTGCATACACACTCCCCCACCACTGCCGAAGAGTTCGCGATCGTGCTGGCCATCGCAGCGGAGTCCGCGTCTCGATGGAGGCGAAACGCAAAAGGCCCCATGTGGTGTACGATGTCCGAGCACGTTAAAGATCCCCAGGTGGTAGGAGGTCACATCTAATCCAGGCTGAATGCAAAAACGCCCCTGTGGTGTTTGATGTGAGTGCATGTTAAAAATCATTAGTAGGTCTGAGTAGTATGGTGCTCTCACCTGCGCCATCTCTCTTAGTGCTTGTGCAGCTTCAGGGGACGTCAAACCTCACGTACCTTTACTATGATGTAATTCCGGAGCCCTCCACTACGGCACCTCTTTCTCTCTTTCTTCTCGGACAGCCGAACAGTGCGGTTCGGGTGTCGACCTCTATGTGAGACAATGCTCCATCTTCTTTCATCAATAGCCTTTTTATAAGCTCCCTCCCCACCTACCGATGCCCGCGGGACGTAGTACCGAATCGCATGTCTTTGTCGATGGAGGCGGCCGAGTTTCGATGGAGGCGAAACGCAAAAGGCGCCCGTGAGCTCTACAATATCAATTCACGTTAAAGATCCCCAGCTGGTTATTGTAATTCCGCAGCCCTCTACTATGGCACCACTATAGTGCTTTCTTCTTTCACTGCCCCCTTTATCCCTTCCCTTAATGCACGCTTCGAGTATCCAGCGAGAAGTGTGACAGATACTGCGCCATTACCTTTCCTGAAAGCCAAGTTTAATTTTTTACGTGGCGCGGTCTATGGAAAGAGATGGAGCCAGTTTGAGACGTCAACCTACAGTGTAGTGGGAAAGCAACAACCTATATTACAGCGAAGCTGTGTAACTCTGCCGTGAAAAGAAGTTTTCGTGTCGTCAGCGTCGTCAGTAAAAAACGCCGGGGTAAAAATGGAATGCTACTCCGAATGGAAAAGTACCAATTTGCATATAGCTCGTAAATCGTTCTGATCATAAAGCAGTCGTAATGTAAAAGAAAATAAAGAAAACACAGCAATAAAAAACAGAAATGGTAAACTCTTTTAAAAACAGGCATATGGCATAAAGCTCAGTACTCGCTTTCATTATGAAAAAATTTAAAACAAGCACATAAACAACTTGACGAATGATAAGGCGCGTGAGAAGAATGGGAACACCGCTTCACCAATGCAGCTCAATCAACTACCATTCATGGTTCATACATTGATGTAGCCTTAGAAAATATCTTTACAGGTCGAAGTGAAAATCTCAGTGTATATCATACGGATCCAAAACAAGTCATGAATGTTGTGAAGTATTAAATGGTAATATAAGTACATTTTACTTGTATATGGTTTGTTTTTTTGTAGAGCCACGCGTGTGAGTGTTAAAGTGATGTCGCAGTGGGTAATTGTGCTGTTTAGAGCTTCGCTGTCGAACCCCCTTCACAGCGTGGATTGGAGCCATTATTTTTAATTTTGTTTCCTTTTAAGGACTTTTAAAGAGACTAAGGCGTTTGTTTACAAGCGATTCCGTTAAGCCTGCTGTATATTATGTCTGTTTTAATTACCATCCGTAGTGACACTCAACCTACGCTGGAAGTCAGTGCTGCTTTGCGCCTTCTACAGATTGGGATGGCGGAGCTACTGCAGCAGCACGTCTGATTTAGCCGAAAGTATCAAGCTCTATATTCCCCTCTTTTTGGAAGAGTGTACGCGCAGCCTTTTTAAGACGATCGTCTTGTACCCCAATTCTGCGGGGCATTCATACGTACCGAATTCAGGCGACTTTTTCCATCATGAAAACATCAAACTGCGTTACGAGTTCCCCGCTGTAGATAGGATCTGCTGAGTAACGTTGGCATTACTTCAGGTCCACTCGCGCCGCGTGTATATACTGCCGGACAGGAAACTGTAGCGTAGTTCACGGCAGCAATGTTCATTCTTTGGTGGTGTGTAGGCTAAAATCATTTGCAATAAGCGTTTGGTCAGCAAGGGTTTATCATAGAACTCTGCTGACGTGTTGGAACAGCAGTAATCATAATATTTACAGACGGCACCTAATACTACTTACGTGATTTGAAATCGAAACTTTTTTTATTGCATATGCTTTCTCTCATTTCTTTATTTTTGCCTTCGAAAAAGATGTCACTCCTTGCCTCACTGCCTGAGTTTCAGCGGTGTCCGTCAGAGTGATGTCTGTGAGTACCGAGTGTAACTGGTTCAGTGGACACCTTAATCGCTCTATGAGGCCGCGTCCAGCTACAAATCTAAGCTGCCGCCAATCTTAGCCATATTTATGCAGTCAGCCTCAGAGTTCATTGTTCCGCAGAGGACTATGAAAAGCTCTGTATTCGTCTCAAGAACCCAACCTCCGCTCTTCCCCATTGCGCCTGCTATACATCTTCATATCCCGCGTCAGCTATGCCTTCAATCGAAAAAGTCACATAGCAATCCACAGACAACGCTTTGGCGCAAATTGCGCACCATCTCCCATCTCCCCTACTTTTCACCATCACTCTCATTCATATGGCTAGCAAGCTAGAGCGCATCCCAAACCTCTCCCACTACTCCTATGCAGACTACATTGCCTTATGGACCACCATGGGGGATGTTGGGACCATGGAAGAAACCGTTCAAGCAGGTTCCGACGCGGTAGTGGAGTGCGCAGCCTCTATAGGCCTCGCATGCTCCTCTGCTAAGTCTGAACTCTTGATACTCCACCCGACCCCGAAACGCAACAGAAAGGAAAACACCTCCATACACGTCAAGGTCAATGGTCGACCAGAGGCAGAGGTTGAAAAGATACGCATTCTTGGCATGTTCGCACAAAACAATGGACGCAACATGTAGACCATTTCGACACTAACAATCGCTACATATAAAACCATCCGACTGATTAGAAGAAAAGCCAACAAGCACCCAGGCGTGCGTGAAGATGACCTGAGGCGGCTAGTGCAGGCATTCGTGATTAGTCGGATGGTTAACTCCCTTCCCTACCTCTACCTGACAAGGGCGGAGGAGGAGAAGGTAGATGCACTAATAAGGCAGGCGTACAAGTGAGCCTTAAATCTGCCACAACGAGCTCCCACCACCCATCTCCTACGTATGGGAATACACAATGCACTACAACACCTAACTGAAGCTCATCGCATGGCTCCGATTGACAGACCCTCCTCCACAAATGGTTGTAGACACATTCTCGCCTCTCTAAAGATTCAGCCAGCAGGTTCACCCCCCAACAACGCCCACGTCATCAAACAGACATTAGGGACAGACTGATAGTTCACCCTCTGCCCAAAAACATACACACAGTTCACATCCAGGCCGGATGCGAAGCTCGTGCCAAGGCTTTACACAAAGCTCATGCAAACGATAAAGACGCGGTCTACGTGGACGTGGCAGAGTACACCCACAATTCGGCCTCCGTCATCACTGTAGCATCAAGTGACCTCAAACAAATAGCCTCGTGCTCGATTAAGGCAACAACCTCACTTGAAGCCGAAGAAGGAGCCATAGCGTTTCCTCCTCCGCTGCCACACTCAATCTGAGTGACTCTAAAACAGCAATCACGAATTTTGCACGGCGACAGATTCATTCTACCACCTGAAAATTTCTCAATTCTCACTCCACAGAACCAACCAGTTCAAATTGTGTGGGTGCCAGCCCACGCAGGACACCCCGGTAACGAAGTGGCCCACTCTCTTGCTGGAGCGTACGTCAACCGAGCAGGGCACACCGTAGACCGGTGTAGCGCTAGGGACCGGCTCGTGACCTATTATGAAATAACCCTACATTACAGGGAGCAAATACTCGTCTATCCTCCATCACACATCTGCCTCTCGAAAGAGCAACAAAAATCCTGGAGACGGCTCCAGGCTCGCACATTCTCTTCACCGGCTCTAAGCCCTTATCCACCAAGCCAATGCAGACCCGAATGCTCTCTTTGTGGGGCTCCGAGAGCACACTTTGACCACATTTTATACCTCTGTCTAGAATTTCAACCACCATCTCGCTGGAACCTCCCGGACAAAGGGGGTTGGCAGATCCCGGTCTCCAACTCCAAACCAGCCTCACAAAGGCGGCTGGTAGAGTGGGCTGGAGAGGTCGCCGCACGTCATCGACTGTTGGCCGCCACCCGGGATCAAGAGCCAGACCAACCTAGGCTTTACTCATCTATAAGGCTCATCAATAAAGTTTTCACCTGCCTACCTGCCTCTCACCTCCTTTCATATTTTCTCATTATGAACGCCTTTTCCTCAATTTGTCCTGTGCACTCCGTCGCTAACCTCTTAATTCTGCTCTGCATATTTTTCCTCGGCTGACCCTTGCCGCGAGGCCCAGAACATGGTAAACCTGGGTGGACTAGGACATTCTGCTGCGCTCCTTTGACCCGGTCGTGGAAACCATCGCTATACCGACCAGGATGCCAGTGTTGTGGTCTGAAGGAGCATAAACACTTTACTGCTGTGTGGTTGTGCAGAGACCCAGGAGCCTGAGAGCCCGGAAGTCTGGGGTATTCTATATTACCAGAGCTCTTCACAACAGCACCCCTCATATCCTGAGCGCTTTGGGATGTTAAACCCGGATAAATCAAACAAACCTTCGTTCTAATAAAGTTTTTCTAACGCTGTCTCTCAATGATAATGAAGTTTTTATGATGACGAACACTCCGTTTACCACCTGCATTGTGAAAGCACGAAAGGTAGAAGTAGCACACCCACTGACTAAAATAGAAGAGCCCTACAGAAAGCGCTGTAACACGGTTAAATCGCCCCTATTGCTCCTGTTGTTGCGACTGAAAGAAGAATGAAAAGGACAGTGCACGAGCCTGCCCACTGGCTCAAGCTGAGCCACAGTCGCTTCCACGTTTACCTTGGATTACCTGAGCTAATCCACGTTCATTTTTTTCCTTCCAAACACACACCGGAGTTTCAAGAAGAACGAATGACACGTAGCGGACTACTGTGGTTTCGCGGTCGCACTAGTTCCGCAGCCTCCGCTTCGTTGGCTGTTATATATCGTTCCCATCACCAAAAGAACTTTTTATTGCCTAGTACTTTTAGCCACAATCGCAGATTTTGCCGATGCAGTCAGAACTCTTGGCCGGGCGGTTTAAATGAAAGCTCAAAATTGGTTTTTGAGGAAAGGAATTGACGCAGTAACTGATTACTTACCTTGGAGGACACGAAAACAACGCCGTAAGAGAATGAATAAAAGAGAGAGAGAAAGAAAAAAGGAAGATAGATGTGCCTTAGTGGAGGTCTCTGGGATAATTCCGACCAAATAGGGATATTTACCATGCACTGATATCAGCACAGGGGCGAACAAGGCAACCTCGTGCCACACGTGTCATACGCCGACTAAAAGCTTCATAACTGAAGTGTCATTCGCCGTTAGCGGCTCGCTTCAGGCGCCCGGCGACAAAGTAAACAAGCTATGCGCCTTTCCTCCACTCAGAACTGAGATAAATTTTACGCTACAGCGTATACAACTCGTTCGGAGCAAAAACCATCAGTGTTGTCGGCACCACGTGTCGAAAATATTCTGGGGATGCCTAAAAATCGTATCGTGCTGACCGTTTGCCGCATAGTGTTTCGAATGGTGTCATACGATTCAGTGTTTCGTGCAGAATAAATTTATTAGTCAGGTTAGAGCCTAGCTTGCGAAAGGGACTCGAACCTGCACCGTGTAATAGGGGACTGAGTAAAAAAATGCATGATGGTAATTAGTGGTCTGAGGAAGGGAAGGCGCATATCTGCCTACCAGGGTCAGTTGACAACTCAATCGTGCTTTGAGGTATGTGGGGCGGTGAGAGAGATGTGCGCTGCCTGCCTTGTCGCTGACAATGTTGCGGCAGAAACGCCGCAGTGGAGTGATAGGCCGCCTGTGTTCGTAGGGCTCATTGACGTTGGTGTTGACAACGTTGTAGGCTTAGAATAGAAAGCATAACCATCTACTATCGCATCATACGCTTAAGGCGAAGATTAAGTGTCCTCTACAATTTTTATTTCATTTTTTGACAAGACGCGGATTAGGTGCTGGCAAAGAAGCGTGACAGTTATTGTGAGTTTCCTTCAGATAAAAGCATATTTTTTCATAAAGCGGAGTATGTGTCCAGGCTGGCACGCGCTGCAGTGGCTCAGTGGTGAGGATGCTCGGCTACTGAGCCAGAGTTCCCTTGTTCGAATATCAGCCGCGGGGGCCGCGTTTCAATAGAGACGAAATGCAAAGCCGCCCGGTTGCTGTGCGATGTCAGTGCAGGTTAAAGATTTACAGGTGGTCGAAATTATTCCAGAACCCTCCACTACGGCCCCTCATTCTCTCTATGTTATCGAAAAGCCGAACAGTGCGGTTCGAGTGGCGACCGGGATGTGAGAAAATTCATTCGCAATGTCCATTCCACAAAAGCCTTTTTTTATAAGCTCCCTCCCCAGCTGGCGATGCCCGCGGAACGCAGTGCCGAATAGCGGGTCTGTGTGGATGGAGGTGGCCGCGTTTCGATTGAGGCCATCCATCGATCCATCCGTCTATCCGTCCATCCGTCTGTACGTCAGCCCTCCCGATCGTCCGTCTGTCAATCATTCATTCAATCAATCAATCATGTATTATAATAATATTTAATCAATTAGCAATAAATATTTTTAATCCAATAGCTTTTGACACCGCGCTCCCCATGCCTGCGCGTGTGGGTCTGTCGTCTGCTCGGCTCGACGTTTTACGTATCTGCTTTTCACGGCGTTTTTTGGGGGTGGAGGGGAGCTTTTAAATACGCATGTTTGTGGTCCGCACAATGCACAAGACCAATTGATCATCGGGTAAATAATGCGAGGAAGACTCTCTACATTACGCCCCGTTCTACGTACAGATGCGCCAAGAACATATAGACCACGCTTCCGCGTTCAGCTTGTTCAGTCACGTTGTACAACAGAAATGTATATGCTTGCAGCCTTTATGTGGACACATAAAAAATCAATTTCTATTTATTAAGTAATTCATCAGAGGAATTTGGCCGCCGAAGCGTGGTCAATATTCTGTCCGCGACCGTACGCCGTGTTGCATATCGTGAAGGAAGCCATATCAGCGCGCTATTTTCTTTTCTGTTCCAATGTTCCCCAAGCGTTTTGAAACGTGGTCGAGCTGTCCTACAGGCAGACAAAGTACTAAACGAGAAATCAGCTCTCTGTGAGCTTCACTTTGACATATATTGTACGGCACTTCAGGGACCTGTGAACAGCGGCGCAACAGTCAGTATTCTCCGTGATAGACCCGCACTTACCAGCGACGCGGTGCCAGGAGTTTACGGAAATGTTTCGGCGTACCACTAGGTAGTGTAAATTAAACGCAGATATGCGGCCGCCCCCTGAAACTGGAGCGTTTCGAAGTAAGTGCCTCTTCACGTGATGATCTTACAGACCACAAAGGATGAAGGGGCTGTTTAAGACCACTTTGTCTCTTCTGTCTGAACTTTCTGTTGTTTCTTATGTTCAAAGGTCGAAATTCAAAGCGGCTATTGGTCCAGAAAGCAAATCGCTGCGTATGATTACATCACAGCCTTCACTGTGTGTCCGTTGAAGTATCTCTGGCTTAAACAAATTGCCCTCAATACGGCGAGAACACGGGGATTTCTTTGACGGTTTTAGTACAAGCGACCCAAATAAGAAGGATCGATCGATAGAGTTTAACCAATGAAAGAGAAATTTCGAAGACCTTTGAAAGGTAGGTTCTCTTCTCCCATACAAAGGAGTTTGGGAAAAATGGAGGCATCTAAGGAATCTACAAGCGTCCTGAGAAAAACTGCGCTATGAAATGTTTCAGTGCGTCCTGTACTAGAAAAGCACACCCAACAGCACGTCCAAAGCGTAGGTACCTCAGCAAGCTACTGATTAATCCGGCGTCTTGCGAAAGGAGAGCTGCGGAAACCAGAGATGTAACACTTCCTGCAAGCTCAAGCTATAGTATATGAATGGCACAACGGAAGCGTTGCTGGTGACGCTCTAGGTTAAGTCCACGTTTAAAAGTTTGAAATACCGAGAATGTTTACTGCATTCGAATCAGTACGAAGGCACGGAGTTGTGCTACGTAGAAGGCGACGATGAGCGGGCATTACATCCGGCCATTGTGCTTTCAGATTGCCCTTCTGTCCTGACTGCGCTCTTTAGCTCGAGGGGCCACCCTGCTGATCCGTTCCCTAGGATTTTTCATTCCACCACATATTAAAGAAGTGCCTTTTCAATGGCATCCAGTCATTGCGGCATTTACGATAATGTGATGCCTATTTTTTAGAAAACTCTGCATTTGCGAGCATGTGGTGCCATTAAATACAAACACTGTGCATTTGGCAGTCACCCGATTTCAATGTTTCCTGCAACTGCATTCCTAGAGTCATCAGCCTCTTTTTGCTACAGCGGATTTTCAGCACTTGGCATTCCCAAGGAGTGTTCGCTTATGCCGGTCAAGGCAATGCGGGTGCCCATTACCCCCTTCCGGTCCAGAATACCAGAATTATTCTTTATTTCTGCCTATCAGGATTTTCACGCCGTAACAACTGTGCATCACGTGGTGAAATTGAATAACTTGATCAACTTCTCTCCTGTCTACGGTTTGCTACCCTACGAAGTGTGATCTGGAGATTCCCCTCTCCCGATTAGGAATTCCTCATTCTATTCCTGTTATTCTCTCATGTGGGACAAGCGCCAGAGGATAGGTTTAAAAACCAGTGTGCATTTACGTTCATAGCTACATAATTAGGTCAGGCAGATTGCTTTGTTAGATACAATTTATTAAGTTTTTTCCTCTACTGCAAACTTTCTCCCATGTCAGACCTAAATGCGTCAATGCGTTGCTAATGTTTAAATGTGCAAAATACGATCGCCGATCCCCCACTGTCGGTGTGCGCCATTCCACGAGAGGCCGACAACAAAAGTGACGGAACAATCTCCCTACGCCAGCTGCGGGCTCGATAGAGACGATTTTGATCGCTTCAGAGCAACCCGATTAGTGTCACGTAGGAGGCGACGATGATCGGGAAGTGGCGCGGGACAGAGCGCTCGCACTAGGCCAGTTGCGAACAACCTCAGGGTTGGCCAATGGACAAATTTGCTAAAAAATGGCGCCCATCGCATTAGTGGTTGTGCCCGAAAATTAAATATCGACTCATCAGTGCTTGAGGTCGCAATCAGGGTCCTACCGTTGAAGCATCTAGAGCAGATGAGAGCTTGTTCTGCTGCTTCAAAAAGCTGGGCCATCGCTTGCGAATAACGACATTCCTTCCAAACGATTGTGTTGCGTTAACATTGGGGCAACAAGTTCTCACTCCCATTTATTACTTATTGGCGCTGAAACACACACCAGGAGCTTTATTTAATAAATGCAACTCTTTAGCACGCGCGGCTTAGCCTGAATCTGCCACGCGGCCAGCCTGGCTCAGCGCCTGGAGCGCTCACTTCACACTACAGAGAACAGCACCACCTACGAGTGGCATGAAACAGAGAAGCTCCCCTCGCGTTCCGTACGTGTCACCTATCCCTTCTTAGGCATCATAATATTTAACTCACGTAGACGTCCTAATCCCGAGCTCATTTGGTCGTTGACTACATCTCCCTAAAAGACAGGTAACATTCCCACTGCTCACCTTTCAAGTTTTTGCACGCAAGCAGACATTTTCCTGTCCGCTCGTGTCCGGATGACTTTCCACTGCTTACCTCCTCATGCCTGAACGTCAAAAATAGATAGATGAAAAGTCATGCCAAACCGACGGAGGCATCTTCACGCAAAGAAGCCCACTTTTTTATTTGCACCCGCACCTTTTGCCTAATTTCCCAAGCTTCGAAGGGTCTCGGACGCACTTTCGTGTCTGGCCATTGCTGGCCTAGAAGCTGGTCGCTGAGCGCTGACGCTTCAGCTGTCGGAGGTGTTCCAGGCGGCAGTGGTCGTCCCTCTTGCTCTTGAGCGCGAAGAGCTTCCTACAAAAGCGGCACTGGAAATTACCGCGGTTGTGGTGGAGGAGCTTGTGGGCATGGGCAGAAGTGGCGCTGGCGAACTCAGCGCCGCACTTGAAGCACCGCCGTTCGCCAATGTGGGTTCCCAAGTGCAGGCCCATGATGAACTCGTTCCTGCACAAGCGGTAGCAGATAGGACATGGCACTTTGATGGGCCGGGGCTCGCCGTCAAAATCATGCTGGTATATCTGGTGGGCGATTAGACGGCTCGGAAGGTGGAATCTTCTGTCGCAGAGCCAGCACCAGTGTATGGTGTCCTCTCCTGCGGGCCTGATGTTCAGCAGGCGACGCCTCTGGTCCGACATGTGACGCTGCTGCAGAGAAAAGAAAGCGGGATGGTCGCTCAAGGCAGCTTTACGAATCGCACTCTCGCTGTCAATTAAGTTCGCTTACCGCAATTGTTCTGGAGAGTATTTTTGTCACATGTATTGGTTGAAGTGCATGAATATCACAAATTCAATGTCGCAAACACACGTACGGTATTTATCAACTGACTGATCCACTTTAAACTTTATTTAAAAATATGTCAGAACATATGCCTGGAAATTTGTAATGGTCAGTGTCAGTGGTGTCTCCATTAGTTGTTTATTGGCTCACCGGTGCGGGTTTCCCTGTCTACGTTGGACATATACTAGGCAGGGTACTATTTACTGCCACAGTTTTTTTTCACGCTGACTAACGTGATGATCTCGTATGCAGTGTGCCGCGCATGGAGAGTCTGATTGATATCTCAGTACTTCCAGTAAATAGAACCCTGTACAGTGTATGCGTTCACATAGACGAGAAACCGTTACCTGTGAGCCAAACAACCAATGGACACACCATGGACACTTACTATTACAACTTTTCAACCAGTTAATATGGTTCCCTTTTAAAATCAACTACCAGGCTCCAGAAAGTTCATGAGTACCGGTCACCCTCTGAAGTTATTGTCTCTACGAAATTATCTCCTAAAGAAAGCGATGATCATAGCCTTCATAAAAATTGTGCGAACGAAATCCTCCCGTCGCTGTAGCTGTTACAGGCCTTCCTCTGCCCTCGTGGCGAAGAAAGCCTTTGATGAGCTGCCTCTTTCGAAGTCTTAGATTGGTCCTGGCATAGCTTGGTCTGAGACGTGAACGTGACTTTTCTGATCTCTGTCTGGGTGCACGCCTAAGGTGAGATATCGTAATAACACGTCTGGTATCCTACACAAAACTAACTACCTTGGTATTTTGCAGAAACCGCGGTCGTTCAACAAAAGCGAGCTCTGGCAAAACCCAGTATCACCTTGTGAATGTTGCTTTTAACCAGCATAAAACAATGGTCATTGCAATCCTCTCAAAATTACTTCCGGCATTACGGTCGCTTTTTCTCTCTGATAAGAGAACGAACCGAAGCTCGCACATATTTTCAGCAAGAGTATACCTGAACTAAATATTGTGGAATAGAATCCCCAGGCAGAACAGCAACTGAAATATTTTACTTATTTAACACAGCCAGTAATTATAAACCTCAATACAAATACAGGCCTACGTGAGCCTACGGAATGTAAGCATAGTTTACCAAAAGTTTCCAGGTTAATCCTTTATAGAAAAACTTCGATCTGCATTTTAGCCTTGAACACAGTGAGAGTTGAGCCGCTAAATTACAAGGGAGTGATATGAGCAGCCATGAATAGTATTGAAATAAATGGTTATATATGGGGTACTCATGGGCAGTGACGGGAGCCTGTGCGTCGGATATATGCAGTTTTTTTCGATTCGTCCTTATTTGCAAGTGTTGTTCACACATCATGAGGACCCTCTAAATAGAGAAAACTTAAATGATCTGGCAGAAATGTAAAGCATGCACATTGCGAGATTGTACATTGAGTTCATCTGCCCTTTCTTAACAGTGAAAGGGTCTCCCTTATGTTAACACTGCTAAAATCTTTGATTCGGGTGGAATGCTTGCACACAGCTATCGCTCACGAAATAGCAGGGGAGACTGATTCGGAATTTTTGCCGTCTGCGGTTAAACGCCCACTCTGTGACCAACAGAGACCACCACAGCCACTGAGGATGCCGATGGTTGTCGCAATAATGACGGGGCTTACCTCTTCTGGTGGTACATCGGAATCGTAGCTTTCATTGGCGGCCTTTCGCTTGGCTTCCATCTCGGCCAGCGAGGGGATCCTGATGGTAAGCAGCCGCGCGATGGTCTCCCGGTCCATGGCACCGGTCTCCTTGCGAGGCAGTGTAAGTCAGAGGAACAGACGAGGCAGAGCTGCAACCGCCCAGACCCAGAGGTAAGGGGAGCCGGCGCAGCGGTTGGACGGCGCGGATCAACACGTCAACGATGCGACATAACTCATGAGCCAAGCTAAGAAGATATAAGCGCCACGAAAGCGAAGAGGAAGAGACCGTGCTAAAATAAATGGGCAGAAAATGTTGTCGGTATTCGCGTTTGCTAGCTGAAAAGCGCCGTAAATTCCTAATGCGTCTTGAAATCGAAGGATTCGCTGGAGATCAGTTTAAAACTCGGGGGTCTTCATATTTTAGGGTAGCAGTGCGACATGTCAATTGCTGCTTTTTCTGCATCGGTAGCTCTGAAACCCATCGACGCGTGGGAACCAACCTGCCGACTAATTTCTACACCACCGACGCTTGTAGTAAACCTCACGAATTATCGCTCATACCAATCGCACACTCTCTGTGAATAAATATTCGTGAAAATTCCAGAAACGCCAAGCTTAATAATAATAATAATTGGTTTTTGGGGGGAAAATGTTCTACGCTGAAGAAAACAAAGATTACAGCTGCAGCTGCGCCACTAGGCGATCCGTCTTTACACTTCAGTCAGCCGTGAAAAAGAACTCCTTCAATCTTGTAGAATGAAGACTGAAATAAGCCTATAATAAGAGGAAATTCGCAGGGAAGAGCCTAGCGCATAAATAGTGCCATAAGAAAAAGATAAATTACAAATTCGTTGCAGCATCTTTTAAAAGAATGATATCTAAGGCTAATTAGGAATACAATGCAAATCTGAACACCTATTTTTCTAAACCAGTCAACCAGAAGTCTCTCTATAGATACATGAAACGTACTAACGTGCTTCCCTTTTCTCATATCGTTCAGTCCACAGTGTTGCCCCCTCGAGGAGAAAAAGACCAACAGTAGTCTATAGCTCAAGGCCTGGCTGGCCGTTTTCATGTTCGCACTGCCATTCCTTCAACCCTGTTTCATTTGGGTGCATACTTCACTAGGGTCTCTTTATCTCACTTTGCTTTTCTAGTAAATTGTCATCAATATGCTGCCGCTGGTATTGACAGAGTAACATTTGGCATGCTTGAAATACTAATGCAACACTGGCCCGGACCTCTTGCAGATTGCCAGATGGTCTTTTGATAAAGCCCGGATTCCAAGAAAATGAAAAACAGCGAAAATAACGTATTTTAATGCCAAAAGACATGAAGTGTTTTGATCTCGACAATATTCGGCCGATTGCTCTCACTTCAAATTTGGTTAAGCTTCTAGAATGATTACTCTTCCGCTGCCTCACGAATACTGTTCTTCCTCTTCAAGGCTTCAGCGAGGATCAGATTGGTTTGCCCCGTGGGCGTTCTATTCAGACCACGCACATAGACTTCGAGAGCCGTACTAGGGTTCCTATGGAGCAAAACGAGGTATCAGCTTTGGTTACGTTGGATATTGCAAAGACGTATGACAGCGTTGAACACAGCATTCTGCTTTAAAAAGTGTCTGGTGCACAACCTCCTTGGGACCTCTTCGCGTGGATAAGAGAGTTCTTAAGGAACAGATAATTGTGTTGCACTAAGCCTAGGGCCTGGCATTCTTTCGCCGTTGTTTAATATACTAATGTGTGGAAACGCTATTCACCCGGTCGTCAAAGTTTATGTGTATACGGATGGCAGTGATTTTTTCGCTTGTGCGAAAAAATATTCATCTCCTTTATCAACCGTTGAAACAGTAGTTAAATGCTCTGGAAGTTTGGCTGGACAGCTTGATGTTAAGTTTAAATGTCAAGAAATGTGCCGTGCTTGTTTTCCTACAGTCATCCTCTCTTTATATTTCTTTGTCGTATCCCACTATCCTGGCACCGCAGGATGATTGTGTTAAATACTAGGGTATACAATATGACCCACAGTTAGAATGGCGGCCGCAAATTAGACTCTTTGTACTTAAAGGTGAGCGTGCCCTACGACGGTTGGTGATGTTCAGTAACAAAAAAATTATGTTGGCATCAGGATAGTCTGCTCTTTCTTTACAAGACCCATGTACGGCCACTACTTGAGTTCGTCTCTGTTCTCTTAACTGGATGAGAGAGGTACAAGCCCGAACCCCTGTTTGTTATGGAGCAACGCACTCTGCTGATACTGTAGAAGCTTGGGCAAGTGTGTGTGACATGGTTTTTCAGCAGCGCTGGGGACAAAGGACGAGACCGATGCCGTGTCTGTGCACTTGTCTCGACCTTTGTCCCCTGCGCTGCTGAAAAGCAACGCACTGTGCGCCTTTGCTTAGGTCTGCCTAAATTACTGGCTAATGCTGTGCTGTACTTAGAGGCGTGGGTACCTGAATTAAATTGACGGTTTCAGCCTTTCATTGTGCGGGCGTTTATAAGGTCTTTGGAGCTTGTTCCTGGATTGGCTATCCCCATATTTACAACGACCCCCCCTGTATTCTTTGGTACTTTTTGGCCTACGTATAAGCTTCCTCACATTGTGTTCACTAATTCCCTGCTGTCAAAGATCTCTGTATCAATAAATTCTGTAGTACCAGTTAACCACTGCCGGGCTGATACTGTAAATCTCCTTTGAAGACACCTTCCCAGGGAATGCTAAGAATCTGCCTGCCAATGTATCAAATCTGCTTATTGAGGAGTATATGGATAATTTTACTAATCATATTACCGTTTTCAAGTGGTAGGTTCACTACTAGAAGTAACAGGCTGATATCTCCGTCTACTTCCCATGACCTTCAAGGCTCAGCCAAAGTTAAGCCTTCAGTTTATAATTTTGGAGAACCAGTGAATCGTCAATGGTCATACAAAAGGTCAAGTCATTGAAAAGGTCCAAGGTCGAGGTCAAAGTGAAATGTCAAGGTCATTTCGGTGTCAAGTAAATGGAACCACTGTCGCCAAGGTCGCGTCAAGGTCAAGTCAAGGACAGCCAAAATCTGCTCACGTGAACGACTCTTGGCTTGCCGAGGAACCTAAGCGGGGCGTTTACGCGGGGCGTAACATACGGGCTAGTCGACAGCATGGTCGGCTCCCTGCAAGAAATCGAATATGACATGGACTCGAAGGTGTCAATAGTTTCGCTCAGTTGCCCGCTGAAGGTGGTTTTACCTTCAAAGACCAAAGACTCGACCAAAGCATAGCATAACAAGATTTTCAAAGGCAAAACCATCGTGAAGTCATCGCTTCTCCCTCGATTTACCCAAAGCTAAACCACCGTTTTTTTACACACGCCTCCCAGCAAATTGAAAAGACAGCCTTTGAAACTTACTGAAGGGCTCTTGTCGGCGTGGTTCTGGCCATCGAGTTGCATTATTAAGGATTCTCTGCAGTATCTCGCAGGTTATTATATTTCAGGCAGCCTTTCCGTCTTTACTGCGCTCGAAAATTTGAGGCATACTTCTTTGAGCCGTTAACTTCGATTTTTCATTCCACCACACATTACAGAAGTACGTTTTCAGTGCTCATCCTGGGTAGCGTGGCACTGCTTCTGATTAAAGTGCTGATTTGTTATCAAAGCCCGGCCTTGGGTGATCTATTGATCCGTTCGTCCCTAATACTGTCTACTTGACTGTGCCACGCTTCCAACGATTCCAGTGTTTCCACTACTTGAACCATGAGCCTATCCTTTCAGCAGTGGATTTTCAATACCTGGCATTTACTTCGAGTGAGTGGATGCGCAGTTCAAGGCAATATGAAGGGTCCATGATAATCCTGCACTGCAGAATGCCGTTGCTAAATTTCTATTTATGCCTATAAGGGTTATCTCTGATCTACGTCTGTGAGTGTTGCGGCGAAATTGGGTGCATAGATCACTTTTTCCTCGTTAGTCGGGGGTTGAATTCTGTCCGCAAAACTTACTTGGAGATCCCCTCGCTCGACTGGGGCTTCCTCTATCTATTCCGGTTCTCCTTTCCTTCGAGGCAGGCGCCAACGGATATGCCTTGAAACCAGTGTGCGAATTAATTCACGGATATATAATTGCATTAGGTAGATTCGTCTGGCAGAGGGAGAATTTAATGCGTTTCATTTCCTTTTTAAACTCCATTTTCTGTTATGAAGGATTTGGTGCGGGGCTCCACCTTCACGATTTATCGCGATCACGCCTATCTACTGCGTCCTCTCCTGATGCTGGCATATGGCGGCGCCACACTAAGCCAGCAGCAACACACATTCAACCGAGGAATGAGCACTGCTCCGCAGGCTAAGGAGTTCGGGTTTTGAATAAAAATTGGCTTTTGAATTTCTTGATTATAAGAAAGATTAAAAATTCTTGCTTCAGTATGTAGTACAAATGTACAAGGTTGCAACCATTCTGACTAACTGTCACACATGCCTGTATGGTATCCAAGTAAAAATGCTCTTTGGTTTGCGGCCACCATCTCTGCATGAATATCTAAGGCCAGAGACCTGCACACTGCCACTGTGATACTCTTTTGCGGCCTTTTTTCATTGCATTCTATCGGATTGAAAGAATACTCTGTTCTTAAAACTTTCAGATAGATCTTTGTCTAAGTGATTGTCTAAGTGTGTTGAAAAGTTGTCATAATTCAGCATTTTTAGTATTGTCCTTACAAGCATAATTTAATGATGACAATTTTATCTTTCATGGGGTAGAGCACCTCTGCAGTCGGTATCTTGCATGAAGGAGCGTGCCCTGTTTGATAAAAAAACTCCTGCGGTTCAATCGAACCAAAGACGCTCGGGATATAAGATGACCGCTCTACCCAGTACACCATCCAAAGACGGTTGCCAGAGCCCATGCTGAAACGTTTTTGGCGATAGACACCTGAATTGCACTGTATGGACTGTATATTTTTGAGCAACAAAAAAAAGAATGAAGTTGAGCAAAGGAAAGGCATGTGTCTCTGTCGTGCTGTTGAATCTCGAACGACGCTTTAAGGAATGGTTACCTAATTTGCACTGTATATTGGGTGCTGCTAATAAAATTTAACACGATGATATACCAACTAGCCACACCTATTGCCTTCCTTTGTTGAATGTAGCTGTTCACTTTCCTCGCGTTTCAAGCTCAGCAGTTACGCTCTTGTAAGTTGTTAGCGCAGTTGCCTGCACCGACTGGGGACTGCAGGCTATAGCCAACTGAGGGCTGCAGGTTGTAGCCACCTGAGAACTGCAGGCTCTAGCCAACTGGGGGCTGTTATCTGTAGCCACCTGTGAGTTTTACGTGGGCGCACCGCTGGAACTAATGTCTGGACATGGCGGTGATTTGAAATATTGGAAAGTCTCTCCATTTCTGATCCTTTTAAAATTTCTGCGGCAGAATCTTCTCCCTAGCTCCCTGAAGAAGCAAAATTACAGATTATAGCAATGATGTATCGAACCATCAGTGATTTAATTTACACAAGGAGGTGAGTTGGACTCTTGTTCAATCACTATCACTGCTATGAAACAATCCGAAGACTGGACGAACTGGAGTGTGGTTTTAGTGCGGTTTCTGTCGTGATATTTATGGTGATATTTTTGCATCAATATAATGTATACAATGCATTTTTCTGCCTAATTCATTCTTTGTTTCAATGCGGATTAAGATGCAGCACGTTTGTCTGTGCAATAAAATTTCCGGAACTTGTGTGGTGAGCGTTTCATGATCATCCAAAAACACAATTTTCTCCTGCTGTATCTGCCAACGGCGGCTGTCCTACAATTTCAAACTTTCCAATCTCATCAGGCTACATGACTTACCCTCTCTTGTTTACTTTTTCACAATCCGTTGCACTGTTATAAAAGAGTTATCTATAGTAAGTATTCACCTGTGTGATAGTGGTCGCTATTTTATGTTCCAGGAATAGACTGCAAGTTAGAATGTACATGTAATTGGCTTATTTTTTCTGACTTGCGCAGTAGAAGCTGCCAGCTACGCCACGAAATGACAACTGTGATGTGAAGATCTGCGGCATTTCATATGCCCTGAACATGTACATTTCAAATTTTACCGATGATATCCTGAACAATCGCAAAGATACGGAGTCTATCGCCAAAGAAGGCGTTCATTAGTTTTTATGTTTTGGTAAATAATTGATGTCACATGGTTAGAAGTTGGCAGTTAGCTACAAACAAAGAAGGAAAAGACCCGTGCCTTTGGTCGGATAAGAACTCTGGACTTCTGGAGATTTCGGGTTGGATACCATCAGATCTTATGTGTTTGTTGGCATGTTTTCTTCTATATTATTTTTATCTAGTAGACAGTTTATAAACATGTGACATAAATTATTTCCTCTGATTAACTATAGTAATAAAAATCACCTTTGCTTGTCATGTTTCAGTCAGTTTATTTGTGACTGTGCCGCCGCCACTTAATGAACTCTCTACGTGTTTCTGCACATCGACTCGTGTTAGTTTTCCAAACTACTCTTTTTTGTATCAATTCTTGAAATTGGATGCAATCAATCTAATTTCAGTTCTTTGCTTTAGTCAAAGTTGAGGTCCCAAAAGTGCCGTTCAAGACATGAGGACACCTGTGCAATGCATTTTACTACATTCTCAAGGCCATTTTTCCTCCGGGGCATTTGTCTAAGACTATGTATATCACTGCCTCATCGCTTTTCTTCAACCGCATACCGTGACCCCTATACATTCCCTCTTCCCGCTGTCAATATGAGGATGCAGGGCTAAATGCTCACCCAACTGAGCAGCTGAAGCTTACCACCAAGTTAAGTCGGGTTCTAATTCTACAGAGGCCCTCCCAGGCACAAGAGCAGATACTCACGCCTATATTATTAAGTTTACTTCCTACTTAAGCGAAGTCATCTGCCTCAGATAAGTTTAACATTTTACCATTTTAAACCAAATTCCACGGCAACCCTTACAAACCGCTGCTTCCTTAACATATTTTGTATCCTGAATTTCATCTGATCGATATTATTTAGTTCCAACATCATAATTTGTGCGTCTAAAATTCGCCGCTAAATTTATCACCACAACTTGCCATCAGCACTTCTGAGATGGCTAAAATGTACCTCCTCAATGTCCACAGTGTCCCTTTAGTTCAAAGTGTTCTTTGCATAGTAAGAGGTTCAACGAAAGGGAGACAATGGTTCTGATTTGCAATACCATTTGCAGCATTTTCCACATTTCACCAAATATAAAAGGCTATAAGTTGAAGGTGTGCAAATATAATATTTAGAAATAAATTGTGTTGAAATCGAATAAAGGGCACAAAGGTGCTCATTGCTCCAAAAAAATCATGTGTCAAAATTCAGCCTTCCATAGTATTCCTTATGGCAAAATGCACAGTTACTGAAAAAATCTGTGCTTCTTTGCAGCATGCGCGTTTTCGAGCTACGACAATAGACATGAAATCTGCAATTTCACTTTAAAACAGGTTTTCCACCATACGATACAAGATGTGGTAACTGCTTGCAAACGCAAGTGTTGAAATATTCTGCTTGCTTTTTTAGTGAAAGAAACACAAGAAAAGAACGTTTGACAAGACAAAGAGCTAATTATCAACTCACGTTTTATTGAAAGACCGCTTGGTTAAATACAGCCGGTACTCTTATCAACAAAAACAGAGAGACGACACACATTGTTGTTTTTTCTCTCACGCTTGTAGTAGAGCTTCCGAAGGCATGAGGTAAGAGATATCGGGCGATGGTTTTGTAGTGTAAGTGAAAGCACAGCTACACATACCACGTACGCTCAGATGCGAGCTTTCAAATCGTGTGAGGGTGTGTCCAGCACCGAAAACACTCAAGCAAGAATTTAAGGGTTATAGATACGGAGATTTACTTGCGAGTTTTCTTCTTTGGAATGATGAATTAGACATTGTATACTCATAGATCAGCCTGCATACGACTGGTGAGGCGCTCTTCAGTTGCCAGTCACGGTGAACACAAGTGCTAATATGGTTGTGTTCGGTCTTGCGCTCTGCCAGCACATTATCGAAGACAACGCCCGTAACTGCACCCCTTTCACTGTTATGCGTGCTCATGTCCATCTATTGCTGGTCGGGCAAAGAAGGGACCATAGAGGTATTTATCTCATGTACGTATTACAGTTGCCCGTTAATTTATGGAAATAGTGGGCGCAGAAATGAATATTTATGCCTGCACTTTACGCTCATTAAGCATTAGGCAGGTCATTCAGCGGAGCACTAAGGGCACAGAAAGATGGCAGAGCTTCAGGTGTCCACACTTTATATGGACACCTGACCGTACCGTTTGAGAAGAAATAATTTCAGGAGGAGGGAAGGTAGAGTGTAACTTGAGGCGACCTGGAGTAGAGCTCCGTTTGAATTTCGACCATTTTGTCTTATTTAAAGAGCCCAAATAGAGAACACACACGCTTCGCATTTCGCCGTCCTTGATACACACCCGCGATTCGGTCCTGCGTCCCGCGGGCAGCATTTTCCCACCCCTGAGAAATCACGAGGTGGGAGGGAGCTTGTGAGAAAAAAATGAATTTCGAGGAAAGCATAATGTGCTGTATTTGTCTCACATCTCGGTCGACACTCGAAGCGCACCGTTCGGGCGTCCAAGCAAAAAGAGATTAAGAAAGTTACGAGACATTTTGGCAACTAAAGTGTTGATAGCTGAAAGCCGCTTACAGAATATTCCACTGCACACACAGCGCGGCGAGGGGGCATCATGACACACCGCCTGCCCAAGGACGACTGCTGACGTTTTTGCAGAGCACGAGGCGTGGCCATAGATGGTTTTTGCTTTTTTTTCTCCGACTCTCGATGACACACACTGCAGCACATGTCAATCAATGCCAGATTTCCAGAACATTCCACCGCTTGCAGCATGTCACACCGTCCCGTGACTATATCGATATCCAAATTATACATCTTTAGAGGGTATTAAGTGTTAATTACGCCTAATTACACATTTTACATCTAATTTTACACATATCCGACGTTTTACCGACTATTCTGAGAGAATTTTTAATATGCCATGACGACTTTCCGTGGATGTGGCACCGCACTGTTGCTGTGACTGTATCGACGTTCGCGCTATTTGGACGCAACTTGGGCATCTCTGCCTATAATTATTTAACAAATTACTCTACCGTTACCAAAATTGGCTTCTAGATTCATTTTTTCCTCCTCTATTTGAACCAAGCCCACTCAAGAGCAAAAGCTCGGTATTTGTGCGCCTGTCAGAACAATGAAATGAGAGAAAAAACTTGTCGTAATCCTTTATCCTATCGCCAACGATGGGCAATCAGTTTTCGTGGGCCTCGAAAAAGGAAGTGCAGGCAGAGTGGCAACGCTGGTATACGGTGGCTTCTTTTTTATACACCAGTGCTCTGTCTGTAAACAGATATAATGCACCCCTCATGAGTAATAAAGAGGCGAGAAACTCACAGTTACACTTTGAAAAACTAAAATGCAGACAGACGTAAGCCTTTGCGAGCACAACAAACGGAACCAGCCTGCACGACGACACCGAGAATAACCACAGCGCGCGAGCCGCTCATCACGCGCGGCCCTTATTAAACCGCAGGACATGGTGGTGGTAGTGGTTTTATTAAAAATAATAGTAAAAAGGACATAAAAAACCAAAAAAGCACGCTATAGCTCACTTGTTAGGGCGCTCGGCTACTGATCTGGAGTTCCCGTGTTCGAACCCACCGCGGCTGCTGCGTTTCGATGGAGGCGAAACGCTAATGCGCCCGTGTCCTGTGCGATGTCAGTGCATGTTAAAGACCCCAGGTGGTCGAAATTATTCCGGATCACTCCACTACGGCACCTCCTTCTTCCTTTTTTCTTTCACACCCTCTTTTATACATACCCTTACGGTGCGGTTCAGGTGTTCGACAATACGTGAGAAAGATACTGTGCCAGTTCCTTTCCCTAAAAACCCATTTTCTCAATTTTCATGAAAAAAAATCTTCCACTCGCCCGCAGCGGAGCCACCTGCTGGGCTATGGATCTGTAAAATAATAGCACATTTTTCGAACATACAGACGACAGAAATATTTTTCAGCCTCGACGACGGGGCCATAAAATTGATAAGTACAAATACCTCTTCACCCTCGGATGTGAAAATGGCTATTATGAGTGAAAAAGATGCTGAGTGCGATAGGGATCAAAAAGACTGTTCTAGTTAAAGAACTCTGAAGCGCGCCCAGAGTATGAACGGCGCAGTAACAAACGTCAGCGCAGTTCATCCCCTGACATTCAATGTGGCGGCGCCGTTGAAGTTGGCTCCACCCCGATGGGCGGTGCTGGCACCTAGGCACCCTATTTACTTCTGTCCGCAGCTGTACATGACTGGGTCGGGAGGTACACCTGCAGCGTGCAGGCTTATGATTAGCTGCAACAATCCAGTGCCGAGGCCAAGTGCATCACAAGGACATACGCCGTATCTTTAGACAGTGTTGCCTGCCGTAGCTATTGTGTTAAACTCCCAGTTCGAAGTGGTTGTCACATGAAAAATTTGTCGTTTTGTAGGAAAGGAAATGGCGCAGTTATTGTCTCACTTCTCGATGGACATCTCAACCAGGCTGTCACTGAAGAAATGACAGAGAGCAAAAGGGGCCGTAGTGGAAGGGTACAAATTAATTTCGACCACCGGAGAATCTTTAACGTGCACTGTCTTCGCAAAGCACTCGAGCGCCTTTTGGGTTTCTCGTTCATCGAAATGTAGCCGCCACTGCAGCCGAGCGCCCAGCCAATGGGAAACCGTGGCGGGTTGTAGGCGCTTTGTTAAGGGGTGAAGGAAAGAGCCCAAGAAGGAACATCGTGCAGAGTTGAGTTGAGTTGAGGTGTTGAATGCTACAGGTGGTGTTAGCCTTGCTTTATCTGCCGGCAATTGCTCCACCGTAGCGTCCCTTCTATATTAACAATGTCCTGAAGCCTCTCGCATCTACACCGCTATGCGCACAGTCTCTTATAATAGCACACATTCTCTCCCGTAGTCACCATCTATGCACACAATCAATCCACACAGTCCACATCACAGTCCACGTCACCATCTATGCACATATTCAGACACTGTAGAATATAGGCCCTTGTAATGCCACAACCCATACACACATGCACTCAAAGTATAACGTAGTTCACTCCGGAAGACACCATGAACGCACACATTCCATCAGAGTAGTCCATAGTCCCTTCCTGCTGTCACCATTTAGAAACAAGATCCGTGTCCTGCAGAAATGTTAAAAGAAGGCGTGCAGCCTCCCTTCTGCATGTCTGGTTTCCACTCGGGTAGATAATGTCCTGAACTGTGATGTGACGGGTTCCTGCCTTCTTGAAGGAAGCGAACATCACATGCCTTTCCGCGTTGTACTCTGGGCATTACATAATATAATATTCGATATCCCCACACACACCACATAAAGAGCACAGCGGAGACGATGTTATGCCGGTCTTATGCATCCATGCAGGAGTACGAGCAGATGCCGTGCGAATTCGATGTAGAAGGGTCGCCTGAGATCTTTTCAGTCCCTTGGTCACACATGGTTTGTGGGATGCACTCCACAGGGTACTGAAGTGATGGAGCACCGTTTTCCTGCAGAGACTTTTTCCATCTTCAGGTACTTCTTTGATGGAATCCTTGAGAGAGCTTTATGGGCGGTATTGTCTGCCACCTCATTACGGTTTTGACTCCTATGTCAGAGGGCACCCGTTGGAATAGTATAGTAAAGCCTCTGCTGTGCAGATTCTGCACCAAGCGCCGAGAGCTTATAGACGGGGCGTCAGTGGGGAATCCGCGCTCTAACCTCTGAAGGGTAGATTTTGAATCAGTTAGGATGACAAAAGGTTGAGCCGGACAAGACCCTAACTTCCGTAAAGCCGCCTCAATAGCAACACTTTCAGCCGTTGTGGAGGATACGACAGCAGTACAGCGTACGGACCACTTACAGTCCAAAGAAGGAATGGAAAAAGCCGCTGCGCTAGCTTGTTTGACCTTGTCCACAGAACCATCCGCGAAAATGTGAAGATGGCAGGCATACTCTGTTTCCAAGTGTTCAAGTACAAGCGAACGCGCTGCTGCCAAAGGAGAGCTGCACTTTGCGCTCACATGGGAAATTGTGACCTTACAGTCGAGGTTCGGAAAAGACCGGGGGATTTCAACCGTTTCCTTTGCCTTCGGACGTTAATGCCTAAAGGACTAAGAGTATTGAGTGCCAAGTAAGCCTTCAACTCATACCTCTTGCAGAGCCGCTGGAGAAGGGATCGCCCAGCGACGGTCTCTCCTAGGCGGTCAAGATGCATTAGTAGCCTCTGAGAAGCGATAAGGCTAAGAGGTTTCGATAGGGACCCATGAAGTACTGCCTTATTCGCAGCCACCTGGGGAACTGCAATGGCTCTTCTTAGGCCCTTTCTGTGGACAACTTCGAGACGTTCAAGTTGTGTTGCCGAGGGAGAAATTAAAGGTAATTGATACATTGTGCGACTGACCACCAGGGCTTCATGAAGTTTGACCATTGAAGAAGGATGGTTTCCCCATTGCTCACGTGCAATTCTACTGATCACATTGAGACGAGAAGATATAGATGAAAGAATCGCGTCTACAGCTTTTCGCCACTGTAGACGGGAGTCAATAATGACGCCAAAGAAACGCGTGTGGTTGAATTGACGGATGCAAGAATAACCGAGGTCTATCTTCAACCGCGTTTGACGTCTTCCTACGCCTGTAAACAGAACAAAGCCGCATTTTTTCACTGACAGCGACAACCCCACACCTTGAAGGTAAGCTTGTGCCGAAAGTAGGGCCTGCCGAGCTATCAGGGCTAATCGCTTGTGTTGGTAGCCACTAATCCAAATACTGATGTCGTGAGCATAAAGTGACATACGCACTTGCCTGCAACTCTTTTTTATCGAATTGGGAAGGCCAGCCATTACGACGTTAAAGAGCGGGGGAGAAAGAACATTTCCTTGAGGCACACCTCGTGATAGAACCCTTTCGGTGCTTAACGTACTCCCGAACCGTACACGAACCACGCGATCACTTATAAACTTGTAAATGAATCTTAACATATGGCACTGTATGCCCATGTCTTACAAACTGTTTAGAATTGAGCTCTGAAGCACGCTGTCGTATGCTTTCGCAACGTCAAGAAAAATGGCTAAGGTGGAAAGGCCGTAAGCTCTCTTGTGTTCAGTGTGACTGAGCAAGTCTAAGACGCTATCTTGGACACTAAGACCTCGGAGAAATCCTGTCACACATGTTGGCAGTGCCTTGCTGTCCTCAAGCCACCACGATAAGAGTTCATTTACCAGCTTCTGCATCAACTTAGCTACACAGGAGGTCAATAACGCAGGGCGATTCGAGGCAAGGTCTGTCATGTCTTTGCCAGGCTTCAGTACTGGAACTACATGTGCCACCTTCCATGATGGAGGAACATCGCCAGTTTCCCAAACTCGATTGATGAAGTTGAGGAGCTCCTTTCTGAGCTGCAGGGGCAGATTATTCAGCATTTGATTGGAGATGCCGTCGGGACCTGGTGCACACCGGTGCCGCAGGCCACTGAGCGCAGTCTGAAGCTCACGAAAGGTGAACGGGACGTCCATGATAGACCTGGATGAAGCATGTGGTATATATATATATATATATATATATATATATATATATATATATATATATATATATATATATATATATATATATATTCCAGAATCAGCGCGTACGGGTGCGTCTGAAAATTGCTTTGCCAAGCACGCGATAGGTTTTTCCTTGCGTATTGCAAGACCTTCAAATGGCTTCGAAACCGAGATTCTCCAGCAAGGCTGCCAATAACTCGCCATATTCTCGTCATCGGTGAGAACACAGTCAAACAATCGCAGAATGAGGCATGAAAATAGAGCAGCGCGTAACAAAACGCGCTGCTCTATTTTCATGGATCACCAACTCGCCCAACAAGCAACACTTCTGGCAGAATGATGCCCATTGCGACCTTTAAAGCTTGTTCGTGTGCCGTCTAATATATAGAATTCAGCCTATTCAAGGTCATCTTCAGTTGCCTGTCGCTCTTCTTCAGCACGAGTTGGCGCTCCGCCCTTCTCGCTGCGCAAAGGTTCCTCAGTTTTAAATCCGGGGCCGGAAAATGATCAGGTAACTTGACAGCCGTAGTTGCTGCTAGCTTACTAGAAATCATTTTGTCAACTACAACACCAGAAACACGTTTTAGGTGCTCTCTGTACTTGTCCCAGTTGACCACAGTGCTAATCTTAGGACCATGCATACGAAAGTCGGTAGCAAACACAAAAATCGTATAGTGATCACTTCGCATGCGGTCAAGCGCTGTTGAACAACTCACGTGGACGTCAGATGAATGTAGTGTCAGGTCTATAGCTGTCGCTGAGGCTGGAGGCCGGAAGAAAGTGGAGCTTCTGTCATTGGCAACACACAGGTTCAAACTGTCAATAACCTCTACGAGTTTGCGTCCACAAGAATTCGTGTTCCTCTCACCCCAGATGGCATTATGGGCGTTGAAATCACCCCAGATGATTCTAGTAGGTGGGCAGTGGTCGCAGAGATGGTGTAGAAACAAATCCAATGCTGCATTCTTCCGCGGAAACACATACACGCATGCAATAGAAAGGGTTCGAGAGCCGAGCTGTATTCTCACAGCCGCTACCTCAATGTCATCCGTGCAAAGATCGGCAACGCTTAGAGAAACATGTGGAATTTCTCTTCTTATGTAACGCGCAGCACTTCCTGCAGGAAACTGCTTTATGCTGCAGTTTTTATGGGCGACATATCCAGTCATACATCTACCGCTTATAATAATAATAATAATAATTGGTTTTTGGGGAAAGGAAATGGCGCAGTATCTGTCTCATATATCGTTGGACACCTGAACCGCGCCGTAAGGGAAGGGACAAGGGAGGGAGTGAAAGAAGAAAGGAAGAAATAGGTGCCGTAGTGGAGGGCTCCGGAATAATTTCAACCACCTGGGGATCTTTAACGTGCACTGACATCGCACAGCACACGGGCGCCTTAGCGTTTTTATAGAGGGCCGTCTGCTGAGCGATGTCCGTGCACGTTAAAGATCCCCAGGTGGTCCATATTATTCCGGAGGCCTCCACTACGGCACCTCTTTTTTCTTTTCTTCTTTCACTCCCTCTTTTATCCCTTTTCTTACCGTGCGGTTCAGGTGACCAACGGTATATGAGAGAGATACTGCGCCATTTCCTTCCCCAAAAACCAAATATTGTTAATATCACCGCCACCACACACGCAGCCTTCCCTCCCGCATTTAATCTACGACTAACGCCCGGGATAATACACATCTTCCAGTATACATTGCATGTACGCCCATCGCTACTGTCACCCACATTCTCATTGAATGCTCGACGCACCCTCCCCGTGGGGCACGCGGAGCTCCCGATCAGCTGCGAGGAATGGGACAACCTATTCCGCTCGACGGACCAACCCGCCGTGGTGGCTTAGTGGTTAGCGCGCTGGGCTACTAGGCCGGAGAACCCGGGTTCGAGAGAGCGAGAGAGAGAACAACTTTATCAGCCACTTGAGGGTTGGGAGTTAGGGCAGGTGGGCTAAGTGTGGCCACAGGTGGGGGCGGCTTCTTGAGCCCACGAGACGAGTGCGAGTTGTGTCTTGTCTGGTCTTGCAAAAAGCTGGATGCAACACTGCAAGGACACAGCTGGCGGTAATGTTTTCGGGGGCGGGTTACCCTCGCATCCCCAGAAGAATGTGTGCCTGAGTGGCGAACAGTACGTGGCCGCAATCAGGACAAACGGGGTCATATTCCCCGTTACTGATGACATATAGTCTTCAATGACTGAGAATCGAATTTTTCTGCAGTCTGCGAAGCACGGTGGCCTGAGCTCGGTCGAGGTTAGGTTTTGGAGGCGGGAACACGCGTCTTGTCTCCTTGTAGAAGTTGGTGATTTCCGCTTACGATAGGGGGCCTCGGTGAGAGCATCCGGGTTCGAGGAATTGGCTACCTGGTTGTTTAGGTCTCGGGCTAAATGGTCGAACGCTTCGTTCCAGAGTTCGCGCGTGCGCAAGTGCCCACATTAAGCTTACAGTGCGGTCGAAAGTGCAGCCACCCGTGCAGGCCATCCGTGTGTTAAGTATGCTGGTACAGAACAACACCAAGAACTCTGAAACCATCCAACGCGTACGAACCACCGCCAACCATACCAGAGGCCTCATCCGCCTCATCAACACTCGCCGCAGAAGCATGCGGGAGACGACCTCTGCCGCCTCACACGAGCCTTCCTTCTTAGTACGATTGTCTACTGATTCCTCTAATACCACCTGCGCCGCCAATATGAAGAGGCTGTAAACAGCGCCATCCGCTCGGCGTAGAAGGCGGCAAAGGGACCGCTCCAGTTCGCCAGCACGCAGCGTCTGCTCCAGCTCGGATATACAACACCCTCACAGAGCTTATCGAAGCACGCAAGACTGCACAGATACACCGCCTTTCTCGCACCAAACGCGGTTGTTACATTCTCGACTGTCTTAACATCAACTTTAAAGGTTATTCGCACCCCACTTGTGCTCTTCAAACTGGAGTTTAGAGTCGGCTGATCGCAAAATCCATGGCCAAGGACAAGTTGCCCGGCCGCCACGATAAGCGCCTCCAACTCAAGGCCCATGCTGTGGACACACATACTCCACCGACGAACACGCCATGTACGTGGACGTAGCGAAATGTGACTCCAACACATACGTGGCCTGCGTAGCCACGCCAACTCCCACCCTAATCAACCCTCCCGCAGTGCATACACACTCCCCCACCACTGCCGAAGAGTTCGCGATCGTGCTGGCCATCGCAGCGGAGTCCGCGTCTCGATGGAGGCGAAACGCAAAAGGCCCCATGTGGTGTACGATGTCCGAGCACGTTAAAGATCCCCAGGTGGTAGGAGGTCACATCTAATCCAGGCTGAATGCAAAAACGCCCCTGTGGTGTTTGATGTGAGTGCATGTTAAAAATCATTAGTAGGTCTGAGTAGTATGGTGCTCTCACCTGCGCCATCTCTCTTAGTGCTTGTGCAGCTTCAGGGGACGTCAAACCTCACGTACCTTTACTATGATGTAATTCCGGAGCCCTCCACTACGGCACCTCTTTCTCTCTTTCTTCTCGGACAGCCGAACAGTGCGGTTCGGGTGTCGACCTCTATGTGAGACAATGCTCCATCTTCTTTCATCAATAGCCTTTTTATAAGCTCCCTCCCCACCTACCGATGCCCGCGGGACGTAGTACCGAATCGCATGTCTTTGTCGATGGAGGCGGCCGAGTTTCGATGGAGGCGAAACGCAAAAGGCGCCCGTGAGCTCTACAATATCAATTCACGTTAAAGATCCCCAGCTGGTTATTGTAATTCCGCAGCCCTCTACTATGGCACCACTATAGTGCTTTCTTCTTTCACTGCCCCCTTTATCCCTTCCCTTAATGCACGCTTCGAGTATCCAGCGAGAAGTGTGACAGATACTGCGCCATTACCTTTCCTGAAAGCCAAGTTTAGTTTTTTACGTGGCGCGGTCTATGGAAAGAGATGGAGCCAGTTTGAGACGTCAACCTACAGTGTAGTGGGAAAGCAACAACCTATATTACAGCGAAGCTGTGTAACTCTGCCGTGAAAAGAAGTTTTCGTGTCGTCAGCGTCGTCAGTAAAAAACGCCGGGGTAAAAATGGAATGCTACTCCGAATGGAAAAGTACCAATTTGCATATAGCTCGTAAATCGTTCTGATCATAAAGCAGTCGTAATGTAAAAGAAAATAAAGAAAACACAGCAATAAAAAACAGAAATGGTAAACTCTTTTAAAAACAGGCATATGGCATAAAGCTCAGTACTCGCTTTCATTATGAAAAAATTTAAAACAAGCACATAAACAACTTGACGAATGATAAGGCGCGTGAGAAGAATGGGAACACCGCTTCACCAATGCAGCTCAATCAACTACCATTCATGGTTCATACATTGATGTAGCCTTAGAAAATATCTTTACAGGTCGAAGTGAAAATCTCAGTGTATATCATACGGATCCAAAACAAGTCATGAATGTTGTGAAGTATTAAATGGTATTATAAGTACATTTTACTTGTATATGGTTTGTTTTTTTGTAGAGCCACGCGTGTGAGTGTTAAAGTGATGTCGCAGTGGGTAATTGTGCTGTTTAGAGCTTCGCTGTCGAACCCCCTTCACAGCGTGGATTGGAGCCATTATTTTTTATTTTGTTTCCTTTTAAGGACCTTTTAAAGAGACTAAGGCGTTTGTTTACAAGCGATTCCGTTAAGCCTGCTGTATAATATGTCTGTTTTAATTACCATCCGTAGTGACACTCAACCTACGCTGGAAGTCAGTGCTGCTTTGCGCCTTCTACAGATTGGGATGGCGGAGCTACTGCAGCAGCACGTCTGATTTAGCCGAAAGTATCAAGCTCTATATTCCCCTCTTTTTGGAAGAGTGTACGCGCAGCCTTTTTAAGACGATCGTCTTGTACCCCAATTCTGCGGGGCATTCATACGTACCGAATTCAGGCGACTTTTTCCATCATGAAAACATCAAACTGCGTTGCGAGTTCCCCGCTGTAGATAGGATCTGCTGAGTAACGTTGGCATTACTTCAGGTCCACTCGCGCCGCGTGTATATACTGCCGGACAGGAAACTGTAGCGTAGTTCACGGCAGCAATGTTCATTCTTTGGTGGTGTGTAGGCTAAAATCATTTGCAATAAGCGTTTGGTCAGCAAGGGTTTATCATAGAACTCTGCTGACGTGTTCGAACAGCAGTAATCATAATATTTACAGACGGCACCTAATACTACTTACGTGATTTGAATTCGAAACTTTTTTTATTGCATATGCTTTCTCTCATTTCTTTATTTTTGCCTTCGAAAAAGATGTCACTCCTTGCCTCACTGCCTGAGTTTCAGCGGTGTCCGTCAGAGTGATGTCTGTGAGTACCGAGTGTAACTGGTTCAGTGGACACCTTAATCGCTCTATGAGGCCGCGTCCAGCTACAAATCTAAGCTGCCGCCAATCTTAGCCAAATTTATGCAGTCAGCCTCAGAGTTCATTGTTCCGCAGAGGACTATGAAAAGCTCTGTATTCGTCTCAAGAACCCAACCTCCGCTCTTCCCCATTGCGCCTGCTATACATCTTCATATCCCGCGTCAGCTATGCCTTCAATCGAACAAGTCACATAGCAATCCACAGACAACGCTTTGGCGCAAATTGCGCACCATCTCCCATCTCCCCTACTTTTCACCATCACTCTCATTCGCATGGCTAGCAAGCTAGAGCGCATCCCAAACCTCTCCCACTACTCCTATGCAGACTACATTGCCTTATGGACCACCATGGGGGATGTTGGGACCATGGAAGAAACCGTTCAAGCAGGTTCCGACGCGGTAGTGGAGTGCGCAGCCTCTATAGGCCTCGCATGCTCCTCTGCTAAGTCTGAACTATTGATACTCCACCCGACCCCGAAACGCAACAGAAAGGAAAACACCTCCATACACGTCAAGGTCAATGGTCGACCAGAGGCAGAGGTTGAAAAGATACGCATTCTTGGCATGTTCTCACAAAACAATGGACGCAACATGTAGACCATTTCGACACTAACAATCGCTACATATAAAACCATCCGACTGATTAGAAGAAAAGCCAACAAGCACCCAGGCGTGCGTGAAGATGACCTGAGGCGGCTAGTGCAGGCATTCGTGATTAGTCGGATGGTTAACTCCCTTCCCTACCTCTACCTGACAAGGGCGGAGGAGGAGAAGGTAGATGCACTAATAAGGCAGGCGTACAAGTGAGCCTTAAATCTGCCACAACGAGCTCCCACCACCCATCTCCTACGTATGGGAATACACAATGCACTACAACACCTAACTGAAGCTCATCGCATGGCTCCGATTGACAGACCCTCCTCCACAAATGGTTGTAGACACATTCTCGCCTCTCTAAAGATTCAGCCAGCAGGTTCACCCCCCAACAACGCCCACGTCATCAAACAGACATTAGGGACAGACTGATAGTTCACCCTCTGCCCAAAAACATACACACAGTTCACATCCAGGCCGGATGCGAAGCTCGTGCCAAGGCTTTACACAAAGCTCATGCAAACGATAAAGACGCGGTCTACGTGGACGTGGCAGAGTACACCCACAATTCGGCCTCCGTCATCACTGTAGCATCAAGTGACCTCAAACAAATAGCCTCGTGCTCGATTAAGGCAACAACCTCACTTGAAGCCGAAGAAGGAGCCATAGCGTTTCCTCCTCCGCTGCCACACTCAATCTGAGTGACTCTAAAACAGCAATCACGAATTTTGCACGGCGACAGATTCATTCTACCACCTGAAAATTTCTCAATTCTCACTCCACAGAACACCAACCAGTTCAAATTGTGTGGGTGCCAGCCCACGCAGGACACCCCGGTAACGAAGTGGCCCACTCTCTTGCTGGAGCGTACGTCAACCGAGCAGGGCACACCGTAGACCGGTGTAGCGCTAGGGACCGGCTCGTGACCTATTATGAAATAACCCTACATTACAGGGAGCAAATACTCGTCTATCCTCCATCACACATCTGCCTCTCGAAAGAGCAACAAAAATCCTGGAGACGGCTCCAGGCTCGCACATTCTCTTCACCGGCTCTAAGCCCTTATCCACCAAGCCAATGCAGACCCGAATGCTCTCTTTGTGGGGCTCCGAGAGCACACTTTGACCACATTTTATACCTCTGTCGAGAATTTCAACCACCATCTCGCTGGAACCTCCCGGACAAAGGGGGTTGGCAGATCCCGGTCTCCAACTCCAAACCAGCCTCACAAAGGCGGCTGGTAGAGTGGGCTGGAGAGGTCGCCGCACGTCATCGACTGTTGGCCGCCACCCGGGATCAAGAGCCAGACCAACCTAGGCTTTACTCATCTATAAGGCTCATCAATAAAGTTTTCACCTGCCTACCTGCCTCTCACCTCCTTTCATATTTTCTCATTATGAACGCCTTTTCCTCAATTTGTCCTGTGCACTAAGTCGCTAACCTCTTAATTCTGCTCTGCATATTTTTCCTCGGCTGACCCTTGCCGCGAGGCCCAGAACATGGTAAACCTGGGTGGACTAGGACATTCTGCTGCGCTCCTTTGACCCGGTCGTGGAAACCATCGCTATACCGACCAGGATGCCAGTGTTGTGGTCTGAAGGAGCATAAACACTTTACTGCTGTGTGGTTGTGCAGAGACCCAGGAGCCTGAGAGCCCGGAAGTCTGGGGTATTCTATATTACCAGAGCTCTTCACAACAGCACCCCTCATATCCTGAGCGCTTTGGGATGTTAAACCCGGATAAATCAAACAAAAATTCGTTCTAATAAAGTTTTTCTAACGCTGTCTCTCAATGATAATGAAGTTTTTATGATGACGAACACTCCGTTTACCACCTGCATTGTGAAAGCACGAAAGGTAGAAGTAACACACCCACTGACTAAAATAGAAGAGCCCTACAGAAAGCGCTGTAACACGGTTAAATCGCCCCTATTGCTCCTGTTGTTGCGACTGAAAGAAGAATGAAAAGGACAGTGCACGAGCCTGCCCACTGGCTCAAGCTGAGCCACAGTCGCTTCCACGTTTACCTTGGATTACCTGAGCTAATCCACGTTCATTTCTTTCCTTCCAAACACACACCGGAGTTTCAAGAAGAACGAATGACACGTAGCGGACTACTGTGGTTTCGCGGTCGCACTAGTTCCGCAGCCTCCGCTTCGTTGGCTGTTATATATCGTTCCCATCACCAAAAGAACTTTTTATTGCCTAGTACTTTTAGCCACAATCGCAGATTTTGCCGATGCAGTCAGAACTCTTGGCCGGGCGGTTTAAATGAAAGCTCAAAATTGGTTTTTGAGGAAAGGAATTGACGCAGTAACTGATTACTTACCTTGGAGGACACGAAAACAACGCCGTAAGAGAATGAATAAAAGAGAGAGAGAAAGAAAAAAGGAAGATAGATGTGCCTTAGTGGAGGTCTCTGGGATAATTCCGACCAAATAGGGATATTTACCATGCACTGATATCAGCACAGGGGCGAACAAGGCAACCTCGTGCCACACGTGTCATACGCCGACTAAAAGCTTCATAACTGAAGTGTCATTCGCCGTTAGCGGCTCGCTTCAGGCGCCCGGCGACAAAGTAAACAAGCTATGCGCCTTTCCTCCACTCAGAACTGAGATACATTTTACGCTACAGCGTATACAACTCGTTCGGAGCAAAAACCATCAGTGTTGTCGGCACCACGTGTCGAAAATATTCTGGGGATGCCTAAAAATCGTATCGTGATGACCGTTTGCCGCATAGTGTTTCGAATGGTGTCATACGATTCAGTGTTTCGTGCAGAATAAATTTATTAGTCAGGTTAGAGCCTAGCTTGCGAAAGGGACTCGAACCTGCACCGTGTAATAGGGGACTGAGTTAAAAAATGCATGGTGGTAATTAGTGGTCTGAGGAAGGGAAGGCGCATATCTGCCTACCAGGGTCAGTTGACAACTCAATCGTGCTTTGAGGTATGTGGGGCGGTGAGAGAGATGTGCGCTGCCTGCCTTGTCGCTGACAATGTTGCGGCAGAAACGCCGAAGTGGAGTGATAGGCCGCCTGTGTTCGTAGGGCTCATTGACGTTGGTGTTGACAACGTTGTAGGCTTAGAATAGAAAGCATAACCATCTACTATCGCATCATACGCTTAAGGCGAAGATTAAGTGTCCTCTACAATTTTTATTTCATTTTTTGACAAGACGCGGATTAGGTGCTGGCAAAGAAGCGTGACAGTTATTGTGAGTTTCCTTCAGATAAAAGCATATTTTTTCATAAAGCGGAGTATGTGTCCAGGCTGGCACGCGCTGCAGTGGCTCAGTGGTGAGGATGCTCGGCTACTGAGCCAGAGTTCCCTTGTTCGAATATCAGCCGCGGGGGCCGCGTTTCAATAGAGACGAAATGCAAAGCCGCCCGGTTGCTGTGCGATGTCAGTGCAGGTTAAAGATTTACAGGTGGTCGAAATTATTCCAGAACCCTCCACTACGGCCCCTCATTCTCTCTATCTTATCGAAAAGCCGAACAGTGCGGTTCGAGTGTCGACCGGGATGTGAGAAAATTCATTCGCAATGTCCATTTCACAAAAGCCTTTTTTTATAAGCTCTCTCCCCAGCTGGCGATGCCCGCGGAACGCAGTGCCGAATAGCGGGTCTGTGTGGATGGAGGTGGCCGCGTTTCGATTGAGGCCATCCATCGATCCATCCGTCTATCCGTCCATCCGTCTGTACGTCAGCCCTCCCGATCGTCCGTCTGTCAATCATTCATTCAATCAATCAATCATGTATTATAATAATATTTAATCAATTAGCAATAAATATTTTTAATCCAATAGCTTTTGACACCGCGCTCCCCATGCCTGCGCGTGTGGGCCTGTCGTCTGCTCCGCTCGACGTTTTACGTATCTGCTTTTCACGGCGTTTTTTGGGGGTGGAGGGGAGCTTTTAAATACGCATGTTTGTGGTCCGCACAATGCACAAGACCAATTGATCATCGGGTAAATAATGCGAGGAAGACTCTCTACATTACGCCCCGTTCTACTTACAGATGCGCCAAGAACATATAGACCACGCTTCCGCGTTCAGCTTGTTCAGTCACGTTGTACAACAGAAATGTATATGCTTGCAGCCTTTATGTGGACACATAAAAAATCAATTTCTATTTATTAAGTAATTCATCAGAGGAATTTGGCCGCCGAAGCGTGGTCAATATTCTGTCCGCGACCGTACGCCGTGTTGCATATCGTGAAGGAAGCCATATCAGCGCGCTATTTTCTTTTCTGTTCCAAAGTTCCCCAAGCGTTTTGAAACGTGGTCGAGCTGTCCTACAGGCAGACAAAGTACTAAACGAGAAATCAGCTCTCTGTGAGCTTCACTTTGACATATATTGTACGGCACTTCAGGGACCTGTGAACAGCGGCGCAACAGTCAGTATTCTCCGTGATAGAGCCGCACTTACCAGCGACGCGGTGCCAGGAGTTTACGGAAATGTTTCGGCGTACCACTAGGTAGTGTAAATTAAACGCAGATATGCGGCCGCCCCCTGAAACTGGAGCGTTTCGAAGTAAGTGCCTCTTCACGTGATGATCTTACAGACCACAAAGGATGAAGGGGCTGTTTAAGACCACTTTGTCTGTTCTGTCTGAACTTTCTGTTGTTTCTTATGTTCAAAGGTCGAAATTCAAAGCGGCTATTGGTCCAGAAAGCAAATCGCTGCGTATGATTACATCACAGCCTTCACTGTGTGTCCGTTGAAGTATCTCTGGCTTGAACAAATTGCCCTCAATACGGCGAGAACACGGGGATTTCTTTGACGGTTTTAGTACAAGCGACCCAAATAAGAAGGATCGATCGATAGAGTTTAACCAATGAAAGAGAAATTTCGAAGACCTTTGAAAGGTAGGTTCTCTTCTCCCATACAAAGGAGTTTGGGAAAAATGGAGGCATCTAAGGAATCTACAAGCGTCTTGAGAAAAACTGCGCTATGAAATGTTTCAGTGCGTCCTGTACTAGAAAAGCACACCCAACAGCACGTCCAAAGCGTAGGTACCTCAGCAAGCTACTAATTAATCCGGCGTCTTGCGAAAGGAGAGCTGCGGAAACCAGAGATGTAACACTTCCTGCAAGCTCAAGCTATAGTATATGAATGGCACAACGGAAGCGTTGCTGGTGACGCTCTAGGTTAAGTCCACGTTTAAAAGTTTGAAATACCGAGAATGTTTACTGCATTCGAATCAGTACGAAGGCACGGAGTTGTGCTACGTAGAAGGCGACGATGAGCGGGCATTACATCCGGCCATTGTGCTTTCAGATTGCCCTTCTGTCCTGACTGCGCTCTTTAGCTCGAGGGGCCACCCTGCTGATCCGTTCCCTAGGATTTTTCATTCCACCACATATTAAAGAAGTGCCTTTTCAATGGCATCCAGTCATTGCGGCATTTACGATAATGTGATGCCTATTTTTTAGAAAACTCTGCATTTGCGAGCATGTGGTGCCATTAAATACAAACACTGTGCATTTGGCAGTCACCCGATTTCAATGTTTCCTGCAACTGCATTCCTAGAGTCATCAGCCTCTTTTTGCTACAGCGGATTTTCAGCACTTGGCATTCCCAAGGAGTGTTCGCTTATGCCGGTCAAGGCAATGCGGGTGCCCATTACCCCCTTCCGGTCCAGAATACCAGAATTATTCTTTATTTCTGCCTATCAGGATTTTCACGCCGTAACAACTGTGCATCACGTGGTGAAATTGAATAACTTGATCAACTTCTCTCCTGTCTACGGTTTGCTACCCTACGAAGTGTGATCTGGAGATTCCCCTCTCCCGATTAGGAATTCCTCATTCTATTCCTGTTATTCTCTCATGTGGGACCAGCGCCAGAGGATAGGTTTAAAAACCAGTGTGCATTTACGTTCATAGCTACATAATTAGGTCAGGCAGATTGCTTTGTTAGATACAATTTATTAAGTTTTTTCCTCTACTGCAAACTTTCTCCCATGTCAGACTTAAATGCGTCAATGCGTTGCTAATGTTTAAATGTGCAAAATACGATCGCCGATCCCCCACTGTCGGTGTGCGCCATTCCACGAGAGGCCGACAACAAAAGTGACGGAACAATCTCCCTACGCCAGCTGCGGGCTCGATAGAGACGATTTTGATCGCTTCAGAGCAACCCGATTAGTGTCACGTAGGAGGCGACGATGATCGGGAAGTGGCGCGGGACAGAGCGCTCGCACTAGGCCAGTTGCGAACAACCTCAGGGTTGGCCAATGGACAAATTTGCTAAAAAATGGCGCCCATCGCATTAGTGGTTGTGCCCGAAAATTAAATATCGACTCATCAGTGCTTGAGGTCGCAATCAGGGTCCTACCGTTGAAGCATCTAGAGCAGATGAGAGCTTGTTCTGCTGCTTCAAAAAGCTGGGCCATCGCTTGCGAATAACGACATTCCTTCCAAACGATTGTGTTGCGTTAACATTGGGGCAACAAGTTCTCACTCCCATTTATTACTTATTGGCGCTGAAACACACCAGGAGCTTTATTTAATAAATGCAACTCTTTAGCACGCGCGGCTTAGCCTGAATCTGCCACGCGGCCAGCCTGGCTCAGCGCCTGGAGCGCTCACTTCACACTACAGAGAACAGCACCACCTACGAGTGGCATGAAACAGAGAAGCTCCCCTCGCGTTCCGTACGTGTCACCTATCCCTTCTTAGGCATCATAATATTTAACTCACGTAGACGTCCTAATCCCGAGCTCATTTGGTCGTTGACTACATTTCCCTAAAAGACAGGTAACATTCCCACTGCTCACCTTTCAAGTTTTTGCACGCAAGCAGACATTTTCCTGTCCGCTCGTGTCCGGATGACTTTCCACTGCTTACCTCCTCATGCCTGAACGTCAAAAATAGATAGATGAAAAGTCATGCCAAACCGACGGAGGCATCTTCACGCAAAGAAGCCCACTTTTTTATTTGCACCCGCACCTTTTGCCTAATTTCCCAAGCTTCGAAGGGTCTCGGACGCACTTTCGTGTCTGGCCATTGCTGGCCTAGAAGCTGGTCGCTGAGCGCTGACGCTTCAGCTGTCGGAGGTGTTCCAGGCGGCAGTGGTCGTCCCTCTTGCTCTTGAGCGCGAAGAGCTTCCTACAAAAGCGGCACTGGAAATTACCGCGGTTGTGGTGGAGGCGCTTGTGGGCATGGGCAGAAGTGGCGCTGGCGAACTCAGCGCCGCACTTGAAGCACCGCCGTTCGCCAATGTGGGTTCCCAAGTGCAGGCCCATGATGAACTCGTTCCTGCACAAGCGGTAGCAGATAGGACATGGCACTTTGATGGGCCGGGGCTCGCCGTCAAAATCATGCTGGTATATCTGGTGGGCGATTAGACGGCTCGGAAGGTGGAATCTTCTGTCGCAGAGCCAGCACCAGTGTATGGTGTCCTCTCCTGCGGGCCTGATGTTCAGCAGGCGACGCCTCTGGTCCGACATGTGACGCTGCTGCAGAGAAAAGAAAGCGGGATGGTCGCTCAAGGCACCTTTACGAATCGCACTCTCGCTGCCGCTTAAGTTCGCTTACCGCAATTGTTCTGGAGAGTATTTTTGTCACATGTATTGGTTGAAGTGCATGAATATCACAAATTCAATGTCGCAAACACACGTACGGTATTTATCAACTGACTGATCCACTTTAAACTTTATTTAAAAATATGTCAGAACATATGCCTGGAAATTTGTAATGGTCAGTGTCAGTGGTGTCTCCATTAGTTGTTTATTGGCTCACCGGTGCGGGTTTCCCTGTCTACGTTGGACATATACTAGGCAGGGTACTATTTACTGCCACAGTTTTTTTTCACGCTGACTAGCGTGATGATCTCGTATGCAGTGTGCCGCGCATGGAGAGTCTGATTGATATCTCAGTACTTCCAGTAAATAGAACCCTGTACAGTGTATGCGTTCACATAGACGAGAAACCGTTACCTGTGAGCCAAACAACCAATGGACACACCATGGACACTTACTATTACAACTTTTCAACCAGTTAATATGGTTCCCTTTTAAAATCAACTACCAGGCTCCAGAAAGTTCATGAGTACCGGTCACCCTCTGAAGTTATTGTCTCTACGAAATTATCTCCTAACGAAAGCGATGATCATAGCCTTCATAAAAATTGTGCGAACGAAATCCTCCCGTCGCTGGAGCTGTTACAGGCCTTCCTCTGCCCTCGTGGCGAAGAAAGCCTTTGATGAGCTGCCTCTTTCAAAGTCTTAGATTGGTCCTGGCATAGCTTGGTCTGAGACGTGAACGTGACTTTTCTGATCTCTGTCTGGGTGCACGCCTAAGGTGAGATATCGTAATAACACGTCTGGTATCCTACACAAAACTAACTACCTTGGTATTTTGCAGAAACCGCGGTCGTTCAACAAAAGCGAGCTCTGGCAAAACCCAGTATTACCTTGTGAATGTTGCTTTTAACCAGCATAAAACAATGGTCATTGCAATCCTCTCAAAATTACTTCCGGCATTACGGTCGCTTTTTCTCTCTGAGTAAGAGAACGAGCCGAAGCTCGCACATATTTTCAGCAAGAGTATACCTGAACTAAATATTGTGGAATAGAATCCCCAGGCAGAACAGCAACTGAAATATTTTACTTATTTAACACAGCCAGTAATTATAAACCTCAATACAAATACAGGCCTACGTGAGCCTACGGAATGTAAGCATAGTTTACCAAAAGTTTCCAGGTTAATCCTTTATAGAAAAACTTCGATCTGCATTTTAGCCTTGAACACAGTGAGAGTTGAGCCGCTAAATTACAAGGGAGTGATATGAGCAGCCATGAATAGTATTGAAATAAATGGTTATATATGGGGTACTCATGGGCAGTGACGGGAGCCTGTGCGTCGGATATATGCAGTTTTTTTCGATTCGTCCTTATTTGCAAGTGTTGTTCACACATCATGAGGACCCTCTAAATAGAGAAAACTTAAATGATCTGGCAGAAATGTAAAGCATGCACATTGCGAGATTGTACATTGAGTTCATCTGCCCTTTCTTAACAGTGAAAGGGTCTCCCTTATGTTAACACTGCTAAAATCTTTGATTCGGGTGGAATGCTTGCACACAGCTATCGCTCACGAAATAGCAGGGGAGACTGATTCGGAATTTTTGCCGTCTTCGGTTAAACGCCCACTCTGTGACCAACAGAGACCACCACAGCCACTGAGGATGCCGATGGTTGTCGCAATAATGACGGGGCTTACCTCTTCTGGTGGTACATCGGAATCGTAGCTTTCATTGGCGGCCTTTCGCTTGGCTTCCATCTCGGCCAGCGAGGGGAACCTGATGGTAAGCAGCCGCGCGATGGTCTCCCGGTCCATGGCACCGGTCTCCTTGCGAGGCAGTGTAAGTCAGAGGAACAGACGAGGCAGAGCTGCAACCGCCCAGACCCAGAGGTAAGGGGAGCCGGCGCAGCGGTTGGACGGCGCGGAGCAACACGTCAACGATGCGACATAACTCATGAGCCAAGCTAAGAAAAAATAAGCGCCACGAAAGCGAAGAGGAAGAGACCGTGCTAAAATAAATGGGCAGAAAATGTTGTCGGTATTCGCGTTTGCTAGCTGAAAAGCGCCGTAAATTCCTAATGCGTCTTGAAATCGAAGGATTCGCTGGAGATCAGTTTAAAACTCGGGGGTCTTCATATTTTAGGGTAGCAGTGCGACATGTCAATTGCTGCTTTTTCTGCATCGGTAGCTCTGAAACCCATCGACGCGTGGGAACCAACCTGCCGACTAATTTCTACACCACCGACGCTTGTAGTAAACCTCACGAATTATCGCTCATACCAATCGCACACTCTCTGTGAATAAATATTCGTGAAAATTCCAGAAACGCCAAGCTTAATAATAATAATAATTGGTTTTTGGGGGGAAAATGTTCTACGCTGAAGAAAACAAAGATTACAGCTGCAGCTGCGCCACTAGGCGATCCGTCTTTACACTTCAGTCAGCCGTGAAAAAGAACTCCTTCAATCTTGTAGAATGAAGACTGAAATAAGCCTATAATAAGAGGAAATTCGCAGGGAAGAGCCTAGCGCATAAATAGTGCCATAAGAAAAAGATAAATTACAAATTCGTTGCAGCATCTTTTAAAAGAATGATATCTAAGGCTAATTAGGAATACAATGCAAATCTGAACACCTATTTTTCTAAACCAGTCAACCAGAAGTCTCTCTATAGATACATGAAACGTACTAACGTGCTTCCCTTTTCTCATATCGTTCAGTCCACAGTGTTGCCCCCTCGAGGAGAAAAAGACCAACAGTAGTCTATAGCTCAAGGCCTGGCTGGCCGTTTTCATGTTCGCACTGCCATTCCTTCAACCCTGTTTCATTTGGGTGCATACTTCACTAGGGTCTCTTTATCTCACTTTGCGTTTCTAGTAAATTGTCATCAATATGCTGCCGCTGGTATTGACAGAGTAACATTTGGCATGCTTGAAATACTAATGCAACACTGGCCCGGACCTCTTGCAGATTGCCAGATGGTCTTTTGATAAAGCCCGGATTCCAAGAAAATGAAAAACAGCGAAAATAACGTATTTTAATGCCAAAAGACATGAAGTGTTTTGATCTCGACAATATTCGGCCGATTGCTCTCACTTCAAATTTGGTTAAGCTTCTAGAATGATTACTCTTCCGCTGCCTCACGAATACTGTTCTTCCTCTTCAAGGCTTCAGCGAGGATCAGATTGGTTTGCCCCGTGGGCGTTCTATTCAGACCACGCACATAGACTTCGAGAGCCGTACTAGGGTTCCTATGGAGCAAAACGAGGTATCAGCTTTGGTTACGTTGGATATTGCAAAGACGTATGACAGCGTTGAACACAGCATTCTGCTTTAAAAAGTGTCTGGTGCACAACCTCCTTGGGACCTCTTCGCGTGGATAAGAGAGTTCTTAAGGAACAGATAATTGTGTTGCACTAAGCCTAGGGCCTGGCATTCTTTCGCCGTTGTTTAATATACTAATGTGTGGAAACGCTATTCACCCGGTCGTCAAAGTTTATGTGTATACGGATGGCAGTGATTTTTTCGCTTGTGCGAAAAAATATTCATCTCCTTTATCAACCGTTGAAACAGTAGTTAAATGCTCTGGAAGTTTGGCTGGACAGCTTGATGTTAAGTTTAAATGTCAAGAAATGTGCCGTGCTTGTTTTCCTACAGTCATCCTCTCTTTATATTTCTTTGTCGTATCCCACTATCCTGGCACCGCAGGATGATTGTGTTAAATACTAGGGTATACAATATGACCCACAGTTAGAATGGCGGCCGCAAATTAGACTCTTTGTACTTAAAGGTGAGCGTGCCCTACGACGGTTGGTGATGTTCAGTAACAAAAAAATTATGTTGGCATCAGGATAGTCTGCTCTTTCTTTACAAGACCCATGTACGGCCACTACTTGAGTTCGTCTCTGTTCTCTTTACTGGATGAGAGAGGTACAAGCCCGAACCCCTGTTTGTTATGGAGCAACGCACTCTGCTGATACTGTAGAAGCTTGGGCAAGTGTGTGTGACATGGTTTTTCAGCAGCGCTGGGGACAAAGGACGAGACCGATGCCGTGTCTGTGCACTTGTCTCGACCTTTGTCCCCTGCGCGGCTGAAAAGCAACGCACTGTGCGCCTTTGCTTAGGTCTGCCTAAATTACTGGCTAATGCTGTGCTGTACTTAGAGGCGTGGGTACCTGAATTAAATTGACGGTTTCAGCCTTTCATTGTGCGGGCGTTTATAAGGTCTTTGGAGCTTGTTCCTGGATTGGCTAGCCCCATATTTACAACGACCCCCCCTGTATTCTTTGGTACTTTTTGGCCTACGTATAAGCTTCCTCACATTGTGTTCACTAATTCCCTGCTGTCAAAGATCTCTGTATCAATAAATTCTGTAGTACCAGTTAACCACTGCCGGGCTCATACTGTAAATCTCCTTTGAAGACACCTTCCCAGGGAATGCTAAGAATCTGCCTGCCAATGTATCAAATCTGCTTATTGAGGAGTATATGGATAATTTTACTAATCATATTACCGTTTTCAAGTGGTAGGTTCACTACTAGAAGTAACAGGCTGATATCTCCGTCTACTTCCCATGACCTTCAAGGCTCAGCCAAAGTTAAGCCTTCAGTTTATAATTTTGGAGAACCAGTGAATCGTCAATGGTCAGACAAAAGGTCAAGTCATTGAAAAGGTCAAGGTCGAGGTCAAAGTGAAATGTCAAGGTCATTTCGGTGTCAAGTAAATGGAACCACTGTCGCCAAGGTCGCGTCAAGGTCAAGTCAAGGACAGCCAAAATCTGCTCACGTGAACGACTCTTGGCTTGCCGAGGAACCTAAGCGGGGCGTTTACGCGGGGCGTAACATACGGGCTAGTCGACAGCATGGTCGGCTCCCTGCAAGAAATCGAATATGACACGGACTCGAAGGTGTCAATAGTTTCGCTCAGTTGCCCGCTGAAGGTGGTTTTACCTTCAAAGACCAAAGACTCGACCAAAGCATAGCATAACAAGATTTTCAAAGGCAAAACCATCGTGAAGTCATCGCTTCTCCCTCGATTTAACCAAAGCTAAACCACCGTTTTTTTACACACGCCTCCCAGCAAATTGAAAAGTCAGCCTTTGACACTTACTGAAGGGCTCTTGATTGGAGTTATTAATTTCGAGCCCCTGACTATGCCTCAATTTTCGTCGGCGTGGTTCTGGCCATCGAGTTGCATTATTAAGGATTCTCTGCAGTATCTCGCAGGTTATTATATTTCAGGCAGCCTTTCCGTCTTTACTGCGCTCGAAAATTTGAGGCATACTTCTTTGAGCCGTTAACTTCGATTTTTCATTCCACCACACATTACAGAAGTACGTTTTCAGTGCTCATCCTGGGTAGCGTGGCACTGCTTCTGATTAAAGTGCTGATTTGTTATCAAAGCCCGGCCTTGGGTGATCTATTGATCCGTTCGTCCCTAATACTGTCTACTTGACTGTGCCACGCTTCCAACGATTCCAGTGTTTCCACTACTTGAACCATGAGCCTATCCTTTCAGCAGTGGATTTTCAACACCTGGCATTTACTTCGAGTGAGTGGATGCGCAGTTCAAGGCAATATGAAGGGTCCATGATAATCCTGCACTGCAGAATGCCGTTGCTAAATTTCTATTTATGCCTATAAGGGTTATCTCTGATCTACGTCTGTGAGTGTTGCGGCGAAATTGGGTCCATAGATCACTTTTTCCTCGTTAGTCGGGGGTTGAATTCTGTCCGCAAAACTTACTTGGAGATCCCCTCGCTCGACTGGGGCTTCCTCTATCTATTCCGGTTCTCCTTTCCTTCGAAACAGGCGCCAACGGATATGCCTTGAAACCAGTGTGCGAATTAATTCACGGATATATAATTGCATTAGGTAGATTCGTCTGGCAGAGGGAGAATTTAATGCGTTTCATTTCCTTTTTAAACTCCATTTTCTGTTATGAAGGATTTGGTGCGGGGCTCCACCTCCACGATTTATCGCGATCACGCCTATCTACTGCGTCCTCTCCTGATGCTGGCATATGGCGGCGCCACACTAAGCCAGCAGCAACACACATTCAACCGAGGAATGAGCACTGTTCCGCAGGCTAAGGAGTTCGGGTTTTGAATAAAAATTGGCTTTTGAATTTCTTGATTATAAGAAAGATTAAAAATTCTTGCTTCAGTATGTAGTACAAATGTACAAGGTTGCAACCATTCTGACTAACTGTCACACATGCCTGTATGGTATCCAAGTAAAAATGCTCTTTGGTTTGCGGCCACCATCTCTGCATGAATATCTAAGGCCAGAGACCTGCACACTGCCACTGTGATACTCTTTTGCGGCCTTTTTTCATTGCATTCTATCGGATTGAAAGAATACTCTGTTCTTAAAACTTTCAGATAGATCTTTGTCTAAGTGATTGTCTAAGTGTGTTGAAAAGTTGTCATAATTCAGCATTTTTAGTATTGTCCTTACAAGCATAATTTAATGATGACAATTTTATCTTTCATGGGGTAGAGCACCTCTGCAGTCGGTATCTTGCATGAAGGAGCGTGCCCTGTTTGATAAAAAAACTCCTGCGGTTCAATCGAACCAAAGACGCTCGGGATATAAGATGACCGCTCTACCCAGTACACCATCCAAAGACGGTTGCCAGAGCCCATGCTGAAACGTTTTTGGCGATAGACACCTGAATTGCACTGTATGGACTGTATATTTTTGAGCAACAAAAAAAAAGAATGAAGTTGAGCAAAGGAAAGGCATGTGTCTCTGTCGTGCTGTTGAATCTCGAACGACGCTTTAAGGAATGGTTACCTAATTTGCACTGTATATTGGGTGCTGCTAATAAAATTTAACACGATGATATACCAACTAGCCACACCTATTGCCTTCCTTTGTTGAATGTAGCTGTTCACTTTCCTCGCGTTTCAAGCTCAGCAGTTACGCTCTTGTAAGTTGTTAGCGCAGTTGCCTGCACCGACTGGGGACTGCAGGCTATAGCCAACTGAGGGCTGCAGGTTGTAGCCACCTGAGAACTGCAGGCTCTAGCCAACTGGGGGCTGTTATCTGTAGCCACCTGTGAGTTTTACGTGGGCGCACCGCTGGAACTAATGTCTGGAGATGGCGGTGATTTGAAATATTGGAAAGTCTCTCCATTTCTGATCCTTTTAAAATTTCTGCGGCAGAATCTTCTCCCTAGCTCCCTGAAGAAGCAAAATTACAGATTATAGCAATGATGTATCGAACCATCAGTGATTTAATTTACACAAGGAGGTGAGTTGGACTCTTGTTCAATCACTATCACTGCTATGAAACAATCCGAAGACTGGACGAACTGGAGTGTGGTTTTAGTGCGGTTTCTGTCGTGATATTTATGGTGATATTTTTGCATCAATATAATGTATACAATGCATTTTTCTGCCTAATTCATTCTTTGTTTCAATGCGGATTAAGATGCAGCACGTTTGTCTGTGCAATAAAATTTCCGGAACTTGTGTGGTGAGCGTTTCATGATCATCCAAAAACACAATTTTCTCCTGCTGTATCTGCCAACGGCGGCTGTCCTACAATTTCAAACTTTCCAATCTCATCAGGCTACATGACTTACCCTCTCTTGTTTACTTTTTCACAATCCGTTGCACTGTTATAAAAGAGTTATCTATAGTAAGTATTCACCTGTGTGATAGTGGTCGCTATTTTATGTTCCAGGAATAGACTGCAAGTTAGAATGTACATGTAATTGGCTTATTTTTTCTGACTTGCGCAGTAGAAGCTGCGAGCTACGCCACGAAATGACAACTGTGATGTGAAGATCTGCGGCATTTCATATGCCCTGAACATGTACATTTCAAATTTTACCGATGATATCCTGAACAATCGCAAAGATACGGAGTCTATCGCCAAAGAAGGCGTTCATTAGTTTTTATGTTTTGGTAAATAATTGATGTCACATGGTTAGAAGTTGGCAGTTAGCTACAAACAAAGAAGGAAAAGACCCGTGCCTTTGGTCGGATAAGAACTCTGGACTTCTGGAGATTTCGGGTTGGATACCATCAGATCTTATGTGTTTGTTGGCATGTTTTCTTCTATATTATTTTTATCTAGTAGACAGTTTATAAACATGTGACATAAATTATTTCCTCTGATTAACTATAGTAATAAAAATCACCTTTGCTTGTCATGTTTCAGTCAGTTTATTTGTGACTGTGCCGCCGCCACTTAATGAACTCTCTACGTGTTTCTGCACATCGACTCGTGTTAGTTTTCCAAACTACTCTTTTTTGTATCAATTCTTGAAATTGGATGCAATCAATCTAATTTCAGTTCTTTGCTTTAGTCAAAGTTGAGGTCCCAAAAGTGCCGTTCAAGTCATGAGGACACCTGTGCAATGCATTTTACTACATTCTCAAGGCCATTTTTCCTCCGGGGCATTTGTCTAAGACTATGTATATCACTGCCTCATCGCTTTTCTTCAACCGCATACCGTGACCCCTATACATTCCCTCTTCCCGCTGTCAATATGAGGATGCAGGGCTAAATGCTCACCCAACTGAGCAGCTGAAGCTTACCACCAAGTTAAGTCGGGTTCTAATTCTACAGAGGCCCTCCCAGGCACAAGAGCAGATACTCACGCCTATATTATTAAGTTTACTTCCTACTTAAGCGAAGTCATCTGCCTCAGATAAGTTTAACATTTTACCATTTTAAACCAAATTCCACGGCAACCCTTACAAACCGCTGCTTCCTTAACATATTTTGTATCCTGAATTTCATCTGATCGATATTATTTAGTTCCAACATCATAATTTGTGCGTCTAAAATTCGCCGCTAAATTTATCACCACAACTTGCCATCAGCACTTCTGAGATGGCTAAAATGTACCTCCTCAATGTCCACAGTGTCCCTTTAGTTCAAAGTGTTCTTTGCATAGTAAGAGGTTCAACGAAAGGGAGACAATGGTTCTGATTTGCAATACCATTTGCAGCATTTTCCACATTTCACCAAATATAAAAGGCTATAAGTTGAAGGTGTGCAAATATAATATTTAGAAATAAATTGTGTTGAAATCGAATAAAGGGCACAAAGGTGCTCATTGCTCCAAAAAAATCATGTGTCAAAATTCAGCCTTCCATAGTATTCCTTATGGCAAAATGCACAGTTACTGAAAAAATCTGTGGTTCTTTGCAGCATGCGCGTTTTCGAGCTACGACAATAGACATGAAATCTGCACTTTCACTTTAAAACAGGTTTTCCACCATACGATACAAGATGTGGTAACTGCTTGCAAACGCAAGTGTTGAAATATTCTGCTTGCTTTTTTAGTGAAAGAAACACAAGAAAAGAACGTTTGACAAGACAAAGAGCTAATTATCAACTCACGTTTTATTGAAAGACCGCTTGGTTAAATACAGCCGGTACTCTTATCAACAAAAACAGAGAGACGACACACATTGTTGTTTTTTCTCTCACGCTTGTAGTAGAGCTTCCGAAGGCATGAGGTAAGAGATATCGGGCGATGGTTTTGTAGTGTAAGTGAAAGCACAGCTACACATACCACGTACGCTCAGATGCGAGCTTTCAAATCGTGTGAGGGTGTGTCCAGCACCGAAAACTCTCAAGCAAGAATTTAAGGGTTATAGATACGGACATTTGCTTGCGAGTTTTCTTCTTTGGAATGATGAATTAAACATTGTATACTCATAGATCAGCCTGCATAGGACTGGTGAGGCGCTCTTCAGTTGCCAGTCACGGTGAACACAAGTGCTAATATGGTTGTGTTCGGTCTTGCGCTCTGCCAGCACATTATCGAAGACAACGCCCGTAACTGCACCCCTTTCACTGTTATGCGTGCTCATGTCCATCTATTGCTGGTCGGGCAAAGAAGGGACCATAGAGGTATTTATCTCATGTACGTATTACAGTTGCCCGTTAATTTATGGAAATAGTGGGCGCAGAAATGAATATTTATGCCTGCACTTTACGCTCATTAAGCATTAGGCAGGTCATTCAGCGGAGCACTAAGGGCACAGAAAGATGGCAGAGCTTCAGGTGTCCACACTTTATATGGACACCTGACCGTACCGTTTGAGAAGAAATAAATTCAGGAGGAGGGAAGGTAGAGTGTAACTTGAGGCGACCTGGAGTAGAGCTCCGTTTGAATTTCGACCATTTTGTCTTATTTAAAGAGCCCAAATAGAGAACACACACGCTTCGCATTTCGCCGTCCTTGATACACACCCGCGATTCGGTCCTGCGTCCCGCGGGCAGCATTTTCCCACCCCTGAGAAATCACGAGGTGGGAGGGAGCTTGTGAGAAAAAAAATGAATTTCGAGGAAAGCATAATGTGCTGTATTTGTCTCACATCTCGGTCGACACTCGAAGCGCACCGTTCGGGCGTCCAAGCAAAAAGAGATTAAAAAAGTTACGAGACATTTTGGCAACTAAAGTGTTGATAGCTGAAAGCCGCTTACAGAATATTCCACTGCACACACAGCGCGGCGAGGGGGCATCATGACACACCGCCTGCCCAAGGACGACTGCTGACGTTTTTTGCAGAGCACGAGGCGTGGCCATAGATGGTTTTTGCTTTTTTTTTCTCCGACTCTCGATGACACACACTGCAGCACATGTCAATCAATGCCAGATTTCCAGAACATTCCACCGCTTGCCGCATGTCACACCGTCCCGTGACTATATCGATATCCAAATTATACATCTTTAGAGGGTATTAAGTGTTAATTACGCCTAATTACACATTTTACATCTAATTTTACACATATCCGACGTTTTACCGACTATTCTGTGAGAATTTTTAATATGCCATGACGACTTTCCGTGGATGTGGCACCGCACTGTTCCTGTGACTGTATCGACGTTCGCGCTTTTTGAACGCAACTTGGGCATCTCTGCCAATAATTATTTAACAAATTACTCTACCGTTACCGAAATTGGCTTCTAGATTCATTTTTCCTCCTCTATTTGAACCAAGCCCACTCAAGAGCAAAAGCTCGGTATTTGTGCGCCTTTCAGAACAATGAAATGAGAGAAAAAACTTGTCGTAATCCTTTATCCTATCGCCAACGATGGGCAATCAGTTTTCGTGGGCCTCGAAAAAGGAAGTGCAGGCAGAGTGGCAACGCTGGTATACGGTGGCTTCTTTTTTATACACCAGTGCTCTGTCTGTAAACAGATAAAATGCACCCCTCATGAGTAATAAAGAGGCGAGAAACTCACAGTTACACTTTGAAAAACTAAAATGCAGACAGACGTAAGCCTTTGCGAGCACAACAAACGGAACCAGCCTGCACGACGACACCGAGAATAACCACAGCGCGCGAGCCGCTCATCACGCGCGGCCCTTATTAAACCGCAGGACATGGTGGTGGTAGTGGTTTTATTAAAAATAATAGTAAAAAGGACATAAAAACCAAAAAAGCACGCTATAGCTCAGTTGTCAGGGCGCTCGGCTACTGATCTGGAGTTCCCGGGTTCGAACCCGACCGCGGCTGCTGCGTTTCGATGGAGGCGAAACGCTAATGCGCCCGTGTCCTGTGCGATGTCAGTGCATGTTAAAGACCCCAGGTGGTCGAAATTATTCCGGATCCCTCCACTACGGCACCTCCTTCTTCCTTTTTTCTTTCACACCCTCTTTTATACATACCCTTACGGTGCGGTTCAGGTGTTCGACAATACGTGAGAAAGATACTGTGCCAGTTCCTTTCCCTAAAAACCCATTTTCTCAATTTTCATGAAAAAAAATCTTCCAATCGCCCGGAGCGGAGCCACCTGCTGGGCTATGGATCTGTAAAATAATAGCGCATTTTTCGAACATACAGACGACAGAAATATTTTTCAGCCTCGACGACGGGGCCCTAAAATTGATAAGTACAAATACCTCTTCACCCTCGGATGTGAAAATGGCTATTATGAGTGAAAAAGATGCTGAGTGCGATAGGGATCAAAAAGACTGTTCTAGTCAAAGAACTCTGAAGCGCGCCCAGAGTATGAACGGCGCAGTAACAAACGTCAGCGCAGTTCATCCCCTGACATTCAATGTGGCGGCGCCGTTGAAGTTGGCTCCACCCCGATGGGCGGTGCTGGCACCTAGGCACCCTATTTACTTCTGTCCGCAGCTGTACATGACTGGGTCGGGAGGTACACCTGCAGCGTGCAGGCTTATGATTAGCTGCAACAATCCAGTGCCGAGGCCAAGTGCATCACAAGGACATACGCCGTATCTTTAGACAGTGTTGCCTGCCGTAGCTATTGTGTTAAACTCCCAGTTCGAAGTGGTTGTCACATGAAAAATTTGTCGTTTTGTAGGAAAAGAAATGGCGCAGTTATTGTCTCATTTCTCGATGGACATCTCAACCAGGCTGTCACTGAAGAAATGACAGAGAGCAAAAGGGGCCGTAGTGGAAGGGTACAAATTAATTTCGACCACCGGAGAATCTTTAACGTGCACTGTCTTCGCAAAGCACTCCAGCGCCTTTTGCGTTTCTCGTTCATCGAAATGTAGCCGCCACTGCAGCCGAGCGCCCAGCCAATGGGAAACCGTGGCGGGCTGTAGCCGCTTTGTTAAGGGGTGAAGGAAAGAGCCCAAGAAGGAACATCGTGCAGAGTTGAGTTGAGTTGAGGTGTTGAATGCTACAGGTGGTGTTAGCCTTGCTTTATCTGCCGGCAATTGCTCCACCGTAGCGTCCCTTCTATATTAACAATGTCCTGAAGCCTCTCGCATCTACACCGCTATGCGCACAGTCTCTTATTATAGCACACATTCTCTCCCGTAGTCACCATCTATGCACACAATCAATCCACACAGTCCACATCACAGTCCACGTCACCATCTATGCACATATTCAGACACTGTAGAATATAGGCCCTTGTAATGCCACAACCCATACACACATGCACTCACAGTATAACGTAGTTCACTCCGGAAGACACCATGAACGCACACATTCCATCACAGTAGTCCATAGTCCCTTCCTGCTGTCACCATTTAGAAACAAGATCCGTGTCCTGCAGAAATGTTAAAAGAAGGCGTGCAGCCTCCCTTCTGCATGTCTAGTTTCCACTCGGGTAGATAATGTCCTGAACTGTGATGTGACGGGTTCCTGCCTTCTTGAAGGAAGCGAACATCACATGCCTTTCCGCGTTGTACTCTGGGCATTACATAATATAATATTCGATATCCCCACACACACCACATAAAGAGCACAGCGGAGACGATGTTATGCCGGTCTTATGCATCCATGCAGGAGTACGAGCAGATGCCGTGCGAATTCGATGTAGAAGGGTCGCCTGAGATCTTTTCAGTCCCTTGGTCACACATGGTTTGTGGGATGCACTCCACAGGGTACTGAAGTGATGGAGCACCGTTTTCCTGCAGAGACTTTTTTCATCTTCAGGTACTTCTTTGATGGAATCCTTGAGAGAGCTTTATGGGCGGTATTGTCTGCCACCTCATTACGGTTTTGACTCCAATGTCAGAGGGCACCCGTTGGAATAGTATAGTAAAGCCTCTGCTGTGCAGATTCTGCACCAAGCGCCGAGTGCTTATAGACAGGGCGTCAGTGGGGAATCCGCGCTCTAACCTCTGAAGGGTAGATTTTGAATCAATTAGGATGACAAAAGGTTGAGCCGGACAAGACCCTAACTTCCGTAAAGCCGCCTCAATAGCAACACTTTCCGCCGTTGTGGAGGATACAACAGCAGTACAGCGTACGGGCCACTTACAGTCCAAAGAAGGAATGTAAAAAGCCGCTGCGCTAGCTTGTTTGACCTTGTCCACAGAACCATCCGTGAAAATGTGAAGATGGCAGGCATACTCTGTTTCCAAGTGTTCAAGTACAAGCGAACGCGCTGCTGCCAAAGGAGAGGTGCGCTTTGCGCTCACATGGGAAATTGTGACCTTACAGTCGAGGTTCGGAAAAGACCGGGGGATTTCAACCGTTTCCTTTGCCTTCGGACGTTAATGCCTAAAGGACTAAGAGTATTGAGTGCCAATTAAGCCTTCAACTCATACCTCTTGCAGTGCCGCTGGAGAAGGTATCGCCCAGCGACGGTCTCTCCTAGGCGGTCAAGATGCATTAGTAGCCTCTGAGAAGCGATAAGGCTAAGAGGTTTCGATAGGGACCCATGAAGTACTGCCTTATTCGCAGCCGCCTGGGGAACTGCAATGGCTCTTCTTAAGCCCTTTCTGTGGACAACTTCGAGACGTTCAAGTTGTGTTGCCGAGGGAGAAATTAAAGGTAATTGATACATTGTGCGACTGACCACCAGGGCTTCATGAAGTTTGACCATTGAAGAAGGATGGTTTTCCCATTGCTCACGTGCAATTCTACTGATCACATTGAGACGAGAAGATATAGATGAAAGAATCGCGTCTACAGCTTTTCGCCACTGTAGACGGGAGTCAATAATGACGCCAAAGAAACGCGTGTGGTTGAATTGACGGATGCAAGAATGACCAAGGTCTATCTTTAACCGCGTTTGACGTCTTCCTACGCCTGGAAACAGAACAAAGCCGCATTTTTTCACTGACAGCGACAACCCCACACCTTGAAGGTAAGCTTGTGCCGAAAGTAGGGCCTGCCGAGCTATCAGGGCTAATCGCTTGTGTTGGTAGCCAGTAATCCAAATACTGATGTCGTGAGCATAAAGTGACATACGCAATTGCCTGCAACTCTTTTTCATCGAATTGGGAAGGCCAGCCATTACGACGTTAAAGAGCGGGGGAGAAAGAACATTTCCTTGAGGCACACCTCGTGATAGAACCCTTTCGGTGCTTAACGTACTCCCGAACCGTACACGAACCACGCGATAACTTATAAACTTGTAAATGAATCTTAACATATGGCACTGTATGCCCATGTCTTACAAACTGTTTAGAACTGAGCTCTGAAGCACGCTGTCGTATGCTTTCGCAACGTCAAGAAAAATGGCTAAGGTGGAAAGGCCGTAAGCTCTCTTGTGTTCAGTGTGACTGAGCATCTTGGACACTATCTTGGACACTAAGACGCTATCTTGGACACTAAGACCTCGGAGAAATCCTGTCACACATGTTGGCAGTGCCTTGCTGTCCTCAAGCCACCACGATAACAGTTCATTTACCAGCTTCTGCATCAACTTAGCTACACAGGAGGTCAATGACGCAGGGCGATTCGAGGCAAGGTCTGTCATGTCTTTGCCAGGCTTCAGTACTGGAACTACATGTGCCACCTTCCATGATGGAGGAACATCGCCAGTTTCCCAAACTCGATTGATGAAGTTGAGGAGCTCCTTTCTGAGCTGCAGGGGCAGATTATTCAGCATTTGATTGGAGATGCCGTCGGGACCTGGTGCACACCGGTGCCGCAGGCCACTGAGCGCAGTCTGAAGCTCACGAAAGGTGAACAGGACGTCCATGATAGACCTGGATGAAGCATGTGGTGTATATATATATATATATATATATATATATATATATATATATATATATATATATATATATATATATATATATATATATATATATATATATATATATTCCAGAATCAGCGCGTACGAGTGCGTCTGCAAATTGCTTTGCCAAGCACGCGATAGGTTTTTCCTTGCGTATTGCAAGACCTTCAAATGGCTTCGAAACCGAGATTCTCCAGCAAGGCTGCCAATAACTCGCCATATTCTCGTCATCGGTGAGAACACAGTCAAACTATCGCAGAATGAGGCCCATTGCGACCTGTAAAGCTTGTTCGTGTGCCGTCTAATAGCAGAATTCAGCCTATTGAAGGTCATCTTCAGTTGCCTGTCGCTCTTCTTCAGCACGAGTTGGCGCTCCGCCCTTCTCGCTGCGCAAAGGTTCCTCAGTTTTAAATCCGGGGCCGGAAAATGATCAGGTAACTTGACAGCCGTAGTTGCTGCTAGCTTACTAAAAATCATTTTGTCAACTACATCACCAGAAACACGTTTTAGGTGCTCTCTGTACTTGTCCCAGTTGACCACAGTGCTAATCTTAGGACCATGCATAAGAAAGTCGGTAGCAAACACAAAAATCGGATAGTGATCACTTCGCATGCGGTCAAGCGCTGTTGAACAACTCACGTGGACGTCAGATGAATGTAGTGTCAGGTCTATAGCTGTCGCTGAGGCTGGAGGCCGGAAGAAAGTGGAGCTTCTATCATTGGCAACACACAGGTTCAAACTGTCAATAACCTCTACGAGTTTGCGTCCACAAGAATTCGTGTTCCTCTCACCCCAGATGGCATTATGGGCGTTGAAATCACCCCAGATGATTCTAGTAGGTGGGCAGCGGTCGCAGAGATGGTGTAGAAACAAATCCAATGCTGCATTCTTCCGCGGAAACACGTACACGGATGCAATAGAAAGGGTTCGAGAGCCGAGCTGTATTCTCACAGCCGCTACCTCAATGTCATCCGTGCAAAGATCGGCAACGCTTAGAGAAACATGTGGAATTTCTCTTCTTATGTAACGCGCAGCACTTCCTGCAGGAAACTGCTTTTTGCTGCAGTTTTTATGGGCGACATATCCAGTCATACATCTACCGCTTATAACAATAATAATAATAATAATAATAATAATAATTGGTTTTTGGGGAAAGGAAATGGCGCAGTATCTGTCTCATATATCGTTGGACACCTGAACCGCCCCGTAAGGGAAGGGACAAGGGAGGGAGTGAAAGAAGAAAGGAAGAAATAGGTGCCGTAGTGGAGGGCTCCGGAATAATTTCAACCACCTGGGGATCTTTAACGTGCACTGACATCGCACAGCACACGGGCGCCTTAGCGTTTTTATAGAGGGCCGTCTGCTGTGCGATGTCCGTGCACGTTAAAGATCCCCAGGTGGTCCAAATTATTCCGGAGGCCTCCACTACGGCACCTCTTTTTTCCTTTCTTCTTTCAATCCCTCTTTTATCCCTTTTCTTACCGTGCGGTTCAGGTGACCAACGGTATATGAGAGAGATACTGCGCCATTTCCTTCCCCAAAAACCAAATATTGTTAATATCACCGCCACCACACACGCAGCCTTCCCTCCCGTATTTAATCTACGACTAACGCCCGGGATAATACACATCTTCCAGTATACATTGCATGTACGCCCATCGCTACTGTCACCCACATTCTCAATGAATGCTCGACGCACCCTCCCCGTGGGGCACGCGGAGCTCCCGATCAGCTGCGAGGAATGGGACAACCTATTCCGCTCGACGGACCAACCCGCCGTGGTGGCTTAGTGGTTAGCGCGCTCGGCTACTGAGCCGGAGAACCCGGCTTCGAGAGAGCGAGAGAGAGAACAACTTTATCAGCCACTTGAGGGTTGGGAGTTGGGGCAGGTGGGCTAAGTGTGGCCACAGGTGAGGGCGGCTTCTTGAGCCCACGAGACGAGTGCGAGTTGTGTCTTGTCTCGTCTTGCAAAAAGCTGGATGCAACACTGCAAGGACACAGCTGGTGGTAATGTTTTCGGGGGCGGGTTACCCTCGCATCCCCAGAAGAATGTGTGCCTGAGTGGCGAACAGTGCGTGGCCGCAATTAGGACAAACGGGGTCATATTCCCCGTTACTGATGACATATAGTCTTGAATGACTGAGAATCGAATTTTTCTGCAGTCTGCGAAGCATGGTGGCCTGAGCTCGGTCGAGGTTAGGTTTTGGAGGCGGGAACACGCGTCTTGTCTCCTTGTAGAAGTTGGTGATTTCCGCTTAGGATAGGGGGCCTCGGTGAGAGCATCCGGGTTCGAGGAATTGGCTACCTGGTTGTTTAGGTCTCGGGCTAAACGGTCGAACGCTTCGTTCCAGAATTCGCGCGTGCGCAAGTGCCCACATTAAGCTTACAGTGCGGTCGAAAGTGCAGCCACCCGTGCAGGCCATCCGTGTGTTAAGTATGCTGGTACAGAACAACACCAAGAACTCTGAAACCATCCAACGCGTACGAACCACCGCCAACCATACCAGAGGCCTCATCCGCCTCATCAACACTCGCCGCAGAAGCATGCGGAAGACGACCTCTGCCGCCTCACACGAGCCTTCCTTCTTAGTACGATTGTCTACTGATTCCTCTATTACCACCTGCGCCGCCAATATGAAGAGGCTGTAAACAGCGCCATCCGCTCGGCGTAGAAGGCGGCAAAGGGACCGCTCCAGTTCGCCAGCACGCAGCGTCTGCTCCAGCTCGGATATACAACACCCTCACAGAGCTTATCGAAGCACGCAAGACTGCACAGATACACCGCCTTTCTCGCACCAAACGCGGTTGTTACATTCTCGACCGTCTTAACATCAACTTTAAAGGTTATTTGCACCCCACTTGTGCTCTTCAAACTGGAGTTTAGAGTCGGCTGATCGCAAAATCCATGGCCAAGGACAAGTTGACCGGCCGCCACGATACGCGCCTCCAACTCACGGCCCATGCTGTGGACACACGTACTCCACCGACGAACACGCCATGTACGTGGACGTAGCGAAATGTGACTCCAACACATACGTGGCCTGCGTAGCCACGCCAACTCCCACCCTAATCAACCCTCCCGCAGTGCATACACACTCCCCCACCACTGCCGAAGAGTTCGCGATCGTGCTGGCCATCGCAGCGGAGTCCGCGTCTCGATGGAGGCGAAACGCAAAAGGCCCCATGTGGTGTACGATGTCCGAGCACGTTAAAGATCCCCAGGTGGTCGGAGGTCACATCTAATCCAGGCTGAATGCAAAAACGCCCCTGTGGTGTTTGATGTGAGTGCATGTTAAAAATCATTAGTAGGTCTGAGTAGTAGGGTGCTCTCACCTGCGCCATCTCTCTTAGTGCTTGTGCAGCTTCAGGGGACGTCAAACCTCACGTACCTTTACTATGATGTAATTCCGGAGCCCTCCACTACGGCACCTCTTTCTCTCTTTCTTCTCGGACAGCCGAACAGTGCGGTTCGGGTGTCGACCTCTATGTGAGACAATGCTCCATCTTCTTTCATCAATAGCCTTTTTACCGATGCCTTTTTACCACCTACCGATGCCCGCGGGACGTAGTACCGAATCGCATGTCTTTGTCGATGGAGGCGGCCGAGTTTCGATGATGGAGGCGAAACGCAAAAGGCGCCCGTGAGCTCTACAATATCAATTCACGTTAAAGATCCCCAGCTGGTTATTGTAATTCCGCAGCCCTCTACTATGGCACCACTATAGTGCTTTCTTCTTTCACTGCCCCCTTTATCCCTTCCCTTAATGCGCGCTTCGAGTATCCAGCGAGAAGTGTGACAGATACTGCGCCATTACCTTTCCTGAAAGCCAAGTTTAGTTTTTTACATGGCGCGGTCTATGGAAAGAGATGGAGCCAGTTTGAGACGTCAACCTACAGTGTAGTGGGAAAGCAACAACCTATATTACAGCGAAGCTGTATACCTCTGCCGTGAAAAGAAGTTTTCGTGTCGGCAGCGTCGTCAGTAAAAAACGCCGGGGTAAAAATGGAATGCTACTCCGAATGGAAAAGTACCAATTTGCATATAGCTCGTATATCGTTCTGATCATAAAGCAGTCGTAATGTAAAAGAAAATAAAGAAAACACAGCAATAAAAAACAGAAATGGTAAACTCTTTTAAAAACAGGCATATGGCATAAAGCTCAGTACTCGCTTTCATTATGAAAAAATTTAAAACAGGCACATAAACAACTTGACGAATGATAAGGCGCGTGAGAAGAATGGGAACACCGCTTCACCAATGCAGCTCAATCAACTACCATTCATGGTTCATACATTGATGTAGCCTTAGAAAATATCTTTACAGGTCGAAGTGAAAATCTCAGTGTATATCATACGGATCCAGAACAAGTCATGAATGTTGTGAAGTATTAAATGGTAATATAAGTACATTTTACTTGTATATGGTTTGTTTTTTGTAGAGCCACGCGTATGAGTGTTAAAGTGATGTCGCAGTGGGTAATTGTGCTGTTTAGAGCTTCGCTGTCGAACCCCCTTCACAGCGTGGATTGGAGCCATTATTTTTTATTTTGTTTCCTTTTAAGGACCTTTTAAAGAGACTAAGGCGTTCGTTTACAAGCGATTCCGTTAAGCCTGCTGTATAATATGTCTGTTTTAATTACCATCCGTAGTGACACAACCTACGCTGGAATTCAGTGCTGCTTTGCGCCTTCTACAGATTGGGATGGCGGAGCTACTGCAGCAGCACGTCTGATTTAGCCGAAAGTATCAAGCTCTATCTTCCCCACTTTTTGGAAGAGTGTACGCGCAGCCTTTTTAAGACGATCGTCTTGTACACCAATTCTGCGGGGCATTCATACGTACCGAATTCAGGTGACTTTTTCCACCATGAAAACATCAAACTGCGTTGCGAGTTCCCCGCTGTAGATAGGATCTGCTGAGTAACGTTGGAATTACTTCAGGTCCACTCGCGCCGCGTGTATATACTGCCGGACAGGAAACTGTAGCGTAGTTCACGGCAGCAATGTTCATTCTTTGGTGGTGTGTAGGCTAAAATCATTTGCAATAAGCGTTTGGTCAGCAAGGGTTTATCATAGAACTCTGCTGACGTGTTCGAACAGCAGTAATCATAATATTTACAGACGGCACCTAATACTACTTACGTGATTTGAATTCGAAACTTTTTTTATTGCATATGCTTTCTCTCATTTCTTTATTTTTGCCTTCGAAAAAGATGTCACTCCTTGCCTCACTGCCTGAGTTTCAGCGGTGTCCGTCAGAGTGATGTCTGTGAGTACCGAGTGTAACTGGTTCAGTGGACACCTTAATCGCTCTATGAGGCCGCGTCCAGCTACAAATCTAAGCTGCCGCCAATCTTAGCCATATTTATGCAGTCAGCCTCAGAGTTCATTGTTCCGCAGAGGACTATGAAAAGCTCTGTATTCGTCTCAAGAACCCAACCTCCGCTCTTCCCCATTGCGCCTGCTATACATCTTCATATCCCGCGTCAGCTATGCCTTCAATCGAAAAAGTCACATAGCAATCCACAGACAACGCTTTGGCGCAAATTGCGCACCATCTCCCATCTCCCCTACTTTTCACCATCACTCTCATTCGCATGGCTAGCAAGCTAGAGCGCATCCCAATCCTCTCCCACTACTCCTATGCAGACTACATTGCCTTATGGACCACCATGGGGGATGTTGGGACCATGGAAGAAACCCTTCAAGCAGGTGCCGACGCGGTAGTGGAGTGCGCAGCCTCTATAGGCCTCGCATGCTCCTCTGCTAAGTCTGAACTCTTGATACTCCACCCGACCCCGAAACGCAACAGAAAGGAAAACACCTCCATACACGTCAAGGTCAATGGTCGTCCAGAGGCAGAGGTTGAAAAGATACGCATTCTTGGCATGTTCTCACAAAACAATGGACGCAACATGTAGACCATTTCGACACTAACAATCGCTACATATCAAACCATCCGACTGATTATAAGAAAAGCCAACAAGCACCCAGGCGTGCGTGAAGATGACCTGAGGCGGTTAGTGCAGGCATTCGTGATTAGTCGGATGGTTAACTCCCTTCCCTACCTCTACCTGACAAGGGCGGAGGAGGAGAAGGTAGATGCACTAATAAGGCAGGCGTACAAGTGAGCCACGAGCTCCCACCACCCATCTCCTACGTATGGGAATACACAATGCACTACAAGACCTAACTGAAGCTCATCGCATGGCTCCGATTGACAGACCCTCCTCCACAAATGGTTGTAGACACATTCTCGCCTCTCTAAAGATTCAGCCAGCAGGTTCACCCCCCAACAACGCCCACGTCATCAAACAGACATTAGGGACAGAGTGATAGTTCACCCTCTGCCCAAAAACATACACACAGTTCACATCCAGGCCGGATGCGAAGCTCGTGCCAAGGCTTTACACAAAGCTCATGCAAACGACAAAGACGCGGTCTACGTGGACGTGGCAGAGTACACCCACAATTCGGCCTCCGTCATCACTGTAGCATCAAGTGACCTCAAACAAATAGCCTCGTGCTCGATTAAGGCAACAACCTCACTTGAAGCCGAAGAAGCAGCCATAGCGTTTCCTCCTCCGCTGCCACACTCAATCTGAGTGACTCTAAAACAGCAATCACGAATTTTGCACGGCGACAGATTCATTCTACCACCTGAAAATTTCTCAATTCTCGCTCCACAGAACACCAACCAGTTCAAATTGTGTGGGTGCCAGCCCACGCAGGACACCCCGGTAACGAAGTGGCCCACTCTCTTGCTGGAGCGTACGTCAACCGAGCAGGGCACACCGTAGACCGGTGTAGCGCTAGGGACCGGCTCGTGACCTATTATGAAATAACCCTACATTACAGGGAGCAAATACTCGTCTATCCTCCATCACACATCTGCCTCTCGAAAGAGCAACAAAAATCCTGGAGACGGCTCCAGGCTCGCACATTCCCTTCACCGGCTCTAAGCCCTTATCCACCAAGCCAATGCAGACCCGAATGCTCTCTTTGTGGGGCTCCGAGAGCACACTTTGACCACATTTTATACCTCTGTCGAGAATTCCAACCACCATCTCGCTGGAACCTCCCGGACAAAGGGGGTTGGGAGATCGCGGTCTCCAGCTCCAAACCAGCCTCACAAAGGCGGCTGGTAGAGTGGGCTGGAGAGGTCGCCGCACGTCATCGACTGTTGGCCGCCACCCGGGATCAAGAGCCAGACCAACCTAGGCTTTACTCATCTATAAGGCTCATCAATAAAGTTTTCACCTGCCTACCTGCCTCTCACCTCCTTTCATATTTTCTCATTATGAACGCCTTTTCCTCAATTAGTCCTGTGCACTCCGTCGCTAACCTCTTAATTCTGCTCTGCATATTTTTCCTCGGCTGACCCTTGCCGCGAGGCCCAGAACATGGTAAACCTGGGTGGACTAGGACATTCTGCTGCGCTCCGTTGACCCGGTCGTGGAAACCATCGCTATACCGACCAGGATGCCAGTATTGTGGTCTGAAGGAGCATAAACACTTTACTGCTGTGTGGTTGTGCAGAGACCCAGGAGCCTGAGAGCCCGGATGTCTGGGGTATTCTATATTACCAGAGCTCTTCACAACAGCACCCCTCATATCCTGAGCGCTTTGGGATGTTAAACCCGGATAAATCAAACAAACCTTCGTTCTAATAAAGTTTTTCTAACGCTGTCTCTCAATGATAATGAATTTTTTATGATGACGAACACTCCGTTTACCACCTGCATTGTGAAAGCACGAAAGGTAGAAGTAACACACCCACTGACTAAAATAGAAGAGCCCTACAGAAAGCGCTGTAACACGGTTAAATCGCCCCTATTGCTCCTGTTGTTGCGACTGAAAGAAGAATGAAAAGGACAGTGCACGAGCCTGCCCACTGGCTCAAGCTGAGCCACAGTCGCTTCCACGTTTACCTTGGATTACCTGAGCTAATCCACGTTCATTTTTTTCCTTCCAAACACACACCGGAGTTTCAAGAAGAACGAATGACACGTAGCGGACTACTGTGGTTTCGCGGTCGCACTAGTTCCGCAGCCTCCGCTTCGTTGGCTGTTATATATCGTTCCCTTCACCAAAATAACTTTTTATTGCCTAGTACTTTTAGCCACAATCGCAGATTTTGCCGATGCAGTCAGAACTCTGGGCCGGGCGGTTTAAATGAAAGCTCAAAATTGGTTTTTGAGGAAAGGAATTGACGCAGTAACTGATTACTTACCTTGGAGGACACGAAAACAACGCCGTAAGGGAATGAATAAAAGAGAGAGAGAAAGAAGAAAGGAAGATAGATGTGCCTTAGTGGAGGTCTCTGGGATAATTCCGACCAAATAGGGATATTTACCATGCACTGATATCAGCACAGGGGCGAACAAGGCAACCTCGTGCCACACGTGTCATACGCCGACTAAAAGCTTCATAACTGAAGTGTCATTCGCCGTTAGCGGCTCGCTTCAGGCGCCCGGCGACAAAGTAAACAAGCTATGCGCCTTTCCTCCACTCAGAACTGAGATAAATTTTACGCTACAGCGTATACAACTCGTTCCGAGCAAAAACCATCAGTGTTGTCGGCACCACGTGTCGAAAATATTCTGGGGATGCCTAAAAATCGTATCGTGATGACCGTTTGCCGCATAGTGTTTCGAATGGTGTCATACGATTCAGTGTTTCGTGCAGAATAAATTTATTAGTCAGGTTAGAGCCTAGCTTGCGAAAGGGACTCGAACCTGCACCGTGTAATCGGGGACTGAGTAAAAAAATGCATGGTGGTAATTAGTGGTCTGAGGAAGGGAAGGCGCATATCTGCCTACCAGGGTCAGTTGACAACTCAATCGTGCTTTGAGGTATGTGGGGCGGTGAGAGAGATGTGCGCTGCCTGCCTTGTCGCTGACAATGTTGCGGCAGAAACGCCGCAGTGGAGTGATAGGCCGCCTGTGTTCGTAGGGCTCATTGACGTTGGTGTTGACAACGTTGTAGGCTTAGAATAGAAAGCATAACCATCTACTATCGCATCATACGCTTAAGGCGAAGATTAAGTGTCCTCTACAATTTTCATTTCATTTTTTGACAAGACGCGGATTAGGTGCTGGCAAAGAAGCGTGACAGTTATTGTGAGTTTCCTTCAGATAAAAGCATATTTTTTTCATAAAGCGGAGTATGTGTCCAGGCTGGCACGCGCTGCAGTGGCTAAGTGGTGAGGATGCTCGGCTACTGAGCCAGAGTTCCCTTGTTCGAATATCAGCCGCGGGGGCCGCGTTTCAATAGAGACGAAATGCAAAGCCGCCCGATTGCTGTGCGATGTCAGTGCAGGTTAAAGATTTACAGGTGGTCGAAATTATTCCAGAACCCTCCACTACGGCCCCTCATTCTCTCTATCTTATCGAAAAGCCGAACAGTGCGGTTCGAGTGTCGACCGGGATGTGAGAAAATTCATTCGCAATGTCCATTCCACAAAAGCCTTTTTTTATAAGCTCCCCCCCCCCCAGCTGGCGATGCCCGCGGAACGCAGTGCCGAATAGCGGGTCTGTGTGGATGGAGGTGGCCGCGTTTCGATTGAGGCCATCCATCGATCCATCTGTCTATCCGTCCATCCGTCTGTACGTCAGCCCTCCCGATCGCCGTCTGTCAATCATTCATTCAATCAATCAATCATGTATTATAATAATATTTAATCAATTAGCAATAAATATTTTTAATCCAATAGCTTTTGACACCGCGCTCCCCATGCCTGCGCGTGTGGGCCTGTCGTCTGCTCGGCTCGACGTTTTACGTATCTGCTTTTCACGGCGTTTTTGGGGGGTGGAGGGGAGCTTTTAAATACGCATGTTTGTGGTCCGCACAATGCACAAGACCAATTGATCATCGGGTAAATAATGCGAGGAAGACTCTCTACATTACGCCCCGTTCTACGTACAGATGCGCCAAGAACATATAGACCACGCTTCCGCGTTCAGCTTGTTCAGTCACTTTGTACAACAGAAATGTATATGCTTGCAGCCTTTATGTGGACACATAAAAAATCAATTTCTATTTATTAAGTAATTCATCAGAGGAATTTGGCCGCCGAAGCGTGGTCAATATTCTGTCCGCGACCGTACGCCGTGTTGCATATCGTGAAGGAAGCCATATCAGCGCGCTATTTTCTTTTCTGTTCCAAAGTTCCCCAAGCGTTTTGAAACGTGGTCGAGCTGTCCTACAGGCAGACAAAGTACTAAACGAGAAATCAGCTCTCTGTAAGCTTCACTTTGACATATATTGTACGGCACTTCAGGGACCTGTGAACAGCGGCGCAACAGTCAGTATTCTACGTGATAGACCCGCGCTTACCAGCGACGCGGTGCCAGGAGTTTACGGAAATGTTTCGGCGTACCACTAGAAGATAAAGCATCCTAGAAAAGGTAGTGTAAATTAAACACAGATATGCGGCCGCCCCCTGAAACTGGAGCGTTTCGAAGTAAGTGCCTCTTCACGTGATGATCTTACAGACCATAAAAAATGAAGAAGCTGCTGTTTAAGACCACTTTGTCTCTTCTGTCTGAACTTTCTGTTGTTTCTTATGTTCAAAGGTCGAAATTCAAAGCGGCTATGGGTCCAGAAAGCAAATCGCTGCGTATGATTACATCACAGCCTTCACTGTGTGTCCGTTGAAGTATCTCTGGCTTGAACAAATTGCCCTCAATACGGCGAGAACACGGGGATTTCTTTGACGGTTTTAGTACAAGCGACCCAAATAAGAAGGATCGATCGATCGAGTTTAACCAATGAAAGAGAAATTTCGAAGACCTTTGAAAGGTAGGTTCTCTTCTCTCATACAAAGGAGTTTGGGAAAAATGGAGGCATCTAAGGAATCTACAAGCGTCCTGAGAAAAACTGCGCCATGAAATGTTTCAGTGCGTCCTGTACTAGAAAAGCACACGCAACAGCACGTCCAAAGCGTAGTTACCTCAGCAAGCTACTAATTAATCCGGCGTCTTGCGAAAAGAGAGCTGCGGAAACCAGAGATGTAACACTTCCTGCAAGCTCAAGCTATAGTATATGAATGGCACAACGGAAGCGTTGCTGGTGACGCTCTAGGTTAAGTCCACGTTTAAAAGTTTGAAATACCGAGAATGTTTACTGCATTCGAATCAGTACGAAGGCACGGAGTTGTGCTACGTAGAAGGCGACGATGAGCGGGCATTACATCCGGCCATTGTGCTTTCAGATTGCCCTTCTGTCCTGACTGCGCTCTTTGGCTCGAGGGGCCACCCTGCTGATCCGTTCCCTAGGATTTTTCATTCCACCACATATTAAAGAAGTGCCTTTTCAATGGCATCCAGTCATTGCGGCATTTACGTTAATGTGATGCCTATTTTTTAGAAAATTCTGCATTTGCGAGCATGTGGTGCCATAAATACAAACACTGTGCATTTGGCAGTTTCCTGCAACTGCATTCCTAGAGTCATCAGCCTCTTTTTGCTACAGCGGATTTTCAGCACTTGGCATTCCCAAGGAGTGTTCGCTTATGCCGGTCAAGGCAATGCGGGTGCCCATTACCCCCTTCCGGTCCAGAATACCAGAATTATTCTTTATTTCTGCCTATCAGGATTCTCACGCCGTAACAACTGTGCATCACGTGGTGAAATTGAATAACTTGATCAACTTCTCTCCTGTCTACGGTTTGCTACCCTACGAAGTGTGATCTGGAGATTCCCCTCTCCCGATTAGGAATTCCTCATTCTATTCCTGTTATTCTCTCATGTGGGACAAGCGCCAGAGGTTAGGTTTAAAAACCAGTGTGCAATTACGTTCATAGCTACATAATTAAGTCAGACAGATTGCTTTGTTAGATACAATTTATTAAGTTTTTTCCTCTACTGCAAACTTTCTCCCATGTCAGACTTAAATGCGTCAATGCGTTGCTAATGTTTAAATGTGCAAAATACGATCGCCGATCCCCCACTGTCGGTGTGTGCCATTCCACGAGAGGCCGACAACAAAAGTGTCGGAACAATCTCCCTACGCCAGCTGCGGGCTCGATAGAGACGATTTTGATCGCTTCAGAGCAACCCGATTAGTGTCACGTAGGAGGCGACGATGATCGGGAAGTGGCGCGGGACAGAGCGCTCGCACTAGGCCAGTTGCGAAAAATCTCAGGGTTGGCCAATGAACAATTTTGCTAAAAAATGGCGCCCATCGCATTAGTGGTTGTGCCCGAAAAATAAATATCAACTCATCAGTGCTTGAGGTCGCAATCAGGGTCCTACCGTTGAAGCATCTAGAGCAGATGAGAGCTTGTTCTGCTGCTTCAAAAAGCTGGGCCATCGCTTGCGAATAACGACATTCCTTCCAAACGATTGTGTTGCGTTAACATTGGGGCAACAAGTTCTCACTCCCATTTATTACTTATTGGCGCTGAAACACACACCAGGAGCTTTATTTAATAAATACAACTCTTTAGCACGCGCGGCTTAGCCTGAATCTGCCACGCGGCCAGCCTGGCTCAGCGCCTGGCGCGCTCACTTCACACTACAGAGAACAGCGCCACCTACGAGTGGCATGAAACAGAGAAGCTCCCCTCGCGTTCCGTACGTGTCACCTATCCCTTCTTAGGCATCATAATATTTAACTCACGTAGACGTCCTAATCCCGAGCTCATCTGGTCGTTGACTACATCTCCCTAAAAGACAGGTAACATTCCCACTGCTCACCTTTCAAGTTTTTGCACGCAAGCAGACATTTTCCTGTCCGCTTGTGTCCGGATGACTTTCCACTGCTTACCACCTCATGCCTCAACGTCAAAAATCGATAGATGAAAAGCCATGCCAAACCAACGGAGGCATCTTCACGCAAAGAAGCCCACTTTTTTATTTGCACACGCACCTTTTGCTTAATTTCCCAAGCTTCGAAGGGTCTCGGACGCACTTTCGTGTCTGGCCATTGCTGGCCTAGAAGCTGGTCGCTGAGCGCTGACGCTTCAGCTGTCGGAGGTGTTCCAGGCGGCAGTGGTCGTCCCTCTTGCTCTTGAGCGCGAAGAGCTTCCTACAAAAGCCGCACTGGAAATTACCGCGGTTGTGGTGGAGGCGCTTGTGGGCATGGGCAGAAGTGGCGCTGGCGAACTCAGCGCCGCACTTGAAGCACCGCCGTTCGCCAATGTGGGTTCCCAAGTGCAGGCCCATGATGAGCTCGTTCCTGCACAAGCGGTAGCAGATAGGACATGGCACTTTGATGGGCCGGGGCTCGCCGTCAAAATCATGCTGGTATATCTGGTGGGCGATTAGACGGCTCGGAAGGTGGAATCTTCTGTCGCAGATCCCGCACCAGTGTATGGTGTCCTCTCCTGCGGGCCTGATGTTCAGCAGGCGACGCCTCTGGTCCGACATGTGACGCTGCTGCAGAGAAAAGAAAGCGGGATGGTCGCTCAAGGCACCTTTACGAATCGCACTCTCGCTGTCAATTAAGTTCGCTTACCGCAATTGTTCTGGAGAGTATTTTTGTCACATGTATTGGTTGAAGTGCATGAATATCACAAATTCAATGTCGCAAACACACGTACGGTATTTATCAACTGACTGGACCACTTTAAACTATATTAAAAAATATGTACGAACATATGCCTGGAAATTTGTAATGGTCATTGTCAGTGGTGTCTCCATTAGTTGTTTATTGGCTCACCGGTGCGGGTTTCCCTGTCTACGTTGGACATATACTAGGCAGGGTAATATTTACTGCCACAGTTTTTTTTCACGCTGACTAGCGTGATGATCTCATATGCAGTGTGCCGCGCATGGAGAGTCTGATTGATATCTCAGTACTTCCAGTAAATAGAACCCTGTACAGTGTATGCGTTCACATAGACGAGAAACCGTTACCTGTGAGCCAAACAACCAATGGACACACCATGGACACTTACTATTACAACTTTTCAACCAGTTAATATGGTTCCCTTTTAAAATCAACTACCAGGCTCCAGAAAGTTCATGAGTACCGGACACCCTCTGAAGTTATTGTCTCTACGAAATTATCTCCTAAAGTAAGCGATGATCATAGCCTTCATAAAAATTGTGCGAACAAAATCCTCCCGTCGCTGGAGCTGTTACAGGCCTTCCTCGGCCCTCGTGGCGAAGAAAGCCTTTGATGAGCTGCCTCTTTCAAAGTCTTAGATTGGTCCTGGCATAGCTTGGTCTGAGACGTGAACGTGACTTTTCTGATCTCTGTCTGGGTGCACGCCTAAGGTGAGATATCGTAATAACACGTCTGGTATCCTACACAAAACTAACTACCTTGGTATTTTGCAGAAACCGCGGTCGTTCAACAAAAGCGAGCTCTGGCAAAACCCAGTATCACCTTGTGAATGTTGCTTTTAACCAGCATAAAACAATGGTCATTGCAATCCTCTCAAAATTACTTCCGGCATTACGGTCGCTTTTTCTCTCTGAGTAAGAGAACGAGCCGAAGCTCGCACATATTTTCAACAAGAGTATACCTGAACTAAATATTGTGGAATAGAATCCCCAGGCAGAACAGCAACTGAAATATTTTACTTATTTAATACAGACAGTAATTATAAACCTCAATACAAATACAGGCCTACGTGAGCCTACGGAATGTAAGCATAGTTTACCAAAAGTTTCAAGGTTAATCCTTTATAGAAAAACTTCGATCTGCATTTTAGCCTTGAACACAGTGAGAGTTGAGCCGCTAAATTACAAGGGAGTGATATGAGCAGCCATGAATAGTATTGAAATAAATGGTTATATATGGGGTACTCATGGGCAGTGACGGGAGCATGTGCGTCGGATATATGCAGTTTTTTTCGCTTCGTCCTTATTTGCAAGTGTTGTTCACACATCATGAGGACCCTCTAAATAGAGAAAACTTAAATGATCTGGCAGAAATGTAAAGCATGCACATTGCTAGATTGTACATTGAGTTCATCTGCCCTTTCTTAACAGTGAAAGGGTCTCCCTTATGTTAACACAGCTAAAATCTTTGATTCGGGTGGAATGCTTGCACACAGCTATCGCTCACAAAATAGCAGGGGAGACTGATTCGGTATTTTTGCCGTCTGCGGTTAAACGCCCACTCTGTGACCAACAGAGACCACCACAGCCACTGAGGACGCCGATGGTTGTCGCAATAAAGACGGGGCTTACCTCTTCTGGTGGTACATCGGAATCGTAGCTTTCATTGGCGGCCTTTCGCTTGGCTTCCATCTCGGCCAGCGAGGGGAACCTGATGGTAAGCAGCCGCGCGATGGTCTCCCGGTCCATGGCACCGGTCTCCTTGCGAGGCAGTGTAAGTCAGAGGAACAGACGAGGCAGAGCTGCAACCGCCCAGACCCAGAGGTAAGCGGAGCCGGCGCAGCGGTTGGACGGCGCGGAGCAACACGTCAACGATGCGACATAACTCGTGAGCCAAGCTAAGAAGAAAGAAGCGCCACGAAAGCGAAGAGGAAGAGACCGTGCTAAAATAAATTTGCAGAAAATGTTGTCGGTATTCGCGTTTGCTAGCTGAAAAGCGCCGTAAATTCCTAATGCGTCTTGAAATCGAAGGATTCGCTGGAGATCAGTTTAAAACTCGGGGGTCTTCATATTTTAGGGTAGCAGTGCGACATGTCAATTGCTGCTTTTGCTGCATCGGTAGCTCTGAAACCCATCGACGCGTGGGAACCAACCTGCCGACTAGTTTGTACACCACCGACGCTTGTAGTAAACCTCACGAATTATCGCTCATACCAATCGCACACTCTCTGTGAATAAATATTCGTGAACATTCCACAAACGCCAAGCTTAATAATAATATTAATTGGTTTTTTGGGGGAAAATGATCTACGCTGAAGAAAACAAAGATTACAGCTGCTGCTGCGCCACTAGGCGATCCGTCTTTACACTTCAGTCAGCCGTGAAAAAGAACTCCTTCAATCTTGTAGAATGAAGACTGAAATAAGCCTATAATAAGAGGAAATTCGCAGGGAAGAGCCTAGCGCATAAATAGTGCCATAAGAAAAAGATAAATTACAAATTCGTTGCAGCATCTTTTAAAAGAATGATATCTAAGGCTAATTAGGAATACAATGCAAATCTGAACACCTATTTTTCTAAACCAGTCAACCAGAAGTCTCTCTATAGATACATGAAACGTACTAACGTGCTTCCCTTTTCTCATATCGTTCAGTCCACAGTGTTGCCCCCTCGAGGAGAAAAAGACCAACAGTAGTCTATAGCTCAAGGCCTGGCTGGCCGTTTTCATGTTCGCACTGCCATTCCTTCAACCCTGTTTCATTTGGGTGCAGACTTCACTAGGGTCTCTTTACCTCACTTTGCGTTTCTAGTAAATTGTCGTCAATATGCTGCCGCTGGTATTGACAGAGTAACATTTGGCATGCATGAAATACTAATGCAACACTGGCCCGGACCTCTTGCAGATTGTCAGATGGTCTTTTGAAAAAGCCCGGATTCCAAGAAAATGAAAAACAGCGAAAATACCGTTTCGTATTACCGTTTTCAAACTCATATTACCGTTTTCAAGTGGTAGGTTCACTACAAGAAGTAACAGGCTGATATCTCTGTCTACTTCCCATGACCTTCAAGGCTCTGCCAAGGTTAAGCCTTCAGTTTATAATTTTGGAGAACCAGTGAATCGTCAATGGTCAGACAAAAGGTCCAGTCATTGCAAAGGTCCAAGGTCGAGGTCAAAGTGAAATGTCAAGGTCATTTCGGTGTCAAGTAAATGGCACCACTGTCGCCAAGGTCGCGTCAAGGTCAAGTCAAGGACAGCCAAAATCTGCTCACGTGAACGACTCTTGGCTTGCCGAGGAACCTAAGCGGGGCGTTTACGCGGGGCGTAACATACGGGCTAGTCGACAGCATGGTCGGCTCCCTGCAAGAAATCGAATATTACATGGACTCGAAGGTGTCAATAGTTTCGCTCAGTTGCCCGCTGAAGGTGGTTTTACCTTAAAAGACCAAAGACTCGACCAAAGCATAGCATAACAAGATTTTCAACGGCAAAACCATCGTGAAGTCATCGCTTCTCCCTCGATTTACCCAAAGCTAAACCACCGTTTTTTTACGCACGCCTCCCAGCAAATTGAAAAGACAGCCTTTGACACTTACTGAAGGGCTCTTGATTGGAGTTATTAATTTCGAGCCCCTGACTATACCCCAATTTTCGTCGGCGTGGTTCTGGCCATCGAGTTGCATTAATAAGGATTCTCTGCAGTATCTCGCAGGTTATTATATTTCAGGCAGCCTTTCCGTCTTTACTGCGCTCGAAAATTTGAGGCATACTTCTTTGAGCCGTTAACTTCGATTTTTCATTCCACCACACATTACAGAAGTACGTTTTCAGTCCTCATCCTGGCTAGCGTGGCATTGCTTCTGATTAAAGTGCTGATTTGTTATCAAAGCCCGGCCTTGGGTGATCTATTGATCCGTTCGTCCCTAATACTGTCTACTTGACTGTGCCACGCTTCCAACGATTCCAGTGTTTCCACTACTTGAACCATGAGCCTATCCTTTCAGCAGTGGATTTTCAACACCTGGCATTTACTTCGAGTGAGTGGATGCGCAGTTCAAGGCAATATGAAGGGTCCATGATAATCCTGCACTGCAGAATGCCGTTGCTAAATTTCTATTTATGCCTATAAGGGTTATCTCTGATCTACGTCTGTGAGTGTTGCGGCGAAATTGGGTCCATAGATCACTTTTTCCTCGTTAGTCGGGGGTTGGATTCTGTCCGCAAAACTTACTTGGAGATCCCCTCGCTCGACTGGGGCTTCCTCTATCTATTCCGGTTCTCCTTTCCTTCGAAGCAGGCGCCAACGGATATGCCTTGAAACCAGTGTGCGAATTAATTCACGGATATATAATTGCATTAGGTAGATTCGTCTGGCAGAGGGAGAATTTAATGCGTTTCATTTCCTTTTTAAACTCCATTTTCTGTTATGAAGGATTTGGTGCGGGGCTCCACCTTCACGATTTATCGCGATCACGCCTATCTACTGCGTCCTCTCCTGATGCTGGCATATGGCGGCGCCACACTAAGCCAGCAGCAACACACATTCAACCGAGGAATGAGCACTGTTCCGCAGGCTAAGGAGTTCGGGTTTTGAATAAAAATTGGCTTTTGAATTTCTTGATTATAAGAAAGATTAAAAATTCTTGCTTCAGTATGTAGTACAAATGTACAAGGTTGCAACCATTCTGACTAACTGTCACACATGCCTGTATGGTATCCAAGTAAAAATGCTCTTTGGTTTGCGGCCACCATCTCTGCATGAATATCTAAGGCCAGAGACCTGCACACTGCCACTGTGATACTCTTTTGCGGCCTTTTTTCATTGCATTCTATCGGATTGAAAGAATACTCTGTTCTTAAAACTTTCAGATAGATCTTTGTCTAAGTGATTGTCTAAGTGTGTTGAAAAGTTGTCATAATTCAGCATTTTTAGTATTGTCCTTACAAGCATAATTTAATGATGACAATTTTATCTTTCATGGGATAGAGCACCTCTGCAGTCGGTATCTTGCATGAAGGAGCGTGCCCTGTTTGATAAAAAAAACTCCTGCGGTTCAATCGAACCAAAGACGCTCGGGATATAAGATGACCGCTCTACCCAGTACACCATCCAAAGACGGTTGCCAGAGCCCATGCTGAAACGTTTTTGGCGATAGACACCTGAATTGCACTGTATGGACTGTATATTTTTGAGCAACAAAAAAAAAAGAATGAAGTTGAGCAAAGGAAAGGCATGTGTCTCTGTCGAGCTGTTGAATCTCGAACCACGCTTTAAGGAATGGTTACCTAATTTGCACTGTATATTGGGTACTGCTAATAAAATTTAACACGATGATATACCAACTAGCCACACCTATTGCCTTCCTTTGTTGAATGTAGCTGTTCACTTTCCTCGCGTTTCAAGCTCAGCAGTTACGCTCTTGTAAGTTGTTAGCGCAGTTGCCTGCACCGACTGGGGACTGCAGGCTATAGCCAACTGAGGGCTGCAGGTTGTAGCCACCTGAGAACTGCAGGCTCTAGCCAACTGGGGGCTGTTATCTGTAGCCACCTGTGAGTTTTACGTGGGCGCACCGCTGGAACTAATGTCTGGAGATGGCGGTGATTTGAAATATTGGAAAGTCTCTCCATTTCTGATCCTTTTAAAATTTCTGCGGCAGAATCTTCTCCCTAGCTCCCTGAAGAAGCAAAATTACAGATTATAGCAATGATGTATCGAACCATCAGTGATTTAATTTACACAAGGAGGTGAGTTGGACTCTTGTTCAATCACTATCACTGCTATGAAACAATCCGAAGACTGGACGAACTGGAGTGTGGTTTTAGTGCGGTTTCTGTCGTGATATTTATGGTGATATTTTTGCATCAATATAATGTATACAATGCATTTTTCTGCCTAATTCATTCTTTGTTTCAATGCGGATTAAGATGCAGCACGTTTGTCTGTGCAATAAAATTTCCGGAACTTGTGTGGTGAGCGTTTCATGATCATCCAAAAACACAATTTTCTCCTGCTGTATCTGCCAACGGCGGCTGTCCTACAATTTCAAACTTTCCAATCTCATCAGGCTACATGACTTACCCTCTCTTGTTTACTTTTTCACAATCCGTTGCACTGTTATAAAAGAGTTATCTATAGTAAGTATTCACCTGTGTGATAGTGGTCGCGATTTTATGTTCCAGGAATAGACTGCAAGTTAGAATGTACATGTAATTGGCTTATTTTTTCTGACTTGCGCAGTAGAAGCTGCGAGCTACACCACGAAATGACAACTGTGATGTGAAGATCTGCGGCATTTCATATGCCCTGAACATGTACATTTCAAATTTTACCGATGATATCCTGAACAATCGCAAAGATACGGAGTCTATCGCCAAAGAAGGCGTTCATTAGTTTTTATGTTTTGGTAAATAATTGATGTCACATGGTTAGAAGTTGGCAGTTAGCTACAAACAAAGAAGGAAAAGACCCGTGCCTTTGGTCGGATAAAAACTCTGGACTTCTGGAGATTTCGGGTTGGATAACATCAGATCTTATGTGTTTGTTGGCATGTTTTCTTCTATATTATTTATATCTAGTAGACAGTTGATAAACATATGACATAAATTATTTCCTCTGATTAACTTTAGTAATAAAAATCACCTTTGCTTGTCATGTTGTCAGTCACTTTATTTGTGACTGTGAAGCCGCCACTTAATGAACTCTCTACGTGTTTCTGCACATCGACTCGTGTTAGTTTTCCGAACTACTCTTTTTTGTATCAATTCTTGGAATTGGATGCAATCAATCTAATTTCAGTTCTTTGCTTTAGTCAAAGTTGAGGTCCCAAAAGTGCCGTTCAAGTCATGAGGACACCTGTGCAACGCATTTTACTACATTCTCAAGGCCATTTTTCCTCCGGGGCATTTGTCTAAGACTATGTATATCACTGCCTCATCGCTTTTCTTCAACCGCATACAGTGACCCCTATACATTCCCTCTTCCCGCTGTCAATATGAGGATGCAGGGCTAAATGCTCACCCAACTGAGCAGCTGAAGCTTACCACCAAGTTAAGTGGGGTTCTAATTCTACAGAGGCCCTCCCAGGCACACGAGCAGATACTCACGCCTATATTATTAAGTTTACTTCCTACTTAAGCGGCGTCATCTGCCTCAGATAAGTTTAACATTTTACCATTTTAAACCAAATTCCACGGCAACCCTTACAAACCGCTGCTTCCTTAACATATTTTGTATCCTGAATTTCATCTGATCGATATTATTTAGTTCCAACATCATAATTTGTGCGTCTAAAATTCGCCGCTAAGTTTATCACCACGACTTGCCATCAGCACTTCTGAGATGGCTAAAATGTTCCTCCTCAATGTCCACAGTGTCCCTTTAGTTCAAAGTGTTCTTTACATAGTAAGAGGTTCAACGAAAGGGAGACAATGGTTCTGATTTGCAATACCTTTTGCAGCATTTTCCACATTTCACCAAATATAAAAGGCTATAAGTTGAAGGTGTGCAAATATAATATTTAGAAATAAATTGTGTTGAAATCGAATAAAGGGCACAAAGGTGCTCATTGCTCCAAAAAAATCATGTGTCAAAATTCAGCCTTTCATAGTATTCCTTATGGCAAAATGCACAGTTACTGAAAAAATCTGTGCTTCTTTGCAGCATGCCCGTTTTCGAGCTACGACAATAGTCATGAAATCTGCACGTTCACTTTAAAACAGGTTTTCCACCATACGATACAAGATGTGGTAACTGCTTGCAAACGCAAGTGTTGAAATATTCTGCTTGCTTTTTTAGTGAAAGAAACACAAGAAAAGAACGTTTGACAAGACAAAGAGCTAATTATCAACTCACGTTTTATTGAAAGACCGCTTGGTTAAATACAGCCGGTACTCTTATCAACAAAAACAGAGAGACGACACACATTGTTGTTTTTTCTCTCACGCTTGTAGTAGAGCTTCCGAAGGCATGAGGTAAGAGATATCGGGTGATGGTTTTGTAGTGTAAGTGAAAGCACAGCTACACATACCACGTACGCTCAGATGCGAGCTTTCAAATCGTGTGAGGGTGTGTCCAGCACCGAAAACACTCAAGCAAGAATTTAAGGGTTATAGATACGGAGATTTGCTTGCGAGTTTTCTTCTTTGGAATGATGAATTAAACATTGTATACTCATAGATCAGCCTGCATACGACTGGTGAGGCGCTCTTCAGTTGCCAGTCACGGTGAACACAAGTGCTAATATGGTTGTGTTCGGTCTTGCGCTCTGCCAGCACATTATCGAAGACAACGCCCGTAACTGCACCCCTTTCACTGTTATGCGTGCTCATGTCCATCTATTGCTGGTCGGGCAAAGAAGGGACCATAGAGGTATTTATCTCATGTACGTATTACAGTTGCCCGTTAATTTATGGAAATAGTGGGCGCAGAAATGAATATTTATGCCTGCACTTTACGCTCATTAAGCATTAGGCAGGTCATTCAGCGGAGCACTAAGGGCACAGAAAGATGGCAGAGCTTCAGGTGTCCACACTTTATATGGACACCTGACCGTACCGTTTGAGAAGAAATAATTTCAGGAGGAGGGAAGGTAGAGTGTAACTTGAGGCGACCTGGAGTAGAGCTCCGTTTGAATTTCGACCATTTTGTCTTATTTAAAGAGCCCAAATAGAGAACACACACGCTTCGCATTTCGCCGTCCTTGATACACACCCGCGATTCGGTCCTGCGTCCCGCGGGCAGCATTTTCCCACCCCTGAGAAATCACGAGGTGGGAGGGAGCTTGTGAGAAAAAAAATGAATTTCGAGGAAAGCATAATGTGCTGTATTTGTCTCACATCTCGGTCGACACTCGAAGCGCACCGCTCGGGCGTCCAAGCAAAAAGAGAGTAAGAAAGTTACGAGACATTTTGGCAACTAAAGTGTTGAGAGCTGAAAGCCGCTTACAGAATATTCCACTGCACACACAGCGCGGCGAGGGGGCATCATGACACACCGCCTGCCCAAGGACGACTGCTGACGTTTTTGCAGAGCACGAGGCGTGGCCATAGATGGTTTTTGCTTTTTTTTTCTCCGACTCTCGATGACACACACTGCAGCTCATGTCAATCAATGCCAGATTTCCAGAACATTCCACCGCTTGCCGCATGTCACACCGTCCCGTGACTATATCGATATCCAAATTATACATCTTTAGAGGATATTAAGTGTTATTTACGCCTAATTACACATTTTACATCTAATTTTACACATATCCGACGTTTTACCGACTATTCTGTGAGAATTTTTAATATGCCAGGACGACTTTCCGTGGATGTGGCACCGCACTGTTGCTGTGACTGTATCGACGTTCGCGCTATTTCATAGAACATAGAAAAAGAACCAGCGAAAATAGACGCAAGACAAGAACAAAGGAGGCACACACCACAACGCTGGACTTACAACTGGTGTATTGCGATGAAAATCGCTCATTTTAAAGGAATTTCCTGCCTGCGCACCCACCCTACAGACAATACACTTCGCGCACCACATGATGACATGCCTACTATAATGATAAAAACTTGTACTCCTTTTCAGTGATAATCACAGACGGCTCGCTGACGCATTTCTGCTTATTCTTTTTGATCATGAATGCCTCCAATAGCTCACGCTCACGTTTAGATTTCCCCCGCCCGATAATGCTGGCAATGTGAAAACTAGGAGAACATTTGCAGTCCTTTATATGTACGGCTAGATTGCTGCCTGTGCCTGTGCCCAAAGTTGTGCGATGTTGCCTCAGGCGCTCATTTAAGCATGCTCCAGTTTGGCCTATGTAGATTTTCCCGCATGACAATGGGATTGAATACACCACGCCCACTGCGCATGTGGTGAACATAGTCTGGTGTTTCGTGTTGCAAACACCAGTTCTGCGCATGTCTGCAAAGGTTTGGGCGCACAAACCGGACAGTTTGCAAGGAGCAGAAAATGCCATAGTGACACCAAACTTCTGAGCCACTTTTTTCAGACCATGTGAAGTCTTATGGAAGTAAGGCATGACTTCCACCTTTCTTGTTGGCACTTCTACTGGCCTGGCATCCTTTGAAGATAACTTCAGTTTTTTCCCCAAAGATTCCGCCACCGCCAGCAAAACCGAGGGAGGAAACCCAGAACATTGTAGCCGTTCAACCTGCTCCGCCAGACTTTGCTGCATCACATGAGGGCAACTCTTCTTTAAGGCATTCAAAAAACATAAGTTTGCAATGCTGCGCTTCACTAACTTTGAATGGGCCGAATCATACGGCAACAGTGCCTTCTTAGACCTGGGCGCATATTTCCAGCACACGTGTTGATTGGGTAAAAAAGTCAATTCTAAATCCAGGAACCTAATGGTCTTGTCAGAAGGAATCTCATGCGTAAAAACCAAGTTCTTAGAACAGGTGCTAAAAATATTTAAAATCTGGTCTGCCACAAGGGTGAACTGGTCAGTTTCGGTTAAGTTCAAAATTACTAAAAAATCGTCAACATATCTAAAAACCCTTACAACACGTGTGTCGTTTAGAGATCTTTGTAGCATCGAGTCAAACTTTGCTAAAAATATGTTGCACAGCACCAGCGCAACACAGGAGCCGATACAGATTCCATGCTTTTGCACGACATACTCATCTTCATGCTGTGCTATCGTAGAATTCAAGTACACTTTTAAAAGTTCGAGAAAGGACTCTAAAGTGATGCCACACTTATTCTGGAAGGAAATTGTCCCAGATCTTTCAATGAATTCGCGCACAGCAACAAAAAGTTCGTCATGGGGCACAGAATAAAACAAGTCCACAATGTCCACCGAGAAGGCTGCATTAGCGTCGGGGAAACCGCGATTGAGGCACTCCACCAGGCTCATCGAACCCTGCACAACAAAAGGATCCGCAGGCACCAGGCCCTCGAAGGAACACTTTAGGTAGTTTGAAATCACTTTTTGCCATGAACCTTCTTCCGTGACGATCGCCCTGAAAGGGATGTCAGGCTTATGTGTCTTTGCTGTGAAGAACACACGCAGGGAGTCTTGCTGGCATTTACGAACTTGCTTCTCAATGCTGCCCAAATTCAACCTATTGAGAAGCCTTAAGGCCAACGCCTTGGCCTTGCGCGGTTTTACTTCTGCCTTTTTGAAGTTCTTTTCTATAGCTTCGGCCGCTTTCGTCTTAAAAAGGGAAGAGGGAAGCACCGCGAACCCACCTTCCTTGTCAGCTTGAAGGAGACTGAGGCCTTCTTGTTGGAAGTGGGCGACCAAAGGGCGCAGATCCCTGCTTGGTTGACGTCGGCCCGTCCAGGTTCTCATGAGACAGTCAACACCCTCTGAGACGCAACGAGCTTTCTCCTCAAAAGGGGCCTTGTCAGCCACTCTGTGAACCACTGCCAGAAGCTCGTGCTTGCGGGACCTTGGTTCAAGGGAGAACTTAGGTCCGCGCTTCAGGATGTCGTCGAAAACTGAGGGAAGAGTGGCTTCGCCCAGGTACGTGACAGCTGTACCAGTTGCTTTTTGTACCCTTTTCCTGGGCAGAAATCGCCGAAAGTCATTCCAGTAGGCTTCAGTGAGTAGTGAAGCGAGACGAAGATGCTCCCGAAGCCTACTTGCAGCCGCCCAAGGTTTTCCGGCTTGAAGGCACATAAGTCGCATCCATTCCCTCAAGTGTCGGACTTGTCGGTAGAGCTCCGATTTCAAGATTTTGCAAACACGCTTCCAGTGTCCTGTAGAAGGTTGCAGAGGTCCGAAAAGCTGGCAGACTTCTAATGGTGGGATTCCGCACTTCAGTCCATGTGACAGCGCTCGTGCCTTGCAAGTAGTGAGAACAATAGCGTTGACGCAGGAAGATAAACCATCAGTAGATGTACGAAGACACATAAAAGAGCCCGGTGTAGAAGAATAGTAGTTCAGTAGTGCAAACTGCTGGGCTAGTTGGTTCATATTGCATAGAAAAAGAACCAGCGAAAATAGACGCAAGACAAGAACAAAGGAGGCACACACCACAACGCTGGACTTACAACTGGTGTATTGCGATGAAAATCGCTCATTTTAAAGGAATTTCCTGCCTGCGCACCCACCCTACAGACAATACACTTCGCGCACCACATGATGACATGCCTACTATAATGATAAAAACTTGTACTCCTTTTCAGTGATAATCACAGACGGCTCGCTGACGCACTTGGGCATCTCTGCCTATAATTATTTAACAAATTACTCTACCGTTACCAAAATTGGCTTCTAGATTCATTTTTTCCTCCTCTATTTGAACCAAGCCCACTCAAGAGCAAAAGCTCGGTATTTGTGCGCCTGTCAGAACAATGAAATGAGAGAAAAAACTTGTCGTAATCCTTTATCCTATCGCCAACGATGGGCAATCAGTTTTCGTGGGCCTCGAAAAAGGAAGTGTAGGCAGAGTGGCAACGCTGGTATACGGTGGCTTCTTTTTTATACACCAGTGCTCTGTCTGTAAACAGATATAATGCACCCCTCATGAGTAATAAAGAGGCGAGAAACTCACAGTTACACTTTGAAAAACTAAAATGCAGACAGACGTAAGCCTTTGCGAGCACAACAAACGGAACCAGCCTGCACGACGACACCGAGAATAACCACAGCGCGCGAGCCGCTCATCACGCGCGGCCCTTATTAAACCGCAGGACATGGTGGTGGTAGTGGTTTTATTAAAAAAAATAGTCAAAAGGACATAAAAACAAAAAAAAACACGCTATAGCTCAGTTGTCAGGGCGCTCGGCTACTGATCTGGAGTTCCCGGGTTCGAACCCGACCGCGGCTGCTGCGTTTCGATGGAGGCGAAACGCTAATGCGCCCGTGTCCTGTGCGATGTCAGTGCATGTTAAAGACCCCAGGTGGTCGAAATTATTCCGGATCACTCCACTACGGCACCTCCTTCTTCCTTTTTTCTTTCACACCCTCTTTTATACATACCCTTACGGTGCGGTTCAGGTGTTCGACAATACGTGAGAAAGATACTGTGCCAGTTCCTTTCCCTAAAAACCCATTTTCTCAATTTTCATGAAAAAAAATCTTCCACTCGCCCGCAGCGGAGCCACCTGCTGGGCTATGGATCTGTAAAATAATAGCGCATTTTTCGAACATACAGACGACAGAAATATTTTTCAGCCTCGACGTCGGGGCCCTAAAATTGATAAGTACAAATACCTCTTCACCCTCGGATGTGAAAATGGCTATTATGAGTGAAAAAGATGCTGAGTGCGATAGGGATCAAAAAGACTGTTCTATTCAAAGAACTCTGAAGCGCGCCCAGAGTATGAACGGCGCAGTAACAAACGTCAGCGCAGTTCATCCCCTGACATTCAATGTGGCGGCGCCGTTGAAGTTGGCTCCACCCCGATGGGCGGTGCTGGCACCTAGGCACCCTATTTACTTCTGTCCGCAGCTGTACATGACTGGGTCGGGAGGTACACCTGCAGCGTGCAGGCTTATGATTAGCTGCAACAATCCAGTGCCGAGGCCAAGTGCATCACAAGGACATACGCCGTATCTTTAGACAGTGTAGCCTGCCGTAGCTATTGTGTTAAACTCCCAGTTCGAAGTGGTTGTCACATGAAAAATTTGTCGTTTTGTAGGAAAGGAAATGGCGCAGTTATTGTCTCACTTCTCGATGGACATCTCAACCAGGCTGTCACTGAAGAAATGACAGAGAGCAAAAGGGGCCGTAGTGGAAGGGTACAAATTAATTTCGACCACCGGAGAATCTTTAACGTGCACTGTCTTCGCAAAGCACTCGAGCGCCTTTTGCGTTTCTCGTTCATCGAAATGTAGCCGCCACTGCAGCCGAGCGCCCAGCCAATGCGAAACCGTGGCGGGTTGTAGGCGCTTTGTTAAGGGGTGAAGGAAAGAGCCCAAGAAGGAACATCGTGCAGAGTTGAGTTGAGTTGAGGTGTTGAATGCTACAGGTGGTGTTAGCCTTGCTTTATCTGCCGGCAATTGCTCCACCGTAGCGTCCCTTCTATATTAACAATGTCCTGAAGCCTCTCGCATCTACACCGCTATGCGCACAGTCTCTTATAATAGCACACATTCTCTCCCGTAGTCACCATCTATGCACACAATCAATCCACACAGTCCACATCACAGTCCACGTCACCATCTATGCACATATTCAGACACTGTAGAATATAGGCCCTTGTAATGCCACAACCCATACACACATGCACTCAAAGTATAACGTAGTTCACTCCGGAAGACACCATGAACGCACACATTCCATCAGAGTAGTCCATAGTCCCATCCTGCTGTCACCATTTAGAAACAAGATCCGTGTCCTGCAGAAATGTTAAAAGAAGGCGTGCAGCCTCCCTTCTGCATGTCTGGTTTCCACTCGGGTAGATAATGTCCTGAACTGTGATGTGACGGGTTCCTGCCTTCTTGAAGGAAGCGAACATCACATGCCTTTCCGCGTTGTACTCTGGGCATTACATAATATAATATTCGATATCCCCACACACACCACATAAAGAGCACAGCGGAGACGATGTTATGCCGGTCTTATGCATCCATGCAGGAGTACGAGCAGATGCCGTGCGAATTCGATGTAGAAGGGTCGCCTGAGATCTTTTCAGTCCCTTGGTCACACATGGTTTGTGGGATGCACTCCACAGGGTACTGAAGTGATGGAGCACCGTTTTCCTGCAGAGACTTTTTCCATCTTCAGGTACTTCTTTGATGGAATCCTTGAGAGAGCTTTATGGGCGGTATTGTCTGCCACCTCATTACGGTTTTGACTCCTATGTCAGAGGGCACCCGTTGGAATAGTATAGTAAAGCCTCTGCTGTGCAGATTCTGCACCAAGCGCCGAGAGCTTATAGACGGGGCGTCAGTGGGGAATCCGCGCTCTAACCTCTGAAGGGTAGATTTTGAATCAGTTAGGATGACAAAAGGTTGAGCCGGACAAGACCCTAACTTCCGTAAAGCCGCCTCAATAGCAACACTTTCAGCCGTTGTGGAGGATACGACAGCAGTACAGCGTACGGACCACTTACAGTCCAAAGAAGGAATGGAAAAAGCCGCTGCGCTAGCTTGTTTGACCTTGTCCACAGAAACATCCGTGAAAATGTGAAGATGGCAGGCATACTCTGTTTCCAAGTGTTCAAGTACAAGCGAACGCGCTGCTGCCAAAGGAGAGCTGCACTTTGCGCTCACATGGGAAATTGTGACCTTACAGTCGAGGTTCGGAAAAGACCGGGGGATTTCAACCGTTTCCTTTGCCTTCGGACGTTAATGCCTAAAGGACTAAGAGTATTGAGTGCCAAGTAAGCCTTCAACTCATACCTCTTGCAGAGCCGCTGGAGAAGGGATCGCCCAGCGACGGTCTCTCCTAGGCGGTCAAGATGCATTAGTAGCCTCTGAGAAGCGATAAGGCTAAGAGGTTTCGATAGGGACCCATGAAGTACTGCCTTATTCGCAGCCGCCTGGGGAACTGCAATGGCTCTTCTTAGGCCCTTTCTGTGGACAACTTCGAGACGTTCAAGTTGTGTTGCCGAGGGAGAAATTAAAGGTAATTGATACATTGTGCGACTGACCACCAGGGCTTCATGAAGTTTGACCATTGAAGAAGGATGGTTTCCCCATTGCTCACGTGCAATTCTACTGATCACATTGAGACGAGAAGATATAGATGAAAGAATCGCGTCTACAGCTTTTCGCCACTGTAGACGGGAGTCAATAATGACGCCAAAGAAACGCGTGTGGTTGAATTGACGGATGCAAGAATGACCGAGGTCTATCTTCAACCGCGTTTGACGTCTTCCTACGCCTGTAAACAGAACAAAGCCGCATTTTTTCACTGACAGCGACAACCCCACACCTTGAAGGTAAGCTTGTGCCGAAAGTAGGGCCTGCCGAGCTATCAGGGCTAATCGCTTGTGTTGGTAGCCACTAATCCAAATACTGATGTCGTGAGCATAAAGTGACTTACGCACTTGCCTGCAACTCTTTTTCATCGAATTGGGAAGGCCAGCCATTACGACGTTAAAGAGCGGGGGAGAAAGAACATTTCCTTGAGGCACACCTCGTGATAGAACCCTTTCGGTGCTTAACGTACTCCCGAACCGTACACGAACCACGCGATCACTTATAAACTTGTAAATGAATCTTAACATATGGCACTGTATGCCCATGTCTTACAAACTGTTTAGAATTGAGCTCTGAAGCACGCTGTCGTATGCTTTCGCAACGTCAAGAAAAATGGCTAAGGTGGAAAGGCCGTAAGCTCTCTTGTGTTCAGTGTGACTGAGCAAGTCTAAGACGCTATCTTGGACACTAAGACCTCGGAGAAATCCTGTCACACATGTTGGCAGTGCCTTGCTGTCCTCAAGCCACCACGATAAGAGTTCATTTACCAGCTTCTGCATCAACTTAGCTACACAGGAGGTCAATGACGCAGGGCGATTCGAGGCAAGGTCTGTCATGTCTTTGCCAGGCTTCAGTACTGGAACTACATGTGCCACCTTCCATGATGGAGGAACATCGCCAGTTTCCCAAACTCGATTGATGAAGTTGAGGAGCTCCTTTCTGAGCTGCAGGGGCAGATTATTCAGCATTTGATTGGAGATGCCGTCGGGACCTGGTGCACACCGGTGCCGCAGGCCACTGAGCGCAGTCTGAAGCTCACGAAAGGTGAACGGGACGTCCATGATAGACCTGGATGAAGCATGTGGTGTATATATATATATATATATATATATATATATATATATATATATATATATATATATATATATATATATTTATATATATATATATTCCAGAATCAGCGCGTACGAGTGCGTCTGAAAATTGCTTTGCCAAGCACGCGATAGGTTTTTCCTTGCGTATTGCAAGACCTTCAAATGGCTTCGAAACCGAGATTCTCCAGCAAGGCTGCCAATAACTCGCCATATTCTCGTCATCGGTGAGAACACAGTCAAACAATCGCAGAATGAGGCATGAAAATAGAGCAGCGCGTAACAAAACGCGCTGCTCTATTTTCATGGATCACCAACTCGCCCAACAAGCAACACTTCTGGCAGAATGATGCCCATTGCGACCTTTAAAGCTTGTTCGTGTGCCGTCTAATATATAGAATTCAGCCTATTCAAGGTCATCTTCAGTTGCCTGTCGCTCTTCTTCAGCACGAGTTGGCGCTCCGCCCTTCTCGCTGCGCAAAGGTTCCTCAGTTTTAAATCCGGGGCCGGAAAATGATCAGGTAACTTGACAGCCGTAGTTGCTGCTAGCTTACTAGAAATCATTTTGTCAACTACAACACCAGAAACACGTTTTAGGTGCTCTCTGTACTTGTCCCAGTTGACCACAGTGCTAATCTTAGGACCATGCATACGAAAGTCGGTAGCAAACACAAAAATCGTATAGTGATCACTTCGCATGCGGTCAAGCGCTGTTGAACAACTCACGTGGACGTCAGATGAATGTAGTGTCAGGTCTATAGCTGTCGCTGAGGCTGGAGGCCGGAAGAAAGTGGAGCTTCTGTCATTGGCAACACACAGGTTCAAACTGTCAATAACCTCTACGAGTTTGCGTCCACAAGAATTCGTGTTCCTCTCACCCCAGATGGCATTATGGGCGTTGAAATCACCCCAGATGATTCTAGTAGGTGGGCAGTGGTCGCAGAGATGGTGTAGAAACAAATCCAATGCTGCATTCTTCCGCGGAAACACATACACGCATGCAATAGAAAGGGTTCGAGAGCCGAGCTGTATTCTCACAGCCGCTACCTCAATGTCATCCGTGCAAAGATCGGCAACGCTTAGAGAAACATGTGGAATTTCTCTTCTTATGTAACGCGCAGCACTTCCTGCAGGAAACTGCTTTATGCTGCAGTTTTTATGGGCGACATATCCAGTCATACATCTACCGCTTATAATAATAATAATAATAATAATTGGTTTTTGGGGAAAGGAAATGGCGCAGTATCTGTCTCATATATCGTTGGACACCTGAACCGCGCCGTAAGGGAAGGGACAAGGGAGGGAGTGAAAGAAGAAAGGAAGAAATAGGTGCCGTAGTGGAGGGCTCCGGAATAATTTCAACCACCTGGGGATCTTTAACGTGCACTGACATCGCACAGCACACGGGCGCCTTAGCGTTTTTATAGAGGGCCGTCTGCTGAGCGATGTCCGTGCACGTTAAAGATCCCCAGGTGGTCCAAATTATTCCGGAGGCCTCCACTACGGCACCTCTTTTTTCTTTTCTTCTTTCACTCCCTCTTTTATCCCTTTTCTTACCGTGCGGTTCAGGTGACCAACGGTATATGAGAGAGATACTGCGCCATTTCCTTCCCCAAAAACCAAATATTGTTAATATCACCGCCACCACACACGCAGCCTTCCCTCCCGTATTTAATCTACGACTAACGCCCGGGATAATACACATCTTCCAGTATACATTGCATGTACGCCCATCGCTACTGTCACCCACATTCTCATTGAATGCTCGACGCACCCTCCCCGTGGGGCACGCGGAGCTCCCGATCAGCTGCGAGGAATGGGACAACCTATTCCGCTCGACGGACCAACCCGCCGTGGTGGCTTAGTGGTTAGCGCGCTGGGCTACTAGGCCGGAGAACCCGGGTTCGAGAGAGCGAGAGAGAGAACAACTTTATCAGCCACTTGAGGGTTGGGAGTTAGGGCAGGTGGGCTAAGTGTGGCCACAGGTGGGGGCGGCTTCTTGAGCCCACGAGACGAGTGCGAGTTGTGTATTGTCTGGTCTTGCAAAAAGCTGGATGCAACACTGCAAGGACACAGCTGGCGGTAATGTTTTCGGGGGCGGGTTACCCTCGCATCCCCAGAAGAATGTGTGCCTGAGTGGCGAACAGTACGTGGCCGCAATTAGGACAAACGGGGTCATATTCCCCGTTACTGATGACATATAGTCTTGAATGACTGAGAATCGAATTTTTCTGCAGTCTGCGAAGCATGGTGGCCTGAGCTCGGTCGAGGTTAGGTTTTGGAGGCGGGAACACGCGTCTTGTCTCCTTGTAGAAGTTGGTGATTTCCGCTTACGATAGGGGGCCTCGGTGAGAGCATCCGGGTTCGAGGAATTGGCTACCTGGTTGTTTAGGTCTCGGGCTAAACGGTCGAACGCTTCGTTCCAGAGTTCGCGCGTGCGCAAGTGCCCACATTAAGCTTACAGTGCGGTCGAAAGTGCAGCCACCTGTGCAGGCCATCCGTGTGTTAAGTATGCTGGTACAGAACAACACCAAGAACTCTGAAACCATCCAACGCGTACGAACCACCGCCAACCATACCAGAGGCCTCATCCGCCTCATCAACACTCGCCGCAGAAGCATGCGGGAGACGACCTCTGCCGCCTCACACGAGCCTTCCTTCTTAGTACGATTGTCTACTGATTCCTCTAATACCACCTGCGCCGCCAATATGAAGAGGCTGTAAACAGCGCCATCCGCTCGGCGTAGAAGGCGGCAAAGGGACCGCTCCAGTTCGCCAGCACGCAGCGTCTGCTCCAGCTCGGATATACAACACCCTCACAGAGCTTATCGAAGCACGCAAGACTGCACAGATACACCGCCTTTCTCGCACCAAACGCGGTTGTTACATTCTCGACCGTCTTAACATCAACTTTAAAGGTTATTCGCACCCCACTTGTGCTGTTCAAACTGGAGTTTAGAGTCGGCTGATCGCAAAATCCATGGCCAAGGACAAGTTGCCCGGCCGCCACGATACGCGCCTCCAACTCAAGGCCCATGCTGTGGACACACATACTCCACCGACGAACACGCCATGTACGTGGACGTAGCGAAATGTGACTCCAAGACATACGTGGCCTGCGTAGCCACGCCAACTCCCACCCTAATCAACCCTCCCGCAGTGCATACACACTCCCCCACCACTGCCGAAGAGTTCGCGATCGTGCTGGCCATCGCAGCGGAGTCCGCGTCTCGATGGAGGCGAAACGCAAAAGGCCCCATGTGGTGTACGATGTCCGAGCACGTTAAAGATCCCCAGGTGGTAGGAGGTCACATCTAATCGAGGCTGAATGCAAAAACGCCCCTGTGGTGTTTGATGTGAGTGCATGTTAAAAATCATTAGTAGGTCTGAGTAGTAGGGTACTCTCACCGGCGCCATCTCTCTTAGTGCTTGTGCAGCTTCAGGGGACGTCAAACCTCACGTACCTTTACTATGATGTAATTCCGGAGCCCTCCACTACGGCACCTCTTTCTCTCTTTCTTCTCGGACAGCCGAACAGTGCGGTTCGGGTGTCGACCTCTATGTGAGACAATGCTCCATCTTCTTTCATCAATAGCCTTTTTATAAGCTCCCTCCCCACCTACCGATGCCCGCGGGACGTAGTACCGAATCGCATGTCTTTGTCGATGGAGGCGGCCGAGTTTCGATGGAGGCGAAACGCAAAAGGTGCCCGTGAGCTCTACAATATCAATTCACGTTAAAGATCCCCAGCTGGTTATTGTAATTCCGCAGCCCTCTACTATGGCACCACTATAGTGCTTTCTTCTTTCACTGCCCCCTTTATCCCTTCCATTAATGCGCGCTTCGAGTATCCAGCGAGAAGTGTGACAGATACTGCGCCATTACCTTTCCTGAAAGCCAAGTTTAGTTTTTTACGTGGCGCGGTCTATGGAAAGAGATGGAGCCAGTTTGAGACGTCAACCTACAGTGTAGTGGGAAAGCAACAACCTATATTACAGCGAAGCTGTATAACTCTGCCGTGAAAAGAAGTTTTCGTGTCGTCAGCGTCGTCAGTAAAAAACGCCGGGGTAAAAATGGAATGCTACTCCGAATGGAAAAGTACCAATTTGCATATAGCTCGTATATCGTTCTGATCATAAAGCAGTCGTAATGTAAAAGAAAATAAAGAAAACAAAGCAATAAAAAACAGAAATGGTAAACTCTTTTAAAAACAGGCATATGGCATAAATCGCAGTACTCGCTTTCATTATGAAAAAATTTAAAACAAGCACATAAACAACTTGACGAATGATAAGGCGCGTGAGAAGAATGGGAACACCGCTTCACCAATGCAGCTCAATCAACTACCATTCATGGTTCATACATTGATGTAGCCTTAGAAAATATCTTTACAGGTCGAAGTGAAAATCTCAGTGTATATCATACGGATCCAAAACAAGTCATGAATGTTGTGAAGTATTAAATGGTAATATAAGTACATTTTACTTGTATATGGTTTGTTTTTTTGTAGAGCCACGCGTGTGAGTGTTAAAGTGATGTCGCAGTGGGTAATTGTGCTGTTTAGAGCTTCGCTGTGGAACCCCCTTCACAGCGTGGATTGGAGCCATTATTTTTTATTTTGTTTCCTTTTAAGGACCTTTTAAAGAGCCTAAGGCGTTCGTTTACAAGCGATTCCGTTAAGCCTGCTGTATAATATGTCTGTTTTAATTACCATCCGTAGTGACACTCAACCTACGCTGGAATTCAGTGCTGCTTTGCGCCTTCTACAGATTGGGATGGCGGAGCTACTGCAGCAGCACGTCTGATTTAGCCGAAAGTATCAAGCTCTATCTTCCCCACTTTTTGGAAGAGTGTACGCGCAGCCTTTTTAAGACGATCGTCTTGTACACCAATTCTGCGGGGCATTCATACATACCGAATTCAGGTGACTTTTTCCATCATGAAAACATCAAACTGCGTTGCGAGTTCCCCGCTGTAGATAGGATCTGCTGAGTAACGTTGGCATTACTTCAGGTCCACTCGCGCCGCGTGTATATACTGCCGGGCAGGAAACTGTAGCGTAGTTCACGGCAGCAATGTTCATTCTTTGGTGGTGTGTAGGCTAAAATCATTTGCAATAAGCGTTTGGTCAGCAAGGGTTTATCACAGAACTCTGCTGACGTGTTCGAACAGCAGTAATCATAATGTTTACAGACGGCACCTAATACTACTTACGTGATTTGAATTCGAAACTTTTTTTTATTGCATATGCTTTCTCTCATTTCTTTATTTTTGCCTTCGAAAAAGATGTCACTGATTGCCTCACTGCCTGAGTTTCACCGGTGTCCGTCAGAGTGATGTCTGTGAGTACCGAGTGTAACTGGTTCAGTGGACACCTTAATCGCTCTATGAAGCCGCGTCCAGCTACAAATCTAAGCTGCCGCCAATCTTAGCCAAATTTATGCAGTCAGCCTCAGAGTTCATTGTTCCGCAGAGGACTATGAAAAGCTCTGTATTCGTCTCAAGAACCCAACCTCCGCTCTCCCCCATTGCGCCTGCTATACATCTTCATATCCCGCGTCAGCTATGCCTTCAATCGAACAAGTCACATAGCAATCCACAGACAACGCTTTGGCGCAAATTGCGCACCATCTCCCATCTCCCCTACTTTTCACCATCACTCTCATTCGCATGGCTAGCAAGCTAGAGCGCATCCCAAACCTCTCCCACTACTCCTATGCAGACTACATTGCCTTATGGACCACCATGGGGGATGTTGGGACCATGGAAGAAACCCTTCAAGCAGGTGCCGACGCGGTAGTGGAGTGCGCAGCCTCTATAGGCCTCGCATGCTCCTCTGCTAAGTCTGAACTCTTGATACTCCACCCGACCCCGAAACGCAACAGAAAGGAAAACACCTCCATACTCGTCAAGGTCAATGGTCGACCAGAGACAGAGGTTGAAAAGATACGCATTCTTGGCATGTTCTCACAAAACAATGGACGCAACATGTAGACCATTTCGACACTAACAATCACTACATATCAAACCATCCGACTGATTAGAAGAAAAGCCAACAAGCACCCAGGCGTGCGTGAAGATGACCTGAGGCGGCTAGTGCAGGCATTCGTGATTAGTCGGATGGTTAACTCCCTTCCCTACCTCTACCTGACAAGGGCGGAGGAGGAGAAGGTAGATGCACTAATAAGGCAGGCGTACAAGTGAGCCTTAAATCTGCCTCAACGAGCTCCCACCACCCATCTCCTACGTATGGGAATACACAATGCACTACAAGACCTAACTGAAGCTCATCGCATGGCTCCGATTGACAGACCCTCCTCCACAAATGGTTGTAGACACATTCTCGCCTCTCTAAAGATTCAGCCAGCAGGTTCACCCCCCAACAACGCCCACGTCATCAAACAGACATTAGGGACAGACTGATAGTTCACCCTCTGCCCAAAAACATACACACAGTTCACATCCAGGCCGGATGCGAAGCTCGTGCCAAGGCTTTACACAAAGCTCATGCAAACAACAAAGACGCGTTCTACATGGACGTGGCAGAGTACACCCACAATTCGGCCTTGTCATCACTGTAGCATCAAGTGACCTCAAACAAATAGCCTCGTGGTCGATTATGGCAACAACCTCACTTGAAGCCGAAGAAGCAGCCATAGCGTTTCCTCCTCCGCTGCCACACTCAATCTGAGTGACTCTAAAACAGCAGTCACGAATTTTGCACGGCGACAGATTCATTCTTCCACCTGAAAAATTCTCAATTCTCGCTGCGCAGAACACCAACCAGTTCAAATTGTGTGGGTGCCAGCCCACGCAGGACACCCCGGTAACGAAGTGGCCCACTCTCTTGCTGGAGCGTACGTCAACCGAGCAGGGCACACCGTAGACCGGTGTAGCGCTAGGGACCGGCTCCTGACCTATTATGAAATAACCCTACATTACAGGGAGCAAAGACTCGTCTATCCTTCATCACACATCTGCCTCTCGAAAGAGCAACAAACTATCTGGAGACGGCTCTAGGCTCGCACATTCCCTTCACCGGCTCTAAGCAATTATCCACCAAGCCAATACAGACCCGAATGCTCTCTTTGTGGGGCTCCGAGAGCACTCTTTGACCACATTTTATACCTCTGTCGAGGATTCCAACCACCATCTCGCTGGTACCTCCCGGACAAAGGGGGTTGGGAGATCACGGTCTCCAGCTCCAAACCAGCCTCACAAAGGCGGCTGGTAGAGTGGGCTGGAGAGGTCGCCGCACGTCATCGACTGTTGGCCGCCACCCGGGATCAAGAGCCAGACCAACCCTAGGCTTTACTCGTCCATCACGTTTTCACCTGCCTACCTGCCTCTCCTCTCCTTTCATATTTTCTCATTATCAACGCCTTTTCCTCAATTAGTCCTGTGCACTCCGTCGCTAACCTCTTAATTCTGCTCTGCATATTTTTCCTCGGCTGACCCTTGCCGCGAGGCCCAGAACACGGTAAACCTGGGTGCACTAGGACATTCTGCTGCGCTCCGTTGACCCGGTCGTGGAAACAATCGCTATACCGACCGGGATGCCTGTACTGCGGTCTGAAGGAGCATAAACACTTTACTGCTGTGGGGTTGTGCAGAGACCCAGGAGCCTGAGAGCCTGGAAGTCTGAGGAATTCTATATTACCAGAGCTCTTCACAACAGCACCCCTCATATCCTGAGCGCTTTGTGATGTTAAACCCGGATAAATCAAACAAACCTTCGTTCTAATAAAGTTTTTCTAACGCTGTCTCTCAATGATAATGAAGTTTTTATGATGACGAACACTCCGTTTACCACCTGCATTGTGAAAGCACGAAAGGTAGACGTAACACACCCACTGACTAAAATAGAAGAGCCCTACAGAAAGCGCTGTAACACGGTTAAATCGCCCCTATTGCTCCTGTTGTTGCGACTGAAAGAAGAATGAAAAGGACAGTGCACGAGCCTGCCCACTGGCTCAAGCTGAGCCACAGTCACTGCCACGTTTACCTTGGATTACCTGAGCTAATCCACATTCATTTTTTTTCTTCCAAACACACACCTGAGTTTCAAGAAGAACGAATGACACGTAGCGGACTACTGTGGTTTCGCGGTCGCACTAGTTCCGCAGCCTCCGCTTCGTTGGCTGTTATATGTCGTTCTCTTCACCAAAAGAACTTTTTATTGCCTAGTACTTTAAGCCACAGTCGCAGATTTGGCCGATGCAGTCAGAGCTCTGGGCCGGGGCGGTTTAAATTAAAACTCAAAATTGGTTTTTGAGGAAAGGAATTGACGCAGTAACTGATTACTTAAATTGGAGGACACCAAAACTACGCCTGAAGGGAAGGAATAAAAGAGAGAGAGAAAGAAGAAAGGAAGATAGATGTGCCTTATTGGAGGTCTCTGGGATAATTCCGGCTAAATAGGGATATTTACCATGCACTGATATCAGCACAGGGGCGAACAAGGCAACCGCGTGCCACACATGTCATACGCCGACTAAAAGATTGATAACTGAAGTGTCATTCGCCGTTTGCGGCTCGCTTCAGGCGTCCGGCGAGAAAGTGAACAAGCTATGCGCCTTTCCTCCACTCAGAACTGAGACAAATTTTACGCTACAGCGTATACAACTCTTTCGAGGCAAAAACCATCCGTGTTGTCAGCACCACGTGTCGAAAATATCTGGGGATGCCTAAAAATCGTATCATGCTAACCGTTTGCCGCATAGTGTTTCGAATGGTGTCATACGATTCAGTGTTTCGTGCAGCATAAATTTATTTGTCAGGTTAGAGCCTAGCTTGCGAAAGGGACTCGAACCTGCACCGTGTAATCGGGGACTGAGTAAAAAAAATGCATCGTGGTAATTAGTGGTCTGAGGAAGGGAGAGGCGCACATCTGCCTACCAGGGTCAGTTGACAACTCAATCGTGCTTTGAGGTATGTGGGGCGGTGAGAGAGATGTGCGCTGCCTGCCTTGGCGCTGACAATGTTGCGGCAGAAACGCCGCACTGGAGCGATAGGCCGCCTGTGTTCGTAGGGCTCATTGACGTTGGTGTTGACAACATTGTAGGCTTAGAATAGAAAGCATAACCATCTACTATCGCATCATACGCTTAAGGCGAAGATTAAGTGTCCTCTACACTTTTTTATTTCATTTTTTGAAAAGGCGCGGATTAGGTGCTGGCAAAGAATCATGACAGTTATTGTGAGTTTCCTCCAGATAAAAGCATATTTTTTCATAAAGCGGAGTATGTGCCCAGGCTGGCACGAGCTGCAGTGGCTCTGTGGTGAGGATGCTCGGCTACTGAGCCAGAGTTTCCCTGTTCGAATATCACTCGTGGGGGCCGCGTTTCGATAGAGACGAAATGCAAAGCCGCCCGTGCGCTGTGCGTTGTCAGTGCAGGTTAAAGATTTACAGGTGGTCGAAATTATTCCAGAGCCCTCCACTACGGCCCCTCATTCTCTCTATCTTATCGAAAAGCCGAACAGTGCGGTTCGAGTGTCGACCGGGATGTGAGAAAATTCATTCGCGATGTCCATTCCACAATAGCCTTTTTTTTAAGCTCCCTCCCCAGCTGGCGATACCCGCGGAACGCCGTGCCGAATAGCGGGTCTGTGTGGATGGAGATGGCCGCGTTTCGATTGAGGCCATCCATCGATGCATCCGTCTATCTGACCATCCGTCCATACGTCAGCCCGCCAGCCCGCCCGATCGTCCGTCTGTTAATCATTCATTCAATCAATCAATCAATCATTATAATAGTATTTAATCAATTAAGGAATAAATAATTTTTAATCCAATAGCTTTCGACACCGCGCTCGCCATGCGTGCGCGTGTGGGCCTGTCGTCTACTCGGCTCGACGTTTTACGCATCTGCTTTTCGCGGCGTTTGTTGGGGGTGGAGGGGAGCTTTTAACCACGCATGTTTGTGGTCCGCACAATGCACAAGACCAATTGATCATCGGGTAAATATTGCGAGGCAGACTCTCTACATTACGCCCCGTTCTACGTACAGATGCGCCAAGAACATATAGACCACGCTTCTGCGTTCAGCTTGTTCAGTCGCGTTGTAGAACAGAAATGTATATGCTTGCAGCCTTTATGTGGACACATAAAAGTTAATATTACTTACATATGCATGAAAAATCAATTTCTATTTATTAAGTAATTCATCAGAGGAATTTGGCCGCCGAAGCGTGGTCCATATTCTGTCCACGACCGTACGCCGTGTTGCATATCGTGAAGGAAGCCATATCAGCGCGCTATTTTCTTTTCTGTTACAAAGTTCCCCAGACGTTTTGAAACGTGGTCGAGCTGTCCTACAGGCAGACAAAGTTCTAAACGAGAAATCAGCTCTCTGTGAGCGTCACTTACGGCACTTCAGGGACCTGTGAACAGCGGCGCAACAGTCAGTATTCTCCGTGATAGACCGGCGCTTACCAGCGACGCGGTGCCAGGAGTTTACGGAAATGTTTCGGCGTACCACTAGAAGATAAAGCATCCTAGAAAAGGTAGTGTAAATTAAACGCAGATATGCGGCCGCCCCCTGAAACTGGAGCGTTTCGAAGTAAGTGCCTCTTCACGTGATAATCTTACAGACCACAAAGGATGAAGGGGCTGTTTCAGACTACTTTGTCTCTTCTGTTTGAACTTTCTGTTGTTTCTTAAGTTCAAAGGTGCGAATTTCAAAACGGGTTATTGGTCCAGAAAGCAAATCGCTGCGTATGATTACATCGCAGCCTTCACTGTGTGTCCGTTGAAGTATCTCTGGCTTGAACAAAATGCACTCAATACGGCGAGAACACGCGGATATCTGCGAAGGTTTTAGTGCAAGCGACCAAAATAAGAAGGATCGATCGATCGAGTTTAACCAATGAAAAAAAAATTTCGAAGACCTTTCAGAGGTAGGTTCTCTTCTCCCATACAAAGGACAATAGGAAAAATGGAGGGATCTAAGGAATCGACAAGCGTCCTGAGAAAAACTACGGCGTGAAAAGTTTCAGTGCGTCCTGTACTGGAATAGCACACGCAACAGCACGTCCAAAGCGTAGGTACCTCAGCAAGCTACTAATTAGTCAGTCGTCTTGCGAAAGGAGACCTGCGGAAACCAGAGATGTAACACTTCCTGCAAGCTCAAGCTATAGTATATGAATGGCACAACGGAAGCGTAGCTAGTGACGGTCTAGGTTAGGTTCACGTTTAAAAGTTTGAAATGCCGAGAATGTTTACTACATTCGAATCAGTACGAAGGCACGGAGTTGTGCTACGTAAAAAGGCGACGATGAGCGGCCATTACATCCGGCCATTATTCTTTCAGATTGTCCTTCTGTCCTGACTGCGCTCTTTGGCTCGAGTAGCCACCCTGCTGATCCGTTCCCTAGGATTTTTCATTCCACCACATATTAAAGAAGTGCCTTTTCAATGGCATCCAGTCATTGCGGCATTTACGATAATGTGATTGCTATTTTTTAGAACATTCTGCATTTGCAAGCATGTGGTGCCATTAAATACAAACACTGTGCATTTGGCAGTCACCCGATTTCTATGTTTCCTGCAACTGCATTCCTAGAGTCATCAGCCTCTTTTTGCTACAGCGGATTTTCAGCACTTGGTATTCCCAAGGAGTGTCCGCTTATGCCGGTCAAGGCAATGCGGGGTGCCCATGACCCCCCTCTTTTCCAGAATACCAGAATTATTCTTTATTTGTGCATATCACGATTCTCACGCTGGAACGACTGTGAATCACGAGGTGAAATTGAATAACTTGATCAACTTCTCTCCTGTCAACGGTTTGCTACACTACGAAGTGTGATCTGGAGATTCCCCTCTCCCGATTAGGAATTCCTCATTCTATTCCGGTTATTCTCTCATGTGGGACAAGCGCCAGAGGATAGGTTTAAAAACCAGTCTGCATTTACGTTCATATCTACATAAATAAGTCAGGGAGATTGCTTTGTTAGATACAATTTATTATGTTTTTTCCTCTACTGCAAACTTTCTCCCGTGTGAGACTTAAATGCGTCAATGCGTTGCTAATGTTTAAATGTGCAAAATACGATCGCCGATCCCCCACTGTCAGTGTGTGCCATTCCACCAGAGGCCGACAAGAAAAGTGACGGAACAATCTCCCTACGCCAGCTGCGGGCTCGATAGAGACGATTTTGATCGCTTCAGAACCACCGGATTAGTCTCACGTAGGATGCGACGATGATCGGGAAGTGGCGCGGGACAGAGCGCTCGCACTAGGCCAGTTGCGAACAACTTCAGGGTTGGCCAATGGACACTTTCGCTAAAAAATGGCGCCCATCGCATTAGTGCTTGCTCCCGAAAAATAAATATCGACTCATCAGTGCTTGAGGTCGCAGTCAGGGTCCTTCCGTTGAAGCAGCTAGAGCAGATGAGAGCTTGTTGTGCTGCTTCAAAAAGCTGGGCCATCGCTTGCGAATGACGACATTCCTTCCGAACGAATGTGTTGCCTTAACACTGGGGCAACAAGTTCTCACTCTCACTTATTACTTATCGGCGCTGAAACACACACCAGGAGCTTTATTTAATAAATGCAAGCCTTTAGCACGCACCGCTTAGAATGAATCTGCCACGCGGCCTGCCTGGCTCAGCGCTTGGCGCGCTCACTACTTCACACTACAGAGAACAGCGCCACCTACGAGTGGCATGAAACGGAGAAGCTCCCCTCGCGTTCCGTACGTGTCACCTATCCCTTCTTAGGCATCATAATCTTTAACTCACGTAGACATCCTAATCCCGAGCTCATTTGGTCGTTGACTACATCTCCCTAAAAGACAGGTAACATTCCCACTGCTCACCTTTCAAGTTTTTGCACGCAAGCAGATATTTTCCTGTCCGCTCGTGTCCGGATGACTATCCACTGCTTACCACCTCATGCCTCAACGTCAAAAATCGATAGATGAAAAGCCATGCCAAACCGACGGAGGCATCTTCACGCAAAGAAGCCCACTTTTTTATTTGCACCCGCACCTTTTGCTTAATTTCCCAAGCTTCGAAGGGTCTCGGACGCACTTTCGTGTCTGGCCATTGCTGGCCTAGAAGCTGGTCGCTGAGCGCTGACGCTTCAGCTGTCGGAGATGTTCCAGGCGGCAGTGGTCGTCCCTCTTGCTCTTGAGCGCGAAGAGCTTCCTACAAAAGCCGCACTGGAAATTACCGCGGTTGTGGTGGAGGCGCTTGTGGGCATGGGCAGAAGTGGCGCTGGCGAACTCAGCGCCGCACTTGAAGCACCGCCGTTCGCCAATGTGGGTTCCCAAGTGCAGGCCCATGATGAGCTCGTTCCTGCACAAGCGGTAGCAGATAGGACATGGCACTTTGATGGGCCGGGGCTCGCCGTCAAAATCATGCTGGTATATCTGGTGGGCGATTAGACGGCTCGGAAGGTGGAATCTTCTGTCGCAGAGCCAGCACCAGTGTATGGTGTCCTCTCCTGCGGGCCTGATGTTCAGCAGGCGACGCCTCTGGTCCGACATGTGACGCTGCTGCAGAGAAAAGAAAGCGGGATGGTCGCTCAAGGCAGCTTTACGAATCGCACTCTCGCTGTCAATTAAGTTCGCTTACCGCAATTGTTCTGGAGAGTATTTTTGTCACATGTATTGGTTGAAGTGCATGAATATCACAAATTCAATGTCGCAAACACACGTACGGTATTTATCAACTGACTGGACCACTTTAAACTATATTAAAAAATATGTACGAACATATGCCTGGAAATTTGTAATGGTCATTGTCAGTGGTGTCTCCATTAGTTGTTTATTGGCTCACCGGTGCGGGTTTCCCTGTCTACGTTGGACATATACTAGGCAGGGTAATATTTACTGCCACAGTTTTTTTTCACGCTGACTAGCGTGATGATCTCGTATGCAGTGTGCCGCGCATGGAGAGTCTGATTGATATCTCAGTACTTCCAGTAAATAGAACCCTGTACAGTGTATGCGTTCACATAGACGAGAAACCGTTACCTGTGAGCCAAACAACCAATGGACACACAATGGACACTTACGATTACAACTTTTCAACCAGGTAATATGGTTCTCTTTTAAAATCAACTACCAGGCTCCTGTAAGTTCATGAGTACCGGTCACCCTCTGAAGTTAATGTCTCTACGAAATTATCTCCTAAAGAAAGCGATGATCATATCCTTCATAAAAATTGTACGAACAAAATCCTCCCGTCGCTGGAGCTGTTACAGGCCTTCCTCTGCCCTCGTGGCGAAGGAAGCCTTTGATGAGCGACTTCTTTCGAAGTCTTAGATTGGTCCTGGCATAGCTTGGTCTGAGACGTGAACGTGACTTTTCTGATCTCTCTCTGGGTGCACGCCTAAGGTGAGATATCGTAATAACACGTCTGGTATCCTACACAAAACTAACTACCTTGGTATTTTGCAGAAACCGCGGTCGTTCAACAAAAGCGAGCTCTGGTAAAAACACAGTATCACCTTGTGAATGTTGCTTTTAACCAGCATAAAACAATGGTCATTGCAATCCTCTCAAAATTACTTCCGGCATTACGGTCGCTTTTTCTCTCTGAGTAAGAGAACGAGCCGAAGCTCGCACATATTTTCAACAAGAGTATACCTGAACTAAATATTGTGGAATAGAATCCCCAGGCAGAACAGCAACTGAAATATTTTACTTATTTAATACAGCCAGTAATTATAAACCTCAATACAAATACAGGCCTACGTGAGCCTACGGAATGTAAGCATAGTTTACCAAAAGTTTCCAGGTTAATCCTTTATAGAAAAACTTTGATCTGCATTTTAGCCTTGAACACAGTGAGAGTTGAGCCGATAAATTACAAGGTAGTGATATGAGCAGCCATGGATAGTATAGAAATAAATGGTTATATATGGGGTACTCATGGCAGTGACGGGAGCATGTGCGTCGGATATATGCAGTTTTTTTCGCTTCGTCCTTATTTGCAAGTGTTGTTCACACATCATGAGGACCCTCTAAATAGAGAAAACTTAAATTATCTGGCAGAAATGTAAAGCATGCACATTGCTAGATTGTACATTGAGTTCATCTGCCCTTTCTTAACAGTGAAAGGGTCTCCCTTATGTTAACACTGCTAAAATCTTTGATTCGGGTGGAATGCTTGCACACAGCTATCGCTCACGAAATAGCAGGGGAGACTGATTCGGTATTTTTGCCGTCTGCGGTTAAACGCCCACTCTGTGACCAGCAGAGACCACCACAGCCACTGAGGATGCCGATGGTTGTCGCAATAAAGACGGGGCTTACCTCTTCTGGTGGTACATCGGAATCGTAGCTTTCATTGGCGGCCTTTCGCTTGGCTTCCATCTCGGCCAGCGAGGGGAACCTGATGGTAAGCAGCCGGGCGATGGTCTCCCGGTCCATGGCACCGGTCTCCTTGCGAGGCAGTGTAAGTCAGAGGAACAGACGAGGCAGAGCTGCAACCGCCCAGACCCAGAGGTAAGGGGAGCCGGCGCAGCGGTTGGACGGCGCGGAGCAACACGTCAACGATGCGACATAACTCATGAGCCAAGCTAAGAAGAAATAAGCGCCACGAAAGCGAAGAGGAAGAGACCGTGCTAAAATAAATGGGCAGAAAATGTTGTCGGTATTCGCGTTTGCTAGCTGAAAAGCGCCGTAAATTCCTAATGCGTCTTGAAATCGAAGGATTCGCTGGAGATCAGTTTAAAACTCGGGGGTCTTCATATTTTAGGGTAGCAGTGCGACATGTCAATAGCTGCTTTTGCTGCATCGGTAGCTCTGAAACCGATCGACGCGTGGGAACCAACCTGCCGACTAGTTTATACACCACCGACGCTTGTAGTAAACCTCACGAATTATCGCTCATACCAATCGCACACTCTCTGTGAATAAATATTCGTGAAAATTCCAGAAACGCCAAGCTTAATAATAATAATAATTGGTTTTTGGGGGGAAAATGTTCTACGCTGAAGAAAACAAAGATTACAGCTGCAGCTGCGCCACTAGGCGATCCGTCTTTACACTTCAATCAGCCGTGAAAAAGAACTCCTTCAATAAAGTAGAATGAAGACTTTGAAAAAAACCTATAATCACAGGAAAGTCGCAGGGAAGAGCCTAGCGCATAACTAGTGCCATAAGAAAAAGATAAATTACAAATTCGTTGCAGCATCTTTTAAAAGAATGATATCTAAGGCTAATTAGGAATACAATGCAAATCTGAACACCTATTTTTCTAAACCAGTCAACCAGAAGTCTCTCATAGATACATGAAACGTACTAACGTGCTTCCCTTTTCTCATATCGTTCAGTCCACAGTGTTGCCCCCTCGAGGAGAAAAAGACCAACAGTAGTCTATAGCTCAAGGCCTGCCTGGCCGTTTTCATGTTCACACTGCCATTCCTTCAACCCTGTTTCATTTGGGTGCAGACTTCACTAGCGTCTCTATATCTCATTTTGCGTTTCTAGTAAATTGTCATCAATATGCTGCCGCTGGTATTGACAGAGTAACATTTGGCATGCTTGAAATACTAATGCAACACTGGCCCGGACCTCTTGCAGATTGTCAGATGGTCTTTTGAATAAGCCCGGATTCCAAGAAAATGAAAAACAGCGAAATTAACGTATTTTAATGCCAAAAGACATGAAGTGCTTTGATCTCGACCATATTCGGCCGATTGCTCTCACTTCAAATTTGGTTAAGCTTCTAGAATGGGTACTCTTCCGCTGCCTCACGAATACTGTTCTTCCTCTTCAAGGCTTCAGCGAGGCTCAGATTGGTTTGCCCCGTGGGCGTTCTATTCAGACCACGCACATAGACTTCGAGAGCCGTACTAGGGTTCCTATGGAGCAAAACGAGGTATCAGCTTTGGTTACGTTGGATATTGCAAAGACGTATGACAGCGTTGAACACAGCATTCTGCTTTAAAAAGTGTCTGGTGCACAACCTCCTTGGAACCTCTTCGCGTGGATAAGAGAGTTCTTAAGGAACAGATAATAAGCCTAGGTCCTGGCATTCTTTCGCCGTTGTTTAATATACTAATGTGTGGAAACGCTATTCACCCGGTCGTCAAAGTTTATGTGTATACGGATGGCAGTGATTTTTTCGCTTGTGCGAAAAAATATTCATTTCCTTTATCAACCGTTGAAACAGTAGTTAAATGCTCTGGAAGTTTGGCTGGACAGCTTGATGTTAAGTTTAAATGTCAAGAAATGTGCCGTGCTTGTTTTCCTACAGTCATCCTCTCTTTATATTTCTTTGTCGTATCCCACTATCCTGGCACCGCAGCATGATTGTGTTAAATACTAGGGTATACAATATGACCCACAGTTGGAATGGCGGCCGCAAATTAGAGTCTGTACTTAAAGGTGAGCGTGCCCTACGACGGTTGGTGATGTTCAGTAACAAAAAAATTATGTTGGCATCAGGATAGTCTGCTCTTTCTTTACAAGACCCATGTACGGCCACTACTTGAGTTCGTCTCTGTTCTCTTTACTGGATGAGAGAGGTACAAGCCTGAACCCCTGTTTGTTATGGAGCAACGCACTCTGCTGATACTGTAGAAGCTTGGGCAAGTGTGTGTGACATGGTTTTTCAGCAACGCTGGGGACAAAGGACGAGACCGATGCCGTGTCTGTGCACTTGTCTCGAACTTTGTGCTGTATATTCAATTGGTTCGAACTCCGATAAAAATTTCAAAACTGCATGCAGTATTTTCATTGCATATGTATTTTGATTTGCAAGCAATATTTCATGCAGATTTTTTACTTAATGTCCAGCAGCTACCAAATGAAACAAGCAAACAGTAATTTCTTAAAATAGTTTGAGTTTTTTTTTATTTTTCATGTGCCCGTGGGGCAACGATCCATGTGGCAAGGGGGCTGCATGGGGTGGCTGGGCGTGAGGAGGAGGCTGTGGGGGGGGGCAGGGGAAGGGGCAGAGCTTGGGTGGGCCACTGAGGGAGACGTGATGGCCATGCCTGGAGGGGTTGCAGGGCAGGAGGCTGAGGGCGCGCCAGGGCAGGGTGCTGACCCAGCACAGGGGTTAACAGGTGGCGCTGAGCCAGAAGGAGTTTGTGGCTCCTCAGAAAGAGTGTGCTACTGAGGAGGCTCGAAAGCTTGGGCACAGCGCCTCTTTCGGCCGCCCCCTCGGTCGCACGCACCGGGCAGCCACCTGCAAATAAAACCCTGTGCTGCCAGTATGTAAACACCCTGCCTCTCGCAGATGGCATCTGTGAAAGGTGAGTGTGCATTAAGACCAAGAAATGCAACGTTTAAAACAATACACTTGCTGCAAGCATATGGAAATCCAAGTTCATGATTTGACACAGAAAAACCACACGTTACTGACACACAAGGTATCCCAACAAACAACAGAAGGACTGTACAGTAGTGAAATGCAAAAAAAAGAGCTATCATGAAGACACAGCAGTCAACGTCAAAGCGGCCATTGCAGGGAAGTTCATGACAACAGATTACAATATGACAAATGGAAATTATTGGTTTGATTGAGGGCATCTGCTGCTTCTTTATGGAGTTTTATATGACTAAGACCCCCAAACTAATCACATAAACACAGCAACAGAATATTCTTCAGCTGTTATAATAATTTACAGTAAGATACAGCAAGAAAATAGCTTGGAAAAACTTGTACATGTTTAAAAGCAGGAATCTCAATATTTTTAAATTAAAAGCTGCAGCAATTCAAAATCAGATATACCTGTTTCCACCCTGCACAGCTTTGTGCCAACGAATGGGCGTTTTCCTTTTCTCCCCCGCAGGCTGAATAGTCTCTGCACAGCCACCCTCATCACTGCGCTCATCACATTGGCCGCCACCTCCTTTAGGTTGCTCCCACCTAGGCGGAGAAGCTGCTTCCTCTGAAATGAAAAATTTTCAGTTGCCCAACGGTTATTTCACATAAAAAATAACATTCTATAACCAGTTAACTTGTAGAACGCAATAGCAAAGACAACGGTGTGACTTCCAAAGAAATCGTATTATACCTGCTACAACACAGCAGCAAGTATAGTGGTTTTTTTACACCTCATGTGAAAACCACTTCTTACATTTTGACCACCGCAAGAGCATCAAGAAGTTCGATATTAAATTGTTTACCACTCGTAAGGAAATACTCCACGGTGATTCATGTCTTATGCATCACTACAGAGAAAATATGCAACTAAAATTAGCATCTATAGTTCTTGAAACTGTCCTGGTTGGAGTGTAGTACTGCACTTCAATTAATGAAAAGAATAAAAAGCAATAGCCAGGCAAAATGCTGATCAAAGCTGTCTCCTTAATTGGAAAACAACGAATAATGTTAAAAAATTAGCTCCGAAACAGCACTGCCAGTCAATCGTCTCAAACCAATAATTAAAATAATATATGTGCCACCTTAACTCAACCGAGCTTTGGGAACAAAATATAGACCAAAAATAGACTTAACATTACACTACACTAGCTTCATGAGGCTCAATACTTTGATGGAATGTGCCACAAATAGTAGTAGAGCATAACATCGTCCTGTGAATAAATAAATCAAGACAGCCTTAAAATATCTCTTGAAATCATTGTTAGCAGCACAGATACAGTACTCTGTAATTGAAACTTCAAGGTAACAGAGGTTTTCGTCTTAATCATCAGAGTTGCGCCCTCATATATCCAAGCAGGTAAACCTTGCCTTAGTAACCCATCAGTATCAGGGATGAAGAACTTGCTCATGTGGCCAAGCATGTGCTATATGTCAATGACAGCATATAATTACTAATCAAAATGTTAATTACTTATGTTAATTCTCGCCCTGTTTCCTTTGCACCTTTTCCATCAGCTGAAATTGTGCTATATACCCCGAGATGCAGCTGTGCTGTCCGTGTTAATTTCTTTCCTTTGTACCATCTTGTGTGCTTTGTTGCAGAGGTCATGAACCCTAGTTGCTACTTTTAAACGAATATGCCATGTGAACTACAAGCACTGAACTAGTAGGAAGCTAATGACAACAGGCCTGACCTACCACTAGCTGCCGTGAAAGCGGCAATGGGGATTAATTGCATAGTGCCTGCAGTCAGCTTATCGCCAAGGATCTTGATAAGGAGCACACGACTGCGCTTGGGAGCTTAGAAAGTGCACTAAATAGGGTCTATTTTGAAGAAACGTTCAATCCAATTTTAGAAGGAACAAAAACAATGCATTCATTTCGAATGTAAAAGAAGCAGAAACAACTAAGGCACTTTTTTCGAATCAAAAAGAAACAAATGTTAATTCTGTAAGGGAGTTAGGATTTTTCACTGTAATACAAGAATTAGACTTATTATAAAGTAATCTATGCAACTGTCATGTTCGGTATAAGTGGGCGCGACTGGTTCCGGAATTTTCAGTTGTAATAAAACAGACTATTACCAATGTCACAGTAACCCTACTATGTGCGGACTTTTCAAAATTCATTCATTCCAACTATATTAGCTGAAAACTTATACAAGAACAGCATGATTATGGCTTAGGCATGGCTAGCATCTACTTCTGGGGCTAAGATTTTTCAATAAATATCTCAACTACATTAAGCACCCAACAGACTACTGTAATAAAACTTTGAATGAAAAATTAAATTACCAGGGCAGCTGCTACTCTGTCATCTCTGAGAGCAGCTTCTGCCGCCTCAAAGTCTTCAATAGTGAAGGCTGGCAGCTGAGGGCACTGTGGCGGGAGGGAGCTCACGGGAGATGGTGACCGTGTCCTCGGCTCTTGCCGAGCTTGCTCCAGCCAGCTCAGCTACTGCAAGATTTCTCGCTGCTGCTGCCGTATCTCTAGCAGCAGCCGCAGCACCTTGAGCATTGCCGCTGAAACGAGCAAGGTTTCCAGTGAGGGCAGGCATTCACAGCCGATGTATATATTTACACCTCAAGGACGCAATATGAGCAATATACGGCATTTACACGCTTGCAAGTCGACATATTGTTTTCAAATTTCAAAATCCGAAATGCGGGTGTTGGCTTGCAATCGAAAATCAGAGCATCGCACGATAAATAAAGGGCAGACAAACTAGTTGAAATTTTATGTTTGCTCCACAGCTCTGCCCAGAATATTCTGCATGGTTCTTCAGAAGGATTTTTCGTTTTTTTTTTACTTTTAGCTCTATGCTCAGCACTCTTGGGAGTGCTGATAGTTGATGAAAGGGGCACTGTCCCAATTGCAGTGGAACTGCCACTCAGAACAGCAACACTTGCACGGAGTGCCGGTACCTCATGAAAAACTAAAAACAGCGCCATAAAGACAGACGGGAATTTGGGCGAGCGCTGTTTTTGGTTCTTCAATGATGCACCAGCTCACTCGGTTGTTGGTTCTTCTGCAGCTGACAAAAGTGCCGATGCTACGCACACACTTTCTCTGTGGCTCTGTTTGATGCATGCAATGTCTCCTGGTCACATATTTTACCAGTTTGTAATGTGCCGCTTCATCTATTGTGCTCAGGGCCAAGTAACGGCGCGTTCACACTTGGACATTCGGCGGCGAGAACGAGCGGAATCCGCTGCCGCGGCAGAGATTCCGCCAAAATACCCAGCGGTAAGCCTGATCGGTCCAGGACCGAATTCTGCCGCCGGAAAAAAATCCGCCGAATCCCGTCAGCCAATAGGAAGGAGAGTACGAAGTTTGGCAACAAACATGGCGACGCCCTTCGGTGCGGGGCGCCTCGCTTGGGACTGAATTCGTCGCTGTTACTGCCTTTTTGAGCGCGTTCAATGCCCATAATAGCGCCAGCGCTCTTTCACTTCGTCTCGTCTCAGCCATAAAAAAAGTGTGAGTGATAAATGTTTTTTTTTATTTTAGGTGACGATTCTTTCCTTTTTAAAAAAGGCTTGAGAGTAACCACCAGATGGCGCCATTAGGCTAGTCTTATGTATTTAAAAGCGACAATGCTAGAAATGGCGTAACGTCTGGCAAAATAGCTGCATTTAGCGTAATTAAGCGTGCATACGGTTATCGTACGTAGACAGCAAGGATGAACCTCTTGCCATATCTGTGTACGCCTTGAGCAGACGACACAGAGACGATGAGCGCAGACGAGGTGGCCGGGAAGTGTGAACGATGCAGCTTTTTCGGCGGCAGAGGATTTCGCTTGCTCTCTCCGCCGAGTGTCCAAGAGTGAATGCCCCATAAGCATTCGGTGCTTCTTCACGAATATGTTCAAGATGGCTGTCATCCTTCACAGAACAACTGCGCACCTGGCCGCAAGTTTGACATATCAGAACGGGTAATGCAGATGTGGTGGCTGCCTCGAGGAAACATATTTGTGGCTGTTCTACACGATGTCATGGTGAGATTGTTTGTGAAGTGCGAGATTTTGCAGGACGATGAACTGCTGTGGAGGATTTCACTGGACGTCAGAACAATTAACACCCAGTGCGACTGCAGCATCGATGATTGTAATGTAAGCCAACACTGGGCGTCAACATGCTCTCCATTAAGCTACTAAATTGCCGTTGATTCCACCACAAGGCACAGCTAAACAGAAAGGTATTTGTTCTATACAACTGCTCTATCTGTTGCAGATCTAAATGTCACAAATGCACCATGTACTGACAATGCCTTAGTTAAAAATAGCTGCTCTGAATACTGTTCCTTCTATGTACCACCAATTTTCTATTCAGCTTGGTTGCCATTTTGATTGCTGTCACATCATGGCAAGGATGGAAACAGCCATAAGTGTATTCTTCCATCGTGACAACAGCTGCCAGTGGGAGTGAGAAAGCACAGCAAGCTGGGCACATAAAAAATAGATGCAGAAAAACTAGAGAAACTGTATAGAGTACAGTGACCACTTTCCAGTCCTGAGCCACAATCTGTAATGTTTTGTTTTATTCCTATTGGTCCTTCGTCTTGAAAAGGTTGTGGTTTTCTAGTGACATAGGCCAAGGGAAACAACAATAACAGGACCAAAACCACAATCCAAAACCAAAAGAAAGAAATTAAAGGAAACAAACTGCTGCTCGCCGGGAACACACACTGGAACTAGTTAGTAGGAATGAGATAGAGCTGTGGAAGTGTCAAGTAGCAAATTTTATCACCGCTTAGGTTCAGGACGACTTCTATTGAGAATTACTTGCAGCAGGCATATTTATGCAAACAGTGGTCATTTGCAAAGCGCACGTTTTGAAATATCCTCCAGCTAGGTCTCCTTTAAGGCAAAACAGAACTTCTACCAAGGCCTGTTCAGGCTCATACTTCAGAACAAATAGATTCTTATCCTATCCTCTCACTGCATTCTCGTCTTTTCAGGCTCTTCATATACAAGTAAAGAAAGCGAAAGCCTTACGATCGCTAGTCACTTCCTCCACATCCTCAAGGTCGCCTGCAGTGGAGGCTGAACTAGCCGGGCAGCCCGCAGTGAAATTTGCACCAGCTGGTGTTGTGGCCGCCTCCATTGAGTGGCTAAGCAGGGCTGAAGTTTGACACGAACATGAAGCATAAGTGTTGATGCAGGAAGAAAGGAAAAATTACTCAGTACAACACAGGTAATGCTACACAGATAATGCCAAAATGCTACATCAGCACTTCTGCTGAAAGGACACATATATATACACCGTAACTGCCTCGTACAGAATTAGCATTAAGCATTTATGAGCTCCCATTCCTTAAGACCATGCTTGTTCAGGGTGTCATCTCATTCTACCAGATTTAATAATTTAAACTGCTTCTTTATTCTGGCAGGCCCTCAAAAAAACAAAAAGCCATAACGAAGCTGTATGCTGCTCCAGCTGGTATCATGCTGCAAATTTGAAAGCACAAGAACAACTTCAATGAGAGAACCGGAGAGTTGAGTTGTATGCTACAGGTGAGATTAGCCTTGCTTATCCTGCTGGCAATTGATCCACCGTAGCGTCACTTATATGTTAATAACAAACTAAAACCTGTCGGATTTTCCCCGCTATGCACACAGCCACTTATAATAGTACATATTCAACTCCCGCAGTTACCATCTATGTACGCACTCACTCACAGTATAAAATAGTCCACTGCAGAAGGCACCATCTACGCACACAATCAATCACTGTAGACTATAGTCCGGAACCGGACTATGGTCTACTATAGTCATAGAACTACTATAGTAGAACCGGAGAGGACAAGCGCTACTCATAGCAGTTTATTCAGACATTTCTGATAGCAGCCCACCAGCGCAGCTGTAGCCAGCATCGACTTGCATAAGGTAATCGCCAAAGGCAGAACAAGAAAATTATAACTCACCAGCATACAATCAAAGGATGGTGCCACGTGTGTACAATGTGTGATGAGACCAAAACACGTACTGTATAATTACCATAATTTACTTGCACGTGGACAATAATTTCTGAAGCACAGTTACAGAGCTTTCGCTCACGCACTTATCACCCAAGCCATAAAAAGAGATGCTTCCAGTACCTCCTTCTCAAGTTCATTTTTTTTGCCTCGTCCCACGATTACAATCCTGTGCAGTTCAGGAAAGCATTCAAGGCAGTTACCACAATGAAGTTTTGATCCGCTGTCTGTTCCAAAAGAGTATTGTGGAAAATTTCATTTTTGTTTTTACTTTGGCCCTTGGATTTTCTTTAAAATGTCCTTGCAGTCGACACAACACAGCTGTAAGTTAAGCCCAAAGAAATAAAAGTACCCAAGGAGTCTTTGCTTCGGTCTGACTGCTGCGAACGGGTGATGCACCAATCCTCCTGCTCTGCCGGAAGCACACACTTCACTTCTTTTCTTGTGGTGCGTCGGTGATCACGGCATGCGCCTTTCTCTAAGGCCCCCTCCTCTCTGTGCTCAACTCGAAAAAAGTAATGCTGGAAGTGCCTTTCAGACAGTTTTGTGGAAGCTTGCTGCTCTTTTATGGAGGGAGTAATTCGTAGTCATACGTGCAGTGATGTTCAGAAACGCGTCCAAAGCAAACACTTGCAACAATGCATGACAGCAACGCATAGATAACACAAAAAATTGTATATATATGGTTTTGCAGGACTGCAGAACTGGGGAGTGGGGCAGACAGGGGACCTTTGAGAAAAGGGAACCGTGATTACTGACGCATCACAAGAAAAAAAGCGAAATATGCACTTTCACCCAAAGAGCCTGAATGATAACAAATGTAGGAGTAGCGATTATACTGCCATTTTTTCATGCCTCACGTGACCTGTAACCACACGTTGACGTCGCGGTCAATGTTTAGCTGCTTAAACTGAAGCCAAAACAGCACAAGAAAATAGATTGTAAATTATATAGCAGCCAAAAGAAAATACCACATGGTAATCCATGTGTAACAATGCCTTACAAATATATTAAAGATGAAAACACTACCCAAAAGGAAGGTTTCTATATCCTTAATACACCGGCCAGTTTTGCTGATGCACACTTTGCCATAGTTGAGTGGTGTCCTATAGGCTACACCAGCGCAGCAAGAACGTGCATGTTTTGGTGCTTCTTCTGGCAGCTAGTACGAAAACATGGCTTTTCCTCTACAAGTTTTCATAACTGTAACAGCTTACGTGGCACAGAAAACGCCAGCCGTATGCCATACAGAGAAGCAGTTATCCTCAGCTTATGAGACTGTGCAGTTAGGGCATAACCTCATACTTTTAGAGATCAAAATATATGAGGTTCCAAGAACAAAATGTATTAGGTTACGCCCTACAGCACAAAGCTTTTATAACCTGAACAAAACTGCCTCTAAGTATGGCATACAGCTGGAATTTTTGTACGCCATGTAAGCTGTCGCAGCAATGCAAGACTTGTAGAGGAAAGGCCGGATCGCCATACTGACCGCCGGAAGAAGCCCCAAAACGTGCATGTTCTTTGCTGCACTGGTGTCATCTATCGAATACCACACAGCTGTGGCAGTGTACATCAGCCAAACTGGCTGGTGTATTAACGACCGCCTCACAGAGCGCCCACGCCCTTTGGAACAGGCGGTGGATTGAATCTGCCACTTCATTGTGGGGAATGCCACGGACGCTTCCCTGAAGTGCACAGGACTGCAATCGTGGGATATGGCAAAAAAAAAAACAAACTGAAAGGGAGATACTGAAAGTGTCTCTTAGTCATGGCTTACGAGGATTAATGTCCCAAAGAACCTTAGCTGGAGCAACTCAGTAGAGAGCTCCGATAGTTCCAGCCACCTGGTGCTCTTTAACGTGCACAGACATTGCACAGTACACGGGGAGCATCTAGCATTCCACCTCCACTGAAGTGAGACCACTGCAGTCGGGATTGAGCCGGCACCTTTCGCGTCAGCAGCCAAGGTCCTTAACCACAAAGCCATCGCGGCAATTTGTGTGTCGAGTGTATGAGCGAAAGGCTCTGTGACCATGCTTCGAAAAGAGCTGCTGTTCATGGGCAAGTCGCATATGGTTTTTATAGCACATGCTTTGGTGTCAGCAAGCATTGTACACACGTAGCACCATCCTTTGCTTACATTCTGATGAATTACAATTTTTAAATTCTCTCCTGCCTTTGGGTGTTACATTGTGCAAGTCAATGCTGACTATGACTTCACAGGTGGGCTGTTAATGAAAAATATTTCTGAATAAATCCAGTTGTGAGCAGCATTTGTCCCATCCAGTACTCTTGTCCTGTCTTCTGTGCACTTTTAAATTTTCAGTACAAAAACTATATTCTACCTTCCATCCTTTGCTTGAAAACAGTGAAATGCTAAACTTCATGACTCAATTTTTACAGTTCCTCAATACAATTGCTTTTCTCGGCAAACCTATCGTTGCAATGTTCTTTTAGGTGCTTTTTAAAATTGCCAGTCTAGCCAATGTAGACACTAGGGGGCTGCGGTGCTCTCCAGCCAAATCTGAATTTCTCAGATTCCGCAACATCAGATCCCTTGCGCAATCCCCACCGGCCATCGAACTCAGTATTCGCAGAGTCCCCATTCCTCGAGTGCCCAAAATTAAAATCTTGGGCTTAATTCTACAAGAACACGGCTTCAATGGTGACGTAATTCGGAAGCTTCAGGGAACCTCGCAGCAAATTATGCGACTCATTCGCCGCATTAGTAACCGCCACTCGGGCTTGAAGGAAAGCAATACTCTCCGTTTAGTACAAGCCTTTGTGATAAGCCGCATAGCTTACGTATGCCCTTACCTACATCTCAAGTCAGCTGAAAAAGAAAAAGTGGAGGCCATAATCAGAAAATGCGTCAAACAGGCAGTTGGGCTACCCATGCACACAACGACTGAGAAAGTGTTAAGTCTCGGTCTTCATAACACCCTAAGCGAGATTATTGAAGCGGTAACCGTCTCGCAGTACGAACGACTATCGGCCACACCAACTGGCAGACACATTCTGTACACACTAGGCATAACATACGAACGACAAGGCGGACCCACAACTGACCTTCCCAAACATATACGCCAGCTTCTGGTCATTCCTCCACTACCTCGGAACATGCACCCAGATTTCCACGCTGAACGTCGTACAGAGAGAGCCAAATCATTAGGCAAACGCTTTATTAATGATACCTCTGTGGTATATGTAGATGCGGCAGATTCTTCGGCTGACAAGATGGTAGCTGTGGTCACCACGGAACGTGGTACACTCATAACTGGGGGCACTATACGCACTCAGCACACACATGTTGGAGAAGAAACAGCCATCGCTCTAGCCATTGTGGGATCCTCGGCAGAAACCATTGTCAGCGACTTAAAATTGGCTATACGTAACTACACGTTTGGAAGAATCTCCCCACAAGCAGCACGGATTCTGCGAAAGTATCAGCACACGCGGCGCATTCGCCTAATCTGGACGCCTGCTCATGCTTCCCTTGCTGGTAATGAGGCGGCTCATAACCTAGCTCGAGAACTGTCCCGCCGAGCTGGGTCGTGCAGCCCACCCGCCCTATACTCTGGCAAGGACAGGTTGTTTTCTTACAGAGAAATCCTGCAGCACTACAGGCTTGCAAGACTCAGATTCCCCCCAGCAGATAAAACGCCCTCCAAGCAACAGGCCAAAGCCTGGCGTAAACTTCAAACTAACACCTATCCAAATCCCCAATTGTGTAGCTTCTATTCGGAAGGACTCTACTCAAACAAATGCAAAAATTGTGATGCGAAAGCCGATCTAAATCATATGATCTGGAACTTCCCGCAGTCCCTACCCGCGAGTACTTCATTACCGACTCTGCTCATTGGGAGGCTCTATTGCTACGCCCCGACCCGGGGATACAGATCAAGATCCTCCAGCTGGCTGAAGACGCCGCCGCTGCCCAAGGGATAGCGGCCACCGTTTAAGCGGGGGGCGACTTCGTGTCGCTCCTCTATATCCGCTGGAAATAAAATTTCACAACCAACCAACCAACTGTCACATTCGGAACACGGGACGCTGTAAACAACGCCAGGGTACATTTTTCTCAGAATGTCTGACATCAACCAGCGCATGCTTCAGTCTTCTGAGGGTACAGCGCATGCCTACACAGGTGTGACTGGTGATTTTAAAGCCACCCAAAAGAACATTGTAACAACGATGAAAACCAAGAAGTGATCTCTAAAGCTACCGCCCAACACTCTGTATCAACTGGCCATGACATCGTCTAAGGATAGGGCACACGTGTTGACAACTGAAAGAATCTGTTCCGTTGGCTTCACCTCAAATTGTTCTTAAGCCCTTGAAAAAAACTTCGCCCTCTTGAAAGGTTTTCAAGGACTCGCATGGACTCTGTGGTAAAGGGGTTTTTGCTATGCAGGAAAGCAGACTTAATGCAGTTTTGCAACAGGGCCTTAATTGAGCTCAAATTCATGAGTCACCCATATGCATTTTTTGCGGTCAATAAAAACCAGGCACGGCTAGAGGGTGGGTGTCCCCCCTTTCTCCCATGTGATATTACCATAAATTCACTAAGCCAAAACTGAAACAATGCAAATCTAAAGACTAAACACAGATAAAGGCTTACAGGGTGGTGATATCAGCCGGGGTGGCGATGGCAGCTGGGGTGGTGGCGATGGCAGCTGGGGTGGTGGCGATGGCAGCTGGGGCGGTGGCGATCGCAGCCGGGGTGGTGATGGCAGCCTCGGCGGCGATGGCAGCCGGACTTCAGGCCCATGCGGACCTTCATTGCCTAAAACAGAAAAATGCGTGCATATTTAGAATATGCAATAATTTTGGTAATGTTTAAACATTTAGGGTTTTCCAATTGCCATAAATTGCAGAGCTTTCGACTGCAGAGCTGATCTCGAATTTTCTAGCTTTTTTCTCCGCATTCTTGTATGATCCTGAAAAAGATTAGAAATCAAACACCCAACTCAAGTGCAGTTCACACTAAAATTGCTGCTTCACATGAAAATAAGGCAAACTTTTAATGCAACAATTCCTGGATATTACTTTTAATGCAACAATTCCTGGCTATTACAAAAACTAACACCTTACAGTAGGCATCTGGGGTTGAACATCTTGAAGCAGCCTGTGGGCTATGAAAGGAAATGTAGGGAAGGGATGTAGATTATCATGTGACCTTGGTGGCCAAGCACACAGCCTCTGTGGTAGCATCAGTGGCCTTTGCTGCATATGTGGTTTATTTCCTGCTAGGCTAGAAGGTGGTGGACGATGATGCACGACTGTTTTCCACTAGAATTTGTACACACAAGGTGCCACAGCTGGCACAGGGCAGGGTCAACTGGAGGGACATGGGAAATGCCTTTGTTCTGCAGTCAATGCAATTAGACTGATAATGACAACTACATATGTAAAGAAATTTTCTGCATAGATACCGATCAGTGGTACAAATATTTCCTGTTTTTATATCTGGGCAGTGTGCCGAGAATATATGGGTATGTGAACAAAAACCTGAAGTGCGGCAGAGTTTTGATCGTAGTATATAAAGTGTCATGCATGGTAAATATTGATGCGTTTTGCGTGATCAGCACGATTACTGCAAGTTGTCTGTGATTGATAATGATATGCTATTTTGCAATTAGTGTATGCTCAGTATGCATCTTTCTGTGATGCCTCTATCACTGGCCTGTTATTTACATGCAGCAGTAAAGGTCCAGGTTGCTACAAGGTAAAATGCACATGTTAAAGAAGTCTGAAGAAACAAGCTATTAATAGCACCATTCCCCGTGCATGTGCCACAGAGGCAAGAGGCAGCTTAAGTAGGTGGAGGATATAAACTTGGGTGCACACATACTCGCCACTGCTAGCTCTATCTTTGTTGCATTAGAGCCTGTAGGCCTTCAAAGTGTACCTTCAAAGTCGTAGTACATGTCAGCATAGTCATGCCCATTTCTTCAATTGCATTGTCACATGTGTCCGAAGCTGAAGGGAGCAAGCATGATATATGATTAACCTGACAGAATGAAAGCAGGTGCCAAGGACCAAGGCAACGCTAAAGTGATGCCCTTCCTGGAATAGGCCTCCGCCATATTTCCAAAATAACGAGGTGGTGCTGCAGTCGCTATCAGCCTCACAGCAGGTAAAAGGCCAGGAAGCCAAACAGTGGTGCGGTTTTGATTACGTATTTTGGAACCTTAAGGTGCAATTTATGTTTATTTGCATAACAAGAGCGGTAGGTGCTTCGAGCTTAGTAATTTAACATGAAGTACAGGTTCGCCCACCTCCAGTTTGAACACTGCTCCGGGCCACCGGTGCTCTGCGCAGTGCTTCTCGAGTGCCTGAGTAACTAGCGTGCAGGTGCAGTGAAAACCATAGGCGTGGCTTTCGCCGCGTTCTTTGCTGCAGCGCGCCAGCACCGCTAGATTGAGCTCGCCTTGCAGTGAAGACCACTTTCGCATTCAGCGCAGAGCGCCCAGAGAATTACTGTTTTCAACACATCAACTTAGAAGCCCCGCACCTGAGCGTGTTTGAGATCTGCATCTCCGGTAGCAAAGGCTTTTCGTTATCGTTTTTTTTTCTTGCAATCAACACATAATAAAAGGCAGATACCGAGAAAAACTTTGTCCAAGTGTGAGTTCAAGCGGTTTACTTGGAGGCTAGCGCCACCACTTAGCTGAAATATTTTATAATTTCAAGCACTTCTTGCCCAGCAGCCAGAATAAGCCGCTTACTCACGAGTGCATTCATCCGTTCTAAGCGCCGCTCGGCAATGTTAATGCTTAATATATGGTGCAATGCCATGGAGGGAGATTAATACAAAGCCAGTATGAACACCAACACTGCACCGTAAAAATGGTAAAAAAAAAGTGAATGAAAAACATGGGCATGTTTTGCTCACCTGCGGCAAAACAGCGGCCGCATATGAGCAGCAACCAAGCCCGGCTTTGAGACCACTGAAAATCATTTCCACAAGAATGCTTCGGTGTGTGAATTCATCAGGCATTATTTTATCAAAATTGTGAAGCTCCCTAGCAGCCTAGTCCATTGTGCGTTAAGCTAAATAAGCAAATAAAAAAATTTCGCCTAACATGCACCTGTATTTCCAGCCAATAAATTTAGCACTGGCATTGTACTGGGGTGCGGCACTTTGAGCCGATGAAAGCACCCATGAATCGGCCTATTCTAGGCGCTCGGCACGAAGTGCTTCAAATTATAAAATATCGCAGCTAAGTGGCGGATGGCTCCAAGTAAACTGCTTTAAATCACACTTGGATGAAGTTTTTCTTCGTATCAGCCTTTCATTATGTGTTGATCCCAAGAAGAAAATATAAGCAAAAGCTTTTTCCACCGTGGATGCAGCTCTCAACCACGCCCAGGTGCTCGGTTTGTAAGCTGCTGCATCAGAAACAGTAATTCCCCGGGCGCTCTGCGCTCAATGCGAAAGTGATCTTCGCTGCAAGGCGAGATTAATCCAGCAGTCTGGCATGCTATAGCAGACGAGGCGGCGAAAGCCATGTCTATGTTTTCCACTGCACCTGCGCGGTAGTTACACAGGCACGCGAGAGGCGCTGCGCAGAGCGCCGGCTGCCCGAAGCAGTGTTCAAACTTCAATTGGACAGCCCTGTACACGCATGAGCTTCCAAGGACCACGTACACATATTGTGCGAAACACTATGACACCATGTATATATATTGTATATATGGTTGGTGGCAAGCAGAAAGCATGTTGCTGCAACTTAATTCTATGCTGGCCATTGTAATGATATTACACGTCCGTGGTGCTCCGAATAGCTGGCGTAATCCTAACTCTAGCGCATTACTTGGGTGAAGCGCCAGAACCAACTCAACCGAGGAGGACTGCACTTACTGTCTGCTGACATCTGCCATGCAATGGGTTGCCAGTTAGCACTACACTCCATCCATGTAATCCTCATTGTCTTGCAAAGTGTTTCACTCATCAGTTAATTAGCTTAACCTCTTAACAAGTCGGTTGCCAAGCACTGCAAATGTTGGAAAGATACAATGACTCAGATCGAAAAGTACCACTACATTACAAACTACAGCTTGTGCACTCAATTATAGTAGGATACAACGTAAAAAAAAACGGCAGTTTGTAACGCTGGGCCATAATGCACAGAATCCTGTATTTCTTCCCTGGCCAGTCAGAACAGTAAGTGAAATCAGCTTCCTAATGTGCAACTATATTGAAGTATGAAACCAGCCAGGCACCAAAATTCTAGAATACAGACCTTATAAGTTTTTCCTGTGATTAGCTTCTAGCTTGCGCTAAAAGAACTTTTAACAACGGACTACCTTGTCGTGGAGGCATTCTGTGCAGTTGCCCTGAATGTGGGCAGTGTTTCACTGCGGTACCGTCGATGCCAAGAGGCACTGCTTATACAGGGTGGCCAGTTTTTCTAGCACAATAGCCCCACCATCCTTCAACAAATCTGTAGTTGCCGCGTCCTCCGCAGCTGCTTTCCCTTTTTTCATAGCTTCTAAAGCTTTCTTAACCTCGGTATTCGTTACTGGCAGAACGTTTTATTGCTCTTCTTTACTGCCAATCTCATTGTCCTCACTACTCTGAATAATGTATAGGTCAGTATAGAACTCCTCTGCTACTTTGACAAACTTGTCCATATTAGTGATGACATTGCCCCCTTAATTGTACCTAAGCGCCTATATATCTGATCTTTGCCTATGCCTAATCTTCTTTTCACTGCTTCCAGGCTGCCACAGTTCTTTAGAGAATGCTCGATTTTCTCCATATTATACTTCCTTATGTCGTATACTTTACGCCTGTTGATCAGCTTTGATAGCTCTGCCAGTTCTATCTTGTCCGTTGGGTTGGAGGCTTTCACACTTTCTCATGTCTTAATCAAATCTTTCATCTGCTTGGATATGTTACTGGTCAATAACTTCTTCCCTGCACTCCTTCCCTGAACTACTTCTTCACTGCACTCGGTAATATCTCTCAAATTATTGTTCACTGCGTCTACACTGAGGTTGTCTTCCTCGATTAAAGCTGAACATGTGTTCTGTAGCGAGATCCTGAATTCTTCTACCTCTCCTCTCACCGTTAATTTGTTGATGGACTTCTTTACTAGTCTTTTCCGCTCCCTCTTCAAGTCCAGACTAATTTGAGACCTAACCAATCTGTGGTCACTGCATCACATCTTTCTGATTATTTCCACATGCTGCACAATGCCAGGGTTAGAACACAGTTTGAAGACAATTTCATTTTTAGTCTCCCCGTTAGGGCTTTTCGATGTCCACTTTCGGTTCTTCCGTTTTCTGAAGAAAGTATTCATGATATTCAAGTTTTTGCGTTCAGCGAACTCAATACCTACCTTCTGCTATTCCTAGTGCCAACGCCATATTCATCTACTGCCTGGTCTCCAGCCTGCTTTTTGCCAACATTGACACTGAAGTCTCCCATTAGTACAGAATACTGCGTTGTTACTTTCCCCATTGCTAATTCTACATTTCGCAGAAGCTTTCCACTGCCTGGTCATTATGACTATATGCAGGCGATTAGGCCTGTGGGAAGACAGCTAGCCGTTCTCATGTGGGCTCTGCAAGAAACAGGCAAGCGTTGGCAAGGCTGACATATTCAGTTGATCTACTTATATTAGGGCATGAAGCAGGCACTTGTGTGTGTTGAAAGCTCCCGCAACGCACACTGGTGACACACTAAGCTAGCTACGCTTTTCTCGGTACTGTCATGCCCACTTATAACTAATATGACAGTCACTGCGATCGCATTCATTTTATCCAGGGTTCGTATTCCCTGTACATTCTCTACTATAGTTTAAAATAAAAGACAAAATCGGTGTTAAATTTTTGTAAGGCTTTTAATTATTGATCGCCAACCACGTGCAGTAATTTTGGTTTCAAAGCTGCCCCTGCCTTGTGCGCCCAATGCTTTTGCTTACTTAAAACCAACAGGTACATGCACATGCATCGACTGACACCACAGCTTGTTGGTGCGCACTTGGTCTACAGCTCTAAAGGAGTATAGACACACAATTTTTGGTTGAGTGTTTTCTTTCAAATGATGCGGTAGACATCAGTGTATACACAGATCACTGCGTATTATTCGCCTACAACCGCTAAATAATTTATACAGTTGACTCCCGATATTTTGAAGCCGCTTAATTGGAATTTCCAGTTAATTAGAAGTGAAGCATAATTTGGTCCCGTCAGTTTAGGATATAACACTACTGAAGAAATCACTCGATAATTGAGCGTTATTATATAGACTGGGTTCCTGATAACTGCACTGTCATGGTGCAGCAAATGTTGCAATGCAGAGAGACATCCTCCTGTTTGTATGATTTCTCTGTGCTGCTGGCAGCAGGAAAATTTCATAATGATATCAGCAGCTCTTCTATGTCATTACTTTCAAGCAATTCGTGGAACAGCGTTACAAATATATATTTTCACAGCAAAAGTGATGAAAGAAGAAACCAGTGGATCCTTCAAGTGACAAAGCAAACCATCCGATTCTGTACACCTATCTTTCTTCGACTAGTTCACAGTGCCACTGCAATGTGGAGTCAATTTCATGCAAATTAGCAAAACATTGTAGTAGATAAACTTGTTAGCATGAAATCCATTTGCAACAAAGGTCGATGACTGTCATAAAAAGGAACGGCTAGAACAAAGACATTTTGGGGTTCCCTTCGTTACAGCAATGTTCAACTGAATATTTTAAGCAACAGCAATTATTCGCCATTTATAAGGCTCTGATTTCCACCTTCAAGAGTGCACACTGCCGCTCTTGAAGGCCTTCGAAATCACCACCCAGTTCCGTGCTGCTTCACTGTCTCAATACATTATACATGGCCCGCATGTCGCATTCAGTGCCCATCGGTTGCCAGGCGGTCATGCTGTGCTGAAGCACTGCCAGACTGCCTCTAGCTTACCGCTGCCTCTGTTTGCTCACACAGAGTTGATTCGCGTCCCTCGGCCGCTTCACTATGGTTTTGTGCATTATCCTCAGTGGCTCCAATCATAGCGACAGGTACAGGCACATGAAGAAGCAGACTAACATGAACTTAGCGCAAGAACTCCAAAATCCCAGAGCACAAACAGCTGCAGTTGTGCCTGCCTCGGACTAAGCAAGACAATTTGGACCCCAAGAGCCTCAATTTACATGAGTGCAGAGTTCACTTTGTGACAGATAAGAGGTTTGGGTCGTGAACATAATGTCTGCAAAACTATGGTGAGCAAGGACTACACCCTGAAGAAGTGAATGTTTTTGTTTCGAGTGAGGCCATCTGACTTGTTTGACAACCCAAACACAAACTGGGCCCTGCGTCACTGCATATACCTTGGCTACAGCACTAGGCAAAGTGGTTCAGATCACCACGGCCACAGCCAGCAACAACGGCAGAGAGGACAGCGTGCTGAGGCCGAGCATTAGGTATCGTAGACTCGTTGCAGACAGGATCCTCGACCAGCAGCTCGTGAAATATTTTTGTACCTCCAATGATTTGAGGTTTGCATTCTTTCTAATGTCACTAAGCTGGAAGAGTAAACTAGATAGTTCACGATCCCTGTGGGTCACTTCAGACCACATCAACATCTATCATTGTATCGTAACCCGGCCACACTATGTATGCATCCATATTGTCGCACATTTCAACCTTTTGTGCAGCGCACATGCACCGATCCAGCAAGTTCAAAGTAATAGCCTGCATTGAATAGCCGATTCCCCTGTGGAGGCAGCATCACGCCTGAAAGGATAAGGATATAATCCAAAGCATCTAAGGAGCAGTCAGGCCACGGAAGGCGGACGGTCTGGGATCGAGTGGTTTGGCGGCATGGCCGCCAGCGCTTGATAGATAGGGGCAGAAGTCACGTCACGAGCAAGCCATGTATTTACTCAATTGCTGCTGCAGCTAACTGTGCAGCAACTAGTGTTCATCTCCTGAGTCGTACACAATTGGTTTGAAAGTCATTGAAATGCCCATGTGATAGATAAATCTTTTCAATTACGAGCGATAAACTTGGACAAGAACAAAGCACAGTCAGTCCTAAATGTTTTCAAACCTGTAGAGTCCAGTGACCTGGAAACTGGATATCACCATAAAACAAGGCACTGCAGTGTTTGAGTCACATGCGAAATTGAACTGGCAATCGCTTTTGATGCAGATGAAGCAATGACATCAGCTCACAAATGCATGTGTGCATCATTCATTAACCTCCCAGTTTTAAAACAAATTAGTCACTTGACAGGCTAGCAAAAGGCGCCCGTGTGCTGTGAAGTGTTGACGCACGTTAAAGACGGTTAAACAAATCCGGGGCCCTGCAATACAGCGCCCGTCACAGCCCATGCGTCGCTTCGGGATGCTAGACACCACAATTCACAATTGCACACATTGCGTTATCCCGGCAATAAAACCACTTACAGCATGTTGTGACGACCGTGACTGGGCAGCGGAACCACTCGCACCCTGGGGCGGATGGGTCCGCCTCCTCTCAAGCGAGGTGGATTACCTCCGCGGCTCGCTTCTTCGGCCAGTGGCAATGCTGCCAATCATGAGACAGCCACCCAACAGGGATGACAGCCAGGCTGTCGTCCTCCATCGGGAACTTCACTACCGCAAACGATTTTGGTGGCATGCTGCAAGGAGTAAAGTGATGCAAACAAAGATTAGTGCGTAAACAATGATTTTTCACAAGCTCGCTCGCCCTATTCTCACGTGTCCTCTCGCACGAAGGTCTCGCGACACTTCTCGGAAGCAATACAACGGAGCGTTAAGAAAGTAAGTGCATGAAAATGCACACAATTGAAGGTGCACATGTCGTCGGTCCGAACCAATGTAGCAAGCTAGCCTCCCACATGACTATAAGATAGTACAATTATAGAACAGGGCAACAAATGACGCCTCCCTCCTTATTGCTACTCATGACAGTAGGCTCATGAGGAAACAAAAAAAGCTACTAACAAAAAAGCATTGTAACGGGGGGTTTGTTACGAGGTGCTGGGGCGACGGGAACGGCAACGGCAGCAGTCTGGGATCAGATCGGCAAAAGACACACACAAGCGTAGCGCTGGCAAAAACTCTCGAGAACACTGTCACCTCGTCTTCGTCTTTTCAAATCATCCGACGCATCTTCTTCTTTAGCCTTACAATCACCCCGGGGACAAAGGGAGCCATCCTGGCGACTTACGATGATGGCAAGACGGCGGAGTCGTAGTAGGGCTTGAGGCGCTGGACATGAACGGTCTCCCGTCCTCGACGGCGGAGATCAGGAGACGGCGTGAGGGGTTCCACGATATAATTAACCGGAGAGGTGCGCTCCAGCACACGGTAGGGACCATGGTACTTCGCAAGAAATTTTGAGGAGAGACCGGGAGTTCCTGAAGGGATCCAGAGCCACACAAGTGCACCAGAAGTGTAGTTCGGTGGGGTTTGGTCTTGGTCGAGGCGGGAGCGCTGGCGATGCTGGGTGTCAGTGGTGAGTGACCGGGCAATTTGGCGGCAGGCTTCGGCGTGTTGCGCGGCGTCGGAAACAGGCCGATATTCGGATTCATCAGGGCGGTAAGGGAGGATAGTGTCGATAGTAGCAGAGGGTTGGCGGCCGTAAAGTAGGAAGAAAGGAGAGAATCCGGTGGTAGACTGCGTAGCGGTATTGTACGCATAAGTAACGTACGGAAGGACGAGATCCCAATTCGTGTGGTCAGAAGCGACGTACTTGGAGAGCATGTCTCCGAGTGTGCGGTTAAATCGCTCAGTGAGGCCATTGGTCTGCGGATGATAGGCGGTGGTAGTTCGGTGAATCGTGTTGCACTCTTTGAGAAGCGCCTTCACCACCTCAGATAAGAACACGCGGCCTCGGTCACCGAGCAGTTCACGAGGTGCACCGTGGCGAAGGATAAATCGGTGCAAAATGAAGGAGGCGACGTCCGTCGCTGTGGCAGCCGGAAGGGCAGCAGTTTCGGCATATCGTGTAAGGTGATCCACCGCTACTATAGCCCAACGGTTGCCGTCTGCAGTGTATGCAAGCGGACCGTATACATCAATGCCAACGCGGTCGAACGGGCGTGGAGGGCATGGTAATGGCTGCAGCTCAGCAGCAGAACGATGGGGAGGTGTCTTGCGACGTTGGCAGGGAATGCATGCGCGCACGTACTTCATGATAAAGGTGTACATTCCGCGCCAGTAGTAGCGCAGCCGTATGTGAGTATAGGTCTTGAAAACGCCCGCGTGACCGCTGTGGGGGGCAGCATGGAAGTATGCGCATATCTCCGAGCGTAAGTGACGTGGAATAACGAGCAGCCACTTGCGACCTTCGGAGTTGTAGTTACGGCGATAAAGTAGGGTGTGACGGATCGCAAAATGGGCAGCTTGGCGGCGGAGCGCACGTGACGGTGAAGCAGCCGTCGGGTTGGCGAGAAAGTCGAGAAGGGAAGCGATCCAGGGATCCATGCGTTGCGCTGAAGGCATGTCGCTGAGGCGAAGCAAGGGCAGAGAAGCGTCGGAGGTGGAAAGGCTGGCGATCTCGGCTGGAAGGGGGCAGCGTGACAGTGCATCGGCGTCTTGATGCTTGCGGCCGGTGCGATACACGACGCGGATATCATATTCTTGCAAGCGAAGGGCCCACCTAGCGAGGCGGCCGGAGGGGTCTTTCAGGTTGCAAAGCCAACAGAGCGCATGGTGGTCGGTCACAACGTCAAAAGGGCGCCCATAAATGTACGGTCGAAACTTCGCGAGGGCCCATACAATCGCCAAACACTCTTTTTCAGTTACGGAGTAGTTGCGTTCTGCTGGTGTGAGTGTGCGGCTAGTATAAGCAACGACGTATTCGTCAAAGCCAGGTTTTCGTTGGGCGAGGACAGCGCCGAGGCCAACACCGCTGGCGTCCGTGTGCACTTCGGTAGGAGCGGCCGAGTCGAAATGGCGCAGAATGGGCGGCGCCGTGAGGAGACGGCGCAAGGTGGTGTATGCGTCGTCGCACGCTGAAGACCACAGTGATAAATCCGCACTTCCAGACAGCAGTTGAGTCAAAGGCGCAGCAATGGACGCAAAGTTGCGAATAAACCGGCGGAAATATGAGCACAAACCCAGGAAGCTGCGCAGGTCTTTGATGGAGGTAGATTTGGGAAAGTCAACCACAGCACGAAGTTTCGCTGGGTCGGGACTGACGCCCTGCTTAGAGACAACATGACCTAAGATGGTTAATTGACGAGCGGCAAAACGGCATTTTTTTAAGTTCAGCTGCAGGCCGGCGTCAGAGAGGCAGGTCAAGACGTGCTTCAAACGGGAGAGGTGGGTGTCAAAGTCCGGGGAAAAGACCACAATGTCGTCGAGGTAGCAAAGGCATGTCTTCCACTTAAGTCCGCGCAAAATGGTGTCCATCATCCTCTCAAAAGTCGCGGGGGCGTTACAAAGCCCGAAGGGCATCACCCTAAATTCATACAAGCCATCCGGTGTCACAAAGGCGGTTTTGGGGCGATCGGCTTCTTTCATAGGAACTTGCCAGTACCCGGAACGCAAATCAAGAGATGAAAAGAGTTCGGCCCCTTGCAAAGAGTCCAGAGCGTCGTCTATGCGCGGGAGGGGATAGACATCTTTGCGCGTAATCTTATTAAGGCGGCGGTAATCTACACAGAAGCGTATGGAGCCATCCTTCTTTTTGACGAGCACCACAGGCGACGCCCATGGGCTGCTTGAGGGCTGAATGACGCCGCTCTGGAGCATCTTGTCGACTTGGTCTTCAATAACTTGGCGCTCGGCGACAGACACACGATAGGGACGTTGTCGCAGCGGTGCGTGGTCACCTGTGTCGATGGCATGGGTGACAGTGGAAGTTTGGCCCAAGGAACTTTGATGTGAGTCAAACGATGAGCGAAACTGATTAAGTAAAGTGAGAAGCTGTGCCCTTTGCGGCGCTGGAAGGTTGTCGTCGATGGAGCGAAGGAATGCTTCGGTTGAGGAGGGATCGGGCGCAGCAGTAGGTGGGCTGAGTGCGGCTATGGAGAGGTGCGGCGCGTCGTCCGTCTCTTCGCGGATGAGCAGAGACGCGAATGGTTGTACCGTGCCGAGACATTCACCTAGGCGCAAGGCGTTGGGGAACGAGAATGGGTTAGACACGAACAGTACGGAGAGGCCAGCGGATATAGTCAGTGCAGCGTACGGCAGAGGCAGACACTTGCGGTGCAGAAAGATAGGGGACGGAGTGAAGAGGACAGTGTCGTCGCGAAGAGGGCCGCAAGAGAGGGGTACGAGGACTGAAGAGCAGGGAGGCAGGTCAATGTCTTCGGCAACTAGGGCCTTAACACAGGCACCAGGAGGGGCAGTGTCCAAGACAGCTTCGGGCAGGTGAGAGAACTCGACTTCAGCTCGAGCACAATCGATGATAGCAGCATGGCGCGATAGGAAATCCCAGCCCAGGATAACAGCATGGGAACAGCAGGGCAGTACGACGAATTCGACGGCATAAATGGTCCCCTGGATTACAACGCGAGCGGTACACGCTACTGACGGCTGGATGTTCTGAGCGCTGGCGGTGCGCAGTGAGAGTCCAGCAATTGGCGTCCTTACTTTTCTTAAAGAACTACACAGCTTTGCGTCCATGACGGAAACGGCAGCACCAGTGTCGACAAGCGCCATGACAGAAACGCCGTCGACGGAAATTTCAATGAGGTTAGCGGCTGACGGATGAGGCCTTTCGAAGTTCGTTGTGGACGCAGTTCTCGCCTCAGGAACTGCGGCGCCTAGTTTTCCTCCTGGTTAGCGGTGGGGCGACGTCGCATAGGCGAAATAGACCGGCGTCGTGGAGAAGAGGGCCGGCGGCTGGAGAGGGTAGAACGGTCCGGCGAGGAAGTACGACTTTGCGGCGGCGCAGCTGGTACAGAGTACTGACTCGGTGGGGGCCAGTACCCAGGAGCTTGGGGAGGAATTTCCGCGTCCGGGAGACGACGGCGGCAATGCCGAGCTACATGACCTGGGAGACCACAAAAGAAGCAAATCGGCCGATTGTCTGTTGTGCGCCAGGAATCGCTGACCCTTGGAGTAGGTCGTCGGTAAGCCACTGGCCCTCGCAAATGCGCCGGAGGCGCACTATAGATTGGCGGCTGCGGTCTTGCTACGACATCGGCATATGTCACTGGAGCCGCGACAGGAGGCGGTCTCGCGACGGCTTCGGCATATGTGAGCGGAGCCGCCACAGGTTGTGGTCTGGCGACAACGTCAGCGTATGTCAGCGGAACCGTGAGAGGTGGTGACGGATGAGCCGATGGAAGAGCCTCAGCAACTTGCTCTTGAATTGTATGTCGGAGCGCTGGAGTCAGATATGATGGTCGGTCGTGAGCGCTCGGCAGAAAGGAAAGTTGACGTGCCACTTCTTCCCGCACGAAGTCTTTAATCTGCTGTAGCAGCGAGGGGTCAGGAGCAGGCGTGAGCCCAGCGAGCGACTCAACCTGCTGTGGCCGCTGGCGTGTCAGAATCCGCTGCTTGCGCAACTGCTCAAAGCTTTGACACAGCGTGACGACTTCAGCAACGGTACGCAAGTCGCGCGCTAGAAGCATCTGAAAAGCGTCGTCATCAATGCCTTTCAAGATGTGTTGGATCTTGTCGGCTTCCGACATACGAGCGTTGACCCGCTTGCACAAGTCGACGACATCTTCAATGTAGCTAGTGAAGCTTTCACTAGCCTGCTGAGATCGTTCACGCAATCGCTGTTCGGCTCGGAGTTGCCTGACAGCCGGTCGACCAAATACGTCTGCAAATTTAGTCTTAAAAATGGACCAGGTTTGAATATCTGCCTCATGGTTGCGATACCAGAGGTTAGCCACACCGGCGAGATAAAAGATGACGTTGTTTAGCTTCGTCACATCGTCCCATTTGTTGTATACGCTCACCCGCTCGTACGATGTGAGCCAATCTTCCACATCGTTCTCGTCAGTCCCGCTGAAAATGGTCGGGTCCCGTTGACGAAGAGAGCCGGCACAGATGACAGCCTGGCCCACTTGTACGGCCTGGTGTTGGACGTCCTCAGGCATCGTGCGCGCCGGGAGAGCACGACTACGGAGCTCCAGGGCCGATGTTTTTACCCAGCACCTCCACCAAATGTAACGGGGGGTTTGTTACGAGGTACTGGGGCGACGGGAACGGCAACGGCAGCAGTCCGGGATCAGATCGGCAAAAGACACACACAAGCGTAGCGCTGGCAAAAACTCTCGAGAACACTGTCACCTCGTCTTCGTCTTTTCAAATCACCCGACGCATCTTCTTCTTTAGCCTTACAGCATAAATACTTACGCAAGTGGCGGTCTTGACGATCACGGTGAAAACGCAGCGCCGACCGGACAAAGAAAGAGATGGCATCCGTCGGAGTGGTCGGACGGGTAGCAAGGGTTGCCAGATAGCCCCAAGCACAGGTAGGCAAGCTGGCCTCCGTAGTAGCCCAAATGTAGCTAAAAAACTTTGTTTTTGCATGGAAAACTCCTTAGCCATATTAAACTATTTTTCGCAAGAATATCTACATAATACTATTAGAAGTAGCGCAAGGCTTGCCTGCAAGCGAATTCATGATTAAGCAAATGAGGTGTTCATCACAAACGTCGTGTTTTATTTTTTTCTCAAGGCATAGCAGTATCGGGAAAATAACAACACGCAAAAAACATCGCACAATAAACTCACTTAGTAATGATATGCATTCATCAATGCAGTATAGGTACAGCTCACGACAATTTCACTAAACACAATAAAATAAATACACTACAGTAAATTCCAAGACAAACTCCAGTACAGGTTGCGGCTCGACAAGATATAGCACAATAGACGGAAGTAGTCTAGAGAGGGATCTCAGGCATCGTGAGCTGATTCGAAGGGGAACAGTTTGGTCCATACATGGTCAGTGACCTTCAAATTCATCGGTATCATGCCTGACCATGGAGACGAACTTTCGTCGAGCCCAAGATTATATGTGCTCCCATTGATGTGTGATCTGGCATTCTCTTTGTTGTCCCTACCGTCATCAAACGCAGCCGCCGAACAAATGTTCAGCCAGGTCTCGTTCACTATAAAACCTACTTGCGAAATAGAATGTAGATCTATAACTAGACTTTGCAAGCGCTCCTCCATATACGTGATGTTTGGTATGGCCGGGAATGGAGGCTGCTAGAAGGATTTTAAACCGGCCAAGAATTTTTCTCCTGTCTCATCCCTAAGACTTAGCTGAATATTTGTTTGACGGCTGCGTTTGATGACAGCAGTGACAACAAAGAGAGTGCCAGCTCAGACATCAATGGGAACATATCCGTCTCGTCAGACATCAATGGGAAAGTCCGTCTGAAGGCATGATATACTGATGAATTTGAAAGTCACTGACCATGTCCAGGTTACGATAGACGTTTCTGAACCCATACGTACAGCTCATCACCTCGACATATACGCGGTCATGTGACCTTCAACTTCTTCAGCGGGAACGTCTATATATCGGCTTTCCAACATTTTTTGCATTTATCACGCAGAACCGGGTATTGTCTGACAGATCGTCGACTTTCATTAGAGCACGCGATTGCCAGATTCGATTGCATAAATTGACTTTGTTGGTACGAAATCACCGAATGGACGATGGACAAAACCGATGGAGTTCGGGACGGCGCCGGTCACTCAGAAGCTTTAGGTTCGCAGTAATGCATCTTCAGCTCACTTTTAATGGAGGAAAAAAAAAAGAAACGCTGCGGCATCTATCCAGCAGGAAACGTTTGTCAGAGATGCTGATCAGGGGAAGATATTTCGGGGCTGTCGAGAAAAAACCCTACCGCATGCCCTGAAATGTAACATATGTGCTGCTCCCATTCGGTGTCGTTCTGCGTAGCTGCACGCAACTCAGTGATTTCGCAAAAGAATTGGCGTAGTTACCGTACGGTAGAGGTAAAGCTCGCCGGACAGGGGCCGGGGTCTTCCACCGAAGCCCTTGTTCATTCGCTCAAATTAATTTCACCGATTACAAATCCAACAAAAAGCAAATTTTGATCATCGGTGTATATTTCCATAATATGTATTCTTTCTGCGTAGCAGCGTTTTCTACTTTTCAATACACAGGTCAAAGCGGCCTTCCAGTATAGCCCACTTATTCACAATTAATCGCAAGGCAGGTGCTATGCTGAGCCAACTTGACGCACAGAATAAAGCCGTTTGATGTATGCGGGAAGATAAGATGTCCAGCACGGCAGCCATCATTTCGGACTATATTAGGAATAATCAGCGGCGTCACATGAGGCCGGCGTACGTTTCTCCGTACTCATGCTGCCGTTTTGGAGTACCTGTGCTTCATTTCAAAGCCTGACGTAAAGAATTCTAGTACATTATATGAAAAGCAGTCAATGTGGGTGTAGCCCACGCACTTTAGAACCACGCTAGAACCACGCAATTTGTGCCTTGATTTTTGTGTAAAGGCTTTTGGGCTGATGCCCCGTCTGTCCAGAGGCCCACACAATATTTCATAAGTTTTCTACCAGCTATCAGAGCTTAAATAGAGAAAATAGCCTCTCCGCATCGATCACTGGCACAAAGCCGAGAAAGGCTGTAAACAAATCACAAACAAATATAAATTACAGACAATGACTACATTTGCTCCGGCAACCCTACAGTAGAGTGTAGCTCTCACTGCAGTCGATGGATGAGCGAGTCAAGGAGGCTATGACCTGAACAGTTATGAGCGAGTGGTTGTAAAGATGGAGGTACGGCACGCGTATTTTAGACGCATTCTTTGAGACTTCATACTAAGACGCGCCGCTGCGGCCACTTATTTTCTTCGTGAATTAAAAATAAAAACAACTAAACTCATGATTATTTTTTATTTACTAAAGATAGTGACCAAATATAATACCAAATAATTCGCAACCGGAGGTCTTTTTTGTGCACAGTGTTAACGTCTTTTTGTGATGTTTGTGCTTCTGTGCGCTGCGAGTATCTTCATTGTTAGGCCTCTTTTCGTTTTTAACTGTAGCTCTGAGCGGTTAGATTTGTTGATTTTCCGTCACTCCGATCTTTTGCGCTCCGTTATGAGCATGGAGACCGAGGTCATGAGCAAGTGGCGGAGGTACCGTATCATCGAAATAGAGTACACGGAACTTTTGGAAGAGCTCGGCATCCGACAACCACCGTCTACGCATCTGAAATCTTCCGGAAGCAAGAGAACGGGCGGCGAAGCGGGTTTGGACGTTTTCAGCACCCCTCCACTCCCGCTACCGTCCGGAGCAAGCAAACGGCCGAAAAGCAAAGCCTGCGCTGGCGGCGCTTGCGCTAGTGGCAGCGGACGAGCTATTTCGTCGCTACCTGCAGACCCGCTGATTCCATCTGTTCAGAGCGAGCTCAACGAGCAGGCTTATGTGTCCGAGAGTTGCGTTGAAAGCCTTTCTAGTGAGGATACCGCTACCTTGTGCGACTCAAGCGATGAGGCCTCGTCCACGAACAGCCTTACTGCTGAGAACGTGGAAATGGGCCAGCCTCATAAGGAGTCTCCTGAGCTTTGTTATCGCCATCTCTCGACAGCGCAGGAGTTAGCTAGCATAGCTAGTAAGCACAATTTGACGCACGCCTGCATCAACGATTTGCTGGACTTCTGCCGTTGGCGTGGGATTGTAGAGCTCCCGAAAGATGCAAGGACCATCATGCAGACGGAGCGGAAAGCTAATTTAGAACACGGCGAATCGTTTGTGCATTTTAGCCCTGCTGAGGGCGTTCAGCATGCTGATGGCCAAGGACCAGCGCCTGAGAATGTCGAGCTGCACGCAAATATTGATGGGCTGCCTCTGCATAGGAGTAGCCAGACTGCACTCTGGCCAATTCCGTGCGGAGTAATTAACATAAAGAAATCTGAACCATTTATGTCAGTGCGTACTGCGGTGCAGGGAAACCTCCGTGCCTCCAGGAATTCCTCAGGCCTTTCATTGATGAAGTGCGCAGCCTTAGTTGCAACGGACTGATGGTGAAAGGGGTGCACGTCAATGTGTGCTTAAAAGCCATGATATGAGACGCTCCAGCAAGGAATTTCGTGAAGGCAATCACTGGCCACACAGGCTATCATGCCTGTGAACGTTGCAGCCAAAAAGGGCACTATCTGGAAAACAGGATGACTTTCCCTGACCTGCATGCACCACAGTGAACAGAGTCCTCTTTTCGTTCGCAAGAGGATCGGCGCCATCACACTGGTGTTTCACCATTTACATCTTTGAACGTAGATATGGTGAAATGCTTTCCTAAAGAGTATATGCATTTAGTCTGTTTGGGGGTTATGCGGCGGCTTCTTAGGAATTGCATATGCAAGGGGCACGCTGCCAGGCTGAGCCGGGCTAACAGGAGTGCACTCAACGACAAGCTGCGAGAAGCAGCAACTGCATTTCCAAAGTAGTTTCATAGGAAACCGAGGGGCACCGAAGAACTCGACAGATGGAAGGCCACAGAGTTCAGGACTTTTTTACTATACCTGGTGCCGGTTCTCCTGAAATCCATCCTGCCTGATGAGCTTTATAAGCATTTTTTACATTTGCATGTATCTGTTAGGGTACTTGCCTCTCCTCAGCATCAAAGAGACCTCATCCAGTGTGCTCACGACCTGCTGCGGTACTTTGTGCAAGAATTTGGCAGGCTGTACGGACAAAGACAACTCGTGTACAATGTGCACACCCTTTCTCACTTGGCAGAGCAATGCCTGGAGCATGGCACTGTCGATGCGTTCAGTGCATTTGCATTTGAAAGTTACCTAGGAAAGGTAAAGAAGAGGCTTCGGACGACAAACAAGCCTCTGGCGCAACTCAGCCGACGAATGTCGGAGATGAGGGCGTGCACACCCCTCTCTACAGGACAAGTGGGTGGTGACGTGAAAGTCGGTGACTGCTTTCTGGTGGATAACTGCGCTGTAGTCATTGCTGATCTCCTGGGGGCAATGCCAAAGCTGGCATCTTGCCAAATGGCAGAGAGTTTTTTAGAGTCCCAATTGACTCTTCAATTTTTTAGAGTCCCAATTGACTCTTCAAGGTTGGACGTGCGTCGCTACAGTGCTCTTGGTCAAGAAACCAAAATCTGGCCCCTTTCGTACATCAAGAATAAAGTTCGATGTATAAAGCTTCAGTACAAGAGGGGGCACGTTGTTTTCCCTTTGCTTCACCTTCAGTGAGGCTTTACATTTCTGTGGTGCCTGAAGGATTATATGCCTCTATTAAGATAGCTGCAGATTGCAGCATCTTGCTTGAAGTGTTGGTGCTGAAGACAGCAACTTCTGTATCACCATCCTTTGCATGGTTTGGATTTTGTTGTATGGGGCTTAACATCCCAAAGCGACTCAGGCTATGACAGACGCCATAGTGGAGGGCTCCAGAAATTTCGACCGCCTGCAGTTCTTTAACATGCACTGACATCGCAATGTACAAAGGCCTCTATAGTCTTTAATGCTCATCAAAATGTGACTGCTGCAGCCCGGAGGGAATCTGCATCTTTCAAGTCGGCAGCCAAGCACATAACCACTGAGCCACCGTTGCATACTCTGCATTGAAGCACTTGGAATTTCATCTTTTGGGGAACTTCAACTTTGAAGTTATATGGCCCTCTTCAGGGCCACCCAAATTTACTGGCAGGGTCATTGCTGTGCCTCCAGAAACTCCAGAACCCTCTTGTGCCCCTGAAAGTATACTCGCAACTTGTTAGTATATAACAGACTGCAGATAGTGGTGGGCAAAGAAAGATGTTGAGAATGCAAGGCTGAATTAACACGCATTTATGTTAAATGTTAGGTAAGACTAGTGCATGCAGCTTAACTGCGTGTAAGTGATGCATTAATTACATGATTACAAAAAAGGTAATATGAAAATTTAACTTGACAAACCTAGAGTTCAAACATCATAGGAGAGAAGAGATGCTCACTCACCTCTGGAAGTCACTTCATGGCATGGAAAGTTGTTGCGTCGAATAATAAGTTTGAAATGAGCTGCTTCTAAGCAGTGCACCGCTTCTTAGTGTCCACCGGCAAAAACGGATTACTGTCACTAGTGCAGTGGCATCTGCTGTAATGGGTGCCCTTAATTAATTGTGTCCCCTGCAGCTCTTTTCTCATGCCACCTAATTTCGGGCTGTTAAGATGAGCCTATAAAACTGCACACTTAACTTTCGTAAATGCAGTTTCACCCATGTTGTAAATATGCTGAGGATGAAGTGCATCCACACTTGGCACAAGCCACACCAGAAAGTAGATCTGTTTCTAGGAAGGAGCTCCCTTCAAACACTTGTTTCAATGCAGAGTCTTTGAATTTCGTCACTTAGCACAAGACACATCATATTTTCAGCACTTTAATTTAACATGACTATATATTGCTTTAAAAAGAAATTGAATAATCTAGCTGTGTAACCATATATATGTCTGCTCATGACATGAGGCTTGGGCTATTTATGCTGAATAAAAGTACCATAGAGCATCAAGTTTGTAGCAAGAAATTCGAAGCTGCTGCTACTTTAAGGGATGCCAAGGACAAATCTGATGGATTACTGCTGTCTGAAAACAAAAAAAGCTACTTACACATCATAACGCTTCAAAAGGAAAGTTGCAAAAATTTAGATACATTTGTTGTCATCATTAGAGATTTTTGCAAGAAAAGTGTAGTTCAAAAAGACGGGTTCTTTCAGTGGATCTGTGGTGATGCACCATTCAATAATAAATGGTAATTAGCAGTTTTTTTGCTATTGTTATGACTTGAGGGCTGAAAAAATTTAAAAATTTGATTTTTTTCTGCAAGAAGCAACAACAAAGAAAGCAATAACCCTGGAATCGATTATAAGAAAGCAAAAGGTTGAAGTCATATCCTCCGTGCCCCTTTAAATCTGGTGCTTAATTGTGCCGTACGTGTTGTTTTCATTTTGCCAAAAGGAGGCACACAGAGGTGCCATATGCTTTGTCCTTAATGACTGAACTGAATCCACCGTTTGTGGGCATAAAAGGGGCCAAGTGTGTTTCCAGTCCAGCCATTTACATTCATTTTATGCAGTGATAAACTGACTGCATGATGGCTGGTCAACAATTAATGGTTTGTTAGTTGTCAAAATTCTGCCAATAGTCTTATAAGCCTAAGAATAATTTCCATTTATACTTATAGCTTGATTATAGTTGCAGTCTAGGCGAGTTGGTAGACAATCACACTTCTTCGAAAAATGAAAAAAAAGCTTGCACATAAAGCCTACTCACTACTGGTTATTGCAACAATTAGGAAACTTGGTGAAGAAGGAACCGAGTATGTGACACACTTGGCTTTGCAGCCAAGCGTTACAAAAAAAGATAAATACATAAGAATACAAGAAAAGTTACTTTGATCTCACTCGCCTAATGCATGAGCAGTCAAGGAATTTCTGAATCTGAGAGTGCAGTGGGAATTAAGGGGCTTTTATGCTTGTGCTGTCTCCTTTCGAGACATGAAATGCCTTAACTGTTTCATGAACTTTCTGTTTGGGCTTAAAGATGAGTTCTTCCTGAGAGCACTCGCATAGCAATTTTTCATTTATCAAGTTTTTTCTGGGCTCATTATTCCTAGGGTTGAAAGATCAAGCTTTTAGGTTTCTACTTTGATAGCATTTTTGCTGCAGTAAAAACTGAGAGTGCCCTTCCTTCTGCATACAGGTATGCCTCCCGTCGGTTTTTCACACTGCAAAAAGTTAGAGAGCTCATTGTGTATTTTCTACCATTCATCTCGAGAACGCAGGAAATGGCTATGTGTTGTTGGAGTTAATGTGGTAGTGTAAGTTGCTTTTACACCACAATTTCTTGGTCGTGAGATGATCGACGGCCCGATGGACACCCGTTCAGGTTATTGAGATTACTTGAACAATTGCAACAGGAAACCATAGGTTATGCTACTAGCTCATGTCATTAATAATACATATTGTTTTGCTTTCTCTTTGAGCTTTTTATCCGCTCACCCCTTTCCCCGGCCCCTGGTTAACCTCTCTGCCTTTCTTCCTCCTCGTCCTCCTCGATTTCCTTTGCATATTTGTTGTAGTTCTTTTCCAGAAAATTGAAACCTTCAGGGGTACGTTTCTTTATTCAAACATGTGCAGCCTTCATACCTGCCTAAGACGCACCATCCCGATCTAATTTAGGCGCTGGTTCTTGAAAAAAAACAGTACCAACATTCCACTACAACAATCCATTTATTATTTGATTATGTTTCGATGACTGCAACATTCCATGAACGAGAATTCAGTAAATAGAGGAGGAGCACAAAAGACAAGCCAAAATATGACTGAAGAAAAGTTTGTGGACATGCATTCTAGCCTGCCAAGAGCAAGTTCAAATAGTAGCTGGCCTTTGCCATGATGTATGTCTATAGGGTCAGCTCGCTCTGTAAAGTTTAGCACGTTCTCAAGTAGGCTTGGGTTGACTATCTAATTAAGGAAGTTTGAATGAAGGATTTTTTATGTGTATTGAAAGTAAAAAATAAAGAGAATATCCTGGTGAAGGAATTCTCGTACTATAAATTTGCATCTAGAAATAGTGTGACTTCACTCTTGCATTTAAAGTTGAGGCTTAGTACAACAGTGAATATTTGGCACAGCACTAAAGCTAAATACAGCTTTGAAGTGTGGTGCATGGCCTAAGTGAAGAATTGTACAGCTCAAGAGAAAATTATTGTTATTGTCATACATATTATGCCCAGTGGAAGAAAAAGGGTCGTACCATATTAGTCGCGTGCAACTATAGCCTGGTCTTATGCTAGTCCAAATTGCTACCCTCTATATTTGCAGTTTTCAAGAGCTCGTTTCCGTAGCTCTCTGTCACCTTCAGCCGCTTCAGGAAATCAATATCTGTTCAGTGTATAAGATAGTGTATATACTCATTTAAATATCTGTTTAATGATTTCTTCCAGTCGGTCTTTAGTAGGGATGACAATGATATTGAGAGTGATTATACAACAATTTACCCGTTGCCATACTCAATGCACGAGATTCGCATCAATAGGGAGGGCATCTGTGAGCAGCTGCTGGCTCTGGACAAGAAGAAATCGAGCGGTCCCGATGAAATACCGACGGAATTCCTTAAACGGTATGCTGAGTGGTTATCATATTATTTGCAAATTTTATTTGAAAAATCATTGCGGGACCATTCTTTACCTCGTGACTGGCACAGCGCAATAGTAGTTCCGGTATTTAAAGGCAGTAATCGACTTCTTGTAAAAAACTAGAGGCCAGTTTCACTCACTTCCGTAGGCTGCAAGGTTTTTGAACACATAATAGCTAAACACATCCTTCATTTTTTGGAAATAAATGACCTATTGTGTCCATTTCAGCATGGTTTTCGGACCGGCCTTTCGACAGTAACGCAGTTAATTGAAACAGTGAACGACTTTTGCAAGGCTATAGATGAACGTCAGCAGGTAGATGTGGTCTGTGTAGACTTCTCGAAGGCTTTCGATAAAGTTCCGCATCATAAGCTTCTTTTTAAACTACGCAGATTAGGAATCGCTGAAAATATAGTACTATGGATTCAGGCCTATCTAAGTAACCGCTGTCAAGTCGTCAAAATAGAAAGTGCAGTATCGGATAGGCGTGAAGTTCTGTCGGGGGTGCCACAGGGCTCCGTTTTAGGTCCGCTTTTGTTTTTATTGTATATAAATGATATTTCTGCTATCGTCGAATCGCCTGTCAGAATGAAACTTTTTGCCGATGATTGCTTAATTTACTCTCCTGTGGCTTCCCCGGCAGGTCAGATGAACATAAATAGGTGTCTTCAGTCGTTAAACTCGTGGTGCCTGAAATGGGGTATGGAAATAAACTACCAAAAATCTTATTACATGCAAGTAACAAGGAAGCAGAATGTTATGATGTTACGATACAATATCGGTGAAAATTCCTTAGATCAAGCAAAGTGTCTCAAGTACTTGGGAGTGACATTAACAAATAATCTTCACTGGCGCACCCATATTGAAAATGTCTATTTAAAAGCCTACCAGAAGGTCTGTTTCCTGAGGAGGAAGTTGCCGAATGCGACTAGAGAAATTAAATTGATTGCGTACAAGACGTTCGTGCGGCCAATCATAGAGTACGCAAGTGCAGGGTGGAGTCCTCATCAAAAGGGTTTAAAACGGCAACTGGAAAGATTGCAAAGGATGTCAGCACGTTTTATATGCTCTAAATACCGCCGCACTGATTCAGTCACAGCAATGCTAAAAGAGTGTCAGTTAGAATCACTAGAAGAAGAACAAAGCAGAAATTGAAACTTTTTTTTCTGATAATGAATGATAAAGTCAAAGTTAATAAACATCACCATGTTACACCTCCCCTGAAGCGTTGCCCTCGGAAAAATCGCAGTAAGGTACTACAACCTATTATTACACGTACTGATGTCTATCGCTACTCCTTTCTTCCCGATGCTGTAGAAATTTGGAATCAACTACCAAGTGACGTTGTGGACCAAACAGATGTAGAAAAATTTGTGATATGTGTGAACGCGTTCCTGGAAGATTGCTGTGCAAATCTGTAATTCTGTGCATTTGAGTGTTTCTTTTTTTAGCGAAGAGAATTGCACTTGTGTCTGTATATGTTTCCCTCCCTGTAATGACCCTCATGCCGAGGGTTAACAGAATGAATAAATAAAATAAAATATTGTGCTGTCGTATTTGGACTATGCGGGTATTACAAGCATATTTGTTCCTGACCATTGCAGAAGCAGTAAATTCTATAGAAATGGAGAAAGGTATTTAAAGTACTTTAAAACTGATCTCGTAGATGTTAGCACTTTGGAGTATATGTAGACTCCTTCAACCCTATGGCACAAAGGGTGAGGTCTGTGAGGCATAAATGCATGTGATGAGATATCCAAACTGTATGAGTAATTAGATTGCAGGATAATTTTATTTATGGCAGCAGTGTTCTGTGATTGTCAGTCAGAATGCAATCAACATCATGCTTTATTCCATGAACTGGTACTATACCTAACTGACTATACTAATGCGTGAAGTAACAATTTTGTATTGCACAGGCCGATAAAAGATATGAAAATACGAAATGCTCTCAACTCTACTCTCCTAAATTTTCTCCCATACTGCTGATGTTGTATACTTCATTGCAATAGCAACAGTTCGTTTGGTGGGAACAGTCACATGCAAGCCTTTACATGTGTGTCGACACTGGCATTAGTATGCAGAGTTGTTAAATATTGTTCTTGGGCATACACATATTTGAAATAGTCGTGCACCTCCATGGCTTTATGCTGTGTAACCCACAACATAAGGTATTGCATTTGCTTTGCTGAACAAATGTCAATGAAAGGCTCAGCAATAACCACTGCTATGTTTACTTAAGATAATGAAATGTAATAGCATTGCTTTACTTTGCTATACTTTTTGAGTAACTATAGCAGTTCCTACCTAAGTGACTAATTTATGGGCACAATTTAATTAAATTGTCAATTTGTGCTGCAGATGGAAGCATCTTTTCCAATTAGTTCTGATTAGTTGGTGTGGTGGTGGTAAAAAAATTTGAGACACAAGGGAAAAAAATTGCACCAGATGGATGATAAGGCGCGTGAGAAGAATGGGTACACCGCTTCACCAATGCAGCTCAATCAACTACTATCCATGGTTCATACATTGATATATCCTTAGAAAATAATATCATTACAGTTCAAACTGAAAATCTCGGTGTATATCATACAGATCCAAAAGCAGTCATGACTATCGTGAAGTAATAAAGGGTAATATAAGTACATTTCACTTGTCTCTGGTTTTTCTCTTTGTATAGCCACATGTGTGAGTTTTCAAGTTACGTAGCAGTGGGTAATTGAGTGCCGTTTAGAGCTTCGCTGTCGAATCCCCTTCACAGCGTGGATTGGAGCCATATTTTTTTTTGTTTACTTTTAGGAACCTTTTAAAGAGACTAAGGCGTTAGTTTACAAGCGATTCCGTTAAGCCTGCGGTATTATAAGTCTATTTAGTTACCCCCCGTAGTTACACTCAACCTACGCTGGAATTCAGTGCGGCATTGCGCCTTCTACAGATTGGGATGGCGGAGCGACTGCAGCAGCAGGTCTGATTTAGCCGAAAGTATCAAGGTCTATCTTCTACACTTGGTGGAAAAGTATACGCGCAGCCTTTTTAAGACGAACGTCTTGTACGTCAATTCTGCGGGGCATTCATACGTCCCGAATTCAGACGACTTTTTCCATCATGAAAACATCAAACTGCGTTGCGAATTCCTCGCGATAGCTACGATCTACTGAGTAACGTTGGCTTTACATCAGGTACACTCGCGCCGCATATATGTACTACCGGACAATAAACTGCAGCGTAGTTCAGGGCAGCAATGTCCATTCTTTGGTGGTGTGTAGGCTTAAATTCTTTTGCATTACGCGTTTGGTCAGCAAGGGTTTATCTTAGAACTCTGCTTACGTGTTCGGACAGCCGTAATCATACAATTTAAGGACGGCACTTAATACTACTTACGCGAATTGAATGCGAAACCATTTTTATTGTATTTACTCTCTCATTTCTTTATATTTGCCTTCGAATGAGATATCACTCCTTGACGAACTGCCAGAGTTTCAGCGGTGTCCGTCAGCGTGATGCCTCTGAGTACCTAGTGTAACTTGTTCAGTGGACACCTTAATAGCGCTATGAGGCCGCGTCCAGCTACAAATGTAAGCAGCCGCCAATCTGAGCCAAATTTATGCTGTTAGCTTCGGAGTTAATTGTTCTCCAGAGGACTATGAACAACTCTGTATTCGTCCTTTTAACCCAACCTCCGCCCTCCCCCATCACGCTTCAATACATCTTCATATCCCGCGTCAGCTATGCCTTCAATCGAACAAGTCCCATAGCAATCGACAGGCAACGCTTTGGCGCAAATTACGCACCATCTCCCATCTCCTCAACCATTTTAACATCACTCTCATTACCATGGCTCGCAAGCTTGAACGCATCCCAAACTTCTCCCACTACTTCTATGACGACTACATTGCCTTATGGACCACCATGGACAATGTGGGACCTTGGAAGAAACGCTTCAAGCAGGTGCGGACGCGGTAGTGGAGCGCGCAGCCTGCCTCTATAGGCCCCGCATGCTCCTCTGCAAAGTCTGAACTCTTAACACTCAACCCGAACCCGAACTGCAAAAGGAAGTAAAACACCGCCATACACATATAGTCAAAGGCCTACCTGTGCCAGAGGTTGAAAAGATACGCATCGTAGGCATGTTCTCACAAAACAATGGACGCAACACGGAGACCATCTCGAAACTAACCATCAACACATATCAAACCATCCGGCTCATTAGAAGAATAGCCAACAAGCACCGAGGCGTGCGTGAACATGACCTGAGGCGGCTAGTGCAGGCATTCGAGACTAGTCGGATGGTTTACTCGCTTCCGTACTTCTACCTCGCAAAGGCGGAAGAAGAGAAGGTAGGTGCACTACAAAGACAGGCTTACAAGTCAGCCTTAAATCTCCCGCAACGAGCTCCCACCACCCATCTACGCATGAGAGTACGCAATGTACACAAGAATGTATGCATGGGAGTACACAAGAACTAACTGAAGCTCATCGCATGGCTCCGATTGACAGACCCTCCTCCAGAAATACAGGTAGACACATTCTCGCCTCTCTAAAGAATCAGCCAACAGGTTCAGCCAACCCCCAACAGCACCCACGCCATCCCAACACATCAGGGACCGACTCATAGTTCACCCTCTGCCCAAAAACGTACACCCAGTTCACAACCAGGCTAGACGCGAAGCTCGTGCCAAGGATCTACACAAAGCTCATGAAAACGACAAAGACGCGGTCTAAGTGGACGTGGCAGAGTACACACGCAATTCGGCCTACGCCATTATTGTAGCGTAGCATCGCATGATCTCAAACACATAGCCTTGTGCTCGATTAAGGCAACAGCCTCACTTGAAGCCGAAGAAGCAGCTATAGCGTTTCGCATTTCATCCTCCGCTGCCACACTCCTTCTGAGTGACTTTAAAACAGTAATCACGAATTTTGCACGCGCACAGATTCAGTCTACCACCCGAAAAATTCTCAATTTTCGCTCCACAGAACCCCGACCAGTTCAACGAAGTGGCCCACTCTTGCTCGAGCGCACGTCCACCGAGCAGGGCAGACCTTAGACCAGGGTAGCGCTAGGGACCGGCTCAGCACCTATCATGCAATAACCCTTCATTACAGGGAGCAAAGACTCGTCTATCTCTCACCACACATCTCCCTCTCCAAAGAACAACAAACTACCTGGAGACGGCTCCAGCCTCGCACATTCCCTTCGCCGGCTCTTTTAGCCCTTATCCACCCAAGCCAATACAGACTCGAATGCCCTCTTTGTGGGGCTCCGAGAGCCAATTTTGACCACATTTTATAACTCTGCCGAGAATTCCAACCGCCATCTCGCTGGAACATCCCGGACCAAGAGGGTTGGGAGATCGCGGTCTCCAGCTCCGAACCAGCCTCACAAAGGCGGCTGGTAGAGTAGGCTGGAGAGGTCGCCGCACGTCATCGACTGTTTGCCACTACCCGGGATCAAGAGCCAGACGAACCCTAGGCAGATACTCATCCATAAGGCTCATCTATAAACTATTCACCTACCGACCTACCTCCCCTCTCATTTCATATTTTCTCACTATCAACGCCTTTTCCTCAACTCGTCCTGTCCACACCGTCGCTAATCTCTTATTTCTGCTCTACATCTCATTTTTCCTCGCCGGACCCTTCGCCGTGAGGCACAGAGCATGGTAAACCTGGGAGGACTGCGAGATTCTGCTGCGCTTCGTTGATCCGGTCGTGAAAACCATGCTATACCGACCTGGATGCCATTTTTGTGGTCCGAAGGAGCATAAACACTTTACTGCAGTGGCGTTGTGTAGGGACCCAGAGGCCTGAGCGCCCCGAAGTCCTGGGTTTTCGAAATTACCAGAGCCCTTCACTACAGCACCCCTGATAACCTAAGCGCTTTGGGACGTTAACCCCAGATAAACCAAACGAAACCTTCGTTCTAATAACGTTTTTGTAACGCTGTTTCTCAATGATAATGAAGTTTTTATTATGATGAAGACTCCGTTTGCCACCTGCATTCTGAAAGCACGACAGGCAGAAATAACACACCCATTGACTAGTCTAGTGAAATGAAATGGCCCTACAGAAAGCGCTGCAACACGGTTAAATCGCCCTGTTGCTGCTGTTGTTGCGGCTGAAGGAAGAATGAAAAGAACAGTGCACTAACCGGCCCACTGGCTCAAGCTGAGCCACAGTCGCTGCCACGTTTATCTTGGATTACCTGAGCTAATTCACATTCATTTTTTTCATCCAAACATGTACCGGAGTATCAAGAAGAACGAATGACACGTAGCGGACTAGTGTTGTTCCGCGGGCGCACTAGTTCCACAGCCTCTGCTTCGTTGCCTGTTATATATCGTTCCCTTCACCAAAATAACTTTTTATTGCATAGCACTTTTAGGCACAATCACAGATTTTGCCGATGCAGTCATAAGCTTGGGCCGGGCCGTTTAAATGAATACTGGAAATTGGTTTTTCAGGAAAGGAAATGATGCAGTAACTGATTACTTACCTCCGAGGACGCCAACCCCACGCCGTAAGGGCAAGAATAAAAGAGAGAGAAAGAAGAAAGGAAGACAGATGTGCCTTAGTGTGGATCTCTGAGATAATTTCGACCAAATGAGGACATTTACCATGCACTGATATCGCACAGCACAGGGGCTAACAAGGCAACCGTGTGCCACACGTGTCATACGCCGACTAAAAGCTTGATAACAGAAAATTTCATTCGCCGTTTGCGGCCACTTCAGGCGTCCGGCGACAACGTGAACTAGCTTTGCGCCTTTCTTCTACTCGGAACTGAGATAAATTTTAGGCGACACCGTTTAAAACATGTTCGGTGGAAAAACCATCAGTGTAGTCGGCACCACGTGTCGAAAATAATCTAGGGCTGCGTAAAAAAATCGTATCATGCTAACCGTATTCCGCCTAGTATTTCGGATGGTGTCATACGATTCAGCGTTGCGTACAGCATAAACTGATTAGTCAGGTTTGAGCCTAGCTTGCGAAAGGGACTCGAACCTGCACCGTGTAATCGGGCACTGTGTAAAACAATTGCGTCGTAGTAATTTGTGGTCTGAGAAAGGGCGAGGCGCCTATCTGACTCGCAGGGTCAGTTGACATCACAATCGTGCTTTGAGGTATGTGGGGCGGTGAGAGAGATGTGCGCTGCCTGCCTTGGCGCTGACAATGTTGCGGCAGAAACGCCGCAGTGGAGTGATAGGCCGCCTGTGTTCGTAGGGCTCATTGACGTTGGTGTTGACAACGTTGTAGGCTTAGAATAGAAAGCATAACCATCTACTATCGCATCATACGCTTAAGGCGAAGATTAAGTGTCCTCTACAATTTTTATTTCATTTTTTGACAAGACGCGGATTAGGTGCTGGCAAAGAAGCGTGACAGTTATTGTGAGTTTCCTTCAGATAAAAGCATATTTTGTCACAAAGCGGAGTATGTGTCCAGGCTGGCACCCGCTGCAGTGACTCAGGGGTGAGGATGCTGGGCTACTGAGCCATAGTTTCCTTGTTCGAATATCAGCCGCGGGGGCCGCGTTTCGGTAGAGGTGAAATGCAAAGCCGCCTGTGTGCTATGCGATGTACGTGCAGGTTAAAGATTTACAGGTCGTCGAAATTATTCCGGAGCTCTCCACTACGGCACCTCATTCTCTCTATCTTATCGAAAAGCCGAACAGTGCGGTTCGAGTGTCGACCGGGATGTGAAAAATAATTCGCAATTTATATTCCACAAAAGCCATTTTTTTTATAAGCTCCCTCCCCAGCTGGCGATGCTCGCGGAAAGCAGGACCGAATCGCGGGTCTATGTCGATGGTGGCGGCCACGTTTCGATTGAGGCCATCCATCGGTGCCTTCCTCTACCCGTCCATCCGTCCGTACGTCCGCCCGCCCGCCCGATCATCTCTCAGTCAGTCAATCAATCAATTAATCAAATAATCAATTAATTATTAATTAAATATAATTAATTTATTGATCCAATAGCTTTCCACACCGCGTTCCCCATGCGTGCGCGTGTGTGCCCGTCGTCTGCTCGGCTCGACGTTTTACGTATCTGCTTTTCGTGGCGATTGCTGTGCGGTGTAGGGGTGCTTGTAACCACGCATATTTGAGTTCCGCACAATGCACAAGTCTAATAGATCCTCAGGTAAATATAGCGAGGCATACTCTACATTAAGCCCCGTTCTACGTACAGATGCGCCCAGAATAACATATAGATCACGCTTCCGCCTTCAGCCTTTTCACTCGAGTAGTACAACAGAAATGTATATGCTTGCAGCCTTTATGTGAAAAGATAAAAGTAAATATTACTTACATATGCAAGAAAAGTCAATTTCTATTTATTAGGTAACGCATCAGAGGAATTTGGCCACCGACGCGTGGTCCATATTCTGTCCGCGACCGGACGCCGGTTTGCATATCATGAAGGAAGCCAGATCATTGTGCTAGATTCTTTTCTGTTCCAAAGTACCCCTAATGTTTTGAAACGCGGTCGAGCCGTCCTACAGGCAGACAAAGTTCACAACGAGAAATCAGCTCTCTGTTAACTTCCCTTTTACTCATAATGGCGAAAGCGTTTAGCGCAAAAAAAAAACGAGGAAGTGCGTTTTTGTTCGCTACAGGCTTTTGCCATTATGAGTGAACAGTACCAACTAGCCCAAGAATCAGCATTGTTCCCTTTTACGTATATTGTCCGGCACTTCAGAGACCTGTGATCAGTGGCGCAACAGTCAGTATTCTCCGTTACATACCCGCGCTTACCAGCGACGCGGTGCCAGCAGTTTACGGAAATGTTTTCGGCGTACCATTACAATATAAAGCATCTTAGAAAAGGTAGTCTACATTAAACGCAGATATGCGGCCGCCCCTTGAAACTGGAGCGTTTTTAAGTGATTGCCTATTCACGTGATGATCTTACAGACCACACAGGATGAAGGGGCTGTTTAGGCCGTTTTGTCTCCTCCGTCTGAATTTTTGTTGTTTCTTATGTTCAAAAGTGCAAATTTCTGAACGGCTATTGGTCCAGAAAACGAATCGTTGCGTATGATTACATCACAGCCTTAACTGTGTGTCCGTTGAAGTATCTCTAGCTTGAAAAAATAGCCGTCAATACGTACAGAACACGCGGATTTCTGCGACGGTTTTAGTGCAAGTGATCCAAATAAAAAAGGATCGATGGATCGAGCTTAACCAATGAAAAAAAATTTTTGAAGACCTTCCAGACGTAGATCCTCCCCTCCCATTCAAAAGATTTTGGGAAAAATGGGGGGTTCTAAGGAAACTAGAAGCGTCCTGAGAAAAACTGCGGCAAGAAAAGTTTCAGTACGTCCTGTACTGGAAAAGCACACGCAACAGCACGTCCAAAGCGTAGGTACCTCAGCAAGCTACTAATTAATCCGGCGTCTTGCGAAAAGAGAGCTGCGGAAACCAGAGATGTAACACTTCCTGCAAGCTCAAGCTATACTATATGAATGGCACAACGGAAGCGTTGCTGGTGACGCTCTAGGTTAAGTCCACGTTTAAAAGTTTCAAATACCGAGAATGTTTACTACATTCGAATCAGTACGAAGGCACGGAGTTGTGCTACGTAGAAGGCGACGATGACCGGCCATTACATCCGGCCATTGTTCCTTCAGATTGCCCTTCTGTCCTAACTGCACTCGACGGCTCAAGGGGCCGCCCTGCTGAACCGTTCCCTAAGATTTTTCATTCCACCACATATTAAAGACGAGCCTTTTCAATTACATCCACTCATTGTGGCTTTTATGCTTATGTGATGTCTGGTTTTTAGCAAACTCTGCCATTTGCGAGCATGTGGTGCCATTAAATACAAACACTGTGCATTTGGCAGTCACCCGATTTCAATGTTTCCTGCAACTGCATTCCTAGAGTCATCAGCCTCTTTTTGCTACAGCGGATTTTCAGCACTTGGCATTCCCAAGGGGTGTTCGCTTATGCCGGTCAAGGCAATGCGGGTGCCCATTACCCCCTTCCGGTCCAGAATACCAGAATTATTCTTTATTTCTGCCTATCAGGATTCTCACGCCGTAACAACTGTGCATCACGTGGTGAAATTGATTAACTTGATCAACTTCTCTCCTGTCTACGGTTTGCTACCCTACGAAGTGTGATCTGGAGATTCCCCTCTCCCGATTAGGAATTCCTCATTCTATTCCTGTTATTCTCTCATGTGGGACAAGCGCCAGAGGTTAGGTTTAAAAACCAATGTGCAATTACGTTCATAGCTACATAATTAAGTCAGGCAGATTGCTTTGTTAGATACAATTTATTAAGCTTTTTCCTCTACTGCAAACTTTCTCCCATGTCAGACTTAAATGCGTCAATGCGTTGCTAATGTTTAAATGTGCAAAATACGATCGCCGATCCCCCACTGTCGGTGTGTGCCATTCCACGAGAGGCCGACAACACAAGTGACGGAACAATCTCCCTACGCCAGCTACGGGCTCGATAGAGACGATTTTGATCGCTTCAGAGCAACCCGATTAGTGTCACGTAGGAGGCGACGATGATCGGGAAGTGGCGCGGGACAGAGCGCTCGCACTAGGCCAGTTGCGAAAAACCTCAGGGTTGGCCAATGGACAATTTTGCTAAAAAATGGCGCCCATCGCATTAGTGGTTGTGCCCGAAAAATAAATATCGACTCATCAGTGCTTGAGGTCGCAATCAGGGTCCTACCGTTGAAGCATCTAGAGCAGATGAGAGCTTGTTCTGCTGCTTCAAAAAGCTGGGCCATCGCTTGCGTATAACGACATTCCTTCCAAACGATTGTGTTGCGTTAACATTGGGGCAACAAGTTCTCACTCCCATTTATTACTTATTGGCGCTGAAACACACACCAGGAGCTTTATTTAATAAATGCAACTCTTTAGCACGCGCGGCTTAGCCTGAATCTGCCACGCGGCCAGCCTGGCTCAGCGCCTGGCGCGCTCACTTCACACTACAGAGAACAGCGCCACCTACGAGTGGCATGAAACAGAGAAGCTCCCCTCGCGTTCCGTACGTGTCACCTATCCCTTCTTAGGCATTATAATATTTAACTCACGTAGACGTCCTAATCCCGAGCTCATTTGGTCGTTGACTACATCTCCCTAAAAGACAGGTAACATTCCCACTGCTCACCTTTCAAGTTTTTGCACGCAAGCAGACATTTTCCTGTCCGCTCGTGTCCGGATGACTTTCCACTGCTTACCACCTCATGCCTCAACGTCAAAAATCGATAGATGAAAAGCCATGCCAAACCAACGGAGGCATCTTCACGCAAAGAAGCCCACTTTTTTATTTGCACCCGCTCCTTTTGCTTTATTCCCCAAGCTTCGAAGGCTCTCCTACGCGCTTTTGTGTCTGGCCATCGTTGGTCTAGAAGCTTGTCGCTGAGCGCTGACGCTTCAGATGGCGGAAGTGTTCCAGGCGGCAGTGGTCGTCCCTCTTGCTCTTGAGAGCGAAGAGCTTCCTACAAAAGCCGCACTGGAAATTACCGCGGTTGCGATGGAGGCGCTTGTGGGCATGGGCAGAAGTGGCGCTGGCGAACTCAGCGCCGCACTTGAAGCACCGCCGTTCGCCAATGTGGGTTCCCAAGTGCAGGCCCATGATGAGCTCGTTCCTGCACAAGCGGTAGCAGATAGGACATGGCACTTGGATGGGCCGGGGCTCGCCGCCAAAATCATGCTGGTATATCTGGTGGGCGATTAGACGGCTCGGAAGGTGGAATCTTCTGTCGCAGAGCCAGCACCAGTGTATGGTGTCCTCTCCTGCGGGCCTGATGTTCAGCAGGCGACGCCTCTGGTCCGACATGTGACGCTGCTGCAGAGAAAAGAAAGCGGGATGGTCGCTCAAGGCACCTTTACGAATCGCACTCTCGCTGCCGCTTAAGTTCGCTTACCGCAATTGTTCTGGAGAGTATTTTTGTCACATGTATTGGTTGAAGTGCATGAATATCACAAATTCAATGTCGCAAACACACGTACGGTATTTATCAACTGACTGAACTACTTTAAACTATATTTAAAAATATGTCAGAACATATGCCTGGAAATTTTTAATGGTCAGTGTCAGTGGTGTCTCCATTAGTTGTTTATTGGCTCACCGGTGCGGGTTTCCCTGTCTACGTTGAACACATACTAGGCAGGGTACTATTTACTGCCACAGTTTTTTTTCACGCTGACTAGCGTGATGATCTCGTATGCAGTGTGCCGCGCATGGATAGTCTGATTGATATCTCAGTAATTCCAGTAAATAGAACCCTGTACAGTGTATGCGTTCACATAGACGAGAAACCGTTACCTGTGAGCCAAACAACCAATGGACACACCATGGACACTTACTATTACAACTTTTCAACCAGTTAATATGGTTCCCTTTTAAAATCAACTACCAGGCTCCAGAAAGTTCATGAGTACCGGTCACCCTCTGAAGTTATTGTCTCTACGAAATTATCTCCTAAAGAAAGCGATGATCATAGCCTTCATAAAAATTGTGCGAACAAAATCCTCCCGTTGCTGGAGCTGTTACAGGCCTTCCTCTGCCCTCGTGGCGAAGAAAGCCTTTGATGAGCTGCCTCTTTCGAAGTCTTAGATTGGTCCTGGCATAGCTTGGTCTGAGACGTGAACGTGACTTTTCTGATCTCTGTCTGGGTGCACGCCTAAGGTGAGATATCATAATAACACGTCTGGTATCCTACACAAAACTAACTACCTTGGTATTTTGCAGAAACCGCGGTCGTTCAACAAAAGCGAGCTCTAGCAAAACCCAGTATCACCTTGTGAATGTTGCTTTTAACCAGCATAAAACAATGGTCATTGCAATCCTCTCAAAATTACTTCCGGCATTACGGTCGCTTTTTCTCTCTGAGTAAGAGAACGAGCCGAAGCTCGCACATATTTTCAACAAGAGTATACCTGAACTAAATATTGTGGAATAGAATCCCCAGGCAGAAAAGCAACTGAAATATTTTACTTATTTAATACAGCCAGTAATTATAAACCTCAATACAAATACAGGCCTACGTGAGCCTACGGAATGTAAGCATAGTTTACCAAAAGTTTCCAGGTTAATCCTTTAGAGAAAAACTTCGATCTGCATTTTAGCCTTGAACACAGTGAGAGTTGAGCCGCTAAATTACAAGGGAGTGATATGAGCAGCCATGAATAGTATTGAAATAAATGGTTATATATGGGGTACTCATGGGCAGTGACGGGAGCATGTGCGTCGGATATATGCAGTTTTTTTCGATTCGTCCTTATTTGCAAGTGTTGTTCACACATCATGAGGACCCTCTAAATAGAGAAAACTTAAATGATCTGGCAGAAATGTAAAGCATGCACATTGCGAGATTGTACATTGAGTTCATCTGCCCTTTCTTAACAGTGAAAGGGTCTCCCTTATGTTAACACTGCTAAAATCTTTGATTCGGGTGGAATGCTTGCACACAGCTATCGCTCACGAAATAGCAGGGGAGACTGATTCGGAATTTTTGCCGTCTGTGGTTAAACGCCCACTCTGTGACCAACAGAGACCACCACAGCCACTGAGGATGCCGATGGTTGTCGCAATAAAGACGGGGCTTACCTCTTCTGGTGGTACATCGGAATCGTAGCTTTCATTGGCGGCCTTTCGCTTGGCTTCCATCTCGGCCAGCGAGGGGAACCTGATGGTAAGCAGCCGCGCGATGGTCTCCCGGTCCATGGCACCGGTCTCCTTGCGAGGCAGTGTAAGTCAGAGGAACAGACGAGGCGGAGCGGAGCCGGCGCAGCGGTTGGACGGCGCGCAGCGACACGCGAACGATGCGACGCAACTCACGAGCCAAGCTAAGAAGGAAGAAGCGCCACGAAGGCCAACAGGAAAAAACAGTGCTAAAATAAATGGGCACAAAATCTTCACGGTATTCGCCTTTGCTCGCTGACAAGCGCCGTAAATTCCTAATACGTCTTGAAATCGAAAGATTTGTTGGAGATCAGTATAAAACTGAGGGGTCTTCATACTTTTAGAGTAGCAGTGCGACATGTCCATTGCTGCTTTTGCTGCATCGGTAGCTTTGAAACCTGTCGACGCGAGGGAACTAACCTGCCGACTAGTTTATACGCCACCGACGCTTGTAGTAAACCTCACGACTTATAGCGCATACCATTAGCACACTCTCTGTGAATAAATATTCGTGAAAATTCCAGAAACGCCAAGCTTCACGGTACGTTTCTACGCTGAAGAAAACAAAGATTACAGCTGCAGCTGCGCCACTCGGCGATATGTCTTTACACATCAGTCAGCCGTGAAAAACAACTCCTTCGATCTGGTGGATTGAAGACTGAAAAAAGCCTATAATCAGAGAAAAGTAGCAGGGAGGAGACTAGCGCAAAAACAGTGCCATAAGAAAGAGCTAAATTACAAATTCGTTCCAGCATCTTTTAAAAGAACGATATCTAAGGCTATTTAGGAATACAATGCAAATGTGAACACCTAATAGTCTAAGCCAGTCAACCAGATGTCTCTCTACAGATACCTAGAACGTACTAACGTGCTTCCCTCTTCTCATATCGTTCTGTCTACAGTGTTGCCCCCTCGAGGAGAAAAACATCAACTGGGGTTCATAGCTCAAGGCCTGGCTTGTCGTTTTCATGCTCGCACTGCCTTTCCTTGATCCCATTTTCCTTTGGGTGCAGACTTCACTGAGGTCTCTATATCTGATTTTGCGTTTCTAGCAAAGTGTCAACAATCTGCTGCCCCTGGGATTGACGTAGTAACACTTGGCATGCTTAAAATACTAATGCAAGACAGCCCCGGACCTCTTGCAGATTCTCAGATGGTCTTTGGAAAAAGCCTGGATTCCAAGAAAATGAAAAACAGCGAAAATTACGCATTTTTTTCCTAAAGGACTAGAAGTGTCTTGATCTCGACAATATTCGACCGATTGCACTGACTTAAAATTTGGTTAAGCTTGTAGAACGGGTGCTCTTGAGCCGCCTCACGAATCATGTTCTGTCTCTTCAAGTCTTGAGCGAGGATCAGATTGGTATCCGCAGTGGGTGGTCTATTTAGACCGCGCACATAGACTTGGAGAGCCGTACTAGGGTTCCTATGGAGCAAAACGCGGTATCAGCTTTGGTTACGTTGGATATTGCAAAGACGTATGACAGCGTTGAACGCAGCCTAAAGCTGTCTGGTGTACAACCTCCTTGGGACCTTTTCGCTTGGATAAGAGACTTCTTAAGGAACAGACCATTTTTGTGCACAAAGGGTACGTCCTGGCATTCTTTCGCCGTTGTTTATTATACTAATGTGTGGAATCGCTATTCACCCGGTCGTCTAAGTTTATGTGTATAAGGATAGTAGTGTTCTTTCGCTTGTGCGAAAAAATAATCATCTCCTTTATCAACTGTTGCAAGAGTATTTAAATGCTCTGGAAGTCTTTCTGCACAGCCTGATGTTAAGTTTAAATGTCAACAAATGTGCCGTGCTTGTTTCCCTATAGTCATCCCCTCTTTACATTTCGTTGTCGCATCCCACTATCCTGACACCGCAAGATGATTGTGGCAAATATAAGGGTATAATATATGAACCGCAGTTAGAACGGCGGCCGCAAATTAGACGCTTTGTACTTAAAGGCGAGCGTGCCCTTCGATGGTTGATGAGGATCAGCAACAAAAAATTATGTTGGCGTCGGGACAGTCTGCTCTTTCTGCACAAGACGCATGTATGGCCACTACTTGAGTTTGTCTCTGTTCTCTTTTCTCGAATCCAAAGATACAAGCTTGAACCCCTGTTTGTTATGAAGCAACGCACTCTGCTGATACTGTAGAAGCTTGGGCAAGTTGGTGTGATATTGTTTTTCAAAAGCGCAGAGGACAAAGGACGAGACAGACGCCGTGTCAGTGCACTTGTCTCGTCCTTTGTCCCCTGCGCTGCTGAAAAACAACGCACTCTGCGCCTTTGCTTAGATACGTGCTTTTCGCGCAGTTGTGAGAGATTAAGTTTTGACGCGTATCACACGAACACTTGTAAAACGTCTGCCTAAATCAGTGGCTAATGTGTGTGCTGTACTTAGAGGCTCGGGTACCTGAACTAAATTGGCGGTTTCAGCCTTTTACTGTGCGGACGTTTTTAATTTCTTTGGAGCCTGTTCCTGGATGGCCTAGACCCATATGTACAACCAACCCGCCTCTATTTTTGGTACTTTTTCGCCTAGCTATAAGCTTCCTACATTGTGTTCACTAATTCCCTGCTGTCGATGATCTCTGTATTAATAAATTCTGTAGTACCAGTTAACCACCGCCGGGCTGATACTGTAGACCTGCTTTGACGACAGCTTCCCAAGGAATGCTAAGAAACTGCCTGCCAATGTATCAAGTCTGCTTATTGAGGAGTATATGGATAATTTTACTAATCATATTACTGTTTTCAAATGGTAGCTTCACTACTAGATGTAACGGGCTGATATAGCCGTCGACTTCCCATGACCTTTAAGGCTCAGCCATGGTTAAGACTTCAGTTTATAATTTTGGAGAACCAGTGAAACGTAAATTGTGAGATCAAAGGTCAAGCCATTGCAAAGGTCAAAGGACTAGGTCAAACTGAAAGGCCAAGGTCATTTCAGAGTCACGTAAATGGCATCACTGTCGTCAAGGTCGCGTCAAGGTCAAGTCAAGGACAACCAAAATCTGGTCACGTGAACGACTTTTGGCTTGCCTTGGAACCTAAACGGGACGTTTTCGCGGTGCGTAGCAGGTGGGCTAGTCAAAGGCATGGTCGGCACCCTGCAAGAAATCGAATATGACGTGGACTCCAACGTGTCGTGAGTTTGCTTCAGTTGCCCGCTGAAGGTGGTGTGACCTGGCAGACCAAAGCATATCCTCCGAGAGAGTGGATGTGCAGTTCAAGGTAATCTGAAGCGTCCATAAAAATCCTGGGCTGCAGAATATCGCGACTAAATTTCTATTTATGCCTATCAGGGTTATCTCTGATCAACCTCTGTGAGTCTTGTGGCGAAATTGACTCCATATATCAATTTTTCCTCTTTGGTCGGGGGTTAGATTCTGTCCGTAAAACTTATTTGGAGATCCTTCTCGTTGGACTGGGGCTTCCTCTATGAATTACGGTTCCCCTCTCCTTCGGGGCACGCGCCAACGGATATGCCTTGATACCAGTGCGCGATTTTACTCACGGATATATAATTGCATCAGGTAGATTCTTCCGCTTGAATGAGAATTCTCTGCGTTTCATTTTCTTTTTAAACTCTATTTTCTGTTATAGAGGATTTGGTGCGAGGCACAACCTTCACGATTTATCGCGATCCCGCCTATCTACTGCGTCCTCTCCTGATGCTGTCATAAGCCGGAGGCACACTAAGCCAGCAGCAACAGACATTCAACCGAGGAATGAGCACTGTTCAGCAGGCTAAGGAGTTCGGGTTTTGAATAAAAATTGGCTTGTTTGAATTTCTTGATTATAAGAAAGATAAAAAATTGTTTCTTCATAATGCAGCGCAAATGTACAAGGTTGCAACCATTCTAACTGTCACACATGCATGCATGATATCCAAGAAAAAAGGCTCTTTGTTTTACGGCCACCATCTCTGCCTGAATAGCTAAGGCCAGAGACCTGAGCACTGCCACTGTGATCATGCTCAAAATCAGCTTTTGCTGCCTTTTTTTCATTGCATTGTACCGGATTGAAAGAATACTCTGTTCTTAAAACTTCCACATAGATCCTTGTCTAAGTGCTTGTGTAAGTGTGTTGAAAAGTTGTCATAATTCAGTATTTTTAGTATTGAGCTTACAGGCATAATTTAATGATGACAATTTTATCTTTCTAGGGGTAGAGCACCTCTTCAGTCTGTATTTTGCAAGAAGGAGCGTGCCCAGTTTGATAAAAAAAAAAACTCCTGCGGTTCCATAGAACCAAATACACTCGGGTTATAAGATGACCGCTCTAACCACTACACCATCTAAAGACGCTTCCTAGAGCCCATGCTGAAGCGTGTTAGGTGATAGACACCTGAATTGGATTGTATGGACTGTATATTTTTGAGCAACAAAAAAAAGGAATGAAATTGAGCAAAGGAAAGGCATGCATCTCTGTCGGGCTGTTGACTCTCGAACCACGCTTTAAGGAATGGTTACCTGATTTCCACTCTATAATAGGTAGCCCTAATAAAATTTACCATGATGATATACCAACTAGCCACACTTGTTGCTCTTCCTTTGTTGAATGTAGCTATTCACTTGCCTCGCGTTTCAAGATCAGCAGTTCCGCTGTTGTAAATTGTTGTTAGTGCAGTTGCCTGCACCGACTGGGAACTGCAGGCTGTAGCCAATTGGTGGCTGCAGGGTGTAGCCATCTGAGGACTGCAGGCTCTAGCCAACTGGGGGCTGCTATCTGTAGCCACCTGTGAGTTGTAGCTGGGCGCACCGGTGGAACTAATGTCTGGAGGTGGCGGTGATTGCAAATTTTGGGCAGTCTTTCCTTTGGTGACCCTTCTAAAACTTCTGCGGCAGACTCTTCCCCGAGCTCCCTGAAGAAGCAAAAAACAGATTATAGCTCTGATGTATTGAACCATCGGAGCTTTGATTTACACAAAGGTGGTGAGTTGGACTCTTTTGTTATTTAATCACTATGACTGCTAGGAAACAAAACGAAGGCTGGACGATCTTGAGTGCGGTTTCTGTCGTGATTTTTATGGTACTGTTTGTGCATCAATTTCATGTACACAATGCACTTTTCTGCATGATTTAGTCTTTGTTTCAATACGGATTAAGACGCAACACGTTTATCTGTGCAATAAATTTCTGAAACTTGTGTAGTGAGGGTTTCATGATCAGCCAAAAACACAATTCTCTCTTCCTGTTGTCACCCGCCGCGGTGGCTAAGTTGTCAGGGCGCTCGACTACTGATCCGCAGTTCCCGGGTTAGAACCCGACCGTGGCGGCTGCGTTTTTATGGAGGAAAAACGCTAAGGCGCCCGTGTGCTGTGCGATGTCAGTGCACGTTAAAGATTCCCAGGCGGTCGAAATGATAAATGAAGCGACCAAGGAGGTATTTATACCTTCTACGTATTACAGTTGCCCTTTTATTTAATGAAAATAGTGGGCGCAGAAATGAATATTTATGCAGGCACGTTACGCCCATTAAGCATTAGGCAGGTCATTCAGCGGAGCATTAAGGGCACAGAAACATGGCAGAGGTCCAGGTGTCCACACTTTATATGGACGCCTGAACCGGACCGTTTAGAAGAAATAAATTCAGGATGAGGGAAGGTAGTGTAACTTCAGGCGCCCTAGTGGAGAGCTCCGGTTGAATTTCGACCACCTTATATTATTTAACGTGCTCGAATAGAGAACACACACGGTTCGCGTTTTGCCTACATTGATACACACCCCCGATTCGGTCCTGCGTCCCGCAGGCAGTGTGTTCTTTCCCCTGAGAAATCACGAGGTGGGAGGGAGCCTGTGAGAAAAAAAAATGGCTTTCGAGGAACGAAAATGGTGCTGTATTTGTCTCACATCTCGGTCGATACCCGAACCGCACCTTTCGGGCGTCCAAGAAAAAAGAGAGTAAAAAATTTACGAGACATTTTGGCAACTAACGTGATGAGAGCCGAAAGCCGCTTACAGAATATTCCACTGCCGGCACAGCGTGGCGAGGGGGCATCTTGACACACCGCCCGCCCAAGAGCGACTGCTGACGTTTTTTGCATAGCACAACGCGTGGCCATAGATGGCCTTTGCCTTTTTTTCTCCGGCTCTCGATTACGCACACTGCAGTACATGTCAATCAATGCCAGATTTCCAGAAAGTTCCACCGCTTGTCGCATGTCACACCGTTCCCGTGGCTATATCGATACCTAAATTATACAACTTTACGGGATATTAAGTGTTAATTACGCTTAATTACACATTTCTACATCTAATATGACACAAATATGCGAAGTTTTTAAGGCCATTCTGTAACAATTTTCACTATGCCATGACGACTTTCAGCAGATGTGACGTCAAACCGTTCTCGTTGATAGATCGATACCCAAATTACACATCTTTCGCAAATCTTAAGTATTAACTACACTAATTACACCTAATTTGTTCTAATTTGACACAAATTCGACGTTTTACTCACCATTCTGTGACAATTTCTAATATGACGTTACGACTTTCCGTGGATGTGACGCTACACCGTTCTTGTGGCTATATCGACGTCCGCGCTTTTTGGACGCAATTTTGGCATCTCTGCCTATAAATATTGGACAAATCACTCTACCGTCCCCAAAATTCGCTTCTAGATTCATTTTCTCCTCCTCTTTCCGAACCAAGCATTTTTTTTATCTGCGATCTCTTTTTGTTCCTGAGTTAAACGTGCGACACTCTGTGCGAATGGACGACAGTATGAGCCATTACAGGCTTTCGCATTAAAAGGGGTCGTAGTGGAGGCGAATGGGGATCTTTAACGTTCCCTGACATCGCACAGCACACAGCCGCATTCGCTTTTTGCCTGCATCAATACGCGGCCGCCCCGACAGTTTTCGAAACTCGGGAATACCGGTACGGTCGATGGCGTTCCGAGGCAGCGTATCAACGCGCTGTGCGCTCCACCCTTAAATACTAAGCCTAAGCGTTTTTTATTTCACCTTTCTATCCCGACACAGTTCAGTTGTCGACAGAGAAGCGTGGCAGGGGTGCCTTTCCTACAAACAAATGCATTTTAGTGTGACCACGTTCAGCGCCCCGTGTTGCAGAAATGCCGGTATCGTCGTCGGCGGCGTTGGCCATGAGCGAAAAATCCCTGAAGCATTAATAAATAAAGCAAAGTAGAAAATCGTCGAGTTCAGTAATCGAACCAGGCGCTCTGGAGTGCGAGACGAGCACGCTAACCATTCTGCCACGACAGTCGCAGTTAAGCGAGTAGCAAAGTACGTTTCCGCCGCTTTTCCTCTTCGCTTGGCGCGCAAGTAGCGTCATCAGGCGGTGCCCACCAAAACCACTCCCTCCACCTCGCAATGTACGCCACTGTTCCAACAGATAGCGCAAGGGTGCCTCGGTGCCAGCGCCGCCGGTCAGGGAGTGGCCATTCTTTTACTGCACCCACGCCGCCTCTTTATCGCTGCGACGCCATTTTGAAACACGGCGGGCGGCGCCGTTGCTCGGTGCAAGCAGCTGTACTTGCGTTGTTCGAGGCACAGTTGCAGCGGACGATTCGCTGATAGTTCTAATTGTTTGAGTGTGTTCAACCGCATGACTGACGAGCTTGTCAAGTCCACCAAGCCATCATGCCAGGCTGTCGTGTCGCAATGTGCTCCTGGTCAACGCTTATAGGCCTGCTTTGTCTTCGCCTCCCCCGGCACTCGGTGCAGTAATGAAGCTCAATATTTTGGTAGCAGTTATTTTTCCGAAGGCGTATCCCATCGCCACCCAATTTTGCAGGCAGATTAGGGATTGCACGCATAGGTATCACCCTCCCTGGTGGCTCAGTGGTTATGGCGCTCGGCTACTGATCCGGAGTACTCGGGTTCGAGCCCGACTGCGGCGGCAGCGTTGCGATGCGGTCGAAACGCAAACGCACCCGTGCGCTGTGCAATGTCAGTGCACGTTAAAGATCCCCAAGTGGTCGAAGTTATCCAGTAGCCCTCCACTACGGCACCTCTTTCTTCCTTTCGTCTCTCAGTCCCTCCTTTATCCCTTCCCTTACGGCGCTGTTCAGGTGTCCGTAGAGATATGAGACAGATATTGCGCCACTTCATTTCCACAAAAACTAGTTTTCATTTTTTTTTTCAATTTTCACGGGCATCTTTAAAAAATGCAGCTTTTTTAATTAAACCGTTTATGACCGATTCTTTTTCAAAAGGCATGACATTAAAGAGTCGATTACATTTATTTCAGATTTAAAATTTTCAGGATAGAACTACTGTAGCTATTTTATGACCTCAAGCTCACATTTTTGTGCAGGTTTACAGAGATGGTTTATTTCTGAGCGCTGATGGGCTTGAATAACATAAATACAATGAAAAATATATGCAGAATCGGGGCTCACAAACTGAACTATCGCAGCATAGCACCCGTTGGGAATGTTCATGGTACAAGCGAAGTCTGCATACGAGCGCACGCAAGAGCACTAGCTCGGTGTTTGGGCGCCTGTCAGAAAAACTAAATGAGAGAAAAACTTGCAGTAATCCTTTGTCCTATCGCCAACGATGGGCAATCAGTTTTCCTGGGCATCGAAAAAGAAAATGCAGGCGGAGTGGCAACGCTGGTATACGGTGGCATAGTTTATATATACCAGTACCCTGCCGATAAACAGATATAATGCACTACTGTGGGCAATAAACAGGCGAGCAACTCACAGTTACCCTTGGAAAGATTAAAAAGCAAACAGACGTCAGTCTTTGCGAGCACAACAAACGGAACCAGCCTGCACCACGAAACCGAGAACAACCGCAGCGCGCGAGCCGCTCATTACGCGCGGAACTTATTAAATCAGAGGACATAAAAAACCAAAAACACGCTATGGCTCAGTATTAGGGCGCTCGGCTACTGATCCGGAGTTCCCGGGTTCGAACCCGACAGCGGCTGCTGCGTTTCGATGGAGGCGAAACACTAAGGCGCCCGTGTGCTGTGCAATGTCAGTGCATGTTAAAGATCCCCAGGTGGAAGGAATTATTCCCGAGCACTCCACTACGGTACCTCTTTCTTCCTTTCTTCTTTCACATCCTCCTTTATACCTTCCTTTACGGCGCGGTTCAGGTGTCCGCCAATGTGTGAGACATATACTGCGCCATTTCCTTTCCCCAAAAACTCATTTTCTCAATTTTCATGAAAAAAAATTCTTCCACTCGCCCGGAGCGCAGCTACCTGCTGGGCTATGGATCTGTAAACTAATAGCGCATTTTTCGAACCAACAGACGACAGAAATATTTTTCAGCCTCGACGACGGGGAACTAAAATTGATAAGTACAAATACCTCTTCGACCCTCGGATGTGAAAATGGCTATTATCAGTGAAAAAGATGCTCAGTGCGGTAGTGATCAAAAAGACTGTTCTAGTCAAAGCATTCTGAAGCGCGCCCAGCGTATGAACGGCACCGTAACCAAAGCTAGCGCAGTTCATCCCGTGCCATTTATTGTAGCGGCGCCATTGAAATCTCAACCCTGAAGAGCGGTGCTGATATCTAGGCACCCTATTTACTTCTGTCCGCAATTGTACATGACGGGGTTCGGAGGTGCACCTGCAGAGTGCAGGCTTATGATTAGCTGCAACAATGCAGTTTCGAGGCCAAGTGCATCACAGGGACATAGGCCGTGTCTTTAGACAGTGTTGCCTGCCGTAGCTATGGTGTTAAACTCCCAGTTTGAACTGGTTGTGACATGAAAAATTTGTAGTTTTATACGAAAGGAAATGGCGCAGTTATTGTCTCACTACTCGATGGACATCTCAACCTGGCTGTCAATGAAGAGATGACAGAGAACAAAAGGGGCCGTAGTGGAAGGGTACAAATTAATTGCGACCACCCGGAAATCTTTATTGTGCAGTGTCTTCGCAAAGCACTCGTGTGCCTTTTGCGTTTCTAGTCCATCGAAACGTTGCCGCCGCGGCAGCCCAGCGCCGAGCCAATGGAAAACCGCGGCGGGTTGTAGCCGCTTTGTGAAGGGATGAAGGAAAGAGTCCAAGAAGGAAGCACGTGCACTGACATCGCACACCGTACGGGCATAATTTGTACTTAAAGGGGCTGTGAAGGGGGCTCTAATAAAGTCGCGACATGCCTTGATACTGAAGCACGCCGCTTCACGAATAGTGCCCAGCAAGAATTTTTTAAGTGCGCATTGTAGAACTTGAGTTATCTGTAGTTAAAATTTGGAAATCAGCGTCTTCGGCATTTGCCTCTCCTCTCGTCACTTTTTGCACGCTGGAAGGTAGGCGCTCCTTCGCCTACCCACTTTTGGGAGCGGAGGTTCCTGTCCCGCCGGAGTAAAGCGGCTTATAGGCCGCGGCCACAGTAGCTGCCTGACTTCTGAAAGAATCTAACCAATGGCCACCTCTCACCCTGTCTACGCAGATGCGGGGGACGGGGGAGGGTGCGAGCAAGACAAAGTCGCCGGGAAGGGCTCGCCAACATTGACGCGTGACTGTGGGTCGTCTACTTTGTGTAGAAGAGTATTATTTGGCTCTGGTTTTCATGGCAACACAGTTCAGTGATTAATTCAGGTAATGTGCTCTCGTCGGAACGCGTTTCAGGGCCCCTTTAAGCTCCAACCGATACGCAGCCTCCTGAGCCGGGATGGGATAGTGCGTTGTAGTAGTCAGCGCCCGAACACCGAATTATATGCCTGTTCTGAAAACCAAATCGCGCAGTAAAATCGGCAGATGATTTAGCATTGCTCGGCGCGGAATAATTGATGGAAGAAACCAATTTTTGCAGTTGGAAATGACAACCACGTACCTCAAAGCACGACTGAGGCATCCACTGACCCAGGTAGCCAGTAATGCGTCTTTTCTTTTCAAGAAATCAACGAACTCTTGAATGTTGTCAACTCCAACGCAAATAAAACCAATAACCTCCTGCTGTAGCCCAATGATCCACTGCCGTGTTTCTACCACAACGCTTTATAATGGGTTAGTTGTCCAGATGCGAAACGGTTAGGTCCCCGACAGGGGCCCGGGAAATGAGTGCACGGGCGCCTGCGTCTGAAGCCTCATTTCCTGGTAGGCCTTGCTGGCCCGGAGTAAAGACTATGTAGCGGAGTGTAGCTGCGTTGAGAAACATTCGATACGCTTTGAGGGAGCCCGCCATATGAAGCTGATCTGGGCGCCTTCGCACTCTTGGAACCTAGTCAACGAAGACGCCCATGAGCTCGCCCTGGTTCTCATCAAACGGCAGCGGCTGAATCAGAAGTAGGCTCTTTGCGGGATGACATGCACTTATTCTGCGAGCTGACGCAGGCATATCCAAAAAGTTGAAGCGCACAAACCGACGAGGACGCAGAAAAAAAGTCGTGATGCACGGACCCTACTCCCAACCTCTGCGTACTCTCCAGAAACCTACAACACACGACATCAGGCTTGATTAGGGCAAACACCTCAATGGAAGCCGAAGAAGCCTTAGCGATATCATGTTCCACTGCCGAGTTTATCCTGATCGATTCCAAAACCTCCATTCAAAATTTTGCACGCGGGAAGGTACATGCTGCCGCCTATAAAATTCCCTTCTCCAACTCCCAAGCACCATGCCCCATCCAAATAGCCTGGGTATCGGCCCATTCGGACAATATCGGTAACGAAGCGGCCCATTCCGCTGATCGAGCGTGCGTAAACCGAGTGGCGCCTACTGAAGAAACAGAGAGTGCAAGAGACCGATTGATCACATATCAAGACTTCCCGCTACACTGCTGTGAAAATTACGTACTTTGACCCCCGCCACACACATCGCTGACAAAACAACACATGATCTGCCGACAGCTCCAGGCTCGTGCATTCCTCTCCCCTGCGATAATTGCGCTTTTCTTCCTTCTACTCACACCCCAAATGTTCCCTCTGTGGAGCCCCGATAGCCCCATTCGAACACATTATGCTCATCTGCCGACATCTACAACCACAGGCAACGAGGCGGCTTATTCCATCACTCGCGAATCGAGTGACCAAGCAAGCCCGCCCCGCCGGGAATGAATGCGCGCGACGCGCGCCTCACATACCGTGACATTACCTTGCACTACCTCCTCTCCCGGCTGACTTTTCCCGCTCCACACAAATTCCTTTTCCAACACCGCCAACGCTTGTGGCACCACTTTCAGGTCCACACCTTTCTTACTCGCGCACGTCTTGACCTCCTCCATCCCGGAACATACTCGCCTACCTGCCGCTTATGTGACAGCCCCAGAGCCGGCTGCGCTCATATCTTATTCACCTGCCCAGCACACTTGCCCCCTGCCTCTTCGTGCCTAACCAGTCCGCAGCAGTGGGAGGCTGCTTTGTCCAGCACCTAGCCGGATCTCCAACTTCGGCTGGTAACCTGGATAGTGGAAGCCGCGACAAGGCACCGCCTGGATGCCACAGCCAGCAGCCTGAAGGACGCCCGCAATGCTGCTGCGTATTTTTCCTCATTACGCCTTCACTTCAATTAAAGATTTCACCACCACCAACACCGGCCCAATGGACCCTCGCCTACTCGGGTCGTATGGAGGACGTGGTTTCTAGCTCCTACCCTGTCTCGCAACTGAGGCTGGTGCAGCGGGCGGAGAAGGTTACCGTCAGGGACGGGCTGCCGGCCACCACCCACAACCAGGAGCCAGCCCACCTCTGAAATTTTTAACTATAAGGGCTCCGCCAAAAATAAGTTTTTCACCGCCACCAACCCATAACGGTGGCTCAGTGGTTAGGCGCTCGGCTACTGATCCGAAGTTCCCGGTTTCGAACCCCACCGCGGCGGCTGCGTTTTTATGGAGGCAAAATGCTAAGGCGCCCTTGTGCTGTACGATGTCCGTTATTAGGAATTGCCGCCAGCTGATATTAGTCTTGGCGCCAGTATGTCTCGAGGATTGCCGCCAAGACAGAATCTCTTGCCAGGTGTCTGCAGGGTGCATTTACCAGGCTCGCCCGGTCGTTGCTGTGTGGGACAAGCGGGGAGCAGGGTTCTGCGAAAATCCCTCTAACGAGTCGCTGTCGCCAGCCGCGAAGTGGTTCCGGCTGTCTTCCGGTTTTCCCACATGTCTCCACCGACCCGAATACTCCTGGCATCACGGGCACAGCACCAGCGTGGGAACGGATCGCCACACTGGCCCGTCTGCGGGCTTCGCCGGCCATCGCTAATGGCATAACCACTCGGGAATTTTGGCTTTGTGCCTCGGCTTCTTCGAAGTTTGCCGACCGGTGCAGAGCGGGCCGAACACCTGACGTCTCCAGCCAGGCCGGCGGGGTGCTGGCCGCATACCCCTCTGCCTCGGGCTCAACTTATGCCAGGGGCATGTCCATGTGTGCGGAGGTGTCTGCTTCTGTGTGATAGTGAAAGTTTTGCCCACATCTACCATGGCGAGGGTGTCCCCTACCTGGGCAATTTATTGAAGACGCAGTGTATAAAACTGGACTGCAGATGCAGTTGAAGCAGCTCACTTCTGAACTAAAAAGCTGCAAATATGTAAAATAAACCTAGTTTTCTTTCTCCACTAACGAACCCTTCACTCAGCGGCACTCCTGTCCGGGTCGGAGCGGGCGTCATCTTGACCGAACTTGCGTCGAGAAGCGACCCCGATCCTCACCTTCAACAACTTGTCGGCAGCGCTTGGGATGGACCAGGTGACATCGTTCTGCATGTACTGGTGAGCACTTTGTATTTGTTCTATGATTCACCAGGCTTTAAACTCCGGGTAAAAAGTTAGAACTGCTGGTAATCGGGTGTCTGTAGCACAGTGTAGTTTGCACAGAAACTTAGAACATTAGTGAGTGGCAAAGCCACCATTTGGGGCAGCGATCATGGACTTCAGGAAGGTTGATAAGGAAGAGCTGTTGCTGATGTGTGAAGGGTTGGCTGTGGAAGTGGACGAAGGAATGAGGAAAGGGGCAATCATAAAATCAATCAATAATAGATATGCGGACGAAGAAGGAATGCGAATTGCTTGGGAGATGGCAAAAAAGAGCTAGAACGGCGAAAAAAGAAAGCAGAGGATGAAAAAGAAAAGCAAGCTGCAGAACAGATAAAACTGAAAATGATGGAGCTCTAATTCGAAAGCCAGCGTCTGGCAGCCCAAAACGGGGGAGCAAGCAATACAGATAGATTAAACAGGGCAAAGTCTTACCGTACAGACAATTGGATGTATCCTTACAAGATGGGCGAAGACATCGGTCTGTACCTAATTAACTATGAAATGGCATGCCAAAAGAACTAAATCACAGAAAATTTGTGGTCACTACGCCCGCTAGGTCTTTTACCGTGCGAGGCGGCTAACGTAATCGCCAGGCTTAGCAAACAGGATGCGGAAAATTATGAAAAGGTGAAATCAACTCTACTGAAGAAATACTTCCTTTCAGATGAATTTCGGCAGCGTTTTAGGGAGGCCGCAATAAAAATCAATAAGGATTATGCGGAGTTTGCGCACACATTGGAAAGCAACCTTGTAGAGTGGCTTAAGGGGGCAGGTGTGTACGAATGTAAGGACAAGATAGTTGAGTGCGTCTGCCTGGAGCAATTTTTCCGCAGCAATCCACCGTCCTTAAAACTCTCGGTGCAAGACAAAGAAAAGTTAGAGACAGTCGAGCGAGCAGCTCAACCCGCAGACGACTTCTCTACGCGGAGAAACGCGAATGCGGAGGAAGGTCATTCAGAAAGAGGAACTACCTCAAGAGAGTATTTTCTTCTAGACGGTCCGCTCTAAGTGGAAGCGTGGCGCAGGATTAAACACAAAAAAGGTCACCGAAAAGGCTCCCGAGAAAAGCGGCAGTCAAACGAAGGACGAAGGGGTAGAAAAGGCGCGGAAAAAGGTGTTGGAGGCCAGGCAACAGTTGCGATGTTATAACTGCCAAGAAACAGGGCACATCGCTGCAAGATGTAGAAAACAGCAAGTGGTGGTCTCGTACGTAAACGGTAGTGATGAAAACCTAGAACTGCTTCGCCCCTACCTTCATGAGTTAAATGTAAATGGCAAACCTTGTAACGTTCTCAGGGACAGTGCGGCTACGATGGATGTAGTGCTCCCATCCTATGTTACGCCTGAGGATTTCACGGGAGAAGTAACATGGATAAAACAGGTGTTGGAGGAGCACAGTGTTTGCTTACCTATGGCAAGGGTTGAGATTTCACGTCAGTTTGGAAAACTAGTGACGGAGGCAGCCGTCTCGAAAACAGTTCCGCTTGAATATCCTTATCTGCTCTCAAACCGGTCTAACCGACTGTTGCGTGAGCGAGGACAGCTCTTTGGAGAAGGAAAAGTACAGTCACTAACGGGCTCTAAAACCCACCAGCTAACCGCTCAGTTAACACAGGACCTGGGACAGGGAGAGGCGAAAATCGGAGCAGAACCTGAAATCATGCAGCCAAACCTAGTGGCTGAAAAAGGGGTCGAGGTTGTCCCTAGACCAGGCGACATCAACGCAGCTGCGGCGCCAAGGCAACCGAAGGAAATAGAGCCCGCCGGAGCGTCAGTATTGGCGCCCACTTCGCGCAGTTTTGAGCGGCTATTGGAAATAGACAGAGAGATGCTGAAAGCAGAGCAAAAGAACGACCCTAGTTTGAGGCGCCTGCATGCTACCGCGGAAGAAGGCATAGCGAGGCGTAACATCACGATACTCGAAAAAGGCGGACTGCTGTACAGGCACTACAGAGATCGCAAAGGCAAGACGTTTGATCAGCTAGTAATTCCGGAAAAATACCGGGCGGACCTTCTGAGCTTGTGTCATGGGAGCAGCTGGTGGGACACATGGGAATCAACAAAACGAAAGAGCGACTTTTAATGGAGTGCTGCTGGCCAGAGTGCTTCAAAGATGTGGAGCGGTACGTGAAGTCGTGTGACGCATGTCAACGAGTCGGGAAACCAGGAGACAAATGGAAGGCTCCCCTGAAATTGGTTCCACTGATCACCGAACCTTTTCGGCGGTTAGTGATAGACACGGTAGGACCCCAACCGCAGTCTAAATCGGGATACAAATACCTCCTTACCATGCTGTGCCCAGCAACAAAATTCCCCGAAGCAGTCCCCCTCAAAGAACTAAGCACAAATCGGTTTTTCCGCGGGGATTCAGGCGGATCAGGGAACTGTGTTCACCAGGGCCTTCACAACCACGTTTTTGAAGAGGTGCGGAATCAAGCTAATGCAAAGTTCGGTATATCGACCCCAGTCGAACAATGTCGAGAAAATGCACTCCGTGCTCAAAGGGGTTCTGAGCGCGTTGTGCTATAATGGAAAATGACTGGGAGAGATATTTTCCGGCAACGCTGTTCGCGCTCAGAACAGTTCCCGTTGAGGCAAACGAATTCACCCCGGCTGAACTTGTGTATGGGAGTGCCCTACGTTCTCCTCTCCGGATTTTGCGAGAATTCTGGGAAGGAACAAGAGAAAGTCAAACTGTCGTGAGTTACGTGTTGGAATTGCTTGATCGACTAAGTTCTACGCGTGCTCTAGTAGAGGAAAACTTGAAAGCGGCACATAAACTGGCAAAAGTCTAATATGACCGAAACGCAAGGCAACGAACATTTCAGATGGGCGATAATGTTATGATTTTGCGACCATCCAGGAAAAACAAAATGGAAGTGCAGTGGGAGGGGCCGGTGGAAGTTCAGCACAGGCTCTCAGAAACAAACTACGTCCTGAAAAAACCCGGCAAGAGAAATGAGATTACCATCTACCGCTGCAATTTTATAAAACCTTATGTAGACAGGGAGGAGGTGGTAAATGTGATGTTAAATGCACCCGAGGAATTACAGGCTGATCTACCTTTGCGATAGACAGCGATGCGGATTGCAGCATCCAGGACATTCTTGCGCGCTCTGCCAGGGCTGATGTTCTGAAAGAGGAACAGGTAGATGGAACTTAAGGAACTTTGGGGGAATTCAAGGCGATGTTTAGCAGTCGGCCAGTGAAAACTGACCTGATCACTCAAGAGATCGAGCTGACCTCCTGCGAACCAATCAGGTCAAAAGCTTATCGAGTGTCACCATGTCAATGGCAGATCTTGGAGACAGAGATTAAGCGAATGCTCGAAATCGGGGTAATCGAACCAACTTAAAGTGATTACACTTCTCCTATGATTTTCATCGAAGTGCCAGGTAAAGAGCCTCGTCCATAGGTGGAGTATCGAAAACTCAATGCAATCACCAGAGGCCAGCTATATCCGATTTCAAATATTGAAGAGAGAGTGGAGCGGGTAAGTGGGGCACAGTTCATCTCTACTTTAGATCTGTTGGCGGGGTATTCGCATGTCCCTGTCTCAGATGCCTCGAGCCGCTATGCCCCCTTTATTTCACCCATTGGGACGTTCAGACCTATAGTTTTAACCTTCGGCCTCAAGAACGCACCGTATAGCTTCTCCAAATAATGCACAGCTATGCAGTCTCCTAATTGGATGACATAGCCATTTTTTGGAACAGCTGGGAGGAACATATCGGGCACCTGAGGAGCCTGTTGGGAAGGTTGCGGGACGCTGGGCTCACACTGAAAAGTGTGACTTTGAGTCTGAAGTTTGAAAAGTGTAACGTTTTTTGTTCACCAGTGACCTACCTGGGACACATTGTAGGTCGTGGAACTAGGCAGCCTTCGAAACTAAAAATTAAGCCCCTAGCTGACTTTCCAACGCCTCGAACAAAGAAAGACATCCGCTTTTTTCTGGGGCTTGTTGGGTAATATCAGAGGTACATTCCTCGCTATTCTCAACGAGCGAGTCCATTGACAGATGCGCTACGAAAGGGAGAGCCCGAAATGGTTTTTTGGGATGAGGCGAAGGAGAGCGCCTTTCAAGAGCTCAAGAAAGTACTCATGTCACGGCCCGTACTGCGGACGCCTGACAACACAAAAGAGTTTGTAGTTCAGTGCGTGCGAGTGATAGGAGTGATAGGGGGATGGGCGTTGTATTGAGTCAGGTCGGAAAAGACAACGAAGAGCATCCCATCCTGTACGCAAGCCGGAAACTGACGCTAAGAGAAGAAGCTTACAGCGCCTCAGAAAAAGAATGCGCATGCTAAGTCTGGGCAGCACAAACACTTTCATGCTACCTATACGGACGGCAGCACCAGCGTGGGAACGCATCGCCACAGTGGCTCGCCTGCGGGCTTCGCCGGCCATCGCTAATGGCAGAACCACTGGGGAATATATCGCGACGGGATGCTCCGGCTTTGCGCCTCGGCTTCTTCGGAGTTCACCCACCGACGGAGAGCGGGCCGAACACCTGTCGTCGCCTGCCAGCCCGGCGGGGTCCTGGCCGCATACCCCTCTCCCTCGGGTTCAACTTATGCCAGGGGCGCGCCCATGTGTGCGGAGGTGTCTGTGTGTGTGATAGTGAGTTTTGTCCACACCCACCATGGCGAGGGCGTCCCCTACCTGGAGAATTTTGGGAAGACGCAGTGTATAAAACTGGACTCCATATGCAGTTGAAGCAGCTCACTTCTTAACTAAAAAGCTTGAAAATATGTAAAATAAATCTAGTTTTCTTTGTCCACTAACGAACGCTTCACTCAGCGGCACTCCTGTCCGGGTCGGAGCGGGCGTTATCTTGAGCGAGGTTTTGTCGAGAAGCGACCCCGATCCCCACCTTCAACACCGTGCACGTTAAAGATACCCAGGTGATCGAAATTATTCAGGAGCCCTCTAATACGGCAACTATTTTTTCCTTTCTTCTTTCACTCCCTCTTTTATCTCTTCCCTTACGGTGCGGTTCAGGTGACCAAAGATAGATGAGACATATACTGCGCCATTTCCTTTCCCCAAAAAACAACTATTAATATTATCACCGCCACCACACACGCACCTATTCCTTCCCTATTTAATCTCCCTCACCCGCCCGGGATAATACACATCTTCCTGTATACAATGCATGCACACCCATCGCTACTGTCACCCTCATTCTCATTGAATGGTCGACGGACCCTCCCCCGCGGGGCCCGTGGAGCTCCCGATAAACTGCGATGAGTGGGACACCCTATTCCGCTCGACGGACCAACCCGCCGTGGTGGCTGAGTGGTTAGCCCGCTCGGCTACTGAGCCGGAGAACCCGGGTTCGAGAGAGCGAGAGAGAGAACAACTTTATTGGCCACTTGAGGGTTGGGAGTAAGGCAGGTGGGCTGAGTGTGGCCCCAGGTGGGGGCGACATCTTGAGCTCACAAGACGAGTTGTGTCTTGTTGTCCGGCGTTGCAAAACCCTGCAAGGAGGGAGCTGGCAATAGTGTTTGTGGGGGCGGGTTACCCGCGCATCCACAGAGGATGTGTGCCTGAGTGGCGAACAGTGCGTGGCCGCAATTAGGACAGACGGGGTCATATTCCCCGTTACTGATGACATATTGTCTAGAATGACTGAGAATTGGATTCGTCTGCAGTCTGCCAAGCATGGCGGCTTGCGGTCGGTCGAGTTCGGGGTTGGGAGGCGGGTACACGCGTCTTGTCTCCTTGTAGAAGTTGGTGATTTCCGCTTAGGGTAGGGGGCTTCGGTGAGAGCATCCGGGTTTAAGGGGTTGGATGCCCGGTTGTTTAGGCATCGGGCTAGACGGTCGAACCTTTCGTTCCAGAGATTCGCACATGCGCAGGTACCCACACTAAGCTTACAGTGCGGTCGAAAGCGCAGCCACCCGTGCGGACCATCCGTGTGTTAAGCATGCTGGTGCAGAACAAGACCTCTCAAGCCATCCAACGCGTACGATCCACCGCCCACCATATCAACGGCATCATCCGCCGCATCGCCACTCGCAGCAGAGGCATGCGGGAGACTACCCCTGCCGCCTCACACGAGCCTTCCTTCTTAGTAGGATTGTCTACTCATTCCGCTACAGTTGAATCCCGGTACAACGAATGCCGCTTCAACAAAATTTTCGCCGCAACGAAGTATTTTTCATTCCCCGCGAAATCCCCATAGGAGTTAATGTATTCCCTCGAATTCCCTCGAAAAAGAATTACCCTGTAACCACAAATTCGCTTCTACGAATTTTTTTCGAGCCTTCACCGGTCAGTGGCCCGCCTTTCATCAAAATTTGGGTGCTGTACGAGATTATTTCCTGCTAAAGCAGCGGCTTGGAGGAGCTAAATAATGCACGGAATGTATGTTTATTACATTTTCATGTATTTTTTAGTACAAATTTGGTTCGGAGTCGTTTATTCGTCATAAAGAAGCAGCGAGGGGACTTGTTGACGCCGTGCGAAGGCCGCCGGCCGTACGAGGGCCAAAGACGAATCCAAATCCAGTCGCCAGCCTACCAACCTCGCCTTCTACGCAGCCCTTGCCGCCATTTTCTCGTGTGTCGGTGTGTGTTGATTGTCGATCCCTCGCGGCAGTCTGATCTCCCCGATCACCGCTCACCGCTGCTACGTTTCGGCAGATTTATTTTGCGAGCGGGTGCCGGCAAAACGACGAGCTGCACTCCAACACACGCTGAGACGCAGCGCAGCCCAAACAGCCAGAGCCAAAAGTAACAGCCCGTAATGGCTGCGCCGCTACTCGGTGATGGGTCTAGCAATATGGCAGCCCCCAGGTATCGAAACTGAAATCGTGTATAGATACATGGAACGTGCTAACGAGCTTCCCTCTTCTCATATCGTTCAGTCCACAGTGTTGCCCCCTCTAGGAGAAAAAGACCAACTGGAATCCATAGCTCAACGCCCGGTTGGTCGTTTTCATGCTCGCACTGCCTTTCCTTCTATCCCTTTTCCTTTCGATGCAGACTTCACTGAGGTCTCTATATCTGATTTTGCGTTTCTAGTAAATTGTCAACAATCTGCTGCCCCTGGTATTGACGGAGTAACACTTGGAATTCTTAAAATACTAATGCAAGACTTTGCCCCGGACGTCTTGCAGATTGTCAGTTGGTCTCTGGAAAAAACCTGGATTCCAAGAAAATAGAAAACAGAGAAAATAACGTATTTTATTGCTGAAAGACCAGAAGAAGTGTTTTGATCTCGACAATATTCGGCCGATTTCTCTCACTTAAAATTTGATTAAGCTTGTAGAACGGGTACTCTTCAGCCGCCTCACGAATCATGTTCTGTCTCTTCAAGGCTTCAGCGAGGCTCAGATTGGTTTCCGTTGTGGGTGTTCAATTTAGACCAGGCACATAGACTTGGAGAGCCGTACTAGGGTTCCTATGAAGCAAAACGCGGTATCAGCTTTGGTTCCTTTGGATATTGCAAACACGTATGACAGCGTTGAACACAGCATTCTTCTTCAAAATCTATCTGGTGTAAAGCCTTCTTGCGACCTCTTCGCGTAGATAAGAGAGTTCTTAAGGAACAGATCATTTTTTTTCACTAACGGTACGTCCTGGCGTTCTTTCGCCGTTGTTTAATATACTATATGTGGAATCGCTATTCAGTCAGTCGTCAAAGTTTATGTGTATGCGGGTGGTAGTGCTTTTTTTCGCCTGTGCGAGAAAATATTCATCTCCTTTTTCAATTGTTGCAAGAGTATTTAAACGCTCTGGAAGTTTGGCTGGACAGCCTGATGTTAAGTTTAAATGTCAACAAATGTTCCGTGCTTGTTTTCCTACTGTCGTCCCCTCTTTACATTTCTTTGTCGTATCCCACTATCCTGACACGGCAAGATGATTGTGTTAAATATTAGGGTATAAAATATGACCCGCAGTTAGAATGGCGGCCGCAAATTAGACGCTTTGTACATAAAGGTTAGCGTGCCCTTGGCCGGTTGGTGAGGATCAGCAACAAGAAATTATGTTGGCGTCGGGACAGTATGCTCTTTCTTTACAAAACCCATGTAAGGCCACTACTTGAGTTCGTCTCTGTTCTCTTTTCTGGATGCCAAAGGTACAAGCTTAAACCGCTGTTTGTTATGGAACAACGCACTCTGCGCATTTGCTTAGGTCTGCCTAAATCAGTGGCTAATGCAGTGCTGTACTCAGAGGCGCGGGTACCTGAGCTAAATTGGCGATTTCAGCCTTTCACTGTGCACACGTTTTTAAGGTCTTTGGAGCCGGTTCCTAAATTGGCTAGGCCCCTATTTACAACGAACCCACCTCTATTATTTGGTATTTTTTTGGAACAGGTATAAGCTTCCTCAGATTGTGTTCACTAATTCCCTGCTGTCAAAGATCTCAGTATCAATAAATTCTGTAGTACCAGTTAACAATCGCCGGGCTGATACAGTAGATCTCCTTTGACGACACCTTCCCAGGGAATGCTAAGAATCTGCCTGCTAATGTATCAAATCTGCTTTTTGAGGAGTATATGGATAATTTTACTAATCATATTACCGTTTTGAAGTGGGAGCTTCACTGTTAGAAGTAACGGGCTGATATCGCCGTCTACTTCCAATGACCTTCAAGGTCCAGCCAAGGTTAAGCCTTCAGTTTATAATTTTGGAGAACCAGTAAACCTTCAATGGTCAGACCAAAGGTCAAGCCATTGCAAAGGTCAAAGGTCGAGGTCAAAGTGAAAGGTCAAGGTCCTTTCGGGTTCAAGTAAAGGGCATCCCTGTCGTCAAGGTCGCGTCACGGTAAAGTCAAGGACAACCAAACTTTGGTCACGTGAACGACACTTGGCTCGCCGAGGAACCTAAACGGAGCGTTTACGCGGTGCGTAACAGGTGGGCTAGTCGACGGCATGGTCGGCACCCTGCCAGAAATCGAATATGACGTGGACTCGAACGTGTCGAGAGTTTGGCTCTGTGGCCCGCTAAAGGTGGTGTGACCTGGCAAAGACCCAAGGAACAACCAAAGCATACCATAACAAGATTTTGCAAGGCTAAACCATCGTGCAGTCATCACTTCTCCCTCTGTTTAACCAAAGCTAAACCACCGCTTTTTTTTTTACATAAGCCTCCCAGAAAATTTTAAAATGCAGCCTTTGACACTTACTCGAGGGCTATTGATTGGAGTTATTAATTTCGAGCCCCTGACTATACCCCTATTTTCGTCGCCGTGTTTCAGGTCCTCGAGTTCAACTTAATAAGGATTCTTTGCAGTATCTCGCAGGTTACTATATTTTGAGGCAGCCTTTCCGTCTTGAAAACGATCGAAAAATTGAGGCATACTTCTTTGAGCCGTTAACTTCGAATTTCATTCCACCACACATATTCCAGTAGTACATTTTCACTGGGTCCCTGGGCACTGTGGCATTGCTACTGATTAGAGTGCTGATTTGTTAGCAAAATCCGCCCTTGGGTGACCTATTGACCCGTTCGTCCCTGATACTGTCTACTTGGCTGTACCACGCTTCCAACGATTCCAGCGTTTCCACTACTTGAGCCATGAGCCTATCCTTTCAGCAGCGAATTTTCAACACCTGGCATTTTTTTTTTGAGTGAGTAGATGTGCAGTTCACGGGAATATGAAGTGTCCATGACAATCCTGCGCTGCAGAATACCGCGACTAAATTTCTATTTATGCCTATCAGGGTTATCTCTGATCAACCTCTAGGAGTCTTGTGGCAACATTGAGTCCATAGATCACTTTTTCCTCTTTTGTGGGGGGTTGGATTCTGTCTGTAGAACTTACTTGGAGATCCCCCTTGCTCGACTGGGGCTTTCTCTATATATTCCGGTTCTCCTCTCCTTCGGGGCAGGCGTCAAAGGATATGCCTTGAAAACACCCTGCTGAAAAATTTATATAGGTTTGAACGGGTCAGCAAATAGGATTATGGCACATTTGGTTTGGCTTTATAGGATGGATGTCCTAAAGCGGCCCAGTCTATGAGGGACGCCGTAGTGGAGGGCTCCGGATAAATTCGAGCACCTGGGGTTCTTAACGGCCACTAACGATGCACAGTACACGGAATTTTCACATTTTTCCTCCCTCGAAGTGCTGCCGTAGTGGGCGGGTTCGAACCCACGTCTTGCATGCACTGTGTGATGTAAGTGCACGGTAATTAACCACGGGTAATGGAGTTATACGGAGCCTTCCACTAAGGAGTCACTCAAAGGCTGAATCGTTTTGGAAGCTTCATCCTATATTGTTAAACGAAATGTGCCATATTCCTATTTGTCTTCTATTCAAACCTGTACACAGTTTTCAATAGGGCAGTGTGCGATTTTATACACAGATATAAACATCCATCAGGTAGATACTTCTGCTAGAATGAGAATTCACTGCGTTTCATTTCCCTTTTAAACTCCATTTTCTGTTATGGAGGATTTGGTGCGAGGCTTCACTATTTATCGCTATCCCACCTGTCTACTGCGCCCTCTCCTGATTCTGTCTTATGCCTGCGCCACACTAAGCCAGCAGCAACAGGCATTCAACCGAGGAATGAGCACTGTTCCGCCGGCTATGGAGTGCGTGTTTGGAATAACATTTGGCTTGTTTGAATTTCCTGATTATAAGAAAGATAAAATCTTTTGCTTCAGAATGTAGTGCAAATGTACAAGGTTGCAACCATTCTGACTAACTGTCACACATGCCTGTATGAAAACCAATAAAAATGCTCTTTGGTTTGCGGCCACCATCTCTGCATAAAATTCTAAGGCCAGAGACCTGACCACTGCCACTGTGATCAGCTTTTGCTTCCTTTTTTTCATTGCTGTGTATCGGATTGAAATAATACTCTGTTCTTAAAACTTCGAGACAGATCCTTGTCTAAGTGCTAGAAGTAACAGTAAAAACTAGATTTATTAAGGCGATAGCGCATTGGCTTTAACATCGCAAAAGATTCAAATATGCAATGTGTACTTTCAGAACAACCAGTTCTGAGGCCAGCTTGAGTCGTGAGACGAGCTTGAGTAAATTGGTGCTGGTTGTTGAGCTAGGGAACAAATCAAAAACAAATTGCTAGCTTTAATGATTAAGAAAAGCCACCTCGGAACATAAAGATACGTAGTCGGACACCACGACAAGCCAAGGAGTTTTGTTTTGAATGAAAATAATGAATCTCTGATGTCTAGAAAGCGGCAATTAGTCGTAAACAAAGTAGAAGAGGTGGTGGGTTTGCTTCTTACATAGTGGCATGGTTGCTTTTACTGCTACTTTGTTTACAGCCAATTGGCACTTACTAAACTCTTGACATGAACCATTTCCTCTCTTTAGCAACAACAGCAAAAGGTACATTTTCTCGCCACCGTGTTGGACTGCATTTGTTTGCGATTGTATATTGACGAGTTCCTTTACTTCCCTACTATTGTCTGCACGTCAGAACACGCATTTTGAACTTACATTTGCACTTGCTCATTTATTGTCGATAAGAAATATAGTGTGTGTGGTGGTATGTTTAACAAGGCTTGACTCCTCAAATATTACAATTAGTACAACAGGTTCTTTCATGTGTTTATTATAGTGTTCGTGTGAACGTGGCAGTGATGATAAATACAGAAAATTTTAACTCAGTGAAAGGTTTGCAGAATGCATGAAAATAAACTTTATTTTTTCAAATGTTGCTCCACTAGGCTGATGAGAGCTTGCTGCTGAGCTGAAAATAGCTGGCACTCCTCTGCACGGCCCTGCTGTTCAATTTATGGTTGCTGCCGGAGCGCTGCACCCTGCTGTGCCCGTAGCTTCCTTTCTTGGGCTTTGTCCTGGGTCTCCATCTCGTGGTGCTATTGCCGATTGGCAGCTTCTTGCATTCAAAATCGCCGCTCTTCCCTTTTTTCCCCCTGTGGTGCCTCACACTCCCCTCCTTTGTTGCTCAACTTTTAGTCTCTCTACTGCTAGGCACTCCTTTTCGAGGCTAAGGCGCTTTACTTCCAGTGTCCATTCTTTTCCACGTGCATTTCTTTCGTGCTGAAGCCGTTTTGAAAAAAAAAATTCTAGATTGTCAGGTTTTGCGCCTCTAGGTACCTGAAAGTAAAATATGAAGGCAGTGCTAGTTATCATATTTACTTTTCCATAGGAGACCTTTTTTTCACTTGCAAGCATAACATCACAAGAATAAAGCTGCCTTTGCCTGATCCTAGACTCGTTTTGGCATTCACATAACGACATTCTGTGTATGCATGACTGTTTAAGAGTATAAAGTGCAAGATAATGCCCTTACAAATGTGCGTTGACAGGCCATGTTCAGGACAGCCTTTGAAACTTGGTTGCACTACGAATCCGTCTGTTAAATTCTTTGTCTTAAAAAGAGGACATTTCCGCTGCCGCATGATGAAACATAGCATGCTCACTGTAGCAGGAAAAGACTACACTGATATCATGAATATTTACAAGTGTTTGACGGTACAGATCTGCATAAACATTGTGAGGGGATCACTTGTTGGAAACCACACATAGAACAAATACAAAATAAATACCTTAATTTGTGTTGAAAGTTGTCATAATTCAGCATTATTGGTATTGTCTTTACAAGCATAATTTAATCATGACAATTTTATCTTTCAATGGGTAGAGCACCTCTTCAGTCTGTATCTTGTATGAAGGAGGGTGCCCAGTTTGACGAAAAAAAAACTCCTGCTGTTCAATCGGAGCAGAGGCGCTCGGGCTATAAGATGACCGCTCTAACCACTACATCATCAAGAGACGCTTGCCCGAGCCCATGCTGAAGCGTGTTAGGTGATAGACACCTGAATTGCACTATCTGTACTGCATATTTTTGAGCAACAAAAAGAAAGGAATGAAGTTGAGCAAAGTAAGGCATGTGTTTCTGTCGTGCTGTTTACTCTCGAACCACGCTTTAAGGAATGGTTACCTAATCTGCACTGTATATTGGATAGCGATAATAAAATTTAACATGATGATATACCAACTAGCCACAGTGATTGTTCATCCTTTGCTGAATGTCGCTGTTCACTTTCCTCGCGTTTCAAGCTCAGCAGTGCCGCTGTTGTAAGTTGTTCTTGGTGCAGTTGCCTGCACCGACTGGGGACGGCAGGCTGTAGCCAACTGGGGGCTGCAGGTTGTAGCCATCTGAGGACTGCAGGCTCTAGCCAACTGGGGGGCTGCTATCTGTAGCCACCTGAGAGTTGTAGCTAGGCGCACCGGTGGAACTAATCTCTGGAGGTGGCGGTGATTGGAAATTTCGGGCAGTCTCTTCATTGCTGATAATTTTAATATTTCTGCGGCAGACTCTTCCCCCGAGCTCCCTGAAGAAGCGAAGCAAAAAAACAGATTATAGCAATGATGTATTGAACCATCGGTGCTTTGATTTACACAAAGGTGGTAAGTTGGACTCTTGTTATTCAATCACTATGATTGCTATGAAATAATCCGAAGACTGGACGAAATGGAGCACAGCCCCCTCTTATTTTAGTGCGGTTTCTGTCATGATTTTTATGGCACTGTTTGTGCATCAATTTCATGTATACAATGCATTTTTCTGCCTATTTACTGTTTGTTTCCATAAGGAATAAGACGCAGCACGTCTGTCTGTTCAATAAAATTTCTGGAACTTGTGTAATGAGGGTTTTGTGATCAGCCAAAAACACAATTCTCTCCTCCTTCTGTCTGTGCCAACTACGGCTGTCCTACAATTCCAAACTTTCCAATCTCATCACGTTACATGACTTACCCTCTCCTATGTTTACTTTTTCATTATCTGTTGCACTGCTATAAAAGAGTTATCTGTAGTAAGTATTCACCTGTGTCATATTGGTCGCAATTTTATGTTTCAGGAAGTAGACTACAAGGTAGAATGTATATGTAATTGGCTTGTTTTTTCTGACTTCGGCAGTGGAAGCTGCGAGCTACACCACGAAATGACAACTGTGATCTGAAGATCTGCTATATTTTATATGCCCTGAACATGTCCATTTCAAATTTTACCAATGATATCCTGAACAATAGCAAAGAAACGGAGTCTATCGCCAAAGAAGGCAGTCATTATTTTTTCAGTTTTGTTAACGAGAGGGAATAAATGGTGTCACATGCTTAGAAGTTGGCAGTTATCAAAAACAAAGAAGGAAAAGAGTCATGCCTCTGGTCGCATAAGATCTCGGGACTTCTGGAGATTGCGGGTTGGATACCACCAGATGTTATGTGTTTGGTGGCATGTTTTCTTCTTCTATATTATTTATATCTAATGGACAGTTTATATACATGTGACATAAATTATTTCCTCTTATTAACAATAGAAATAAAAATCCATCTTTGCTTCCCTTGGTGTCAGTCAGTTTATTTGTGACGGTGTCGCCGCCAGTCCCTCAACTTCCTACTTGTGTCTGCACATCGACTCGTGTTAGTTTTCCAAACTACTCTTTTTCTGTATTAATTCGCGAAATCGCTGCACTCAATCTAATTTCAGTTCTTTGCTTTAGTCAAAGATGAGGTCTCGAAAGTGCCATTCAAGTCATGAAGACACCTGAGCAATACATTTTACTACATTCTCAAGGCCATTTAACCTCGGGGGCTTTTGTCTAAGACTATTGTATATCACTGCCTAGTGGCTTTTCTTCAACCGCATGCAGTGACCCCTATACATTCCCTCTTCCTCCTCTCCATATAAGGATGCAGTGCTAAATGCTCACCCAACTGACCAGCTGAAGCTTACCACCAAGGTCAGTCGGGTCCTAAACCTACAGAGGTCCTCCCAGGCACAAGAGCATAAACACACGCCTGTATTAATAAGGTTACTTCCTCCTTTAGAGGTGTTATCTGCCTCAGATAAGTGTATTATTTTACCATTTTAAGACCAATTCCTCGGCAACCCTTACTAACCGCTGCTTACTTCACATATTTTGTATCCTGAATTTCATTTGATTGATATTATTTAGTCCCAACATCATAATTGGTGCGTCTGCAATTCGCCGCTTTTATCCCACAACTTGCCATCACCCCTGAGCACTTCTGAGATGGCTAAAATGTTCCTCCTCAACGTCCTCAGTGTCCCTTTAATTTAAATTGTTATTTACATGGTAAGAGGTTCAACGAAATGAGACAATGGACCTGATTTGCAATACCATTTGCAGCATTTGCACATTTCACCAAAATGTAAAGGCTATAAGTTGAAGGTGAGCAAAATGTAAGTTTTTGAATAAAATTAGATGTTGAAGTCGAAGTAAGGGCAAAAAGGTGTTCATTGCTCCAAAAAAATTCATGTGTCACAATTGAGGCTTGTATAGTATCTCATATGGCAAAATTCACAGGTACTGAAAAAATCTGTGCTTGTTTGTAGCATGCCAATTTACTAGATACGACAATAGACACGAAATCTGCCCGTTCACTTCAAAACAGGTTTCCCACCATACGACACAAGATGTGGTAACTGCTTGCAAGCGCAAGTGTTGAAATATTCGGCTCGCTTTTTAGTAAAAAAAACACAGGAAAAAACGTTTGACAGGACAGAGCGCTAATTATCAACTCACGTTTTATTGAACGACCGCTTGGTTAAATACAACTGGTACTCTTATCAACAAACACAGAGAGACGACACACATTGGCCCATCAGTTTTTCTGAAAATCCCACCATCCTTCGATGTGAAACTTCCCAATTTTCAGTTTTACCGATAGATCAACTATTTTGCAAAAATGCCCTTTGAAATATCCTATTCCGACAGCCGGTCTCCAGAGTATCTCACTCTTCTGCTACCAAATGAGAATAAAATGGTCTTACACGCGTTGTCCACCGACGGTGTTTCGTCCAGGAATGCCAAATGGCTTGCAGCCGCTGTATCTCTGGCCAAAGACGCTGTTTCGCTCTGTAGGCAGCACTCCGCAGGTCGGCAGGGTACTGGCCGGGTGCCTGAAGCTTTCTTGGCAGTTGTTGGCCTCATGGTATAACCGTGTTCTTTGGCAAGGTCAGTAGTTTCTTGGAGCTGTCCCTCCTTTCGTCGTACTGCTCTTCCGTTCCTGATCTGCACATGTCCACACGAGTACATAAGTTAACAAGTTTGCTTAGTGCCCTGAGTTGTGCAGTTGCTCATTTCCGTGCCTATTTCAGCACGAGGAATTTTTGGCTTTGCTAATGATTTTTCATGCGTTTTCCAAAAGTGTGCTGCATTCTATAGTGCTAGATAGTGCAAGAGACACCGGTTTAGCGCTCGATGCATAGGTTTCCCGAGGATGTACTGCCGCATATCAGCTGTTTTTACATAACAAACTAACAAAACAACTGGAATTTGCACTTACTTGCGGAGGTTCACGCGGTCGATGTGAGCAAACTGCGGCCGCAGCAGGTCGCTGCGGCCGTTGACGGCTCGCGCTGAAAATTTCTTCTTAATTGCATCGTGCAAATTACTTGCAATGGTGACCAGAGGTGGGCAAATGCCCTCATTTTCACTTTTCTTCCCTCATCCTCAATTTTGATTCCATGGTCGTCCCTCACCCTCGCCCTCATTTTGAAAAGTTATTCAATCCTCTCTCACCTTCATCCTCACTTCCAAAAATTTTCTGGGCCTCCCTTGCCCTCACATCATCGGCCCTCCCTCACCCTCAGCCTCACAAAAAGTTGTTTTCAAACTCGAGTTAATTTTTGTAGTCGGCAACTTCAGGCAATATTACTGAATGATAAACATACAAGACAAGCCTTAAAGGGACTTTTGAAAGAGAAACTAGTGGCTTATATTGGGGCGCATGTACACGTGTGGGTTTGAGCTAATACATGAGAAAAAACAGAGAAAGAGTTGAGCCTCAAAATATCACTCTCGCTTTCCTTCTGACACGCACTGTATGTATACATGTGCCCAGCACTTCTAGCATATCAATGTTATCAATATGGGCTGCTCAAATAAGTCAGTGCGTTGTTTTGACTGCGCACAAAAACTAATGTACACCAACAATAATTAGAAAACAATGCAGTAGCATTCACCATGACAATTACAATAAGTGCTAAGCATGGAATAGACTGAGAACAAGGAAAGTTTGCATGTCGTTTAATTACCATTAACCGATCACATTGCAATAGCACTGAGTCTTCTGAATTTCACTGCTTCTAACCTCCCTCCATTTCGTGCGGTTTGCTGCGTACTCGTCTGATAACGCTTCCATGCGCACTGATGGAAGATGATGAAGTGCACGCTTTCAAACTACAGCGTAAGACTGCAGCCACGAGTCTGTTTTTACCGCCGTCTAAATTTTCTTAATGGAATCCCATTGGCTACCTTGGCAACTGTATTTTTTCAATTTTTTTTTAATTCTTACAATGATCATTGTCATTTAACCACTCGGCTATAAACATCAGTCTCGGTCTCCTGCGTGCGTTATGCATTTCCCGTTTCATTTAGCTATTCCTTTTTGTTTACTTCTTCCTTCCTCAGCATTCATTTTATTTTCGTCCACGAAATATTTATCTGAAAAACCTCTGTGCTCCCCGATTCTTGGCCAACCACCTATGTGGGCATGTGCCATTGTATGAAGGTAACAACAACGACCACGACTGCAGTTTAACAGTCGTGAACGCGAGTACGGTAAGAAAACGACGGGATTGCAAGACAGCTTGAGAGCTTGGCAGTTCGTACAGGCAGGATGTTAAGATTTCTCCCAACTGACTGTTCATCTGAGGGAAGTGTATGAACCGACTTACTTTAAACAGGAGTTGCAGTCCCTCTTGGTGGTGTGCTCAGCCTTATCTCGCGTCTAGTGCTCTGTTGCTGTGTCCTTTTGCGATGTGTTTCTCGGCATTTCCTGAATGCTTTGTAAATAATTTACTTATTGTAAAGAGAATATATTTTCAATGTAATAAATACCATGCTTAAACAAGAAAAGCTGTGGCGATGGCGCAGTGGTCTGAAGCAGCGGCCAGAGCAACTAATTTTTTAGCGCCGCCGCGGGGTTCGGATCCTGCTCCTCCAGCTATGAAGTTTTTTTATTGTTTTAGTGTCTTCCACTAGTGCGATGCCGGTTATCCGCTGCAGTGAGGCTCTTAAGCTGTCGCTTGAAACTGGTTGCAACTAAAATGCAGCATTTGTGCTGAATTATGCTAATCGCTAACTCCCCGAGTCTGAAGTGAACGATTCCTGTGGTTGCCATTTTAGTTCCCTAGCGCTGCTTCCACTCCGCCGAAAAGCGGTTGTCTGGCTGTCCGAAGCCTGCTTCTAGCACGTGGTCCACCTTGGTCGCGCGACGTTGTGACGTCATTACAAGCTGCCACATGATTGTTAGCAAACTGCCGACCGTGCCAGTTCAATTAATGACTAGTGGCGAGAGATTCCTTAGGAACAATATGGGTGTCACAAGCCCCACCGATGGCAGCACCTGCCATCTCAGGGCAGTGGCGCGTTGCTTAACAGTTCCACCTCTTCGCCAGGAGCGAAACCAGGAGTCCCAGGGATCTGTGAATGTAGAGAGTGACCAATTCTACCGCATTACAACTCTCAAACCATGCAATATCAGGCAAACTGACATCATGATATATCAACCTAAGTAAGCCAGTTCAGGTCAAGCAAAAGAATAGAAAGCCAAGATGAACCATACAAAGCCAGGACTAATAGTGCTAGAGCACGATAATTCGAGGTTAATCCCAAGCTAAACCGCCCGCGATTTTTTGGTTCCACGTCTGCGCATTATTCGAACACACTGTCAATTCCCTGACATGTCTGGAAGAAATCGGGTTCATGAAATAAGGCGCGAGATTACGCGGCGCCACACGTCTCACCAGGGACGGAAATAAACCAAGTGATGTTCTTGCTACTCGGAGAGCAGCACAACCTTTCGTTTTCAGCACATCGTGTAATGCAAGGCAAAGCGAGCGATATTCAGACCAAGGTGGTTAACCTCTGCTTTATTTCCACGATAAGGCTCATGTGGTCGGCTCTGCCCACCACATTGCGGCACCTCTTTCGTATACTGCAATTCCAGCGAAAATAAAAAGAATATGCGACTGTACTGAACTACCTGCAGTGTGAAGAAAAAAACTGCCCACTAACGCCACCAACAGGCGTTAATTTGTAGAGTAATTTCGTCGAAGCATTTTTTTGTGCCGCAGCCAGTTCTTTGAAACCTTAATCAGCTGAAATTGGACTTCGTTCCGGGAAACAAGGCTTGGAACTCAAGAATTCAACAACGTTACTAGGTATCATTTCTACATGCTTTACTCTACACTCTGATCATCTGACAGATTCGGGGCTGATAATAAAAATGTTGACTGCGGTACCATGCTTCCCGTTGGACCCGCGGCCCCCCGCACCAGCCCGGCCAGTGCCCCCTTGGTAGCGCATTATACGGGGTGTTTCACCTAAGACTTTATACAGTTTTTTTTAAAATAGGCGTCTTGAGTTAGAAGAGCGCTTTTTCCGGCATAGCATTGTCAGCGGTGTAGTACATCACGACGACGGAGAAGGTGTGCTGCATCCGCGTTTCATGTTTTCCCCGTGCACCTCCAGACTGCAGAAGCTAGACTTCCCTGGGAAAGTTCACCATAAGAACTAGCACTTAAACCTTGGGAATTCATAACGGTCTGCACAGACGAATGGTAGCCCTGAGTATGGTTCGGGCCACCACCATCGCCCTCACAGAGTGCATCTCGCCCTCCCTCACCCTCACCTCATCTTGTCTTCCCTCCCTCGCCCTCACCTCATCATTTCTTTCCTCCCTCACCCTCGCCCTCGCGAACTTTCATGCGCCCATCCTCCCTCACCCTCACCTCACCGAGTGAAATCCTCATGAAGTTAGGGTGAAGACGCCCTTATGAGGGCTCGCCCCCGTGATGATGCCCATCTCTGATGGTGACCCACCTGCTAATTTCCCCTTCAAAAGGATTCGTGGCCAGCACTTCTCGCAACATAAAAATATCTGTTACGGTGAAGTGCAGCCGCGCAAGAGACCCTGCCTTTGCTGTTGCCATACCAGTAGACACAAATATCAGTAACATTTCGAGCGCGATTTCTCTTCCTAGTCGGCCTGGCTTCGACTTCGTCTTGAAAAACGCACTGTAACTATTTTTAGCCAATACATGTTTTCCGCTTCCTGTGTTTCTATGACAACCCCGTAAATCTTCTCTGTTAGGGCTATGATCGATGAGTTCCAGTAGCAATATTGAAAAATAAGGCATTTTACGGTTCAATCTTTGCTTTCGAGTGAAGTTGAAACGAACCGAAATAACGTGGCACCATTTATTTATGCTACGAATAACTAACAGCGACGTATCCACGGTGAATACGCGGTGACAGCGACTGGTCCCAGCTTCGATGCACGCCGCCTTGTTGCCTACGCTGCCCGGCGTTAAAGGGCAACGCTATTACGCCGATTTAGCGTTAGCGTCGCCAGCTCACCCAAACACCCAAGGGTCGTTGTCGTTCTGCGCATGCGCAGCGGCGTCCTGCTATTCCCCTATGCCCCAAAGCGATAGGTTGACCTTTGACTAAAACTCTAATAACGAGCTCTTGGCTATGCTCCTGTTTTCATTATTTTGTTAGTCTCAGCTGTCTTATCTTTATATTAACCCCTGCTTTAGGAAAGCCGAGGGGTGGGTTAATAGCTGGCTGTCGCGAAATTTGGCGAGAAGACGATCGAAGGAGTTTGTGCGTCACGTCTAGAGAGAGATTTTGTTGCTCCTTTAACTCTGTTTTGTTTTTGTATGCATGCAAAACAAAGTATTTAAAATAATGCATAATTTTTCTGAAAAGCATATGCAGGTAATATTGGTAGAGATAAAGAAATAAAAGCAACAATCAAGTGCGAAAAAATAAAGACAGACATCGTAAAATAAACAAAAAAAGATGAATAAGAAACTCAAGACATAAAGAGGTGACGCTTCAATTTGGGTTTAAAATTATAAGACAGAAAGATATGAGAGGGTAAGGCATTCGATTCGAACACAGTTCTGGGAAAGAAGCTATTTTTAAATGTGTTAGTGCGGGCGAGAATTGGGGTCAAAGCGTGTTCCTGCGTGTGTCTGGTCCTCCTCGTGCAATGATTTTCGACGCATGTAGGCAACTTTATTTTTATATTTATTTGTAGGCATTGATTAAGCAAGGTGAGGTGACTAAACTTCCTTCGGGATTCTAAAGTGTATATGTTCTGTTTTTTTATTAGCATAGATAGTGAATCATGCCTTTGATATTTGCCCAAAATAATCTCACCGCTTTTCTTTGGACACGCTCAAGTTGTACCATATTTTTTATTATGTGGGTCTCACACAACCGCCGCATACTCGAGTTTAGCCCTTACGCAGTTGTTACATACAAGATGTTTAATACTGGCAGGATAAGTCCTAAGCTTTCGCTTAAGGAACCACATTTTGCGAAGCGCAGCTGCAGAAATTTTTGATATGTGTTTCGACCGGTTTAATGCATTTGTGAGCGTAACCCCTAGATATTTATATTACTCATGCTCTGAAATATTGTTGTCATGAAGCTTACATGTAAACATAAACGGGTGTATCTTCCTTGTTAGTCTTAAAAGTACCCCTTTATCAATTTTTAATTGCATACCCCACTTTGTACACTAGTTGAAAATAGCTTCTAAAGTGTCGTGTAATCTTTCTTGATATTTTTTGCACGTTATTTTTTTAACAAAAACAGTCGTCGGAAACAACCGGGCAGACACTTGCGAAGGAATAACATCTAAAGAATCTTTGATGAAAACCAAAAAAAGGAGCGGGCCCAAGACACTTCCCTGGGGCACACCGGAAGTAACATTCAACATCCGAGAAGAACAGTTTCTAGTTTTGACATATTGTTTCCTGTCAGTAAGATAGGACTTGATCCAGTGAACAATACTTGGAGGAAGATCAATACATTACAGTTTAAATAACTGAGTAGCATGTGAAACCCGGTCAAAGGCTCTGGAAAAATCTAGGAACAAAACATTTAAATGACCGTTCCCGCCCAATGCACATTGAAGTTCATGCTCATTCGATAACAGTTGTGTGACACTTGACAAGCCTTTCCGATATCCGTGCTGAAATTCTGATTATATGTCGTTGGCTTCTAAGTGTGGTCGATTATATGATTCTATAGCATGTTCCAGCATTCTACAGCACGTCCTTGCGATCGATATTGAACGATAGTTCGCTGCAGATAATGGTTCACCTGATGCTCAGCTGACACCTATGACGCCTTCAAAAGTTTCTGCGATAACCTTCGTACGCAAGTCAGATTCGGATCCGTTAGGATTTTTCGGAATACCAAACACAACCAAGTTATATTTGTAGGCTGCTGTCCTCTAAGTTTTCAATCTTGGCTTGAATTTTTTCTCAGTGTAACCTGACTTTGAGAATGGTTGAAATGCGGGCCAGTTGGTTCATAGCAACTTGAAAAAAAACCAGTCACAAAAGACAAGGGACAAGAGAAGGAGTGTTCAGGCCACACCCACCAGACTGTCAACTGAGATTTATTAGGCAAAACATAGTCCCAGCAAGGCCAGCAGAGCATGCGCAAAAGCCGCATCACAAACCACAGCGCATGGGCAAGTAATTTGAGCCACTGTGGCCAATGGGTGTGCAATCATTGTAGCCATCACACCTACGTCATCTATTCTGCTCCCGTTTGGGCAAACGGTTATCAAAGCTAGCTACTGTTTTTTATGTGTTCTCCATGCGAGTTTTTAGTTCAGAGATGTCAGTCCGTATCGCCTGCTTCCCACCCATCAGCTTCTGAAAGATTTTCTCAACAGAGGGCTCTGGAATCTCTTGAATACCACCACCAAATTAGTTGCAGGGTACAAAGAAAACAACCGTAAGCGGTACTTAAGCATGCATGTGGTCTCGGCAGAATCAATAGAAATCGATCATCGCTTCTACTGAGATATTGTAACTAACATGCATCACAAGGCAAGCATGGTTAGCGGCCGCCGCTCAGTAACATCGGCGAGCCCACTGCCAATGCTTGGATTCGGTGTCGCAATTTTAGCCCTGGTAAGCGCTGATGTCTCAAAGCCGTAGACGGTTGAATGGCCAGGTTCAATGATGATGTCACTTTTGCACTGCTTTGCTAGATCAGTTGCAAACGGCGAGTAATCCGGCATTGAAGTAGCTTTGACAAAAGGCAGAAGCAGGATCTGCATCACAAGCAACAGACGCTAGTTAGCCGCCGCCGCTGGGTAACATTGACGAGCCCACGCCCGGCCTAGAGAAAAACGCCCGTAGCCGCCGATCTGGACCTGCAATATATTTGACGCGCGTCGTCGGACGCTTCCGGAAGTGGCCAGCAAGGACAGCTAATCACTGCTCACTAGCGTGACGACACTTCCGTCTTCCTCGCCGGCGCATGCTTTTGGCGCGCGCTCTTCTGTGTTGGCTCGGTCTGCATGGTACATTTTTAAACTTTAGCGACATGGCTGTGTCCAAAAAAGCAGCTCGTGTCGAATTTAACGACCGGCTAATCTGCGCGGTGCAGAAGCGTCTCATTTTTATTTTGTCGGACAGTTCAAGATGCGATTATAAAGACCACAAGAAAAAGACGGAAGCGTGGGCCGAAGTGGTAAGCGAACTTGGATGCGACTCAAAAGGTATGCTTGCATTGCTACGAGTGTACCCTTCACAGCAAGGGCACCCTTCCCGCGCCATCTGCGCCTGCTTGAAAGCTGGCGGTGGTGTCGTGCTGGCCGTGGTCAAAGAGCTTCAAGCGCGCCGCTGAGCTCGCAACATGCACGGCGGTGCCTGTCTTCCGAGCTGCTCGTCGCGTATCCCTTCGCCTGAAAGCACATTGTAGTGGCCTCTAGAAGTCTTCCACAGTGCAGGAACGAACAGCTACATGCCTTCACGTGACAGTGCAAAGTTTACTTGTTTTGAGAACTGCTTTCATTGAGCTGCAGCTTTTTACATATACAGAGGCGACCACGCTTTCATCTAGGGCACTCTAGGAACCTTTGCAAGGAAACGAATAGCAGTATCTACGTAGGTATAATGTTTCCGACACCAGGGCCCATAGACATGAAGGAGACTGAAGTCCGAGCATCGTGCTTCAAAGTGAGCATGCAGCTGCGCAAGTATTTCATTTGTGCCACAGCACAGCGGTTAAGCGCTCTAGACAGGCTGCTCATTTTTCTATAGCCGAATTGGCCACTCGGAGTTCAGGGTAGCGTTCACAGAAACAAAGTTTTATAACTGAGTAATTTATTAGTAGTAATAAGTTATTTCCCAGTCGAAGAATGAGTTGTAACCACCTTTGTAACTTTGAGAACCTAAACTTGGTGGCGAACACTGGTGTTAGCGAGGAATCTGGTCGCTCTGTGGTAAAGCCGCGCGCGCGAGAATGACCGGAAATGCTATCCCGAGCGCACTGCGTTTTCCTAGTGCCATATTCCGCGCTTCGCATTTCTTTATGAAAGCGAACAACGAAGTGCGGCGCATTTTGTAGCGTCAGCTGCTTCTCGTGCTGTTTTATAAACTCCGAGGTGGTGCACAAGGTCTTCGCACGTTACAACTCCGTCCTTTCCCCCAGGGCATACACCTACAGTCATAAGTGGCGCTCCTAATGTTTTCGACGTAAGGTGGCAAAAATATTGACAAGAACAGCTTTCATCAGCTGTTGTTTTTTGATTAAATTTAACAGCGTACGAATTGCAGCAGGCAGTAGATCCTGGCCCATTCCATGTAGTCCATGTCTGGTGCTAGTAAAAGTTGAAACAAGAGTAACATAATAGTAATCAATTACGTTTTAATTGTTCACTTACTTTCGGGGGGCTGTACTGATCATAGAAATTTGTTACATTTTAGCTGAATTGTCATCGCTTCCTTTTTATACCATCTACAAGACTTGCCCCAGATGCATTGAAGCTAAACCCCCAATAATTCCGACCTTTCAACCACACAACGGTGAGTCAATAGTGAAATTAGTGGCATGCTAGTGAGGCAACCAGTGATGAAAGTGGTGCAGAAAATGCTCATGTTGACCTTTGTATAATTGCTGGCACAACTGTCTTGAGCACTGTAGCAGTGTGCAGTGCAGCGAAGAAAGTTAAATTTTGTTGGTCTCATAAAAACTACTCTGCAACTGCCAGTGCTCTCTGTATCTCTTCTCCAGTGCAAGCATAGTCTCTAGAGCAGAGTACCTGCATAAAAATATCACTGCCTTTGTGCGGCAGGACAACGTTCGAGTGCTTTAGACAGGCGTACTGACAGCTGTGCTTGATAGGATATGTGGTGGTGAGCAGAGTTTAATGCTGTAAAACTCTGCTTGCAAGCTCTAATGTCTAATAATGATGGAAAAGCCTGAGGGGCACTTTTACCAGAAAGCACTTCGCCTGGAAAGACGGTGCACGCAGTGGGCCAAGTGCAAGTGGTGCGAAACAGGTCCGGTGGCCGTGTTTCCACCTGCTAATGTTTCTGAAAGACCAGGTTTATGTTGGCAGCTATGTTCTCATTGCTCAATGCACATCTTTCAAAATCATTTTTTTTTCTTTTGTGACCAAGAAGGGGTTTTAAGTGTGTGGGGAAGGGGTCAAATATGCATATTCACAGTAGTAGTTCCAGCAATGTCAGTCAGTCTTTGGTTGCACACTGAAGCTAGTTAGGTGTCTTATTTTAGGCACGGTGGGAGTAGGTGGGGAATTTTTTTATTGAAGAGGTGTTTTTGCAGAACTGTTCGGATGACAAGGCCACATAAAAACTGGAACAGCACACCTCATGTAACTGTTTGCAATCCCAGTACAGTCCTGTGTTTGCCAACATTCAAAACAAGTCTTTATGAAGGTAAGGTGTGAAAAGCAAAGCAGTGTGTGCTATTCAGCCTGACAATCTTTTTAGCAAAATCTCAAATAGCCACAGCCAGGCTGAAGAAACAGCTGAAACAGTGCTTCATTTAATTTATAGTGACACAGAAAGTAAGAATGTACATTCCAGTTGCAAAAGAGTGTACATTAATTACACCAGAACCAGCCAACAGTGAAGCCTTACACATGAAAAATGTAGTCCTGCTTTTCATAAGTTCTAGCAACAGCCATTACAAAATTGCATGGTACTGCAGTACTGACTGCTGAGCTCTGTGTTAGCCGCAGCAATGTGGACTCAATTCTGAAATACATGCTTGCATTACAAAGAAACATTGCACGGCAAGTTTTCGGAGAGTCACATTGCTCTCCTGAACTGCATTTATACCATACTGTCAAAAACTACAGTGCCTCACCTTTGCTTTTTTTTTGTCTAGACACACTGGTAGACCTCCCATAAGAAGACAACGAGGGCTGTCCATCCAGTGAACAGCAGTCCAGAACAGATCACATCAAATAGCACCCTGCAGACCTCAAACACCACGGCAGCTCCTCATGCTTTGAAAGCGGCAACAAAAAGAAGGAGGCGGCCCAGAGGTCGCGGCGGGTGGAGGACATAGACAGGGTACATGCACTGTTTGCAGTCGATAAAGATCAGGCTTCGTTGTGTGCACAGTTAGTAGATCATAAGCTACTAGCATGCCCAAGGCATCTAAGACAGGCAATTAAGCTTTAACTGCTGGAATTTACGAGCAAATACACGTTTAATGACACTGAATAAAAGTATATTTCCATCCGTATTCTGTCGAGTTGAATACAGAGTGTTGGGGCAAATGCAAACCCCTGCCAGAAAGGTGCAAAGGTGCAAGGAGAACCAGCAGCCAAAGCACAGGAAACACCTAAATAAGGTCAATGCAGTGATCATAAACGCCTGGAACCAAGCTTTCCTGCATGAGCAGACCGTGGCCCACGGACAGCGAGCATGCCTAAAGCATGCTGTAGAGCTTGAACTCCTTGAATTCATCACAAAATAGGTATTTCATGGCGCACAATAAGATCAAATACACAGCACTGTCTTGTTGCTAAATACTTTGAGTCACCGGCAGACAGGATGGGAGGCAGTAGAGCACAACTGCAATTCAAAACCTTGTTTTTCCTGTCTGCTATATACAGAACACCAGCTATTCCTTTTTAAGCTGAACTATAATCTGACAACGCGCTCTTCAATGCAAACGGCATCGAGGACGATGCAAATAAGTGAATAGTTTTGTACACTGCCGGCACAAGCACGCACGGAATGCTCCGTAGTTTGCTAGCACCCATGAAGCCAAAGGAGAATAAGTTTAAAGAACTCATGCCAACTCTGAGCAGCCACTTAAGCCCCGCTCATACACCGTCGTCTCGAAAGACATGACAAGGCGTATAGTTTGGTGTCTATGAATAGTTTCTGAAAGAGAAAAGTGTATTCAACAAGGCGAACAGTGTTTTCGGAACTCTTCACTGCTAACAAAGACAGAACCAATATCATGGCCTGAGCCAAGTGAATGCTGGTAACGTGTGCACCTAGATTATGCCGCACCATTTGGCGGTAAAGTGCTCGTTATACTTGTGGACACCGAATCAAAGCAGATTGAAATTGTTATCATTCCAATTGCCACAGCTGAACAGAGTGTAGATCAATTAAAGCATATTTTAGCAATTTTTGGGCAGCACAAGGTGCATTATAACAAATAATGGAACACAATTTACTGCCCAAGCTTTTCAGGAGTTTTTTCTAGCAAGTGGAATTAAGCACCTGCTGGAGAAGGAAAAGGAGAAGAACTTTAAGGGAACAGGATAGGTCTGTCTGGTTGTCGGCCTGGCATGCTACTCTAGGTGACGGTGAAAGATGAGAAGATTAGAGAAGAGGATATTGAAAAGAAATAAAAGAGAGAAAGAAAAGAAGAATTGTGAAATCAAGCGCACTCACGGACTCACAAACACACACACACACATATTTGTCAGTGAATGTCCACCAAACCCGTGTCTCTTAAAAACACTAAAAATGTTTTGTCCCACACACACCAGCCGCCGCGTTCCTCCAGGGTCCAAGGACATGCTCCAGGTGCGCGGGGCCATCCTGCCGCAGTCATAAAGCGCTTAAAAGTGCCTTGCGATGATTTTTAAAGAGTTGGCAGCGGGAGAATAAATGTGGCAGATCCTCGGGCACACCACATGTGGGGCACAGATGCATCGATTTTATGTAAACAAGATTTTGTGAAGGCAAGGTACAGGCGAATTCGGCGCAGGTAATTTTGATCACGTCTAGCTATATTGCGTGGCATGCGGAGGTCACAAGTGGGGTCGATAGGAAGAAGGGGTCTATATTGATGCTGCGGATCACACCACAAAGAGCGTTGCGTCTGCAAGGATTTTATAGTCAGAAGCCTCGCACCCTCACTGCGAGAAAATGGTATAGGTAGAAGCAAGGCGCTGTCGCCATGCGCCGACCTCGCTGCACCGTCAGCGTGATCGTTGCCTGCAAGGCCACAGTGAGCGGGTAACCACTGCAACAAAACACGGTGGCCAAGCTCACAGGCCTCGAAGTGGAATCTGTTTAAGTCGTCGATGTTTAAGTCGATGATTGGTACCTGAAGGCTTCCTGAGGACATTATAGATCGTAATGCAACCCGAGAGTCACTGAAAATAACCCACGCTGTTGGCGGTTGTTGGATAATGTAAGTAAATGCTGCTCGCAGAGGCGCCAGCTTGGTAGCAGTAGTCGAGGTGCAGTGACTGAGTAACGCCGAAATTGCGGCGCGCGTTGACGGAACCCAGACGTCAATCGCTGATGAGAAGGATGTGACAGAGCCATCAGTGTAGATGTGACAGTGCGCGCTGTAGCATCCATAAATGTTTTCAAGAGCGAAATATTTAAGTGCATGAGCGCGGGTGTTTGTTTTTCTTTTGATGCCAAGAACTGTTGTCTTGATTTACCATGCTGTGTACCTCCAATCTGGGGAGGAGGTCGTGACATAGCGCTGGTAGTGTGGTGGGAGAAGGTCAGGAACTTCCTCTCTGCAGTGCGCTGCGAGTGGATGGTGAGTTACACGAGCCAAGAACCGCATCCGGGCACGAAGGAACTCCTGGGTTCGCAGAACTGATGCAGATAGACGTCTGCTCTCTGCTAGAGTGCCCACTGTGCAGGTGTTCTTGGGAAGGCCGAGGCAGATTCACAAGGCCTTAGCTTGCACAGATTCAAGGAGCTTGATATTTGTGAGATACCCTGAAGAGCTGGGAGACTGTAACGTAGGATGCCTTCACAGAGCGCACCATAAAGCCGTAGTAATGAAGGTGTAGAGCAGCCTTTTTGTGGTGGTGGAGTGCATACGTGATATAGAGGCGTAAGAGCAGAGCTTGATTTTAAGCTGTTGTACATGCAGGGATCATAACAGTGACCTGTCAAATGTCGCCCCTAAAAATTTATGGCTTGTAACGTATGGTATTTGGGTACCAGCAACTTTCAGCACGTAGCGTGAAAGATCTCACCTCGAAAATGCATTTCTGAGCTTTTATCTGGTGACATGACGAGACCGCGCTTACTTTAAAACGATTCGATGCAGCCTATTGCCCTCAGTAATGGGGCATGCACAATGCGCTTGTTGCGTCCGGAACACCATATACAGATGTCATTGGCGTAAAGGGAGATTTCGACTAGTAGGAGGCAAGCATTTTTCCAAGCCAACAAGTGAGATATTGAAAAGGGTGGGACTTAAAATCCCCCCTGAGGAACTCCGCGAGATATTTGATGCAGAGCTGTGTCACCTTCACTTGTTGACACGAAAATCGATGTTTCGTGCAGCTAACCGCACATGCAGTTATACATCCGTCCACCAATTCCAATTGATTGCAAGGCTGAGTGAATTGCTTCATATGTGACGTTGTCACAGGCTCCCTTCACTTCAAGAAACAGAGCAATCATCATAGACCGCTCTCTTTTGTTGCGTTTGATACAATTTGTGGGGGCAATAACGTTGTCAATGCTGCTACGTCCTTTGCGGAAACCCGACATGGCCGAAGGGTACATTTCTCTGTTCGTCAGGTCCCAGGTATGGCGGGAGTGTAACATTTTCTCCATTAGTTTTCCGACGCAGCTTAAAAGCGCCATGGGATGGTAAGCGTGTAAGTGAATTGATGGTTTTCCAGGCTTGAGGATACTTATCACAAGCGCGCGCTTCCAACACGTTTCAAGGCTGCCGGTCTCACAGGAGGTGTTATAAACTGCGAGAAGCTGAGCCTTGGCCTTACTTCTCAGGTGAGAAAGGCCAGTGTAGCTTACACCATCTTGTCCTGGGCACAATTTTTTTATTGGTAGCTGCCAGAGCCGGAAGAAGTTATTTCATAGTGAAGGTTCATCAAGTAGGGCACTATAAGGTGAAGGGGTAAATATTTGGAGAGGCAATAACACCGATATGGCCATTAATCGAGCAGCGATCTTAGAATAGAAAGCCTCTACCACATCGAGACGGGAAATATTCGCATTTACAGCAGCGCAGTCTAAAGGATTTAGTGGGGTGAGTTGACTGCTGAGGCTGCGTACAGTGCTCCCTAACTTAGAAAGAGGCTTTCTGGGATCAAGCTTCTCACAAATGGATCGCCATTCCCGTCTTGCCAGCTTGTCCAAATACACGTTTAACATGTTTCTGTGCGCGCCAAGCAAACATTATGTCTTCTCTATAATTCCTTCTGCGTGCTCGTCTCTCGGCTCTGATGCGAATTGCTCGAAGTCGCTCGTATTCAGCATCTGGAGTTGAGTGCAGTTTTGAAAAAGTTGTAACCCTAGTGCTGGACGTTTTAGCACGTGCTACAGCAGCGATGAAGTTTTCATAATTGAGGTTTGAGAGGTCCACTTTTTCAACTGTGTCAGCGAAAACTTCCCAATTCGTGTAGCGTACCACACGCCGCTGTGAACTTAAGAAATCACCATCAACCTCTATGTACGTAGGTAGATGATCACTGCATTCAGATTCTATGCCAATACTCCAGGTTGTTGAAGACGACAGATGTGCAGAAATCATCCAAATGTCAAGGGCACTGGATCTTGTACTTTGATAAAAAGTTGCCTGGCTGTTGTTGAGGAAAGTGAAATTGTTGCGCTGTGCGAAATCACATAACTGTCTTCCTCCGGCTGATGATCTGTTGCCTTCCCAAGCAGGATAATGTGCGTTGAAATCCCTCGTTACGACGTGTGGCGCAGGGTACTGCGTACAATATCCTGAAGGCGGTCGACGTCAAAGTTGACACACGGCGGTATGTACCCGACGATCACCGTGAAGGACAGGTTCATGATCTTGACGGTGGCTGCAACATATACCATGAGTTGGCAGTTATGGGATGTGGAATGTAGGTGACGTCTTTCCGGACAGCTAAAAGAACTTTGCTGATGCCAGTACCTGTCATCGAGTTCAGAACGGTATAGCCAGAAAGACTGATACTAGTGCGCAGACGGGATTCTGGGATGGCAATGATTGGGAAAGGGTGCTTCAAAACAAATTGTCGGAAATCAGACAGTCGGCAACGAAGGCTGCAGGCATTCCATTGGAAGATGGTGGCCTTGTTACAGATGCATTGCAAGCTAGGGAGAGTAGCTGGTCTATTGAATGCTGCCGCCATTGTGCAAGAAGAGGTACAATGAAATCAAGGATTGTTAGGATGGCCTTCGCCACCGGTGAGCAGTGTGGTGTAAGGAAAGCGCGGACAGCCTCAACAAGCGAGCACAGTAGGGAACTGGTACTATCGGAGTTTTGGCGAATAGATTTTTCGTTTGGGTGGTTCCAGGTTGCATATTGCGGCTGCCGTGGAGTGTTCACTTTTGTACTCGCTACGGAAGGTGCATCAACATTTTCGCGCGGTGGAAGAGGAGGAAACTCAACGACGTCATCAATGCGCAGGTGACAAACTTTATCTTTGTCCGGCGATTGGCGAGCTTTCATCCCTGGCGACGAATTTTTCCTGCGGTGACCTCCCCGGGTTTGGTTTTGCTTAAATAGAGCAGTTTTTGATGACCTATAGTCTGTATTATTTGAGTTCTTGTACTTGTAGATGGTTTTCTCTTTTTGGTAGGCAGTGCAGCGGTAAAACGTCGCCTCATGCTGCTTAGCGCACTTAGCACTTAGAGGGTTATCACTTTCACATTCATTTCGGTCATGGCTGCCCCCGCAACGAGAGCAGCACAAGGCAAGTCGGCAAGCGCTAGCCACACGGCTGAAGCGTTGACATCGGTGCATTCCCGTGGTGTTTGAATGTACTCGTACACACGGTACCTGTATATCCGATAATAACGTATTGCGGAGCAGATTTTGTCGCAAATACAATGCGAATATTTTGTGAGTTTCCAAGTTTGCGGACGGATTTATTCGGAGCTCTCTGTAGAAGCGCTGAGTAGATATCTGATTGACAAAGCTCCAGGGAGACATCCTTATTGAGACCCACGCCGCAGTTGCTGGGGCGGGGCTCTTAGGCTTGAACTGCAACTCCAGCTATGCTTGTAATTTGCAAGAGGGTTCAATTGCGTGCGCTGTACGGGTGTCAACTGCGAGCAGGTTTAGGCACGCGTTGGGACGAACTTGAAGAACGCCGCCTGGAGCCACAGATTCTAAACCTTGTCTCAACGTCAGTTGATTAATGCAGGTAATGCGGTGCCCGGAACCAAGTGGCTTGATGACAACCGTAAGGTTGTGCTTAAGAATTTGAGGTGCATTCGGAGTATCTGCACACATAAGTGACCGTTTTGAGCTGCGACGGCGCTTTAATGGCGCGTGAATCTCTCAGACTCTTCTCCCGACTTCGCAGTAGTGTCCTTGTAGATTCTAGTAGAGGAATCAAACGAATCAGAAGAATCGTCATGACCTGAAGGTGGCGGCAGATGACGGCTTGAGTCGTAAGCATCAGGGGTGCGTTCTCCATGCGGATCTTAAAGTCCTAGCCATGATGCAGCTGGAGCAGAAGAGTGGTTAAAAGACACCAGCTTTGAGGCAGCAGGTATGGCCTGCTGAGTTAGGCCTGACGGAATGCCAGGTGAACACTAAGGTGTTGAGCCAGGGTGCGGCACCGGCGGAGCCGCACCAACAGCAGTAGTCATACCAGGATATAGCAGTGCAGGTTATCTGGACATAAATTTTCAGCACTGATGAGAAATCTTTCCCAAAGAGTGGCAGAGACGAGCGGGCACAGTCCGACAGCTTTCTGACTTATTCGCCTTCCCCAGCACCTGCAGGCATTAAGCACCTTTCCATTCTACATCGAGTGGTTTAACTGAACGAGGTGTTCGAACAGGGAAGAAGGGCCTCAAGAAACCATGGGTGGATATTTCACGTTCCGCTTTGTGAGATGGCTGTTTATAGGAAGTTTTATCAGAGCGGGTTTACGTTTCGCTCCGCTCTCAGACCCAAGCGGAGCGCTAGCGGAGCGTCCCGCAAGAAATTAGTTTTAGCGCCGCGTGTTTTCCGCTCGCACAAGTGAGGAGTCCGGCTGCGCCGCCTATTATTCGTATTCGTACCTACCAGAAAAAGACAGTGCATAAATCTCACTGTTTTTACGTTTGAATATATAAATATCTTGTAATATTAAATATGTATTGCTTGGTAAAAACCGCGCACTGTTCTTAGATATAGAGACTTTGTTTAAAAAATTATGTGCCAGAGCGAGTCAAGCCAATGCCTTGCTCGCAAGTCCTTTCTTTTGCGATCGTCGTGAATGCCGCCCGCGAGTTTTTTTAAGACGTTGGTTTTTCGCGAGATTCGTGCTCTGACACTGTCTCTGACACCGTCTGCTGCGTCTCCACTATGCCCAAGAGCATTCTTCAGGACCTACTTCTGCTTTCCCAGCTGAAACGGTCCGAGATTGAAGGCTTGTTATGATTAGAAGTACTCGGAGAAAGCCGTTGGGAACCTCTCTCCGCGCACGGCGTACTGAATATTGCCGCTATGGACAGCGGCATATTCCGGACTTGCTTCCGATTCGAAAAAAAAAACGATATAAACAAGCTGCAAAGAGCGTTGCTCATTCCTGAGGCTGTGACGACTCCTGAAAGGGTTACAGTGCCTGGGTACGAGGCCCTTTGTATCACTCTACGTCGCCTCGCATACCCCAACCGGCTCCTCGACCTAGAGAACTTTTTCTGGCGGCACAGCTCCACAATTTCATCGGTGACGATTGCCGTTCTGCAACGCATCGATAAAACGTTCTTTCGCCTGTTGGAAGACGTGAACAACAACGCGTGGCTTGATCTTAACACTTTGGAGAAGTTCTCGCAAGTAAATAACAAAATCTAGGGGATTCTTGGGGTCCTGAAAATTTCTTACATACTCGCCCTTTCGTTTTCAGGCTATCCACGCAAAACGAGCCCCACTTATGAACTGCTGGGGGTTTATTGACGGCACGCACGTGCAATATGCCGGCCGTCCAGAGACCAGAAGTTGTATTTCAGTGGCCACAAACGCTTTCATGCCCTGAAGTACCAGGCCATTATGTGCCCAAATGGCATAATCTGCCAGTTGGATGGCTCTTATCTCGGCAGCAAACATGACGCCGGTAAGCGTGCAACTAGCAGAAGTAAAACACTAGCTGACTGAACAAGCTAGTCTACCTTTACCTGCAGCTTGAAGCTAGGTGTGATCTAAGCTTTTCTAAATGTACCATTTTTTATGCCCTGGCAGGTAACCTCGGGAGGAGCAATGTGTATGTCAAGCTACAAAAACTTGTACAAGGACGTAGCTATTGCATATATGGAGACCCGGCATATCCACTGCGACCCCTCCTGCTGAAGCCATATGGTGGTGCCCACTTAACAGCACAGCAGTATGATTTTAATAAGTCAATGAGCGCTGTGAAACAGGCGGCAGAATGGGGCTTCGGAAATATAGTTGGAGTGTTTGCTTTCGTGAATTTAAAAAAAAATCAGCTCTTTCTCAAAAATGTGCCACGCATATTTAAGGCAAGTGTTTTGCTGGCTAACTGCCACACATGCCTATGCAGTGCCCAAGTGTCGCAATATTTTGGCCTGAAACCACCGTCAGTTGAAGTGTACTTGACACCCCGCTAGTGCTCCACACGAGCGTGTACTGTGAGTGGCTTTTTCATTGCAAGCTTTGTTTTTGCAGTTTCCACTGCAGCAGGTGTTCTTAAGCATACACTACAGTACGTATCATTATTTGAGTATGTGATACTTTTCTGCGTGTCTGCCACCAGTGAGCAGTCAATCAACGCTCCTCAAAATTTTCCTCTAGTAGTGTCTTACGCACGTCGCTTCCTAACTGCAGGCCGGTGACAAGGACACGCAGGCAAGTATTACACACTCAAATGATTTGGTACCTACTGTCATGTTCGCACAATAAACACAAAAGGCCTGGTGCAGTGTAGACTTTAAAAACAAAGCATGAAATGGAAAACCACCTACGAGATCCAAATGGCGAAACGTGCACAGTGTCAAATCAACACAATTTTATTTTTCCTATTTAAGAATGGGGGCTCCTCAGCATTTACAAAACATTTTCCGCTCTTTCAAGCCGACCAAGCAAGTGACTGTGCTTCAGCACGTCACTTGGGTTGCAATGCCAAGGCCGTCTATTTGACTCAATGTTCTCACTGTGCTGTGCCCTTTGTAATCATGTAACCTCAACTTCTTTCAGCTTAGCTTTTCTGCAGTTTTGTTTCGTTTGTTTTTACGTTTCATAAGAGCCCAAAAATGTATATGTGAATTGCTGTTATTGAGCAGTTGATTGCATACATATTCTCGCTATTTTTCATGATGTTCATCTCCTTTGTATTTTTGATATTAATGAATTTAGTGGACATATGTGTGTTATGCGCTCCCTTCATTCCCTGTTCCTCTTGGGTTATGCTTCTAATGCGTTTAAAGTATTTCTTAGACGTGTGCGAATATTTCTGCCAGTGTGTGTGAAGTCATGCCTAGTAACGGTTGCCTGGGCCATGTCAAGCTCAGGCAGCCGACCAGAATCTTCTGGAAAGTAAAGTTGAATTGAAACTCTGTATAACCAGTGCTCAAGGCATTACATTGCTTTAAGTAGTGTACTTACACTACGTGTCTGCACATAATTGCCACTTACAAGCACTAACTGAGCCTTCCTTCGAGATTTACTCTGATTGATGGCTTCCACACATCGCTGCTCCTCTTGACAGCTACGTGAAAAAGGATCATGACAACCCATTCATTTTTGATATTCATAGTTCAAGCACCCGAGGTGTTCTGTTTCTCAAGAAGTCTCTCAAGCCTGTCCAGGCGGGCAAGCACATGATCATGTTGTTCTACCTGGCGCTGCACTTCAAGGCGGTGTCGTTCTTCCTCGAGAGATAGTTTCCTTTCTTCGAGGGCCAGTCGCTATCTTCCTAGTGCCAGTTCTTCCTGCCTTAGCCGAAATTCATAATCCTCACGGCGAGCCAGGAGCTGCAAGCCCATTGCCTGAAGACTTCGCACTCCTATTGGGACAACAAAAAGAAATTTGAGCAATGTCGCCTGAAAGAACAATAGCATGAGGACAGGCATTTACATTATATATTGCTGCAAAGCAACATAAATTAGTAATCAAAAGCCTCTTAACCTTTAATGCACTTGCCTTCTCCAAATAGAGGATAAATGTAGAACAAGCAGCTGTTAACACATTAAAAAAGCTGCGGACACGCATAGTGCCCTTTCACCGTCACGTTGGATAACTCGCCCAGCACCGAGTGTTCTCAGGAAAGTTTGTCGCTATTTCATCCCCTCCCCCTCCCCAAAAGCCGTTATGACTTATTGCCACTGAATCACCAGTAAGCAGATTAAAAGAGTCAAAGAGCACAAGTATGTGGCCAGAAGTTCTTTCGATCTACAGTATGATACAGCCTTAACTAATGCATGTACCCACGCATGCTGTGAAAGACTAATCTGGAATTTCTGCAGTGCAGCTTCAGATGCAGTAATCTTCACTCAATTTACCCTGGTAATGCCAATCATAGGGCATGAAAAAATCAGGCGAAATCCTTGCAAAATACCTAGAAAAAACATTGAATATTTTAGATACCCACTTCCTACTGTAGTTCCGCACATATTCTGCAGTGAATTATGCAAACTGGCAAAGTACAAAACTTTAACCTAGAACAAAGGTTGAAAGGATCAAGCTTCCTTTCATGATGAAACCTGGCACCTTCAAAATTAATATGTCACAGTACCTTCTTATCCATCGCGATGTCCACCGGGATATCGCCTTAGATTGTGTAGCGCCCATTCTAAGTGTACAGCCCAAGGAGTTTGCTTCAAAGTTGTTTAGTATGGCTCCATAGCACATCTAGCAGTGTAAGGCTTGGGGGGATTGGAGACGCAAAACCACTCCTCTTTTCGAGAGATTTCTGTCGCTGAGGATGCATAACTAAGCCTCACAAGCAGACCCCTTCAACTGTATACTTTTGACTGAGCGGAGGGGCAGAGTACAGTCTTTTTCAAGGTGATGTGTGCATGCTCAAATCATTCTGAAATGCTTAAAATCATTCTTAAATAAATATATAGTAAACGTTAACATTACTGGAAACAATGCTTCAACTTAAGTGCCTTGTTTCTTGCTCTGTTTTTAGTGTGCTAGAACTATGGGTTCTACTCAGCTGAAAAGCAGTTTTTTTGTTTTTCTGTTTGGTACCTGGTCTGGCCCATGGTAGACTGGTGAAGAAAAATGAGAAGACGCCAGCAGATTGCAGGAGAAGACAAGAATGGGCATCGGAACCAACTGTCTGAGGCGGAATGCCAGGCTTGACAGAATGAATAGCAACTGCAATGTCAGTGTTTCGGCATTTTTCATACAGAAGACGTAACTGCACTTAGAACAAAACTTCGTGCTCTATTTACTTATGTCCGCACCTGTACATGTTGAATTGTTTTCCTTGTTGAAATTCTGAGAAATAAAATTAAAAATGAACGTGACCAGGTGTGCATTATAGCTTTGCTTGATTAAATCTGTGGCAGCTGTTTCATGTGCAGTCCTAGATTTTTCTGATTGCATTATGTCGACATAGAAGAGTACTTATACAGGCAAGAACCACTTTCAAATGTTTCAGGTGCAATAATCAGGTGTGACCTGTGCCACACTATCTAGGTGCACGTTCCAAATATACAACATACAGCTTTCCTGCAGTCAAAAGTGCTCCCTGCAAGGGATAATATATGCAGGTTTGCTTGACACTACTGTCTCAACATAATGGTGACAAGCTGCTTTAGGGCACCACTCAGAACTCTCTCTTACTTGTTGTAACATTCCTCCTGCACGGCCGCTTTCGTTGCAGCTGTTGTTCGTCTACCTCTGCACTAGGCACAATGCCGCTTTCAATGTGGACTGCGGCACTATTTTCTGCAGTGGCATCCTGCTCGCTTTGCAGTGACTGCGGGCTGTGTGAGGAATATGGCTGCCGGCACTCGGGCTCACACAAAGTCATCAGCAGATGTCTGCCTGCTGACTCATTGTCGGCTAGAAAAAGGCAATGCGGAAAGTAATAATGTGTGAGTCAATGAAATAACAAAACTGCAAAGATAATAAACTGGGACAGTCAAGGAATCAAAAGCTTTCACAACTTTTAGTAAATGCACCGATTTGCTGTACGTTTTATGTGTATACACCATAAAGATGCCCATTTAACCCAACTCGAAATTCGTCGCATTTTATATGCTCTTACTAATCATAGCAGTCATGCAAACACCGATGTCAAACATCTCAACAAGGAGAATGAAGTGCAAATGAGCATTGGCGCTTAAATACTCGTGAACAAGACCACAACACTTACTGCTCATTTGGCTGTCCTCATTCTAGCTGGCCTGAAAAATAGATGGTACCGCCAAAGCAGCGTTCCTTTGTCGCTGGGCCATACGCATTTCTGCAGCGGCCGATGTCTGTGCTGGCAGTGTTTGACGCTTCTCTGGCACCGATCCGTTCCCCTTTCTAGGAACAGTTCTGACTGTATGTGCAAACTCCCGCGCCAGGTCGGAAACCTCCTGCAGAAACTGCTCTAGCTCGTTGTAATCCTCTTCTGTGCCAGATCTGAGGAGGAAATACGAGAAGCTCAGGCTTGGTTATGTAAGTGATCACGAATGCCAATTAGTGGTAGTAAAAGCAGCAAGAGGAAAGATCACGAAATTGTCGACTACAAACAATATGGCCGCTATCAATGCTGCATGCGAATAGAACGGAATAAAAAGCAAAAACAGATTCAAGGAAGAACAGAAATACACGAGCGTCGCAGCCACATCGTGAACCGAAGTGACAGGAACGGCCGCGGAAACGGCCGACAACTAACATAGTACAGGATCCCCCAAACAACACAAAGCTATAACCGCAAACACTCCAAGATAAAAAGCACACAATCAATTACTTTCGCAGATTAGCTCGATCTTGTTGCCGGAAATAACCAGTCAAAAGGTTCACCCTGTCACGCACGGCACGATGAGTCAGCTTGCGCTGGATGGCAGCCGCAACATTTTTCAAAACATGGCGCTACCAGAGCGGGCCTTGAAACGGATAAACCGACATCACCTCGCGCAGAGAGACAGATTCTCGACGATACGAAACCTCCTTCGAGGCATTCGAATGGAAGCGGGATCTGTGCATTCTGCGGAGGTAGCGGAGGCGCCAGAAAAAGCGCTGGCGGTAGCCATGTTGAATGTTTTCGTTTGGTTCGGCTAGCGTGAACCCAGAATTCTTTTGCGCGAACCCAGAAGGCTTTGCGCGAGGCCCGCTCACCCCGCCGCTCCGGGCTCCGCTTAGCCCGCGCGGGAGCGGCGCCGAGTAACCGTTCCGCTCTCGCGCTCCCGCCTGAGCGTTTTGCGCATGCGCAGTAGCGCTCCCGCTAGCTCGCTGAGCGGAGCGGGCGCACAAACGGGCTCAGCTAATACTCTCTAATGTACCGTAGGGAACCCCGCCCCGAGCCATGAAAGAACAGCACGCGATAAAACGGCATGCTTGAAAACAGCGCACAAAACAGCACGCATCAAAACAACGCGCCGAAAAAAAACAGCATAGCGACAAAAAAGCACACCAAAAAAACAGCACGACAACGGAAGAGCACCGGGAAAAAACCGCCACAACGACAAAACAGCCCATCGGATTAGGGTGCAGTGCTGATGGAGGGTGAACTATCATAACCCCAACCACAAGCGGTCAATCACAACACATGCGGCAGCGACCTTTTGAAGTAAGAGAGTGCTCGTTTCACAGACTCAATAAGGAACAGGGTAAGGTATATATTCGCTATTTCAAATGTCCACTTTTTTATGACCAGTAATGGAATGAATTAGGCTAACGAAATTGTTCTGGAAGCATCGATTCTGCGTGTTCACCATCATGGTGCTGAATTCTGGCAAATACGCCCGACGTAGGGCACTGGGTGTACTAAAAGTTCATATTCTTTAAAACTCAGGCTCTCAGTATTTGCATCTGCAGATACTTTGTTTGGAGCGAGCTACAAGGCCTTCATACACTGAAAATATTCCGTATGTGATGCTTACTTCTAACCATGGCAAGATTCCGCGAGCCGATATCTTCGGGTTGTTTGGCGTTTGACCAAGGCGCTGTACAGTGGTTGTCTGAGGCTGACCGCCGGTTATTTGACTTTGCGAAATGGGCACACAGCTGACTTGAGAATTTATGCGTTAGCGTGCATTTATTGATTATAACTTTATATTGAATCCCTTTTTTTCACTTCCAAGAGAATCACCTCGAAACATCAATTTTCTTAACATTTGACCAAAGCTAATTTTTCGCTTGAAAGCTAATTTTATTAAAACATCAATTTTTGCCAAATTTAACGCTTTTGCTTGGGAACCACAAGAAAAACTAACCAGCACATCTGGGAGTCTAGTGAAGCAGAGCTGTCGAATTAACCCAGGGGATTTCGTTTCACAGGATGTTTATTGCCCAATAGGACTTGAATATTGCGAGGGCCCAGCAAAAAAAAAGCAAGAATGAGGAATTTGTGCAAATAAGGTAAGATAAGCTACCCAAGGCATTTGACCGCAGAGCAAATGCCTGGGACCTTTTATCTCTCAGTGGACCAGATTCTTCGTACATAACGCTGTCAGAAACTGCACCATTGAAGCCCAGTAAGCAAGGACTACATAACCACTAGTTCTGCCATATGCACTGTTCAAGCAACGCTCTAGCTCAATGAATGAGCTGCCTCTATTTTTGTAACGAACCAGCGAAACAAGTGCTCGCTAACTCGGTCGCTGCCGCGTGTGTTGTGATTAGTGGTTTGTGGTTATGGCTGTGGTTGTTCACATCCTTTCTGCAGCGGTGCACCTCACTCCCATGTGCTGTTTTGACGTCGTGCTGCTTTTTCCCTGCACTCTTATTGCGTCGAGCTGTTTTTCCCCTGCGCTGTTTTGTCGCTATGCCGTTTTGTCCGGCGTGCTGTTTTTCCCTGTACTGTTTTGCCGCTGTGGCGTTTTTTCTCTGTGCTGGTTTGTCGCCGTGCTGTTTTTGTGTCCTGTATTGACGCATGCTGCTTTGACGTGTACTGTTTTTTCGTGTCCCTGGTGAAAAAAGCACTTCGCTGCTACAGCATCAAGTGCAGCGGATCCGCCTGTAAACACTGAGGAAGACCATGCATCTAGTACCCCAAACACATTGGAGGCTGCAGAAATTCCATCTGCGAGACAATCAGCTTGAACTCTTCGCAGGCTTCTGCATTACGAATAACCTTCTTCAAGAGGGGGGATGCTGTGTACGCTGATGCACGTGCGGCGCGCGTCGCGATAGATGGAGCCACCGCCAAAGCAGCAACGCCAACGTATGGGTTCGTTGTAAAGAGACGCAGAAATGCTTCCCACGGCCTCGAACTGTAGTGTGTGCGGCCAGACGCTGGTCAATGTAGAAATGCAACCAGTATGAATTAAACCCTTGCTATTTTAAAGAAATGCAACACAGTCGAAGCATCGCAGCACTCAAGGCAACCACAGAAAAAGTCACGAGAATGGTAAATAGAATCAGCGAAAGGAAAAGGCAGCATGAAGGAAAAAGAGACGCTAAGGCTTATGCGTAGCCTACTTGTCAGCAGGGCACAATACAGCCTGCCGTATCAGGAACTCAACCAGACCAAGGTAAACAGGAAGACACCATAACACGCAACCGGAACAAAAACGTGCTCAAAATGCCAGAAAACACCCCCAAAAATAAATTAACAGCCCTGCCTGTGCACAACGCCTTTAAGGAACTACAAAAACACTATTAGCAGTACAGAGGCAATGGATGATGCAGATGAGGACAGGAAGGGTTCTCCTAATCAAACTTGGGATGGGGACAGGAGGAGGCGAAGAACCTATGAACACAGGTGCCTGCTCAGGGTCGTGGCCGTGCCTAAGCACATAGACCGCCCGCCGCCGCCGAGGTGGCTGAGTGGTTATGGCGATCGGCTGCTGGCCCCAAAGACGCGGGTTCGATCCCGGCCGCGGCAGTCGAATTTCGATGGAGGCGAAATTCTAGAGGCCCGTGTACTGTGCGATGTCAGTGCGCGTTAAAGAACCCCAGGTGGTCGAAATTCCCGGAGCCCTTCACTACGGCGTCTCTCGTAGCCTGAGTCGCTTTGGGACGTTAAACCCCTATAAACTAAACTAAGCACATAGACCCGAAAACGTATAAAGAGAGGTTAACGGCAAGAGCAGAGGCACTACAGAGGTTGCATAGAAGAACCACCGGCACCGCATACGCGGATGCATTGATGCACCCAAAAGGGACCTAAGCAGTTGCAGCGGTAGCGAACCACCAAATGCAAGTGGCGAGTGCAACCATCAAGGGAGCCAGCATAACCGAAGGAGAAGTATCCGTCGCAATGGCCGTAGTCGATGGGACCAGAAGGGGGCACCCCTGACGGTTCTAACGGTCTCCAAGCAGGCATGCACAAACTACCTCAACGGCAGGGTAGGCAGGCGAGCGGAAAGAAATATGGAAATGATCAGGGAATGAAAATTAAACTCCAGCCATGTGCTGGTATGGATGCCAGGACATGCAGGGGTCGGAGGCAACGAAAGGGCTGGAGAGACTGCGTGAGGATACGCGGCAAGCTGCAAGCCGCAACATCTCTAACACTGACCCAGTGCCGGCAACATACACGCACATTCTAGATTATTACAAAAGAACCAGGAAAGGTATCCCGAACCTCACAAAACACTCAGCAAGGAAGAATGAGTAGCGTAAAAACGGCTCCAAGCCAATGCGTGCCCGTGCCTAAACAGACTAAGCAAAATGTGCCCAACGCAATACAAGAACAAATGACCATGGTGCGGGGGCAACCCCACACTCTACCACACCACATGGTAGTGCGACAAAGTGCCTCTGAACTGTGTTGTAGAACAACTAAGTGCAGCATGGTAGGAGCTGATGCTTGCCAGCGAGGACAAGAAGGACCAGCAAGTCTTGGTCTTCGAGCCAAGCGGGCAAAGAGCACTGGACTGAAGGTACACCCACTAAACAAGCAAGGGGGCCCTGACAAGAATCTCTGGCTGCAAGACTGAGAAAAAGTCCAATAAAGTTGATCCTATCTCTCTCTCTAGCGTTGTCAAAAATCACATAAATTACACAGAGCATTCATGAGTAGGGAAATGAGCTAATAGGCCTGACATACATTAAAAGGAAGCCGGATGTCACCGACGCGAAGAAAAGCGTAGGCGACTGTTTTTAATCAGTTGTGTTAAGCAATAAGGGCTGCCGCTGTGGCTGAGCGGTTATTGCGCTCGGCTACTGATCCGAAAGTCGCGGTTTTAATTTCTGCCGCGGCGGTCGCATTTCCATGCAGCCGAAATGGAAGGCATGCGTGTACTGCACTATGTTAGTACACGTCAAAGAACCCCAGGTGGTCTAAATTATCCAGAACCCTCCACTACAACATCCATCATAGCCTGAGTGTTTTTGGGATATTAAACCCCATAAATCATGATGAGCAATACGTAACTAATAGAGTAATAATTGTTTTACTGAAAGATATTTCATTATCAAGTTGCAGAAAAGATATCCACATTCTGCAAACTGGTTTGGATCCCATTGGCGGCATGTTATATTTTCTTTTGTTCTGTAATCAATTACCTTTAAGGCAATAAATGATTACGCAAGTACATCTCCACTGATTAACACCACAAATTAAAGAAAACATATCCCTGTTCTCTCCTTGGCGTCGATGACTGTTGGCTTCCTTTATATGTCTCAATCACTGCGCACTTTCAGTCCCGTACACACTATGGTGCTGGAAGCCCAGTGTGCGCCCATTGTCATGGTACAGGCCCTTCATTCATAAAGTACTGTGCAAACAGGTTTCTTGCCTGCGCAGCGCCTGCCCTGAAGTTGCGTGACTGCGTGCTCTCCAAGCTGAGTAGGCCTTCCGATTCAGCATCAGCCCTGCACTCGCATGGGGAGATGTTTCCGAAGCAATTTTCAGCATCTGCCTAGGCACGTGGGCAGTAAATTGTGTCCCTTGCAGAGGAAAGTTGTGTAAGCACAACATGCCAGAACGGCAGATGCTGCATTCTGCGACAGTAGGTTCATTGGGCCGAAAAGAATTCTCTAGCGTGCTGCCAGAATGCAGAAGGGGTCTTCCACGATGCGCCTGCAACAAACACATTTAGGAAATCCATGATAATTCTGTTACCCTGCAATAAAAATGTACAAGTTGGTCATATGTGGGAATGTGCACTGAACAAGTAATTAGTACTACGTATCACGAAACCAATTTTACAGGCCAGGAGCAGTATATGTGATATGGTAAAGTGCTACATCTAAAAAATACTGGCCTGCTTTGTTTTAGAAGTTCCTTCTCCTCCTTGCCTCTCACGTGCAGTATAAAATACTAAAGAGAGTAAATACCGCTCTTGGGGAGCAGTATGAAATCAAGAGCCCTTGTGTAGTTGGTTCTTTCAGTAACCATTTTTCCTCTTTTCCAATAAAAAATGAAGGCATGCTAACTTATACCTCGCTCTGTTCAGTCTGTAGTTGAAGACCGGCTGGGTTGACTGCACACTTTTTTGCCAGGTTATGGACACAAGAAGTCCTCTCTGAGTTGAAAGGCTTCGTCTCCCACAAAGACGTGCGGCGCAACTCTATCCTTAGGGAAGCCGCACGTGCTACACGTGGCACATTTCCGGCACCGCTTCTCAGCTTTTAATCAAACGTGGACGACATGAAGACTCCCCCATAACTGTGGTGACCTGGAGCACCAACGTCTACCATGAGAAATCTGTATTTAGCACCCACAGTTGCCATCAATATGATGAAAATTGTGCCCTAAAAAAAGAAAAACACGATATATTCATGAGCAACCCTTGTACATGTTCAAAGCCTGGACCAGTTATTCTAATAGAAAACTGCGCTCAATACCTTGTAGTTGTAAAAGCTGCTGCCAGAATGTCGCGGGGCTGTTATCTCCACGTGTATCCCAACACTTGCACAACGCAGTTGAGAACGTACCCTCGCGTGTCAAACTCCCATGCCGTGCTTTCACCCTACTCCGTTCCTGGCTCCTGCATAGCAGAAATTGAAACGCACACCATGGTGAACGAATAGTTTTTCATGAGAGTAAAATCCCAAAACTGATTGTGCTTTTCATAATACTTCACTTCAGCCCTTACATTTCTGTATATATTACTGCACTTTTGGCTCTTTAATACATATCAAACATGCATGCTACCTGTAATAGTATTGTAAACGGGTGAGCTTAGAAGCGAAAGCCGAAACGGGTCACCGACGTGCCCTAACGAGGGCGCGGGAAGAGCGCACCGTAAAACGACAGTACACGTTGCTGGCGGGAGTCAGACTGACCCCTCTCCTTGAAAAGCGGGGGAGCGTTTATAATCTTTTCCCTTTCACAGTGCAGCTGGGTGCCTCTAAAAAGGCTCCTGCGGTGACCTTGGTGTCTGCTGCCTTGGGGAATCGTCACACGCCTCCCTTTGTTGTGAAGCCTGCTTCACGGCACTGGGGACGAGCCGTGTCTTGTTTACGCCTCTACAGTCCATAGTAGATAACAGGCTTCCGGACCCGGGTAGACCAGCGAAGCTGTGGGTGCAAAGGGGCCGCACCTGACAGCTGTTGCCGCGCCGAGGCTGTTGTAGACGGCTCGGTGCTTAATGAGCAGCGAGGTGGGGACAGCTCTTCTGTGTCCGTTGTCGCTGCTAGCGCAGGAAGAAGCTCCTCGTCGTCTGAGAAAACGCCGGGCGTCCTTCGCGGTCGCACGTGGTCCGCGTGCCTTTTCCACAGCGTTCCGTCTTCGAGTTCTATTTGAAGCGACGAAGAACTTGTGGGATGGCGAACCGTTCCGGCAATCCAAGCTGGGCCTGGTCGGAAGTTTCTAACAAAGACGGGCTCGCCGGGCGAAGGCGTGCGTGCGTTACTGTCGCAGCGCATCTTTTCCTTCAATTGCTTGAAGTCCGCATGCGCCCTTAGGCCGGGGCGCAATCGCTGAATGGGCGTTTGCAGCTGCCTGCCCATGAGGAGCTCAGCGGTAGGGGACCTAGTAAACGCGTGCGGCGTTGTTCCGTAGGAAAGCAGGATCCTGTCGATGTATGTTTGGAAATCTCCAGGCGCTGCCTTCTTGAGTTTCCCCTAAATTGTTTGCACGACGCGCTCCGCTGCTCCGTTCGATGCTGGGTGGTATGGTGGGATCAGGATTCGCCGAATGCCGTTATTGCTCAAGAAATCAGCATACTTCTCGCTGGTGAATGCGGTGCCGTTGTCGGAGACAATGATGTCTGGAATGCCATGTGTGGAAAATATGGTTCGCAGGCATCGAATTGTGGCGTCCGCTGAAGGTGCATGAACGGGAACCACCTCTACCCATTTAGAGTAGGCATCGACTAGGACGAAAAAGTAGTGTCCTTGAAATGGACCACCGAAGTCGACATGCAGTCTAGACCATGGTTTCTTCGGAAACGGCCACGAATTAGACTGTGCTTTCCGTCCCATTCTCTGGTGTTCTTGGCAGATTTTGCAAAGTTGCACATCCTGTGCGATGCTGCTGTCTAGTCCTTCCCACCAAACGCGACTGCTTTCATCTTTTCCACGCCTGGGTGAGTTTCATGAAGGAGATCAAGAACATCTGCTTGTAGTTATTTAGGAACGACGACTCGTGCTCCTCGCAGGACGCAGTTGTCATGAACACTAAACTCTGTACGGTTCTTCTGAAATAGTGTCCAATCACTTCCTCTTGGCAGCTCTTCACCAGTAAGGAGCGCGAGCCGTAGGCGTTACAAAACAAGATCAAGATCTGTAGCTTTTGCGATGGCGGATGGTGAAAGAAGTCGAGGATATGTACTTTCAAGCATGAAGATATCAGCAGGCGTGGACACTTTGCCGGGCTCTGTACGAAGCGGTAGTCGTCTCAGCACGTCGGCGTTGCTGATGCTGGTGCCAGGGCGGTGCATAAGCGTATACTTGTACGCTGACAGGGTAATTGCCCAGCGTATAATTCTCGGTGATGATCTAACGGGAACAGGCTTGTCCTGTCCGAGAAGTCCCAGAAGTGGTTTGTGATCAGTCACCACTTCAAAATCCTGACCCCAGAGATACTTATGAAACATCGATACGCCGATAATTAGGGCAAGGGCTTCTTTGTCCAGCTGACTAATTCTTTTCTGCTGGAAGAATGCTTCTCGATGCGAAGGCAATGGGACGATCCCCTGTTTCATCTCGGTGTGCGAGAACAGCTCCGATTCCGTATGGTGAAGCGTCGCAACTGAGAACGATTTGCTTGGAAGAATCGAAATGATGTAGTACCGGTGCAGAAGTCAGGAGAACTTTACTTTCTCTGAAAGCTTGTTCCTCAACGCTTGTCCACTTCCAAGGAGTCTCTTTTGTAAGTAGAAATTCAAGGGCCGGAGAACTGTCGAAAGGTTAGGCAGAAAACGCCTGTAAAAATTAATGAGTCCAAGGAAGCTTTGAAGCTGCTTAACGTCCTTGGGACATGGAGCATTCACGACAGCTTCTATTTTCTTTGGTGTTGGCCTCAGAGCGTCCGCGTTCATTACATGGCCCAGCTACTCAACTTCTGTCGCTAGAAATGAACACTTCTCTAGCTTGAGCTTGAGGCCTGCTTCCTGTAGACGCTGTAGTACACTGGCTACGTTAATCAAGTGATCTGCGTCGTCCAATCCCGTTACCAAGATGTCATCAATGTAGACGGTGACATGGCGCATGTCTTGTAGCAAATTTTCCATTCCTCTCTGGAATATGGCCGGCTCTGAAGCTACTTCGAATGGTAGTCTGGTGTACTGGAAGAGGCCCTGAGGTGAATTGATGGTCACTAGCTTCTGTGAGCTCGTGTCAAGTTCTACCTGCTGGTAAGCGTCTTTCATGTCCAGCCTCGTAAACTTTTTCCACCTGAAAGTTTCGCCCAGAGGTCCTCGACTCGCGGCACAGGATATTTCTTTCCAACACTGTGGCCCCGTTAATTGTGACTTTGAAGTCGCCACATATGCACACGCGGCCGTCTTGCTTGAGCACAGGAACAATTGGGGCTGCCCACTCAGACGTTCTGACGGGTGTAAGTACCCCTTCTCGTTGCATTCTTTCCAATTCTTCTGCAACTTGGTCTTGCAACGCAAAAGGAATCGTTCGTGGTTTGAAGGATTTTGGAGGTGAATATTCCTTGGTAACAATTTTGCTTTCACACCTTTGAATGTTCCTAGTCCGTCCGAAAATACTTCTTTGTAGCAAGTAAGCAGCTCGTCAACGCTCGTGAGTCAACGGATCTGACGTCATTTAGGTCGAGCTGAAGCGCACTGATCCAGTTTCCTCCGAGAAGGGTTGGACACTGGTCCGGAGCTACAAACAAAGGCAGTGTTGCCTCTCTTTGTCCGAACTGGACTGAAACGGTAACCTTGGTCCTAACGGGTGCCAGTTTTCCGCAATAACTCTTCAGAATTACGTCTGATGGGTCTAATGAGAGCTCGGGAAACCGCTGTTGGAATGCGGTCTCCCCTATTACGGAGACACTGGCCCCCGTGTCTAGCTTCATTCTAAGAGGCCTGCCTGCGACTTGCAAGACTGCTGCAAACGGAGGAATTGTTTTCTCGCGGCTCATCTCCTACGTCTAGTAGACCTGTCACTGGATTTCAGGAAGATTTCCACTGTCCTCAAGGCTGTGAACTGGCTGCTTTGTTTGCCTTTGCGTTCTGTGCTTCCTTGACACGTTCTTTTGCTTCGCGTCGGCAGCCTTTGAGCGGCATACTCTGGCCAGATGCCCGATCTTGCTGCATGCGTTGCACCGGGATTTCGCGGGCTGGCATACTGTTGCGTAGTGCGGCTCTCCACAGCGATAACAACGTATCGTCTGTTTCATTTGCTCGCTCATCGCACAGTGAACTGTCTGCGCTTCGGTCATGCCCTGAGCTTGCATCAACATGCTTGAGTCTCTTTTAGCTGTCTCCATTGCAATTAGGATCTCGACAGCTGACTCGAACGTCAGGTTTGGCTCTTCAAGCAGGCGTCGTTGCATTGACGCGTCATTAATGCCGCCAACGAGTCTGTCCCGCAGCATGTCAGGAAGGAAGGTGCCGCACTCACAATTTGCTGAAAGCTTTTTCAGTGCTGCGGTGTAATCGCTGACAGACTCCTCCGGTTGGCGAGGGCGACTACTGAATCTGAAGCAGCAGACCACCACGGAAGGGTTTTGAATGTAGTGGCCCGAAAGCACGGAGAATATCTCGTCGATAGAGACTTGATCTGGAGTTTTAGGCGTCAGCAGGCTCCGTAGTAAGGAGTAGGTACTGGACCCGCAGCAGGTGAGGAACACGAACCTTTTCTCCTCCTCTGGAACGCTGTTGGCGTCGAGGAACAGCTTGACTCGCTCCAAGTACTCCGTCCAGGCTCCTCCTTCCCCGTGGAATGGCGCCAATGCTCCGTAGGTCGGCATGGTTGCAGATGATGCGATGCCGGAAAACTTTTACCTCGTCGCTAGAATTGTTATAGTATTGTAAAGGGGTGAGCTTAGAAGCGAATGCCGAAACGGGTCACCGAAGTGCCCTAACGAGGGCGTGGGAAGAGCGCCCCGTAAAACGACAGTACACGTTGCTGGCGGGAGTCAGACTGACCCCTCTCCTTGAAAAGCGGGGGAGCGTTTATTATCTTTTCCCTTTCTCCCGTGCAGCTGGGTGCCGCTGAGAAGGCGCCTGTGGTGTCCTTGGCGTCTGCTGCCTTGGGGACTCGTCACACTACCCAATAAGAGTTGAGCAATACTCACAGGCATGTAGAGTAAGTGGATGAAAGGGGAAGAGGAAAGGAAAATGCACGGGCCTGTGACTGGTGTTAAAGCACCACCACCACTGCCGGCGTGCAGATAGAGAGAAGGATAGGTAGGGTTTCAGAGGAAGAAGGAAAAAGGGAAAAAAGGGGGGAGTATACAGATGCGGGAGACGCCGTCAACAGTCAGTCAGCTGCCTTGGGCTAGCAATAGCCGTCCAGACCCGTCTCCTCCAGGAAGGCGAGGAGAGACCGGAACGCCTTGGAAGCGTTGGGGCCGGTGGGGAAGAGGAGGGCACTGGCCGAGTTTGATGGAAGGCTCAGGTCCCTGTAGCAGGCAGCCAGCTTTGCCTGGTGGGTGGCCAAGGCAGGGCAATCGAGGAGGAGGTGGTCGATGGTCTCCTCCGAATGGCCACAGCGGGAGCAGTCCGCCGTGAGGGCCAAACCCTTGCGGTGGAGCCTAGCCCCGGTCCAGGAGCATCCGATGCGGAGCCGGAGCAGGAGGGACCTCTGACGTCTTGTGATCCCCTTGTCTGGCAGGCGTTGTGGGGGTTTCCCTTGGGCAACCCTGGGGTCGGGGTGCTCCATTAGGAGCTGCCGCTCCGCGATGCCTCTGGCCACATCCAGGGGCACCACAGCAGTAGAGCAGGGGGTAGGGTGTCCATGCGCAGCCTTGGCCAGGGCATCTGCCTCCTCATTCCCTGGGACTCCAACGTGGCTGGGGATCCAGGCCAGGGAGATAGAGCAGCCATGGGAACAGATTCTGTCCAGTCTGGCTGCCAGCTTGCGCACGATGGGCAGCCGGCTCCGTGGCTCTTGCAGAAGCTGCAGGGCCACCCTGGAGTCGCTCAGAATGGCCACAGTCTGCAGCGCGGGGTGGGACTCCAGGATGTCGGCAGCCAGGTGGAGGGCCGCCAGCTCTGCTGTGGTCGAGCTGGCCACGAACGGAAGTCTGGCCTGCCGGCTTTCTCCCAACGAAGGAGCGGTGCAAGCAGCTGCGGCAGACGGGCAACCACCCATGAGGACCGACCCGTCCGTGTAGAGCTGTGTGCAGCCGGCCAGGTCCTCCTCCAGGGTCGCTGCTGCTTCCTGCCGGAGGCCAACTGCAGGGGTGAGGCGCTTCGGCCTGGTGCCCCGTGGTGGCATGAGCACCCGGAACTGATGGCCCAGGTCCGGTCGTGGAGGGGAAGGAAGGTGCTCCGGCTGCCCACCCACCAGCTGTTCGAACTCCTGGGCAACCTTCCCCATTCGAGAATGAGGGTGGCCGAGGAGGCGCTCCAGGAGGGGACGCCCGTCCGGGGCGAGGTGGAGACGCTCAGCATGGCGGAGCGCAGTCCGCTGGGCCTGCAGCATCATGGGCCACACGCCAGCCTCTGCAAGTGTGGCCGAGATATGGGAGCCACGGGGAAGTCCCAGACAGAGACGGACTGCAGCCCTCTGAGATCGCTCGATGGCCAACTGCTGTTGTATGGTCATCTGGACCAGAGGGAGGGCGTACAGGAACTGGGCCCCTGCCATGGCCTGGAAGAACCGGAGCCCCATTTGTGGGGTGATACCGTTTCCCCCAGCCAGGAGACTCCGGATGGCGCCACGGACCCTGGTTGCCTGTCGGCAGAATGCCTTGACGGCTGGGCGCCAGGTGAGGTGGCGGTCGATCAGGAGGCCCAGGTAGCGGCAGGAATGCCGCCATGGGAGCTCCCGTCCTGCGACGCTGAGGTAGGTCTTCCCTGGGCGTGCTCCTGGCCGGATGTTGAGCAGCATGGCCTCAGACTTGGGGGGGAGAGCTGCAGACCAACCCGTTCCAGGTAGGAGCCGACCCTGGTGATGGCCCGCTGTACGTTCTTGATGACCTGAACCCTCTGGCGCCGTGGTCCGCGACACCATAGGGCAATGTCGTCCGCGTAGATAGCAATGCGGACGGGTAGTTTCAGGCCATCTGGGAGGCAGGTGGGCAGCTGGGCCATCACCAAGTTGAACAGCATGGGGCTCAGCATGCTGCCCTGGGGAACCCCTCTGGTGAGGGCCTGGGGAGTGTTGGTAGCGCCTCCAGCTCGAACACAGCTTGTGCGGTCCCGAAGGAAGCCCTGGATGTAGCCACGAAGGTTGCCGGTGACGCCAAGGCAGTCCACGGCCTCGAGGATCGCCTCATGGTAGACATTGTCAAATGCCCCCTTCACATCTAGGAGAGTGAGGCAGACGACGTGGTGGGAGTGCCGTGCATCCTCGAGGCTGGACACGATGTTGGCTATGGCGTCAGCAGTACAGCGGTGCCTCCGGAACCCAGACTGCTGCTCGGGCAGGAAGCGTGTGGCCGCAGCGATCCACTCCAGCCTCCCCAAGGCCATGGACTCCATGAGCTTCCCTGGGGCCGAGGTCAAGGACACCGGCCTGTAGGACAGCAGGTCAGCAGGTGGCTTGCCCGCCTTGAGGACCGGGACCACCAGGGCTGTGCGCCAGGCCTCAGGCAGGCGGCCTGTGGACCAGACCTCGTTGTACGTCTGGAGCAGGCTCGTCTGCATGGCGTCGTCCAGGTTCCGCAACATCTGTTACGTGACGCCATCTGGTCCAGGGGCACTGCGGCGCTTGGAGTGCAGCAGGGCGGAAGAGAGCTCCCCTTTCGTGAGGGCCCTGGAGCAGACGGCCGTGATGTCCACCGCATGGCTGCAGGCTGGCTGGACGCAGTGGCGCCTTGGGTGGAGTCCTGCTGGAGGAGGCTCCCGGGGAAGGAGGGCCTCTGCCAGTTTGTCCGCCAGCTGCTGGTAGGTGAGTCCCCCTGCCACTGCGATGGCCAGGTAGGGGGCCCTCTGGATGGAAGGCTCCAGCAGCGAACGGAACAGACGCCACGCCCTGGCACTCCCCCTGGCGGCCACCAGGGAAGCACAGATGCCCTCCCACGACTCTCTGCGACGTCGGTTGTGAGACCGGCGGCACTTCGCATCGAGCCGGTTGTGGAGGGTCCAGTGCTCGGGTCGATCTGTGCGGAGAGCCCTCCGCTCTGCCTGGCGCGGTTGTGCCCGCAGCTGGAGGAGGAGTAGGTCCGGGATGGGCTGACCTGAGGGGACCTCGCAGCAGATCGTGGCAGCCTCCGCACACCTGGCAACATGCGTCAGGATGTCGTCCTGCAGGGAGAAGCTGCGAAGGAGGTCCCGGAACTTGTCCCAGTGGACCACCTTGTACATTCGACAGTCCGCTCTCTTGCCCGGTTTAGGAGTCAGAGTGATAGGGTAGTGGTCCGAACCCCAGGTGTCCGCCGAGGGGTGCCATCCATAAACACATCGGGGGGTCCCAATAGATAGATCAATGCATGTGCGGACGCCCCCTCGACGGACAAACGTGGGGACCATGTGGGGGCATGTAGAGTGGCCCCAAGTGCTTATAAATAGCTCTGCAAGTGCCATGGATCACGAGCCTACATGTTAACGGTGTTGTTCTGAACACCATGGCCAGTTGCTTGATGGCCGTTTTTGAGGAGAGGTACTTGTGTATAATAAGAAACAAATGATAACTTGTGTGAAAGCATCAGTGTCGTCACACGTATTGCAGTACCTGAGGGTGACAGCCAGCCTTTCTTCAGAACAAACAGGCTCTCTGCAGAGGTGACGGCGCTGCAAGTCCTCACGGACAACCTTAACCAGGTCATCAAATTGTTTTGGGTGCATTCTGTAGTACCGCAAAAAGATTGCCGTGTCTTTCGTCATGACTTTGTACTGCAATAATGAGCAACACAAAACTAAATCCGTTAAGTGCATACCACTCTTAATGACCATGTCACAATAGCTTTTCTATCCTGTCACTGCATCCACTTCAAGGTACAGCACTTATTAAAATGCAGCTAACAACTAATCGGGGAACAACCAGTAAACGCTGCAGTGATCTCTTCATCTTGCAGCGTTTATTTAAGGACTACATATCCAGAGCCTCCCAGTCTCCACTCAGAGAAATCTTTTTTCACGATTCCTGTCATGTGTCGCGCGGTGTCGAGATTTGATGCTGGAGGCTCATTTTCGTTTTTCATAACAGAATAACCGTCTTTCGGCAGAATATTGAGCTCCCGACAGCATGTCTCGGCCCATGCGAAGCGTATTCGAAGATTTAATGGTTCATAAGGTTTATCATCCCAAAGCAACTCACGCTATGCGGGATGTCAAGGCTGAGGGGTCCTGATAGTTTCTGCCACCTGACGTTCTGTAATGTCAATCAAGCAATCAATAAATTTATTTGCATTAATGAAAGTTATGCTGGGAGTCTGGTCAAATAGCCGACAAAGCGGTTGGCTCGACAGGGACAACGCTCCCTGTTACAGTGTTGCCGGCAGCAGCAAAAGCAAACAACCCGAACATAGAGAAAACAACATAGTTGTAAAATCTTTGGAATATTTCGTATTTAAGAAAATGTGTATTGACATCGCACAGTACACGGGCCTCCGGCATTTCGTCCCCACCAAAATGTGACCGCCGCGGTCGGAATTGAACCCGCGTCTTTCGGGTCAGCAGTCGAACACCATAACCACTGAGCCACTGGCTGAAGTGAGTGCGAGTACTAGGCCGACGACGCAGCTACAATGATTTTCACACGTAGCGTGTAGGAAGACACCCCTACCGAAATATAAGCGCTTACGATGAAGATCTACGCCATTCTCGCGTTTTTAACACCAGCTGGCATCCCGAATGTCAGGAAAAATAAGCCGGAAGACCTGTCTGATCTAAGCTGCTCTCCGAATGGTATAAAATCTGATGGTATAGAATATGCAAGCAGGTGAAGCGGTGCTACATGAGCATTCCACTCGCACTGTAGCAGTGTATTACAAAGGGTGATGAGCATACGACCACTCGAAATCGACCAAAAGGTACTTACTTAAGTGTGGAATTGGCCTTCCTGCTTTCTTTCTTCCCATACTGGATGTATCCAGAACCTCCTCTTCCGCTTCTTCTTTTGTTCCAGCAGCTTCATGAGGATTAACTTTTTTATGTGCAGCAGACGATGAAGTACCCCCTGTAGACCGTTTAGGCAGCGCCATGTACTCCTTTGTAAAACCTTTTCTACGCTGCTCGCACTGGCCCCGAAGTCTAATTTCACAAAAAGAAGCACAGATCGAGACCAGCGACAGGAGGGAAACACGGGGACCCGCGAATGTGTCTCAGTTTCTTGCATTCACGCACAGCGTTTCTATACCACCCATTTCCAACGTGCGCTTTCTGCTAAACAGGCACAAAACATACTGAGACATCCTTAAAGCGGTTAAAGTAACTATGGACAAATATTTAGCAATTATTTTCTGTTTTTATTCCTAAAAAACTCAAAAAAGGTCTCTAAACTTTATCTGTGCATTTCGTGTTGACCAAAGCATTTTTACCTTGTCTGGCTACGCTGAGGCGGCCCCCGCGGCTTTTTTGTTCCTTGTACTCCGACTCGGCGCAAGTAGCGCGTCGCGCCACCGGAGCCTTTTCTGCCCGGCGAGCTTCAGCGAAAAAAACGTCGCATGTATCTCGGCCTTTACTCCAAACTGATTGACTTGCCAGGAATCAATTCGGGTGTGATCGATGTGGCCTACGGCAATGCTGGTATAGTTGGTTCTTGCATTTGCCTTGGCTATGCTTGCGTGTTCCCTGTTTGTTTTGTCGCTATTCGAAGGCACTATTTCGCGTGTTTTTGTGAATAGCCGTCAAGTCCCAGCCTTTCTGAGACGCGTTTTGCAGATCACATCGACAGGACGAAGGATGAGACGAAGACGAACACGGGCGCTACTGACAACTGATTTACTGAAGTTTGAACCGTGCATATAATGCAGAACCAATTACGGACATCAATTATTAAAATTTCATTGCCCACATGACTAACTCGCATAATAAGTGAAACTAACAGTGACATACCTGGTATATTACAACTGAATGCATTGTTTGTATAGTGATGCGATCCAGTGACTTCTTTCTTTCATTGTCTTATAATTCCCGTTTTGAGCGATGTTGCATAACTCATCTATTTGTTCTTCCTTGTATATTGCACTTCCTTAGCCGCACGCTTCTACGCACCCCCGTGTTGTAGGGGGTCAGGGCACCTCAAGCTGTTCTTGCAGCTTTTGCCTGCCCTCCTCGTAACTTTTTGTTAGGGAATAAATTCCTTTTGATTTGATACTGATATATCCACTGGACGGCGCAGGCGCAACTTTACGAGGAATCTTGTAAATTGACCAGCAGGAAGTTATTATTCCAGGCGCAAAAGAAACTTCATCCCTACATTGTATAGCACAATTGATGTGTCACTAACGCAATCTTGTAACGTTTTTGCTTCGGATTCCCACACCCCGGAAACACGGTTTACAATCGGTGAAAGCAATGCAAAGGACAACAAGATGTGTGCCCTCCTTATAAGCCAGACATTTTGCGCGTTCCCTGACCCGATGTCCGATCTGCCAAACGACCGGAATAACTCGTTCACGACATTCGTGGCACATTCAATGAAATGCTTTTCATTCATTTTACAGCCCTACTTTTTGTATTAGCAAGCAATGCGACGGCCCAGCTGAGCAAGCTTCTTAAGAGCTGAAAAAACTATCCGCACGTTGAACCGATTAGCCCTCTTTTCAGGCTGTGAGTGCATGTATGGCTCTACTTCCGGTCTCTCTTTACCCTCCAGAATATTCGCAGCATTCTTACAGGTCGCGTTCATTTTCTTCACAAGTGTTTCCGCCACTGCCACAACGACCGAGCCAGGAAAGCAGCTGAAAACAGCCTCCATTACTAGTGATCAAAACTTGCTTGAATATCAAGGACACACGACCTCCAGAGCACGGGCTCCAAACAGAGTGCTGCAATGCCTCTCAACATTTTTTTACTGGACCGAGTTGAATGGCAAGAGCTCTTTTGTGCACGCGGAGAGTAGGCCCATCACATATGCCTTTCCGCGAACTTCACATGGATATCTAAGAACTGAAGCGTGTCTTCATCTTCTATCTAATAAGTTAAAGTTTGCCCTTTGCCATGAAGTTTAAGGTCATCCAGTGCACTTTTTATTGCAACCTCATTATAAATAGAGCACTGCTTGTGCAAAACAATTAAAAGTCATCCGTATAGCGAAAAACGTTAAGGACTATGTCTTAAAATTATTAAACGATCGTGTAATGAGCGATCGATTAATGATAAGATATTGCGCAGCACCAGGGCTGCATTAACCTATTCAACTGCCTTTCGTTTTGGAGGCAGAAGTGGTCGTCAAGTTTGATAAAAGTACTGCACAGATGAACTCTTATAGGCAGAAATGTCAAAAATCATCCCAGCTGCATTTTGAAAATCAACCGGACCATTTTCCGCTATGCAATCTTTCACTGAAGCAAACAGTTAAGGATGAGGCACTGCGCAAAAGAACTCTTCCACATTGATAGAAAAGGCATAACCTATATCACTGCTATCTTCAACGAACCGAACGAAGTCAAGTGAACATTTTGTGTGGAAGGGGCCAGTTATCTCAAAGCCATTCAAGACATAAGCGAAAATAGCGCAAAAGACGAGGACAACAACGAAAGAAAACAACAGGACCAGCGCTAACTCACAACTGAAGTTTTATTCACAGGAAACAAGGAATATAAAGAGGGCAAACAAACAATATAGCAAAGCAAACAGACGTGTAGCTACGTGGAATCGAGGAAACGAACCACACTGTCATGCAGGCATACCGACGGGCTGCTAACGCAAAATCTATTTTTTTTCTTTATGTAAAAAGCCTCCATAATCTTCCTGTTTAACTGTGCTGGGTGACTGTACAATACATCAATGTGATGAAAAGTAGGGTATAAGATTTGCAGTCTTAACATTTGCTTTCTTCAAAAGCCAATTTTGGTATCAAAGTTATGGCGCAACCGTTCGTCATAGACCATTAAGTATGGTGTCATATGATTTATCGTTGTGTATAGCATGCCTCTCTTAGTAAGGTTGTAGGCTAGCTCACGACAGGCATTGGAAGCGAGTGTCCGTGTGCTCTACTCGGAAATTTGTGGATTCAGAGTTTGAGGAATCAGCGCTCGCAGGCGTGTCTTGGTTTTACTTCTCAGTGCGCAGCCTGCACCGAGGTCGAACGCTAACGATGACACACTAACGCTTTCGCCTTCACAGCCCGTTAGCAGTCTTAAAGGTTCACTAAAAAGGAATCTGATCTCGTCTTTTTATCGAAGAAACTTTATCTACACGTTCCGGGGATTCTTAGAAGCTTTGAATTATTGCCCTGTGCGGCCGATTGCCCTAATTAAATCGGATTAAACGCCCCGGCTGCCGCCTTTTTTTTAACTCAACGCGGTAGGTAGGAGGAGTTAACCAAAGCGTCAGCCAGTCCCGTGGCGGCTTGCCGCTCTGCCACCGGCTGAGTGTTACGTAAATCAAAACGTCCATGTGTATTTTTATTTCCGTGGGCTTCATTTGCGGCTATATTGTCTGTGATTGAAACAGTTTATTCACAGAAACATAAAAAACAAAAAAAAATCGAAAGCGAAGCTGCCACTGGACTGGCTGAAAGGCACCCCACGCGTTAGTTGACTATGCCCACCTACCGCGTTGAGTTCAAAAAAAGGCGGGAACCGGTACGTTTTATCCGATTTTTTTTAGTGCAATTGTCCGCACAGGACAATAATTCGAAGTTGCAAAAAATGCCTGGGACGTGTAGATAGAATTCCCGCGGTAAAAAGACGAGTTCAGATTACTCTTTAGCGCACCTTTAAGTGCACTCTGAATTTTTCGTTCTATTCTTTGCGAACCTCTCAAGATCTAAACTCTTGCACAAATCGAATGATTCGCTCTTAATTCCTATTTGACCTTAAGTCCCCTTCGAGGTTCCTGAGGTTCTCGAAGGGCATGCCTAATTTTCATGTGTGATGCTTTCATTCCTACAAACTTATATGAAACATTCTTGAGAAAGTCCACAAGTTAGGCCTAGAGTCTTCCGTTCTTCCCAAGGAACTCACGGCCTTGAATCGACGGATAGAGAAGAAGGCCCCCGCTCGGAGATCAAGAACGAACCCTCTTGGAAGGAGTAGACTGCCTTGCCAAGAATGCAAACAGACTGAACCTGGGTGTGCTTGTTTAATAAGGACCCTTTGCATAGTGCCGTGAAATTTTTTTAAGGATAATAAGCTGTCTTCTGCAGGCTGATAAGGTGGGCGGCTGCAATGAAAAAAACCGTATGCAATGAAAAATTTGCACTCGCCGCTAACAAGAACCTCGCGCTTATGAAAAAAGGTAAAACAGGAATTGAGAGTGAAGAATATAGATTTGTGCAAAGGTTTTTATCTGCACACGCTCGAAAGGAATGGAAGAAATAGCGAAAGTAGTGCGTTGCACGTTTTCCTCAGCGTTAAAACACAAACTAATTCCTCCGTTTCGTACTATTATGAACGAAGGCGGTATGTGGCAGCTTTGCGTCAGTTGATTCCTGCTAAACGTCTTGAATGACAGTAAAACACTATGGCAAGACGGGCGAGTTGGTGATACATACTTCAGCGAAAATAGCGCAAAAGACGAGGACAACAAGGAAAGAAAACAAGACCAGCACTAACTCACAAGTGAAGGTTTATTCGCAGGAAGCAAGGCATATAAAGAGGGCAAACAACAAAGATAGCAAAGAAAACAGACGTGTAGCTACGTGGAATCGAGGAAAAGAACCACACTGTCATGCAGGCATACCAACGGGCTGCTAACGCACAATGTAGTTTTTTCTTTATGTAAAAAGCCTCCATAATCTCCCTGGTTAACTGTGTTGGGTGACTGTACAATACATCACTGTGATGAAAAGTAGGGAAGGAAGATTCGCAGTCTCTAACATGATCGACTAGATTAATAGATTAATAAGCCTCCAAGGCACTAGCATGATCAGTTAGGTGCGTGTTAATACAACGACCCGTCTGGCCAATGTATACTTGTCCGCAGGAAAAACAAAATGAATCCCAAAGTATCTGAGGAAATAAACGTAAAACTAAGTATTTTCCATTCTCTGAAGGAGTTGTATATAAAATTACTTTTCCTGCGGATGAGTATATATTGGCCAGAGGGGTCGTTGTATTAACACGCGCCTAACTGAGCATGCTAATAAATCAACCTTGAAGGCTAATAAATCTACTAATCTAGTCGATCATGTTGAGACTGCAAATCTTGCTTCCCTACTTTTCATCACATTGATGTATTGTACAGTCACCCAACACAGTTAAACAGGAAGATTATTGAGCCTTTTTACATTAAGAAAAAACTAGATTGTGCGTTAGCAGCCCGTTGGTATGCCTGCATGACAGTTGGTTCTTTTCCTCGATTCCACGTAGCTACACGTCTGTTTTCTTTGCTATCTTGGTTGTTTGCCCTCTTTATATTCCTTGTTTCCTGTGAATAAACCTTCAGTTGTGAGTTAGCGCTGGTCCTGTTGTTTTCTTTCGTTGTTGTCCTCGTCCTTTGCGCTATTTTCGCTTAAGTCTTGAATGGCTTTGAGAAAAACTGGCCCTTTCATCACAAAAAGTTAACTTGACGTCGTTCGGTTCGTTGAAGATAGCAGTGATATAGGTTATGCCTTTTCTATCAATGTGGAAGAGTTCTTTTGCGCAGTGCCTCATCCTTAACTGTTTGCTTCAGTGAAAGATTGCATAGCGGAAAATGGTCCGGTTGATTTTCAATATGCAGCTGGGATGATTGTGGACATTTCAGCCTATAAGAGTTTATCTCTATAGTACTTTTATCAAACTTGACGACCACTTCTGCCTCCAAAACGAAAGGCAGTTGTATAGGTTAATGCAGCCCTGGTGCTGCGCAATATTTTATCATTAATCAATCGCTCTTTACATGATTTTTTGATAATTTTAGGACGAAGTCCTTAACATTTTTCGCTATGCGGATGACTTTTAATTGTTCTGCACAAGCAGTGCTCTATTTATAATGAGGTTGCAATAAAAAGTGCACTGGATGACCTTAAACTTCATGGCAAAGGGCAAACTTTAACTTATTAGATAGAAGAGGAAGGCACGCTTCAGTTCTTAGATATCCATGTGAAGTTCGCGGAAAGGCATATGTGCTGGGCCAACTCTCCGCGTGCACAAAAGAGCTCTTGCCATTCAACTCGGTCCAGTAAAAAAATGTTGAGAGGCATTGCAGCACTCTGCTTGGAGCCCGTGCTCTGGAGGTCGTGTGTCCTTGATATTCAAGCAAGTTTTGATCACTAGTTATGGAGGCTGTTTTCAGCTGCTTTCCTGGATCGGTCGTTGTGGCAGTGGCGGAAACACTTGTGAAGAAAATGAACGCGACCTGTAAGAATGCTGCGAATATTCTGGAGGGTAAAGAGAGACCGGAAGTAGAGCCATACATGCACCCACTGCCTGAAAAAGAGGGCTAATCGGTTCAACGTGCGGATAGTTTTTTCAGCTCTTAAGAAGCTTGCTCAGCTGGGCCGTCGCATTGCTTGCGATTACAAAAAGTAGGGCTGTAAAATGAATGAAAAGCATTCAATTGAATGTGCCACGAATGTCGTGAACGAGATCTTCCGGTCCTTTGGCAGATCGGACATCGGCTCAGGAAACGCGCAAAATGTCTGGCTTATAAGGAGGGCATTCACCTTGTTGGCCTTTGCATTGCTTTCACCGATTGTAAACCGTGTTTCCGGGGTGTGGGAATCCGAAGGAAAAACGTTACAAGATTGCGTTAGTGACACATCAATTGTGCTATACAATGTAGGGATGAAGTTTCTTTTGCGCCTGGAATAATAACTTCCTGCTGATCAATTTACAAGATTCCTCGCAAAGTTGCGCCTGCGCCGTCCAGTGGATATATCAGTATCAAATCAAAAGGAATTTATTCCTTCACAAAAAGTTACGAGGAGGGCAGGCAAAAGCTGCAAGAACAGCATGAGGTGCCCTGACCCCCTAGAACACGGGGGTGCGTAGAAGCGTGCGGCTAAGGAAGTGCAATATACAAGGAAGAACAAATACATGAGTTATGCAACATCGCTCAAAACGGGAATTATAAGACAATGAAGGAAAGAAGTCACTAGATCCCATCACTATACAAACAATGCATTCAGTTGCTGTAATATACCAGGTATGTCATTGTTAGTTTCACTTATTATGCGAGTTAGTCTTGTGGGCAATGAAATTTGAATAATTGATGTCCGTAATTGGTTCTGCATTATATGCACGGTTCAAACTTCAGTAAATCAGTTGTCAGTAGCACCCGCGCTCGTCTTCGTCTCTTCCTTCGTCCTGTCGATGTGATCTGCAAAACGCGTCTCAGAAAGGCTGGGACTTGACGGCTATTCACAAAAACACGCGAAATAGTGCCTTCGAATAGCGACAAAACAAACAGTGAACACGCAAGCATAGCCAAGGCAAATGCAAGAACCAACTATACCAGCATTGCCGTAGGCCACATCGATCACACCCGAATTGATTCCTGGCAAGTCAATCAGTTTGGAGTAAAGGCTGAGATACATGCGACGTTTTTTTCGCTGAAGCTCGCCGGGCAGAAAAGGCTCCGGTGGCGTGACGCGCTACTTGCGCCGAGTCGGAGTACAAGGAACAAAAAAGCCGCGGGGGCCGCCTCAGCGTAGCCAGACAAGGTAAAAATGCTTTGGTCAACACAAAATGCACAGATAAAGTTTAGAGACCTTTTTTTGTTTTTTAGGAATAAAAAACAGAAAATAATTGCTAAATATTTGTCCATAGTTCCTTTAACCGCTTTAAGAATGTCTCAGTATGTTTTGTGCCTGTTTAGCAGAAAGCGCACGTTGGAAATGGGTGGTATAGAAACGCTGTGCGTGAATGCAAGAAACTGAGGCACATTCGCGGGTCCCCGTGTTTCCCTCCTGTCGCTGGTCTCGATCTGTGCTTCTTTTTGTGAAATTAGACTTCGGGGCCAGTGCGAGCAGCGTAGAAAAGGTTTTACAAAGGAGTACACGGCGCTGCCTAAACGGTCTACAGGGGGTACTTCATCGTCTGGTGCACATAAAAAAGTTAATCCTCATGAAGCTGCTGGAACAAAAAAAGAAGCGGAAGAGGAGGTTCTGGATACATCCAGTATGGGAGGAAAGAAGGCAGGAAGGCCAATTCCACACTTAAGTAAGTACCTTTTGGTCGATTTCGAGTGGTCGTATGCTCATCACTCTTTGTAATACACTGCTACAGTGCCAGTGGAATGCTCATGTAGCACCGCTTCACCTGCTTGCATATTCTATAACCATCAGATTTTATACCATTCGGAGAGCAGCTTAGATCAGACAGGTCTTCCGGCTTATTTTTCCTGACATTCGGGATGCCAGCTGGTGTTAAAAACGCGAAAATGGCGTAGATCGTCATCGTAAGCGCTTATATTTCGGTAGGGGTGTCTTCCTACACGCTACGTGTGAAAATCATTGTAGCTGCGTCGTCGGCCTAGTACTCGCACTCACTTCAGCCAGTGGCTCAGTGGTTATAGTGTTCGAGTGCTGACCCGAAAGACGCGGGTTCAATTCCGACCGCGGCGGTCACATTTTGGTGGGGACGAAATGCCGGAGGCCCGTGTACTGTGCGATGTCAATACACATTTTCTTAAATACGAAATATTCCAAAGATTTTACAACTATGTTGTTTTCTCTATGTTCGGGTTGTTTGCTTTTGCTGCTGCCGGCAACACTGTAACAGGGAGCGTTGTCCCTGTCGAGCCAACCGCTTTGTCGGCTATTTGACCAGACTCCCAGCATAACTTTCATTAATGCAAATAAATTTATTGATTGCTTGATTGACATTACAGAACGTCAGGTGGCAGAAACTATCAGGACCCCTCAGCCTTGACGTCCCGCATAGCGTGAGTTGCTTTGGGATGACAAACCTTATGAACCATTAAAGCTTCGAATACGCTTCGCATGGGCCGAGACATGCTGTCGGGAGCTCGATATTCTGCCGAAAGACGGTTATTCTGTTATGAAAAACGAAAATGAGCCTCCAGCATCAAATCTCGACACCGCGCGACACATGACAGGAATCGTGAAAAAAGATTTCTCTGAGTGGAGACTCGGAGGCTCTGGATATGTAGTCCTTAAATAAACGCTGCAAGATGAAGAGATCACTGCAGCGTTTACTGGTTGTTCCCCGGTTAGTTGTTAGCTGCATTTTAAAAAGTGCTGTACCTTGAAGTGGATGCAGTGACACGATAGGAAAGCGATTGTGACATGGTCATTAAGAGTGGTATGCACTTAACGGATTTAGTTTTGTTTTGCTCATTATTGCAGTACAAAGTCATGCGGAAAGACACGGCAATCTTTTTCCGGTACTGCAGAATGCACCCAAAACAATTTGATGACCTGCTTAAGATTGTCCGTGAGGACTTGCAGCGTCGTCACCTCTGCAGAGAGCCTGTTTGTTCTGAAGAAAGGCTGGCTGTCACCCTAAGGTACTGCAATACGTGTGACGACACTGATGCTTTCACACAAGTTATCATTTGTTTCTTATTATACACAAGTACCTCTCCTCAAAAACGGCCATCAAGCAACTGGCCATGGTGTTCAGAACAACACCGTTAACATGTAGGCTCGTGATCCATGGCACTTGCAGAGCTATTTATAAATTCTTGGGGCCACTCTACATGCCTGTGAGTATTGCTCAACTCTTATTGGGTAGTGTGACGAGTCCCCAAGGCAGCAGACGCCAAGGACACCACAGGCGCCTTCTCAGCGGCACCCAGCTGCACGGGGGAAAGGGAAAAGATAATAAACGCTCCCCCGCTTTTCAAGGAGAGGGGTCAGTCTGACTCCCGCCAGCAACGTGTACTGTCGTTTTACGGGGCGCTCTTCTCACGCCCTCGTTAGGGCACGTCGGTGACCCGTTTCGGCATTCGCTTCTAAGCTCACCCCTTTACAATACTATAACAATTCTAGCGACGAGGTAAAAGTTTTCCGGCATCGCATCATCTGCAACCATGCCGACCTACGGAGCATTGGCGCCATTCCACGGGGAAGGAGGAGCCTGGACGGAGTACTTGGAGCGAGTCAAGCTGTTCCTCGACGCCAACAGCGTTCCAGAGGAGGAGAAAAGGTTCGTGTTCCTCACCTGCTGCGGGTCCAGTACCTACTCCTTACTACGGAGCCTGCTGACGCCTAAAACTCCAGATCAATTCTCTATCGACGAGATATTCTCCGTGATTTCGGGCCACTACATTCCAAAGCCTTCCGTGGTGGTCTGCTGCTTCAGATTCAATATCGTCCTCGCCAACCGGAGGAGTCTGTCAGCGACTACACCGCATCACTGAAAAAGCTTTCAGCAAATTGTGAGTACGGCACCTTCCTTCCTGACATGCTGCGGGACAGACTCGTTGGCGGCATTAATGACGCGTCAATGCAACGACGCCTGCTTGAAGAGCCAAACCTGACGTTCGAGTCAGCCGTCAAGATCCTTACTTCAATGGAGACAGCTAAAAGAGACTCAAGCATGTTGATGCAGGCTCAGGGCATGACCGAAGCGCAGACAGTTCACAGTGCGATGAACGAGCAAATGAAACAGACGATACGTTGTTATCGCTGTGGAGAGCCGCACTACGCAACAGTATACCAGCCCGCCAAATCTCGGTTCAATGCATGCAGCAAGATCGGGCATCTGGCCAGAGTATGCCACTCAAAGGCTGCCGACATGAAGCAAAAGAACTTGTCAAGGAAGCACAGAACGCAAAGGCAAACAAAGCAGCCAGTTCACAGCCTTGAGGACAGTGGAAATCTTCCTGAAATCCAGTCACTGGTCTACGAGACGTAGAAGATGAGCCGCGGGAAAACAATTCCTCCGTTTGTAACAGCTTTGCAAGTCGCAGGCAGGCCTCTTAGAATCGAGCTAGACACGTGGACCTGTGTCTCCGTAATAGGGGAGACCGCATTCTAACAGCGGTTTCCCGAGCTCTCAGTAGACCCATCAGACGTAATTCTGAAGAGTTATTGCGGAAGACTGGCACCCGTTAGGGCCAAGGTTACCGTTTCAGTCCAGTTCGGACGAAGAGAGGCAACACTGCCTTTGTTTTTATCTCCGGACCAGTGTCCAACCCTTCTCGGACGAAACTGGATCAGTGCGCTTCAGCTCGACATAAATGACGTCAGATCCGTTGACTCACGAGCGTTGACGAGCTGCTTACTTGCTACAAAGAAGTATTTTCGGACGGACTAGGAGCATTCAAAGGTATGAAAGCCAAAATTGTTGTCAAGGACGATTCACCTCCAAAACTCTTCAAACCAAGAACGATTCCTTTTGCATTGCAAGACCAAGTTGCAGAAGAATTGCAAAGAATGCAACGAGAAGGGGTACTTACACCCGTCAGAACGTCTGAGTGGGCAGCCCCAATTGTTCCTGTGCTCAAGCAAGACGGCCGCGTGCGCATATGTGGCGACTTCAAAGTCACAATTAACGGTGCCACAGTGCTGGAAAAATATCCTGTGCCGCGAGTCGAGGACATCTGGGCGAAACTTTCAGGTGGCAAAACGTTTACGAGGCTGGACATGAAAGTCGCTTACCAGCAGGTAGAACTTGACACGAGCTCACAGAAGCTAGTGACCATCAATTCACCTCAGGGCCTCTTCCAGTACACCAGACTACCATTCGGAGTAGCTTCAGAGCCGGCCATATTCCAGAGAGAAATGGAAAATTTGCTACAAGACATGCGCCATGTCACCGTCTACTTTGATGACATCTTGTCAGCGGGATTGGACGACGCAGATCACTTGTGTACTACTGCCTCTACAGGAAGCAGGCCTCAAGCTCAAGCTAGAGAAGTGTTCATTTCTAGCGACAGAAGTTGAGTAGCTGAGCCATGTAATGAACGCAGACGCACTGAGGCCAACACCAAAGAAAATAGAAGCTGTCGTGAATGGTCCATGTCCTAAGGACGTTAAACAACTTCAAAGCTTCCTTGGACTAATTATTTTTACAGGCGTTTTCTGCCTAACCTTTCGACAGTCCTCCGGCCCTTGAATTTGCTACTTACAAAAGAGACTCCTTGGAAGTGGTCAAGCGTTGAGGAACAAGCTTTCAGAGAAAGTTAAGTTCTCCTGACTTCTGCACCGGTACTACATCATTTCGATTCTTCCAAGCAAATCGTTCTCAGTTGCGACGCTTCACCATACGGAATCGGAGCTGTTCTCGCACACCGAGATGAAACAGGGGAACGTCCCATTGCCTTCGCATCGAGAAGCATTCTTCCAGCAGAAAAGAATTAGTCAGCTGGACAAAGAAGCCCTTGCCCTAATTTTCGGCGTATCGATGTTTCATAAGTATCTCTGGGGACAGGATTTTGAAGTGGTGACTGATCACAAACCACTACTGGAACTTCTCGGACAGGACAAGCCTGTTCCCGTTAGATCATCACCGAGAATTATACGCTGGGCAAATACCCTGTCAGCGTACAAGTATACGCTTATGCACCGCCCTGGCACCAGCATCAGCAACGCCGACGTGCTGAGACGACTACCGCTTCGTACAGAGCCCGGCAAAGTGTCCACGCCTGCTGATATCTTCATGCTTGAAAGTACATATCCTCGACTTCTTTCACCATCCGCCATCGCAAAAGCTACAGATCTTGATCTTGTTTTGTAACGCCTACGGCTCGCGCTCCTTACTGGTGAAGAGCTGCCAAGAGGAAGTGATTGGACACTATTTCAGAAGAACCGTTCAGAGTTTAGTGTTCATGACAACTGCGTCCTGCGAGGAGCACGAGTCGTCGTTCCTAAAGAACTACAAGCAGATGTTCTTGATCTCCTTCATGAAACTCACCCAGGCGTGGAAAAGATGAAAGCAGTCGCGTTTGGTGGGAAGGACTAGACAGCAGCATCGCACAGGAAGTGCAACTTTGCAAAATCTGCCAAGAACACCAGAGAATGGGACGGAAAGCACAGTCTAATTCGTGGCCGTTTCCGAAGAAACCATGGTCTAGACTGCATGTCGACTTCGGTGGTCCATTTCAAGGACACTACTTTTTCGTCCTAGTCGATGCCTACTCTAAATGGGTAGAGGTGGTTCCCGTTCATGCACCTTCAGCGGACGCCACAATTCGATGCCTGCGAACCATATTTTCCACACATGGCATTCCAGACATCATTGTCTCCGACAACGGCACCGCATTCACCAGCGAGAAGTACGCTGATTTCTTGAGCAATAACGGCATTCGGCGAATCCTGATCCCACCATACAACCCAGCATCGAACGGAGCAGCGGAACGCGTCGTGAAAACAATTAAGGGGAAACTCAAGAAGGCAGCGCCTGGAGATTTCCAAACAAACATCGACAGGGTCCTGCTTTCCTACAGAACAACGCCGCACGCGTTTACTGGGTCCCCTACCGCTGAGCTGCTCATGGGCAGGCAGCTGCAAACGCCCATTCAGCGAATTCACCCCGGCCTAAGGGCGCATGCGGACTTCAAGCAATTGAAGCAAAAGATGCGCTGCGACAGTAACGCACGCAAAATCTTTTTGCCTTCGCCCGGCGCGCCCGTCCTTGTTAGAAACTTCCGACCAGGCTCAGCTTGGATTGCCGGAACGGTTCGCCATCCCACAAGTTCTTCGTCGCTTCAAATAGAACTCGAAGACGGAACGCTGTGGAACAGGCACGCGGACCACGTGCGACAGCGAAGGACGCCCGGCGTTCTCTCAGACGACGAGGAGCCTCTTCCTGCGCTAGCAGCGACAACGGACACAGAACAGCTGTCCGCACCTCGCTGCTCATTAAGCACCGAGCCGTCTACAACAATCTCGGCGCGGCAACAGCTGTCAAGTGCGGCCCCTTTGCACCCACAGCTTCGCTGGTCTACCCGGGTCCGGAAGCCTGTTATCTACTATGGACTGTAGAGGCGTAAACAAGACACGGCTCGTCCCCAGAGCCATGAAGCAGGCTTCACAACAAAGGGAGGGGTGTGACGATTCCCCAAGGCAGCAGACACCAAGGACACCGCAGGAGCCTTTTTAGAGGCACCCAGCTGCACGGTAAAAGGGAAAAGATTATAAACGCTCCCCCACTTTTCAAGGAAAGGGGTCAGTCTGACTCCCTCCAGCAATGTGTACTGTCGTTTTACGGGGCGCTCTTCCCGCGCCCTCGTTAGGGCACGTCGGTGACCCGTTTCGGAATTCGCTTCTAAGCTCACCCCTTTACAATACTATTACAGGTAGCATGCATGTTTGATATGTATTAAAGAGCCAAAAGTGCAGTAATATAAACAGAAATGTAAGGGCTGAAGTGAAGTAATATGAAAAGCACAATCAGTTTTGGGATTTTACTCGCATGAAAAATTATTCCTTCACCATGGTGTGCGTTTCAATTTCTGCTATGCAGGAGCCAGGAACGGAGTAGGGTGAAAGCACGGCATGGGAGTTTGACACGCGAGAGTACGTCCCCAACTATGTTGTGCAGGTGTTGGGATACACGTGGAGATAACAGCCCCGCGACATTCTGGCAGCAGCTTTTACAACTACAAGGTATTGAGCGCAGTTTTGCATTAGAATAACTGGTCCAGGCTTTGAACATGTACAAGGGTTGCTCATGAATATATCGTGTTTTTTTAGGGCACAATTTCCATCGTATTGATGGCAACTGTGGGTACTAAATACAGATTTCTCATGGTAGACGTTGGAACTCCAGGTCACCACAGTTATGGGGGAGTCTTCATGTCGTCCACGTTTGATGAAAAGCTGAGAAGCGGTGCCGGAAATGTGCCGCGTGTAGCACGTGCGGCTTCCCAAAGGAAAGGGTTGCGCCGCACGTCTTTGTGGGAGACGAAGCCTTCCAACTCAGAGAGGATTTCTTGTGTCCATAACCTGGCAAAAAGTGTGCAGTCAACCCAGCCGGTCTTCAACTACAGACTGAACAGAGCGAGGTATAAGTTAGCATGCCTTCATTTTTTACTGGAAAAGAGGAAAAATGGTTACTGAAAGAACCAACTACACAGGGGGCTCTTGATTTCATACTGCTCCCCAAGAGCGGTATTTATACTCTTTAGTATTTTATACTGCACGTGAGAGGCAAGGAGGAGAAGGAACTTCTAAAACAAAGCAGGCCAGTATTTATAGATGAAGCACTTTACCATATCACATATACTGCTCCTGGCCTGTACAATTGGTTTCGTGAAACGCAGTACTAATTACTAGTTCAGTGCACATTCCCACATATGATACGTTCACTTGAAGTACAAAATGACCAATCTGTACAATTTTATTGCAGGGTAACAGAATTATCATAGATTTCCTAAATGTGTTTGTTGCAGGTGCATCGTGGAAGACCCCTTCGGCATTCTGGCAGCACGCTAGAGATTTCTTTTCGGCCCAATGAACCTACTGCCGCAGAATGCAGCATCTGCCGTTCTGGCATGTTGTGCTTTACACAACTTTCATCTGCAAGGGACACAATTTACTGCCCACGTGCCTAGGCAGATGCTGAAAATTGCTTGGGAAACATCTCCCCGTGCGAGTGGAAGGCTGATGCTGAATCGGGAGGCCTACTCAGCTTGGAGAGCACGCAGTCACGCAACTTCAGGGCAGGTGCTGCGCAGGCAAGAAACCTGTTTGCACAGTACTTTATGAATGAAGGGCCTGTACCATGACAGTGGGTGCACACTCGGCTTCCAGCACCCTAGTGTGTACGGGACTGAAAGTGCGCAGTGATTGAGACATATAAAAGAAGCCAACAGTCATCGACGCCAAGGAGAGAACAGGGAAATGTTTTCTTTTATTTGTGGTGTTATTCAGTAGAGATGTAGTTGCGTAATCATTTATTGCCTTAAAGGTAATTGATTACAGAACAAAAGAAAATATAACATGCCGCCAATGTGATCCAAACTAGTTTGCAGAATATGGATATCTTTTCTGCAACTTGCTAATGAAATATCTTTCAGAAAAGGAATTATTACTCTATTAGTTACGTATTGCTCATCATGATTTATGGGGTTTAATATCCAAAAAACACTCAGGCTATGATGGATGTTGTAGTGGAGGGTTCTGGATAATTTAGACCACCTGGGGTTCTTTGACGTGTACTAACATAGTGCAGTACACGCATGCCTTCCATTTCGGCTCCATCGAAATGCGACCGCCGCGGCAGAAATTAAAAATCGCTTCTTTCGGGTCAGTAGCCGAGCGCGATAACCGCTGAGCCACTGCGGCAGCCCTTATTGCTCAACACAACTCATTAAAAACAGTCGCCAACGCTTTTCTTCGCGTCGGTGACATCCGGCTTCCTTTTAATGTATGTCAGGCCTATTTGCTCATTTCCCTACCCATGAATGCTCTGTGTAATTTATGTGATTTTTGACAACGCTAGAGAGAGAGAGAGGATCAACTTTATTGACTTTTTCTCAGTCTTGCAGCCAGAGATTCTTGTCAGGGCCCCCTTCATTGCTTAGTGGGTGTACCTTCAGTCCAGTGCTCTTTGCCCGTTTGGCTCGAAGACCAAGGCTTGCTGGTCCTTCTTGTCCTCGCTGACAAGCATCAGCTCCTACTACACTGCACTTAGTTGTTCTACTACACAGTTCAGAGGCACTTTGTCGCACTACCATGTGGTGTGGTAGAGTGTGGGGTTGCCCCCGCACAATGGACATTTGTTCTTGTATTGCGTTGGGCACATTTTGCTTAGTCTATTTAGGCACGGGTACGCATCGGCTTGGAGCCGTTTTTACGCTACTCATTCTTCTTTGCTGAGTGTTTTGTGAGGTTCCGGATACCTTTTCTGGTTCCTTTGTAATAATCTATAATGTGCGTGTATGTTGCCGGCACTGGGTCTGTGTTAAAGTTGTGGCTTGCAGCTTGCCGCGTATCCTCATGCAGTCTCTCGAACCCTTTCGTTGCCTCCGACCCCTGCATGTCCTGGCATCCATACCAGCACATGGCTGGAGTTTAATTTTCATTCCTTGATCATTTCCATATTTCTTGCCGCTCGCCTGCCTACCCTGCAGTTGAGGTAGTTTGTGCATGCCTGCTTGGAGACCGTTAGAACCGTCAGGGGTGCCCCCTTCTGGTCCCATCGACTACGGCCATTGCGACGGATACTTCTCCTTCGGTTATGCTGGCTCCCTTGATGGTTGCACTCAACACTTGCATTTGGTGGTTCGCTACCGCTGCAACTGCTTAGGTCCCTTTTGGGTGCATCGCTGCATCCGCGTAACGGTGCCGGTGGTTCTTCCATACAACCTCTGTAGTGCCTCTGCTCTTGCCGTTACCCTCTCTTTATACGTCTTCGGGTCTATGTGCTTAGTTTAGTTTATAGGGGTTTAACGTCCCAAAGCGACTCAGGCTACGAGAGACGCCGTAGTGAAGGGCTCCGGGCATTTCGACCACCTGGGGTTCTTTAACGTGCACTGACATCGCACAGTACACGGGCCTCTAGAATTTCGCCTCCATCGAAATTCGACTGCCGCGGCCGGGATCGAACCCGCGTCTTTCGGGTCAGCAACCGATCGCCATAACCACACAGCCACCGCGGCGGCGGCGGGCGGTCTATGTGCTTAGGCACGGCCACGACCCTGAGCAGGCACCTGTGTTCATAGGTTCTTCGCCTTCTCCTGTCCCCATCCCAAGTTTGATTAGGAGAATCCTTCCTGTCCTCATCTATATCATCCATTGCCTCTATACTGCTAATAGTGTTCTTGTAGCTCCTTAAAGGCGTTGTGCACAGCCAGGGCCATTCATTTATTTTTGGGGGTGTTTTCTGGCATTATGAGCACGTTTTTGTTCCGGTTGCGTGTTATGGTGTCTTCCTGTTTACCTTGGTCTGGTTGAGTTCCTGATACGGCAGGCTGTATTGTGCCCTGCTGACAAGTAGGCTACGCATAAGCCTTAGCGTCTCTTTTTCCTTCATGCTGCCTTTTCCTTTCGCTGATTCTATTTACCATTCTCGTGACTTTTTCTGTGGTTGTCCTCAGTGCTGCGATGCTTCGACTGTGTTGCATTTCTTTAAAATAGCAAGGGTTTTAATTCATACTGGTTGCATTTCTACATTGACCAGCATCTGGCCGCACACACCACAGTTCGAGTCCGTGGGGAGCATTTCTGCGTCTCTTTACAACGAACCCATACGTGAGCGTTGCTGCTTTGACGGTGGCTCTATCCATCGCGACGCGCACCGCACGTACATCAGCGTACACAGCATCCCTCCCTCTTGAAGAAGGTTATTGGTAATGCAGAAGCCTGGGAAGAGTTCAAGCTGATTGTCTCGCAGATGGAATTTCTGCAGCCTCCAATGTGTTTGGGGTACTAGATGCACGGTCTTCCTCAGTGTTTACAGGCGGATCCACTGCACTTGATGCTGTAGCAGCCAAGTGCTTTTTTCACCAGGGACACGAAAAAATAGTACACGTCAAAGCAGCATGCGTCAATACAGGACACAAAAACAGCACGGCGACAAACCAGCACAGAGAAAAACGCCACAGCGGCAAAACAGTACAGGGAAAAACAGCACGCCGGACAAAACGGCATAGCGACTAAACAGCGCAGGGAAAAAACAGCTCGACGCGATAAGAGCGCAGGGAAAAAGCAGCACGACGACAAAACAGCACATGGGAGTAAGGTGCACCGCTGCAGAAAGGATGTGAACAACCACAGCCATAACCACAAACCACTAATCACAACACACGCGGCAGCGACCGAGTTAGCGAGCACTCGTTTCGGTGGTTCGTTACAAAAATAGAGGCAGCTCATTCATTGAGCTAGAGCGTTGCTTGAACAGTGCATATGGCAGAACTAGTGGTTATGTAGTCCTTGCTTACTGGGCTTCAATGGTCCAGTTTCTGACAGCGTTATGTACGAAGAATCTGGGCAACTGAGAGATAAAAGGTCCCAGGCATTTGCTCTGCGGTCAAATGCCCTGGGTAGCTTATCTTACCTTATTTGCACCAATTCTTTATTTTAGTTTTTTTTTTTGCTGGACCCTCCCAATATTCAAGTCCTATTGGGCAATAAACATCCTGTGAAACGAAATCCCCTGGGTTAATTCGACAGCTCTGCTTCACTAGACTCCTAGATGTGCTTTTTAGACTTTCTTGTGGTTCCCAAGCAAAAGGGTTCAATTTGGCAAAATTTGATGTTTTAATAAAATTAGCTTTCAAGCGAAAAAAAGTAGCTTTGGTCAAATGTTACGAAAATTGATGTTTCTAGGTGATTCAATTGGAAGTGAAAAAAGGGATTCAATATAAAGTTATCATCAATAAAAGCACGCTGACGCATAAATACTCAAGTCAGCTGTGTAGCCCATTTCGCAAAGTCAAATAACCGGCGGTCAGCCTCAGACAACCACTGTACAGCGCCTTGGTCAAACGCCAAACAACCCGAAGATATCGGCTCGCGGAATCTTGCCATGGTTAGAAGTAAGCATCACATACGGAATATTTTCAGTGTATGAAGGCCTTGTAGCTCGCTCCAAACAAAGTATCTGCAGATTCAAATACTCAGAGCCTGAGTTTTAAAGAATATGAACTTTTGGTACACCCAGTGCCCTACGTCGGGCGTATTTGCCGGAATTCAGCACCATGATGGTGAACACGCAGAATCGATGCTTCCAGAACAATATCGTTAGCCTAATTCATTCCATTACTGGCCATAAAAAAGTGGACATTTGAAATAGCGAATATATACCTTACCCTGTTCCTTACTGAGTCTGTGAAACGAGCACTCTCTTACTTCAAAAGGTCGCTGCCGCATGTGTTGTGATTGACCGCTTGTGGTTGGGGCTATGATAGTTCACCCTCCATCAGCACTGCACCCGAATCCGATGGGCTGTTTTGTCGTTGTGCTGGTTTTTTCCCGGTGCTCTTCCGTTGTCGTGCTGTTTTTTGGTGTGCTTTTTTGTCGCTTTGCTGTTTTTTTTTCGGCGTGCTCTTTTGACGCATGCTGTGTTTTGTGCGCTGTTTTGAAGCATGCCGTTTTACCGCGTGCTGTTCGTTCATGGCTCCGTTCATGGCTCGACCGTTTCCGCGGCCGTCCCTGTCACTTCGGTTCACGAGGTGGCTGCGATGCTCGTGTATTTCCGTCCTTCCTTGAATCTGTTTTTGCTTTTTATTCCGTTCTATTCGCATGCAGCATTGATAGCGGCCCTATTGATTGTAGTCGACAGGTTCGTGATCTTTCCTCTTGCTGTTTTTACTGCCACTAATTGGCATTCGTGATCGCTTACATAACCAAGCCTGAGCTTCTCGTATTTCCTCCTCATATCTGGCACAGAAGTAGATTACAACGAGCTTGAGCAGTTGCTGCAGGAGGTTTCCGACCTTGCGCGGGAGTTTGCACATACAGTCATAACTGTTCCTAGAAAGCGGAACGGATCGGTGTCAGAGAAGCGTCAAACGCTGCCAGCACAGACATCGGCCGCTGCAGAAATGCGTATGGCCCAGCGACAAAGGAACGCTGCTTTGGCGGTACCATCTATTTTTCAGGACAGCCAGAATGAGGACAGCCAAATGAGCAGTAAGTGTTGTGGTCTTGTTCACGAGTATTTAAGCGGCAATGCTCATTTGCACTTCGTTCTCTTTGTTGAGATGTTTGACATCGGCGTTTGCATGACTGCTATGATTAGTAAGAGCATATAAAAAGCGACGAATTTCAATTTGGGTTAAATTGGCTGCTTTATGGTGTATACACATAAAACGTACAGCAAATCGGTGCATTCACTAAAAGTTGTGGAAGCTTTTGGTTCCTTGACTGTCCCAGTTTATTATCTTTGCAGTTTTGTTATTTCATTGATTCTCACATTATTACTTTCCGCACTGCCTTTTTCTAGCCGACAATGAGTCAGCAGGCAGACAGCTGCTGATGACTATGTGTGAGCCCGAGTGCCGGCAGCCATATTCCTCACACAGCCCGCAGTCACTGCAAAGCGAGCAGGATGCCACTGCAGAAAATAGTGCCGAAGTCCACATTGAAAGCGGCATTGTGCCTTGTGCAGAGGTAGACGAACAACAGCTGCAACGAAAGCGGCCGTGCAGGAGGAATGTTACAACAAGTAAGAGAGAGCTCTGAGTGGTGCCCTAAAGCAGCTTGTCACCATTATGTACAGACAGTAGTGTCAAGCAAACCTGCATATATTATCCCTTGCAGGGAGCACTTTTGACTGCAGGAAAGCTGTATGTTGTATATTTAGAACGTGCACCTAGATAGTGTGGCACAGGTCACACCTGATTATTGCACCTGAAACATTTGAAAGCGGTTCTTGCCTGTATAAGTACTCTTCTATGTAGACATACGCAAGTAAATCGGGGCTGATGGCCAGGCCGGAGATGGAGTCGGCAGGCGGAGGAGTTCGGGTCGACGAGCGCAGAGACGTTGCGTGCGCAGCTCGTCGAAACTTTGGCACAAGGTATGCACCGAGGCAACGGTGGTTTGACTCTTCGCCAACAACATCTGAAAAGCATCGTCGTCGACACCCTTCATGATATGCTTGATCTTTTCAGCCTCTGACATAGCCGGATCAACACGCTTGCAGACGTCAACTACATCTTCAATGCAGCTGATAAAAATCTCGTCCGCGGGCTGAGCTCGGACGCGCAGGCTTTGCTCAGCGCGCAGTTTCCGCACGGCGGGATGGCCAAAAACCTCCGCAAGTGAGCTCTATAGATCGGCCCAAGTGGTAATGTCGGCATCGTGGTTGCGGAACCAGAGGTTCGCGACATCGCTGAGGTAGAAGATGACATTGGTAAGCTTGACGCGGTCGTCCCAGTTGTTATGACGGCTCACCCGTTCGTAGGATTCCAGCCAATCTTCCACATCCTGGTCGCTGTGGCCGCTGAAAACAGCGGGGTCCCGCTGCCAGATGGCACCGGAGCAGGTGACTGGCTGCGACGGGGCGGCGGGTTGTTGACAGGCCTTGGTCGTTGACATAGGGATGGTGTGGCTGCGAAGATCCACGGTGATTGGGAAAAAGGGAACGCAGCACCTCCACCAAATCTAGAGCGGTTTATTGGAACGTTGGAAGCGCCGGCGACAAAGACCTTACTACACGTAATCTACGAGCCAGCGAGGCGAGAGACTGGCAGACAAGCGGCAGCGTTCCAGCATGGGCATCCGACGGGCTTCTTCTTCTTCTTTACCTCAGTAAACGAGGGCGCAAGCGCTTCGTCGTCGTTGGCGTCGGTGCTGGATCATCTTCTTCGTTCCAGAGTAATTACTCATTGGCATCCACCCGAACGCATCCGTACGGCTGCAAAGGAAAGCTATACAGCTTTCTCAGAAAGTTCATAGTAAAAGATTGGGGCATCTTGGGGGATTCCCCTAAACATTTGACAAACACTGTTCCCACATCGAGTTACTGATCAATTCGCTCTCGCACTTCCAAGAGCTTGCCGCCTCGGTTGGCTGAATTGGTAGAGCGAGTGCTCCGGTGAAGCGGTGGTCCCGGGTTCGAGCCCCGGAGCAGGACGAATTTTTCTTTAATTACGAAGTTTCTGAGAAAGCTGTATAGCGTTCCTTTGTAGCCGTGTGGCTGCGTTAGGGAGGATGCCAATGAGTAATTACTCCCTTATTACAAATTTACTCCACCTTGGGGGATTCCCCTAAACATTTCACCAATTCAGTACTAATATACACTAGTAAATACGTTCCCATGAAGTACAAGACAGTACATCGGCACAGTCCATGGATTACTCGGGACATATTACATCTAAAGCGTCGTCTTCAACGCAATTCAAGCTCCAATTCTTGCACCAGCCGTTCAATGCTACAGTCAATGCATACTGAACTGAAAAATAAAATTAAATCATCTAAATACCACTTTTTTACGTTAAGATGCATCGCTTTCTTACAAACGCACCAAGAAAGTTTTGGATGCATTTAACAGACAAAAAAAAAGGTACGGTGACAAAATTAAGACTGAACGACACCGATACTAACGATATCCAGTGTACTGCTGAGGCTTTCAAAGCGTATTTTCCTTCTGTATGTTTACAGGTTGACAGTCTCAATCCTGAATTCCTATGCTCAAAATACGAGCTGCCGAACCTCTTTATTACGGAACAAGACATGTTTTCGTCACTGCTAAACTTAGACATAAAAAGGTCTGCTGGTCCGGACGACATACCTAACAACTTTCTCTTTAGGTACGCGGAATGGTGGTCGAAATATCTGTTCTTAACATTCAACGAGAGTCTGAAAAAAAGGTACCATTCTCTATGATTCGAAAATGGCTAAGGTCATCCCCATTCACAAGTCCGGAGACAGGGCTAGTGTCATTAACTACACGCCTGTTTCGCTCCTCTGCACTGTTAGCAAGGTGCAGGAACACTTTATTTTTAAGCACGTAAGCAGTTTTCTGGAAAATAATTTCTTTTCAGAGGGAGAGCATGGTTTTCGACGTGGCCTATCCACGGTTACGCAACTAGTATCCACTAATAATGATCTCATGGCAGCTTTGAATGGCGATGGGCAAATTGGTATACTGTTCCTCGACTTCGAAAAGGCTTCGATCGAGTTGGTCACAATAGGTTAATGGTGAAGTTAAAAAGTATCACGACATGAACAAATTCTGAGCTGGCTTGATTCTTACTCAAGCGAACGAAAACAGTACGTCTGTACAGAGTGCTCTACTTCCTCATCTGCCCCCTTATTAACCGGAGCACCGCAAGGTTTTGTCCTTGGACCTCTTCTTTTCCTGATTTATTTAAATGGCCTGTCTTTAGATTCCTCTGTACAATGCCGGTTCTTCACCGCTGACTGTGTCGTGTACCAGAACATCGAATCTGTGCAAGATCAGACCGCCTTACGTGATTACCTTTCTGCAGATAGCCACTGGTGCCAATCTTGGCGTATAAGCCTAAACGTCTCATAATGTGCTCATATGATGATCACAAGAAAGAAGAAATCGTTAATATATGCTTACGAAATTAATAATGCAGAGGTCAAGCGGGTTGTCAATTTTAAATATCGGAGCGTTATCACTGACTTCAAGTTAACGTGGAACACACAAGTTGACTATGCTTTTTCGGCGTCGCTAAAAAAAGCTGTAGTTATTGAAACACCGCATGAAGCACTGCACTAGTGCGACAAAACTTACAGCCTTCACGACGCTCTTTAGGCCTTTGCTTGATTACGCTGACACTGTGTGGGGCCCTCAAACTAAGAAAACATAAACTACATAAAGCACTCCGGGGGGGAGGGGGATTCATATATAACGCTTAAGATACAAGTACCTCTGTTTCAGAACTTGGATTACGAGCCGGGCTCCCGACACTAGAAATGCGCCGTAAACTACACCGCATTCAAATTATGTACAGCATTGTCAACAACCATGTCAAAATCAAATCTCACACATGCATTTCGACGAATCTAGGAAAACGAGAGGCAAGCACAGCAGGACAATCATAATGGCACACGCCAAAATGCGCGCTTACCGCTTTTTATTCTTTCCTATACCCACAGCCGAGTCGGAAGCCTTAGAGTATGAAGTTGCTAACACGCCTTCTGTTGAATCTTTTGTAACTGCTGTGTCACCTTATCTATCATGCAACAAGTATTTCTTTGCAGCGTTTTTTGCTTTGCTGTTGGCCTTTCTGAGTGTAGATCCTTTTTCTCGGTGTTGATTGTGCGGATTCTGTCATTGCTGATTGTCAATCACAGTTTTTGTGTTTCTTTCCCACTGTTAAATGGAACTTCGCAATGCTTCAAGAACATTGTATTTACTCCTGCTATGACTGCCAAGTGGCAGTTGGCAGTAATGAATAAATAACATAAAGAAATAAAAATCTGCAGCTAGTGTAAAAAGCATTGCGCAGTTTTTTATACGTTTATCTTAGGTTGCTGCTTCAACACTTACGGCATTTGATGGTTCTGTGTTTTTTTTGTGTCCAAAATACTTCAAGTTCAGGTATTGTTCTACTATTTGAACGCGTCATCCGTGCAAATACGTGCATTTTACTGATTTTTCACTATGGCAACAATTGCCGACATGAGAGCTACGCTTACTGTATTTATTCCTTTTTTATGTATGCGCCAAATGCAACCTGTTTACCGCATGCAGGAAGGCTCTCGTCATGCATCATGCCTTTTGGCTTCCTTCCTGAAGTGTATGCATCATCATCATCATCATCATCATCATCATCATCATCATCATCATCCTGACTACGCCCACTGAGCCTGACTGCGCTCACTGTAGGGCAAAGGCCTCTCCTATGTCTCTCCAATTAACCCTGACCTTTGTGAGCTGCGGCCATCGTATCACCGCAATCTTCTTTATCTCATCCGCCCACTTAACTTTCTGCCGCCTCTTGTTATGCGCTTTCCTTCTCTTGGAATCCACTCCTTTACCCCTAAGGACCAACGGTTATCTTGCCTTCGCATCACATGCCCTGCCCAAGCTCATTTCTTCCTCTTGATTGTGACTATGATGTCATTAACCCGCGCTTGTTCCCTCACCCACTCTGCTCGCTTTCGAGGTCTTATCATTACACCTATCACTTTTCTTTCCATGGCTCGCTACGTTGTCCTTGACTTAAGCTAAACCCTTTTCGTTAGCCTCCCCGTTTCTGCCCCATAGGTGAGTTCCGGTAAGATAAAGCTGTTGTATACTTTTGTCGTGACCGATATTGGTAGACCGCCATTCATGATCTGGGAGAACCTGCCATATGCGCTCCACCTTATCCTTATTCTTCTGGTTACATCCCTCTCACGATACGAATCAGCAGTGCGCTTCAAATAATTAAATGAAAATGCACTTCAAATAAAGTTCCAAGTTCCAATTGTAGCACAGACTGCTAAGAACCCGCTGAGCATTATTTATATTTGCTGTGGAATACCAACAAGAAAAGGTTAGGAAAGAGAATACCCAAATATTTGCAACAGACATTTTAATGCAACGTTATCGAAGGAGTACAGAGTTTTTGAGCAACCCCCTACACACGCACAAGTTAACACATGTTAACATTTAGTTTTATGCAACACACTGTAATATTTCCTTAAAACATCAAGGTTACTCTAAAGAAAATTTCCTTCGGAAACTACGGTTATCGTTGAAAGGACACAAAAGATGATAGGTTGTGGTTTCGTTTGGTTTATGGGGGTTTAACGTCCCAAAGCGACTCAGGCTATGAGAGACGCCGTAGTGAAGGGTTCCGGAAATTTCGACCACCTGGGGTTCTTTAACGTGCTCTGACATCGCACGGTACACGGGCCTCTAGAATTTAGTCTCCATCGAAATTCGACTGCCGCGGCCGGGTTCGAACCCGCGTCTTTCGGGCCAGCAGCCGAGCGCCATAGCCATTCAGCCACCGCGGCGGCTCGATGATAGGTTGTCATAGTAGTATCAACAAAAAGAAGAGGGTCAATTCCAAAGAATTATCCCAACTACATTGAATCCCTGCTCTGAACACTAATGTACCATTCGTGTAATTTTCCCTTTTCCAGCAAATTCTTGTTCAAATTTGGGCCAAAATGGAAAACGAAATCTTCATGAGTTTTCAGATAATTTTAGGAATTAACATGAAAATGAGAGTGGCTTTTCTGCTAAATATAATTCTGGATAAAAGTGCAGTTCAAAGTCCGGGCAAGACAAAAACTGGGCTACAATCGATGACATTGCGGAAAGCCTTTTAGCACAGCCGCCTTCGAGCTTTTCCAAAGTACGACTATTGCAGAGATTCTTCGCGCTCCTATCTTTCCAAGAGAGCTGCGAATGAGATTCCGAGATAGTGATAACCGTTTACGGCGAACAGCACTGATCCCCACCTTGTCGCCCCCTCGCCGATAGAGCGTTCACAGCAACGTTGCTTCTTTGTTCGATAAATTAATGCCGCTGATATACGATTAATTAATGTCGCTGTTAGGGCTCAGACGCTTCAAATGCCTGGAAAACATTATTAGAACAAAAAGAAGGCATATCCATCTCCCATGTTCCCTTGCGCTGTCCTCTACAGACGAACATCGAATAAATCTGACTGGGAGGGACTCGCGAAATATTCAGATATATATCCATAATTCGTTATATGAAAAATGCCATTAGGTACGCTTATTTGCAACCCAGAATAACGAATACATTGCACCCATGCTAGTGACGCACTTCTAGCAGCGACCTTTCGCCTGCCAACGTGCAGGCAGCTCACCGCTCACTAAGCGTTGTTAGGCCTAACATTCGTTGCGTCGGAGCGACACGGGCGGCTCTTTTGAAGTTTTCTGAGTTGGCTTCATCGCATTGCACATTTAGAAAATTGCGCCGCTTACGGTTTTCCTGTACCAAAGACAGATTTGGTTTGTGTGTGTTATAATGTACAAGAAGTGATTTAAGCGACGATACGTACTACGCGTGACACCATTTTGTAAATGTGCAACGCGAGAAAGACAACTCAACAAGCTGACAAAAGGGTATTTTTGACGCTCGATACTTCGAGCCTCAATGTCAATACAGATAATTAATAAAAACACTTCGAAATGATGCTAAGAAGCATTCACGCTAAGTATAAGTGTCCGGAACTGAGCAGGTATTTTATGATGAACTTTTAAAAACCATGTCTTTTTTTTTTTAATTCGAGGGCCGAATGGTGTGCTCGTAGTGACCGATTTTCGAACTAAGATAATGAAAATAGACGTTCAGTGACGTCTGCGGGCCACCACATGCTGTCATTCGCTGGAGCCACGGCAGCCACAACGTCACGGGCACACTTCCGGTAGCCGTGAAAGTCGTCTGCTGGTGCCGCCGCGCGAGACCCAATGGGCAAGCTCGAGCCAGGTCATTTCCTTTGCGCATATGGTTTCAATTTACCTATACCGCCTGTTTCTGCCGGGAGTTCCGGAGCCACTCGCAGGGTCTTTTTCGTCCGCCCGAGATGAATACGCCTTGCTCCGGGTCCATTACTGTTAACTACAAGAGACGACAAGCAAAAGAATTGGACGCGTGCCGCAATCCAGGAAGGCGAAGAGAGACCGGAGAGGCACTGCTGCTGGGACGCTGGGTGCGACAGCCGGAACAGGACATCAGCGAACGATGTGTTCATAGGCAGAGCCCACTGCCAGACCTGTTTTCTTTAATTTTTTTCTGGTGCTCCGCATGTGCGCTTTGAGCGGGGAGATCAGGAACGTAATTTTTAATCGTCTACATCTTCGTTGTCATTGAAGCTCGCTCAAAATTTCTTGCACTGGGGGGACGAGTGGTGGAATGTCTTTCTTTCTACGTAACCTCCATTAATTTACTGCGTAGTCCCTTTTAAATAAAATCTGTAAACTTAAAAAAATCACTCCCTGTGCTGAATTGTACACAAAAGTACAAAACAGTGGTTCTGACATTTTCGACGAAGGCGCAATCACGCGCCCCTTCATTACGTAGGTGAGATCGCACGTGCCACGAAATGAAAGTTTTCCTTTCTCAGATAGGTAATAGAAGGGGCAATGACCTAGTTGTTCGTTCTCACGCTGATTGCCATCGCCTCCGGAATCTTACCGGTCAGCTTATAGTGTTGCTCTTTGCAAAGCCTCTTTTGTAGCTGCAAGTGATAGAAACATGAATCTTTTTTTTGGGAATTCAAACATCTCTTATTTCACAAAACAAATGCCAAACTTACCGAAAACTTCAAAATTCGTGCTTGGTAGAAACATCTGTGCTCGGAATCTTCCGAAAACACGCGGTACCAATTCGGATTATCGAAGTCGTGGAGCTCTTGCGGACGGAAGTTCTTGCATTTGCTAACAGTCATTTTTAAATTGTCATCGCGAAAGCGCACATACGCATACATTGCATTGCGCTGACAAAGAGAGTTTCGGACACCACGTTTAGGTCCGTATAGCGGTCACATAGCACAAAGAAAGCATGCCAGCGCGCCAAAACTACAGTGCCAAGAATATACTTCCTAGTGCGCCGACCAAGGGCGCCAGGGTGGCACCGAGAGCAATGACTGCCAGCAGCTTCCGCACAGTGGCGATGCCAACTGGGAGTGTGCTAAAGCCTGAGCGCGCTGCGCCTTCTTTGCGAAAAACGCGTCGCAGGTTTGCTTTATTCAGGTTATTTATTTTTAGCGTGAACTATATTAGTCTACATGATAACTCAATATATGCATCACTGTAATCAAACTGCAATAAACCCGTGAAGTCGCACTTTGACCGTACATTTATACAAAGCATGTCTGTCCTTTACAAGGCCGCTTTACCTCGGACAGTCTTTCTATGCAACAATCACTGTCACGCAATGCACTCATCTAACATATGACACGCACCAGACAAATATGACACACACTCGTGCACGCGGCAATGGCGGTTGCGCGAAACTAGATCTTCTGCCGGTGGCATGGAGGAAAAAAAAGTGTTTTTCCCCTACATAGCGGTGTTATAGCACTTAACCGGCGGCGCAAACTCGCTGCGAGCAGCGCCCTCGATCGGCGACTATTAGCAGTCATTGTTTTTGTACAGTGACCTAAGGCACGTTTTTGTACAGTGACCTAAGACAGCAGTAATTACAGGGCGCATGCGCAATTCAAAGCCAAACAACAGAAGCAAAAAAGCAGGGGCAGTGCGCAGGCGCATTTTTTTGAATCCACACCATGCAGAACCCCCGCCGCGGTGGCTCAGTGGTTAGGGCGCTCGACTACTGATCCGGAGTTCCCGGGTTCGATCCCGACCGCGGCGGCTGCGTTTTTATGGAGGAAAAACGCTAAGGCGCCCGTGTGCTGTGCGATGTCAGTGCACGTTAAAGATCCCCAGGTGGTCGAAATTATTCCGGAGCCCTCCACTACGGCACCTCCTTCTTCTTCCTCTCTTCTTTCACTCCCTCTTTTATCCCTTTCCTTACGGCGCGGTTCAGGTGTCCAACGATATATGAGACAGATACTGCGCCATTTCCTTTCCCCCAAAACCAATTATTATTAGTTGTATGCACACATCTTCATAAGATAAAGGAAAATGAATCAGCTATCACATCGACATACATTCATTATAGTTTTGCATTTTTTAACAGCTATAAGACCGCTATGCTGGTAATTTTGCCCCGTGCTGCGGTGTTTCGGCATAATATGTGAATTACCGAGAAGGAACGAGGAACAGGAGTCCAAAGAGGATATTCGGAAGGATATAAAAGTGAAATTATACTTCCATCTTCTTTTGTTACGGAACGGGGATATGCAGGAGTAGGTTGAGGGTTGAAAGGGGAAGGCACCGATCAAAAGCTTCGATAGTGTTATACAGGTTTTTCTGGCTTCGTGCTTTTTTCATGGAATCAGCAGGTGTCCTTGTTAGCAACCGTCGGAATCACATTATCTCGCTTGTTCCGACTGCTCCAATTTCTGTTAAGTCACTGCGTAATGTACAGCACGATCCCCTTTACTCGACTGCAAGGCAAGAGAGGTGTCGTCAGCGCACGAACACTTCGGTGTTGCGCGCCAACTCCGCTTCGGAAGCGGCACTCGTCGCAGTAAGCCGCGGCTACTGCAAAAAGCCTCGACCTCAAAATTTCGACCTCACTGAATGACGACCTCCCTCAACCTTAAACTCACGCGTGAGGTTGAGGTCTGAATTGCTGACGTTACTCTAAATTTCGGGCCGTTGCCGAGCTCACCTCACGAGTGAGGTTGAGGTCATTTTGAGGTTGAGGTCGACCTCATGAGGTCGAAGCCTCATTTGGTTGCCCACCTCTGCTTGCATGTAAAGGTTACAAAAGCATTTCGCATATGAGATCATATGTGCAAAGCTCTAATAATGCTTTGCCTTTCTTGAATAAAGTTAGTAGTGGGTCAGTTGATCTGGCTTTTGGCCACATACATTACGTCGCTGATTTACCAAATCTGTTTGAAAAAAAATAGTATGTTTGCCGACAAGTTCCTCTCACTGAAATGTTATTTAGGGTGGCACTGTTACAGGCATTTTTCTTCGTATTGTACAAGGGATAAAGTTTTGATTATCAAAAAATATTGCCTGGCACAGAATGGGCCCACTTGTGGCAGGCACAAGTAAGCATGTTGCATTGTTTTGGTGTAGGATAGGAGGGGCCACTGGAAAATTTATACCGTTACACTGTGATGAAACTAGCGTTACTGTTGCACTCACAGTGTTGTGACCGCTAGTGGAGGCTTTGTTTCTTGTCAGAAGCTAAGCCGAATGTAGTTGCCTTAGAGAAGGAATGTAGCTTTCAGTGTCTGCATCATATGCATAGTCAAACTCTGGTTACATTACCATAAGTATTTTTCTTTTTGTTGAGTCTGAAACTATGCACATACATTACTCAAAAGGTTTTGTGACCATTTTGTTTAAATACTGTTATTAAATGTTATAACACTCTGAGTATAACAGCCTTTGTAAAATGTAAAGAGCCCAAGGAGCTTGCTTTTAAGCTTTGTAGAGGGGCTTTTGTAGCATCTGTAGAAAGCCATAACTATAAAAGGGTACGGGAAGAGAGTTTCTCTTGAGTTCAAGAGATTTATTTGGAATGCTGGTAAATGAAGGTAAGCCACACGACCTGGTCCAGAATCAAGCCTGTGTGCTTTAATATTTAGGCAAAGGGTGTATCTTTGCCTTTTGCCTTTTTTAATTGCTGTTTCAACGCTTTCTTTAGAGCAAAGATTGTTGCACTGACTGTACAATGCGAGGCAACATATCACTGATCACAACCTCTGCATATGGCGCAAAGAATATTAGAGATCAAAGTCTCATGATCTGTGGAAGGAATTTTGTATGGAAGCTGCTAGCACTGCAGAAGACAAACTGCGATTCCCTGTTTGCACCTGTTTACACCTAAAATTCTCTTCTTAGCAGCTCCGAAATGATAAGGTTCCATAACAATGGACTCAAGGGCGACCTTTGGGGAGTTCCTTCCATTAGTTATTAGTACAGTGCACAATATGGTGATGTAAAAACTATTTTCCTTTCTGAAAGCAGAGACGGTAAGATTTTTATTACATTAGCAAGGATCTGTTGTTCAGCGAGCTCATTTATTGCTGCTTCTTTATTGATGCCCCAAAAGCCTTCCTAATATGTGAAGAGATTGATTGATTTTATTTCCTTTCCCACCTTACAGTATTTCTATTTCTAGTAATTCTACCACATTGTTTGAAGCATTGATTGTTGACCTGCCATTGGTAAACTCGTACTGATTGCTTGGGAAGGCTTGTTTCTGGGATAGATGAAATTAAATTCTTAGGTTAAGTAGCGTCTCAAGTGCTTTCCCAAAGATAGACTTAATGGCAATGGGCCTATAATTTTCAGTGGTCGTGTTAGAAGGTATATTTCTTGAAGTCACTATAATGCATTCATTCCTCCAGGCTTTGAGAAAATATTGAAACCTTAGAGCTGCTTTGAAGATATTTATGAAAGAAAACTATTCTTTTTACATATAACTCAAAGAGCCAACTAGTAGTAACTACGGCCCGGGGCAATATTTCTCCTGAAGCTCCTTACGACATGAGAAACTTCGCATTCTGTGAATGGAATATCCCATGCCTGGGCCTCTTTCTCACTGGCAGAACGACTGTTACTGTCTTGTGCTTGGTGTGAACTCTGAAAAGGTTGTTATAATTGACATAATTGGCTGTCTCCTGTGATGAAGTGCAAATTTTGCCGTTCTGTATTTCTACTGCTTTAATTATAGTACGTTGTTTTATTTTTAGCTGCGATTTTAGCTGCAAAGTGAAGGGGGCTTTATTTTTAATTAGGTTGCAATGCTCTTTCCATAATACGTCTTTTGTTTCATTAATATGTTCGTTATATTTATGTCGATCATCTTCATCCATCTTCTTGAACTCTCTTCTTATCGAATCTCTGTCCCTTTTGTAGCGGTGTCTCATTGCTCTTAAACTCTTCAGTTCAAGTTCCAGTTCTGGACACCACCATGGTTTGCCGACTTCGCCTTGATTTTCTGATTTGACTATTTTGGAATATTTTCTAATTAATGCCCGTATTTTTCCATAGAAAGCTTTTATAAGTGAGTATAGATGTTGACGTGACCTGATTGTCGCAGTCCGTACCTCTTAGCCTTTTGCCATTTATCCTTACTCACGACTCTAATAACTTCGAACTCGCCCATTTTGGATAGCCTTTTACTAGGGCATGTTCTTGACGCTCTTATTGGGAATGTCATAAAAGACTTCCCAGACTGCTATAACAAGGAAGTGCCTGGCTGTAACTGAAGAACTTAGTGTCAAATCGATCCAGCTGCGACCATTTACTGTGTCTAAAGTTGAAATAGAGTGAACATCATTAAATATGACTAAATTATTCCTTGTTATAAGCTCTAAGACTTTATTGAACCTTTCATATCTGATCTGCCCACCTCATAGTACATTTTTACTGTTAATGTCGCCTGCTATTAGTAAATGATCCGTTCAGATTTTCACTAGATGCCCTTCTAATATTGAGATATTATCTTGGACATCTTCAGTAGGCTGAATGTAAACATTTATTAAACTTAATACCAGTCAACAAAAAGAAGGTAACAGTTAAACTTCTCTCGTAGTCGTCTCCCGGGTCTCAACCGCCGTGCTCGCCTCGGTCGGAGGGGCGACGGTCTGTTGAGCTGCTGCTCGACTACAGTATTCTTCGCCCTCACCCGCCGTGCCCTTGAGAGGGTCCGGCTGTGACTGCTGTGACTGCTGGCAACTTAGAGGCAAGCTGGGAGTCGCAGACTTACTTCGCCCTCCCTATTTCCCCCTAAGCGCATGATTGAATAGCGTTCCAAAACAAACGACACCAATCACACACATTCCCACGCCCTGGGGCGGAGCGCTACGTCCCCTTCTTCTCTTTTCCCCTTTTCCCTTGGAGCGGGCCAGCAATCTCTATTACACGCACCCTCCCCGCAGTTACCACGTCGCCGCAAAGTTGCCTAGTCACGTGGTCGGCTGCACGTGCACCGGCGACCTGCGCGATGCTCCAGAGCTCCAAGAATTCGGGGTCGTTGCCCCAAGACCACCCTACACCGCCGCCGCCGCTGCTACGAAGCGTTGTCGTCGGCGTTCAGCGCGTCCCAGTGGCGCCTGTTACCGCGGGGTCGCGAGCTGGTGCGGCCGCATATAACCACTGTGGAATATCTCTCCAGACTAACCCCATAGACGAGGAGAGGCCCACAGAATGAGTCGGGCTTCTTTTTACCGCGGGGTCAACGGGGTCGCTCAAGGCCGTGAGTTCGTCGATGGGAGACGGTGCGTTGGGGAGCGACACGGTAAATGACCAAAAAAAGTTACCGCAGTCATCTGTACAAAAATAAAGAAAAAATTTGGAGGGGAGATTTAAGGGTATGAACGATAGCGAAATCGGTTAACTACCGTAATGCAAAAGGTGATTCTCTATTTGACGTTAATAGATCACTGGGAGTCCTCCAACCAATCCTAGCGCAGTGGCGCGGGGATTAAACGATGTGCCACTGCCCTGTGATGACAGGCGCTCCCAGCGGTGAGCCCTGTGCGGCCCTGGTTGCTGTTCCTGAGCGACCAACCATTAATATAACTGCCACCTGCCATGGTTGGCAGTTTACTCACTATTCGGTGGGCAGGTTGTGATGACACCGCACGGTCACGTAAGCTAGGCGGCCCACCTGCTTCCTAGGCTGCTCTCTGGGCGCCACCTGCCAGAGCTAAGCCCGTAATTTTTCGGTCGCAACGCCAACAACGCTGAGACCGGATTTTCTGCTGAACGGGGCCTTTAACGCTATTGCATTAAAATACGTATCCAGAAATGACAAGTGCAGATTGTGCAATCATCTGGTGTAATGTCGGACAATGAGCATTTTACTGATGCGTGTTATATTCTAAACTCGACGTTAAGGTAGTGAGTCCGCATTGGTAATCGGTGGATCGAGTTGATTCCATTAGCGGATAGCTAAAGGGAAAAATGAATGCTTGACGGTATCGTTTTGGCATGTGTAGTCTGTAGAAAGAAAACGAGCGCAATTGACGAAGACACAGAACAGGAACACAGGACGACGCTGGACTATCGACTGCTTTTATTTCAGTAACGGTCACATTTATACCCTTCAGTATCAAACCACGCTTGCGCACATATGACTGTCATGACTTTCATATAAGAAGTTTGTGTCTGAAATACCCATGCATTAAAAATTCCATATTTTAGCACACTTCTGTCGAATACGAACCCAAATACACGAGAAAATTATGACATTCCCAGTAATTTTGTATATGTAAAATCAGTTGTAACTGCAGCAGTTCTTCATTTCACACAAGAGCGACTGTACAACAGGCCTTATATCTCTCTGTAATGTTATTGGGTTCGTTAGAAAAGCCAAAATTTAAATAGCACAGATTGGTGACAAAGGGGCCAAGCCATCTATCACTGCGCTGAAACGCACAGACTTGTTTTTTGCACAGTGACAGCGGACGACGAGTTTGTTTTTAGCAGTCATTCCTTAGCTCATATTGCGATAAGTATTGCACAACCTGGAATGCAGCAGTGGCAACAAGCGTGGAGAGTTGTGTTGAGAGGCAGTCAATGGTGACACATGCAGAAACAGGACGGCATGTTGTCTGTACACTCCAAAAAATCTGAAAGAGCCCATGTGAATGAAAACAAAGTAGTTGCTCAGCACTTAGTAAAAGGCCATTCACGCCTCTTACCTTCAGTGTAAACATAACATGATGTGGGAGTTGGTAAACTGGCTTACATCTGGACGGCTCCTGGTTGAGGCTGGGAAAGAATACTTCATATATTCAGGGAAACAGGATACACTGACCCTGCATAGTGCTTATGTCAAGCCGAATTTGTAGAAATATATTTACAGGGTGAAAGCGGGGTTGTTTCAAAATACAATGAAATAACAAAAAATTAGCATTTGATTGTGTGTAGGGTATATATCAATATATATCCTCTCATATAGCTTTATAGTAACGTTCAAGACTTTATCGTGAGCAAAAAAAATGAGGGATCGTATCAGGGGTTCTGGTTCCCAAAACAGCAGATGAAAGTAGCATTGTCTGCACCAGTTGCCATGTATAAAATTTTGGAACATGCTAGCTGTTGCTTATTAGCAACATCTTCTTCAAAGTAAAGCTTATTTAATTGCCAGTTTGGTTTTCAAACTGCAAAAGTTCTCTTTTACACATACCATACGTAAAATGACTTTGTCGCTAACCTAAGCTGCTTGAAGATTTTTGCCTAGGCTATGCCTACTTTTCGGCTTCATACAGGGAGTTCATATGAATTTGAACCATCCTAGAAGGGCTGCATATAATAGGAAAACAAATGTCTTGTTTTGCGGGCTCTTTTTTCTAAATAATGCATTGAAATGATAATACTCTTTAGAGCCTTACATGAAAACTCGTGTTTATAATATAAGGAAAACAGCAACTTTATGAATAAAATAATACTCAGTACAGGTTTGTGCCTTTCCATGCGTTTCACTGCCGTCAATGTAAGAAAATCACTGCAGCTGTAATCTGACTCCATTCATGACGACAGCACTGTATGTGAAATTTAGCATTATTATAGATAAGACGGAGCCACCTTTTTATGCTGGCCCCATAACATACCTGGTTGACCATTTCAGATGAGGATAAGGATAAAATGACACACGCACATAAAAGTCACATGCGTAAACATACGCATCTAGCTTTTTAACCACATCACATATTGGAAGTCTTTGTCTTGCTTCGCTTGACATAGGGTAGGATACAAGCAGAAAGGAAATACATGCACACATCACCTCGTAATGGAGAGGGGAATGGCTGACAGTAAAAACTATTAATGCAGTCCTATTAACATTGGCAAATAGGCCATTCTCGAGCCCGCAGACGGTTGTTCTGGAGGGCAGGAATGTTGATATTGATAGCGGGACAGCAGACCATATAGCAATCAATGAAGACCAATTGAATGAAACATTGAAAGCAAGGCCATTAATCAATGTAAGAAAAAGGGAAGGGCCAAGTACGATAGCTTTGGGGGTTGCCCGAGATTTAAAAAAAAGAAATACAGGATGAGCAAGAGTTAGCATGGGCCAACTGCTGTTAGCTGGCTAAGATCACTTAAATCCCGCTCAGAACAGTACGATGCAAGGCATAATTCTATAAAGGATTTTATCGCATGCTTTCTCAAAGAGAATAAGGTGCAAGTGTTTGTCTCGAAAAACGAAAAGTTGGCTTTCACAAGAATGCCTTACAAAAAGCGTACCGATTTGAAAGGAACAATTTAATGGGCCACAATAATTTAGCAGTGCAAGAGTATATAGTGTTTTTCACGATTAGGAACCCATGCTAGTCATAGAAATGGTGCAATGATTTGGTGCTTGTGACATTATCAGAACTATAAATTTACCATATTCTCCTGTATGTAGCCATGATTCGTTAATATCCACCGTGTAATATGATGGCTTGAATTATGAACTGTTTTTCTGGGGATGAAATTTTATGAAAGCATGCATGCCTGGTTAACATGGAACTTGCTGTTTGTATAACTGACAGGCTTAAATGCACAAAGCCCATTGGAAGCCGCATATTTTTTTGTTGTGTAATATGGACTGCAATGCGAACGTCTGAACTGTGATAACAAAGCACTATAACACAGCGCAAGGACTGTTAGAAGTGTTTAGCGGCCAATACTGACTGAATAATATGGCTCTTGCACCCTGGAATTGCCCTTATGCCACTTGCAGCATACTGTGCAGTTTTTGTTAAACCTTGAACTGCCAGGCATCCCAAATCTCCCCGCTTGAACTTTCTGACTTACAAAGCATTCCACTTTCTTGTGTCAGAATCAGTGACACTGAAAGGCTCGGCTACTCATTTCCTGGCGCACTTTGTTCACTGCACAAACTAATTAATTAAGCCGCTCGCTTACAGTTTAACCATTTTGTTATAATCTCACAGATCTTTACTTGCAACACTAAATTAAAGTTTTTTAAACAGAGCACATGACAAGAAGAAAAAAATACTACTCGAGTTAAAGCATGTCGGGAACGAGGAGAGCTTATCAAAGAAACAAAGCAGGAAATCTGCAAATACAATCCAAGCAGTAAGGAAATAGCTTGAAACTAAATGTGATCTCAGCCTCGACAGGTCAGTGGCTGCACTGGCACTGTAGGACTTTCAGAAATGGCTCAACGTCAGCATTACAGGGCCGACCACAGTAGAATCACGCATAGCACATTCTGAAAAATCAAAATCAACTTTGTTAACATGTCTTGGCAAAATGCACAAAGATAGTCCCGTCACAACCATTGGACAAATGTGAACAGATGTGTGTTCCGAAAAATCTATAGCTGAGCATTGTGGAAGGAGCAAACAAGCATCTACATTCAAGCAAACAAATCTAGGAATGCAGCAAAAGCAAATAAGGCTAAGGAAATCTAGGAAGCATTCTAAACTTCTGACAGATACATTCCCATAGGCCCACCATCGCCTTCAAACAGCAGGCAAATAATGTTCATTTCAGGCAGTCGCAGGTAAATGAATGCAGCATATGCATGTGTGCATGTGTGCTCTGATGACATATGCTTCTAAAGTGTCTCACAAAAGCTGGTACAACTACTTAGGAAGCGCTGGTTAACAACTGTTCGACACCAATAAAGCCAAGTTGTTGGCCATCTCGGTGAAAGCAGAGTAGTGAAAGCAAAAATAACTATGGGATCAGGTGCTGACTCAAAGAGTACTGTTTCTATTCCGACTGTCATGGCTCACGGAGCATTTCGAGATCGCTGCATTTTACCAATGGCCAAGGCAACCACGATAATCCACTTAATATTGCAAGCATTTGTCCAAAATCCAAATTCACTCTACGCTGCTAAGCAAAAAATAGACTGTAATCATAGCAGTTTACTGAAATTTCTTTTCATATTTAATCAAGATTCGCTTTGAGGAAAACTCTGTATGTGCAGTTCTGATCCGGAACCAAAGTGTTAATATTAATAAGGCACAACTGTATATGGGTTGCTTGCTTTGAGAAGCGTAAGCATCTGCTGTGATCTTATTTTTTTGCATCAGATAAAAAGAAATGCCAATGAAAAAGAGCTGCAATAGTCGGCACATATTGGAGACATGTGGATGGTGAAACACCGGTGAAGGAGTTGTGACAATGGTGTCTGTTTGTACAGAAGTGTTCCTGATCTGGGAATAACATGTTACAACGCAAACTTAACACTATTGCTTTGGCTCAGACCATGATCACATGCAGGGGAAGTTGGATGCATTCAATTTGCCATGCAAATATTGATTGCAGATATGGGCCCGCGCAGCCAGCAGGAAATAAAAGAGACGCTCCAGATGTGATAGCTGCCATGCAAACAGATGTTTTCATACAGATTTCACAGTGTCGCCGGCATACCGTCGTAATCCGGCCACTCATAGTCGCAAATTGCACTTTACGGAGCACAATGCCGCAAAATGCTGGCGACGCTTCTGTAGTTCTGGCAGAAAACAGCCCAACGGCCGTGCAGACGAGGTAGTTTCGCATACGCAAAACACAAGTTTCAGAATGGTCTCGTCGCACTCACGGCGGTTGTCTAACACAGTACACATGAACTACAATCGATATTGGTGATGGCTACGCCGAAGCACAAAGTCTTGTGCTCGCGATTACTGCAACCGCTGCAAAGAATGCGAGTAGCTGAATACCTCGAAGCTCATTTCGTCACGTTGCACTCACGGCTGTACTCAAACTCATTACGCACACGCGCACCCGAACCAGGATCTGCTGTACAGCTTTAAGTTCACTTCAGCACGGGGAAAACAAGCCGTGCGTAGTAAGCTTTTCAAACGTAATTATACTTGCAGGCGATATCACTGACGGACGCAAAAGCACTCGTTCCGACTGCAATCACTCTCACTAGACTGTGAAGCTTGCTGTATGCACAGGAAATTCACACCTTGGGGAGCTGCTTCTCGCTGCTGTTCGTGATGATCCTCGCACGAATAAAGAGCACTTCTAACTATCACAAACGGGTCCAAATAAACACTTTGCGAAAGCGGCACTATAACGTCTTGCGTAGACAGCGTAGGATTGAGCTCCGCTCGTTTAGCTGAGCGCAGGCGGCGACAAAACAACTTGGGGGAAACTGCTGCTTGCCGCTGTTGCACACAGTGAATCTCGAAGTCGCTGTCAACACTCGTAATAGTCGCATGCGGCCAATATTATGTTTCTCGGCACAGCTACCACCTACTAGGCATGGTTTCTCATTCCGTTTCGCGGGCAGCTATCTTGCTGAGGAGGCGCGGCGCGCCCTGGTACCGCTGGAACGTCGCGGGACAGCAGCCAATAGCGTGATGGGACCATCCTCTCGTGCGTCCAAAAGTTGATGTTGACCAACTTCGTGCGCACAGGCGAATGCGTTCGTGCGCCCCATTGTTGGGCCCTTGCGCACGGTCGCAAGGAGGCGTGCGTATGCGCGAAAAATGAAAACATTTGTACAGCGGCCCTTAACGTGCCATGTCACCAAGGCAACAAAACACCAACAACGCGATAACACGCATTTTCTGGAGAACGGGTCGAGTTAACGGCCCGTTCTCCAGAAAATCGGGCGTGGGCATTGTTCGAGTTGTGAGCGAAAAATCGCGGTCATGGCTTTGCCAGGTGGTCCCCAGAGAGCAACCTAGGAGGCAGGTGGGCCACCTGTCACGTGATCTTGCTGTTTAATCACAAGCTGCTCACCGGATAGTGAGCAAACTGCGCACCGTGGCAGGTGGTAGTAAAATAATGATTGGTTGCTTGAGTTTGCTCGGCAAGAGCAACCTTAATCGCCTGACATCGCAGGGAAATAATGCATAGCTTAACTGCTGCACCACTGCTCGCGGAGGGGTATGAGGACTCCCAGGAATCTATGAACTTAAAGTAGAGAATGACTTTCTGCATATATTGTAATTAACTCATTGCCCTATCGTGTCGTACCGTTAAGGCGGAACTTAAGTGTTCCCACCAATTTTTTTGATCGCTATATATTGAAGTCGCGTACTGGTACATAACTTAAGACGGTACTGCTACGCCCTAGATGACAGTGATGGCAGGTCAGATGATGCTGCATGTTCTGTAGAGAAATCAGTATGTCTTTATTTGTTATGAATGAACGTTACTGCTTTTCGCTGCACTATCTCAGAGTGATGCTGTAGTTTGTGGTAATGAAACAGTGCTTGCATTTTCTAAAACTGGTCTTACAAAAGTAGTGTAGGCAAAAAGCTTGGTGCTTTTGGGGGCTAAGCGTAAGCATCTTTTAAGGAAGAACAAGTTTAACAAGGCGGCGGAGAGGCCATTAGCGATGTGTACGTCGCATCTGTGCTCCGATGTTAGAATTAAGCATAAATTTTTATGTTCATAGACCTTTGAAAGCGGTGACCCGTTTCTACTGTGGTGGCTCCGTGGTTATGGCGCTGGACTGCTGACCCGAAAGACGCAGGTTCGATACCGGCCTCGGCGGTCGCATTTCGATGGAGGCGAAATGCTAGATTCCCGTCTACTCTGCGATGTGACTGCACGTTAAAAAACCCAGGTTGTCAAAATTTCTGGAGACCTTCACTGCAGCGTCCTTCATGCTCTGAGTCGCTTTGGGGCTTTAAACCCACACAAAAACCAAAACCAAACCGTTAATGATATGGTAAAAGATATAACGTTGTTTTTTCCTGGTGACTGTAATGCAAACGTATTTTTTTCTTCTTCAATGTCATGTACACAACGACTTGAATAATAACCCCGTCAGCAGTGAAACCAATTTTCTGGATCTCATTGAAGAACACACAGTATTTTATGTGTTTCACGATGTTAACAATACCACAAGTGTAGAAATTGATCGAATGCAATTTAAACCTATTATGTTTGTCCTTGATGTCCTCCTCGCGTCCGCATCATATGCAAAAGAGCTTTCAAGATTACACAAGCCCAATTTTGGCGGAGGTGTACCCCTATTCGATTTTGGTTGCTCTTTCTTAGACCCATCTTCAAAAACTGAAGCTTGGAACACAAAGAAAAATTCAGGAGGGCACTTTAATGAAATAAAGTGCAGTGAAGCGAGAGCCTTTAGCGCGGAGTTCCCGCTTGCATCACTGATGTGGGGGGAAGATTTTGACGAAGTGCAAAATTGTTTGTTAATATTAAATGCTGCAGACTCTGGAGGGTGTTTGGGAGGCATCCATCTGATTCGATGCCTTTCCGCACTCTCTAGCGTCCTTACGCTAGACATATATTAGTGTGGGCACAGAACAGCATATGCGTTTGAGGGAAGTAGCCTAGTCGTTAGCACGTTCGGCTGCGGAACGGAAGGACAGTGGCTCGAATCCCGCCATGCGCATGGATTTTTTTCTTATCTAGTAATAAGTGTGACATGACTTGAGACCGGTTAAGGTCATGGCCGCCAATATGAGCCATTAAAGGCTCTCGCCTTAAAAGCTGGTGATTGTCGGAAGGGCAAAATCCTTTGGCTGTGCCATACATGCGCAAGAAAGACCTCGCACAACCTCAAGAAAGTGGCCTACACGCATGGTGTTCTTGTTTTTTCGGCGCCCAAGAAGTTGGGAAAGTTGTGCCCACGTATTTGCACATACAAAAAATGTGGATGCCAGATAAAAAATGAAACTCACCTCGTCAAATGTTCTGCAGGAGTGGTCGGTGCTGTTCCCATGACGTGTGGAAAGCTTTATTCGGGCCACATGCAAAAGCTATTTTCTTCAACAGTGTTCATTTAAATATATATTAGCCACATTTAAAACACTGGGTGTTTTATTCAATGAGAAAACGTCCTTGGACGATCATATCTCTCTTATTTGCAGCAAACTGTCGGAAATTATTGTTTTCATATTTTATAACGTTAGCTTTATCCGCCAAATGCAGTCCTGGCATTATATAATTCGTTGATTAGTTCTTACTTCAATGACAGTAATTTAGTTTGGGGAAAACGTCAGAAGAAAACCACAAAGTTGAACATCTTGAAGAAAAGTTTTTAACAATAACTGAACACGTTCCTAGAACGTTGCATACGCAAGCATTATTTCCAAAATATATAATACTTCCGATCCCCAAACAATATATTTTTGTTTATGCCATGCTTTTAAACTTTTCTTCATGAACTGAACAACATTGAATGAAGCTACAAAGTATACAACACAAGAAAACGTTGATAAACGTCTTTTAAAGCCCACAGAACAAGATGTGGCAGCCAAAAATGTAAAAATATACTGTCACGTCTGCTAAATTCCCTTTGTTTCAAAAATATAACCCTGGAAACAACCTCGTACCGGAACCCGTCATATTTTTTTCCAGACCTCCTCGGCACTCTGGACCAACAAATTTTGCCTACATCGTGTCAAAATACACGCTCTTTCGAAAACCATGCTGGAGCCGCCGCGGTGGCTGAGTGGTTACGGCGCTCGGCTGCTGGCCAGAAAGGGGGGGGCTCGATCCCTGCCGCGGCGGTCAAATTTCGATGGAGGCGAAATTATAGAGGCCCGTGTGCTGTGCGATGTCAGTGCACATTAAAGAACCCCAGGTGGTCGATATTCGCTTAGCCCTTCACTACGGCGTCCCTCATAGCCTGAGTCGCTTTGGGACGTTAAACCGCCATGAACCGACCGACCGACCGACCGACTGACCAACCAAAAGCATGCTGGCAAAGCATTTTTCGCAGTGCACTTAACTAAAGAATGAAAATTGATTTTTGGGGAAAGGAAATGTGGCGCAGTATCTGTCTCGCATCGCGGCGGGCACCTGAACCACGCCCTGAGAGATAAAGGAGGGTGTGAAAAAAGAAAGGAAGAAAGAGGCGCCGTAGTGGAGGGCTCCGCAACAATTTCGACCACCTGGGGATTTTTGGCGTGCACTGACATCGCACAGCACACGGACGCCTTTGCGTTTCGCCTCGATCGAAACGCTGCCGCCGCGGTCGAGTTCGAATATGGGTACTCCGGATCAGTAGCCGAGCGCCCTAAGCACTGAGCCACCGCGGACTTAACTAATCAGAAACCCAAATTTTGCCGAGCCACAAAATTCCACAATATAATATTGCTATTACAAACCCCGGCTACAAATAACTACTTGGCTCTAGGCGCCTAATTCTAATTGTTAAAAAGGTAATTATTACAAATTATCTAACCAGCTTACTACTGAAGACGAGTCGCCGGTTTTCTGGTGTCTGCCAACACTGGCAATACTATGCTTAAAAAGCCATATTTTTACCTCCAGAACCTATTTTTGAGAATTGCTTAAAGTCTTCCCTAAAACACATAGTATATATATCGTCATTTGTAAACACGACGCAATGTTTGGATGCCATAGTTTGCAGCTCGGTGTGTATGGCTGAGTCGAGCTGTCCAAGAGGTAGAGCTTTTACAAAGGGCTCACATCATAGACTAAAATTTTTACTGGAGCTTGATTTCTTTAATTCACAAGTTTTCAGTTCTGTCTGACAGCAAGCTTGGCTTCGTGCGAGGAAGGCGCACAACTGCGTCCCTGGAAGAAATTGCAGATGATTTTTATTCTGCTTTGAACGCAATCTTTTTAGCTGTGCTTTGTTCCTTGATATAGCGGAAGCATTTGATACAGTTTGCCACGACATATTGCTTGGCAAGGTATACCTTATCGGTTTCAGAAGCCTGTTCTACGTTGTACTTCAAAACTATTTTACCAACAGATCACAAATAGTTGTTATAGGCACCGAATATACTAAAAGCAAATTATGTTTTGGTACCGGTGCCTCTCAAAGATCAATTTTACCCCGTATTCTGTTAAAAATATTTGACAACGACTTCGCTTCAGTAATCCTAAATGTGTTCCACTGCGCGGATGACTTGGTCCTGTTTAGAAAGCATGTTCATCATAAAACGGCAGTTGAACATCTACAGCAATCAGTGCACAAATTTATGTTTTGGCTTTGTAAAAACCACCTTATCCTCAATCAAAACAAGACAAAAATTCTATGCCTGAAAACCCCGCTGCAGAATGGAGCCACGGTCCTTCCTGCGTTTCTTCATCGCCAAAACTGCATATCCTGTGGGGTTCCTCCTCTCGAATATACGAGCACACATAAGTACCTCGGCATTCATTTTGATCGTGAATTCTCATGGCAAAATCATGGGGGGCATGTCTGCTCAAAACTTAGGTCAGTTGCGTGTTTATTTTTTTAATGTTAAATGCTTCGGACCGTTCCACTTTAAAAGATGAAAGTTCATTCTCTTGCATTGGAGGAAAAACGCTAAGGCGCCCGTGTGCTGTGCGATGTCAGTGCACGTTAAAGATCCCCAGGTGGTCGAAATTATTCCGGAGCCCTCCACTACGGCACCTCTTCTTCCTTTCTTCTTTCACTCCCGCCTTTATCCCTTCCCTTACGGCGCGGATCAGGTGTCCAACGATATATGAGACAGATACTGCGCCATTTCCTTTCCCCAAAAACCAATTATTATTATTATTATTATTATTATTATTATTATTATTCTCTTGCATACAGCTTTTTAAGGTAAAGTATAACGATTTTCTGTTTCTGCTTCGGAAGCTGGCAAGACCGTTTTGATAACATTTAAAATATATTAATAAGTGTGATTTACGATCACGTCGCATTATCGAACTATCGAACAGAGAAATTTTTCATGAACTTCGTTTTCCTTCTTTTCAATCTTTTTTTTATACGTCTTTATTTCTGCATAAAATAGGCCTAGCGTTGCGGCAGAAATGAGGGGCTTTATTCACTTCTGCGGTCGTGCTGCACCATTTCTGGGCGGATGAATTCGAGCATCCGCCCGTCTCGCCGCGCCAGCAGAGCAAAGAAATGCGCTTTGTTGTGCCGCGTTTGTCGACTAGATATGGAGCAGCAAGACGTTGCGTGTTTGTCCCAAAGGTATTTAATAATTTGCCAGATGACTATTTTTCTGTGGACTCATGGTCTAAGGTGAAGCGTTTATTAGACATGGTATAATACAAATATATGTACACATCTCTGGTTTGTCACCGTTTGGTTATGGATGCACGGATGCTTGCTACTAGTACTGTATATTTTCGATGCCGGGTGAAACATGTTCTGCTTGTATTACTGTTATTACAGTTATTGCTGATATTGTTGCTGTTTCTCCTGCATTGTGGGTATCCAAATTCCACATGTATACTGTAACCACATCGCTTAGCTTACGATGCCGGGCCATCTCACACAAGCCCCCATTTCCTAAGATGGGCCCGTTTTTCTGTAGTTGTTTCTTGAGTGCTCAATAGAGGTATTATTATTATTTATCATCTTTAACATGAATGACCCGTGTCTCGTTCTTCTCGCAGGTTTAACACTGTGAACTGTCTTACATGAGATAGAAATGAAAGGCTACAGGTAGGTACCATTCACAAATGAGAATAGTGGGCGTGAAGTGATCAGCTAAACTCTGCCCAGTGTTCTTAATTACTCATAACTTCGCCTTTATTTATTAAAGGGTAATTAGACCTTGTTATTAGCTTTTGCATTTGAAGTACGGACGGCGTGTTGGCTATTTGCTTCCCATTTGGAAGCAATGCGTCGTTCTTTCACCTGACATGCATTTTTGCCGTTCCTTGTAAACAATGTCCGGGCGTCGTCAAGCCTCTTTTAAGTTTTTTTTTTGCCTCGATTCTAAACTGTCATTTTTTTTCGTGCTTGTGTAAAAAACTCAACGAAATGACCTCAGACATTTCTTCTGAGTGGAATTATTTACAAAACGACTTGCTCTCATTTTGTCCCTGTCGTTCCCTGCTCGTCAATTTCATTTGAGGCGTATTTTCGCCCTTCATTATGGCTCTCATAACGCTACTTGTGCGGTGACGCATTAGTCGTCAAGTATCATATTTCCTTATTCAGAGCAAAGGCTGAGGCTAGGTGGTGTGCCATCATGGAATCGTTTCGCGCTGCTGTGGGAAACAGAAAGGGACAGGGGAAAGAAAGGCAAGCACAGGACGAATCGATTATGTGCACGAGTAATACGTCTTTTTTTTGTAGCGGCACTTCTGTTGTCTAAGTTTTCTGATTGGCCAAGCGGTTGTTACGCAACGCCGGTCTCTTCAAAGACAGTGATACAGCTTGGTAGTGCATGTATTAAACCTTCTACCACGCTTAAGGGAAAGTGGTTCAAAACGCGACGCAAATTTGCAAACTGTCGCCATTATTTTTTTAATCTTGGATATGAAAAAAAAATGCTGCCGAGTTATTCTCAACCGTCCTGAACCCGTAATATCTAAACATGACAAGTACAACTGAACAGCAACTAAGTGAAATTTAAGGAAACATAGAACTTCAAAGTTTCGCATTTTGCCCGACCCCACGGGGCAAAGTGAGACAGTGCACGAGGCAAAACTAGGAGCCCTTCTTAAATCAATGCATCACTCATCCTTGCAATGAATTAACACGAAGTTGACTTCACAGACATCTACACAATCTTAGCGAGCCTATTGGAATGGAAGACAGTGTACTCAGACTGAAACCGTTACTGTTTTGTTCCATCTCCCGCTACAGTCTATGCGCTTCTACTGCCAGGCTCTGCGTGTACGAATTTTCTTATTTCTTGAATTTTCGCAGCTTTTTCCTCTTTTAAGGCCAATGTCGTTGCTCTTTCGCTCGGCTGTGTTGAATGAAGACACGATTTGGTTCTATTCATAGCACGTGAACACGAGGTGTTGAATGTGATTCAATGGCCAGACCGAGCAGCGCTTCTTCATTTTCATATTGAGTTTTCAAAAAGCTGTTCATGCCCACTGAACAGAGGGCGACGGTGAAGTTCGCAAGAGGTTTCATAGAGGTTCTGGCTTTCGTATTCTCCTATTTTCTTCACTGTTGTGAGATATGCGCCTTTGGAAACAGAAAAATGCTTGATGCGCTACCTGCGTCTCTCCGGATGTTTCGTCTTCTTTTCTTCGTGCAAGTCGGCATTAATTTTCTCTTTTCTACTTGCAAACTGTCCTCGAGAGCAGGTTAACACAGGTAGAGCTTTATATCAAGCAATAAATTTATTACAATCACATTAGTGCCTGCAGAACATCACAACACGGCGTTTTTTCCCACGCGTAGCCCGCAGGCTGTTAAAACATTTCTCTCGTAATTATCCGAGGGTATAAAACTGCTAAACTTTGTTGACAATATGACCAGTAACCAATTATTTTACCTAAATACCTGCGGCAATCAACACTGCCTGTTTGATTGAGGTGCACAGTTTTAGAAATGTGGCAGCAGAATTTCTCTCCTTTTAAACTAATTTCTTGTTCACCATGGCTCAATTAAAAATTTTTTCCTGCACTTAGGTGCAACTAATTTGGACAAATTTCAAGGCACTTGTAGCTGACATAAGTGGAATTAGACCGCGGGAATACGGGCTTAATTGGATAGACATTTCAGAAGTTAAGGGGCACTAAGTAACAGTCTCACGTTCGGTCCTATGTCGCATTTTGCCCCACTCTCCCCTACTTCATTGTCTAAAGGGTGCACTTGCTCCTTTTTGACAATGTGGGGATGATTATAGCGTGCACACCTCTTGTATATTTGTGAAAATTTCCTCTCATACACTTTTGCCCGCCAGCCATTGGAGATAACTACCGGCGCTCATGAAACAGCGAGATCAAGAACCGTTTGGTGAGGAATACAAGAAATACACGGTTAATTGACATAAACTTTGATTTAAGTGTTTTGTCAACATTTCAAGGGTCGCATACTGATGCGATGTCACGAAGCGGTGCACAAGTGTCTGCGCTGCCAATTGCTCACAGACTAGACCACGTATTTGCTGATTAGTTAGCTCAGCCTAGCCCCATCGCTTCAGAACGTAGCATCTCACGTTTCATGCGGAATACTAATGCTTTGCTCAGACTACAAAGCGGTCCTTAATAAATCTCATCTAATTCAATCAAGGCATCTCATTCTGTGGAAGCGGCATTCGTGGTACAGGCGGACGTTAGGAGAGCGATCGACAAGCGGATCTTCTCGCAGTAGCGTAGAGCTAGTGATTGGATTCGTGTATGAGACAATCCGTGGCATGAGAGCACGCGGCAAATAGAGCGTATACTGCGAGCAGAGAGCACAGATGGCAACGCATAAAGAAGCCTTGTCCCCGCATCCACCTTGGGCTCGTTGTGTTCGCCCCACAGGCTGCGCATTCCATGCATGTCTTGTCTCAGAACTCGGATGCCGCGCATGCAGAGGCTGAACTGTCGGTAAACGCCTGTATGCAAATATGCCACACGTGCGCTCTAAGGTCTTCGTGTACGCATGCTTGCATTCGCTTCTTGCATCGTTCTGGTTTCGTCGAACTGGTCTCCCAACAGCACCGCCTCCTCAGCGAGCGTTTGCTTGGGTTTGTTAGGGCGTTTGGGTCTGGGTTTGCCACCGGTCGTGTTTCCGTGGTGTAGTTCACTTCACGTCAAGTGTACATGCACGCGTTCATGCCTTGTTTTGGTTTGTTCCTGGTATTAACCTCGGAGGTCGCCGTGCGTCTCCGTGTTTTGGTGATATCATTTAGTACACGGGACGTCATACACCTTCGGTGGACCACCTCGAGTGCTGGTTAGGTCTCTAGGCTTGTTTCTCTTTCTTTAACGGACTCTCAGCAACTTCCAAATTCTGTCTCCATAGTAATAGTTTGGTAACATTCCAGATCGGGGCACAGACACTTCAGCGTCCTCGCTCCGTCTTCAGTATGTATTCCTCGAAATCGCGGGGATGCGCCCTCTGATATCGAGCATGTCTTCCCCTAGATATTGTTTTCTTGATGATTGTGCGACGACTGCGAGCTGTGGGTGAGCGGGAGAGTTGAGGTCGAAGCTCGGAAGAAGACGGACGTTCTCCCGCGTGCTCTGCTAGGAAAACGGACTATCCAAAGCCTAAGAGCGGCCCAGCTCAGCAGTTCTCTTATATGCGGCTGTCATCCTTTTAACTGCACTATACCGTTTTCTATAAATAGGCTGAATAAAAATTAACGGGTGATCAATGCAATCGATGCGGAGGGGAATGCGTTAGTAAGCGGGCTCAGATTTCGGGAGGGCATTGACTCTGTGAACATTCATGCAAACTAGCGCGTGCGCTAGAGTGCCCTCTGTGCGCACCAGCGCTATATATAGTGCCCCGGAGAGAAAGGCCCGAAGTTTTCGCACGTAGTGAGATAGGCTGTGGCGATGACTGAGTGATCTAAAGCAGCGGCAAGCAAGGCTGATCTTTTCGCGCCCCCGCTGGTTCAAATCCCGCCAGAGACCATAAGTATGCTTAGTAGGCCGTAAGGCCGTATGTAGCTCTACTCTCTTATGGACATACATCTGACGCCGGGTCTCCGTTCACATAAGTGTTCTAATTCTAGTGCATAAAAAATGAGTTGTGTCAATTTAATCTGGCCCAATTGACTTTTATTCAGAGAAGGAAGGAGACAGGACCTTTCAAGAAGTAACCACAACAGCAACAGGATGAGAAGAGAAACTTTGTTTGCGCTAGTGTAGCCTGGCTTCCTTAACTTGAAGAAAATGAAAGGATAAGCAGCCTTGTGTAGCTTGTTTCAAAGAGACGCCGCACACGGAGTGGAGGCTACCGAATCGTTCCTTCCTGCTACGGCATCAGAACAGTCGCAGGGTGGAGCGCTCGCGCACGTTGGCTGTGCCTCGGTTGCGCTCCCCATTCGCCTTCGCCGAGATCCGGCTGTAACAGGATTCCGTAATTGAAAGTACCGAAGACCCTGGCAAGCGTGTGTATTGCTCATGCGATTGCGTCTCGCTTCACTTGACACGGCGCCCGTGGAAGAGAAAGAGGCCATGGTTGTACATGCCGGAAAGAACGCGCTTATGACTCTTAATTCCGGTGTATGGGTGAAGGCAGCATGCTGCCAGAGGGCACGATCACATATGTAATGCTAGCGTAATGCAGCGGCTCATCGCAGAGATGTGTGAGAATTGCTTCTATGCCCTCTGTGGAAGCGGATTCTTGATATCTGCCAGGGTCACAGAGGGAGGCATTATCCGCCTTGAACTGCTCCTATCAACCATTATCAAAGCGCTGAGTCTTGTTCAGCAGGCCAGAGTGAGCCGTTTTGGCTTTGTGAGGTGCACGCTGCGTAAGTCTCGCTGATTTTATTACTAGTGACCGGAGGGGTCACTGGCGAAAAAAACTATTATGTCCGGGAGCAGCCTGAACCTGCCAACCGTGGCAGGTGCTGTTTAGGGGTATTCCCCTCTCCCCATCGGCCAACTGACAATACAGAGAAAGAAAAATTCCCCTCTCCCCGTGTAGAAGAGGAAACAGAGAGGCCGGACTAAGAATGACTCAGCAAGAGTGAAGATGTCCCAAAATGGCTCAGCAAAACTAAATGACTCTGAAACGGGCCGCTGAAATTGCTGAAGAGAAGCATGATGTGCGATAATAGACGTTGAAGGGAATGCTACCGCATTTTCTCTGCATCAATAAAAGTGATCGCACCTAAACAAGGGCAAACTTTCTAGCGTGCTTAAGTCGCATTTCGCTTGAACAGGTAGAACGGGGGCCAGTTCTGTGCCTCTATGAATGACACAAATGGGTAATTGAATAGGGCACGTTGATTTGTAGTGCACATCTGTCAGCAAACATTACCTTTCGCATCGACACTTCTCGACAGGAATCCCATTGCCGTCGACCAAACCCTTAGCTTTGTATAAGCTTCAAAGTGCACAAGTATTTTGTCTGCTAGTTCAGTTTTCAGTGGCCATTCATGCCTGATTGGAGATCTGCAGCTAGAAGAGCAAGTGGTGTATGGACAAAATACCAGTGCGCAGGCATCACACCGCACTAAAAATCACCTCGACGTAGCAAATTATACTGTCTTTTCAAAACGAGGAACACTACTAGAAACCTAATTGTGCGCGCAGGTTTCATTCTGTTGCCTGACCTCTCCACACAGAGAGCAGCCTGGTTCAGGCTGTGATGACCTAGTATGCCGATGAACGTATTCAACTTGTCATCTTTCGTCACGATTTTGGTAACAAGTACAACTCTCTCGGGCAAGAATTTTGAAAATTGGAAAATTGTAAGTCACTGTTATGAAATTATTGAAGGTAAAAGCCCATTATTTTGATATGTAGCATATTCTGGCTTTTAAAGTGTTTCAAGCGATCGCATCGAACAGTTTAGACTGCCATAGAAATCCAATGGGGAACGCTGTTGGTGACAGCAAAAACGTGAATAGAAGAAAAAGTATGAGTGCCGTCGGGTGACTGCGTATATATTCATCGCTGTAGCGAAATCTTGCCTTAAATGACAACAATTGTGTTCATAAACGGTGTCCCGCTCAAAAATCCTTTTGTCCGGAATTGCTGGGTATGTTCGCAGCAGATTCACGAGGGGTCTATTAGCCTTGACTGCATTGTTAGAGCAAAACCTACTTTTCTCACAAAAGAATCAATGTTTCGACTTCTACCTGCTGTGAAATGACAATTTCCAGAGAAGCAAGGCAGCATGCCACAGATGTATGCCTGTGAAAAGACACTGATCAGATAAACATAGGAACATCAGGGGCTGTTTGTGACTTTCATTTAAACGACGCCACCGAAATCAGGCAAAAGGTAGGAAAATGTGTTTTTTATAATGTTTGATTTGATCAATGATAAATTATGGTAATAATTTTTTACCTGAATGATAATTTAATCAGAAGTATAATTAACTGTGTGGACGTTATCTGGAAGTTAATTCGCACAGCTAGTCAAGGCAACGCTGAATAAGAAGTTTCAGGACTCCTCTTTGTGGCACACCAGGGAAAACCTGGAGGCGGCCGGTCTTGCCATCAGCCGTCGACACGTAGACTGAGCTGCCACTGAGCTAGCTTTCAATCCGCAGGTAAAGCCGGTGGCCAACGCCTAAGCTGTCAAGGGCCCACATAAGGCGTCGTGGAGGACGTTGTCGTAGCACCTGTGATGTCCAAAAACATGGCCGGAAAGACTTCGCCTTCTTGCCCTTTTGATGCAAGGTCGATGACGCTGCCTACTTAAGGCCGTCTGCGCCGAAACTCGGTCATCATGTCTGGATAAAGGTCGTTATGCTCAAGGAATCATTCGTATCGTCATTACGTTGACACTAGAGCTTGCTAAAGATATGGGTAAAGATACGAGACAAGGCTCGTAAGTAGCCTTTCCTGGCTTCAAAGGAGCGACCAGGCGGCTGATCCTCTAACATTCTGTAACAGTACCTTATGCCTTACGTGTTACTCAAATGTTTTAGTAGCCTTATTCGAGCTTTCAAACCAAGTTGAAACAACGTCAAGTACGAAATTTTATCTGAATCAGGAACAGGTGAAAGCTTTCATAGGGTAAGGGCGTCGTTTAATTGAAGCATCGTGAACAGAAAGTCGAGGTTATCATTGTTGGAAGGTTGTTCCGCTCACTCTGCCGCTTTTCAAAGGAATGCATGTTCTTCCGATTAATTTGCTGACCAAAATTAAGTTCGGCATCATTGCGTTTCAAGTCTCTAATACTAATTTGCTTTATATTATAGGGAAAACTTGCTTGAGTAATCCTAGCAACATCAATATAAATAATTTATACTGCCAAAAGTACGCACTAGTTTAGTAAACATACAGTTGGATTCGCGGCGGTGAGCAACAGCCTACCCCTCAAAGTTAAATGCACACCTTCTCTTTATTCACTGAACCGATAATCCTTTTGTAATTAATTCCGCGTGATTGATCAGTTTCTTTCCCCTCATACACTCTAAACAGAAAAAAGTAGAAAGGCAGTAAAATGTCCTCTAGTGCATATTATTTTACAAAATGGTCTGCACTAGAGGACGTCTTATATACTCCCTTTTAATTCCTATATAGGTGTATTCATGTATAGAGTGCAGCACACAGTGATGTATGAATTTCCTTGCTTGTGTATTATTTCTTTGTGCTGAGATTTGTTGTTGCTAGTTCGTTGATGCATGCATTATTGTACTCTTTTTAATGTTCTTCTCCTGTATAAGTTATTACTCTTTGAAATGCTTATGTATACTATTATACCCATTTTCTCATAAGAGGTCCCACAACAGTTTTGCGCTACGGGATCTCTTTCTGTAGTACATACTCCAAAGACTTGTATTTTTTATTGATAATCAACTTAAACTTTAGTGCCGCATATACCACCGCAGTGTGTGATTCATATTAAGCTGAACCTACGACCGCTCTCCAAAAAATTTCGTTTCGTTGGTTTTGTTTCGTTTTGTGGGGTTTAACATCCCAAAGCAACTCAGGCTATGATGGGCGCCGTAGTGAAGGGCTCCGGAAATTTCGACCACCTGGGGTTCTTTAACGTGCATTGACATCGCACAGTACACGGGCCTCTATCCAAAAATTTTCAGCTCCCTATACTTCTGTGCGGTGTTGGTAAAGGGCCAGAGCACAGAACGAGTGCCCTTCTTGGGGGTTACAACGCGGCCTTCTAACAACTTGGCAAATTCCGCAGAGAGGATTTCGAGGATCCAAATAAGAGTTTAACATTGTCCAGCGCAGTTTCCATAACTTCTCAAGGTGGCGCTTTAATCATCGTTATGCTCGACGACGCGATCCGTTATAAAATTTATTAAGGCCCTTTAATTTCGGGTTCAAGTTTTTCGAAATTCGGGGGGGGGGGGGGGGGGTAAAAATTGGGGGCTATTTTCCGAATTAAATTGGGATATAAATCAGGTGTTTAAAAAAAAGTGTCGTATTTCTGGATTTTCTGGCCATATTTTCTAGTAAAAAAAAAACAATAACACTAAAATTCTCGCACATTTTACAACCTTGGTACTATACTCTGGAAATGGCAGCCTGCAGCAAGGAAGTATTCAGCAAGTAAGTATTCAGTAAGTAAGTAAGTAAGTAAGTAAGTATTCAGTAAGAAAGAAAGTAAGACGTGCATGTGCTTCTGTTATGTGCATTTGGGTGCATGTGAGCGTATGTGCGCTTATGTGCGCGAGTTTCAACCTATTTTTACTTACTGTAATTACTCCGTCGCGTACACATGACCAATTCTTTAACACTATTGCGTGACCGTCGAACGGCCGGCTCCTTAGCTCTTTATCATGGCGCGGATCGGCGAAACCATCGAGAATAAGCGCATGCGTGCAAGCGTTGGCCCATCGCGTGTATTTGCGGCTATTGGCTCTTCCCGGGAGCGCGACACAGCCTCTGCCACGGTTTACTAGGGGCGCATGCATACTCATGGCGGAAATGACGTAGTAGAGGAACATGTAACTAGGTCGTTTTTTTTTTAACGTTATGACGCAGAATTTCGCATGCACCTGAAAACGATAAGCAAGAAGTGAAAAACATAACGAATTTCCTATGCAGTGGAAAAGAAAAAGACGACTCGTTGACCTTTCATGCTTTTGTTCTGGCGCACCTTCCTTATACGTGCATGTGCTTCGGTTATGTGCATTTGGGTGCATGTTAGCGTATGTGCGCTTATGTGCGCGAGTTTCAACCTAACGGCGCTGTGCACGGCCATCCCTCAGATATTCCTTTTCATTAACCCCCGCCTGTTTCCTATGATGTTGAGATCGGCTCCTTGTGGCGGCCATGTTATCGCCATGACGCTTATTTCACCTTGATGAGTTTTCACAGATCGCGTGATTGGGACAGACGAAAGATTCTGTTGCAAATTAACAAAAAAAAGACTTATTTGAAGGTTTCATCAAACAGGTTGGAATAAAAGACTGCTATCAATTATTTCAGTGTCTGTATAGGAGCAGAATCGGCCTGTAATCCGACAGATTGGTCCGAGGTTGTCGTTTGTTACCACGCCCCAGACATTGACGCTCCGACGGCGTCTTCACTTCCCGCCCTTCGTTTGGCAAGGATCTCGTCCCCAAAAGTAGGAACATTTTCTAATACATGAATCCATCACTATATCTTTGATACAATTTGAAGAAAAAACTTCAATGATCAGTCTCTTTCTGGCGAAGAAGGGAACCAAGAAACATTTTTGCCGTATTTCTGGATAATGTAGGTAAGGCGGGGTATACATATCTATGGGCAAACTTTCCTAGCAAGCACCAAACAGTGAACAGCAAACACTGCAAAAGCTCGACGGTAAACTGTTTGCTTCCGGTAAAACACGTTGTTGGACTATTTGGTGCATTGCATTACGGAAAATAATACCAGCCAAAGAGACGCACGCAGTGAACTGGGAAGAAGCCAGGATAGAGATTGGACTACGAACTGTTTATTTAACAAATCCAGACTCAGATAGGATACCAGGCATTCAGTCACATCACTATCGAACAATCACCATTCCACTCAACCTCAGTCGTGGAACAGTTATAATTTTTTTTTTTTAACAAGACCGCATTCACCATCTATCTTCTATGGGTATCTCACAGCTACCGCTGTCTAATCCCACTGTAGAAAAAATTTCGAAACAGCAAGAAATCATTGAAAAAGCGGGGTCATTCACAGTAAAATAACAAAAAAGGAACACTTTTAGCGCACAACCAACCAAACCACATCAAGCAGAACTGAATTTCATTCTTCGAAAGGAGACGTGGCTGTTTCCTAACAAGGCCATGTGATTATAAAAAAGATTTCACGAAGGAAACTTTCTCTCTTCGAAAGGCAACAGAGCTATCAATACATTATGCGTCACTTTTCTTTGCAATCAGAAAGCTTCAATTACTTCACGGGCCATCTTATCGCGACCCCTGCCCACAATCCTGATACCATCAAGCACCGGCTGACATTCGCAATCTTTGCAGTGAAGGGGCAAATTCGATCCAGTTCCCTTTTCTAAAGATTTATGGCGGTGCAATGCTGTATCATTAATACAACGGCCCCTTTGGCCTATGTACGCCCCTCAACACGTCAGTGGTATTTCATAAACAACACCAACCACACAGTCCACACAGGGTTCACCCTGCCTCTTTTCTCACTGGGGCTTCTTCTTTCGCCCGATAAGTGCGCACAATCCACTCAGCTTTCTTGGCGCTGAGAAAACTACAGGTACGTCATACCTGATGCATCACTCGGTGCGTATAAGGGACCACTTGTGGTCTCCCTTGTCTTGGCTGGGCTCTGGTGTTTCTTCTTCCTTTCATTTCTTGTAACAGAGTCAAGGCTACTGCAGACATGACAGAACATGGAAAGCCCGCCTTTTGAAGTCTGTCAATCTCAAGGTCTGTCAAAGCGTGATTCCTATGCTATTTACCATGCTATTTCGCATTACCCCCCTTGTAATGCGAAAGCCCTGAGGGTAAAATACATGAAAGGAAATGAATGAAATAGAGGCCAGACAGGTCGGTGTATCAACGATAGAGCATAGAAGCACCATAAGTCGTTAGAAAAGGGTACTGGGTTGAATTTCCCCTTTCACTGCAAAGATTGCAAATGTGAGCCGGTGCTTGATGGTATCAGGATTCTGGGCACGAGTCGCGATAAGATGGCTCTTGAAGTACTTGACGTCTTTCTGATTGCAAAGAAAGGCGACGTATGTTCTAGTGACTGCGCTGTTGCCCTTCAAAGAAAGGAAGTTCCTTTCATGGAATCTCTTTTTTATAATCACAAGGCCTTGATAGGAAACAGCCACGTTTGCTTTCGAAAAATGAAATTCAGTTCTTCTTGATGAGGTTTGATTTGGTGGGCGCTGAAAGTGGCCCTTTTTGTTATTTTACTGTTAGTGACCTTGCTTATTCATTGATTACTTGCTGTTGCCAAATTTTTTCTACACCAGTATTAGGGAATAGTAGCTATGGTATAATAAGGAGGACAGGTAAATGAGGTCTTAGTAAATATATTTTTTACTATTTGTTCCACGAAGGGTGTTTGAACGGGATTGTTCTTGGGCGATGGTCATGTGACTGGATGCCCTGTACATATATCAGCCCTAATCTGCTAAATAAAGAGTTAAAAGTCCCAGCCTCTGTCCTGTCTTCTTCCCAGTTTCCTGTGTACGTCTTCTTTGGGCTGGTTTTATTTTCCTTAATGTTTTTTTCCCGGTTCCATTGAGCGCAGAACATTGATTTTTCCGTGAAACCCAATCTGTACCCCATTCATCAACGGCGCACTGTAGATGATCCAGCGCGAACCTCAGCCTTTCTGCCCAGCTGGTTGTCGAAAGCAATGGCTTTTGGTCCGCACATGTGTTCGTCGGACCAGCTGCACGGAGTCGTTGTCGCACAAGCCGGTCACTTGTGCTCAAGGTGACATGTCCTTTATGTGGCCGGCCATAATGAAAGGATTCGCAGCCGGTAGAGCAACGGTGGCCATATTCACTTCTGCCATCGTTTAGCGGTTCAAACTTCTAGCTGCGTCCCCAAGGCGGTCTTCATTATAGAGGACCTGATTAATTCTATTAATCGCCGCTTGCCTGACACCAACTTCGCTGGCTATTTATTTTCGTATCTTTTATGGCTATCGTCGATGCTATTATACATATACGAAGCCTCGTGTCTTGCGGGATGCTTGGGGGCATTCTTCTTCCTCCTAAACTATTAAAAAGTTTGGCCGCGCGGCCGCATTTTATGCAGAACCGCCAGGGCGTTATCATGAGCGACGCATTCGTAGCGCACTTTACAGCAGAGTAAAAGCAAACGCGGGTTAATGTCATTCTAGCCAAAATCAAGAGGAAGAAATGGGCTTGGCAGGGCATGTAATGTGAATGAAAGACAAACGCTAGTCCTTAAGAGTAACGGAGTGGATTAAAAGAGAAGGAAAGCGTAGCAGGGGGCGTCAGACGGTCAGGTGGGCGGATGAGATTAAGAAGTCTGCAGGGATACGGTGGTCACAGCTGGAAAAGGACAAGGTTAATTGGAGAGACATGGGAGATGCCTTTGCCCTGCAGTGGGTGTATTCAGGTTGATGATGATGGTGAAAAGGAAGCGACCTGCGTGGAAGCCAAATCAAACAGTTACTCATCCACACGTTCGCTGCTCTTTCTCTCCTCCATGACGCAGCTGTCAAGAAGGCAGCCGGTAATGCGCTGTGCTTTGGGAACAGCCTAGCAGACGACAATCGCTCTGTTGGAACAACTTGGGCTCATGATCTTTTGCCGGCTGGTTTTGCCGCTTCCTGCTGTGGTAAGGCGCTGACAAGCCTGCGGGGCGACGGTCGCCGATGCTGTTGAAGAATTCGGTGGGTGTACACTACAGTCCCCTGTTCGTACACTTCCGCGTGCGTGACGGACCAGCCGTGCCTTTGTATGTGCAGGCGTGCGCAAAAGTGCGAAGAGTACACGCTAACCGGCAGAACTGCATGTCAGCGCTGTCTGACGCCTTTGTGCCTGTTGTCGAGACTGATCCAGTGACTGTAGTCGAGATATGCATAGGGCTCCCTGGCTAATATGCTAGCCTGCTGGCCCGCGCACTTCCGTGAGACACGGAAGACAGCAGCGGCCCCCGTTCACGCGGTCTTTCCACTTTTACATACGCCTGTATATTTCCGAATCATTAATGTGACAGCGGCCACTACAACGGCCAACAGGTGTGTAAAAGAAGCCCAGCAAGAAAGTTCTTTTTGAAACCTGTCCTCAAACTAAGCCATGCCGTGGATTACACTAAAAGAGGTAAATTCAACAACATTAAGAGCACTACTCTAGTACAAGATGTTCGCGAGTTACCGTGTGGTGGGTTGAGCTTTGCTTCCTCTCAAATTACGCTTTATTTTCAGGGCGAATCTGATTTAGCCCGATTTCTAAGCAATCTGCTCGTGGTGTAAGAATCTCTTTTACCAGAAAGTGCAAAGGGCCGTCTTTCCAATATATGTACCCTTCACTTTTGTGCTGCAACAAGAGTCTGCAGTGTTGATCTGACATTCTCTTCATTATTTGTCCAATTATATCGGTAGTTTAGAACGTTCAGGTGGTACGCTAAATGTGATATTTGTAAAAGTAGAAAACGAATTTTTTGTTTGATGTTTTGTATTCACTCTAAGCAAACCAGTTATTCTGATCATTTCGTTCAAAATTAAGAGACTGTCACAAATACAACCAACAGCCCTGTTTTATCATACACACTGGTCGGTCTCATTTAGAGAGCCCATGTTGAAAGAGAGTAGTAAAGCATCCTTGAAGTGCTGGTCAGAAAGGGACATCCACCCCAGAAACCACTGCTGAGATGCCGAATGGATCTTGTTTTCCTAAACCACAAAGAAAGATCGAAGTTAGTCGTGAATGATAAATAAATAAATGGTAAATTGGGGAGTTCATTGTCCCGTGGTGAAACATTGGCTAGGGACGCGGTAGTCGAGGCTTCCGATTTTAGGCCACCTGGGGTTCTTTCATGCGCACTGCCATCGCAGAGCACACGGGTGTTGTTTTTTTTTGTATTGCGCCTCCATGGAAATGCGGCCGAAATATCGCGGCCGGTATTCAACCCTCGGCTTTAGGATCAGCAGCCGAACGCCAAAGCCATTGAGCCACCACGGCAGATAGTCATGAAGTATAAATTCTAACAAAACATCTGAGTTAGTCAATTTTGAAGTCCTTTTTGGAACCGTTATGGTCATCGTATTTCCTGCACGCATGTTTCCATGCTACTTTAAACTAGTTTGTGGTTTAGTGATTTAACGGTGGAAGTGAAAAAAGTTTTTATTCATATAATAATTCAGTAGAAAACAAAAGTGTATAGGATGACTGCTTAGACAGTGGCACAAAAATGTCTTTTCAGCCGGATTATTTGGCTCTGCGAGCATTAACTGAGTGTAAATTATCCCTAAAACAGCAACTAATCACTAATACAAAATTATTGTGAGACGATAAAAACAACGAAAAATATAGTGTCCCTGCCCATACAGTTGAACCTTGTTAAAATGAAGTCGAAATGGGCCCATGATTTCTTCGTTATAGCCGTTGCTTAGTTACACCTGTAGTTGACATTGGCCGCACCTGTGGAATGTCAGCGAGCCCCCTATCGCCATGCAGACCGAAGACAACATAGCCGTAGTTTATTCTCTCGCCGACTTGTTTTTACAGAGCCTCTAGTGCTAGTCACGATTCAGCCCTCGTTCCCAACGTCCTTGGAACGGTCGAATAGAGGTACACCATCCGAACATGTCGGTTGGAACAGAACATGGAACCGAAGAGCCTCGCCAACGTGACGTTTTTTTTTTGCGGTGCCTAGAAAAGTAGTAGTGGAGGAATAATGTTGTAAGGGAGAGGGTGAGACCCATCCAGAATAATATAATAACTTCGCTGGTATTCTTTTCTCGGCGTTAAACGGGGAGTGCCCGTTTTGGTTTGCTCCCCCTCATGACGCATAAACATGCTGGCAATAACATTTAACCCCATGAGACCAGTGCCTAATGGACAATGAGCCCGCCAGACCGAAGGCTCCCGAAGAACCACTTTACAGCTTTCTGAAGACGCCCCCAACTGTTTTGAAGGCAAACTATGCGATCTCAGCTTCTTTTCCGTTTCCTTCCCACGGTGGACAACGGCCTTAGTGTTTGCCTCTTTGTTGCCAAAGATAGCAAACAGCGTGCCATGTGACATTTCGTGCCCGATACAATCGCTTGGAACATTGCCTCGTTCGGCTCAATAGAAATCGTCTTGCGCTTTGCTTTTCCACCGCTCTCACTAACCTCGGCTTTCTGACTCCAGCGGCTCGTCAGCACTGTGAGACATGCCAAACACACTGCCAAACGGTAAAACCACACGACGACGCTGCAATAACTGGAACAATGACCTTAAGTCCTTCTATAACGTAGGATACTAGACGAATTCGCTACCGGTTATATTTGGTAAATGTCGAACCATTTGACATCGAGTTTAAGGTAGCATTTCTCATCACGTTCGGTGGTTTTCTTGTGGCAATGTGAGAAAATTATTCGTTTTTCTTGCAGACGGCGAGAAAGATGAACGGAAAGGCAGGCAGGTTAACTAGGCGACGCCCAGTATGCTACCCTACACGTGAGAACGGGAAAGGAAGATGAGATAGAAAGAGGAGAAAGGAAAGGGAAATCGCTTTTCCACGTGTCCGTTGGTCAATCCTAGCAGGGTACACAGGGCACACACTGAAAGGCTGAACCTTGCACTTAGTCTTGAGTCCTTCAAGAACTTGAAAAGTGCCTTCACAGCTGTACTCTGCGATTAAAGTTTAGTCCAAGGACCCAGAGTCTTGAGTTCAGTAGGGCCTAGGATCTAAGCGGCGGAGTGTTGCACTCAGGAGGACACGCTCACGTTCAAACCGAGGGTAGTCACAAAGTAGGCGCCCTATTGTTTCGTTGCACCCGCGGTCCTCACACGTAGGAGAGTCTGCCATTGCGATTAAATGAGAGTAGGCATTTGTAAATGCCACTCCCTGCCACAGGCGACACAAGAGCGCAGCATCGCAGCGGTAGAGGCCGGACGGATGATTGAGTTGAAGTAAGGGGTCGAGGCGGTGCAAACGGCATGCGAAGTTTTCACGGGAAGACAGTGACTCTAAAACCTCATTTCGGCCAAACATTCGCAGATGTCTTGTGGCGCCGGCTCTTGCCAGAGAATGTTGGTATTGCCATGAGCCAATCGAACTGCAGCGTCAACTTCATCGTTTCGGACAATGCCACAGTATCCTGGTGTCCACTGTGAGACGATGTCATGGCCCTCTTCCTGTGTATGGTGTTGAAGATGTCTTAATTCAGCTACGAGTTGCTCGTGATCGCCATGGCGTAAAGCAGAATTAAGACATTGTAGGACAGCGCTTGAATCACAGAACACAGCAAATTTGTGGGCAAATTCTGACCCGGTGGAGGATGTTCGATGCGAAGTTGGCTGGTTAATACTGGCCTGTCTCGCAGGAATGACCACGGCTCAAGCTTAACTTGTAATTCAGAGCGCACCATTTGTATATACATGAGTGAGTTCACTATATTCGGTGTGGAGTAGGAAGAGTGTGAACTGCTTAAGGGCCGGCGTCGACCAGTTCGATTTTTTTCGATATGCCCGGAATTGTAAGGCGCACACAAGTCTCCGGCAGACACCACAGCGCAGAGGAAATCCGTGTCGCCGGAGTGAACTGCGATGAGATGGGCCACTGGTGGGCTGCTATTACCTTTGAAAACGCTGTGTGTGGTCTTTGATCCGCCACTGACACAAGGTGGTGCTAGGGAAATGTTGTTAGATGACGTGTGTGGATCAGCGGGGTGTCACTGTTGCATACTGCGAAAGTGGGTAATCCTGGGTGATAGGAATGGTTGCAACTGTCGATGTGCTACAAGGGATGTGCTACAGTGGAAACCTCAGCAGTCATACAGGCATTGCGTAATCAGGGGTAGAAGAGCCTTATGTCAAAATACTGGAAGATATATATAGCAACTGCACAGCTACTATAGTCCTCCATAAAGTCAGCAATAAAATTCCAATAAGGAAGGGCGTCAGGCAAGGAGACACGATCTCGCCAATGCAGTTCACCGCATGTTTGCAGGAGATATTTCGAGGCCTGAATTGGGAACAGTTGGGAATAAGAATAAATGGAGAATATCTAAATAATCTGAGATTTGCTGATGACATTGCCTTGCTGAGTCACTCAGGAGGTGAACTGCAAATCATGATCAACGAGTTAGACAGGCAGAGCAGATCGATGGGTCTAAAAATTAACATGCAGAAAACCAAGGTAATGTTCAACAGCCTAGCAAGGGAACAACAGTTCACAATTGGCAGCGAGAGCCTAGAAATTGTGCCGGAATACGTCTACTTAGGGCAGGTAGTGACAGCTGATCCGGATCATGAGAGGGAGATAACTAGAAGGATAAGAATGGGGTGGAGCGCATATGGCAAATTCTCGCAGATCATGAGTGGCAGTTTACCAATTTCCCTCAAGAGGAAAGTGTACAACAGCATAATCTTACCGGTACTCACCTACGGGGCAGAAACGTGGAGGCTAACGAAAAGAGTTCAGCTTAAGTTAAGGACAACGCAGCGAGCCATGGAAAGAAAAATGATAGATGTAACGTTAAGAGATCGGAAGCGGGCAGAGTGGGTGAGGGAACAAACACGGGTTAATGACATCCTAGTCGAAATCAAGAGAAAGAAATGGGCTTGGGCAGGGCATGTAATGCGAAGGCAAGATAACCGCTGGTCTTTAAGGGTAACGGAGTGGGTTCCAAGAGAAAGTAAGCGTAGCAGGGGGCGGCAGAAGGTTAGATGGGCGGATGAGATTAAGAAGTTTGCAGGCAAAGGGTGGATGCAGCTGGCAAAGGATAGGGTTAATTGGAGAGACATGGGAGAGGCCTTTGCCCTGCAGTGGGTGTAGTAGGGCTGAGGATGATGATGATGATGACAAGGGAGACCCAGGCATGTGTGAAGAGCCTGAACTTATAGAGACTGGAGGGCGCGCATATTCATCTTGCATGTGTTCGAAAGCACGAGTGTACTACACCGCAAACATTCCAGGAAGAGTGCTCTGTACAGCTGCAGTATTCACTGAACCGATGAGCCCCATGATTTTAGGCCAAGAAATCTGAGTAGGTGTGCGACAGAGATTAGCTTTTTCTTTACAAAGCTGCAATGTGGGCTCCATGATAGATTCCGGTCTATGATAATACCAAAAAAAAAACGATGAGAAGCACGATAGGCAATGGCATGGCCGTCAATAGTTAGCCGATACTGTGTCATACATTTGTGCGTAAATGCCACTGTAACGCGCTCTTCGGCTGACACGCTCAGACCTTGTTCTCGGAGATAGGAGGAAGGTATGGTTGCTGCCCGCTAAGGGCCCATTCACACTGGAGAGTTGCAGAGGTCGCGCGACAACACCGATGTTCACACTTGCAAGGGCGACCTGCGCGTCGCCTTCTCGTTCGATTCTCGTTTGAAATGATTAGTCTTGGGAATGACGCCGTTCATGCGCTTTCGAGGGTTTCATCTGCTTTGGCCGCGTCTCCTGCGCTCGCGCTTGGCCCTCGAAAGTGCTCTAGTCCCTCGAAATTAGCAATTTACTGCGACGATCTGAGAGAAGAGGAAGATATAGCAGCAATGTGCAGGGCGGCCGTACAAGCGGCCTGCCAGCCAGTCTGGATGCCGGCCGCTATCGTCAGAAAAATGCGCTTGTATGTTGTTTGTTCGCGTTCATACCATGCTCTGGGAAGCAAAAATTCAAAAATGAATCAGTTTTCAGTGTCGTTGGCCAATACCGAGCTGCTGGATACAAATTTCTTCTCATCGCCGCTTTGCTGCTGCTGGCCAATGCGGCTCGATCGCTTGGCGTCTGCTTTCTCCGCTGCTGAAGGCGTCGCGGAAATCGAGCATATTTTTGTATGATCATGAGATGGGGGTTCACAATCAAACTGTGACAAGAGTAGCATCTTGGTTACAGTGTTCGCCAGTTCCGAAACGCCCTCAGCTGCGGCATCGATGTGAAGCCGGCTAGGCTTAGCGACGACTAGGGCAGCCAAGGAGCTGATAGCGCAGTTCGCCGCTCGGCACACCCGCGAGCAGCGTCGTTGCCAAAGGTTCGGCTTGCTCGCTGATTGGTTCAGCGGTTTGCGACTCGAAGTCGCGAGGCTGCAAAATCGAGCAGCGAGCGACTCGCCCGCGACGGTCCTTTTTCGACCAACGCGACCGTTTGCGACTGTCGCTTTTCGACCGAAACGGTCGTGCGAACTCTGGGACTCTCAAGTGTGAATGGGCCCTTAGTCTTGCTCGCACCTGACGACGCGTCACAGAGGCGGCCCAGATGCAGATGTCGTCAGCATATATAGAGACATGGATGGTATTAGTTAGGCTCTGTGGTGTGCTATAAGCGTCAGATTGAACAAAGTAGAGCTGAGCACTCCGCCCTGGGGCACGCCCCGGTAGGTGTAATGCACAGGTGTCGAGTCATCTTCACATATGATAAAAAATGACCTCTTGGTCAAAAAGCTTTGTATCCACCATTTTTTTTTTGTTCTTTCGGGGAACATACGGGCATTGCCCACGAGGCAAGACATAAAGAGCTCCTCAGCCTCCTGACTAGGTCTTGACCTCGCGTGGTTAGTGCAGCAGGAGGGGTATTGCAGTCTAGAAAAGGCAAACGCTAATTGCAACATATTGTTACGTGACGGCCAGCCGAAGAAAGAGATGAGATGGTCGATGACAATGAGGTGATATAATGGCCACTGGCCTAGCGCGAGCGCTCCTGCCCGCGCCACTGCACAGTTCGTCGTCGTCTTCATCACACTACCCGGGGCCACCGAACGATCGTCCCGATCGGTGACAAAGAGACGCGCGAACTGGTTACGGGCTTGAAAGGATGGTTGGACAGGAACAAGAAATAGATGAGGGGCTGGCCGCCACGATGAATAAGATGGCCGAATGATGCCTGGTACTTGAAGCTTCTGGGCCGCAGGCCGCCAGTAGCCGGCAGTCGAGGCCCCATGACGCGCCGAACAGCCTGGGAAGGGGACCGGGGTCTACAGATGTAAGCGGCGTCTCGGGTCGGTGGGGTCGGTAGGTCAGGTCCTTGCGTCGGGTTCAGTTCATCGTGTTGAGTGGTCTGGGCGGGGGATGGGGCGGTGGGAAACAACGACGAGGTCGGTTCGGGTCTGAAAGGCTGGAGCACGACCAAGCGACGCAGGCCAAGAACTCACGGCCGACGACCACGGCTGACGCAGGACGCCGAAACTCCATGACCAGGATGTCGATGATACCCCGCAAGCTCCACCAAATGTTATGTGGCGGCCAGCCGGAGAAAGAGACGCGATGATCGATGGCAATGTGGTGATTTAATGGCCGCCGGCCTAGCGCGAGCGCTCCTGCCCGCGCCACTGCATAGTTCGTCGTCGTCTTCGTCACAATATTTTTACAACAGCGACAAATCAAAGATCAGGTCTTGTAAATAAATACAATTTACAGAATTACTAAAATGTACAGAAAGTTGTGTACAGAATTCAATAGTATGCAATACAAAAAGAGTCAATCTCCTAACCATAGACATATAATCACATCAAACAGATCAAGAAATACGCAATTTGTCATATGCGATACAGCATTGCACACGCAGAAAGGGCGAACAGATGCGTTTGAAACTACTAGGCGTGAAACTTTTTTTAGCAGCATCTGTTACAAATGGGTGAGGTGCGCATTACACAAGATGATTTGATAGCGTATTGATTTTGTTCCGTAGTTGTTACGAGACCAGTTTACCACAGCTGAAGTCCGGCGCAAGCCGTGACCCGTAGATCTGTTCAGGTACATGTTAAAAAGTTTATATAGTTTGTTTTTATTTCGTTAAAAATTAGCATGCATAGTTTCAGTTCATACATGCTTTTTACGGGGATTGTATGAGACTGTGTTCTTGCCAAGGAACTTTTTGTGTCGTATTTTGAAGGTAAAAGTAGCCGAGGTGTTCGCAACTGCAGGGTTGATATTTTTTCCATGTCGACTTTGTTACAAGTACCCCTGACAAGCAGACAATAACTGATGCAAAAATGAATAATAGAGAAGTACAACAGCATTTTAAGCCAGTAAGGCAAAAGTCAACGAAGCCTATACAGCATACCTAGAGCTTTTGCTATCCTAACACGAATGTTGTCTAAATGTGATCGCTCTAGCCTAGGTTGTGATCGAATTTCATTCCTGAAAAGGAATGGGAAATGACACTTTAAAGGTAACAAGAGCCGTAGCGAATCTTGATATCAAAATCTAATGACTTGTCTTTTGCACAAAAGAGAATAAACTTTGTTTGTTTTTTCTATCGTTCAGTTCGAGCTGATTTACGTTTCGAAATGGACTAAGTTCGAATAGCCACGTGTTAGCAGCATTTTCAAGATTGGCTCCAGAGAAAAATACATTTGCATCACGTGCGTGTATCAGATTGAGAAATGTCTACTATATCGTTAATGCAGATTGGAAAGAGCAAAAGCCCAATATTGACCCTTGCGGCATAACATATTTTACTTTATTTGGGTTAGATTTAAGGCCATGTATGCACACAAGCTGAAAACCCGACTCAAGAAGACTGCGCATAATTTGAAGTGCTCAGCCCCTAATTACACATGTTCCGAGTTTTCGTAGCAAAATGTAATGTATGATGGAGTCGAAGGCTTTCCGAAAATGTAAAAATATTCCAAAAGTGTAGAATGTATCCCCAATATTTTTAATGATGCTGGTTTTTATTTTTACGAGAGCTATTTCAATTGACTTTCCTTTCTGATATCCATACTTCTTAGTGGATATGATGTTTCTTGCAACGAAAAAGCGATCGAGTTGTTTGTGTATGGCACATTCAATAACTTTCGGAAAAAGAGGCAAGATTGAAACCAGTCTATAGTCGTTCAGGTCATCATAAGTACCTCCCTTGGTAATACCCACGACACGGTCAATCTTCATTTTCACAGGAAAAATTCCTGAAGCCAGTATGCTGCTGCAGAGGTTAGCAAGTGGCTTTATGATTACATGGGCGGTTACTTTGATAGGTGTGGCTTTAATGTCGTAACGGCTAGCTGCCGATCGATTATAAAGCGAGTTTGTGATAATCTTACTCTCATCCTCGGAAGTGGGCGTTAGGAATATAGACTCCTGCAACGGCTGCCCCAGTATATCTCTCGAAGCTATTGTCAGGCCATGAAAAGAATGAAAATTTTGCAGCGCCTGTGTTTGCAAGATCGTTATTAATAAGGTTAGCTAAATCCTGCTCCGAATGAGCATACTCATTCTCGACTAATTAAAACGGCATGCCAGAAATTTACGTCGTGTTTAGTTCATTAAATTGTTTTCATATTTTTCGCGGGTTATCGGCACACTTTGCGAACTTGTTTTAGTAGAATCTAAAGTTTGCCTTCTTTAAGTCAGAGCTGAGTTTGTGTCCAAAACGTTTGAATTCCTGCAGTTTTGCCAAATCATGCGTTCGCTGAAGTTGCTCGAACAGTTTATCTTTAATTGTGTTATATGCGCATAAAGAGGTTATTTGTTATTCATTCTTTCCTTGCCTTGTGCTAAGAATAGCTGTAATGGGGAAAGCAGCATCATAACTAATCTGTAATTCAGACATGAAAATTATCGTAAAATTGAGACGGACCTGGTTCCTCGTGTAGGTTCGCCCGGTTTATTTTTTCAACAAGTGAATGGAAAGTCTTTTTTTACGCTGTCACTGATCATTCGGATAGTATTTTTGTGCCCTATTTGCGAATAGCTATTGATACTGTTACAAAATTTGGTAGGTTATTGCTCAAGCCTGAAATGAGTACACCAGAGCAGGTAGCAGCCTTAGGAGCATCTGTAAAACATAAGTCGATCAGCGTACGAGTATTGGGCGCGAGTCTCGTAGGCTGCTGAATGAACTTCTCACAACCATTCGCTAGCATAATTCAAACAATTTGAACTTTTGCAGGGTTATTACAGACTAAGTGAACATTACAATCTTCTATGATCTTTAACTGTTCTTTCCGAGAATTCAAAAAAATGTTTGAGCGATTCAATGTAATTTTTAAAAAAAATGACAGTGCGCCCTGGGGCAGTCCATAAATACAAATGAAAGCAGTATTTCTGCACATGACGGCAACAGTTTCGAAGCCAGCAAACATCCATGTAAGGCCATCTACGAGGTTCTCATAGCGACGACAGTCACGAATAAATAGGGATACACCCCAACCTCGTTTTTTCACACGGTAGGAATAAACGTCACTTTACCCAGAAAAGTTCTTGACATCAGCGCAATTTGAGAAGCATGTTTCAGAAAAGACCAAGAAATCAAAAGAACAGTGCAACTGAGGAAGGTATGGCTCTTGTTTGTTTCTCGGGCTCCTTGCTTTCAAATTAAAAAATGAAAGCCCATTTTCAACCAAACATTTGTTTCCATTCGTAAGGTCATTGAACGATGTGGTCGTGTGGTACCCATATTAATTTTATTATATTACACTTGGTCGCTGATCTGGAAAATTTTGCTCAGGCCATTTTCGGTTGCAGTCCTGGTAGCATATGATCCAGCTTGCTTTCTTACGAACACTCTGCCCTCAGAAGTCGAAACGATTTTGTAGTCATTTTCTTTTGCCCTTGTCCTCGTCAGCAACAACAATCGTCTCTTCGTTGCTGTCGAATTTTAATAGAAGCTGATGCCAGTCCCTTTTCTTGGACGCACTTTGGTGTTTGAAACCACTTGTGCATGAGGGTCCGGTAGGAAAATCTGACAATGACCACAGACCATTGTGCTTCTTGGAGAGCAAACGATGCACATGTCCGACATTGCTATCAGATATCTCAGGGAGCTATAATTTTCTGCCGATGTTATTAATTTCTGCCATGAGGTCTTCATTGTCGCTGGGCTTAAGTCTGTGAATTTCATTGTTCTGGCGGCGGCTATACTGTTTGAGATCATTTATTTCTTGTTTTAGTTTTTGGACAGTACTATCATCGCTCGCACTTTCAACAGCGTCCACCCGACGCCTCAAGTCGCCTATTTCTCTGTCCTCATGTTGTAGGTTCTCTTTTAGCTCATCGTAAGTGTCAGACAGATGCTGAACTGACTTCACTATGCTCGACTTCTCTCTTCTCTATGAGACGGTCATTCACGTGAATGACCGTCTCCGGAAACAGGCAAAAAGACTTACTAATACGAAATGTACGTACCTTGTGGACTACTGCATTGCCTGCACCGATTGTAAACCGCGTTTCCTGGGCGTGAGAATCCGAAGCAAATTTGAGCAAAAAATCGCTCATGTAACATTGGAGGCGTTTTTTTACCTGAAAACTGGGACAGGATTGTGTTAGTCACACATCAGTTGTGTTGTACAATGAAGAGATGAAGTTTCTTTCGCGCCTGGTATGATACCTTCGTGCTTGCAGTTTACAAGATTCCTTGTAAGGTTTGCGCCTGCGCAGGCTAAATCAATTGTCGGTAGCGCCCGTGTTCGTATATGCCTTCGTGCGGTGGTTTTCACTAAATAAAATTAATGTGCTGCTCGCATAAACTAGCTCAACAGCGAACTATTTTAATGCTGTCGGAGAAAGTTATGTTTTGTACAGATTTGCAGAAAATAAATGACCATTTTCAAGATTTTGCTGCTTCTTAGAACTGGTGTCGTCTGTAGCTTAGTTTACATGAGCCCGACAGGAGCAGGTCATGCGTCGGGCTGAAGAACAACTCGACTCTATGACTGCGCGTTTACACGAACTCGGTCTCAGCGAGACAAGGCCGGCGTGACTGCAATGACGCGCGACGTCTAGCAGTGCATTGCGAGCGTGCAGAGACGGCGGTCAAGATCACTACACACAACCACTAGTCTCGGAGGCGTGGTGGCGCTAGCTGAAAGCAGATTCTTATTTGTCGTTTCTCGTCTCTCTAATCCCACTCATTGACTCGGCAGCGTTTACATGCACCATTAAGGCGGTTGGGTTCAGTCGGTCTACCCCCTGCAATCGGGCTGACCCCGCAAGACTTGACCGGCCCACTACACGACCCACTAACATTTGTATGATACCAATAGGTAAATTTCAGCCCGACAACGCGTACTCGACTTGACGTTGCCGAATTCATGCAATCATGCAGTGTAGGATACGGTACAGTGTCAATTTCAAGCGCAATGTGCTGGACTCATAAACAAGAATTCGACAACGTCGGGTCTAGCTGGCCTTCAGGTTGAAAACTGCCTGTCGGGTTCCTGCTTAGAGACCGTCGGTTCGGGCTGAGTTAACCTGATTGCAGGGGGTACGTTGACCCAGCCTCATCGTTTTGGCTAAGTGCATGTAAACGACCTCGAGTCAAGGAATCGGTTTAGAGGGAAAAGAGAGGCGAAACAGGAACATTTTCTACCAGGTATTTCCTGTTATTTCCTAAAGTTTTTTGTTTTAAAAGCTGTAAAGAATATTTCGATGTTACTTGTGCAGGGTGACTTTACGGCAAGGTGAATATTAATTACGTGATGTACTCCAATAAAAAAATTAAACAGCGATCAAATTTTAATTTTGTGTTTAAGGGCCTGACTGCATTTCGAAACTTAGAGTCGCCCAAATCGAAAGCGATCCTACTTTTCAATGTCTTGGGATCAGCTTGTGGTTCAATATATATGACGCGAAATAAACAACAGTTCTAAAAACTTGTTGACTTTTCAACGCTTCACCTTGATCAAGTCGCTGCACCTGAATTTTTCATGCAGGCATGCTTTCCGCATGATTTTCACATGGAAGATGATGACATTTTTTTCAGGATGATATCACGCCCACCGACATAGTTTTTCTAAAGCTTAACGTGAGAAAGTCAACCTAAACTGCTTTCATAAGCATTTTTTAGGTAAGATATCTCTAACCACATTTGCGATTCTGAAATTTTTATACCTGGGATTGCCATAGAATTTGACGGCGTTCAATTTAGGATTACTATCTTGCACCATAGCACAAGAAGTTAAAAAGTAGATTTGATAATTTTAAGTATTTAATCGTATTTTCATTCCATTGTGTCACAAATATCTGTCGTGCAATCAACCAGCCACGCCACATCAACGAATCTTTCACAGCGTTTAAAAGAAAAATATGCATAGAAAATCTTGAAAGATCGGATATATTACCACCGCTACTAAGCAGGAGGCAACGGCCCCGGCCATGGACGTCGCTTTGGATGCCCGTGCTGCACTGCTTGACGCTGGGCTTCGCCGCAGTCGCGCCGGCCTCGATTTACTTAGAATGAGCTCGTATCAGCGCGTAGTCGTCCAATCAATCTCCTTTGCTCCGCCCAACGTTTAGCTCTGCACGCTCTCTTCGTGTTCACGTGATTAGCGCTTTAGTCGTGGGAGACTATAGCTTCCATGAAGACGTCGAAACGGGAATGAGGGAAGTAAAAACTCAGTTCACTGTTTTCATTGCTAATTTCAGTGCAGAGTAGGGCAGAAGTCGAGAAGCGAAACGGCAGTTGGAAACTGAAGCGTTGGTTCCCGACATCGTTTTCCTAGGAGTACGGCCGCAAAAAGTAGAGAAGGAATTGAAAAAATAATGATGAACAAAATAGAGGGCATCTGGATTGGACTTGCAGCGCCAATCCCAGCATTATGCATGGGTACTTTTTCGGGCAAGAAAGTGTGTAGTGACCAAAGAGTTTTTCGGCAGACTAGAAAAGAAACCTGCGGAACTAGATCAAGAACAAGAAGAAAAATTGGTAGAATTATGGTAAAATGCGCAGCAGCTTGCAATCTTATTGAGCATGATTTAGAAGCCACCAAACGACCTTGACCAAAAAGTAATCGCAGAGTGTGCAATACTGTAGGAAAGTTAGGCAATCTGACTGGAGAGTGGTAAAGCATAAAGCTGCTTCTCTATTCTATATCGTAAAACGGCTGAGAGTGTCGATAATGGGAGCTAAAATCATGCTACATGGGGGCCACCAAGTTTATTAACCGGGCTAATGAAATGTATGCCGATTTCCCGACGTTATTGAAAATTACCAAAACGTTTTGCAGCCTTTCGCGAGGAAGGTTTAGAAACATTTTCTTTCACACGCAGTCAAGACCCACACCGTCAACACAACCCCGCAAGTGTTGTCAGCAACTGTCACTGTGAAAGTTGTCTGCAGCGCACAGTGACTAGCTCATACGGGCTATACCATAAATATATCAACTTGCTTGGGTGGAAATACGGTCGAAGTACGCAGCTACACCGGAAAGGACACTCTTCTGACTTAAAGCCAAGCATTCAATAGCTTTAGCTTGGCAAGGTTTTCTTAACACGTTGCTTACAGTGGGCCATGTTTGAGGAATTTATCTGTGTGCACCCAGGCTATCGGTACAGGGAAGCCACTGTCCCCTTCTGAGAGTTGTTGTGGGCCGGTACACATTTTTCTTATTTCCTTTTTCTTAGCCCCAATATAATCTATGTCCCACTCTGAGAGGCCCGTTATACTTAGTGGTATGGGCAGGGACACTTTATTTTTCATTCTTTTTAGAGTCCCACTATAATTTTTATCCCCTCGTGAGTCCTTCCATATATTTGATTTCATTTCATTTTTATTTTCTTAAAATCCTTTGGCATTACATAAGGTGTGGTTACAATTTTTCTGATTTCACACGAGGATGAAAAATCACTGTTGGCTATACGCGTGAAGTTCAATGGAAAAGTGTTTGTTGCGATGCCGTTGGGAAGGTCATTGCAGTACGCGGAGGTACTAGAAAAGTATGAAGCCTGAAAGATCTCGAGGGGTTAGCGAATGTAGTGAGATAGGCATGCCGTTGGGACCATGTAGGATGAAATTCGTAGGTGTCTTTGAAATACCTTTTTAAATAACCAACGTGACGAATAGCCAAATTAAGTCGATTTATTGTCGTCTTGCAGAACGGATTGCCCTTGCTCTGTATGAGCTACCGTTTGGCTCTCCTTCGGGCAGCATTGCTTCTTCAGATTTATATCAGACCCATTGAAAGACATTGGCAGCTTAGGCGACGAGATGGCAGTGCCGCAGCTTTTTTTCATGACTATGAAGACGTTACAAGGGTGCGATCGCAATTCATGCCTGTATTTATGGCAGTTTGGCACTCCACTTTCTGTTATTAACAAAACTGGGGAAGTGAGCGTTGCCTATCCCCCTCCGGGAATGTAGTCTACGTGAGGGGCAAATCCTGGGAGCTCAAGGTTGTTCCGGTAGCGACGTTCGAAATCATGTTAAAATTAAAAGTGATTTTTCACAATCCTCAAAATGTCCTTGCTGAGTCTCTAATTTTGAGGACGGTTGGATGTGTAAATTTTGCCCGAAATGATTTTGTTAAGATTATGTGCAATGAATGTCCGCATGAACAAAAATTGCATATACGGACATATTTTAATGAAATTGATGCACATAGAGTGTGTTGCAATTTTATTTTGAATTTATGTGAGAAGTGTTCTCTCCACCTGCTGCATTAGCAAGGAATATTTGTGATGGACCCGACACCAGCCTTGGCTATGGGTTCAGTACCATTGTACATAGTTCATTTGTACTTATTTCAGTTTTCGAATACATAAACTAAAAACAAATTGACAACCGTCAGCATCAGGGGGTCCAGGAAGACCACTCTTTGCTTAGATCGTTTCGTGTCCTTCCCGCCCTTCCGAGGGCGAAGAACATGCTAGTCTTTTCTCAGAAAGATATTTTACAAACTTAGAGGCCGCATTTTTGTTAAAAATCCGCACCTGCGAGCGCTACTGTGCGCACCACGGTTTTAGTACAAGGAAGAACTGCGTGGAAGCGCCACTTGTCCGCGTAACCTCACGGACACGTTGCGTGGTCTTCGCCGCAGTCTCCATGTGACATGCAGCGAAGCTGACAATGCTGTCGACAACTTTTGGCGGGCGCTGTGGCATCCGACTTGCTTTCAACCGAAGCAGTGGCTTAATAGTTTTAGCATTTGGCTCGCATGCAGGACGTCCTGTGTTCGATACCCATCGCTGCTGGGTACGGAAGGTTTACAGTGGGTGTAAGTTTTTCCCTTGACTGGTGGTCAGCTTTCTCCGGAGTGAAGTGCTTCGTAAAAAGGTCCCTAGTTCCCCCCCCCCCTTCCCCTCCGCCTCAGGCAGATTTCTGATCCTCGAGGAACTTAGAGACTGGCGCGAGAAGGGCCGATTGTGGCATTATTGCGGAAACATTTTGAGCAATGGCGTAAACTACAACCATAAACAAAGTTCTCTATGTAAGTGTGTTGCAAGTACAGGAAAACCTCGCCATAGCTAAACGGTTTAAATTGATATAATTGATACTCAAAGGAATCGCTGTTCCGTTTCAAATCCCTCATAGAGACCATGTGCCTTATAGGTCGATTTTACGGATTAAAAGTTTCCTGCTACGGGATCTAACGAACTCGAACTGAACTACACTGCTCTCTTCGGAATGAGTGTATAGATTTGTAACGGTGCGTAGCAGTTACGTAGGTACTCGGTGCAGCGGAAAACTTACAGCGCATAACTGGGTCGGTCGAACACCGCACAAAAGCATAGGCCTGCGTGAAACTTCTCCCGCCTAGCAGGGCCCGCATGGCCGTTTCTGCAGACGATTCGTCGGCTCCGGAGCGACAAAATTTTGACGCCGGCGCGCCCATCCTGGTCGAAAATCGAAGGCACGGTCCGCTGAGCGATATGTCATGTCACAAACGGCGGTGCACACGACTGGGCACGCCTCATTGAGTAGTTTTAGTTGCGCCTCGGAAGAGTAGCGAAGGTCATTGGAGTTCCCCCATGCCGCGAGAGCACTCTGTTTCTCAGGTGCCGTGTGGAGTTTAGGCCATATATGCCTCACGTCCTACATATATATGACTGCGCTTTTGTGCGCAGAAACTCTTAAAAAGTGTTGCGTAACAATTTGCGTCCGCTAGTGTCGGTTCACGAGGCTCTATGCCTGCAAGAAATGTGTTGTGTATGTTCATTTTCGTACACTGCGTGAGCTCAGAAAGATCGGCCAGAATTCTGCGCACGCCATTTCTCAGATTCGACCTCATTGACAACATTGTGACCTCAGAGAAGTGCGACGTTTGCAGATGAAAATCAAGCGACGAATAGACACGCTGGCTGACCAGCGATGGAAGTCCTTCTGTCAATTTTTGGATCCTCAAAAGCCCATGTCCCTCATTTTTACGGACGGGGCGAGGGCTCCGAATGCTTCCTCAACAAAGACAGCCATTGAATGCGTTAGCTGCACGGCAAGACCGTAGCCAGATTGAAGTAGCAACTGACTTCTGCAGGACACTTCCGGTTGCAATCACTACCTCGGGTTCCCAGCGTGTTCCTCCTGCGTCACGGGATTAAGCGATAGGTGTTTTGTTTACTCGTGAGCAACTCGATGGTGCCCTTGCGGAAAGGAAGCGTTAGTCTTCATCAGGGCCAGATGACATTACATATTCTGCGCTGTGCCACCTTCGCCACCACGTGCATAGAGAGCTACTCATCCTTTGCAACCATTCATGGCATGACGGTGTTGTTCCACTCCAGTGGATATCTAGTCGCTAGTCGGATGATACCACTAGTAAATCCAGGAAAAATCTCGCTCGACCTATTATCATACACACCAATAGTTTTGGCCAGTTGTGTGGGAAAAATCATGTAAATAATGATTTTGAGGCGCCTTAAGTAGTACCTTGAACGCTATAAAGAGTACACTTGTGCAATGGCCGGTTTTCGACGGGGTTGCTACCCTATCGACAACGTCATAGTTCTTGTGTCCACAGTTCACCACCAGAAACGCCAGAAGCGCGTGTGCGCGGCACTTTTTCTTGATATCAAAGGTCCTTAAGATAATGTAACGCATGAGGCCATCCTTGATTTGCTAGAGGCTGTTGGAATCATTGGACGAATCACGGAATTATTCAGTAGAGCAGCAGCGGTGGCGGTGGCGCAGTCCCACATACTCCGCCTTAACCTGTCTTCAAATTCTTGCAGGTTGGTAATAGACAAATTATTCATCCCTTAGCTCTTAGCCACCGCGGTGGCTCAGTGGTTATGGCTCTCGGCTGCTGACCCGAAAGACGCGGGTTCGATCCCGGCCACGGCAGTTGAGTTTCGATGAAGGCGAAATTCTAGAGGCGCGTGTACTGTGCGATGTCAGTGCACGTTAAAGAACCCCAGTTGGTCGAAATTTCCGGAGCCCTTCACTACGGCGTCCCTCATAGCCTGAATTGCTTTGGCACGTTAAACCCACATAAACATTAAACCAAACCTTAGCTCTTCTTAATACCACCCCTGCTGCTGCTCTTGCTCTTCTGCAATTTCTTACAGGTTATTGGTTACTGCTGTTTATTTTTACCATGAATTCTGCTAAGTGCGCATGCCCTTCTTGCAACACAAATTTTTCTGAGGGTGACATGATCATGACATGCGTCGACTGCAGTTCTGATATTGATATCAGAATATACAGCAGCGTGACCGAACGATCGTATAGGGCTACGAAAGATGCCACTAGATCAGCACTGAAATGCGTATCCTGCAAGCAAGCAGCATAACAGCTTCATCAAACAAATCTAGTTGATAACTTCCCAGCTGAACTAGCGGAAATAAGCAGAAAATTGCCCGGCATGCTCTTACCAAAGAGTCAATTAGACATTTTATTGTACATGCAGGGAACAAACTGTGTTGAGCATAGAGAAGTCAGTTCAGCATCTGTCTGACACTTACGATGAGCTAATAGAGAACCTACAACATGAGGACAGAGAAATAGGCGACTTGAGGCGTCGGGTGGACGCTGTTGAAAGTGCGAGCGATGATAGTACTGTCCAAAAACTAAAACAAGAAATTAATGATCTCAAACAGTATAGCCGCTGCCAGAACAATGAAATTCACAGACTTAAGATCAGCGACAATGAAGACCTCATGGCAGAAATTATTAACATCGGCAGAAAATTATAGCTCCCTGAGATATCTGATAGCAATGTCGGACATGTGCATCGTTTGCTCTCCAAGAAGCACAAAAGGTCTGTGGTCATTGTCAGATTTTCCTACCGGACCCTCATGCACAAGTGGTTTCAAACACCAAAGTGCGTCCAAGAAAAGAGACTGGCATCAGCTTCTATTAAAATTCGACAGCAACGAAGAGACGATTGTTGTTGCTGACGAGGACAAGGGCAAAAGAAAATGACTACAAAATCGTTTCGACTTCTGAGGGCAGAGTGTTCGTAAGAAAGCAAGCTGGATCACATGCTACCAGGATTGCAACCGAAAATGGCCTGAGCAAAATTTTCCAGATCAGCGACCAAGTTTAATATAATAAAATTAATATGGGAACCACACGACCACATCGTTCAAAGACCTTACGAACGGAAACAAATGTTTGCGTGAAAATGGGCTTTCATTTTTTAATTTAAATGCAAGGAGCCCGAGAAACAAACAAGAGCCATACCTTCCTCAGTTGCACTGTTCTTTTGATTTCTTGGTCTTTTTGGAAACGTGCTTCTCAAATTGCGCTGATGTCAAGAACTTTTCTGGGTAAAGTGACGTTTATTCCTACCGTGTGAAAAAACGAGGTTGAGGTGTATCCCTATTTATTCGTGACTGTCGTCGCTATGAGAACCTCGTAGATGGCCTTACATGGATGTTTGCTGACTTCGAAACTGTTGCCGTCAGGTGCAGAAATACTGCTTTCATTTGTATTTACGGACTGCCCCAGGCCGCACTGTCATTTTTTTTTAAATTACATTGAATCGCTCAAACATTTTTTGAATTCTCGGAAAGAACAGTTAAAGATCATAGAAGTTTGTAATGTTGACTTAGTCTGTAATAACCCTGCAAAAGTTCAAATTGTTTGAATTATGCTAGCGAATGGTTGTGAGAAGTTCATTCAGCAGCCTACGAGACTCGCGCCCAATACTCGTACGCTGATCGACATATGTTTTACAGATGCTCCTAAGGCTGCTACCTGCTCTGGTGTACTCATTTCAGGCTTGAGCAATAACCTACCAAATTTTGTAACAGTATCAATAGCTATTCGAAAATAGGGCACAAAAAATACTATCCAAATCATCAGTGACAGCGTAAAAAAAGACTTTCCATTCACTTGTTGAAAAAATAAACCGGGCGAACCTGCATGAGGAACCAGATCCGTCTCGATTTTACGATAATTTTCATGTCTGAATTACAGATTAGTTATGATGCTGCTTTCCCCATTACAGCTATTCTTAGCACAAGGCAAGGAAAGAATGAATAACAAATTACCTCTTGATGCGCATATAACGCAATTAAAGATAAACTGTTCGAGCAACTTCAGCGAACGCATGATTTGGCAAAACTGCAGGAATTCAAACGTTTTGGACACAAACTCAGCTCTGACTTAAAGATGGCAAACTTTAGATTCTACTAAAACTAGTTCGCAAAGTGCGCCGATAACCCGCGAAAAATATGAAAACAATTTAATGAACTAAACCCGACGTAAATTTCTGGCATGCCGTTTGAATTAGTCGAGAATGAGTATGCTCATTCGGAGCAGGATTTAGCTAACCTTATTAACAACGATCTTGCAAACACAGGCGCTGCAAAATTTTCATTCTTTTCATGGCCTGACAATAGCTTCGAAAGATGTACTGGGGCAGCCGTTGCAGGAGTCTATATTCCTAACGCCCACTTCCGAGGATGAGATTAAGATTATCACAAATTCGCTTTATAATTGATCGGCAGCTGGCCCTTACGACATTAAAGCCACACCTATCAATGTAACCGCCAATGTAATCATAAAGCCGCTTGCTAACCTCTGCAGCAGCATACTGGCTTCAGGAATCTTTCCTGTGAAAATGAAGATTGACCGTGTCGTGATTATTCACAAGGGAGGTACTTATGATGACCTGAACGACTATTGACTATTTTCAATCTTGCCTCTTTTTCCGAAATTTATTGAATGTGTCATACACAAACAACTGGATCATTTTTTCGTTGCAAGAAACATCATATCCACTAAGAAGTATGGATTTCAGAAAGGAAAGTCAATTGAAATGGCTCTCGTAAAAATAAAAACTAGCATCTTTAAAAATATTGGGGATACGTTCTACACTGCTGGAATATTTTTACATTTTTCGAAAGCCTTCGACTCCATCATACATCACATTTTGCTACGAAAACTCGTAACATGTGTAATTAGGGGCAGAGCACTTCAAATTATGCGCAGTCTTCTTGAGTCGGGTTTTCAGCTTGTGTGCATACATGGCTTTAAATCTAACCCAAAGAAAGTAAAATATGGTATGCCGCAAGGGTCAATATTGGGCCCTTTGCTCTTTCCAATCTGCATTAACGATATAGTAGACATTTCTCAATCTGATACACGCAGGTGATACAAATGTATTTTTCTCTGGAGCCAAGCTTGAAAATGCTGCTAACACGTGGCTATTCGAACTTAGTCCATTTCGAAACGTAAATCAACTCGAACTGAACGAGAGAAAAAACAAACAAAGTTTATGCTCTTTTGTGCAAAAGACAAGCCAATAGATTTTGATATCAAGATTCGCTACGGCTCTTGTTACCTTTAAAGTGTCATTTCCCATTCCTTTTCAGGAATGAAATTCCATCACAACCTAGGCTAGAGCTATCACATTGAGACAACATTCGTGTTAGGATAGCAAAAGCTCTAGGTATGCTGTATAGGCTTCGTTGTCTTTTGCTTTACTGGCTTAAAATGCTCTTGTACTTCTCTATTATGCATTCTCGTATCAGTTATTGTCTGCTTATCAGGGGTACCTGTAACAAACTTGACATGGAAAAAATATCAACCCTGCAGTTGCGAACAGCTCGGCTACTTTTACCTTCAAAATACGACACAAATAGTTCCTTGGCAAGAACACAGTCTCATACAATCCCCGTAAAAAGCATGTATGAACTCAAACTATGCATTCTAATTTTTAACGAAATAAAATCAAACTATATAAACTTTTTAACATGTACCTGAACAGATCTACGGGTCACAGCTTGCGCCGGACTTCAGCTGTGGTAAACAGGCCTCGTAACAACTACGGAACAAAATCAATACGCTATCAAATCATCTTGTGTAATGCTCACCTCACCCATTTGTAACAGATGCTGCTAAAAAAAGTTTCACGTCTAGTAGTTTCAAACGCATCTGTTCGCCCTTTCTGCGTGTGCAATGCTGTATCGCATATGACAAATTGCGTATTTCTTGATCTGTTTGATATGCTTATATGTCTATGGTTAGGAGATTGACTCTTTTTGTATTGCATACTATTGCATTCTGTACACAACTTTCTGTACAATTTAGTATTTCTGTAAATTGTATTTATTTACAAGACCTGATCATTGATTTTTCGCTGTTGTAAAAATATTGTGACGAAGACGACGCCGAACTATGCAGTGGCGCGGGCAGGAGCGCTCGCGCTAGGCCGGCGGCCATTAAATCACCTCATTGCCATCGATCATCGCGTCTCTTTCTTCGGCTGGCCGCCACATAACATTTGGTGGAGCTTGCGGGGTATCATCGACATCCTGGTCATGGAGTTTCGGCGTCCTGCGTCAGCCGTGGTCGTCGGCCGTGAGTTCTTGGCCTGCGTCGCTTGGTCGTGCTCCAGCCTTTCAGACCCGAACCGACCTCGCCGTTGTTCCCCACCGCCCTGTCCCCCGCCCAGACCACTCAACACGGTGAACTGAACCCGACGCAAGGACCTGACCTACCGAACCCACCCACCCGAGACGCCGCTTACATCTGTAGACCCCGTTTTCCTGCCCAGGCTGTTCGGCGCGTCATGGGGCCTCGACTGCCGGCTCCTGGCGGCCTGCGCCCCAGAATCTTCAAGTACCAGGCATCATTCGGCCTTCTTATTCATCGTGGCGGCCAGCCCCTTATCTATTTCTTGTTCCTGTCCAACCATCCTTTCAAGCCCGTAACCAGTTCGCGCGTCTCTTTGTCACCGATCGGGACGATCGTTCGGTGGCCCCGGGTAGTGTGATGAAGACGACGACGAACTGTGCAGTGGCGCGGGCAGGAGCGCTCGCGCTAGGCCAGCGGCCATTATATCACCTCATTGCCATCGATCATCTCACCTCTTTCTTCGGCTGGCCGCCACGTAACAATATGTTGAAATTAGCGTTTGCCTTTTCCAGACTGCAATACCCCTCCTGCTGCACTAACCACGCGAGGTGAAGACCCAGCTAGGAGGCTGAGCACTTTGTCTTGCCTCGTGGGAAATACCTGCATGTTGCCCGAATGAGCAAAAAAAATTTTAGGTGGATACAAAGCTATCTGACAAACAGGTCATTTTTTATCATGTGTGAACGTGACTCGACAACTGTGCATTACACCTACCAGGGCGTGCCCCAGGGCGGAGTGCTCAGCCCTACTTTGTTTAATCTGACGCTTATAGCACACCAGGAAAGCCTAACTAATACCATCCATGTCTCTATATATGCTGACGACATCTGCATCTGGGCCGCCTCTGTGACGCGTCGTCAGGTGCGAGCAAGACTAAGGGCCCATTCACACTTGAGAGTCGCAGAGTTCGCACGACCGTTTCGGTCGAAAAGCGACAGTCGCAAACGGTCGCGTTGGTCGAAAAAGGACCGTCGCGGGCGAGTCGCTCGCTGCTCGATTTTGCAGCCTCGCGACTTCGAGTCGCAAACCGCTGAACCAATCAGCGAGCAAGCCGAACCTTTGGCAACGACGCTGCTCGCGGGTGTGCCGAGCGGCGAACTGCGCTATCAGCTCCTTGGCTGCCCTAGTCGTCGCTAAGCCTAGCCGGCTTCACATCGATGCCGCAGCTGAGGGCGTTTCGGAACTGGCCAACACTGTAACCAAGATGCTACTCTTGTCACAGTTTGATTGTGAACCCCCATCTCATGATCATATAAAAATATGCTCGATTTGCGCGACGCCTTCAGCAGCGGAGAAAGCAGACGCCAAGCGGTCGAGCCGCATTGGCCAGCAGCAGCAAAGCGGCGATGAGAAGAAATTTGTATCCAGCAGCTCGGTATTGGCCAAAGACCCTCAAAACTGATTCATTTTTGAATTTGTGCTTCCCAGAGCATGGTATGAACGCGAACAAACAACATACCAGCGCATTTTTCTGACGATAGCGGCCGGCATCCAGGCTGGCTGGCAGGCCGCTTGTACGGCCGCGCTGCACATTGCTGCTATATCTTCCTCTTCGCTCAGGTCGTCGCAGTAGATTGCTAATTTCGAGGGACTAGAGCACTTTCGAGGGCCAAGCGCGAGCGCAGGAGACGCGGCCAAAGAACGAAACCCTCGAAAGCGCTTGAACGGCGTCATTCCCAAGACTAATCATTTCAAACGAGAATCGAACGAGAAGGCGACGCGCAGGTCGCCCTTGCAAGTGTGAACATCGGTGTTGTCGCGCGACCTCTGCAACTCTCCAGTGTGAATGGGCCCTTAGCGGGCAGCAACCATACCTTCCTCCTATCTCCGAGAACAAGGTCTGAGCGTGTCAGCCGAAGAGCGCGTTACAGTGGCATTTACGCACAAATGTATGACACAGTATCGGCTAACTATTGACGGCCATGCCATTGCCTATCGTGCTTCTCATCGTTTTTTTTTGGTATTATCATAGACCGGAATCTATCATGGAGCCTACATTGCAGCTTTGTAAAGAGAAAGCTAATCTCTGTCGCACACCTACTCAGATTTCTTGGCCCAAAATCATGGGGCTCATCGGTTCAGTCAATACTGCAGCTGTACAGAGCACTCTTCCTGGGATGTTTGCGGTGTAGTACACTCGTGCTTTCGACCACATGCAAGGTAAATTTGCGCGCCCTACAGTCTCTACAAGGTCAGGCTCTTCACACATGCCTGGGTCTCCCTCGTAGCACATCGACAGTTGCAACCATTGCTATCACCCAGGATTACCCACTTTCGACGTATGCAACAGTGACACCCCGCTGATCCACACACGTCATCTAATAACAATTCCCCAGCACCACCTTGTGTCAGTGGCGGATCAAAGACCACACACAGCGTTTTCAAAGGTAATAGCAGCCCACCAGTGGCCCATCTCATCGTAGTTCACTCCGGCGACACGGATTTCCTCTGCGCTGTGGTGTCTGCCGGAGACTTGTGTGCGCCTTACAATTCCGGGCATAGCGAAAAAAATCGAACTGGTCGACGCCGGCCTTTAAGCAGTTCACACTATTCCTACTCCACACCGAATATAGTGAACTCACTCATGTATATACAGATGGTGCGCTCTGAATTACAAATTAAGCTTCCGCCGTGGTCATTCCTGCGAGACAGGCCAGTATTAACCAGCCATCTTCGCATCGGACAACCTCCAGCGAGTCAGAATTTGCCCACAAATTTGCTGTGTTCTGTGATTCAAACGCTGTCCTACATTGTCTTAATTCTGCTTTACGCCATGGCGATCACGAGCAACTCGTAGCTGAATTAAGACATCTTTAACACCATACACAGGAAGAGAGCCATGACATCGTCTCACAGTGGACACCAGGATACAGTGGCATTGTCGGAAACGACGCAGCTGATGCTGCAGTTCAATTGGCTCATGGCAGTACCAACGTTGTCTGGCAAGAGCCGGCGCCACAAGACATCTGCGAATGTTTGGCCGAAATGAAGTTTTAGAGTCACTGTCTTCCCGTGGAAACTTCGCATGCCGTTTGCACCGCCTCGACCCCTTACTTCAACTCAATCATCCGTCCGGCCTCTCCCGCTGCGATGCTGCGCTCTTGTGTCGCCTGTGGCAGGGAGTGGCATTTACAAATGCCTACTCTCATTTAATCGCAATGGCAGACTCTCCTACGTGTGAGAACCGCGGGTGCAACGAAACAATAGGGCGCCTACTGTGTGACTACCCTCGTTTTGAACGTGAGCGTGTCCTCCTGAGTGCAACACTCCGCCGCTTAGATCCTTAGCCCCTACTGAACTCAAGATTCTGGGTCTTTGGACTAAACTTTAATCGCAGAGTACAGCTGTGAAGGCACTTTTCAAGTTCTTGAAGGACTCAAGACTAAGTGCAAGGTTCAGCCTTTCAGTGTGTGCCCTGCGTACCCTGCTAGGATTGACCAACGGACACGTGGAAAAGCGATTTCCCTTTCCTTTCTCATCTATCTCATCTTCCGTTCCCGTTCTCTCGTGTAGGGTAGCATACTGGGCGTCGCCTAGTTAACCTGCCTGCTTTACCGTTCACCTTTTTCGCTCTCTGCAAGAAAAACAAATAATTTTCGCACATTGCCACAAGGAAACCACCGAACGTGATGAGAAATGCTACCTTAAACTCGATGTCAAATGGTTCGATATTTACCAAATATAACAGGTAGCGAATTTGTTTGGTATCCTACGTTATAGAAGGACTTAAAGGTCATTGTTTAGAAAGATACTTCCATCAATTAGAAATGATTCTGAATTATGGAGTGAAATAAAATTTTGTAGTAAAAATTTCATTTTTTTCTAAATTTCTGAAGTTTCGCCATATATGGGTTAGTTCCAGTTTTCGCAGCGTCGTCGTGTGGTTTTACCGTTTGGCAGTGTGTTTGGCATGTCTCACAGTGCTGACGAGCCGCTGGAGTCAGAAAGCCGAGGTTAGTGAGAGCGGTGGAAAAGCAAAGCGCAAGACAATTTCTGTTGAGCAGAACGAGGCAATGTTCCAAGCGATTGTATCGGGCACGAAATGCCACATGGCACGCTGTTTGCTATCTTCGGCAACAAAGAGGCAAACACTAAGGCCATTGTCCGCCGTGGGAAGGAAACGAAAAAGAAGCTGAGATCGCATAGTTTGCCTTCAAAACAAATGGGGGCGTCTTCGGAATGTTATATAGTGGTTCTTCGGCAGCCTTCGGTCTGGCGGGCTCATTGTTCATTACGCACTGGTCTCATGGGGTTAAATGTTATAGCCTGCATGTTTATGCGTCAGGAGGGGGAGCAAACCAAAACGGGCACTCCCCGTTCAACGCCGAGTAAAGAATACCAACGGAGCTATTATAATATTCTGGAAGGGTCTCACCCTCTCCCTTACAACATTATTCCTCCAGGACTACTTTTCTAGGCACCGCAAAAAAAAAAAAACGTAGTCACGTTGGCGACGCTCTTCGGTTCCATGTTCTGTTCCAACCGACATGTTCGGATGGTGTACCTCTATTCGACCGTTCCAAGGACGTTGGGAACGAGGGCTGAATCGTGACTAGCACTAGAGGCTCTGTAAAAACAAGTCGGCGAGAGAATAAACTACGGCTATGTTGTCTTCGGTCTGCATGGTGATAGGGGGCTCGCTGACATTCCACAGGTGCGGCCAATGTCAGCTACAGGTGTAACTAAGCAACGGCTATAACGAAGAAATCATGGGCCCCTTTCGACTTCATTTTAACAAGTTTCAACTGTATGGGCCGGGACACTATATTTTTCGTTGTTTTTATCGTCTCACAATAATTTTGTATTAGTGATTAGTTGCTGTTTTAGGGATAATTTACACTCAGTTAATGCTCGCAGAGCCAAATAATCCGGCTGAAAAGACATTTTTGTGCCACTGTCTAAGCAGTCATCCTATACACTTATTTTCTACCGAATTATTTTATGAATAAGAACTTTTTTTCACTTGCACCGTTAAATCACTAAACCACAAACAAGTTTAATGTAGCATGGAAACATGCGTGCAGGAAATACGATGACCATAACGGTTCCAAAAAGGACTTCAAAATTGACTAACTCAGATGTTTTTTAGAACTTATTCTTCATGACTATCTGCCGTGGTGGCTCAATGGCTTTGGCGTTCGGCTGCTGATCCTAAAGCCGAGGGTTGAATACCGGCCGCGATATTTCGGCCGCATTTCCATGGAGGCGCAATACAAAAAAAAAACACCCGTGTGCTCTGCGATGACAGTGCGCATGAAAGAACCCCAGGTGGCCTAAAATCGGAAGCCTCGACTACCGCGTCCCTAGCCCATGTTTCACCACGGGACATTGAACTCCAGCATTTATCATTTATTTACTTATCATTCACGACTAACTTCGACCTTTCTTTGTGGTTTATGAAAACTAGACCCATTCGGCATCTCAGCAGTGCTTTCTGAGGTTGATGTCACTTTCTGACCAGCACTTCAAGGATGCTTTACTACTGTCTTTCAACATGGGCTCTCTAAATGAGACCGACCAGTGTGTATGAGAAAACAGGGCTGTTGGTTGTATTTGTGACAGTCTCTTAATTTTGGACGAAATTATCAGAATAACTGGTTTGCTTAGAGTGAATACGAAAAATAATGACAACATCAAACAAAAAATTCGTTTTCTACTTTTACAAATATCACATTTAGCGTACCACCTGAACGTTCTAAACTACCTACATAATTGGACTAATAATGAAGATTGGTTTATATGGGTTTAACGTCCCAAAGCGACTCAGGCTATGAGAGACGCCGTAGTGAAGGCCTCCGGAAATTTCGACCACCTGGGGTTCTTTACCGTGCACTGACATCGCACAGTACACGGGCCTCTAAAATTTCGCCTCCATCGAAATTCGACCGCCGCGGCCGGGATCGAACCCGCGTCTTTCGGGCCAGCAGCCGAGCGCCATAACCACTCAGCCACCGCGGCGGCTAAATAATGAAGAGAATGTCAGTAGATCAACACTGCAGACTCTTGTTGCAGCACAAAAGTGAAGGGTACATATATTGGAAAGACGGCCCTTTGCTCTTTCGGGTAAAAGAGATTCTTACACCGCGAGCAGATTGCTTAGAAATCGGGCTAAATCAGATTCGCCCTGAAAATAAAGCGTAATTTGAGAGGGTGCAAAGCTTAACCCACCACACGGTAACTCGCGAAAATCTTGTACGAGTGTAGTGCTCTGAATGTTGTTGAATTTACCTCTTTTAGTGTAATCCATGGCATGGCTTAGTTTGAGGACAGGTTTCAAAAAGAACTTTTTTGCTGGGCTTCTTCTACACTCCTGTTGGCCGTTGTAGTGGCCGCTGTCACATTAATGATTCGGAAATATACGGGCGTATATAAAAGTGGAAAGACCGCGTGAACGGGGGCCGCTGCTGTCTTCCGGGTCTCACGGAAGTGCGCGGGCCAGCAGGCTAGCATATTAGCCAGGGCGCCCTATGCATATCTCGACTACAGTCACTGGATCAGTCTCGACAACAGGCACAAAGGTGTCAGACAACGCTGACATGCAGTTCTGCCGGTTAGCGTGTACTCTTCGCACTTTTGCGCACGCCTGCACATACAAAGGCACGGCTGGTCCGTCACGCACGCGGAAGTGTACGCACAGGGGACTGTAGTGTACACCCACCGAATTCTTCAACAGCATCGGCGACCGTCGCCCCGCAGGCTTGTCAGCGCCTTACCACGGCAGCAAGCGGCAAAACCAGCCGGCAAAAGATCATGAGCCCAAGTTGTTCCAACAGAGCGATTGTCGTCTGCTAGGCTGTTCCCAAAGCACAGCGCATTACCGGCTGCCTTCTTGACAGCTGCGTCATGGAGGAGAGAAAGAGCAGCGAACGTGTGGATGAGTAACTGTTTGATTTGGCTTCCACGCAGGTCGCTTCCTTTTCACCATCATCTTCAACCTGACTACACCCACTGCAGGGCAAAGGCATCTCCCATGTCTCTCCAATTAACCTTGTCCTTTTCCAGCTGTGACCACCCTATCCCTGCAGACTTCTTAATCTCATCCGCCCACCTGACCGTCTGACGCCCCCTGCTACGCTTTCCTTCTCTTGGAATCCACTCCGTTACTCTTAAGGACTAGCGTTTATCTTTCATTCGCATTACATGCCCTGCCCAAGCCCATTTCTTCCTCTTGATTTTGGCTAGAATGACATTAACCCGCGTTTGCTTTTACTCTGCTGTAAAATGCGCTACGAATGCGTCGCTCATGATAACGCCCTGGCGGTTCTGCATAAAATGCGGCCGCGCGGCCAAACTTTTTAATAGTTTAGGAGGAAGAAGAATGCCCCCAAGCATCCCGCAAGACACGAGGCTTCGTATATGTATAATAGCATCGACGATAGCCATAAAACATACGAAAATAAATAGCCAGTGAAGTTGGTGTCAGGCAAGCGGCGATTAATAGAATTAGTCAGGTCCTCTATAATGGAGACCGCCTTGGAGACGCAGCTAGAAGTTTGAACCGCAAAACGATAGCAGGAGTGAATATGGCCACCGTTGCTCTACCGGCTGCGAATCCTTTCATTATGGCGGGCCACATAAAGGACATTGTCACCTTGAGCACAAGTGACCGGCTTGTGCGACGACGACTCCGTGCAGCTGGTCCGACGAACACATGTGCGGACCAAAAGCCATTGCTTTCGACAACCAGCTGGGCAGAAAGGCTGAGGTTCGCGCTGGATCATCTACAGTGCGCCGTTGATGAATGGGGTACAGATTGGGTTTCACGGACAAATAAATGTTTTGCGCTCAATGGAACCGGAAACAAAACATTAAGTAAAATAACACCAGCCCAAAGAAGACGTACACAGGAAACTGGGAAGAAGACAGGACAGAGGCTGGGACTTTTAACACTTTATTTAGCAGATTAGGGCTGATATATGTACAGGGCATCCAGTCACATGACCATCGCCCAAGAACAATCCCGTTCGAACACCGTTCGTGGAACAAATATTAAAAAAGATATTTACTAAGACCTCATTTATCTGTCCTCCTTATTATATCACAGCTACTATTTTCTAATACTGGTGTAGAAAAAATTTGGCAACAGCAAGTAATAAATGCATAAGCAAGGTCACTAACAGTAAAATAACAAAAAAGGGCCACTTTCAGCGCCCACCAAAATCAAACCACATCAAGAAGAACTGAATTTCATTTTTCGAAAGCAAACGTGGCTGTTTCCTATCAAAGCCTTGTGATTATAAAAAAAAGATTCCATGAAAGGAACTTCCTTTCTTCGAAGGGCAACAGCGCAGTCACTAGAACACACGTCGCCTTTCTTTGCAATCAGAAAGACGTCAAATACTTCAAGAGCCTTCTTATCGCGACTCCTGCCCAGAATCCTGATACCATCAAGCACCGGCTCACATTTGCAATCTTTGCAGTGGAAGGGGAAATTCAACCCAGTACCCTTCTCTAACGACTTATGGTGCTTCTATGCTCTATCGTTGATACACCGACCTGTCTGGCCTCTATTTCATTTATTTCCTTTCATGTATTTTACCCTCAGAGCTTTCGCATTAAAGGGGGGGGGGGGGGGGGGGGGGGTAATGCGAAATAGCATGGTAAATAGCATGGGAATCACGCTTTGACAGACCTTGAGATTGACAGACTTCAAAAGGCGGGCTTCCCATGTTCTGTCATGTCTGCAGTAGCCTAGACTGTGTTACAAGAAATGAAAGGAAGAAGAAACACCAGAGCCAAGCCAAGACAAGGGAGACCACAAGTGGTCCCTTATACGCACCGAGTGATGCATCAGGTATGACGTACCTGTAGTTTTCTCAGCGCCAAGAAAGCTGAGTGGATTGTGCGCACTTATCGGGCGAAAGAAGAAGCCCCAGTGAGAAAAGAGGCAGGGAGAACTCTGTGTGGACTGTGTGGTTGGTGTTGTTTATGAAATACCACTGACGTGTTGAGGGGCGTACATAGGCCAAAGGGGCCGTTGTATTAACGATACAGCATTGGACCGCCATAAATCTTTAGAAAAGGGAACTGGATCGAATTTGCCCCTTCTCTGCAAATATTGCGAATGTGAGCCGGTGCTTGATGGTATCAGGATTCTGGGCAGGGGTCGCGATAAGATGGCTCGTGAAGTAATTGAAACTTTCTGATTGCAAAGAAAAGTGACGCATAATGTAGTGATAGCTCTGTTGCCTTTCAAAGAAAGGAAGTTTCATTCGTGAAATCTTTTTAATAATCACATGGCCTTGATAGGAAAGAGCCACGTCTGCTTTCGAAGAATGAAATTCAGTTCTGCTTGATGTGGTTTGGTTTGTTGGGCGCTAAAAGTGCTCCTTTTTTGTTATTTTACTGTGAATGACCCCGCTTTTGCAATGATTACTTGCTGTTTCGAAATTTTTTCTACAGTGGGATTAGACAGCGGTAGCTGTGAGATACCCATAGAATATGGAAGGTGATTGCGGTCTTGGGAAAAAAATATTTATAATTGTTCCACGACTGAGGTTGAGTGAGATGGTGATTGTTCGATAGTGATGTGACTGAATGCCTGGTATCCTATCCGAGTCCCGATTTGTTAAATAAACAGTTGGTAGTCCAATCTCTATCCTGGCTTCTTCCCAGTTCACTGCGTGCGCCTCTTTGGCTGGTTTTATTTTCCTTAATGCAATTCGCCAAATAGTCCAACAACGTGTTTTACCGGAAGCAAACAGTTTACCGTCGAGTTTTGCAGTGTTTGCTGTTCACGGTTTGGTGCTTGCTAGGAAAGTTTGCCCATAGACATGTATACCCCGCCTTACCTACATTATCCACAAATACGGCAAAAATGTTTCTTGGTTCCTTCCTTCGCCAGAAAGAGACTCATCATTGAAGTTTTTTCTTCAAATTGTATCAAGAATATAGTGATGGATTCATGTATTAGAAAATGTTCCTACTTTTGGGGACGAGATCCTTGCCACACGAAGGGCGGGAAGTCAAGACGCCGTCGGAGCGTCAATGTCGGGGGCGTGGTAACAAACGACAACCTCGGACCAATCTGTCGGATTCCGGGCCGATTCTGCTCCTATTCAGGCACTGAAATAATTGGTGGCAGTTTTTTCTCCAACCTGTTTGATGGAACCTTCAAATAAGTCTTTTTTTTTGTTAATTTGCAACAGGATCTTTCGTCTGTCCCCATCACGCGATCTGTGAAAACTCATCAAGGTGAAATAAGCGTCATGGCGATAACATGGCCGCCACAAGGAGCCGATCTCAACATCATAGGAAACAGGCGGGGGTTAATGAAAAGGAATATCTCAGGGATGGCCGTGCACAGCGCCGTTAGGTTGAAACTCGCGCACATAAGCGCACATACGCTCACATGCACCCAAATGCACATAACCGAAGCACATGCACGTATAAGGCAGGTGCGCCAGAGCAAAAGCATGAAAGGTCAACGAGTCGTCTTTTTCTTTTCCACTGCATAGGAAATTCGTTATGTTTTTCACTTCTTGCTTATCATTTTCAGGTGCATGCGAAATTCTGCGTCATAAGGTTAAAAAAAAACGACCTAGTTACATGTTCCTCTACTACGTCATTTCCGCCATGAGTATGCATGCGCCCCTAGTAAACCGTGGCAGAGGCTGTGTCGCGCTCCCGGGAAGAGCCAATAGCCGCAAATATACGCGATGGGCCAACGCTTGCACGCATGCGCTTATTCTCGATGGTTTCGCCGATCCGCGCCATGATAAAGAGCTAAGGAGCCGGCCGTTCGACGGTCACGCAATAGTGTTAAAGAATTGGTCATGTGTACGCGACGGAGTAATTACAGTAAGTAAAAATAGGTTGAAACTCGCGCACATAAGCGCACATACGCTCACATGCACCCAAATGCACATAACCGAAGCACATGCACGTCTTACTTTCTTACTTACTGACTTACTGAATACTTACTTGCTGAATACTTCCTTGCTGCAGGCTGCCATTTCCAGAGTATAGTGTACCAAGGTTGTAAAATGTGCGAGAATATTAGTGTTATTGTTTTTTTTACTGGAAAATATGGCCAGAAAATCCAGAAATACGACACTTTTTTTTAAACACCTGATTTATACCCCAATTTGAACTCGGAAAATAGCCCCCAATTTTTACCCCCCCCCCCCCCGAATTTCGAAAAACTTGAACCCGAAATTAAAGGGCCTTAATAAATTTTATAACGGATCGCGTCGTCGAGCATAACGATGATTAAAGCGCCACCTTGAGAAGTTATGGAAACTGCGCTGGACAATGTTAAACTCTTATTTGGATCCTCGAAATCCTCTCTGCGGAATTTGCCAAGTTGTTAGAAGGCCGCGTTGTAACCCCCAAGAAGGGCACTCGTTCTGTGCTCTGGCCCTTTACCAACACCGCACAGAAGTATAGGGAGCTGAAAATTTTTGGATAGAGGCCCGTGTACTGTGCGATGTCAATGCACGTTAAAGAACCCCAGGTGGTCGAAATTTCCGGAGCCCTTCACTACGGCGCCCATCATAGCCTGAGTTGCTTTGGGATGTTAAACCCCACAAAACGAAACAAAACCAACGAAACGAAATTTTTTGGAGAGCGGTCGTAGGTTCAGCTTAATATGAATCACACACTGCGGTGGTATATGCGGCACTAAAGTTTAAGTTGATTATCAATAAAAAATACAAGTCTTTGGAGTATGGAGTATGTATTACAGAAAGAGATCCCGTAGCGCAAAACTGTAGTGGGACCTCTTAGGCAAAAATGGGTATAATAGAATACATAAGCATTTCAAAGAGTAATAACTTATACAGGAGAAGAACATTAAAAAGAGTACAATAATGCATACATCAACGAACTAGCAAATACAAATCTCAGCACAAAGAAATAATACACAAGCAAGAAAATTCATACATCACTGTGTGCTGCACTCTATACATGAATACACCTATATAGGATTAAAAAGGGAGTATGTAAGACGTCCTCTAGTGCAGACCATTTTGTAAAATAATATGCACTAGAGGACATTTTACTGCCTTTCTACTTTTTTCTGTTTAGAGTGTATGAGGTGAAAGAAACTGATCAATCACGCGGAATTAATTACAAAAGGATTATCGGTTCAGTGAAGAAAGAGAAGGTGTGCATTTAACTTTGAGGGGTAGGCTGTTGCTCACCGCCGCGAATCCAACTGTATGTTTACTAAACTAGTGCGTACTTTTGGCAGTATAAATTATTTATATTGATGTTGCTAGGATTACTCAAGCAAGTTTTCCCTATAATATAAAGCAAATTAGTATTAGAGACTTGAAACGCAATGATGCCCAACTTAATTTTGGTCAGCAAATTAATCGGAAGAACATGCATTCCTTTGAAAAGCGGCAGAGTGAGCGGAACAACCTTCCTACAATGATAACCTCGACTTTCTGTTCACGATGCTTCAATTAAACGACGCCCTTACCCCATGAAAGCTTTCACCTGTTCCTGATTCAGATAAAATTTCGTACTTGACGTTGTTTCAACTTGGTTTGAAAGCTCGAATAAGGCTACTAAGTAGGCATAAGGTACTGTTACAGAATGTTAGAGGATCAGCCGCCTGGTCGCTCCTTTGAAGCCAGGAAAGGCTACTTACGAGCCTTGTCTCGTATCTTTACCAATATCTTAACCAAGCTGTAGTGGCAACGTAATGACGATACCAATGATTCCTTGAGCATAACGACCTTTATCCGGACATGATGACCGAGTTTCGGCGCAGACGCCCTTCAGTAGGCAGCGTCATCGACCTTGCATTAAAAGTGCAACAATGCGAAGTCCTTCCGGCCATGTTTTTGGACATCACAGGTGCTACGACAACGTCCTCCACGAAGCCTTATGTGGGCCCTTTACATCTAAGGCGTTGGCCACCGGCTTTACCTGCGGATTGAAAGCTACCTCAGTGGCAGCTCAGTCTACGTGTCGACGGCTGATGGCAAGACCGGCCGCCTCCAGGTTTTCTCTGGATTGCCACAAAGAGGAGTCCTGAGACTTCTTATTCAGCGTTGCCTTGACAAGATGCGCGAATTAACTTCCAGATAACGTCCACGCAGTTAATTGTACTTCTGAATAAATTATCATTCACGTAAAAAATTATTACCATAATTTATCATTGATCAAATCAAACATTATAAAAAACACATTTTCCTACCTTTTGCTTGATTTCGCTGGCGTCGTTTAAATTAAAGTCACCACCAGCCCCTGATGTTTCTATGTTTATCTGATAAGCGTCTTTTCACAGGTATACATCTGTGAAATGCTGCCTTGCTTCTCTGGAACTTGTCATTTCACAGCAGGTAGAAGTCGAAACATTGATTCTTTTGTAAGAAAAGTAGGTTTTGCTCTAAAAATGCAGTCCAGGCTAATAGACCCCTCGTGAATCTACTGCGAACATACCCAGCAATTCCGGACAAAAGCATTTTTGAGCGGGACACCGTTTATGAACGCAATTGTTTACATATAAGGCAAGATTTCGCTGCAGCAATGCATATATACGCAGTCACCCGACGGCACTCATACTTTTTCTTCTATTCACGTTTTTGCTGTCACCAACAGCGTTCCCCATTGATTTTCTATGGCAGTCTAAATTGTTCGATGCGATCGCTTGAAACACTTTAAAAGCCAGAATATGCTACATATCAAAATAATGGGCTTTTACCTTCAATAATTTCATAACAGTGACTTACAATTTTCCAATTTTCAAAATTCTTGCCCGAGAGAGTTGTACTTGTTACCAAAATCGTGACGAAAGATGACAAGTTGAACACGTTCATCGGCATACTAGGTCATCACAGCCTGAAGCAGGCTGCTCTCCGTGTGGAGAGGTCAGGCAACAGAATGAAACCTGCGCGCACAATTAGGTTTCTACCAGTGTTCCTCGCTTTGAAAAGACAGTATAATTTGCTACGTCGTGGTGCTTTTCAGTGCGGTGTGATGCCTGCGCACTGGTATTTTCTCCATACACCACTTCCTCTTCTAGCTGCAGATCTCCAATCAGGCATGAATGGCCACTGAAAACTGAACTATCAGACAAAATACTTGTGCACTTTGAAGCTTATACAAGACTATGGGTTTTGTCGACGGCAATGGGATTCCAGTCGAGAAGTCTCTATGCGAAAAGTAATGTTTGCTGACAGATGTGCACTACAAATCAACGTGCCCTATTCAATTACCCATTTGTGTCGTTCATAGAGGCACAGAACTGTCCCCCGATCTACCTGTTCAAGCGAAATGCGACTTAAGCACGCTAGAAAGTTTACCCTTGTTTAGGTGCGATCACTTTTATTGATGCAGAGAAAATGCCGTAGCATTCGCTTCAACATCTATTGTCTCACATCATGCTTCTCTTCAGCAATTTCAGCGGCCCGTTTCAGAGTCATTTAGTTTTGCTGAGCCATTTTTGGACATCTTCACTCTTGCTGAGTCATTCTTAGTCCGGCGCCTCTGTTTCCTCTTCTACCCGGGGAGAGGAGAGTTTTTCTTTCTCTGTATTGTCAGTTGGCCGATGGGGAGAGGGGAATACCCCTAAACAGCGCCTGCCACGGTTGGCAGGTTCAGGCTGCTTCCGGACATAATAGTTTTTTTCGCCAGTGGCCCATCGAGTCACTAGTAATAATCATCAGCGAAACTTACGCAGCGTGCACCTCACAAAGCCGAAACGGCTCACTCTGGCCTGCTAAACAAGTCTCAGCGCTTTGATAATGGTTGATAGGAGCAGTTCAAGGCGGATAATGCCTACCTCTGTGACCCTGGAAGGTATCAAGAATCCGCTTCCACAGAGGGCATAGAAGCGATTCTCACTCATCTCTGCGATGAGCCGCTGTATTACGCTAGCATTACATATGTGATCGTGCCCTCTGGCAGCATGCTGCCTTCACCCATACACCGGAATTAAGCGTCATAAGCGCGTTCTTTCCGGCATGTACAACCATGGCCTCTTTCTCTTCCACGGGCGCCGTGTCTAGTGAAGCGAGACGCAAGCGCATGAGCAATACACACGCTTGCCAGGGTCTTCGGTATGTATGTATGTCTTGTATGTCCATTAGAGAGTAGAGCTACTTACGGCCTTACGGCCTACTAAGCATACTTATGGTCTCTGGCGGGATTTGAACCAGCGGGGGCGCGAAAAGATCAGCCTTGCTTGCCGCTGCTTTAGATCACTCAGTCATCGCCACAGCCTATCTCTCTACGTGTGAAAACTTCGGGCCTTTCTCTCCGGGGCACTATATATAGTGCTGGTGCGCTCAGAGGGCACTCTAGCGCACGCGCTAGTTTGCATGAATGTTCACAGAGTCAATGCCCTCCCGAAATCTGAGCCCGCTTACTAACGCATTCCCCTTCGCATCGATTGCATTGATCACCCGTTAATTTTTATTCAGCCTATTTATAGAAAACGGTATAGTGCAGTTAAAAGGATGACAGCCGCATATAAGAAAACGGCTGAGCTGGGCCGCTCTTAGGCTTCGGATAGTCCGTTTTCCTAGCAGAGCACGCGGGAGAACGTCCGTCTTCTTCCGAGCTTCGACCTCAACTCTCCCGCTCACCCACAGCTCGCAGTCGTCGCACAATCATCAAGAAAACAATATCTAGGGGAAGACATGCTCGATATCAGAGGGCGCATCCCCGCGATTTCGAGGAATACATACTGAAGACGGAGCGAGGACGCCGAAGTGTCTGTGCCCCGATCTGGAATGTTACCAAACTATTACTATGGAGACAGAATTTGGAAGTTGCTGAGAGTCCGTTAAAGAAAGAGAAACAAGCCTAGAGACCTAACCAGCACTCGAGGTAGTCCACCAAAGGTTTATGACGTCCCGTGTACTAAATGATATCACCAAAACACGGAGACGCACGGAGACCTCCGAGGTTAATACAAGGAACAAACCATTACAAGGCATGAACACGCGCATGTACACTTGACGTGCAGTGAACTACACCGCGGAAACACGGCCGGTGGCAAACTCTGACCCAAACGCCCTAACAAACCCAAGCAAATGCTCCCTGAGGAGGCGGTGGTGTTCGGAGACCAGTTCGACGAAACCAGAGCGATGCAAGAAGCGAATGCAAGCATGCGTACACGAAGACCTTAGAGCGCACGTGTGGCATATTTGCATACAGGATTTTTACCGACAGTTCAGCCTCTGCATGCGTGGCATCCGAGTTCTGAGACAAGACATGCATGGAATACGCATCCTGTGGGGCGAACACTACGAGCCCAAGGTGGATGCGGGGACAAGGCTTCTTTATGCGTTGCCATCTGTGCTCTCTGCTCGAAGTATACGCTTTTTGCCGCGTGCTCTCATGCCACGGATTGTCTCATACACGAATCCAATCACTAGCCCTACGCTACTGCTAGAAGATCCGCTTGTCTATCGCTCTCCTAACGTCCGCATGTACCACGAATGCCGCTTCCACAGAATGAGATGCCTTGATTGAATTAGATGAGATTGATTAAGGACCGCTGTGTAGTCTGAGCAAAGCATTACTATTCCCCATGAAACGTGAGATGCTACGTTCTGAAGCGATGGGGCTAGGCTGAGCTGACTAATCATCAAATACGTGGTCTAGTCTGTGAACAATTGGCAGCGCAGACACTTGTGCACCGCTTCGCGACCTCGCATCAGTATACGACCCTTGAAATGTTGATAAAACACTTAAATCAAAGTTTAAGTCAATTAACCGTGTATTTCTTGTATTCCTCACCAAACGGTTCATGATCTCACTGTTTGGTGAGCGCCGGTAGTTATCTCCAATGGCTGGCGGGCAAAAGTGTATGAGATTAAATTTTCACAAATATACAAGAGGTGTGCACGATATAATCATCTCCACATTGTCAAAAAGGAGCAAGTGCACCCTCTAGGCAATGAAGTAGGGGAGAGTGGGGCAAAATGCGACATAGGACCGAACGTGAGACTGTTACCTAATGCCCCTTAACTTCTGAAATGTCTATCCAATTAGGCCCGTATTCCTCTTGTCTAATTCCACTTAGGTCAGCTACAAGTGCCTTGAAATTTGTCTAGATTGGTTGCACTTAAGTGCAGGAAAAAAATTTTAATTGAACCATGGTGAACAAGAAATTAGTTGAAAAGGAGAGAAATTCTGCTGCCACATTTCTAAAACTGTGCACCTCAATCAAACAGGCAGTGTTGATTGCCGCAGGTATTTAGGTAAAATAATTGGTTACTGGTCATATTGTCAACAAAGTTTAACAGTTTTATACCCTCAGATAATTACGAGAAAAATGTTTTAACAGCCTGCAGGCTACGCGTGGGACAAAACGCCGTGTTGTGATGTTCTGCAGGCACTTATGTCATTGTAAATAAATTTATTGCTTGATATAAAGCTTTACCTGTGTTAACCCGCTCTCTAGGACAGTTTGCAAGTAGAAAAGAGAAAATTAATGCCGACTTGCGTGAAGAAAAGAAGAAACATCCGGAGAGACGCAGGCAGCGCATCAAGCATTTTTCTGTTTCCAAAGGCGCATATCTCACAACAGTGAAGAAAATAGGAGAATACGAAAGCCAGAACCTCTATGAAACCTCTTGCGAACTTCAGCGTTGCGCTCTGTTCGGTGGGCATGAACAGCTTTTTGAAAACTCATTATGAAAATGAAGAAGCGCTGCTCGGCCTGGCCTATAAATCACATTCAACACCTCGTGTTCACGTGCTATGAATAGAACCAAATCGTGTCTTCATTCAACACAGCCGAGCGAAAGAGCAACGACATTGGCATCAAAAGAGGAAAAAGCTGCGAAGAATTAAGAAATAAGAAAATTCGTACACGCAGAGCCTGGCAGTAGAAGCGCATAGACTGTAGCGGGAGATGGAACAAAACAGTAACGGTTTCAGTCTGAGTACACTGTCTTCCATTCCAATAGGCTCGTTAAGATTGTGTAGATGTCGGTGAAGCCAACTTCCTGTTAATTCTTTGCAAGGATGAGTGATGCATTGATTTAGGAAGGGCTCCTAGTTTTGCCTCGTGCACTGTCTCACTTTGCCCCATGGGGTCGGGCAAAATGCGAAACTTTGAAGTTCTATGTTTCCTTAAATTTCACTTAGTTGCGGTTCTGTTGTACTTGTCATGTTTAGATATTACGGGTTCAGGATGGTTGGGAATAGACAAGCGTCAGGCTGTGACGTCAAACAGATGCGGCGACGCTGGCGTCAGCAGTGACTTTCGTTGTGTAGGCAAAAAGCGGGACCTGCCGCATTCGGTCTGCTGTGTCGGCTGTGCGTTCTTTGTTTTTACGGCATCTTTTGCGACATGCCGACTAGTTTTGTGGCAGTTAGTTGTGCCGAGAGGCACAAGAAAGGAAGCGGGATAAGTTTCCACAAGTTTCCTGCGGATGAACAGCGTAGAAAGCAGTGAATAGCGGCTGTGAAGCGGGACAAGTGGACACCTTCGGCGACGGATCGGCTCTGCGGCCAGCATTTCATCTCAGGTAAAAATTAGCGCTTCTTGTTCGGTTCTTCATCTGCATGATTCCTGTCTAGTTGCGCGCAAAGCCGCAGGCCTCAATGCCTGCGACATTTTCGTGCTCCTTGGCGCACTGAACGCCCTACACAGCACAAGCAGTGGGTATCTGTGTATCCGTCGGGTGCTGCCAAGTGCTATCCGCTGTTTATGAACGCAGGGAGGCCGTCGTCAGATTCACGCCACCCGGACTTCGTGCCAAGCATCTTTGCGCACAGAAAGAAGGATAGAAGAGCTGTAGCGGGTCGTCTGCAGCGTGCAGCACAGCGAGCCGCCGAATGGGATTTTGCTGAAGCAGCGTGGGACTCTGCAAGCAGTACGATACGTTGTTTCTCCTGTGTTGCGACTTTCGCAGGCTGCAGCAAATTACTTTTTTCAGCAGCGGTGTAGAAATGCCTAGAAAGCAATGAAACATCGCTACCCAAGTCATGTCGTGCCATTTTCCAAACTGCATAATTTTTTTCATTCCAGGTTGTACAGAACGTGATGAAACTTCACCAGATTCGTCTGCCGAAGTTTCTTTGGAGTCCGGTGACATCGACACGAGTGTGGTCTGCTCCACGCACGATGATAGTCCAGGTATGGTGTAGACAAGTAAAATTAGGTCCACACTTCACACAGGCAAGAGCTGATGAATGGTGCATATGAAGCAAGCAGCTACACAACAGAGCTTTCAGCAGCCTTCGTCAGATGTTGACGCCAGTATGACTGCAGTGAATAGCAGTTGTGAGGATCATTTTTGGTTTTCTTGTAGCCATCATATATTACTTTTTTGCGCTCAGGGAAGTGCTAGTAAGAGGCTGTGACATCATAAAAAACATCCAATTTTCACAAGACTCTCTCATTGATTATTACTATTTGTTGTAGGTGACCTCCCATCACGTGCCGTACCAGTTGTTGCTGTGCCATGTTATATCTGCAGTGAGTAAATGACCATTCGAGTTCTTTCATTGAAGCCTCTTGAGTAAACTGAACAAACCTTTCTTTTATCAGAGGAACAGTATGCCATGTTGGAGGTGGAAATCAAGAGGCTGGAGAAAGAAAACGACAGGCTGCAGAGGGACAATAAAGTTCTGAAAGCTGCGGTAAAGGGTGGACAACATAATAGAACTTGTGACCAAGCAGCTCCGTTCTCGGCCCGGGCTTTAACAGAGCAGTGTGTTCGGTTGTACACAGGTTTGCCTAATATTGCAAGATTTCTGTATATTGTTACACTGGTGCAAACAGTTGGCATATATGTACCAAGCAGGTGTAAGCTTGCTGATGTGGTGCTCATCATCCTGATGAAGCTGCGGTTGGCACTGCTCAATGCTGACCTTGGCTTTAGGTTTTGCCTGTCGGAAACAACAGTGGGCAGAGTGATGGCCAAGAAAATTCCATTATTGTCAGCACAGCTCAAGCGCTTTATTGTGTGGCCATCAAAGGAAGATGCCAAAAGGAATATGCCTATGGTGATGCAGAGAAAGTACCCAGGTTGCATTGCAATAATTGATTGTGCTGAGAGTAGAATCCAGAGACCTCTGGGCTTCTCGTCACGATCCTAAACGTATTCCCACTACAAAGGATCAAACACTATCAAATGTCTGGTCGCAATTACGCCATGTGGCTCAATCAGCTTTCTTTCGAAGTGCTGGGCTGGGCGATCCTCGGACAAAGTCATTGTAACCAAGTGCGGCTTTATCGAGCGCTTGGAGGCAGGTGACATAGTCTTGGCTGACAGAGGCTTTTTAGCCAAGGAGGATGTGGCAAGGCAGGGGGCTCAGTTGGTTGTTCCGCCGTTCACAAGAGGGAAAGGGCAGCTGTCTGCTAAGGAAACTGAAGAGGCACGGCAGATTTCTAAAGTACGGATACATGTGGAACGTGCAATTGGCCGCATGAAAGTGTTTCATATACTGAGAAACAGAATGCCAATCACACTTGTCAAGTATGCAACTGAAATAACGATCATTTGCCCAGCCATCACAAACATGAATCCACGATTGGCATAAGTGAATATTTTCTTTGTACTCCTGACGTCAGGTTAGCTTCCCTAAAATTGGTGAAATATGCTGATCAAATTACTCTAGTGGTATGCTACAGTGAAGTGAAAAATTCCTGCAGAACAGTAGTAGTGATAGTGGCACGTCGTTTGTAACATTATGATGCAACAACTTTGCTGTGAGGGACATTTTGGAGGACATAAATGCAGCGTAATATAAAATTCACAAGAAAGCACACGATGCACTAGGATAGATGCTTCCTTTACATCACTGTAATGTGGCCTCTCTAGTGAATGTAATTTATCTTGCCAAGAACTGTGAATTGTGGGGTTTAGCGTCCGGAAGTGACAAAATGGCCATGAGGGACTCAGTAGTGGATGAGTCCAGATTAAGTTAGACCATCAGGTGTTCTTTAATGCGAGTTATAACGTGGCCAGCAAAGTGGTGCTTTGCCTCCATCAAAATAGTGCTGCCGCAGTGATGCTTAACTCGCCAACCTTGGAATCAGTGGCCAAAGCCACTGTGTCACGTATATTTATGCTGGAATTATGTCAGACAATTCAAACTGACTAGCCCAAATATTTGTCTTGCAATGTGAAGGACTGTGATCGGTCTTGGCATCCTTTGGCGGGAATTAGATATATAAATTCATGGGCCTTTGTAATTCAACTCCGTCGAGATTTTTCCACCTAAGCAGCTTGTACTGAACTCTCATCCTTCAGGTCAGCAGCGCATCTGACTGTCTGCACAACCATGCTAGGTCCTGCTGAAGACACACGTGCTGTAATATGTTTGTATTGTCTACTTTGCTTTGTCTGCTGTTATTTTCATCTTGTCTATGTATGGCCTCTTGGGTCCTGTGCTCCTCATTGCTTTTATAGAAATGTGCATTTCTGCTTGCTTGTCATGAGAATAGTATTTTGCTGTTGTAAACGACTGTCCATGTTTAAACTGTTGTATTTTCTGGTAGAATCTTTTGTAGACATGTTTTTCATTGTAGAAAAATTGTTATTTATTTATTTATTTATTTATTTATTTATTTATTTATTTATTTATTTATTTATTTATTTATTTATTCATTCATTCATTCATTCATTCAATCCTGCCAGCCAGAGTGGTGCAGGTATACGTCATTGTACATGGCAATGCATCAAATATAAGAAAGAAGCGAGCATAGAATGAGCAGACACCAACACACTGCATTTCCTAAAAAAATAGGCGTAAAACAAACCCGGACATTATAGCGGGATATATACGTATATAACTACAGATACCACTCAATACGTGTAAGTACCATCCTTTCCAGTAGTTTAACAACGCAGCTAGCCAGAACAATTGGACGGTATGATGTCGGGTCAAGTGGCGATTTCCCTGGTTTCAGGAGCGGAACTGGACGACTGGACTTCCACTTGTCTGGAACTGTGCCCTCATTCCATGATTTGTTGTAATACTCCAAAAGTACACGCCTAGCTTCTTGTCCAAGGTTTTCAAGTGCCGAGTATGGTACACAGTCGGGTCCCGGCAGTGATGACCGTCTGCAACAAGCCAGCGCGGCATCAAGTTCCACCCGAGAATCCTCAGAAGCGGGAGCGTCGCTGCAATGCAGCGTTGCGGATGGGGTGGATGGCCCTGCTACCCTAGCGCAGACATCCTCAGCTACCTCGACCTCGCCACGTCGTTGGTAGAGTGCGAGAGACTTGAAAGGGTGCAGCTGGTGTGGGGATGTTCGGAGGCCACGAACGACATTCCAGATGTTTGACAAAGGTTTCCATGGATCAAGTGTTTCACAGAATGACCTCCAACGTTGCGCCTGGGGGGCTTGAATTCTGCGCTGAATTTTCTTTTGCATGGGCCTCACATCTCTGAGATCAAGGCTCGAGATTACTCCAACTTACTCCAGAAGAGCTGGTAGTACATATGCTTCCCAAGCTGAACGAGCTTTCTGTAGCAGAGGCCTAAAGAACTCTGCAATATATTTCACTTCAGTTATTGACATTTCGTGTGGCAGCCAAACAATGAAGTCCGCATTGTCTTTCCTGCACACGTGCAACTGAGTCTGCACCTGTGTATAATATGGATGCTTCTCAATAAGATGACCTTGGTCGTTAAGGTATGGAGCTTCTAGCACGCTGTGGTTAGGCTCCCTCAAAGACCACGGGCACTTAATTTCGACGAGTTTCACTCCATGGCAAGAGCAGCTCCACAGCCCATCAGGTGTTGCGCCTGGGAAAGGGGCCTGAAGGGAAACAGTGTGTGGCAATGAAAAATGTTGAACCGAAGAACAGAACTGGAAATTTAATTCAAGACAACAGTTCGTATTTTTTGCACACTTCACAAAAGATGGTATAATTTGATGCAACTCGAGAAAAAAAAACAAATGCATTTTTAAGGAGGCCCTCAAACCACTGGCATTGACAGACTATCATGATGTGGTTGATCAGCCTCCTACCTGCTGGCGTGGTGGATGGACTGTGTCATCATGACACTCGATGCTGCAGGTTGAAAGGCCTTCTTTCAGGGCCATTACCCGCTTTCTTCTTGAGCAGTATCAGTGTATGAAACTAATTCATTGTTAACTATGTGAAAAATGAGGACAGCAGATGCTATCCGTATTAAGCTCCACACAGCTTGTGCTGCAGTAGCTAAACAAACAGCCAACACAAGCAATCTTTTTCGCTACACAATCGGCCCAAACTACGACAAACTTTACACATGAAACCTTGGATTTGTGCAATGAAATGCTTTCAGATTATTGCAGATCATAAAACATTGGCTAACCTTCTAAATAGTGATAAGACAAAATGCACATGCATTTAATGCTTGATGTCATGCTGAATATCTTTAAACCATACATCTGGGTCAATGACAAAGCCAATTTCGTGCAGTTCAAAATTGGTGTGGCACGTCTTCATATGGTCAAAGTATTGCTCCTTTGCAGTCCTTTCGTTATCCTTGCCCCATCTGACAGATTCCACTTTAAGGCGTGGTCGCCGTTGCAGAACACTGTCGAGAAACCCGGTCACAAATTCTGGTTTCAGTGTCGAGACCTGGTGCAAAAAGAATGACACATGAACAGGTAAAACACCGTATCATAAAAACAAACTACTTGTTTGTTGATGATCATGTTTAAGAAAGTGCGGGGGAAAAATTGGATGGAGGCAGAAGAGGAATTTGATCGTTTCCATGCAGCTTTTTTCCTCGAGTTATTAAAGAGTGGGATGTGCTGTTTGACTCCATCAAGAGAAATTATTCCCTCAGTGCCTTTATTGAAAGCCTTGAATCATTTATATATCATTGTGCACCTGAACATTAGTACAGTTGTGCCTGAACTTATTCTTACCCTTTTCTTGTTGGTTCAGCTCGGTCTGGTTTTTGGGTCCAGTGCAGTTGTTGCAGTGCAGTATTTTGTGTTGGGTTGTTTTATTTGCTGAATTTCACTCTGAAAGTGCAGTTATTAAGATTTTTCTATTCCTGCAGTACTCAGCGAAGGCTGGCAGTATCAATAAATGATATTAAATCTCAGTGCTACCAGCAAGTATTCATTCCCTGGGAACAGCTGTAAGCTCACATGAGAGAAAGAGCATGAGCAAAGTGCAGCACTAGAACCAAATTGCACACTATCATATGCAATTTCCTTGCCAAGCAGAGCAGCAGGTGGTTCACTCACACATTATGCATCTTTTTTGAGGAGTGCAAGGACTTTCATAATTGCACACTTGTTCTTGTCCCAAAGTTTAAAACAGCAGTAAAGCCATGGGAAAAAGGAGTGCTGAACATGAGCACATAGTCATTGAAGGCATTGAGGACAACTGCATTATATTTTGGTTCTTGGTAAATGCGAATCTTTGGCTCTTTTTACCTACTGCAATGCATGTCTGGCAGCAAAAGGCACATTTATTGCTGACGAATTGCACTAAAATTTTCCCGGCACTCGATTCAAACTCGTGACATCTGCACAGAAAAGGACTCTGTGATCACAGTTCGGTGGTTGAATTTTGATGGAGGCGAAATTCTAGAGGCCCGTGTACTGTGCAATGTAAGTGTACATTAAAGAATCCCAGGTGGTCTAAATTTCCGGAGCCCTTCACTACAGCGTCCCTCATAGCCTGAGTCGCTTTGAGATGTTAAATCCCCGCAAACCAAACCAAACCAGTTATGAAGTGAACAGTGGTGAAGCCTAGCCTCTGGAATCGGCACCTAGAAAACTAAGTGCTGCAGGTTATCTGCAAAATAGGCTGGCGATGGTGACACATGTATCTCATTAGCCGACCTTCTCTAGCTCAAAACTCTTGCGTTTATGGTCAAAGCATCATCTTTGTCGTTACAATGCGGTAATCTATTAATAAAAGCCAACATCAATTTGTGCTCAGCGTCTCCTTCGCATCTTGTATTCCATATACAGGAATAGGTAGGTCAGCTCGAAATACTGCTTCTTACATGGCCTTAAAACATCACACAGTATGCGTTTGCATCATTCTGTGAATTATTTGGCATGCTTGATGCTACACTTAACCTTGTCCAACCATCCATCTTCAACCATTTTTCTGCACGCAAGTCCCTAATTATGATGGGAGCCAAGGACCTTTCGCAACAGTTCCATTCTAAACTTCATCTGCCTCAAAAAGTGTGGAAGAGAGGTATTACTGATGTCTCTGTCTCCTCGAATGAGCCTTTTCACCAAGTGGCTGTTGTCAAATTTTCAAGAAGATTCTCTGACAGTTTGCATGAGTAACTCTTTCATTGCCTTTGTTTTTAACGTCTTCTGAAATGACAAGTATAACTGTCAACTTTAAAATTCACCAATCAGAAACTTTACATTGCAACAGCGATTAGGATAGTCCTCTTCAACTCTTAATAGTATAAATCGAACCAGCATACCCTGCTCATGGTAGTCGCAGTGATTCTTTCATAGCGTGCTGCATACCAGATTGGCGATTCCGATGAAAGCCGAGTGCTTTTTTCTATCCTTTCAACTTCACTTAGTGGAAGGAACATGTCATCTAGGAATGTCTCCCTTGTGCTGCGGCTTTTACGTGCATTTCTAGAAAATAACACTGAATGCTGCTCGTGTCGCAGCCAACACCCAGAACCCATAAATAACACTGAATATTGCTCGTGTCGCAGCCAACACCCAGCATCACTGTTATAGAACTTTGAAAAATAATACATTAGAGCTGCAATTCTGGTACAATTAACATAAGTAGGAATGTTTCCATGCACAGCAGTAAGTGACAGATCATTAAGTAGAGAAAGCAATGCTAGATTCACACAAAACAATGAACGTATATCCCAGCCAACTGTCTCCCACACATTAGACAGCTCATTTCATGATGTCTAGTTTCCTGGGTGTACTTGAATTTAGAAAACTGTACCTAAGAATTGTGTACATCTCATCCTCGGAGGCTGAATCTGTTTCCTCAGGGTCATGCTTGGGAATGCTCCGCAGAACAACTGCTTTCGGGTTCACACGTTTCAGAGCTTCCAATTTCTCCCGTTCACTGCTGTTGTATTTTGCGGATGTGTGGCAAGGTTGTGTCTTCAGCTTCTTGGACCTTTTTCCTGGCCTTCCAAGTTCAACTTGATCTATGGGCATCATTGTGTCCTGCATGCAAAGCAAACAGAATTTTGTCACTTATTTTCATGCTTAGGTCCCTGCTAATAATGGTTCTTCAATAATTACTGAAGGTAACCTTTTTGGACGTTGCAGAGCTCCAGGCACATGGCCGAGATATACATGATCTCTCTGCCTCCATACGAGCTGTTGCCTCAAGGGCAAACAAAACAGCAGCCACGTGGCTACACACTTCACTTAGCCTGAAAACGGTCATGAAAATTGTAATGGATGCTTTGAACATAACTTACAAGGGGCATATAAGCCATAAATTATTTATATTTCTTTCTCACCTACCCAGCTTTGCACTGACAATGAGCTGCCAGGACGTGTCCCGACAGATTGTCTACACAAACCCAGGCATCGCGGCCTTTTCCTGCTGCTGCCTGCGATGGCGTCACTTCCGCTCGCACCAGGCACACTTTCCTCGTGCGTGGCGCCCAGTAGCGGCATCTCCGAACAAACCCTGAAATATTCAGTCATGCCCACCATGTCATCTATGGGTCTCTGATAGAATCCAGGTGTTGTAAACCAGAGGAGTGAGAACTGCTTTTTCTTTACATTTACTGCATGACACTAGACATTACCTCTACCTTAAGTGGTAATGGATATGCTAACTTCTGAGATCAAGTGCTCCTTGAAAAACAAACTGCAGGCACGTTATTTTGCCTTCTTGGGCTGAGAGTTTTCTCAGAAGGTGGCGTGCGCATTTCTGCAAGCTGTATGGTACCGTGAAGAATGCGAAATATGCTAAGCAGCTGCTGGGCCAGCCGGCTATTGCAAGCAACAACAAAAAACCTACATAGTGCATGAGACTCCGTAATACAAACAAGCTGCTGATCTACTGCTGAAAAAAAGGCTGGAGATATATGGTTAAAAAGGGCTCAAAGTGCGCAATGCATGAAGAGGCAAAGTAGCAACGTTGGTTTGATAATTATTTCGTATCTAGGCCCAAGGAACATTTGAAAACAGTTCTTGTTGCCATGCACAGTTCAAAGCACATGTGGAACCAAGGTGCGCATGCAGATGCAGTGCCTCAAGCACACTGAACATAAACAATAGCAAAATAAGACGAAATTTTGCAGGCATCGCAGCTGTGTCCTCAGGACTTAAGCAATGGTTCTGAGAACCCAAAAAAGCAACCACCACCAGTGCATAAAAGTGCATGAGCAGCGCATGAATAAGTGCAATGCACCAAGGTAATATGTGCCGTGCCACCAGTCCGTCCTCATACCAAGCAAATACCGTCCCAAAAGGCACTCTGATCATGCAAAAGAAATGCCTTTAAATCATAATTCGGAAAGAACAAGCTGAGTGACTAAACATTCAAAGCAGCAGAGTGCACTTCTGTTTGAAGCTCAGGCGAACGGCTACATGTTAATGCAGCTTTCCAAGCATCAAGTGGATAATGAAAAGTGCATTTTTACGGACCTGAATGCATTACCGGTGGAGCGAGACCTCCACTCGTTCCACAAGTATCTGTTTCAGGAAACAGAACAAAGCGAGCTCTTATCCATAAAGTTCACTGCTCAGATGATAGTTACAAAATATAGTAATCATACTTGCCTGATTCAAAGTAATTGTAAGCATCAAGTGACGTAATTTTCGACGTTCTCGGTGGTGAACTGGCTTGGTGAATACAGGAGGCACACCACAAGGTTTGTCATTTGAAAGTGTGGGCGCAGCTGCTTCACGTCGTAGCCTTTCTTCCACTCGGACTCCGGTATGCTGTATGGGTCCGGCAGTTGCGATCCGTACACGGCCAATTTCTGCACAGACCTTGCTTTTTCCTCCTGGCTCAAGCCGTCGATATATTCGCCCATCGTAACTGCGCCGTTGTTTGCTACCACGTGCTTGCTGCCGAGAACCGCAGAATGATACAGATGCACAGCTCCGCTTACTTTATACGCCCGATGAGAGCGTTGAAATTGCAACACAACTGCTTTCCAGGCATAAACAAGAATGTTCCCGTACTCAAGCGAAACGCACGCGTCGAAATGCTCGGACAAATCTGCAGAGTACACAATAAAATGCCCGCACACGACTTTTTTCTACGTGCAGAGTCGCTTGTCGCTGGAAGGGCAGTGTAGGCGGTCTGCTCTTTCTGCCTACACCCGTGTCGCTGCCGACGGCAGCGCCACCTTTGTTTACAAGCATGACGTTTGTCTATAACTCGCCAGCATTTGTTTTTGATATTCAAGATTAAAAAATAATGGCGACAGTTTGCAAATTTGTGTCGCGTTTTGAACCACTTTCCCCTAAGCGTGATAGAAGTTTTAATCACATGCACTACCAAGCGGTATCACTGTCTTTGAAGAGACCGGTGTTGCGTAACAACCGCTTGACCAATCAGAAAACTTAGATAACGGAAGTGCCGCTACAAAAAAAAAACGTATTACTCGTGCACATAATCTTTTCGTCCTGTGCATGCCTATCTTTCCCCTGTCCTTTTCTGTTTTCCACAGCAGCGCGAAAAGATTCCATGATGGCACACCGCCTAGCCGCAGCCTTTGCTCTGAATCAGGAAATATGATACTTGACGACTAATGCGTCACCGCACAAGTAGCGTTATGAAAGCCATAATGAAGGGCGAAAATACGCCTCAAATGAAATTGACGAGCACGGAACGGCAGGGACCAAATGAGAGCAAGTCGTTTTGTAAATAATTCCACTCAGAAGAAATGTCTGAGGTCATTTCGTTGAGTTTTTTACACACGCACGAAAAAAAATGACAGTTTAGAATCGAGGCAAAAAAAAACTTAAAAGAGGCTTGACGACGCCCGGACATTGTTTACAAGGAACGGCAAAAATGCATGTCAGGTGAAAGAACGACGCATTGCTTCCAAATGGGAAGCAAACAGCCAACACGCCGTCCTTACTTCAAATGCAAAAGCTAATAATTAGGTCTAATTACCCTTTAATAAATAAAGGCGAGGTTATGAGTAATTAAGAACACTGGGCAGAGTTTAGCTGATCACTTCACGCCCACTATTCTCATTTGTGAATGGTACCTACCTGTAGCCTTTCATTTCTATCTCATGTAAGACAGTTCACAGTGCTAAACCTGCGAGAAGAACGAGACACAGGTCATTCATGTTAAAGATGATAAATAATAATAATACCTCTATTGAGCCCTCACGGAAACAACTACAGAAAAACGGGCCCATCTTAGGAAATGGGGGCTTGTGTGAGATGGTCCGGAATCGTAAGCTAAGCGATGTGGTTACAGTATACATGTGGAATTTGGATACCCACAATGCAGGAGAAACAGCAACAATATCAGCAATAACTGTAATAACAGTAATACAAGCAGAACAGGTTTCACCCGGCATCGAAAATATAAAGTACTAGTAGCAAGCATCCGGGAATCCATAACCAAACAGTGACAAACCAGAGATGTATACATATATTTGTATTATACCATGTCTAATAAACGCTTCACCTTAGACCATGAGTCCACAGAAAAATAGTCATCTGGCAAATTATTAAATACCTTTGGGACAAACACGCAACGTCTTGCTGCTCCATATCTAGTCGACAAACGCGGCACAACAAAGCGCATTTCTTCGCTCTGCTGGCGCGGCGAAACGGGCGGATGCTTGAATTCATCCGCCCAGAAATGGTGCAGCACGACCGCAGAAGTGAATAAAGCCCCTCATTTCTGCCGCAAGGCTAGGCCTATTTTATGCAGAAATAAAGACGTATAAAAAAAAGATTGAAAAGAAGGAAAACGAAGTTCATGAAAAATTTCTCTGTTCGATAGTTCGATAATGCGACGTGATCGTAAATCACACTTATTAATATATTTTTAAATGTTATAAAAACGGTCTTGCTAGCTTCCGAAGCAGAAACCGAAAATTGTTATACTTTACCTTAAAAAGCTGTATGCAAGAGAATGAACTTTCATCTTTTAAAGTGGAACGGTCCGAAGCATTTAACATTAAAAAAATAAACACACAACTGACCTAGGTTTTGAGCAGACATGCCCCCCATGATTTTGCCATGAGAATTCACGATCAAAATGAATGCCGAGGTACTTAAATGTGCTCGTATATTCGAGAGGAGGACCCCCACAGGATATGCAGTTTTGGCGATGAAGAAACGCAGGAAGGACCGTGGCTCCATTCTGCAGCAGGATTTTCAGGCATATAATTTTATTCTTGTTTTGATTGAGGATAAGGGGGTTTTTACAAAACCAAAACATAACTTCGTGCACTGATTGCTGTAGATGTTCAACTGCCGTTTTATGATGAACATGCTTTCTAAACAGGACCAAGTCATCCGCGCACTGGAACACTTTATCGTTTAGGATTACTGAAGCGAAGTCGTTGTCAAATATTTTGAACAGAATATGGGGTAAAATTGATCTTTGAGAGGCACCGGTACCAAAACATAATTTGCTTTTAGTATATTCGGTGCCTATAACAACTATTTGTGATCTGTTGGTAAAATAGTTTTGAAGTACAACGTAGAAAAGGCTTCTGAAACCGATAAGGTATACCTTGCCAAGCAATATGTCGTGGCAAACTGTATCAAATGCTTCCGCTATATCAAGGAACAAAGCACAGCTAAAAAGATTGCGTTCAAAGCAGAATAAAAATCATCTGCAATTTCTTCCAGGGACGCAGTTGTGCGCCTTCCTCGCACGAAGCCAAGCTTGCTGTCAGACAGAACTGAAAACTTGTGAATTAAAGAAATCAAGCTCCAGTAAAAATTTTAGTCTGTGATGTGAGCCCTTTGTAAAAGCTCTACCTCTTGGACAGCTCGACTCGGCCATACACACCGAGCTGCAAACTATGGCATCCAAACATTGGGTCGTGTTTACAAATGACGGTATATATACTATGTGTTTCAGGGAAGACTTTAAGCAATTCTCAAAAATAGGTTTTGGAGGTAAAAATATGGCTTTTTCAGCATAGTATTGCCAGTGTTGGCAGACACCAGAAAACCGGCGACTCGTCTTCAGTAGTAAGCTGGTTAGATAATTTGTAATAATTACCTTTTTAACAGTTAGAACTAGGCGCCTAGAGCCAAGTAGTTATTTGTAGCCGGGGTTAGTAATAGTCACATTAGTTTGTGGAATTTTGTGGCTCGGCAAAATATGGGTTTCTGATTAGTTAAGTCCGCGGTGGCTGAGTGCTTAGGGCTCTCGGCTACTGATCCGGAGTACCCAGATTCGAACTCGACCGCGGCGGCAGCGTTTCGATCGAGGCGAAACGCAAAGGCGCCCGTGTGCTGTGCGATGTCAGTGCACGCCGAAAATCCCCAGGTGGTCGAAATCGTTGCGGAGCCCTCCACTACGGCGCCTCTTTCTTCCTTTCATCTTCCACTCCCTCCTTTATACCTTAGGGCGGGGTTTAGGTGCCCGCCGCGGTGCGAGACAGATACTGCGCCACATTTCCTTTCCCCAAAAATCAATTTTCATTCTTTAGTTAAGTGCACTGCAAAGAATGCTTTGCCAGCATGCTTTTGGTTGGTCAGTCGGTCGGTCGGTCGGTCGGTCGGTCGGTTCATGGCGGTTTAACGTCCCAAAGCGACTCAGGCTATGAGGGACGCCGTAGTGAAGGGCTCCGCGAATTTCGACCACCTGGGGTTCTTTAATGTACACTGACATCGCACAGCACACGGGCCTCTATAATTTCGCCTCCATCGAAATTTGACCGCCGCGGCAGGGGATTGAGCCCCCCTCTTTCGGGCCAGCAGCCGAGCGCCGTAACCACTCAGCCACCGCGGCGGCTCCAGCATGCTTTTCGAAAGAGCGTGTATTTTGGCACGATGTAGGCAAAATTTGTTGGTCCAGAGCGCCGAGGAGGTCTGTAAAAAAATATGACGGGTTCCGGTACGAGGTTGTTTCCAGGGTTATATTTTTGAAACAAAGGGAATTTAGCAGACGTGACAGTATATTTTGACATTTTTGGCTGCCATATCTTTTTCTGTGGGCTTTAAAAGACATTTATCAACGTTTTCTTGTGTTGTGTACTTTGTAGCTTCATTCAATGTTGTTCAGTTCATGAAGAAACGTTTTAAAGCATGGCATAAACAAAAATTATATTGTTTGGGGATCGGAAGTATTATATATTTTGGAAATAATGCTTGCGTATGCAACGTTCTAGGAACGTGTTCAGTCATTGTTAAAAACTTTTCTTCAAGATGTTCAACTTTGTGGTTTTCTTCTGACGTTTTCCCCAAACTAAATTACTGTAATTGAAGTAAGAACTAAACAACGAATTATATAATGCCAGGATTACATTTTGCGGATGAAGCTAACGTTATAAAAAATGAAAACAATAATTCCCGACAATTTGCTGCCAATAAGCGAGATATGATCGTCCAAGGACGTTTTCTCATTGAATAAAACACCCAGTGTTTTAAATGTGGCTAATATATATTTAAATGAACACTATTGAAGAAAATAGCTTTTGCAAGTGGCCGGCATAAAGCTTTCCACACGTCATGGGAATAGCACCGACCACTCCTGCAGAACATTTGACGAGGTGAGTTTCATTTTTTATCTGGCCATGGTATATGAGGAGCGCAAAAACGGCACAAGGGACAAAGAAAGACGGACAACACAGGCGCTAACTTCCGACTGAAAGAAACCTAGGCGACCAAGACGAACGTGGACCGTGAGGGGAACCCTTCGCATGCGCTCGGAAAGATAAAGAAAACCAGGTGAACGAGGAACAACGGACAAGCACGACTCAGTTAATCTTTAAGAAGGCCAGCTCTCTTTTCGACAGGGAGATAGACGGCTTGCTGACACATTTGTCTTGCAGGGCAGCGATGCGAGCTGCTTCTATAACCTCGCGAGTTAACTGATCCCGGTGTCTGGCGAAGATCGAGCACTTGTCCAGATATGGCACACAACCACATTCCTTGCAGTGTAAAGCCAGATTGCTGCCAGTAAGTGTTCTCAAATTATTATTGTGCTCGCGAAGTCTCTCATTTAAGCACCGACCAGACTGACCAACATACCGCTTGCCACAAGAGAGAGGGATGTCGTAAACAATGCCTTCAGTGCATTTCACGAATTTCTCTCTGTGCTTAATGGTGCACTGCATCTTTTGGGGACGTTCATCAGCGGGCAAAGTTTTTTTGGATAGCGCTATTAGTTTGTCAGGGGCAGAAAAAACGACACGAACATTAGCTTTTGTTCCAATTTTCTTGAGGTCATGGGACAGGCAATGCATGTAAGGAATAACAGCAATTTTCTCCTTTCTTTCTGAGGGCCCGGACGGTAGTAAACTTTCCTGGCGCTTCTTCTTCAGTATTCGTTCGGCGACAGAAACACAAATATCAGCTGGGTAGCCTGCTTCATGGAACCTTGCGATTTGTTCGTGTAAGCTCTCGCTTATGAGATGGGGGCATGACTTTTCTAGAGCGTTGTTCAAGCATAAATTAATAATGCCTCTTTTAACGAGTTTTGAATGGGCAGAAGTGTAGGGAATTAAAGGTTTGTTGGCTCGAGGTGAATAGCTCCAACACACGTGGTTTTCTAGGAATTTAAACCGGATATCAAGGAAGCGAATTTCGTTGTTAGTAGGCATTTCGTTAGTCAATAGCAGCGGTGAAAAACACTGTTGTACATTAGCTAAAATACCGGATGCAACCTACTCTAAGGGCGATGGCGTACACTCAACCAGAAAAAGGAAATCGTCAACAAAACGGAAAATCCGGACTACATGAGGGCTGTCAAGCCTCTCTTGGAGACTCCTGTCAGGATGAGCCAAATACAGGTCACTAAGTACAGGGGCCAGACAAGACCCAATGCATATTCCCTGTTTTTCAATGTGAGAATCGCCTTGCCAGTTAATGAAAGTGGAGCGGAGATAAAAATTTAGCAATTCTAAAAAGCCGCTGACGGACAGACAGGATTCATTCTGAAATGACACCGCGCCAAAATGATGGATGGAATCCTCAACTATTGTAAGCAGGTTGTGATGGGGCAATGAGTAATACAAATCTTTTATGTCAATTGAGAAACCAAGGAGGCTCTTGTCAGAAAGCGATCTCACAGCACATAACACTTCGGTTGAACTACGTACTAGAAATGGGTCATTAATCGTCAACAAGTTTAGTTTTTCTTTTAGAAAAACAGCGATTGACTTTAGCCAAGTGTCCTGTTCCAATATGATTACCCTTAAGGGTACGCCAGTTTTATGCGTTTTTGCGCTAAAGAACACTTCTAGGAAGAGGCGCTTACTGTTTTCAATGCTACTGGCTACTCTTTTGAGATTGAGCTTGAGGCACAGTTTTTTGGCTTGCGCCTTAAGTTTGGGAAGTGAAACATTTCTTCCACGTTTAAACACTTCTGATTCGGCATAATTGGCTTTTTCGTTGAATACACCGTGGGGAAAGACTGCAAAACCGCCCTCTTTGTCAGAGGGGATGACGCAAAGAGATCGTTCAGCTAGGTAGGACACGACACGATCAACACTGACTTTTGAAGAGCGAGGCTTGCAGTACAATAGGACGTCGACGCCGTCGGAGGTACACCGGCCAGAGTCCTTTTTGTCGGCTTAACGAGATACACGTCGCACCATGGAAAGCAGCTCATGCGGAGTTTTCGAAGTCTCCCTTGAAAACTTGGGTCCAAGGGCCAACACCTGGCTGACGTACTCGGGGAGGATGACTCCTTCGGGGACACACACGCTTTTGCATTTTCTCGACCCCTTAGGTGGGCAGAGGGATCGAAGTTTCCTGAGTTGGAGTTGCCAGATGGCTTCAGTTGTTTGGTCCGCCAGCCGCAGATACGCTCGCAGCTGGTGAAGAGCGGCCCCAGGTTCCAGTGCCAGTTGGAGTTGCACGGCTAAGTTCTCCCTCAGGAGACGTGCATAGCGACGAAATTAAGATTTTACAATCTTGCATATTCTGCGCGAATGCCCAATGGATGGGTTGAGACCATTAAAGAGTACTCTGACGTCGTCAGGTAGAATACCGGAGCGGAGGCAAAAAGCAGCAGAACGTGCTTTGCACACAGTGGCAGCAATAAGAGACACGGTCGCACAAGGGCCTTGGGAAACATGTAGAAAAACGCCCGAAGAACTAGAAACATAATTCACAAGGGTGGGAACTTGGGCGAGTCGGTAACGATGATCCATGGTATATGGGGAGCGCAAAAACGGCACAAGGGGCAAAGAAAGACGGACAACACAGGCGCTAACTTCCGACTGAAAGAAACCTAGGCGACCAAGACGAACGTGGACCGTGAGGGGAACCAGGCGCATGCGCTCGGAAAGATACAGAAAACCAGGTGAACGAGGAACAACGGACAAGCACGACTCTGTTAATCTTTAAGAAGGCCAGCACTCTTTTCGACAGGGAGATAGACGGCTTGCTGACGCATTTGTCTTGCAGGGCAGCGATGCGAGCTGCTTCTATAATCTCGCGAGTTAACTGATCCCGGTGTCTGGCGACGATCGAGCACTTGTCCAGATATGGCACACAACCACATTCCTTACAGTGTAAAGCCAGATTGTTGCCAGTAAGTGTTCTCAAATTATTATTGTGCTCGCGAAGTCTCTCATTTAAGCACCGACCAGGCTGACCAACATACCACTTGCCACAAGAGAGAGGGATGTCGTAAACAATGCCTTCAGTGCATTTCACGAATTTCTGTCTGTGCTTAATGGTGCACTGCGTCTTTTGGGGACGTTTATCGGTGGGCAAAGTTTTTTTGGATAGCGCTATTAGTTTGTCAGGGGCAGAAAAAACGACACGAACATTAGCTATTATTCTAATTTTCTTGAGGTTATGGGACAGGCAATGGATGTAAGGAAACAGGAATTTTCTCCTTTCTTTCTGAGGGCCCGGACGGTAGTAGACTTTCCTGGCGCTTCTTCTTCAGCATTCGTTCGGCGACAGAAACACAAATATAAGCTGGGTCGTGCATGTCCGTTGTTCCTCGTTCACCCGGTTTTCTCTATCTTTCCGAGCGCATGCGCCTGGTTCCCCTCACGGTCCACGTTCGTCTTGGTCGCCTAGGTTCCTTTCAGTCGGAAGTTAGCGCCTGTGTTGTCCGTCTTTCCTTGTCCCTTGTGCCGTATTTGCGCTCCCCATATACCATGGATCATCGTTACCGACTCGCCCAAGTTTCCACCCTTGTGAATTTTTATCTGGCATTTACATTTTTTGGATGTGCAAATACGTGGGTACAACTTTCCCAACTTGTTGAGCGCCGAAACAACAAGAACACCATGCGTGTAGGCCACTCTCTTGAGGTTGTGCGAGGTCTTTCTTGTGCACGTATGGCACAGCGAAAGGATTTTGTCCTTCCGACAATCACCAGCTTCTAAGGCGAGAGCCTTTAATGGCTCATATTAGCGGCCATGACCTTCACCGGTCTCACGTCAAGTCCGGTCTCAAGTCATGTCACACTTATTACTAGATAAGAAAAAAATCCATGCGCACGGCGGGATTCGAGCCACCGTCCTTACGTTCCGCAGCCGAACGTGCTAACGACTAGGCTACTTCCCTCTAACGCATATGCTGTTTTGTGCCCACACTAATATATGTATAGCGTAAGGATGCTGGAGAGTGCGGAAAGGCATCGAATCAGATGGATGCCTCCCAAACACCCTCCAGAGTCTGCAGCATTTAATATTAACAAACAATTTTGCACTTCGTCAAAATCTTCACCCCACATCAGTGATGCAAGCGGGAACTCCGCGCTAAAAGCTTTCGCTTCACTGCACTTTAGGTCAACAAAGTGCCCTCCTGAATTTTTCTTTGTGTTCCAAGCTTCAGTTTTTGAAGATGGGTCTCAGAAAGAGCAACCAAAATCGAATAGGGGTACACTTCCGCCAGAAGTGGGCTTGTGTAATCTTGAAAGCTCTTTTGCATATGATGCGGACGCGAGGAGGACATCATGGACAAACATAATAGGTTTTAATTGCATTCGATCAATTTCTACACTTGTGGTATTGTTAACATCATGAAACACATAAAATACTGTGTTCTTCAATGAGATCCAGAAAAATGGTTTCACTGCTGACGGGGTTATTATTCAAGTCGTTGTGTACATGACATTGAAGAATAAAAAATATGTTTGCATTAGAGTCATCAGGATAAAACAACGTTATATCTTTTACCACATCATTAACGGTTTGGTTCTGGTTTTTGTGTGGGTTTAAAGCCCCAAAGCGACTCAGAGCATGAAGGACGCTGCAGTGAAGGTCTCCGGAAATTTCGACCACCTGGGTTTTTTAACGTGCACTCACATCGCAGACTAAACGGGAATCTAGCATTTCGCCTCCATCAAAATGCGATCGCCGAGGCCGGTATCGAACCTGCGTCTTTCGGGCCAGCAGTCCAGCGCCATAACCACTGAGCCACCACAGTATAAGCGGGTCACCGCTTTCAAAGGTCTGTGAACATAAATATTTAGGCATAATTCTAACATCGGAGCGCAGATGCGACGTACACATCGCTAATGGCACCTCCGCCGCCTTGTTACACTTGTTCTTCCTTAAAAGATGCTTACGCTTAGCCCCCAAAAGCACCAAGCTTTTTGCCTACACTACTTTTGTAAGAATAGTTTTAGAATATGCAAGCACTGTTTCGTTACCACAAACTCCAGCATCATTCTGAGATAGTGCAGCGAAAAGCAGTAACGTTCATTCATAACAAATAAAGACATACTGATTTCTCTACAGAACATGCAGCATCATCTGGCCTGCCATCACTGTCATCTAGGGCGTAGCAGTACCGTCTTAAGTTTTGTACCAGTACGCGACTTCAATATAGAGCGATCAAAAAAATTGGTGGGAACGCTTAAGTTCCGCCTTAACGGTACGACACGATAGCGCAATGAGTTAATTCCAATATATGCAGAAAGTCATTCTCTACTTTAAGTTCATAGATTCCTGGGAGTCCTCATACCCCTCCGCGAGCAGTGGTGCAGCAGTTAAGCTATGCATCATTGCCCTGCGATGTCAGGCGATTAAGGTTGCTCTTGCCGAGCAAACTCAAGCAACCAATCATTATTTTACTACCACCTGCCACGGTGCGCAGTTTGCTCACTATCCGGTGAGCAGCTTGTGATTAAACAGCAAGATCACGTGACAGGTGGCCCACCTGCCTCCTAGGTTGCTCTCTGGGGACCACCTGGCAAAGCCATGACCGCGATTTTTCGCTCACAACTCGAACAATGCCCACGCCCGATTTTCTGGAGAACAGGCCGTTAACTCGACCCGTTCTCCAGAAAATGCGTGTTATCGCGTTGTTGTTGTTGTTGTTGTTGCCTTGGTGACATGGCACGTTAAGGGCCGCTGTACAAATGTTTTCATTTTTCGCGCATACGCACGCCTCCTTGCGACCGTGCGCAAGGGCCCAACAATGGGGCCACGAACGCATTCGCCTGTGCGCACGAAGTTGGTCAACATCAACTTTTGGACGCACGAGAGGATGGTCGCATCACGCTATTGGCTGCTGTCCCGCGACGTGCCAGCGGTACCAGGCCGCGCCGCGCCTCCTCAACAAGATGGCCGCCCGCGAAACGGAGTGAGAAACCATGCCTAGTAGGTGGTAGCTGTGCCGAAAAACATAATATTGGCCGCATGCGACTATTACGAGTGTTGACAGCGACTTCGAGATTCACTGTGTGCAACAGCGGCAAGCAGCAGTTTCCCCCAAGTTGTTTTGTCGCCGCCTGCGCTCAGCTAACCGAGCGGAGCTCAATCCTACGCTGTCTACGCAAGACGTTACAGTGCCGCTTTCGCGAAGTGTTTATTTGGACCCGTTTGTGATAGTTAGAAGTCTTCTTTATTCGTGCGAGGATCATCACGAACAGCAGCGAGAATCAGCTCCCCAAGGTGTGAATTTCCTGTGCATACAGCAAGCTTCACAGTCTAGTGAGAGTGATTGCAGTCGGATCGAGTGCTTTTGCGTTCGTCAGTGATATCGCCCGCAAGTATAATTACGTTTGAAAAGCTTACTACGCACGGCTTGTTTTCCGAGTGCTGAAGTGAACTTAAAGCTGTACAGCAGATCCTGGTTCGGGTGCGCGCGTGCGTACTGAGTTTGAGTACAGCCGTGAGTGCAACGTGACGAAATGAGCTTCGAGGTATTCAGCTACTCGCATTCTTTGCAGCGGTTGCAGTGATCGCGAGCACAAGTCTTTGTGCTTCGGCGTAGCCATCACCGATATCGATTGTAGTTCGTGTGTACTGTGTTAGACAACCGCCGTGAGTGCGACGAGACCATTCTGAAACTTGTGTTTTGCGTATGCGAAACTACCTCGTCTGCACGGCCATTGGGCTGTTTTCTGCCAGAACTACAGAAGCGTCGGCAGCATTTTGCGGCATTGTGCTCCGTAAAGCGCAATTTGCGACTATGAGTGGCCGGATTACGACGGTATGCCGGCGACACTGTGAAATCTGTATGAAAACATCTGTTTGCATGGCAGCTCTCACATCTGGAGCGTCTCTTTTATTTCCTGCTGGCTGCGCGGGCCCATATCTGCAATCAATATTTGCATGGCAAATTGAATGCATCCAACTTCCCCTGCATGTGATCATGGTCTGAGCCAAAGCAATAGTGTTAAGTTTGCGTTGTAACATGTTATTCCCAGATCAGGAACACTTCTGCACAAACAGAAACCATTGTCACAACTCCTTCACCGGTGTTTCACCATCCACATGTCTCCAATATGTGCCGACTATTGCAGCTCTTTTTCTTTGGCATTTCATTTCATCTGATGCAAAAAAATAAGATCACAGCAGATGCTTACGCTTCTCAAAGCAAGCAACCCATATACAGTTGTGCCTTATTAATATTAACACTTTGGTTCCGGATCAGAACTGCACATACAGAGTTTTCCTCAAAGCGAATCTTGATTAAATATGAAAAGAAATTTCAGTAAACTGCTATGATTACAGTCTATTTTTTGCTTAGCAGCGTAGAGTGAATTTGGATTTTGGACAAATGCTTGCAATATTAAGTGGATTATCGTGGTTGCCTTGGCCATTGGTCAAATGCAGCGATCTCGAAATGCTCCGTGAGCCATGACAGTCGGAATAGAAACAGTACTCTTTGAGTCAGCACCTGATCCCATAGTTATTTTTGCTTTCACTACTCTGCTTTCACCGAGATGGCCAACAACTTGGCTTTATAGGTGTCGGACAGTTGTTAACCAGCGCTTCCTAAGTAGTTGTACCAGCTTGTGTGAGACACTTTAGAAGCATATGTCATCAGTGCACATGCACTCATGCATATGCTGCATTCATTTACTTGCGACTGCCTGAAATGAACATTATTTGCCTGCTGTTTGAAGGCGATGGTGGGCCTATGAGAATGTATTTGTCAGAAGTTTAGAATGCTTCCTAGATTTCCTTAGCCTTATTTGCTTTTGCTGCATTCCTAGATTTGTTTGCTTGAATGTAGATGCTTGTTTGCTCCTTCCACAATGCTCAGCTATAGATTTTTCGGAACACACATCTGTTCACATTTGTCCAATGGTCGTGACGGGACTATCTTTGTGCATTTTGCCAAGCCATGTTAACAAAGTTTATTTTGATTTTTCAGAATGTGCTATGCGTGATTCTACTGTGGTGGGCCCTGTAATGCTGACGTTGAGCCATTTCTGAAAGTCCTACAGTGCCAGTGCAGCCACTGACCTGTCGAGGCTGAGATCACATTTAGTTTCAAGCTATTTCCTCACTGCTTGGATTGTATTTGCAGATTTCCTGCTTTGTTTCTTTGATAAGCTCTCCTCGTTCCCGACATGCTTTAACTCGAGTAGTATTTTTTTCTTCTTGTCATGTGCTCTGTTTAAAAAACTTTAATTTAGTGTTGCAAGTAAAGATCTGTGAGATTATAACAAAATGGTTAAACTGTAAGCGAGCGGCTTAATTAATTAGTTTGTGCAGTGAACAAAGTGCGCCAGGAAATGAGTAGCCGAGCCTTTCAGTGTCACTGATTCTGACACAAGAAAGTGGAATGCTTTGTAAGTCAGAAAGTTCAAGCGGGGAGAGTCGGGATGCCTGGCAGTTCAAGGTTTAACAAAAACTGCACAGTATGCTGCAAGTGGTATGAGGGCAATTCCAGGGTGCAAGAGCCATATTATTCAGTCAGTATTGGCCGCTAAACACTTCTAACAGTCCTTGCGCTGTGTTATAGTGCTTTGTTATCACAGTTCAGACGTTCGCATTGCAGTCCATATTACACAACAAAAAAATATGCGGCTTCCAATGGGCTTTGTGCATTTAAGCCTGTCAGTTATACAAACAGCAAGTTCCATGTTAACCAGGCATGCATACTTTCATAAAATTTCATCCCCAGAAAAACAGTTCATAATTCAAGCCATCATATTACAAGGTGGATATTAACGAGGCATGGCTACATACAGGAGAATATGGTAAATTTATAGTTCTGATAATGTCACAAGCACCAAATTATTGCACCATTTCTATGACTAGCATGGGTTCCTAATCGGGAAAAACACTATATACTCTTGCACTGCTAAATTATTGTGGCCCATTAAATTGTTCCTTTCAAATCGGTACGTTTTTTGTAAGGCATTCTTGTGAAAGCCAACTTTTCGTTTTTCGAGACAAACACTTGCGCCTTATTCTCTTTGAGAAAGCATGCGATAAACTCCTTTATAGAATAATGCCTTGCATCGTACTGTTCTGAGCGGGATTTAAGTGATCTTAGCCAGCTAACAGCAGTTGGCCCATGCTAACTCTTGCTCATCCTGCATTTCTTTTTTTTTTAATCTCGAGCAACCCCCAAAGCTATCGTACTTGGCCATTCCCTTTTTCTTACATTGATTAATGGCCTTGCTTTCAATGTTTCATTCAAAAGGTCTTCATTGATTGCTATATGGTCTGCTGTCCCACTATCAATATCAACATTCCTGCCCTCCAGAACAACCGTCTGCGGGCTCGAGAATGGCCTATTTGCCAATGTTAATAGGACTGCATTAATAGTTTTTACTGTCAGCCATTCCCCTCTCCATTACGAGCTGATATGTGCATGTATTTCCTTTCTGCTTGTATCCTACCCTATGTCAAGCGAAGCAAGACAAAGACTTCCAATATGTGATGTGGTTAAAAAGCTAGATGCGTATGTTTACGCATGTGACTTTTATGTGCGTGTGTCATTTGATCCTTATCCTCATCTGAAATGGTCAACCAAGTATGTTATGGGGCCAGCATAAAGGGGTGTCTCCTTCTTATCTATAATAAAGCTAAATTTCACATACAGTGCTGTCGTCATGAATGGAGTCAGATTACAGCTGCAGTGATTTTCTTACATTGACGGCAGTGAAACGCATGGAAAGGCACAAACCTGTACTGAGTATTAATTTATTCATAAAGTTGCTGTTTTCCTTATAATATAAACACGAGTTTTCATGTAAGGCTCTAAAGAGTATTATCATTTCAAAGCATTATTTAGAAAAAAGAGGCCGCAAAACAAGACATTTGTTTTCCTATTATATGCAGCCCTTCTAGGATGGTTCAAATTCATATGAACTCCCTGTATGAAGCCGAAAAGTAGGCATAGCCTAGGCAAAGATCTTCAAGCAGCTTAGGTTAGCGACAAAGTCATTTTAACGTATGGTATGTGTAAAAGAGAACTTTTGCAGTTTGAAAACCAAACTGGCAATTAAATAAGCTTTACTTTGCAGAAGATGTTGCTAATAAGCAACAGCTAGCATGTTCCAAAATTTTATACATGGTAACTGGTGCAGACAATGCTACTTTCATCTGCTGTTTTGGGAACCAGAACCCCTGATACGATCCCTGATATTTTTTGCTCACGATAAAGTCTTAAACATTACTATAAATCTATATGAGTGGATATATATTGATGTATACCCTACACACAATCAAATGCTAATTTTTTTTTTCATTGTATTTTGAAACACCACAGCTTTCACCCTGTAAATATATTTCTACAAATTCGGCTTGACATAAGCACTATGCAGGGTCAGTGTATCCTGTTTCCCTGAATATATGAAGTATTCTTTCCCAGCCTCAACCAGGAGCCGTCCAGATGTAAGCCAGTTTACCAACTCCCACATCATGTTATGTTTACACTGAAGGTAAGAGGCGTGAATGGCCTTTTACTAAGTGCTGAGCAACTACTTTGTTTTCATTCACATGGGCTCTTTCAGATTTTTTGGAGTTGTACAGACAACATGCCGTCCTGTTTCTGCATGTGTCACCATTGACTGCCTCTCAACACAACTCTCCACGCTTGTTGCCACTGCTGCATTCCAGGTTGTGCAATACTTATCGCAATATGAGCTAAGGAATGACTGCTAAAAACAAACTCGTCGTCCGCTGTCACTGTGCAAAAAACAAGTCTGTGCGTTTCAGCGCAGTGATAGATGGCTTGGCCCCTTTGTCACCAATCTGTGCTATTTAAATTTTGGCTTTTCTAACGAACCCAATAACATTACAGAGAGATATAAGCCCTGTTGCACAGTCGCTGTTGTGTGAAATGAAGAACTGCTGCAGTTACAACTGATTTTACATATACCAAATTACTGGGAATGTCTTAATTTTCTCGTGTATTTGGGTTCGTATTCGACAGAAGTGTGCTAAAATATGGAATTTTTAATGCATGGGTATTTCAGACACAAACTTCTTATATGAAAGTCATGACAGTCATATGTGCGCAAGCGTGGTTTGATACTGAAGGGTATAAATGTGACCGTTACTGAAATAAAAGCAGTCGATAGTCCAGCGTCGTCCTGTGTTCCTGTTCTGTGTCTTCGTCAATTGCGCTCGTTTTCTTTCTACAGACTACACATGCCAAAACGATACCGTCAAGCATTCATTTTTCCCTTTAGCTATCCGCTAATGGAATCAACTCGATCCACCGATTACCAATGCGGACTCACTACCTTAACGTCAAGTTTAGAATATAACACGCATCAGTAATATGCTCATTGTCCGACATTACACCAGATGATTGCACAATCTGCACTTGTCATTTCTGGATACGTATTTTAATGCAATAGCGTTAAAGGCCCCGTTCAGCAGAAAGTCCGGTCTCAGCGTTGTTGGCGTTGCGACCGAAAAATTACGGCCTTAGCTCTGGCAGGTGGCGCCCAGAGAGCAGCCTAGGAAGCAAGTGGGCCCCCTAGCTTACGTGACCGTGCGGTGTCATCACAACCTGCCCACCGAATAGTGAGTAAACTGCCAACAGTGGCAGGTGGCAGTTATATTAATGGTTGGTCGCTCAGGAACAGCAACCAGGGCCGCACAGGGCTCACCGCTGGGAGCGCCTGTCATCACAGGGCAGTGGCACATCGTTTAATCGCCGCGCCACTGCGCTGGGATGGGTTGGAGGACTCCCAGTGATCTATTAACGTAAAATAGAGAATGACCTTCTGCATTACGGTAGTTGACCAATTTCGCTATCGTTCATACCCTTAAATCTCCCTTCCAATTTTTTTCTTTATTTTTGTACAGATGACCGCGGTAACTTTTTTGGTCATTTACTGTGTCGCTCCCCAACGCGCCGTCTCCCATCGACGAACTCACGGCCTTGAGCGACCCCGTTGACCCCGCGGTAAAAAGAAGCCCGACTCATCCTGTCGGCCTCTCCTCGTCTATGGGGTTAGTCTGGAGAGACATTCCACAGTGGTTATCTGCGGCCGCACCAGCTCGCGACCCCGCGGTAACAGGCGCCACTGGGACGCGCTGAACGCCGACGACAACGCTTCGTAGCAGCGGCGGCGGCGGTGTAGGGTGGTCTTGGGGCAACGACCCCGAATTCTTGGAGCTCTGGAGCATCGCGCAGGTCGCCGGTGCACGTGCAGCCGACCACGTGACTAGGCAACTTTGCGGCGACGTGGTATCTGCGGGGAGGGTGCGTGTAATAGAGATTGCTGGCCCGCTCCAAGGGAAAAGGGGAAAAGAGAAGAAGGGGACGTAGCGCTCCGCCCCAGGGCGTGGGAATGTGTGTGATTGGTGTCGTTTGTTTTGGAACGCTATTCAATCATGCGCTTAGGGGGAAATAGGGAGGGCGAAGTAAGTCTGCGAGTCCCAGCTTGCCTCTAAGTTGCCAGCAGTCACAGCAGTCACAGCCGGACCCTCTCTAGGGCACGGCGGGTGAGGGCGAAGAATACTGTAGTCGAGCAGCAGCTCATCAGACCGTCGCCCCTCCGACCGAGGCGAGCACGGCGGTTGAGAGCCGGGAGACGACTACGAGAGAAGTTTAACTGTTACCTTCTTTTTGTTGACTGGCAATAAGTTTAATAAATGTTTACATTCAGCCTACTCAAGATGTCCAAGACAATATCTCAATATTAGAAGGGCATCTAGAGAAAATCTGACCGGATCATTTACTAATAGCAGGCGACATTAACAGTAAAAATGTACTTTGAGGTGGGCAGATCAGATATGAAAGGTTCAATAAAGTCTTAGAGCTTATAACAAGGAATAATTTAGTCATACTTAATGATCTCCACTCTATTTCAACTTTAGAAACAGCAAATGGTCGCAGCTGGATCGATTTGACACTAAGTTCTTCAGTTACAGCCAGGCACTTCCCAGTTATAGCAGTCTGGGAAGTCTTTTATGGCATTCCCAGTAACAGCGTCAAGAACATGCCCTAGTAAAAGGCTAACCAAAATGGGCGAGTTCGAAGTTATTAGGGTCGTGAGTAAGGATAAATGGCAAAAGGCTAAGAGGTACGTACTGCGACAATCAGGTCACGTCAACATCTATACTCAATTATAAAAGCTTTCTATGGAAAAATATGGGCATTAATTAGAAAATATTACAAAATAGTCATATCAGAAAATCAAGGCGAAGTCGGCAAACCATGGTGGTGTCCAGAACTGGAACTTGAACGGAAGAGTTTAAGAGCAATGAGACACCGCTACCAAAGGGACAGAGATTCGATAAGAAGAGAGTTCAAGAAGATGGATGAAGACGATCGACATAAATATAACGAACATATTAATGAAACTAAAGACGTATAATGGAAAGAGCATTGCAACCGATTTAAAAATAAAATCCCCTTCACTTTGCAGCTGAAATCACAGCTATAAATTAAACAACGTACTATAATTAAAGCAGTAGAAAAACCGGACGGCGAAATTTGTACTTCACCACAGGAGACAGCCAGTTATGTTTTGAAGAGAATTTCTCAATTATAACAACCTTTTCTGAGTTCACACCAAGCACAAGACAGTAACAGTCGTTCTGCCAGTGAGAAAGAGGTCCAGGCTAGGGATATTTCATTCACAGAATGCGAAGTTTCTCATGTCGTAAGGAGCTTCAGGAGAAATATTGCCCCGGGCCATACTTACTACTAGTTGGCTCTTTGAGTTATATGAAAAAAAGAACAGTTTTCTTTCGTAAATATCTTCAAAGCAGCTCTAAGGTTTCAATATTTTCTCAAAGCCTGGAGGAATGAATGCATTATAGTGACTTCAAGAAATATACCTTCTAACACGACCACTGAAAATTATAGGTCCATTGCCATTAAGTCTATCTTTGGGAAAGCACTTGAGAAGCTACTTATCCTAAGAATTTAATTTCATCTATCCCTGAAACAAGCCTTCCTAAGCAATCAGTACGAGTTTACCAATGGCAGGTCAACAATCAATGCTTCAAACAATGTGGTAGAAATACTAGAAATAGAAATATTGTATGGTGGGAAAGGAAATAAAATCAATCAATCTCTTCCCATATTAAGAAGGCTTTTGGGGCATCAATAAAGAAGCAGCAATAAATGAGCTCGCTGAACAACAGATCCTTACTAATGTAATAAAAATCTTACCGTCTCTGCTTTCTGAAAGGAAAATAGTTTTTACATCACCATATTGTGCACTGTACTATTAACTAATGGAAGGAACTCCGCAAGGATCGCCCATGGGTCCATTGTTATGGAACCTTATCATTTCGGAGCTGCTAAGAAGAGAATTTTAGTTGCAAACAGGTGCAAACAGGGAATCGCAGTTTGTCCTCTCCAGTGCTAGCAGCTTCCATGCAAAATTCCTTCCACAGATTATGAGACTTTGATCTCTAATATTCTTTGCGCCATATGCAGAGGTTGTGATCAGTGATATGTTGCCTCGCATTGTACAATCAGTGCAACAATCTTTGCTCTAAAGAAAGCGCTAAAACAGCAATTAAAAAAGCAAAAGGCAAAGATACACCCTATGCCTAAATTTTAAATTTTAAAGAGGCTTGATTCTGGACTATGTCGTGTGGCTTATCTTCCATTACCAGCATTCCAATTAAATCTCATGAATTCAAGAGTAACTCTCTTCCCGTGCCCATTTATAGTTATGGCTTTTTATAGATGCTACAAAAGCCCCTCTACACAGCTTAAAAGCAAGCTCCTTGGGCTCTTTACATTTAACAAGGGCTGTTAAACTCAGAGTGTTATAACATTTAATAACAGTATTTAAACAAAATGGTCACAAAACCTTTATAGTAATGTATGTGCATAATTTCAGACTCAACAAAAAGAAAAATACTTATGGTAATGTAACCAGAGTTTGACTATGCATATGGTGCAGACACTGAAAGCTACATTCCTTCTCTAATGCAACTACATACGGCTTAGCTCCTGACAAGAAACAAAGCCTCCACTAGCGGTCACATCACTGTGAGTGCAACAAGAACGCTAGTTTCATCACAGTGTAACGGTATAAATTTTCCAGTGGCCCCTCCTACACCAAAACAATACAACATAAACAGTATTTCTGCTTACTTTTGCCTGCCACAAGCGGGCCCATTCTGTGCCAGGCAATATTTTGTGATAATCAAAACTTTATCCCTTGTACAATACGAAGAAAAATGCCTGTAACAGTGCCACCCTAAATAACATTTCAGTGAGAGGAACTTGTCGGCAAACAAACTATTTTTTTTTTCAAACAGATTTGGTAAATCAGCGACGTGATGTATGTGGCCAACAGACAGATCAACTGACCCTCTACTAACTTTACTCAAGAAAGGCAAAGCATTATGAGAGCTTTATACATATGATCTCATATGCGAAATGCTTTTGTAACCTTTACATGCAAGCAGAGGTGGGCAACCAAATGAGGCTTCGACCTCATGAGGTCGACCTCAACCTCAAAATGACCTCAACCTCACTCGTGAGGTGAGCTCGGCAACGGCCCGAAATTTAGAGTAACGTCAGCAATTCAGACCTCAACCTCACGCGTGAGTTGAAGGTTGAGGGAGGTCGTCATTCAGTGAGGTCGAAATTTCGAGGTCGAGGCTTTTTGCAGTAGCCGCGGCTTACTGCGACGAGTGCCGCTTCCGAAGCGGAGTTGGCGCGCACCACCGAAGTGTTCGTGCGCTGACGTCATGGCTCTTGCCTTGCAGTCGAGTAAAGGGGATCGTGCTGTACATTACGCAGTGACTTAACAGAAATTGGAGCAGTCGGAACAGGCGAGAGAATGTGATTCCGACGGTTGCTAACAAGTACACCTGCTGATTCGATGAAAAAAGCACGAAGCCAGAAAAACCTGTATAACACCATCGAAGCTTTTGATCGGTGCCTTCCCCTTTCAACCCTCAACCTACTCCTGCATATCCCCGTTCCGTAACACAAGAAGATGGAAGTATAATTTCACTTTTATATCCTTCCGAATAACCTCTCTTTGGTCTCCTTTTCCTCGTTCCTTCTAAAAAATTTGCATATTATGCCGAAATACCGCAGCACGGGGGAAAAGTACCAGCATAGCGGTCTTATAGCTGTTAAAAAAATGCATAACTATAATGAATGTATGTCGATGTGGTAGCTGATTCATTTTCCTTTATTTTATGAAGATATGTGCATACGACAAGCTGATTACGTGCTGGCGCTGTGCAACTGAGCCTCTGTTTCAAACCTTCTAATTTGACGTTTAACGGGACACACTGTTCGCTTCTGTTTTTAGTGTGTGATTTTTGTTTGCAAGTTTGTAATCATTCTCTTTGCTTCTTTTTTTCTTATCTCGTATGGGATCAGTTAGGTTGGCAGCCTGCCTTGCAGACGATCAGATATTACCCACACCGTTACCTTTCCTGTAACTAGTTTGCAGAGACCCATTGTTCACCTTAAACTGCTTCGCGGAATGCTCGCGCGGTACTCGCGGGTAAGAAACGTCGAGAATGCTGATTGATTACTTCAGTTTTGAAGGAAAACAAGTGATTGACTCAAGCCAGCTACTCAGACTGGTTGACGAAGTGGTACCCAGAATTCTGTTAAAACGTACGAGTATTTAGCGGTGCTTTATGTTTTTTTTTTGGTCGGAAGGAGGGGGGGGGGGGGGCGGGGTTGCTCAGAAAAATATTGCGCTGCGGCGAAATTTGAGCGGAGAGCCGTGGTGCTCTTTTTATTATAGATACCTCAAGGGCCCTTGAGGGCTTTACATGAGGGGTAGCTTCTCTCTTGACAGAGAGAGAGGCCAGTTTTTTTTGGCCCGTGTGATTTCAATAGCCGGCACAGTGTTTTAAGACGTAATCTAGCCCGTTCCTGCAAAGTGCCGCAGGATCACCGAGTCATCGGTGAATTCCCAGGATTTCGAAACCATTACCATCGCCGCCTGGAGGGATGTGGCGGAAACGGGGGAGGGTCCTGTCCTCCTAGGAACATCAACATCATCATCCTTCGTGCGGGTTAAAAAAACAATAATGACACCAAATTTGCCTTTTTATATTAAAAACGTTTAAAAATGTCTTTTATATATATTTTGATTTGAAATTAAGTAAAAAGTAAACGTAATTTGAAGTTGTATAAAACAATGTATTATTAAAAGCGGGGCACACATTTGCATCACCTTCGTCATGATAGGTGTTGCTGTGTTGCGTTGGTGCAGGAGAAGGAACTGCCTAGTGTGCCGTGCACCGGCAGCTCGCCATGAGAAAGGGGGGGGGGGGGGCGTTTACAATGACTGCCAATAGTCGCCGATCGAGGGCGCTGCTCGCAGCGAGTTTGCGCCGCCGGTTAACTGCTATAACACCGCTATGTAGGGGAAAAACACTTTTTTTTCCTCCATGCCACCGGCAGAAGATCTAGTTTCGCGCAACCGCCATTGCCGCGTGCACGAGTGTGTGTCATATTTGTCTGGTGCGTGTCATATGTTAGATGAGTGCATTGCGTGACAGTGATTGTTGCATAGAAAGACTGTCCGAGGTAAAGCGGCCTTGTAAAGGACAGACATGCTTTGTATAAATGTACGGTCAAAGTGCGACTTCACGGGTTTATTGCAGTTTGATTACAGTGATGCATATATTGAGTTATCATGTAGACTAATATAGTTCACGCTAAAAATAAATAACCTGAATAAAGCAAACCTGCGACGCGTTTTTCGCAAAGAAGGCGCAGCGCGCTCAGGCTTTAGCACACTCCCAGTTGGCATCGCCACTGTGCGGAAGCTGCTGGCAGTCATTGCTCTCGGTGCCACCCTGGCGCCCTTGGTCGGCGCACTAGGAAGTATATTCTTGGCACTGTAGTTTTGGCGCGCTGGCATGCTTTCTTTGTGCTATGTGACCGCTATACGGACCTAAACGTGGTGTCCGAAACTCTCTTTGCCAGCGCAATGCAATGTATGCGTATGTGCGCTTTCGCGATGACAATTTAAAAATGACTGTGCATGTTAGCAAATGCAAGAACTTCCGTCCGCAAGAGCTCCACGACTTCGATAATCCGAATTGGTACCGCGTGTTTTCGGAAGATTCCGAGCACAGATGTTTCTACTAAGCACGAATTTTGAAGTTTTTGGTAAGTTTGGCATTTTTTTGTGAAATAAGAGATGTTTGAATTCCCAAAAAAATGATTCATGTTTCTATCACTTGCAGCTACAAAGGGGCTTTGCAAAGAGCAACACTATAAGCTGACCGGTAAGATTCCGGAGGCGATGGCAATCAGCGTGAGAACGAACAACTAGGTCATTGCCCCTTCTATTACCTATCTGAGAAAGGAAAACTTTCATTTCGTGGCACGTGCGATCTCACCTACGTAATGAAGGGGCGCGTGATTGCGCCTTCGTCGAAAATGTCAGAACCACTGTTTTGTACTTTCGTGTACAATTCAGCACAGGGAGTGATTTTTTTAAGTTTACAGATTTTATTTTAAAGGGACTACGCAGTAAATCAATGGAGGTTACGTAAAGAGAAAGGCGTTCCACCACTCGTCATCCCAGCGCAAGAAATTTTGAGCTAGCTTCAATGACAACGAAGATATAGACGATTAAAAATTACGTTCCTCCTCTCCCCCCTCAAAGTGCACATGCGGAGCACCAGAAAAAAAATAAAGAAAACAGGACTGGCAGTGGGCTCTGCCTATGAACACATCATTCGCTGATGTCCTGTTTGCAACTTCCGGCTGTCGCACCCAGCGTCCCAGCAGCAGCGTCTCTCCGGTCTCTCTTCGCCTTCCTGGATTGCGGCACGCGTCCAATTCTTTTGCTTGTCGTCTGTTGTAGTTAACAGTAATGGACCCGGAGCAAGGCGTATTCTTCTCGGGCGGACGAAAAAGACACTGCGAGTGGCTCCGGAACTCCCGGCAGGAACAGGCGGTATAGGTAAATTGAAACCATATGCGCAAAGGAAATGACCTGGCTCGAGCTTGGCCATTGGGGCTCGCGCGGCGGCACCAGCAGACGAATTTCACGGCTACCGGAAGTGTGCCCGTGACGTTGTGGCTGCCGTGGCTCCAGCGAATGACAGCATGTGGTGGCCTGCAGACGTCACTGAACGTCTATTTTCATTATCTTAGTTCGAAAATCGGTCACTACGAGCACACCAATCGGCCCGCGAATTAAAAAAAAAAGACATGGTTTTTAAAAGTTCATCATAAAATACCTGCTCAGTTCCGGACACTTATACTTAGCGTGAATGGTCCTTAGCATCATTTCAAAGTCTTTTTATTAATTATCTGTATTGACATTGAGGCTCGAAGTATCGAGCGTCAAAAATACCCTTTTGTAAGCTTGTTGAGTTGTCTTTCTCGCGTTGCACATTTACAAAATGGTGTCACGCGTAGTACGTATCGTCGCTTTAATCACTTCTTGTACATTATAACACACACAAATCAAATCTGTCTTTGGTACAGGAAAAACGTAAGCGGCGCGATTTTATAAATGTGCAGTGCGGGGAAGCCAACTCAGAAAACTTCAAAAGAACTGCCCGCTGTCGCTCCGACGCAACGAATATTAGGCCTAACGCTTAGTGAGCGGTGAGCTGCCTGCACGTTGGCAGGAGGAAGGTCACTGCGAGAAGCGCGTCACTAGCGTGGGTGCAATGTATTCTTTATTCTGGGTTGCAAATAAGCGTACCTAATGGCATTTTTCATATAACGAGTTATGGATATATATCTGAATATTTCGCGAGTCCCTCCCAGTTAGATTTATTCGATGTTCGTCTGTAGAGGACAGCGCGAGGGAATATGGGAGATGGATATGCCTTCTTTTTGTTCTAATAATGTTTTCCAGGAATTTGAAGCGTCTGAGCCCTATCAGCGGCATTGATTAATCGTATATCAGCGGCATTCATTTATGGAACAAAGAAGCAACGTTGCTGTGAACGCTCTATCGGCGAGGGGGCGACAAGGTGGGGATCAGTGCTGTTCGCCGTAAACGGTTATCACTATCTCGGAATCTCATTCGCAGCTCTCTTGGAAAGATAGGAGCGCGAAGAATCTCTGCAATAGTCGTGCTTTGGAAAAGCTCGAAGGCGGCTGTGTTAAAGGCTTTCCGTAAAGTCATCGATTGTAGCCCAGTTTTTGTCTTGCCCGGACTTTGAACTGCACTTTTATCCAGAATTATATTTAGCAGAAAAGTCACTCTCATTTTCATGTTAATTCCTAAAATTATCTGAAAACTCATGAAGATTTCGTTTTCCCTTTTGGCCCAATTTTGAACAAGAATTTGCTGGAAAAGGGAAAATTACACAAATGGCACATCAGTGTTCAGAGCAGGGATTCAATGTAGTGGTGATAATTCTTTGGAATTGACCCCCTTCTTTTTGTTGATACTACTATGACAACCTATCATCGAGCCGCCGCGGTGGCTGAGTGGCTATGGCGCTCGGCTGCTGTCCCGAAAGACGCGGGTTCGAACCCGGCCGCGGCAGTCGAATTTCGATGGAGACTAAATTCTAGAGGCCCGTGTACCGTGCGATGTCAGAGCACGTTAAAGAACCCCAGGTGGTCGAAATTTCCGGAACCCTTCACTACGGCGTCTCTCATAGCCTGAGTCGCTTTGGGACGTTAAACCCCCATAAACCAAACGAAACCACAACCTATCATCTTTTGTGTCCTTTCAACGATAACCGTAGTTTCCGAAGGAAATTTTCTTTAGAGTAACCTTGATGTTTTAAGGAAATATTAGAGTGTGTTGCATAAAACTAAATGTTAACATGTGTTAACCTGTGCGTGTGTAGGGGGTTGCTCAAAAACTCTGTACTCCTTCGATAACGTTGCATTAAAATGTCTGTTGCAAATATTTGGGTATTCTCTTTCCTAACCTTTTCTTGTTGGTATTCCACAGCAAATATAAATAATGCTCAGCGGGTTCTTAGCAGTCTGTGCTACAATTGGAACTTGGAACTTTATTTGAAGTGCATTTTCATTTAATTATTTGAAGCGCACTGCTGATTCGTATCGTGAGAGGGATGTAACCAGAAGAATAAGGATAAGGTGGAGCGCATATGGCAGGTTCTCCCAGATCATGAATGGCGGTCTACCAATATCGGTCAAGACAAAAGTATACAACAGCTTTATCTTACCGGAACTCACCTATGGGGCAGAAACGGGGAGGCTAACGAAAAGGGTTTAGCTTAAGTCAAGGACAACGTAGCGAGCCATGGAAAGAAAAGTGATAGGTGTAATGATAAGACCTCGAAAGCGAGCAGAGTGGGTGAGGGAACAAGCGCGGGTTAATGACATCATAGTCACAATCAAGAGGAAGAAATGAGCTTGGGCAGGGCATGTGATGCGAAGGCAAGATAACCGTTGGTCCTTAAGGGTAAAGGAGTGGATTCCAAGAGAAGGAAAGCGCATAACAAGAGGCGGCAGAAAGTTAAGTGGGCGGATGAGATAAAGAAGATTGCGGTGATACGATGGCCGCAGCTCACAAAGGTCAGGGTTCATTGGAGAGACATAGGAGAGGCCTTTGCCCTACAGTGAGCGCAGTCAGGCTCAGTGGGCGTAGTCAGGATGATGATGATGATGATGATGATGATGATGATGATGATGATGATGATGCATACACTTCAGGAAGGAAGCCAAAAGGCATGATGCATGACGAGAGCCTTCCTGCATGCGGTAAACAGGTTGCATTTGGCGCATACATAAAAAAGGAATAAATACAGTAAGCGTAGCTCTCATGTCGGCAATTGTTGCCATAGTGAAAAATCAGTAAAATGGACGTATTTCCACGGATGACGCGTTCAAATAGTAGAACAATACCTGAACTTGAAGTATTTTGGACACAAAAAAAAAACACAGAACCATCAAATGCCGTAAGTGTTGAAGCAGCAACCTAAGATAAACGTATAAAAAACTGCGCAATGCTTTTTACACTAGCTGCAGATTTTTATTTCTTTATGTTATTTATTCATTACTGCCAACTGCCACTTGGCAGTCATAGCAGGAGTAAATACAATGTTCTTGAAGCATTGCGAAGTTCCATTTAAAAGTGGGAAAGAAACACAAAAACTGTGATTGACAATCAGCAATGACAGAATCCGCACAATCAACACCGAGAAAAAGTATCTACACTCAGAAAGGCCAACAGCAAAGCAAAAAACGCTGCAAAGAAATACTTGTTGCATGATAGATAAGGTGACACAGCAGTTACAAAAGATTCAACAGAAGGCGTGTTAGCAACTTCATACTCTAAGGCTTCCGACTCGGCTGTGGGTATAGGAAAGAATAAAAAGCGGTAAGCGCGCATTTTGGCGTGTGCCATTATGATTGTCCTGCTGTGCTTGCCTCTCGTTTTCCTAGATTCGTCGAAATGCATGTGTGAGATTTGATTTTGACATGGTTGTTGACAATGCTGTACATAATTTGAATGCGGTGTAGTTTACGGCGCATTTCTAGTGTCGGGAGCCCGGCTCGTAATCCAAGTTCTGAAACAGAGGTACTTGTATCTTAAGCGTTATATATGAATCCCCCTCCCCCCCGGAGTGCTTTATGTAGTTTATGTTTTCTTAGTTTGAGGGCCCCACACAGTGTCAGCGTAATCAAGCAAAGGCCTAAAGAGCGTCGTGAAGGCTGTAAGTTTTGTCGCACTAGTGCAGTGCTTCATGCGGTGTTTCAATAACTACAGCTTTTTTTAGCGACGCCGAAAAAGCATAGTCAACTTGTGTGTTCCACGTTAACTTGAAGTCAGTGATAACGCTCCGATATTTAAAATTGACAACCCGCTTGACCTCTGCATTATTAATTTCGTAAGCATATATTAACGATTTCTTCTTTCTTGTGATCATCATATGAGCACATTATGAGACGTTTAGGCTTATACGCCAAGATTGGCACCAGTGGCTAACTGCAGAAAGGTAATCACGTAAGGCGGTCTGATCTTGCACAGATTCGATGTTCTGGTACACGACACAGTCAGCGGTGAAGAACCGGCATTGTACAGAGGAATCGAAAGACAGGCCATTTAAATAAATCAGGTAAAGAAGAGGTCCAAGGACAAAACCTTGCGGTGCTCCGGTTAATAAGGGGGCAGATGAGGAAGTAGAGCACTCTGTACAGACGTACTGTTTTCGTTCGCTTGAGTAAGAATCAAGCCAGCTCAGAATTTGTTCATGTCGTGATACTTTTTAACTTCACCATTAACCTATTGGGACCAACTCGATCGAAGCCTTTTCGAAGTCGAGGAACAGTATACCAATTTGCCCATCGCCATTCAAAGCTGCCATGAGATCATTATTAGTGGATACTAGTTGCGTAACCGTGGATAGGCCACGTCGAAAACCGTGCTATCCCTCTGAAAAGAAATTATTTTCCAGAAAACTGCTTACGTGCTTAAAAATAAAGTGTTCCTGCACCTTGCTAACAGTGCAGAGGAGCGAAACAGGCGTGTAGTTAATGACACTAGCCCTGTCTCCGGACTTGTGAATGGGGATCACCTTAGCCATTTTCGAATCATAGAGAATGGTACCTTTTTTTTCAGACTCTCGTTGAATGTTAAGAACAGATATTTCGACCACCATTCCGCGTACCTAAACAGAAAGTTGTTAGGTATGTCGTCCGGACCAGCAGACCTTTTTATGTCTAAGTTTAGCAGTGATGAAAACATGCCTTGTTCCGTAATAAAGAGGTTCGGCAGCTCGTATTTTGAGCATAGGAATTCAGGATTGAGACTGTCAACCTGTAAACATACAGAAGGAAAATACGCTTTGAAAGCCTCAGCAGTACACTGGATATCGTTAGTATCGGTGTCGTTCAGTCTTAATTTTGTCACCGGACCTTTTTTTTTGTCTGTTAAATGCGTCCAAAACTTTCTTGGTGCGTTTGTAAGAAAGCGATGCATCCTAACGTTAAAAAAGTGGTATTTAGATGATTTAATTTTATTTTTCAGTTCAGTATGCATTGACTGTAGCATTGAACGGCTGGTGCAAGAATTGGAGCTTGAATTGCGTTGAAGACGACGCTTTAGATGTAATATGTCCCGAGTAATCCATGGACTGTGCCGATATACTGTCTTATACTTCATGGGAACGTATTTACTAGTGCATATTAGTACTGAATTGGTGAAATGTTTAGGGGAATCTCCCAAGGTGGAGTAATTTTGTAATAAGGGAGTAATTACTCATTGGCATCCTCCCTAACGCAGCCACACGGCTACAAAGGAACGCTATACAGTTTTCTCAGAAACTTCGTAATTAAAGAAAAATTCGTCCTGGTCCGGGGCTCGAACCCGGGACCACCGCTTCACCGGAGCACTCGCTCTACCAATTCAGCCAACCGAGGCGGCAAGCTCTTGGAAGTGCGAGAGCGAATTGATCAGTAACTCGATGTGGGAACAGTGTTTGTCAAATGTTTAGGGGAATCCCCCAAGATGCCCCAATCTTTTACTATGAACTTTCTGAGAAAGCTGTATAGCTTTCCCTTGCAGCCGTACGGATGCGTTCGGGTGGATGCCAATGAGTAATTACTCTGGAACGAAGAAGATGATCCAGCACCGACGCCAACGACGACGAAGCGCTTGCGCCCTCGTTTACTGAGGTAAAGAAGAAGAAGAAGCCCGTCGGATGCCCATGCTGGAACGCTGCCGCTTGTTTGCCAGTCTCTCGCCTCGCTGGCTCGTAGATTACGTGTAGTAAGGTCTTTGTCGCCGGCGCTTCCAACGTGCCAATAAACCGCTCTACATTTGGTGGAGGTGCTGCGTTCCCCTTTTCCCATCACCGTGGATCTTCGCAGCCACACCATCCCTATGTCAACGACCAAGGCCAGTCAACAGCCCGCCACCCCGTCGCAGCCAGTCACCTGCTCCGGTGCCATCCGGCAGCGGAACCCCGCTGTTTTCAGCGGCCACAGCGACCAGGATGTGGAAGATTGGCTGGAATCCTACGAACGGGTGAGCCGTCATAACAACTGGGACGACCGCGTCAAGCTTACCAATGTCATCTTCTACCTCAGCGATGTCGCGAACCTCTGGTTCCGCAACCACGATGCTGACATTACCACTTGGGCCGACCTATAGAGCTCACTTGCGGAGGTTTTCGGCCCTCCCGCCGTGCGGAAACATGCGCGCTGAGCAAAGCCTGCGCGTCCGAGCTCAGCCCGCGGACGAGACTTTTATCAGCTGCATTGAAGATGTAGTTGACCTTTGCAAGCGTGTTGATCCGGCTATGTCAGAGGCTGACAAGATCAAGCACATCATGAAGGGTGTCGACGACGGTGCTTTTCAGATGTTGTTGGCGAAGAGTCCCACCACCGTTTCTTCGGTGCATACCTTGTGCCAAAGCTTCGACGAGCTGCGCACGCAACGTCTTTGCGCTCGTCGACCCGAACTCCTCCGCCTGCCGACTCCATCTCCGGCCTGGCCATCAACCCCGATTTACTTGCTACCATCAAAGACTTCGTACGGGACGAGGTCGGCCAGCTCTGTCCTATCTCGCTAACACCAGTCACCGCCCGCCCTCAGCGCTGAGATCCGGCACGCCATCACGCAGGAGGTCGCCGATGCACTCCCTACTCTTCGGCAACCAGCTTCCTTGGCTCCTCAGGTCGGCCTTCCCCAATTTCGCCTCTATCGTCGCACCCCTTACGAAACTCCTTGATGGTCCCGCCGACCTGTTTACGTGGGACTTTGCCTGCGACGACGCTTTTGCTGCGCTCCGTCATTTTCTAACCTAACCACCTATCCTTCGACACTACGACCCCAGTGCTTGTATTGAGGTGCACACCGACGCAAGCGGAATCAGCCTCGGTGCTCTCCTTGCCCAGCGCAAGCCCGAATTTGCTGAATACGTCGTTGCGTACGCCAGCCGTACCCTCAGCAAAGTTGAGTCGAACTACTCCGTGACAGAAAAGGAGTGTCTCGCCATAGTGTGGGCTCTAACAAAATTCCGCCCATACTTATATGGCCGCCCGTTCACCGTCGTCACTGACCACCCCGCCTTGTGCTGGTTGGCCTCACTCAATGATCCCTCAGGGCGCCTTGGCCTCTGGGCCCTCCGTCTTCAGGAATTCGATATTGCCGTAGTTTACCGGTCGGGCCGCAAGCACTACGACGCAGATGCCTTGTCACGCTCGCCACAGTCCTCTCCTGCGCCCTCTTCGCCAATATGTGATCCCGTACTCGCAGCGCTCATTACCATGGACATGCCCCTTCAACAACGCCAAGATCCATGGATTTCATCCTTGCTCGACGTACTTCGTGCGAACTCTACAGCCTCCTTCCCTCGGGCCCTTCGTCGCCAAGCTTCCCATTTTTCTCTCCGCGACGATCTTCTGTACCGCCTTAACCATCGTCCAGACAGCCGAAAGTGTCTTCTTGTGATTCCCCAACATCTCCGATCTGAGATTTGTGAACACCCCCATGCCGACCCTCACAGCCCTCACGCTGGCTCTCTGAAAACGTACGAGCGACTACGCCAGAGATACTATTGGCGGGGCATGCACAACTTCGTTCGTCGCTGCGTTCGCTTCTGCACTGCTTGTCAGCACCGGAAGTCGACACCTCGCCCTTCGACTGCCCCGTTACAGCCAATACCATGTCCGGCTCGCCCTTTCGATTGTGTGGGCATCGCTGGGAATCGCTGGATCATATTCGCCGTGGACCACCTCACTAGGTATGCTAAGACCGCTGCCCTACCTGCGGCTACTGCTCGCGATGTAGCCTGATTCCTTCTTCATCACTTTGTCCTGCGTCACGGCGCTCCTCGAGAACTTCTCAGTGACCGCGGCAGTGTTTTCGTGTCAGAAGTTCTTCGCGAGCTTCTCGCTTCGTGCCACACCGTCCACCGCACCACTACTGCTTACCACCCTCAAACCAACGGCCTCACCGAACGATTCAACCGGACTCTTGAGGACATGATCGCCATGTACCTTCGCTCCGAAAACTCTAATTGGGATCAGGTTCTTCCGTTCGTCACCTATGCATATAACACCGCCTCTCAAGAAACCACCGGCTTTTCCCCTTTCTTTCTTTTATTCGGGCGCGAACCTTCTTGTATGTTGGATACAATCCTTCCCTACAACCCCGACAGCTCGGAATATACTTCCCTTTCTGACATTACCCGCCATGCTGAGCAGTGCCGCCAGTTGGCCCGCTCCTTCGCCCCCGAACGTCAAGGCCTCCGCCACCATGATTCCGAACAAGACACGCCCGCTGTTCATTTCTCCACTGGCTCACTGGTCTGGCTCTCTGTTCTGGCTACGTCCAAATTTTCGGCCAAGCACATCGGCCTTTACCGCTTCTTAGAGCGTACGTCACCTGTCAACTACATTATCGAACCGGTGACACCTTCTTCGGACCATCGCCGCCGTGGCCTCGACGTCGTTCATGTCAGCCGCTTGAAGCCTTATTACAGCCCCCTCGTCGTCTCCTCGCCTTGAGTCGCCAGGATGGCTCCCTTTTACCGCCAGGGCAGCTGGAACGAAGAAGATGATCCAGCACCGACGCCAACAACGACGAAGCGCTTGCGCCCTCGTTTACTTAGGTAAAAAAGAAGAAGAAGCCCGTCGGATGCTCGTGCTGGAACGCTGCCGCTTGTGGCCGAGCCTCTCGCCTCGCTGGCTCGTAGATTACGTGTGCTAAGGTCTTCGTCGCAGGCGCTTCCAACGTGCCAATAAACCGCTCTACAACTCCCTTATTTGAAATTTACTCCACCTTGAGGGATTCCCCAAAACATTTGACCCACACAGCTCCCACTTCGAGTTGATGATTAATTCGCTCTCGCCCTACCTTAAGCTTGCCGTCCCGGTTAGCTCAATTGGTAGAGCAGCTGCTCCGGTGAAGCGGTGGTCTCGGGTTAGAGGCCTGGGCGAATTTTTCTTGAACTACGAAGTTTCTGAAAAAACTGTATAGCTTTCCTTTGTAGTCGTATGGCTGCGTTCGAGTAGATGCCAATGAGTAATTATTCCCTTATTATTGGTACTGATTGTTTAAGATGCATCCATAAACCATCGATGGTAAAAAATGCCCAGCTTGTGTTTATCAAGAAGAGTCAAAATCCTTGCGCTTTCAGTGCGTATTCTCCTTCTGTATGTGTACACGCTGGCAGTCTCAATCCTGAATTCCTATGCCCTAAATACGAGCTGCCGAACCTCTTTATTACGGAACAAGACATGTTTTCGTCACTGCTAAACTTAGACATAAAAAGGTCTCCTGGTCCGGACGACATACCTAACACGTTTCGCTTTTAAAAAGGACTCATTCGTGACCAGGTATGTCTGGCAAGACTTCAACAGAAAACTGTACTTCGCTTACTTCTGGAGAGATAAAAACGAGATCGAGAATTGGTTTCGAGGTTGCAGTGACACGTGGTGGCATTTCCACTATCTGATCAAGTTTAAAAGAAAAAGCAATATCGAGCAGCAGTTCAGAATGCGGACATGAATGCCGAGCACAAACTTCGTCCCAGTTTATTATGGGCAGATTAAAGTCATCGCATAAGATTACATAAGGTTAGCGTTTTTTGTGCCCATGAAGAAAGTGTTACAGCGATTCTAAAATCGAAACGCCAGCATTCGGTGGCCTATATGTTACCTTGATGAGAAGGATGCCCTGGTATAACTGCACGTGAATCCAAACCATCTCGACATATTTTGTGAGGAATTAATGTGCAGTTACCTCCCTTTCTAAATATGGGCGCGACGCCACCATCCCTCGAGCCACGGTCCTGTCCAATTATATCGTGCGAGCTAGGTATGACATCAGTATAAGGGATACTGTCATGGAGCCATGTTTTCGTGAGAAGCATGACGTCAGGGCCGCAACCAAGAAGAAGGCTTTCGAGTTCATCGATTTTGTTTACGACGCTCCTAGCGTTGACATTTAATGCAGATAGCGGGGGTCTGACTGAGTTCGGTTGTGTTGAGTGGAAGGCGCTGATGGGGGATTGGTTTGGTTAATGGGGTTTAACGTCCCAAAGCGACTCAAGCCATGAGGGATTCCGTAGTGAAAGCCTCCGGAAATTTCGACCACCTGTGGTTCTTTAACGTGATCTGACATCGCACAGTACACGGGCTTCTAGAATTTCGTCTCCATCAAAATTCGACCGCCGCGGCCGGGATCGTACCCACGACTTTCGGGTCAGCAGCCGAGCGCCATAACCACTGACCAGCCGCGGCTGATGAGATTCTTTTTGCCAGAGTTATGCCAGGTGTGCCAGTTCGATTCCAATGGAAGAGCCTTGTTCAGTTCTTCGTCTCATCTGAAAACCTTCCCGTTTATTTTAATTTTGCCAAATGATGACACTACTTTGTCGCCTTTATCCCTGTGTGCTTCTGTACCGGTCAAAAGTATATCTTATCGCTTGGACTCGAGGTGAAAGGCCTCTAAAACGCTGAAACCTAAGCCTTTAAAGGCCCTGCACGCTTTCAGCATCCTTGGCTTATCCCTCTAGTCTAAAAGCCTAAATATTACAGCTCGACATCTATCCCCACTTGGTTTCCCAATTCTGTGGATCCGCTCAAATTGCAAATTTAAAATCTTTAGTTTACATTGAAGAATTTGTGAGACCATCTCTTCCAAGGAATGTGAAAGATCTTCGCTTTCTTCCTTCAAACCATATACATTATTAAATTATTCCTACGACTTCGGTTCTCCAGATCGTCCATTTTCGGAAGAAGGCTATCGGCAGTTTTTTTTCTAAATCATCTACCTTGGCTGCGTAGTTTGTAACCTTGGTTCAAGTATCATCGACTTTTCGGTCAGTGGAAGTTAATATACAAATAATTTCACCTAGGCTACTCTTTGTTGTGATCAAGCTTTCCTTAAGTTCTTCCAAATCACCTAATATCCTTTCAAAGGAGCTATACAATGAATTAAATGTCTCTTTATATTGCTTAGAAATGATGCTAAGAAGCATTCACGCTAAGTATAAGTATCCGGAACTGAGCAGGCATTTTATCATGCATTTTTAAAAACTTGAGCAGGATGTGTTGCTGGGCTTGTTGGTTTGACAGTCTGAACATTGTAGACGACAGACGAAGGGAAGACGAGACACACAGTGCGCTCAACTAACAACTTTAAAATCAAAGGAAGGCGATCCGCACGTTTTTGTACAGTGACCTAAGACAGCAGTAATTACAGGGCGCATGCGCAATTCAAAGCCAAGAAACACAAGCAAAAAAGCAGGGGCAGTGCGCAGGCGCATTTTTTTTAATCCACACCATGCAGAACCAAAATACATATGGGTGCCCGACCCTCTCCGGTAGGCCAAACATCAGGCACACCCCCATTCAAACCGAAATCAAGACGTGGCAGCGAAGGGGAGAGGGGGCCGTGGAAGGGGCGCGAAAACAACGCTTGGCAAAAAAAAAAAAAACTATCTACACACACCGGCAGCCCTGTGCGGCCGGCGATGACAGGGATAAAAAGAACAATAAAAAGCAAAAGGCAAAAAACGCAAAATAGACATTAAAATCGCGGTAAACGGCGTGAAGACATGCATAATGAGAATCAGCTGAAAGGGTCGTTGGAATGGGAAAACAACTAACAGCCTAAAAGCGAGCGATGAAAGCCAACGAAGAACACGGCCTAAAATATGTAGTGCTAGCCAACAAAGAAAAAGGCCTAAAACTGGATGAGGGCTAACCATAAAATCGACCTAAAAGAGCAAAGCTAAGAGAGGGATGAAAACTAGAAGAAAAGAATGGAAGTGGCGTCCCTAAAGATATTTAAAGAGTAGTGGCGAAAACAATGGGTTGTGAAAAGGAGCCGCGTAGGTAACCACGGCACCAAGAAATTAAAGTGAATAAGAGAGAAGCTCAAACTCTTTTTTCCAACAGAGCTATTGAGGGTTTACTGACGCAGACGTCTTGTTGCTTGTTACTTAAACCGGCCTCAATGATCTCCCGAGTGAGTTGGTTGCTGCTCTTTGCCAGAATTTTTGTTGCCTTATACATCGGAGGGCACCTGCGACAAGGACTGCAGTCACGAACGCGGACGGCTAAGTTGCTGGAGTTAGAGTTGTGTTCGAGCAGTCTTTTATTAATGCATCGATCTATCTGGCCGATGTATTCCCTGCCGCAAGATAAAGGGATGGAGTAAACAACTCCTGTGCAGCAATCTACGAAAGGATCACGAATCCGAACTGTGCATTGGCGAACTTTTTCGCCGGTACCGTTCACTCTTCTGCAGAGTCTAGAGAGGCGGTGAGGGGCTGCCGCCATTTACCGCGATTTTAATGTCTATTTTGAGTTTTTTGCCTTTCGCTTTTTATTGTTCTTTTTATCCCTGTCATCGCCGGCCGCACAGGGCTGCCGGTGTGTGTAGATAGTTCTTTTTTTTCCCAAGAGATCTTTTTGCATCCCTTCCACTGCCCCCTCTCCCCTTCGCTGCCTCGTATTGATTTCGGTTTGAATGGGGGTGTGCCTGATGTTTGGCCTACCGGAGTGGGTCGGGCACCCATATGTCTTTTGGTTCTGCATGGTGTGGATTCAAAAAAATGCGCCTGCGCACTGCCCCTGCTTTTTTGCTTCTGTTTTTTGGCTCTGAATTGCGCATGCGCCCTCTAATCACTGGGGTCTTGGGTCATTGTACAAAAACGTGCGGATCGCCTTCCTTTGATATTAAAGTTGATAGTTCAGCGCACTGTGTGTCTCGTCTTCCCTTCGTCTGTCGTCTGCCAGCGCTACAATCTCCACTGTCAAACCAACAAGCCCCGCAACACATCCTGCTCAAGTAGATTTCCAGTACAATGGGCCCTTTCTCTTCGTTCTGTGTCGATCCGTGCTGTTCAGCGACCCTCATCTCAACAGCAGCATGCAAGGCTAGGATTCTTGGGTTCTGCATCCGGCATCGGTTCTTGCTCCCCGATGTTGTGGGCCTGCTTGGTGGTTTTCAACCTTCGGCGAGCCACGGACTGCGGTTGTGCAACATACTGAGGTCGCAATGGCAGTACCAAACCCACCTGCACCGCCAAAATCTCCGACTTATTCTCACTGCCTTGAGTGCAATGGTCAAACAGTTAGAACAAATGAAGAGCAAACTTGATGATTTTGAAAACAGAAGTCGCAGTAACAATATAATTATTTTTGACATAGAAGTACACGAAGGCGAAAATACTGAGGAACTTTGAAAACGGGTCAAGAATGACATATTCAAAGGCACTCTAGGCATTGATGTTAGATCCATCGAGCGTATCCACCGGCTAGGAAAAAGTAACGCAGATCGGGCACGGCCTGTCATACTCAGATTATACGACTTCTCCGAAAAGCTAAAAATCCTTCAAAACTGCTTCAAACTGAAAGGTAGCGACTGGTCAATCACCGAGGACTATTCCGTACCGGTTCGTGAAGTACGCAAGAGGCTTTGGCAATCATCCAAGATAAATCGAGACAATGGTGATAAGGTGGCTCTGATATTTAATAAACTAAGGATAAACGACGACCTGTACATGTGGGACAAAAGCGAAAACAAGCGAGTGCTGCTAAAGCATGCCGAGCGTGCACCAGCCAAAAGTGCCGCAGGTAGCAGCGACTGACCACAGGCTTCAGCAGCATTTACACTACTATGTTTCAATGCCAGAAGTAACGTTAACAAAACCGATAAATTTGAAGAACTGTTGTTGCTGTACTCGCCGGATGTAGTTGTAATAACAGAAACATGGCTACTTTCTGATATACATGACTCAGAAATAGTTCCCAGCTCCTACGCCTTGATCCGGTCAGACCGCGATGGGCGAGGAGGCGGCGTAGCCATTGCAATAAAAGAGAACCTCGTTTCTCAGAAAGAATGTGGCATACCAAACCATGAAAGTGTCTGGTGCAGTGTCAACATTAAGTTAAACTTGGTACTAGTGGGCGGTATATACAGACGACCGAATGCACCAATTGATTACCTTCTTCAAATGCACGACTTCCTTCATAGTAAATTCAACGCTCGCACAAAATTCATCGTCACAGGCGATTTCAATTTGCCAGGTATCGACTGGACGAATTTAGCAACCGGAAAAAACGAAATAAATAACTGCGAAAAGCTTTTGGATATAATATTTAGTTTTTCGCTATCTCAAGTGGTAAATGAGCCAACGCGTGTCCAAGGAACCGCAATTTCCGTACTAGATCAAGCCTTTATGTCTAGTTTTCTCTGTCCTGAAATTAGTGTGGAAAACGGGATTTTGGACCATAAATTGCTCTTTCTCACTTTTCCTCACCTGCGCCACCACGCTGATCGTAATCATAGTAACTCTTTCGTCACTATTAAAGACTACAGCAGGGCAGATGATGTAGGCATTATAGATCATCTAGAATCAATCCTCGACAGTTTTTCTTGCGCAGATTCCCGCTGTGTAAATAACCTATGGCGTCAAGTAAAAGCAGCGATAACACAGTGTGAGGCAAAATTTGTACCTACAAGGATAAAACTAACAAAAAGGAAAACCCCGTGGATTACACGTAACATCATTCATCTGAAACGAAGACTACAGCGTACGCGCAGAAGAAAAGGAAATAGTTTTCAGATAAGTGAACTTGCGAGCAAACTAAGACTGGAAATTATGAACGCGCGGGAAATGTTCTTCTCAACAACTTCATCTAATTTTATTTCTCGAGATCCAGGAAAGTTCTGGCGGTATTTATCGAGCCCTGAGCCCCATGTATCGCAAATGGAAATAGACGGTAGAGTGGTTACAGACCCCCATATTATCGCAACTTCTTTCAATCAACATTTCCAGTCTGTATTTACTCGTGAGTTTGCTACAAGCGCTATCATAAGTGAGCCACAATCACTGATGCCGGATATCGTGATTACCGAGACAGGTATAGTGAACTTGCTTTTGCAAATTGATGTCAAAAAGTGCCCTGGTCCAGACAACATATCAAATACATTTCTGAAGCGATACGCGGAACTGGCCCCGTTTTTGCACAAAATTTTCACACTTTCCCTAGAAACGGGCGCCCTTCCGTCTGACTGGCAGTGTGCAAAAGTTATTCCAATTCACAAAAGCGACAGCAGACTATCTGTAGATATGTATAGACCAATTTCATTAACTAGCTACAGCTGCAAGCTATTAGAGCATATAATCAACAAATCCATAACAACGTTTTTGGAAGAAAAAAACTTAATTTACAGCAGACAACACGGCCTCAGAAAAGGACTGTCAACAATCACTCAGCTATTAGAAATAACAAATGATTTTGCACAAGTGATCGATTCCCAGCTTCAAGCAGATGCCATTCTGATCGACTTTAGGAAGGCATTTGATCGTGTTGTACATTCTAAATTAATCGACAAGCTCTGTTCTATTGGCATTAACTCAAAAGTAATAACCTGGATAAAATTTTACCTCACAGGTCGCACGCAATATGTTGAAATGAATAATGCACAACATGAACGACTGAACGTTTTCTCCGGGGTCCCACAGGGATCCGTCTTGGGACCGATCTTTTTCCTAATATATATCAACGATATCCATGCCTGCGCTGAACCTGGAATAACAATAAGGCTTTTCGCTGACGACTGCGTTCTGTACAATACGGTACGTAGACCAGACGACCAGTTAAAATTAAATTCTTCTGTAAATAACATTGCCAGGTGGTGCGAAACATGGGGAATGGAAATTAATATCAACAAAACGTCTTGCATCTCATTTACCCGTAAAAAAGTGTCTCTTGTATATTCCTCCAATTTATCAGGATCTAACATAATGAGGGTGGATACGGTGAAATACTTAGACGTTACATTTACCCATAAGCTAAGCTGGAACACGCATATATCCAACACGTGTGCAAAAGCATTCAAAAAGCTCGGGTTCCTCCGTAGAAAACTACCAGCAGCTCCTCCTCATGTATAGCTAACAGCCTATAATACCCTCATAAGGCCCATCATTGAACTCGACACCATCATTTGGAGCCCTCATCAGTCTTACCTCAGCGATCAACTCGAAAAAATTCAAAATAAGGCCCTCCGGTTTATTTATTCCTGCTGCTCACGTCATGACAGCGTATCTTCCCTGCGAGCTAAAGCGCGTATCCCTACCCTTGCTTGTCGGCGACGCGTTGCTTCCATGAAGTTGCTTTTTATTCTTTACAATGATCGCATAAGACTTGATAAAGATGAGTACATCAAGGCACATTATCATCGTTCGAAGCGATTAAACCATGAAAAGTGCATCAGACCCATCCCAAAGCGATGCAACACATATAAATTCTCATTTTTTCCGTTAGCCATTGAAGAATGGAATAATCTGCCTCACGAATTCATGGACGACGTCTCTCTTCATATCTTTTTGAAAAACGTAGAGTCATTTTTTGAAAAACAGAATTTACAATAAAAAGAGCAAAAGAGCATCGTGTTTTTTTTTTTATTCGAGAAGTGTGCCATGAGGCATAAGTTGAAAAAGGAAAGGGGGGGGGGGGAAGGAATGCACGGGATTGAAAGTTAAAAGAAGGAGTGAAGAACCGTTGCGCTGAGGTAGTCGCAGAGGTTGTTAATGAAACGGTTGTCCATTGTCCACTTCACGAAGTCACTTTCGCGGTTCCACCGCAGGCCCACCTCCCTGAGGAGCCGTTTTCTGATAGCAGCCGTCGCTGGGCACGTCCACAAGTGCCGCACATCACATATGTCCGGTGCAGCGCCACAGTGAGGGCACCTGTCAGGTAGTGGCAGATCTTTGGCACGCCACCGATGACGGACAGATGGTGTCAGAGCCGCCCCTGCCCGAATCCGGCGCACGGATACCTCCTCCTGCCGAGTAAGACTACGGGGGAGAGGGTGCGAACACGGAGGAATTAGAGCGCGTGTTCGCTGGCGCAGAACTTCGGAATCGGAAACATGGGACAGGAACGAATCTGGGGGAAGAGGGGAAGGTGGCGGATCGTCTAATGTATGAAGATGAGTCATAGCATCCGCTTGAATGTTATGTGGATCCTGGGCATGGCCGCGAATCCAGTGTATGCGCACAGGACATGGATACTTTGCGCAGAGCACATGAATAGATTGTGAAATCTGGAACGTTCGTCGAACAGCCTTCAGCTGTTTAAGGGCGGCGCGGGAGTCGGTGTAAATGTGGACTGTATTGAATGTTGGAACGAGCGGAAGGGAAGCAATGGCACTGTAAATGGCATGAAGTTCCAATGCCAGGGGAGTGCACGTAGCCGCAGTATACGTCGCGCGAGAGTTGAGATGCGGATGAGATGGACTATACACAGCAGTAACTCCCCTCTCTGCAGTGTATAATATGCACCCTTCAGGCATATACGCTGCTGATACCGACGGGGAAACAGTGGGGCGATTGTCAGTGAGCTGGCAAAAGGACCACGGTGGAAGTGTCTTTAAACGATGAAGTTTGAGAGACTGTTTCCGAGCTCTATTTGCCACCCGTTGGTCGATGATTTCACTGAGTGTATTAAGCTGGGCGAACTGCTGTAGCACAGGTATGGGTGTTAAACGAGGCAGATATGTTATGACGCGCATAGCCTCACGATTGATAGCTTCAAGGGAGTCCCACTGTCTGCGGGTGAGACGTTGAAATTGAGCCTGATATACTATCCGTGGCTGAAGGATAGAGCGCACAAGCTGGCGGGCCGTATGAGCACGTGCGCCACCAGAGCGCATAGCTATGCGACGAATCAGCCCTAGAGTAGCGTGAGCCGATTTACGGGTGGCTGTCAGCCACGGGGTGCCAGTCCCAGATGTCTGGAGGAGAAGACGAAGAATACGAACAGTTTCTACCTGAGGAATCAGAGAATTATGTACCGTAAAATTTAAAGGGGGAGCTTTCCGTAAGGCGGCTTTATTTCCAATTCGAATGAAACATGATTTAGTAGGAGAGAGTGTTAGACCCAAAGGTGGGAGGCGAGAAGTCAATACATCCAGCGCGTGTTGAAGGACCGACTGATGAATAGACGCATCTGGATGACAGCACCACAAGGTGATATCATCGGCATATGCAAGCACGCGTATAGAAGGGATGGACTCTAGGGCTCGAACAAGAGGAATTAAAGCCACACTAAATAATGTGGGGGCGAGAACGGAGCCTTGCGGCACTCCTCTATTGGAAGTGAAATTACCAAAGGGCTTTCCGTGGACACGCACGCTGAAGGTTCGATTTGCTAAAAAGGCGTGAATGGAGAGGAGGAACCGGTGAGGGAGCCCAAGAGTTTGAAGGGAGGCAAGAATGGCAGAGTGAAGGACGTTATCATATGCCTTTGTTATGTCTGTAGCGATTACGGTTCGTACAAGGTGACACTGTGGAGAGTGGTCAAGCACGTCAGCAGCCAAAGTAGCAAGGCCGTCCTCCGTTCCAATTTGTGGGCGGAAACCAATTTGAAAATCTGGGTAACAATCATGGGATTCCAGTCACCATGATAAGCGTGCGGCTAGAATGTTTTCATAAAGCTTGCAGATGGTAGGGGTAAGGGAAATTGGACGAAGGGCCGAGAGAGATACTGGAGGCTGACCTGACTTGGGTATTGGAACCACAATAGAATGCTTCCAGTCTCCCGGCATGACGCCAGAAAGCCACACTTCGTTAAAAGTATCAAGTAGGGTTTCCAAAGCCCTCCCTTCCAAGTTACGGAATAAGGAGTTAGGTATGCCGTCGTGCCCGGGAAAAGTAGTAGTTTTTAAACGGTCAATGGAGGCCAGCAGCTCTGCCATGGTGAGGTCAGAAGTAATCCCATCGGTAGGCTCTGTTACCGATAAGTCAGGTGGAGACGTAGCGGTGCAGTCATGGCTTGGAAAAAATTGACGGGCCGCTTGTTGTGCAAATGTGTCCTCATCCACATTTAGCGCGAGGCGAATGCTCTCTGTGTAATCTGCAACCTGAGAAGGGCGCTCCATGGCGTGAAACACTCTCCAAAGATGTCGATTGTCCTGCGTAGAGGACAGGCGGGCACACCATGCAGCCCAGCGTTGCCTGCCTAGCCGCTTTGCATAGCGCCGCGCCCGTGCGGTAGCGCGGTGAAGAGTAGGAAGAGCCGAAGGGACATCGGGGTGACGAGTAGCGTAAAGATCCGCCTGGCGACGAAGAGCCCACAGATTCAAGAGATGTACGTCCGGGTTTGGGTCGTCTTCATTTACAGTAGTGGTAATAGTGTGAGTAGCGAGAACAGCAGATAGAGTAGACAATGCTGAAGAGGGGTTGAATGTAGATAAATGATTGTCTGCGCGTACAGAGTCCCATGATGTTATTCGTACAGTGCGGCGTATTTTCCGTAGACGCGTAGGCGTGAGGGAGATAAAAATAGGGCTGTGATCGCTACCCCAAGTATCAGAATCAACAGCCCAACGAGGGTTACCGGGGCCTAACCACCAAGTCAAATCAGGTGAATACGGGCCACCTCGTGGGCGGGCAGAAGTATTCGGGTGGTTTAAAAGTTGAAAGGAATGATCCGAAAAGCTCCCTTGATGTGTGAACCCCTTGAGGAATCCGATGGGTAACCCCACGCAGTGTGTGCGCCGTTGAACTCACCACCAACTGGAATAGGGATACCCGAGTTGGTAGAACGTAGAAAACGAACCCATCCCAGATTGGGAGATGCGGAGCCAGGACGACTATAAAAAGAAACTAGAATAAGGGGTGTGCGTGCAGGTTTTACGAGAAGGGCGACAACCTCTTGACGTGTGTTGCACCACCGTGAAAGGTCGAGTGGTGTGTGCGGAACTGAACTGTGAATATAAATTGCAGATTTACCTGGGCTGAGGGAGGAGGCGGTGCAACGGCGATCAGGGATAGATGGTGAATGGTATGCGCAGAAACCTGAAAGGCGTGGGAGTGCATTATGCTCTTGCAGAAGGAACGCCCATGCCCTCAGCTTTCCGTCGCGAAGGCGGATGTTCACTTCAGAGGCCTTATTAGCGAAACCTCGACCGTTCCACTGCACCACCACCGATGATGATGCGCTATCCATGACGAGGCCGAAGAGCTTCCACGATGAGGGATGTCACCTGCTTCATCAGCGCTAATATCTTATCCACTGTCGGGGTAGTCACGGCTTACAGGTGGTCGGCACCTGATTGTGGGCCAGTGCTTACCCTAGGTGATTCCTCTGATGAATGCTCCCGAGTTATGAAAATTCTTCGAGAGGATTGAGAACGACGCTGTTCCCGGCGCTGGGTGAGTTCGTCTAGTCGGCGGCGTGCCTCCGCGATTGCATTGTCTAAAGCTGTGTCTTCATCTGCGGTATCCACATGTGATGGATGCACTGGACGTTTTGGCGTACCATTTGATCCGAGAAAGTGAGCCGCTTGTGCATATGTACGTTGGCGAGGAGATGTATGGTGAGCAGCAGGCTCAGATAAAGGAAGTTCAGGGAAGTCGTTGTCGTCACATGCGAGAGCTGCAAAGCGATTACTTGTAGGAACATCCATTTTTGCAGGCGACTTGTGAAACTTCTTCGCTTGCTTCTTCTTTGGACAAGCGGGGGAGCGAATGTCATGGTCCGGCGATTTGCACAGGGCACAATGAGCTGTTGGTTCATTCATGTCGGCCACAGCTGCTGGATTAGGGCAGGTATTTTGCATATGTCCTTCTTTGTGGCAGTGATAGCGAAAAATACGACGAGGTCGGAAGGGCTGTGGTTTGACGATCGCACCGTAGTAGGTAAGGTACTTCGGGAGAGTCAACGGGCCTTGCAGGATGAGCAGGTATGAGCCCCGGCGACCCATAGGCCGTGCTTGCAGTACAACATGAGTTGAGCAGCGAATATTTGCGCGCACCTCCTCGGGAGGGCTCGTGCTGTAGACATGATAAACCATGCAGCGGAGTGTGTCAGGACCAGATGCAAAATATATTTGCACCGGGACATGCTTGCTGTCATCCAGGGGGATCCGCGTAACTGCGCTAAGTTTCTGGGCGTCCATCAAGGATGACAAGTTTACCGTGATGGTGTTCGATGCGCGATGGACGACAAGCCCGCAGTAGTTCGAAGAGCCAAGGGCATGGTCAATTGTGGCTTGAACATTCCGGGCAGGGATGGCAGTCATATCAAAGCGCAATGTAGGCTTGATGGTAACGCGGAACGAGTTCGCAGCAGGCGGAAGAGAGCCTTGACTCACGGGAGGAATCTGTGGAGGAGGCTCAGACGCTGGTGACGGCCCTTGGTGAGAATACTGAACTGGCGCGACGGGCACAGTTTCTTGAGGGAGTGCCACGGGCACGGAGGCGGTAGAGCAGTCCATGTCACAGGCCAAAGTCGTAGCATCGGAAGACGGCGCAGGCTGGAGGCCCAGAGGCGCTGACGATTGCGTGGACGTGGAGGCTGCGTCAGGTGGCAACACAGCGGGCATCCGCGTAGCCGTCGTCGACAACGCAGAATCCATGCAGACGTGTAGCGCGGCCTCGCTCGGCAGCGCCGAGCTAAGCCTAGCTTGCCCCTGAGGGTTCCGGTTGGGTTTTCTCACTTGAGAATGCGCCCGCCGTGCCGGGAATTTCTCCGCAGGGGCGTCGTCAGCATTCGGCCTCACGGAGGGCACTGTCTGACCCACGCCACACGCGAGAAGACAGCGAAAAGCGAAAACACAGACCTAGAAGCAGACACGTAGCCACCCACTAGGTCTTCGTCTTCTTCGACCTGATTGTATCGCTTCGTGGTTTCGTCGTTCTCCTTTCCAGTGTTTTAAATGCATCAAAATGAACGTGTATAGCAATGCGCATGTCCTTTGACCGTTGATGGTCTCAGCCTACTTGCTATGGTCCTTTCTACTGCAGGCGCATGTTTTGTATCTCGTGTATTTTATACTTGATATGCTATTGTTTGTATAATTTTCCCATTATTTTGCCCACTCCTGTAAGAGCCTAACTAGGCTTACAGTATGCTTAAATAAATAAATAAATAAAAACTTCCACATCTGCAGCCAACTCGTGGAAAAGGTGGCGGCAATTCTCTCGCATCATCGACAACACCACCGAGTTCCTCTGCCAGCACGTGCTCCGCAGTCTACAGACGCTAATGCCAAATGAACAGGCGGTCACTTCCAACCAAGTGCACCTGATAGGAGGCGTCAGTGACTGCCCAGAGGAAATACAGCGTCTGCTTCAGCGCGGCCCCAAGTTCGCCATTGAACCTAGACAGTCTGCCCCGGAGTCACTGACCATGGTCAGGCAAGTCGCTGGGTGTGGTCCTATGGCTGAACAAAGTCGATGTGTACCGAAGGCGTTAACGTCCTCTTCCGCTATAACCCACCCGAAAAAAGGCTTCCCCTTGACAAGACTGTGGCGTACCTCAGGAACAATAATCTCTCCCTTCTTTCCGTGGATAAAGATTACGGCTTTGTAGTCTTACCTAAAGATGTGTACTTTGGGAAGGCTTCTAGTGTGACAGAATCTTGCTTTGTAATATGTCAAGGTGTATCTCTACCGAAGGTAAAAATTGCCGCAAAAAATTTATGCCAACGTTTAAACCTTGATAAGCTCTCCCGCCTTATAAATGATAGCAGCAAGTTGTCCCTCACTATGTTCTTCAGCGCAGAAACGCATAAACCCGCATGCCCGCTTCGCGTAATTGTGTCAGAGGCAGACACGTGGCAAAAATGTGTTGCAAGGTTTTTGCAAAGAAAACTTGAATTGGTCTGACTTAATGACCCTTTTCTGGTGAAAAATTCGAACGACACTATTCAATATCTTCAGCAAAACCACACCAAGGCATTCCTTGGATTTTCTATAGATGTAAAAGACCTGTATTATTCGATTCCTCACGATGACCTCATCCGGTGTGTAAGTGATTGTATCGACCATCATGGTGATGTTGCTTTCCAAAATGCATGCGGTTGTTCTGTCGGTGGTTTTTTAGAACTGCTTTCTACTTACCTCAAATACAGCTACACCGAATGGAATGGGCCGCTGTTTATTCAAAAACAAGGCATTTGCATTGGGTCTTCTATCGCCCCCATTCTGAGTGACCTGTACCTGGCTATGCATGACAGAGTGTTGAATGAGAAACTCAGAAATTTTCCAGTTCTAAAAATATTTAGATATGTGGACGATTACCTCATTTTCCTAGACTGTCAAAACGATGCCTTTCTGCCTGAAGTTCGCAAGGTGTTAGACATTTTCAGTGTAACTGTGTCGCCCTTGGTTTTGACGCACGAAGTACCGGAAAATGGCTCCATCCGCTTTCTCGAGTTACTTCTTTTTTACGCCACAACATGTCTGCTGGAATTTCCAACCAAGGGGCAATAAGCCTTTTCTGCCATACGATTCTGCCCATTCATAACTCGTCAAGCGAAACATAGTCAAGTCTGCATTCAACAACGCGCTCACCAAATCCTGTGAGCACTGTCAAGAAAAGAGTTTTCAGAACCAGGTGCAGAGATTTCGTCAATCCGGATACCCGCCGTTGCTTATAGTCTCCGTAGCTCAAAAAATGTTTAACAAAATGCGGTGTACAAACGCCCCCCCGTCGCATGCAAGGGAACGCAATAATAAACTCCCCATTATTCCTTATTTACACCAGGTATCTCACAACTTAAAATGGATTGGACAAAAAGTGGGAGTGAGCGTTGTTTTTTCAGCCCCTCACCGCCTCTCTAGACTCTGCAGGAGAGTGAACGGTACCGGCGAAAAAATTCGCGAATGCACAGTTCGGCATCGTGATCCTTTCGTAGGTTGCTGCACAGGAGTTGTTTACTCCATACCTTTACCTTGCAGCAGGGAATACATCGGCCAGACAGGTCGATACATTAATAAAAGACTGCTCGAACACAGCTCTAACTCCAGCAACTTAGCCGTCAACGCTCGTGACTGCAGTCCTTGTCGCAGGTGCCCTCCGATGTATAAGGCAACAAAAATTCTGGCAAAGAGTAGCAACCAACTCACTCGGGAGATCATTGAGGCCGGTTTCATTAACAAGCAACAAGACGTCTGCGTCAGTAAACCCTCAATAGCTCTGTTGGAAAAAGAGTTTGAGCTTCTCTCTTATTCACTTTAATTTCTTGGTGCCGTGGTTACCTACGCGGCTCCTTTTCACAACCCATTGTTTTCGCCACTACTCTTTAAATATCTTTAGGGACGCCACTTCCATTCTTTTCTTCTAGTTTTCATCCCTCTCTTAGCTTTGCTCTTTTAGGTCGATTTTATGGTTAGCCCTCATCCAGTTTTAGGCCGTGTTCTTTGTTGGCTAGCACTACATCTTTTTAGGCCGTGTTCTTCGTTGGCTTTCATCGCTCGCTTTTAGGCTGTTAAGTGTTTCCCATTCCAACCACCCTTTCAGCTGATTCTCATTATGCATGTATTCACGCCGTTTACCGCCATTTTAATGTCTATTTTGCGTTTTTTGCCTTTTGCTTTTTATTGTTCTTTTTATCCCTGTCATCGTCGGCCGCACACGGCTGCCGGTGTGTGTAGATGGTTCTTTTTTTTTTGCCAAGAGTTCTTTTCGCGCCCCTTCCACCGCCCCTTCTCGCCTTCGCTGCCACGTCTTGATTTCGGTTTGAATGGGGGTGTGCCTGATGTTTGGCCAACCGGAGAGGGTCGGGCACCCATATGTCTTTGGTTCTGCATAATAATAATTAATAATTGGTTTTGGGGGGAAAGGAAATGGCGCAGTATCTGTCTCATATATCGTTGGACACCTGAACCGTGCGGGTAGGAAAGGGATAAAAGAAGGAGTGAAAGAAGAAAGGAAGAAGAGGTGCCGTAGTGGAGGGCTCCGGAATAATTTCGACCACCTGGGGATCTTTAACGTGCACTGACATCGCACAGCACACGGGCGCCTTAGCGTTTTGCCTCCATAAAAACGCAGTCGCCGTGGTCGGGTTCGAACACGGGAGCTCCGGATCAGTAGTCGAGCGCCCTAACCACTGAGCCACCGCGGCGGGGGTTCTGCATGGTGTGGATTCAAAAAAATGCGCCTGCGCACTGCCCCTGCTTTTTTGCTTGTGTTGTTTGGCTTTGAATTGCGCATGCGCCCTGTAATTACTGCTGTCTTAGGTCACTGTACAAAAACGTGCGGATCGCCTTCCTTTGATATTAAAGTTGATAGTTCAGCGCACTGTGTGTCTCGTCTTCCCTTCGTCTGTCGTCTGCCAGCGCTACAATGTTCAGATTTTTAAAAACCATGCCTTTCTTTTTCAATTCGCGGGCCGATTGGTGTGCTCGTAGTGACCGATTTTCCAACTAAGATAATGAAAATAGACGTTCAGTGACGTCTGCAGGCCACCACATGCTGTCATTCGCTGGAGCCACGGCAGCCACGACGTCCAGGGCACACTTCCGGTAGCCGTGAAAGTCGTCTGCTGGTGCCGCCGCACGAGCCCCATGGGCAAGCTCGAGCCAGGTCATTTCCTTTGTGCATATGGTTTCAATTTACCTATACCGCCTGTTTCTGCCGGGAGTTCCAGAGCCACTCGCAGTGTCTTTTTCGTCCGCCCGAGAAGAATACGCCTTGCTCCGGGTCCATTACTGTTAACTACAACAGACGACAAGCAAAAGAATTGGACGCGTGCCGCAATCCAGGAAGGCGAAGAGAGACCGGAGAGGCGCTGCTGCTGGGACGCTGTGTGCGACAGCCGGAACAGGACATCAGCGAATGATGTGTTCATAGGCGGAGCCCACTGCCAGACCTGTTTTCTTTAATTTTTTTCTGGTGCTCCGCATGTGCGCTTTGAGGGGAGAGAGCAGGAACGTAATTTTTAATCGTATGCATCTTCGTTGCTATTGACACTAGCTCAAAAATTCTTGCGCTGGGGTGGCGACGAGTGATGGAGTACCTTTCTCTCGTCTGCTTTACGTAACCTCAATTATTTTGCTCCATAGTCTCTTTAAGCATTTTTGCGGTAGAAGGACCCGGATTCGATTCTACGTCGCCACAGAGAGGCGTAAGGTTAAGCTGTAACAATACATGGTGCTATAGACAGAAAATGAGCAGTCTGATTCACTTAGCACTCCTTAACTATTAGCGAAATCTTACTGTAGATCGCAGGATGTAAAAAACAATAATGCAGTCAACAATGTAATCACATTTTTTTCTTGTATATTTCTTGATTTCTACATTCGGACAGGAGGTCATGAATGTTTCTTTTCATCCAAAAAAGCATTCATTTCGTATCTAATGGTTTTAAACCTGTAATTTGTTCTTGCTTTTGGTGCTCTAACTGCTGTCACGGTTACCCTTTTCCTTTAAGATGTTATTGTATCAAAGGCTGCTATACCCTACACTTGAACAAGCCACGTCTGTTGGGGATTCAATTAATAAAAATCTGATGCATTCACTCGAGATTACATTAAAAAAACTTTCCGCACTTTAAATCGCTGAACCACATCAGAAATCTAATCATAACTGCAATTACATTGGTTTTAACTTGCCATCTTGCTTCACATCTCAGAATAGCCGCCGTAATTATGGCGCTCGGCTCCTAACCTGAAAGACACGGGTTCGATGCCGGCTGCTGCGGTCGCATTTCTATGGAGGCGAAATGCTGAGGCCAGCGTACTGTGCGGTGTCAGTGCACGTTAAAGAGCCCCAGCTGGTCAAATTTTCCGGAGCCCTTCACTGCGACGTCCCTCGTAACCTGAGTCGCTTTGGGACATTAAACCTCCATAAACCAGACTAAGCCAACCGCATCTCAAAATTTTTCGCCTTTGCCTGTTTCATAATACTGTTCATCAGAGCAGTTACTGCAGCGAACTTGCTTCCCCATATCTGTATATTGCCACGGACCTGGCTCGAGCTACCTGCGCGCTAAGCCGTGACGAGGACGAAGTGGTCGCGTTCGCGTGAGCCGCGCTCGAGCTGGCTCTGTTCTGGGCGATTAAAAACCTCGGCCGTTCTGCGGTCCCCCTCTACGTCTACGACTGTTCTCCGTCTGGCCTGTGACATCTGGTGGAGGTCGCTTGGGTATTCTCGGCTGATGCTCCATCCTTCCTCGGAGAGCCGAAGCACAAGCCCGGTGCCTCTTGTGCGAACCCCCGTCCATCGTGTCAGCCGCAGGCTCCGCGGCTTGTCTCCAGAATTCGGACTCCAGCCTCAAGAGAGCGCACCCATGGCTACGACCACGGCAGCAAGGTCAGACAGCGCCCCGTTCATACCTGCTTCTTTTGTGAGCTTGCAAAATCCCCGGATCCCGAAGCCCTTTCACGGCGGATACTCGGAGGACGCCCAAGACTGGCTTGATCAGTTCGAGCGCGTTGCGCGTTTCAACGGCTGGGACGACAGTGCTAAGATCCGGAACGTTTACTTCAGCTTAGAAGACGCCGCTCGGATCTGGTACGAAAACCGCGAGACGAGTCTAACGACGTGGCAGGACTTTCGTCGCCAGCTGTTGGAGACTTACACCAGCAGCGATCGCCGTGAACAGGCCGAGCGTGAATTGACCGCTCGCAATCAGCTACCAAACGAGAACGTAGCGATGTACGTGGAGGAAGTGACGCGCCTCTGCAACCGAGCGGACCCGACCATGACGGAAGAGAAAAAGCTCAGACATCTGATGAGAGGCGTGAAAGAGCAATTGTTCTGCGGTCTTGTGCGAAGCCCGCCCAGAACAGTCGCCGAGTTCCTCTCCGAGGCTGTGCTCATGGAGAGGGCGCTCCAGCAACGGTACAATTTCTACGACCGGCAGCTAAACCTTATCTCGGCTCTACACCCCCTGGATGCTGCTTCGGGGGCCAATACAAGCTCCCTTCGGGACATCGTGCGTTCTGTGGTCCGTGAGGAGCTGCAGAAACTTCAGAGGATTTTTCCTGTGGACTCTCTGACTAGCGCCATTCGGGAGGAAGTTCAGCAGGCGCTCAGATCGCCCGTCGCTCCAGTAGAGCCGCCACCACAGCCAGCTGCTTGGCCGCCAGCGACGTATGCGGACGTGCTGCGCCGTCCTGCGCCGGTTCCCTGCGCGCCACCGTATGCCCCTTCGGTAGTCGCAGTACACGCCGAGCAGCCGGTTCCCTACTGGCAAGCTCGAGGACAGGCGCCGAGGAAAACCGATATTTGGCGTGCGCCAGACCGACGTCCCCTGTGTTACCATTGTGGCGAGGCCGGTCACATCTTCCGGCGGTGTCCATAGCGGCCTCTGGGATTGCGAGGCTTGTCTGCAGGTAGTCCCCGTCCGCGGCATGCCGAACAGCCTCAGGAGTTTGACGAATACGTCACCCGCCGGCGTGGTTCACCACCTCCTCCGCGCCGAACGTCCCGATCGCCCTCACCTCGCCATCCGTCGCCTCATCAGTCCGGTTATGGACCTGGTGCACAGCGTGGGTCCTCGAGCCCGCACCGGGAAAACTAGAACAGGCGACCTTTGGAGGCGAGGCCACCGAACGCCGTATTGCCGAAAAGCTTCCACCGACGCGCCGACTGACCCTTCCCGAATCGACGACCACGATACCGATGACGACGACGACGACGACGAAGATGGCGCCGACGACTGGGTCTGGTAAGACCAAGGTCTCCCTTGACATACCCGTGCTGATTGACTCTAAGGAGGTTAGCGCACTAGTGGATACGGGTGCGGACTACTGGATAATGAGCGGTAGGATGGCTAAGGTGCTGAAGAAAGTTAGGATGCCGTGGGCAGGTTCAAAGATACGTACGGCTGGTGGCCACGTGGTTACGCCGCTCGGAATGTGTACGGCAAGAATTACGGTGCGCGGATGCACGTTCGTGGCAACGTTCCTCATTTTGCCTGAATGCTCACGAGACGTCATTCTCGGTCTCGACTTTCTTCGAGAAAATGGTGCAACTATAGACCTTCGAAATCGATTGGTTACATTTTCAACTGAACTCGCTGCCACCAAACCCGCCCCCGAGAATTGCAGAGCCGCACTGCGTATATCCGACGATGCCGTAACGGTGCCTCCACGGGCGAGTATTCTGGCTAGGGTCACTTGCGACGCGCCACATTGCGGACAACGTGTTGTTGAGCCAAATGTCTCTCTTTTGCTCACAATGGGTGTTTGCGTAGCAAGAGGGCTCGCCTTTCTATGTGACGGTCGCACTGAAGTCCTCGTGACCAATTTCAGTAATGAACACCGCCATTTATTTGGTGGCACAGCCATCGCCCACGTCGACCCCGTCCAAGAGGTGGCTGAGTGTTTCGCATGCCTAGAAGACACGCCTGGTGAAGTTGACGAAGAGGCAGTACGCGCCGTTCACATAAACGAGGGCCTCCCGCCCGCAGAAAGGCAGCAATTGCAAGAATTGTTGCTGCAGTTTAAGGACTGCTTTACCTCGTCGTCTAAGGTACGTCAGACGCCCATCACTAAGCATCGGATAGTCACGCACGATGGCGCGCGCCCAATACATCAACAGCCTTATCACGTATCTCCCCGAGAGCGGGAAGCCATCCAAACGCAAGTGAAGGAGATGCTCAATGACGGCATAATCCAGCCATCGAATAGTCCCTGGTCGTCTCCTGTCGTTCTCGTAAAAAAGAAGGATGGCACGCTGCGCTTCTGTGTGGATTACAGAAAACTTAGCAGCGTAACAAAAAAAGATGTCTATCCGCTGCCTCGTATAGATGATTCCCTCGACAGACTGCGCCAAGCAAAATACTTTTCTTCGGTAGATCTGCGCAGCGGATATTGGCAAATAGAAGTTGATGAGAGGGACCGGGAGAAAACCGCCTTTGTCACCCCGGACGGCCTCTATGAATTTCGTGTGCTCCCCTTCGGACTCTGCTGTGCTCCAGCAACGTTCCAGCGAATGATGGATACCGTGCTCACCGGCCTTAAATGGCAAACATGTCTAGTATACCTGGATGATGTTATCATTTTTTCAACAACGTTTTCGGAACATTTGCAGCGGCTCAGAGTGGTGTTAGAAGCCGTCCGATCAGCTCATCTTACTCTAAAGCCGCAAAAATGCCATTTTGGATTTACTGAATTGAAGTTTCTCGGGCATGTCGTCAGCTCCGAGGGCATCCGGCCAGACCCTGACAGAATCTCTGCCGTCGCGGACTTCCCGGTTCCCACTGATAAAAAAGCCGTCCGACGATTTCTAGGCCTTTGTTCGTACTACCGACGTTTCATAAAAAACTTTGCTAAGCTGGCCAGTCCTCTGACGCGCTTGACACGAGATGAGGAGCCATTTTTGTGGGGTGCCGAGCAGCAAACTGCTTTTGACGATCTACGACGTCGGCTACAATCACCACCAGTACTAGCCCATTTTGACGATGATGCCGCCACTGAAATTCACACGGACGCCAGCAACGTCGGTCTTGGAGCGGTTCTCGCCCAGCGTCCGAACGGTGTCGAAAAAGTAATCGCTTATGCTAGCCGTGCACTTTCCCGTGCAGAGTGTAACTACTCTACAACTGAGAAGGAATGTTTGGCCGTAGTATGGGCCATCACAAAGTTCCGCCCCTATCTGTATGGCAGGCAGTTCAAGGTTATTACTGACCACCACTCATTGTGCTGGTTGACAAACTTGAAGGACCCATGTGGCCGCCTAGCACGTTGGGCATTACGCTTACAGGAATTTGACTTCACGATCATCTACAAGTCTGGTCGCAAGCACACCGACGCTGACAGCTTGTCGCGTTCACCCGTGCAACCTTACGAAGGTAACGCAGAAGACGAAGCATTCCTTGGTGCAGTCACGTCGTCCGACATCATCGCACAACAACGTGCGGACGACGAGTTGAAGCTGCTCATGCAGCATCTAGAAGGTCACCATCCCTCGATACCCTCCCACCTGGCTCGTAGGCTGCCATCCCTATGTCTTCGAGGCGGAGTGTTGTATAAGAAAAACTCCGCCTCCAGTGGCAAGAGTTACCTTCTGGTTATACCAGCCGCCCTCCGCCACGAGATCCTCCTCGCCTGCCACGACGAGCCGACCTCTGGGCACCTTGGATTCACGCGCACACTTGCCAGAGTGCGGCAGAACTACTATTGGCCCAACCTTGCCTCATGTGTGAAGCGATATATTCGGACCTGCCGTGAGTGCCAGCGTAGGAAGACGCCACCTCTGAAACCGCCTGGCATGTTGCAACCTATCATGCCTCCTAACATACCCTTTGAACAAGTCGGCATGGACCTCCTCGGACCATTTCCCTTGTCGTCGGGAGGAAACAGATGTATAGCTGTTGCAACCGATTACCTGACGCGTTACGCCGAAGCGCAGGCTCTCCCTCAAGGCACAGCGTTCGAAGTTGCGCACTTCTTTATGCGTGCAATAGTGCTTCGACACGGCGCTCCGTCCGTCGGCATCACAGACCGAGGGAAGGCATTTTTAGCTCAGCTTGTCCACGACATCTTTGAGCTGAGTCACACCAGCCATCGAACAACGACAGCATACCATCCCCAAACAAATGGGCTCACAGAACGCCTGAATAAAACACTGGCCGACATGATTTCCATGTACGTGGATGTGGAGCACAGAACCTGGGACCAAATACTCCCCTACATCACATTCGCGTACAACACTGCGACTCAAGAAACAACCCGCTTTACACCATTCCGTCTAGTCTACGGCAGAGAAGTGCGGATGATGCTGGACGCCATGCTCCCGTGCGTGGATGATGACTTGACACCAGATGCGGGCTCCTTTGTCGAACAAGCCGAGCAAGCTCGCCAGCTTGCTCGTTTGCACATCACAGCTCAACAAGACACGGACTCCAGACGTTACAACCGGCGCCACAGGGAGGTTACCTACAACATCGGTGACCGTGTGTGGGTGTGGACCCCTGTTCGCCAAAAGGGATTGTCCGAAAAACTGCTGCACCGATATTTCGGACCTTATGAGGTGCTCCGCCGTGTTGGAAACGTGGATTATGAGGTTGTTCCACGTGGAACTGTGGCTACCGGTCGTCGGCAACCACGGACTGACATTGTGCGTGTAATGCGACTTAAGCCATACTTCTCGCGTGAGAGCGATGACGCTCCACTTTAAACTGTTCGGGTTCTGCGTTTTAATTTGTTTCTTTTTGTTCGTTTCTTTTTTTAAACATTGTCTTCCTGCTTTTCCTCTTCGTTTTCTGCTTTGTACATACCCTCGCATCGGGACGATGCTCTTCTTTTTCGGGGGACTAATGCCACGGACCTGGCTCGAGCTACCTGCGCGCTAAGCCGTGACGAGGACGAAGTGGTCGCGTTCGCGTGAGGCGCGCTCGAGCTGGCTCTGTTCTGGGCGATTAAAAACCTCGGCCGTTCTGCGGTCCCCCTCTACGTCTACGACTGTTCTCCGTCTGGCCTGTGACAATATATTTCCACTACTACATCCTAAGCTCGAAGGTCGGCACACCATCGCTTAAAACTGATGTTTGTTTCTCGATCCTGTCTTCCACGTGCGTGTTACGAGTAAAATCACGTTCCTGGGCCCATTGCAATCACGTAAACCACCAGCAGTTCAAGACAACCACAACAAAACATTGTACTGCACAAATCCGAGAATTCGCCCGTTCATTGAACCACCACGTATTGCTTTCATTTTGCTCGTTTTCTTTTGGTGGTCTTTTTATTCGCATTTTCTTATTCTTTTCGAGATGAAATTTTCCGCTATTTTTTTTCAATGCTTTGTTTCGTATCCAAAAAATTTTATTAAATAGTGTAGTTTCCAGCTGTTTTCATTTGATTTGTCTGTTCACGACTTTTTCTCCTGTGTCATGATTCGGCTCTGAGGGTATGTCAATATAAAAATAAATAAGCACGGATTAGTTGAAAAAACTGAAAACAAAGCACTCAGCCTTCTTTCGCTTCATTATAACTCGAAGAACGCGATCCAGAAGGCGACTTTTTCAGTGGGAGTTTGAAGTACCTGATATTTCAGGGTTTGCTTCCAGTTTTCTTCGAAGAATAACTAAAAAGCACATATTCAAACTAATCTGCACTCGCCGCATAACTACCGTCTGTCAACATTTTTTTCTTTCACTACGCGTTTTGTAGTGCCGCTTTTGCGGCGCGTTTATTTCTGCCACGCCGCCATTATAAAGACTAAGTTTGGCTCCCGCAGGCTCTCAGAACGGAAGATGAAGCGCGAATTGGAAGATAAGAGTTCTCTCGCCTCCATTTATGTTCGGCATTCAAAACCACTTCAACATGAGCCTGTTCATATGCGGCATTAAGTGGAGTGGGCTGAGACCTTGATATTCAGTGATAATAGAACCTCAAGTGCTTATTCCCTCTTATCAGCAAGAGCACAAACCTCGCGGCTGGAAGACGCCACAGACGTCGCGCTTTACGCAGTTTGCTTGCGCGTATGGGTTCCCGGAATTCTTCCCATTGCATTCAGCCCGTCTGAACGCAGCGCCCAAAGATAAAGGCGCCCTGCCTTGCGGCCGCAGGCAATGCTCACTGACGCGCGATTAGTTGATTCTTGGAATCACTGTACACAGAACCAATTCGGAGATAGGAAGCGAGTGGGTGGCGCCACTCTGCCTGCCTTTTGAGTTCAAGTCCGCGGCACAGCCACCGAAGACCGTATGCTCTACTGAGATGATGATGCGCTTCTCGAAATGAGGGGGTTCAAGAAAGATGCTTAACTTTTTCGTTTCTGCTTACAGACCTGCTTGACGTTTGTTGCTGACAACGAAAAAAAAATCTCGCTGTTTCCCCCAAACATGTTGAGGCACAATGGCATGCCATCAATATTAAAACTAGGACCCATTAGGGCTCACCTCAACTGAATCTCGGCTTGGCAGTAACGCGCAAGAAAGAAACCTGCTCGAGAATATATGCTTTCTTTCTTTCTTGTGCAATCTGTTTTTCAATTGGAAGCAGAATTCCCACGAACAGTTACACAAACCTTAAGCGATGCCCAAAAGGTGTGGGTCGCGAATGGACTTGAGGAGGAGCTGAGAAGCGTCAATTCTTCGGAGATTACGCCGCTTACACCATCATGTGGCACGGCTGCCCGTCTCAGCTCACCAAAGAGAACCCGGTGCTCTGAATCCAGCTTGGGGCACTTCAAAAAACTGAGCCCCACCGCCGCGGAACCAGCAGAGCTTTCCATGCCTAAAGTCCGCTGTCGGAGCTTGAGCTGAGCTCGTGCTGATGCGCCGCAGCAAGGTGGACATTCAGCTAGTTCATAAAGCACAGGTGACGCAGCGGAGCCTAAAATGACTGCAAGTGCTATGCGGCAGCATTTTTAGGAGACCCTGTGCATTTTCCGTCGCTTTGACCGAGGGCCCCGAGGGCCGCACGAGTGATTCAGCTCCATTTCCTTGGATGCCAGTGTGCAGCAGCAACACTTACTCAGAAATGACAACTCCACTAGCTTTGCTGCTGACATAAATTTCTCACCTGTATATGAAAAACATGGACATGTGGAAAAGTGACGTTTTCATTTTGTACAATAATATTGTGGATTTACTTACCTTTTTTATTAAAATCAGCATCATAATTATATTATTTTTAAACTTGACCAATTATTTCCTGCAGCACTTTAATATCTGAGGACACTTTGTCATGATTTTTAGCACTTTGTATTATTTTTTATTTCTTTGTTTTTTTGCACTTCAGTTTAAATGCTTGGATATATCATAAATGATGCTATTTATTCTTTCTGCACGATTCTCATGCAGTTTCAATTAAACGTATCATCTTCAGTATTTGTCGTATTTCCTCTGTTGTGTGTTCAATGCTTAGTTGTTTTCGTCTTTTTGTCCCTTGCAATGCACAGTGCTGTTCCACCTTTTTCTTAAGATGTCTTGTTTCACTTTGCAACACCTAATAGAGGGTCCCATTTCAGTCTTCGACTCTGGGAGCCTCGTTTGTACTACTAATGTTTTTTGTATTATGCATTGCATGTCATAACAATACACTGACACAGAAACCGTGGAAAAGTGACTCTGAGAGCTCAGCCGCAGATCTTAATGACCGTACGTAGAGGCCGCTGGCAGCAGTTGTGAGAAGGAAGCTACTGTCACAGAGCATGGAGTGCTGACTTACTGTCTGAAAGTATCACAGCAGTTACTTTCTTTCTTACCAATAACCAAACTGGCGTACAGCTCTATGGGAGGGCCACTTGTGTTTCCTCGAGTAACTGGACGGCAGATTATTTTCCATGGCAGCGATCGAAGCTATAGCTTGGGAAGACCGGCTGCGACCAGAAGCAGGCAAAAGACAGGTGCAGAAAGTTCGGCCACCACTGCAGGAATATGAGGCACTTGGCACTGGGCTTGTCTCAACAGCCGCCATCAGGTGGTGGGTGGGCGATTATGATTAGGGTTAGGACACATCATGTTGTATGAATATATTTCGGCGTTGAGAAAACACTCTACGGAGCGACCAAATCTTGTTTGCTGCTCCTCGTGTTTCTATTGAATGCGGAAAGATGGAGCCACGCGACGTAGACCTGTCGAGTCACCGCGCTGCGGCGGCCGAATTGCAGGTGTTGCGAGATCGTTCAGTTACGCGGCGTGTACATGTGCTGGTTTCAGTCCGGAAATGCACAGAGGAATGGAAACTGAAGACTACAGGCAGTCATTTTACGCTATTTCGTGTTCTACTGGCTTGAACTGCATGAATGGGTGGAACACCAGCGAGGACGCGGCCCTGTGGTCCTTCGGAGCTCGTTATCGAAACACATTCATCGCAAGGCTTTTTCGTTCATACGCACTGCTGGCGAGAGCATGGTTAACTATTACGCCTCTTAAAGATAAACGGTCAGCCTGATGGCGCACGCAGCCACGTTTGGTCCAAAGAGCCTATACGCTTACATTTGAACATTGCTCACCAGCCGACGCTGTGGTGATATGAGACCCGCCGTGTAGGAGAATGTGGTTAACTTCGGCGATCTGGGTTAGATGTGCACAAAAATTTCAAAGGGTGTTTGCGCATTTCGCCTGAATATTACAAATACTGCCTTCGAAACCGGGAATTGGGTCCGCGTTCTCATGCTCGGTATCAGAGAGCGAAAGGAAAGCATCAGAGCGACGCTTTAGTGGCGACGTTTCAGTGGCTAGTGCAGTGTGTTTTTAGCTAGGGACGCGAGAATGATTTGCGAAAACACCCCCGACGTTCCTCTCGCCGAGCTCATCTTTTATGCCGACACTGCCGATGCCGAGCGGCTGACGATCTCAAGGAAAGCTAGACAGGCATGCACGCGAAAATATAATATACTTGAGGCTGTAAACTGGACTTAGTGAATATCAGCTGCGGAGAATTTCAGTGCGCCTACTAAAGTGACTGTGTTGCCCTTAATAATTTTCTGCCACAAAATGCTGCACCGATCTTTCGAAAGTCGTGTGCAAATTGTGCACCTGCATATTTGTTATACCACCGTTTTTTGTGGCCTCAAAATGCACATCGGGTGCAAACTCTTGGGGGCCATGAGATCGCCGACGGAAATTATTTGCTGCGCTACCGTACCATCTCGAATCTAGTGTGCCTACGTAGGAGGTTCTTCGGAAAGTGAAGAGTAATACACATAGACTAGGATGGGTCCAGACCGCCTTTAGTAGTACCAATTGTTTCGTTTGCTGACGTCGTGACCGCCGTACTTTTTAACCAGGAATAGCGCAGTGATCAGAGCCCTAGGCTGCTGTACCATAGAACCCGGGTTCAGCCCCGGCAGCGGCAACCGCGTTTCGATGGAGTCGAAATGCAAAAGGTGCCCTGTGCTGTGCGATATCAACACACATTAAAATTCCAGGCAGTCTGAATTAATCCCGAGCCCTCAGCCGCGGCTTACCTCGTATAGCTAATGAGTTGTTTCGTGATGGTAAACTGCACAATTCTCATTTATTAATCCACTGCGGCCTGAATAGCAACTCTGAGTAACAAAATAATTTAGTACAACAAGCAGCCTTGCTGGGAGAAGGGATTTCGTGTATCCACAAGATTAGGCACAAAACATATTTCGTCTCGGCTCGATGGGCAATTTTCGGCTAGCCAGGAGGTCTGGGAGGTCTGACCGAGGCAGTAGTTCTGACGATCACTGCACCCGTCTCCTTCTATGATGACAGCGTAGACTTCTCAGGAACATGCATCCGCTCAATGCCGAACTGATGACTACATAACGAACATGGTATCTCGGTTGCAATACCCTATCTGCTCTCCGGGCCAAGGTCTGGGAAAAGCCGCCGTAGTGCCTCACTGGTAATGATACTCGGCTGCTCACCCGAAAGACTCGGATTCAACCCTCGCCGCTGCAGTCGCATTTCGATAGAGGCGAAATGCTAGATGCTCCTGCACTGTTCGATATAAGTGCACGTTAAAGAACCCCAGGTGGTCGAAATTATCCGCAGCCCTGCCCTAAGGCGTCCTTATCGCCTCAGTCACTTTGGAACATTGAACCCCTTGAAGCCACACCAGACAGGCGAATTGAGCATGCACCGAAGGAGCTTTTAAGAAGCGGTATTCGATGAACGCAAGGCTGCTAGCCTGAACTGCAATGGGGTACAAAGCACGCATTACCCATAAGCGCGGCCAATCGGCTTTCGGACCCGGGTGGGCTTAGCACGTATGCCGCAACAGCAACCAATGCATCATATCCGCCAGACGCATAGGCCGCTGCGAATGTCAACAGGCTCAGAACGCTCCATCACGTGAGCTTGTGCAACGACCACCACGGGAGGTACCAAACCGCAACACAAAAACCTAGTTTCAGCAGAACTTGTTCGTGCATGGTGCCTACCGCAGCATAGAAGCAGAGAACCGAACGTTCACGCATGGAGATACACCCTGCATCTCAGAACAAACCCAGCTTGAAATGTGACCGAAAGCTGGGCACACCGCTGAGCTGCGTCTGCCGTTCTGCAACCGGTTGGCCCACAAGCCGCAGCACCCCCGCACCTCTGCGGTCGGCACATGTACTAGCGTGCGAACATTATCTGGTTTGGTTTGTGTCGTGTCCGGAAGTTGTTGTCAATGCAGCAAAAGACACGCGATAATTTCACACTGTTTATTTACTACTAAAGAGGGTGCGACCAGCGTCGACCGAGGCGGAAGCCGAACTACCGCCCGAAGGACAGAGGGAACGGCGCGGCGTCCACACGAAGGGAGTGGCTTCCCAGAACAAGAGGGCGCGGGGGCCCGCCGTGGGGGGCATCTTGCGACGGCGCGCGAAGAGGGGCAAGTGGCCGTTAGAAACGAACACTGGTGAAACAGAACCACGGTGTAAGAGTACTCTTACACCGTGCACAGAACAGAACGAAAGAAGGGGACACAGCACAGGGGACACAACACTTCCTTCCCCCTTAGGAAGTTGCCTGGTAGCGTGCAGGGGGTCTGCGCGGACGCGTGGAGGCGCGCTGGCTTTGTGCGCTCGGGGGAGAAGCCCTTGTAGGCTGGCTGTTAGTCGCTGTGTCTTCTAGGTCTGCCCTGGGCGAAGTCTTTTCCTCCGGGGAGAGGTGCCAGGCTATGTGGTTAGACGGTGCTCGTGTTTTCTCGGATGTCGGACCGCTGTCAGCAGGCGTCGTAAATCCACGCAGCTGGTTGAGGTGTCGGCGTGCTACTGTTCCATGATGTTGACGAGCCAAGAGCGCAGGCCTATGAGTTTGACAATCGTAGCTTCCTCCCAGCGTGGCTTTTTGAGAAACTGCCGGGCGAGGACGCGCTGCCCCTCATGAAGCGATCCGCAGCGCGGAATTGGTTTTTCTTCCCGGAACGTCTCCGCTTTGGGCTCGGGGAGGATGGCTGTCAGCTGGGTTCGCATTTCTCAAACATCATTTTCGCTGGGGTCTGGCCCGTTGTGCTCTGAACTGTCGTGCGCTGCTTGAAGAGAAAGCGCGCAAGGCGGCGCTGCAGCGACCCTGTATTATCTCTTTCAAGGGCGCGTTTTAGCTCGGCCACGTAGCGCTCGGCTTGTCCGTTTGTTGCTGGGTGGTAGGGGGCTGATGTGACTGATGAGATCCCGTTGTCACGATTAAACTTGAAAATCTCCGCAGACACAAACGGTGTTCCGTTGTCCGACACTACCTTGCGAGGCAGGCCGAACGTTGCGAACAGTGATCGCAGGTTGTCAATGACTGCTGCCGAAGTCGTCTGTTTCATTTCTCTTATCTCAAGCCACTTGGTGTAGGCATCTACGACCACGAGGAAGATGCAGCCCTCAATTGGTCCTGCAAAATCAATGCGCAAGGTGTGCCAGGGTGTGTCTGGTTTTTCCCATTCTGGGAGAGGAGCTTTAGGCGGGGCGCTGCGGCTGCTCTGGCAAGGCTTGCAATCTCGGACCACTGTTTCGATGTCGTGGTCAATGCCAGGCCACCACATGTAGCTTCGGGCACACTTTTTCATCGCAACGATGCCCCTATGTCCAGCGTGGATGAGAGACATGGCTTGTGCGCGTAGTTCTTTCGGAATCACAACTCGAGACCCAAAAATGATGCAGCCGCGATGGGTGCTCAACTCTGTAGCTCGCCTGCGGTAAGCGTCGAAGTTGTCCCCTTTGAGTTTGTGCACGTTGCCTTGTTGAACAGCTGTGTAAACCAGCCGGAGAGCTGCGCACTTCTGCGTAGATGCTGCAACTGTGGCTGCTGTAAGCGGAGGATCTGGCAGCGCTTCGAACATGAGAACGTCTCCAGGTGGAGGTGGTTCGTCAACAGTTGCGTCTAGTGGCAGGCGGCTCAGCGCATCGGCATTTTGATGTTTATTCTCACTGCGGTAGACCAGATCGTAGTCGTACGCTGAGAGTTTGATGCACCAACGGGTCATTCGTGGAGACAACGTCGACGGCATAGGCTTTTTTGGTCCCAAAATGCCCTATAGCGGTCGATGATCCGTTATAAACGTCACCTTTCGGCCGGCAATGTACTGGCGAAAGTGTGTCGCCGCGTAGACGACAGCTAGCCCTTCTTTGTCAAGTTGCGCGTAGTTGCGCTCTGCTTGCGACAACGTACGTGAGGCGAAGCCGATAGGGGCTTCCCTTCCTTGGTCGTCAGTCTGCGACAGAACTGCGCCGACTCCGTACGGAGATGCGTCGCAAGCCAAAAGCAGAGGCTTCCTTTCGTCGTAGTGGCGGAGGACTGTACATCTTCGAAGCAGGTCTTTCAGGGCGTCGAATGACCGTTGATGGCGTGGCGACCATGTCCATGTCACATCCTTCCGAAGGAGTTGGTACAAGTCGTTGGCCACGGTAGCTCTTTGCTCCAAGAATCGGTCGTAGAACGTTAGGAGTCCGAGAAACGCCTGTAGCTCCTGTTTGTTTGTTGGTGCTCGCGCTTCGGTGATTGCTCGCACTTTGTCTTCGGTAGGGTGGATGCCTGCTGCATCAATTCGGTGTCCCAGAAATTGCACTTCTGGCACCGCAAAACAGCATTTCGATTTGCTTATGCGCAAATTTGTGCTTGCTATCCTTTGAAAAACAAGCTCTAGGCGCGCTGCATGCTCTTCAATGGAAGCGCCACTGATGATGACATCGTCAAGGTAGACGCAAACTCCTGTGATCCCTTGAAGCACTGTCTCCATGAACTTTTGAAATATGGCCGGGGCTGCAGCTACGCCGAAAGGCAGTCGCTTGACTTTGTACAAGCCTTTCAGTGTGTTAATTGTCAGTAATTCTGCCGTTGATTCGCTCACCTTCAGCTGCTGATACGCCTGGGTGAGGTCCAATGTGCTGAAGATTCTTGCGCCACGTAATATACTGAACACTTCCTCAGGTGTCGGTAGCGGGTAAGAGGATGCTTTAGTCGCAAGGTTGACGGTGCTCCGGTAGTCTCCGCAGAGGCGTATGGTTCCGTTCTTCTTGCGAACTACCACAAGTGGTGTGGCCCATTGTGAATGTTGCGTCGGCTCGATGACACCTTGCTGCTCCAGTTTGTCTAACTCCTTTTCAACTGAAGTTCGGAGAGCAAACGGCACCGGCATGGCCTTCAAAAACTTTGGTTGCGCATTGCCCAACAACTCAAGTGTGACTGGGGGCCCTTCGTTTCCTGGAATTTCTTCCGAGAATACTATTTCGTATTTCTCTTGCAGTTGCTCAACCACATCCTGGCTCGGCG